>NC_136928.1:42775140-44160403 GCF_949752795.1 Hyperoodon ampullatus
CCCAGAAGAGCATGTCAGCAAGTACATGCCATTCAGAGTAAATTACAGAAATAAAGGGAGATTAGATCATCTGCAGGCATGAAAGAGGGAGTGATCAACTCAACCCATGGAAGAGGAATGCTTCAGAGAGAGTGACCCTGGAATCCTGAAGGTTGGGAGTTCACCTTGATAGAAATCAGGAAAGAGCATTTCAGGGGATGATAGCATGGAATGTAAGGGTGAATTTGCAATGGTTCACTTTGTTTGGAATATAGCATTAGGGCATTTGAGAGGAACGATTGAAAATTGGGCTGATAAGAGGACCCCTTTCTCTGCCCTGTCATCTCTTTCCAACTTTACTTTCCTCTGCCCAGTTGAGATACAGGACAGAGCTACAAGTCCACTGTCTAAGCAGATGTTCAGTATGGAATGAAACCACTATCCCTGTTTTACAGCCGAGAAAACAGATGCTCAAAGAAGTTAGGCAACATACCTTATTTCTTTCTCTCTCTCTGTCATTGTATTATGTTTCTCTTAAAACTATGTTGGACAATTAAAACATATACCTTCTATATTCTAAGGTGAATTTAAAATCTTACTCTTTAGATCAAGAGGACTTAGAGACCCTTTTGAAAAGTCTACGAGAGGGACTTCCCTGGTGGCGCAGTGGTTAAGAGTCCACCTGCCAATGCAGGGGACACAGGTTCAATCCTGGTCCGGGAAGATCCCACATGCCGCGGAGCAACTAAGCCTGCGCTCTAGAGCCCGTGAGCCACAACTACTGAGCCCACGTGCCACAACTACTGAAGCCCTCACGCCTAGAGCACGTGCTCCTCAACAAGAGAAGCCACCTCATTGAGAGGCACGTGCACCTCAATGAGAAACATGTGCACTGCAATGAAGAGTGGCCCCTGCTCACTGCAACTAGAGAAAGCCTGCATGCAGCAATGAAGACCCAATGCAGCCAAGAGTGAATAAGTAAAATAAATAAATTTGTAGAAAGAAAAAAGTCTGTGAGAGATTGGATTTCTTGATGGTGTAGCATTTCTTTGTAAATATTCATAAAGCAGGGCTTCCCTGGTGGCGCAGTGGTTGAGAGTCCGCCTGCCGATGCAGGGGACACGGGTTCGTGCCCCGGTCTGGGAAGATCCCACATGCCGCGGAGCGGCTGGGCCCGTGAGCCATGGCCGCTGAGCCTGTGCGTCCGGAGCCTGTGCTCCGCAACGTGAGAGGCCACAACAGTGAGGGGCCCACGTACCGCAAATAAATAAATAAATAAATATTCATAAAGCAAAGATGCCATTCTTTTTCTGAAAAATAATTGACAATTCAAACATTTTAGATGCCCAGTTCAATGATTTTTAGTACATTCACAGAATTGTGCATCCATCACCACAATCAAATTTAGAATATTTTCATTTCCTCAAAAAGAAACCCAAAATAAATAAGATGGAAAAGAAAAAAGAAACCCACACCCCTAAACCATGAATCCCATTTCCTCCCAACCTCCCCAGACCTAGACTAAAACTAATTTACTTTCTGTCTCTATAGATTTGTTTCTTCTGGACATTTCATATAAATGGAATCATACAATATGTGGTCCTTTGTGATAGGCTTCTTTAACTTAGCATGTTTTTCAAGGTTCATCCATGTTGTAGCATGTGTCAGCACTTCATTCTTTTTTATTGCCAAACAATATTCCATTGTGTAGATACACCACATTTAATTTATTAAATTATCAGTCGATGGACATTTAGGTTGTTTCTATTTTTGGCTATTATAAACAACAGTGCCATTCTGCTGCTGTATTTATGTTATTTTTATTATACTAGCTTATGGATGTGATTAGCTTTGCAAATATTTGTCACCAAGGAGCCTGGTTCAGGGTGAGTTTACCACTTCCTATAGTGTAAATCAAGGTGGAGGTAAACATGGGTGCTTTTGGTATATGGGTAGTGTTATGTATGTGTAACCTGCGGGGGAAGCCTCAAGTATAATACACAGAGAGAATTTTTCTCTCGTGATTCCTAAGTGGGATCATGGTCCATTTCAACCATTTAATTTCTGAATAGAAGAGAGTAGAGCTAATAACTTAGACCCTTACCAGTTGAGTATGATTTTTCCAAAGTCCCTTCCTGGGGAATTTAACATTCTAAGAAGGGATGAATTCAGGACAAATAATTACAAAGCACAAAACAAAAGTACCTTGAAGAAATCTTGAGAAATCTCTTCCTAAGTGAAAGAAGGATAGGAAGAAACTTTTGGATTTAATCTTACAGGATGTTGCAATTCAAAGACCATTAAATTGTGCATAATGTACAATCCTCTTTTGCCAGACAGAGAAGTTTCCTGATTGTACTCTTGAGATATTATGAAGCATTTCTAAGGCTGCTATTAAACTAGAGAATTGTGAATTGGTAGGTTTTCAAATAAGTTACTCCAGACCTCAGTCTGGTCTAAAGCTTCCTGTTTTTACAATTAACTCCTCATGTTTCTTAGTTGAGTGTGTGTGTGTGTGTGTGTGTGAGCGCGCGTGCGCGCGTGCATGTATAAAACCTAAAGATAGACGAGGAAGCATCTGGGGCCATCTGGTTCTAAAGGGGAATCCAGATTTCTGTGAGGTCTAGCTACTAAATGTAAAGAGGATAAACAATGTATCTTATACAACTCCTGTGCTAACCCCTCAGTCACTACTGTCCAAAATGCCCTTAACTCATAGTTGGTGTTAAACTTTATAGGTTTTTCATTTATGAATGAAGCAGGTTGGTCTGTCTTAAGATAAATCATGTTATAGTCAATGAACACTTCCATGTTGTTTAGCGAAGCTTCTGAGGGATTACAAAGAAAAGTGGACATGTCAGGCATTGGGCTGTTCCTGAAAGCAATGCTTCCTTCTTGGTGCCTGTTCACTCTTTGTCCGTGTTTCCAAATAAAGGATTGTGATTAAGAAAGAGTCATCAAGAGCAGAACGAAAAAATTGCTAGCAACCAGGATGACCCAAGGCTTGTGTACTGGCCAGGGCAATACAAGATTCTACTCTGTATACCACCTGGCAAAGTGCCACATGAATGCATCCTAATTTTAATTAAGATGATTTCTCTGTTCTCCAAAGCAAGAGTCCTTCTCCTGCAACTGAAGTAAGAGAGGTTACATTTCAAGTTTTTTCCCTCAAGATTCTTAATTTGAGGGGAATAATGATGAAAACAACACCAATAACATTTATAAAGCACTTACTATAGGTTGCCATTTAATTTAACTCTATTAATTTAACTCTGCTTTACACATGAAGAAAGGGAAGTGCAGAGAGGTTGAGAGACTTGCCTAGGCTCACACAGCTGGTAAGTATCAGAGCCTGGATTTGAATCCCCCAGAAGACTCTAGAACCCAGGCTCTCAACAACGTAATTAAGAAATTGTGCTGTTCTTAATTCAGTGTTATGATAAAAACATTTTTTTGTTATTTTTGGCTGCGTTGGGTCTTTTTTGCTGCCTGAGGGCTATCTCTAAATGCGGTGAGCGGGGGTTACTCTTCACTGCAGTGCATGGGCTTCTCATTGTGGTGGCTTCTCTTGTTGCGGAGCATGGGCTCTAGGCGTGTGGGCTTCAGTAGTTGTGACACACAGGCTCAGAAGTTGTGGCTCGCAGGCTCAGTAGTTATGGCACACGGGCTCTGTGGCATGTGGGATCTTCCCGGACCAGGGCTTGAACCTGTGTCCCCCGCACTGGCAGGCGGATTCTTAACCACTGTGCCACCGGGTAAGTCCGACAAAAGCCGTTCTACTGCTAATTTAAAATATAAGTACTCAAAGTAGATGTAAATGTAAGCAGCACACACTGTAAAACTATAATACTATATTTTCTCAAAAAATATTTGTTTTCCATGTCATTCTGTCCCAGGGAAAAGGTTTTTATTTTCCTTCAAAATGAGGAGGACTAACATTTGATTTTGCTGGGGAACTGTTAAAATTACTTTGATGGTTCTAGTCGTGCACAGCATTGAGATTTATGACAAATATGTAATCTGTTTGTCACCCAACTTGGATGACTTCCAAATGTTTCCTCTTAGTAGCTCTTGATTTTGTTTGGATTTTTTTCAATCACCAAATACTCAAACAACAATGTCTCAATCACGTTTGCTCCAGTTAGGGAACACCAACAAGTTGAAAGACAGCTTTGGTTATTTAAAATCCTACTACATTCACTTGCAACTTTGAAGAACATGCATGCTTTCATGGACTGGACTTTTTAAAGGAGAAGAAGACAAAAAGGAAAACAAACGAGTTTGCGGCCCAAGTCCCTCCTTTGCTATTTACTGCAGTGAGTTTTCCTACTCCGTTTTGCTGGCGAAAGCACGCTCAACAGATCAAATCAAACTGTCTGAAAAAGGCTGTCTGCATCCCTCATGTTTAAAAGAGAGGGATTTCGTTCCCTTTCCTTCACACATCAAAGAAGGCACTCGAGGAGGAAGTAAACCATAATTAGGCATGAGCAAGGGAGCAACAGACCCCTTCCTCTCCTTTCCCTATCCCCGCCCCCCAGGCCCTGGCAATAGTCCGGGGCGCGAGCGAGTCGCGGGCCACCGAAGCAGCCGCAGGGAGCGCGCGTCCACGCCTCGCCCACCGCCAAGATCTGGGCGGCGGCGGGGCCGGCCCAGGGGCGCGCGCGCTGCGGAGCGCGCTCATGCAGCGGTTTTCTTCTCCCACAATCCAGAGGCTGCGGCGCGGGAGGGGCGGGGAGTCGGCGGAAGGATATGGGCGCGGAGGGAGCAGCGCGCCCCTTTGACGGCGGGCTGGAGGCGCTGGTTGGGCGGCGGAGAGCGGGGTGTGATGCGGCCGTGCGGTTCTGAGGCCGTTACTCTGGCTCCTCCAGAGAGGGCGGAGAAGGAGGAGGCTGTAACGCGGCGGTGATTTTGTGCCAGGGCTTCCCTGAGGCGCACTGAAAAGGCTGGCGGGGCTCGGGAAACTGGGGGGTTAGGGACATACATTCAAGCCCCCACCCCCTGGGAGGGGAAGGGGGCAGGCGGCGAGGCTCGGGGTCGGCGGAGGGATGGTGTGCGGTCGGTGAGAAGGGGCGAGCCCTGTCAGTCGTTGGTGAGGGGCTGCGGGCAGGGGAGGCTCCGCGGGTCAAAGCGTCTCCATGCCCACTGGTGGGTGGAACGTGTGGAGCGGAACGCGGAGGTCAAGCCTGACGGCCGCTCGCAACCCTTAACGTGGTATCTAACGTGGGATTTCATTTAGCCCACGGGGGGATTAATTCATTGGGGGCAGCCTCGCTGGTCTGGCTCCTCCAGGAGCTGGGCAACCTTGACGGGCTTTTTGTCTTGCTGCTCCAACCCCTTCTCCCTTCCTCCTCCTCCTCCAGATGCCTTTTCTCTGCCCCTCCTCGCCCGGTACAGACATTTCCAGGGCAGGCTGCTGCTCGTGGCTGCTGTCGAAGCCACTTCTCGGGATTTCGGCTCGTTTCCCTCTGGGGTGTTTTTTGAGGAGGGAGAGTTTTTCTCCCCTCCACGATGGGATTTTCTTCCCGTGCCAAAATGGACTTTCATTGATTTCTACTTACTTCTTCAACGTTTAGTGACCAATTCCCTAGGGTTATTTTTGTGGTAGTTCCTTTTTTCAAGTACATTCTCTGTAAAATGGAGAACGAGATTTTTACTCCCCTTCTGGAGCAGTTCATGACCAGCCCCTTGGTCACTTGGGTAAGTGGGGTGTTATTTATTGTATATTTTGCTGCATTATTTGTGGCTGCAGAGATGGAGGTGGGCGTTCGTGTCGTGATGATCATCATTCTGTTATAGGTTAAAACGTTTGGACCTCTGGCTGCAGGAAATGGGACCAACCTGGATGAATATGTGGCTTTGGTGGATGGGGTGTTCTTGAACCAAGTCATGCTCCAAATGTAAGTGTTCTTTTTTTTTTTTCTTTCTAGGCAACTTTTTTTTTTTTTAAACTTGCATACTGTGAACTTAGAGGCTTTATGTTTTAAGATCCTAATTTAGTTTTTTGGCGAGAAAAATTAAGGTGGTTTAAGAATTGGACCTTGAAAGGAGTGATAATCTTACATACCCAGCCCATTTATCACAAGCCAGTAATTATACGTGTTAAAATTGTGAAACTTTAATTTTTCATTCTGCAAATCATGTATTGTCACTTATTGTCTTCAGTGTTGAAATCCAAACCACATTGTATCCTCTTTGATAATTTGGTAAAATGAGGAGGGGAATTAGTTTCCTAAGGGGGGAAAAAGGCTTTACTGTGAAGTTATGTGCTTGGTGCAGAAATGTTTCTTATTAACCTTTGTGTCTAAAAATAAATGGCTCAAAATTTGAAACTGGTGAAGTAATAACAGATTTCAGAGGAAAGAATTTCAAACAACAGTTCTGATTGGTGAGGACTGTTGCTGTAGGAAGTACTTTAAATGCATATAATAACTAAAGTCTGATTAGGTGATTTATTGTGTGAATTAGTAGATTAATATTTGGGGAATCATTTTAAGGTATTCTTAGAGCTAGTTTTGAAATGCAGGTGGTTGAAATCTTGATGACAACTGGCTAATGATTTAGTAGGCAAATCTTTGTCTTTTATGTTCATGATATTGGGTTTAATTTAAGTAGGAAAGTGATTTTGAGGTGTCAATTGAATATCGAAATCATTGGTAGCTGGATCAGTGAAATCAAAGCTCCATTTTTATCATAGTTATTGTAGTATATGTGCATTCTCAGCACATCAGTGTAGTGAATATTACAGTTGTGCTTAAAGTAATGTGTATTTAGCCTTATTTGTTTTGAATACAAACATTACAAGAGTAGTTTGGAACTTTGAATTTTAAGACATTCTTATGTTTTATATGTTTGGGAATCTAGTACATTATTAATAAATAATTGTTACCAGAGAATAAATCTACTGTTAATAGACTAATAAGCTAACATGTAAATGATCAATTCTATATATTTTTTGGTATTAGTTTTCTTTTTAGATTTTGCTACTTAAAAGAAGGTATAAGTCAAATCCATAAATAACTGTTCCACTGGTAAACTTATCAGTCTGTGTACTCAAAGAGACTCGTAGTCTATATGCTCAAGGAGATTTTTGTGCTATTTTTCATGTATGTGTTGATCCTACAGGGAAGTGTTATACTACTACATGGTTTCCAAAAGTGTTTTGTGTAGGCACCCAAAGAAATATATGTTATCTGAATGTGTATGTATATTTTTCTTCTTAAAGAAGGAAAAGGGAATGTAGACATTAATTATTTCCAGGGATAATAAATATATTTTGGGCTGCTCTCCCATGGAACTATCTTTAATCTTTGAAATATCCCACTATTTCCCAAGCAAAATGGTAGAATAATTAAACTGACTTCTATTTTAGGGAACACAAATGACAGGAAGGGTAGCCATTACAGTAGATACTCAGAACTTGTTCCCCTGTGTCTCTTTTCTTGTTTGTTTTTAGACAGAAGATTGTGAATTTGTATGCTGAACCCTAAAAAAACAGGTGTGCTCACAAAAATAGGAAAATACATTACTTTAGTTTTCCCCTGTAATGGTTTTTATTTGAATGATTCTTTTTCCAGAAAATACTTAGATTTTTTGAATCCTAAATTGTTAGCCAAGGTGCTAAAAACAGACACTTCAGCTTGTTTCCACTTTGGGTACAGCTTTATACTTAAAATATATATGTGTCTATATTTGGAAAGTAATGATGTTCCAAAATAGTGGTTGCCAGGTTGTTTTTTTGGGAGGAGTAGCTCCATTCCAAACCTCAAATCTGCTTCTGTTTTCAATTCCACCTCTCAGTTTCTTTAAAAGTTTTTTCAGTGTCCTAATTCTGTTCTGAATGACCTATATAAATTAAAGGAAAAGAAAATTTAAAAAAGGAAGACGTATGTTTTAGCTTTTTAAAAACTTTCTTTCTAAAATAAGATCAACACAAATTACCTAATTATTTACCAAATAGGGCAACAAAATACACATTGTTTTGAAAGCAATGTTTTACTAATTTTGAAATCATTAAGATTTCTGTTAAGCACTTTGCTCAAATTAATGTTTGATTTAATATACTCTATTAAATTGTCAGTTGAAATTGTACCCAGTAAGTTAACCTAAAAGTTAGCTTCAGTCTGAGTAATTTCTAGATTACATTTGGTTATAGAATTTGTGAGCGAGAACCATTTGTAAATGCAGCATGTGTATTTTTCTTCATGTTTCTTGTGCTTGGAGTTCATTGAGCTTCTTGGATCTGTGGTTATGTAGTTTTTATAAAATTTGGAGAAATTTTGGCCATTATTTCTTTAAATATATATCCTTTCTTTGCCTCCTTTCCTCCTTTTGGAAGTCCAATTATATGTATATCAGGCTGCTCGATGTTCACTGATATACCATTCAATTTTTTTTTCAGTCTTTTTTTCTCTGTTTCACTTTGGATAATCTTGCTAAATTCATTAATCTTTTTTTCTGTAATGTTTAATCTGCTGTTAATCCCATCCAGTGTATTTTTCATTTCAGATACTGTAGTTTCATCTCTAAAAATTCAGTCCTTTTTATATCTTCCCTGTGTATAGATTTCATGCTTTGTCTTTTCTGTAGCTTCTTGAACATGTAGAATACAATAATAACTGGCTTAAAGTTCATGTTTACTAATACTGTCTGTGCCATTTCTTGATTGGTTTTGATTGATTTTTTTCCTCATTATGGATTGTGTTTTCTTGCTTTTGCATACCTGGTGATTTTTGATTAGATGCCAGACATTTGAAAATTTACTTTGTTTTTGGGTGCAGGATATTTTTGTATCCCATTAAAAATATTCTTGAGCTTTGTTCTGGAATGCAATTAAGTTACTTGGAAACAGTGATCTTTTCAAATCTTGCTTTTAAGTTGTGTTAGGCAGTACCACTTTGCCTTGTTGCACTGTTGAGGCAGAACCCTTCTGAGTACTCTGGCTGGTGGGAACAGGAACTAGTCCTGGACCTGTGTGAGCTCTGGGTGGTGTCCCTGTAATCCTTTTTGGTGGTTCTTTCACTGTCCGTGTGTAGTTTCCTCACACGTGTATACTTATATAAGTACTCAGCTGAAGACTTGAGGGATACCCTGTGTAGATCTCTGGATCTTTCTGTGCAGCTCTCTCTTAGGTACTCTGCTTTGTATATGACAGTCACCGTGCTGTCTCCATACTAAATTCTGTCTCCTCAACTCAGGGAGACCACTGTGTGTGCTCTGCATAGGTTCCCCATTCCTGTTCTGTGGCCTAGAAACTCTTTCGAGGCAGTAAACTGGGGCAATTGTAGGACTTATCTTGTATGTTTACCCCTTATCAGGGATCTACTGTCCTTTGTTGCCTGATGACCACTGTTTTGAAAAACGCTTCATATGTTTTGTCCTTTTTTTTCCCCCAGTTGTTTCAGGCAGGAGGGTAAATTTGGTTCCTTTTATTTCATGTTGGCTAGAAGTGGAAATCTGTTTATATACTTATAATTACATTTTTGCCCTGCCAGTCTTGTGTTCCTGCTTTCAGATGTGATATAGAATTTTGTTTAGGATCCTTATGGTAGAATTTTTTTTTGTCTAAAGAGTTTTTTAAGAGTAAGAATATTGGTTAGTTTAGTGACTCCGGATTTGGTATTTTTGACCTAGAATTTGGAAGTAACGAGCTGACTTCTTCTTGCCAGTTTATGACTCTGCCTTATAATTTCAGAGTCTGTTCACTGATTTGGGATTCAGTGTATTCAGAGATGAATCCTGGATTTCATTGAGTAGCTCCTGAATCAAAGAATCTCTGTAAGAGCTTGTGACATGGCATCAGTTCTCTTTAACTAATGGGAAGAGGAAGCTATTTAGAGATGGGCCAGCTCTTCTGCATGCTGCAGGGCATTTTCCTACTTCAACCAAATGAAATCTTTTTTCCTCAGTGCTAGTTATCAGACATAGGGCTTGGTGACAGTGAAGTGGAAATAATCATTTTCCTGTTTGAGATGTCATGCAGTTTTGCAACCAATGTAGAATATTACTTGCTATGAATTTTTAAGGAATTTGTGACATTGTAGTTGATTTCATAATCCTAGTCATATTACCTAAGCAGTTGAAAATATGGATATATTATAGTTTTAAGTACAGAAAAATTGTTAATAGTATCAGAACAATATTTGGAATTACTTTCTATGATTCAACCCCATTAGATAGCTACAGAAATCTCTACTTGAATAATGTAGTAATTGTGATATACTTGTCATGGCATTTCTTCTTTTAGAATCTTGAATTTGAAGGTACTTTAGAAATCATCTATGAAAATCATTCTTATATGACACATGGTCATCCAACTTCTGCTTAAGTGTTTCCTGAGAAACAGCTTCATAAAGTGTACCTAAAGGAGCCATTTAATAGAGGAAGTTGACTGAGAAATCTTCCTTCATTCTATCAGTACTTAAGATTCAAAAATAGATTGTGCTAACTTTATGACTATAATAACCCCAAAGTGACTTATAAAATATATAAGTTGTCTTACCAGGTATGGCATTAACTCTGAATTTTGGTGTGGTCTTTCTCATACAATTTTTGTTTAGTTTTATTTCACTTTTTTTTTTTTTTTTTTTGCCACGCCACGCGGCATGTGGGATCTTAGATCCCCAGCCAGGGATCGAACCTGCGCCCTCTGCATTGGAAGCCCAGAGTCTTAATCACTGGACTGCCAGGAAAGTCCCTGTTTTGCTTCTTTAATAACACACTCATGATGTAATCAGAGTTGCTGTCTTACTACCAGGTTTTGTGATTTACCTCCCAAACATTTCTCAGATGTGTCCCTGACTTTGGGATTAATGCAGTAGCCCCTGACTGATTTTCTTACCTTTGGCTTGCCCCCCTTCAGGTTGTCTCCTCATCTGTGATCACGTGAAATTTCCTAAAACACAGATTTTATCATGTCACTCCTACCTTTAAGATGTCTCAGTAGCTTTCTTCTGCCCTCAGAGTAAACTCATTACTTGAGTGTCTAGACTCCTTTGAGGTCTGGCTGCTCCCTAATTCTCTATTTTCATCTTTGCATGGTACCAATCCTCAGTGCATAGCCTAAGATTGAGCAAACTTAGAGTTCCCAAAGACAAGCTGTGTTCTCATATGTCTCAGTGCCTTTCTAGACACTCTTCCCTTCCTTAGAACACTCTTTCACCTTCTTACTATTGCTTTCTTTAACTTCGCTGCCATTCCCTGGCTCATCCTAGGCATAGTACTCCTCCTTGTGCTTCCCTAGGACCCTATATATACCTTGGTAATAGCAGTTCTTGGTTAGCTAGACTCTACTGACTAACCTGTGAATTTCTTGAAGCCAAGGACTTTATCTTTTATTTCTCTGTTCCAAGCACAGTGCTTGACACACAGTAGGTTCTTGATACACTTATCTTGAATGAATGAATAATAGAGAGGCTGTGTGGTAAAGTGGAATGAATTTGGGCTTCGAATTAGATGGAGTTGGTTTCATTTCTCTCACACACACACACACATGGTATGTGACCTTAAACAATTTACTTGACATCTCTAAATCTCAGTTCCTACATCTCTAAGATGGGAGATAATGTTTCCTTCCTGGAGTAGACATAATCTCTACTAAGGCAGGGAAAGTATCTGTTTTCTGTTTTGTTGACCACTGTATCCCCAGTGCTGGTTTTTGTCATTATTATTATCCTGTGCTATACCATACCTAGATATTTATGTTTCCTCAAACAAGTCATGATCTTTCACAGCTTGGTTTTGTATGATCTCTATTGGTGTCATCTCACTTCTCAATTTTCTCATTTATAAACAGGATAAAAAGAGAATCACAGGGTTATTATAAGAATCAAATAGAATGATTTGTGCACAATGCTTAGCATATAGCAAGTGCTCAATAAATGTTAGCTGTTGATATCTTTTATTTCTATTAAAATAATTACTTTCCCCTAGACTGTTTCCCCTTTTTCTGCCTAGCAAATTCTTCCTCATCCTTTAATACCCTGTGAAGTCCCTTGGCAGAGTTAATTACTCTCTCCCCTATGATCCCTTATCTACATTTACTAAATTGATAAAGTGGTATTATTACTAGAGAGTTAGCATTTGGAGGCTAGAGATTTTATGTTATGAATCACCAGCACTTAGAATAGTGTGTGGCATGTATCGCCAGCACCTAGCATAGATTTGGTGCATCATAAATTTTCAGTAAATGTCAAAGGAATGAATGAAGATGTTTTATAATTTTATTAATTTTCAAAATTCTGAGGATACTCTCTAGTTTAGTATTGTAGAATTTAGTTTGTTTTCCTTTTTAGTTTGTCTTCTATTTCTCCTTCTTTCTTTTGTTTTCCCTCTGTCCCCTTATTTATTTTAATTACCTTCACTGGATCTTTTCCCCACCTGTGTTATGTCTTGCTGAGGTGAGGTGGTAAGAACAGTGTCATAGTCCGTGGTTCTGTATGGTATTAGAATATACAGAGCCTTCAGTTTGGTTTCCCGTAACTTTCTTGATGATGTTCAACATACTGAGATTTTTGTCCACAGCCTTACAGTTAAAATTCAAATAAAGAAGTTGTGGAATTTAGAATTCATAAAGTCACAGTTTTGTTTCAGAAGAGGTGGGTCCCAACCTCCTGTCCCCATCCCTGGCTCTGTCTAGCACCAGAGAGGTCCTCTGTGCATGCCTGTGGACATCTTGCATGCATGCCTGAGGTCCAGGCTCTTGTACTCCCTACTCCAAACAGCTGCTCCTTGGCCCAAGGATGTACACATCTGTAGCATAGTCCATCCCAAGGACAGATCTGGGAAAGAGGCCTGCACAGGTCCTGAAATTGGGTTAGAGGTATTTAAACAAGAAATTCCGTAGTTCCAGTAAATGGAGTGTCATCAAGAAGGAGGGGTGTATGGGTATGTCCTCTTGTTTCCATGGACTTCTTGCCCAGTAGTGAGGGGCATATGCTGAGGAAGGCCAGAGTGGGGCTCAGGGCAGAGATCTCTTCTGCCAGGATCTATAGATACAGTACTTAGTGAGAAGAATGAAGGGATGGTTCATTCAAAGATCAGTTCATTCATTTAATAGTTTCTGAGTGCTTACTATACAACAAAGTCTATATGACAAACTGCTAGTTGCTGGGGATGTGATGCCGAGTAAGACATGGTCTTTGCCCACTAGTAAGAGAGACAAGCTTGTAAACAAATTGCAGTGTGACATATGTGCTATGTAGTGGAATTATGTTCTTGGTATACTGTTGGCACAAAGAGAGCGGTGGAAATGGTGGAAAGGCTTACATGGTGGAAAGGCTTCTTGGAGGAGAAAACATTTGAATTGGGACATAAAAGTTGAGTAGGAGCAATCGGGTGAATAGGAGTCACAAATAGTGGGAGTAGGAGGAAGGACATTTTAAGTAAAGAAAATAGCATGAAAATGTGAATAAAAATGGAGGAATTGGGGAACTGTAGGATATTTTATATGGCCAAAGCAGAGATTGTATGCTTTTTGCACATGGGAAATGAATTTGAAGAGGTGGAGAGTGGGGAGCTGTCCTTAAGATACCATGTTGGAAGATTGAGTTTTTTCCTGTGGAGATGTATATTCATTCAGGTCCTCTCCAGAGAAACAGAACCAAAAAGATGTGTGTGTGCGTAGAGAGAGAGAGACAGAGAGAGTTAGATTTATTTTAAAGAATTGGCTCATGAGATTGTGGAGGCTTAGTCCAAAATCTAATGGAGTGGGCCTGCGTGAACTCAGGGAAGAAATGCACTGAGTTCAAAGGCAATTTTCTAGCAGAAGGTCAGTCTTTGTTCCATTAAGGCCTTCAAATGGTTGGATAAGGCCCATCCACATTATGGAGGGCCACTTTAAGTAATCCACTTTACTTAAAATCCGTTGATTTAAATGTTAATCTTGTCCAGAAAACACCTTCACAGAACATCCAGAATAACATTTGACCAAATATCTGGGCACTGTGGTCCATCCAAGTTAACACATAAAATTAACCATCTTAACTAGTGTTTCTTTAATTGGGTCCTCAGGTGTTCTTGGGAGTCTTTAGGAATTTTTATTTTAAAAATATTTTTTATTTTTGGCTGTTTTGGGTCTTTGTTGCTGCACACAGGCTTTCTCTAGTTGTGGCAAGTGGGGGCTACTCTTTGTTGTGGTGTGTGGGCTTCACTTTGCGGTGGCTCCTCTTGTTACAGAGCATGGGCTCTAGGCTCATGGGCTTCAGAAGTTGTGGCTCACGGGCTCTAGAGCGCAGGCTCAGTAGTTGTGGTGCACAGGCTTAGTTGCTCCACAGCATGTGGGATCTTCCTGGACCAGGGATCGAACCCATGTCCCTTGCGTTGGCAAGCAGATTCTTAGCCACTGTGCCACCAGGGAAGTCCCTCCCACCAGGGAAGTCCCTCCCACCAGGGAAGTCCCCAGGAATTTTAATGTTTGTGTTTTCATGTCAGTAATTTAAATTCTTCTTCAAGGGGTAATAATAAATTTCTTTTGCAGTGATAATTCACAATTGAAAGATTTTTTTTTTCATAGACTAAGATTAGTTTCTCAAGCCATTTTTTCAAACAGGGGTCTTTGACTCTTAGGATGTCTATGGACAGATCCTCAGAGATTCTTGATAATTCATTTCTTTAAAAGGTGTCACTCACTACTTTACTCCAGCTTGAAAAACAGTAATATAGGCTACGGAACATTGGAGGAATTGAAACAGATAGCATTTGCATTTTAGAAGGACTGATGTTGGTGCTGATGAGGTCCAGAACAGAGATAGAAACTGCACTGATGTAGAAAGGATATGGAAGAGAGATAATGCTGACATGGTGGGACTTGGTTACAAGTTTGGTATGGAGCACAAGAGAGGGGTGTGTCTAGGATGATTATCAAGTTTTTTACTTGGGTGAAGAATGGATGGTAGTGCCTTTTTAAATAAGGCATTATGAAAAGTTGAGGGGAGGGGAAATATAGAAAATAATTTTGAGTTTATTTTGGAATGTCTGGTGAGCAGTGAGAAATATCTTTTGGGCAGGTGGATATACATAGGTCTGGTGCTTAGAGGAGAAAGGTTTAGAATAGAGATAGAGATATCGGAATTCGCTTTTAAGTTTGTAATAGAAACTAAGGACATAGGTGTCAAAAAAATACACAAGAGGGCCAATGACATAACCTAGGAGACTGCAACATTAAAAGGCTGGAGGTTTGAGGAAAGTGGACAGTTTCACAAGGCTGCTGGGAGGAAATCACAAAGGGAGTCAGTTAATAGATGAGCACAAGTATTGTCATGAGGGTTGATGGCTTATTTGAGGTTTGGAAACCACACATTCAGTCAGCATGGTTGAATAACTTACCAGGGATGCTTAGCACTCAGAAACTGACAAAAAGATCTGTGGAGTTTATTCAAAATTGGGGATTGGTATGTATTATAAATGTGGGATGGGAACATTTTCAGGTGGGATAGTTGAAACGAATAGAGTGTGAGCATTAAAGTGAGGAGGAAAGTGAGTGTCATTGGGGGAGGCTGATAGAGTAGAGTTTGCAATAATGAAGGAAGAGTAGGTTTAGAAGGAGTGAAGAAGTGAGACAGAGTGGTATGTGATGTTGAGGTCAGAGGGCACTTTCAGAATTTGAGATTTTGGAGGTTGCAATTCTGAATGGTGATTTAGGTCCACAGTTAGACCATGGTAATGGGTGGATAAAATGGGATAGAGTGAAGATAACTAAGGTTGAGAAGGAACTTATTTCCTTATTCTTTATGAAGCTATGATCTCTCTTTTTTTAAAGATTTAATTTTATTTATTTTTTTATTTTTGGCTGTGTTGGGTCTTTATTGCTACACGTGGACTTTCTCTAGTTGTGGTGAGTAGGGGACTACTCTTCGTTGCGGTGCATGGGCTTCTCCTTGTGGTGGCTTCTCTTGTTGTGGAGCACGGGCTCTAGGTGTGCGGGCTTCAGTAGTTGTGGCGTGCAGGCTCAGTAGTTGTGGCTCGCGGTCTCTAGACCCTAGGCTCAGTAGTTTTGGTGCATGGGCTTAGTTGCTCCGCGGCATGTGGGATCTCTGGACCAGGGATCGAACCCGAGTCCCTTGCATTGGCAGGTGGATTCTTATCCACTGCACCGCCAGGGAAGTCCCAAGCTATGATCTCTTGATTACCACTATAGGTAGACGTAAGTACTTTGAATTAAAATAGAAAGCTGGACAATACATAGCTCATTTTAACAATGTTATAATTAAAGAAAAAAATAATAGTAGGTAAAGAAGACCAGTAATTGGAACTTTTATTAGTATAATCTGTGTATTAAAAATGAAACTTTGTGAAACATCTCAATAGTTTTTCAGGAAAATTTTTAAAATGATGTATTCTTAATGTAACATACTTTCCTAGTGAGAGGTAGAAAAAAATTTTTGAACTTCACATTACCATTGACAACATGACTGTTTCCTTTCCCTTGGGTGATAAAGGACCAAGGATGATGGTTTAGTTTTAGGTGTTGAGTCTTAGTCACTGATTAAGACCTGGATTATTACAAAGTTGTGGAGGATGAGAAGTGGAGAAAGACCAGTGGAGGTAATACTCCAATCCATTTTTGCCGAGACTGGTTAAGAAAGGGTAAACCACAATAAAATCCTAGTTAATTTGAATGTTCAGTGAAAATGGAGTGTTGTTTACTCATAATTGAAGGCTAATTTAATTTTCTCCAACTGTTTGTTTAAAATCTTTGTAAATGAATTAAGCTATTGATATATTTCTACCTCTGTGAATAGAATATACATGTGATGATTCATAATCTTCAGTATCTCATTTTATTGTTTTAAACTTAAGTATTTGTGTTAGGTATTGAATGTATGTAACTGACCAATATGAATCTATAGTGAATGGTGAATGATCCCAAGCATGTATTTGAAAATAAATCTCTGGTTATTAGCTTTTTTCCTTCTTTCTTTAATTTATGTGAGTTTTACATGTTTCTTTTCAGTGAGTGTGTATGTGTGTGTGTGTATTTAGCAGGTGTAGATTAGGGAACCCTACTGTTTATAAGTTAGTTAGAAGTTTGGTTTAGCTTCAAGGGTTATGGATAATCAGGGAAGCCTAAATAGGGAGGAAGCTAGATTTGATTCAAACCTTGTAGAATGATTGGACTTGGTTGCCATAGATGTGAGGAGGGTGTTTTAAGCTAGGGAAGCAGCTTGAGGAAAAAGCATATTATGTATATTTATTATTTGGGAGATGGTGAGGGGACTAGCCTTAGTAGAGGATCCATGCTGGAGAACCAGAGCAGGCCAGCTTATGGGAAACCTGAAAATTAACTACAGGTAGTATAAATTAGGCTGCATATGGCAGGCATTGGAGCCATTTAAAATTCCTTATTAGAGAATTAGAAGTATTATTTTAGGAAAATAACTTTGGCATTCGTTTGCAGAATAGGTTGAGTATGGAATTTGTTTGTTTATTCCATTTATTGAGCCTATACTATTGGGTTAGCCAAAAAGTTTGTTCGGGTTTTCATAAAATGTTATGCAAAAACCCAAACAAACTTTTTGGCCAACCCAATATTTACAGTATTGTAAGTACTGAGAATTATACCAGTGAATCAATGGAATAATTCTATCAGTGCTTGATGAACAGGTAAGGAAGATAGATGGTTAGTAATGGATGTCATTTATGCTTTTGGTGTTGAGGTCCTAGATCAGGGTGAGCTGTATGATTGGAGGAGCAAATTCAAGAACTACTGCAAAAGAATTGGTGGAATTCTAGGTATAGTGTGTGAAAATGAAGAATGAAAGATGATGCCAAGGTTAAAGCTGAGTAGACAGACTATATTTAAAATTATATACTTATAGGAAAAGTGATGTGAAGTTTGGATACTATTTTGCATGAAGAAATAAGGATATTTAATTTCTTTTTATTTTTCATAACTTGCAACTAAAACATTTAAATGTATAAGATAGTCATGTGTTTTGACAGTGATGCCTAATTTTGTATGAGAAACATTTCAATTGCTGTGTGTTTGTGCTCTTGTTTAAATTCTCATTACTATTAGTTAATGCATATTTCATCTATGAATTTATTTAGTAAAATAGTTTTAGGATGTGTTATTACAATTCTTTTGGGCTTTTGGAATGCTTTAAAGTCTACATTTATGGGATATAGCTTATGTAGGAGATTTAACAATTCTCTGAAAATTAAGTTACTTTTTCTTTTTGGCCGTGCTGCACGGCTTGCAGGATATTAGTTCCTCCCCCAAGGACTGAACCTGGGACCTTGGCAGTGAAAGCACTGAGTCCTAACCACTGGACTGCCAGGGAACTCCCATATTGCATTTTAACTGTTTAGAATTTAGTGCTCATTATGGCATACTTCTGTTAATTGTGAGGATTTAAAGTTTTGTCTGTGCTAATAGAGGTTAAAACAGTGTTTCAGAGTTTAGGTAGTGCTGTCTTCAAATTTTTCTGTTACCTGAGAATATTCATATAATTACTCTGTTTTGCACATTATTCTGAAGACATAGGCTGTTGCAGAGTTACTTACTCTGGTCTTCTTTGCGTAGTTCTCCAGAGTTTTGTTTGTTTGTTTGTTTATTTGTTTGTTTTTTGCGGTACGCGGGCCTCTCACTGTTGTGGCCTCTCCCATTGTGGAGCACAGGCTCCGGACGCGCAGGCTCAGCGGCCATGGCTCACGGGCCCAAATGCTCCGCGGCATGTGGGATCTTCCCGGACCGGGGCACGAACCCGTGTCACCTGCATCAGCAGGTGGACTCTCAACCACTGCGCCACCAGGGAAGCCCTGTTTGTTTGTTTTTAATTCTATTTAAAAAATTAAATTCTTAAATTTATAGAGAAATTAAGCTCATTATTTATTGAGTATTGCACATTTTTCTTTTGAACATCCCATTATTCATGAACTTTGCTGTTCCCAGTCACTTTTAACCTGTTCTAAAATCTTAGGTAATCTGTTCCTCTATTAAAAACTAGTGACCCATTTTATTAAATTGGATGTCCCCAAAACAGTTTATTCCTCCTGGGCCATTTGTAGACCATCTTGCCTATTAATCATTCCTTACCTCCCTATTTGTGTGTGTTTCTTCTAACTTGGTTTTCAGTTGATCACATCTTTTTCAATACTACACTTGTTTTACGTGTGGCTATTTTTTCTCTTCATTTTACTGTATTTTTTCTTTCATTTCTGTCTGTCCTTACCAGTGCCTTTTAAATAGGCATCTATTATTTTGCTTTTAATTAGTGGGCTTATAATGAAGTTAGCTTGTGATCCTTTCGGATCACTTTTATGGTGTCCTGAAAAGGACATATTAAACCAATATTGTTTAATAGAATTCTGCTCTTTATAGAATTCATATTCTTAAAGTTACCCTTAGAGTTATGGGGGCTATTTTTTTTAATATTAGAAGAACTGATGATGAAAAAGTGTTTTCTTATCAAATTTTAAAACTTTTTACTTCAGGTAAGATTCTATGATTATGTATTTTAGTTCATTAATTAGAAGAGATTATACGTTGGAAAATACTTTTTAAACTTTTTCCTCATTTTAGAGGGCTTTATTGCTTCTCAAAAATGACAGTGATACCTGTCACTGATAATTAATCAAGTGAACTATTTAAATTACCCTAGGAGGGTTTATGGACTTCAGGTTAAGTATCTTTAGTGAATCAGTAGTGTGGGAGTGAAAGCCATACTGGTTAATAAGTCTGTCACTGATCAAGGAAAATACCTAACTACATATCAGCTCAGTTTGAGATTTCTTGAGTCTCTAGGACTGACTGGATCTGGAGCATATACTGCCCTAGGATACTGATTTAAAGAAACGTCTGTGACCCCTTTTTTTTTTTTTTTTGCGGTACGCGGGCCTCTCACTGTTGTGGCCTCTCCCGTTGCGGAGCACAGGCTCCGGACGCGCAGGCTCGGCGGCCATGGCTCACGGGCCCAGCTGCTCCGCGGCATGTGGGATCTTCCCGGACCGGGGCACGAACCTGCATCCCCTGCATCGGCAGGCGGACTCTCAACCACTGCGCCACCAGGGAAGCCCTCTGTGACCCTTTCTTAAGGCTTAAGGACAGTGGGTGAAGGTTCCGTCACCAATCAGTGATGCTCGTTGGTGCTATATAAACAATTTTTGTTTCAGTGACTGGCCATGTGGTTAAGGACAGTGGGTGAAGGTTCCGTCACCAATCAGTGATGCTCGTTGGTGCTATATAAACAATTTTTGTTTCAGTGACTGGTCATGTGGTTGACCACTGAATAAATGAAGATTCTGTTATTTTATGAAGGCACTGATAAGCATAATACTAAGTCCTCTGGTTTCTATAATCAAGAACAGGAGTTGATTTGCCTAATACAGTGGTTCTCAAAGTGGGATCAGCAGACACCTGGGGGTCTGTCTGGTTCTCTGTCAAGTCAAAATTATTTTTACAATAATATTAAGATGTCATTTGCCTTTCTTGCCTGTGTTGCAAAAGCAATGATGGTATGAAAGCAAAGGTGGGTAAAACTGCAGACATCTTAGCATGAATCAAGGAGTAGTATGAAGTTGTGCTGGTAGTCATTGTATTCTTCACACTTGTGGTTAAAAAGAAATCCAGCTTCACTTTAAAGTGCCCTTGATGAAGCAGTAAAAGTTATTTTATTGAATCTTGACCCTTGAGTACGTGTCTTTTTTTTTTTTTTTTAAGGCGGCTCCACATGGCATGCAGGACCCTAGTTCCCCGACCAGGGATCAAACCTGCGCCCCCTGCATTGGGAGCGCATAGTCTTAACCACTGGACCGCCAGGGAAGCCCCCCTGTGTGTGTCTTTTTTACATTCTGTAGGAAAAAATGGGAAGTATGCATAAAACACTTATGTTGCCTAATGGAATATAATGATTATCTCAAGAAAAAGTACTCATGATTTTTTGAGTTGCAAGGCCGAACAAGTCTGTTTTGTGGAACACTGTTTTTTTTTTTTTTTGCGGTACGCGGGCCTCTCACTGTCGTGGCCTCTCCCGTTGCGGAGCACAGGCTCCGGACGCGCAGGCTCAGCGGCCATGGCTCACGGGCCCAGCCGCTCCGCGGCATGTGGGATCCTCCCGGACCGAGGCACGAACCCACGTCCCCTGCATCGGCCGGCGGACTCTCAACCACTGCGCCACCAGGGAGGCCCGGAACACTGTTTTTTATTTATTTATTTATTTTTTTACTTTGGCTGTGTTGGGTCTTTGTTGCTGTGCGTGGGCTTTCTCTAGTTGCGGCGAGCGGGAGCTACTCTTCATTGTGGTGCGAGGGCTTCTCACTGCGGTGGCTTCTCGTTGCGGAGCACGGGCTCTAGGCGCGCGGGCTTCAGTAGTTGCTGCACGTGGGCTTTCTCTAGTTGTGGCAAGCAGGTGCTACCCTTCATTGCAGTGCGCGGGCTTCTCATTGTGGTGTTTTCTCTTGTTGTGGAGCACGTCTAGAGTGCAGGCTCAGTAGTTGTGGCGCATGGGCTTAGCTGCTCCGCAGCATGTGGGATCTTCCTGGACCAGGGCTCAAACCCATGTCCCCTGCACTGGCAGGCGGATTCTTAACCACTGCGCCACCAGGGAAGCCCTGGAACACTGTTTTTACTCGAGAGAATGACTGACAGACAAACCATAGTTATTCAGGCTTGAGTATTCGGCATTTTTTCAAAAATGAATAAAGTGAGCCTATCACTTCAAGGAAAATAACTGATACTATGTTTGTCAGTGATAAAATTGAATTATAGAAACCATGAGCATGGTAGCTTCTCAATATTTAAAGACTTTTCTAATGAGATTGGAGGTGATAAAAATCAATGTAATTTAAAAATATTGAATAATAAAATGTGCAGCATTTGGAAGATCGTATAACTCAATGAACCAATTTTCAAAATGACCAGTGCTTGATAAGAAATCATGCGTATGTAAAAGATCCATTCAACACGCCAGATAAACCAACGGATTTTAATGTATAACAGTAAGAAAAGTTCATTGATAAGGGCTTCGGATTCCAGATTTCGTCCAACCTTTAAAAAAAGTACCACTTCACTGAATTTTGGTAGTATTAAAGAAGAATATCAATAATTATCTGAAAAGGCTATTAAAATACTCTTCCTTTTTCTGATTGCATGTTTATGTAAAGTCAACTTTTTTCATATACTTAGACAAAATAATGTATCACAACACATTGAATGTAGAAACAGATTTAAGAATTCAGATGTCTTCTATTAAGCCGAACATTAAAGAGATTTGAGATTTACTAAGTTATGAAAGAATGTCACTCCCCTCTAAAATTTTTACTGTTTTTGAAAAAGATAGCTACTTACCATAAAAATGCTCTTTATGTTAACATATGAGTTTGTTATTTTTAGATGGACTAATAAATTATTTTTTACTTCTTAATTTTAATTTCTAATATAGTAAATATAGATAGATGTAACTCACATAAATAAAAGTTCCTTAGAGTTATCAGTAATTTTTAAGAGTGAAAAGAGGTCTTCAGGGGACTTCCCTGGCGGTCCAGTGGTTAAGACTTCGCCTTCCAATGCAGGGGGTGTGGGTTTGATCCCTGGTCAGGGGGTAAAGATCCCATATGCTCGTGTCCAAAAAAAAACAAAACATAAAACAGAAGCAGTGTTGTAACAAATTCAATAAAGACTTTAAAAATGGTCCACATCAAAAAAAATCTTTTAAAAAAAAGAGTGGAAGAGGTCTTCAGACCGAAAAGTTAGAAAACTGCTAGACTAATATTTGAAGGGCTCATGTTGGCTCATTCTAAGAAGTAAAGGGTAGATCTTTAGTCATTTTATCCAATTCAGATAAAACCAGAGTTAAGTGTATTGGATTTTTATTCTGTTTGTGTCCATTTGCAATTTTTAAATCAAATCATTAGTTCTGTTTATTCACTGTTAAATCAGTGAATATCATGCTGTACTGCTAGTCCAATCTTGGGCTAACTAGAAAATGTCAGATATTTTCTTCAACTTTCGAATCTTAAATTATGTATCTTAAATTATGAGAATGTACAGAAGGGTGCTGGGCTGTGTCCATAATGTCTATGTGGTAATTATGTAGCACATACCTCTCCAAGAATGACTATTCAGTCATTGTGAAGATCAAATTAGTTAACATATGTGAAAATATTTTGTAGATATTTAAAAGATTATATATTAATATTAGGTTTTATTGTTGGCCTTTTGGCCATCATGCACAATGATTGAGCTTGTGAGAAGGGGGAGATACTACTAAGGTGAAGGGATACTTTTTTTAAAACCACTTATTTCCCTGATATCTTACTACTTGGATAACCCTAAATGTGATGATATTTACCCAGTTAATAATTTTTCATAAAGTTATCATATTGGTATATGTACATTTGAAGTCAGATATGCAAATAACTTACTTATTTCAAAATGTTTCGAGGTGACATGTAAATACTATGCGGTTATATGTTTCATAATATAAAATATCTCAAAAAATGTTTTAAAAACCCTGTATACAACTAGCTTTAAATTAGGATGGCATTATCAAAAACATGAGCACATGTAGTTGTTAAGCACCAACACTAAACAGATGGTTCAAGAGGATACATAAGAGGTTTGAAGCCTGGGTAGAAGAGCATAAAGCCATTAACACTATCAGATTTCTGTTTCTCATAGATATTAGACAATAAATAAGTAAAGATATAATCCTTGGTTATATAAGGATCAAATCTTAGAATATTAGTGTTGCAGAATTACTGTCTTTTCCTTCCTCTTTTACTCTAATTTAAAAATTACTGTATACAATGGTAGATAATACTATAGCCTGTTTATTGAAATTAATGTACCTTGTCATAAGTAGGTCATTTATAAATGTGAAATTTCTTGAGGCTGTCTTTTACTGCCATGTTGCATTTAACTTCTGGTTGGACAGATTTGAGCTATATTGCTAGGCTATTTGCCTCTAAAGCATTTTTCAGTTTTCATCTTATAAGAGGAAATGGTCGATTTGAGATTATGTTGGCTTAGAAATAGTTGTATATAATTAGAAAGGTACTTGCTCACCTATCACATGTGTATCATTCAATAGCTCATCTTTTATTTTAAAAAAAGATCTTTCCAAAGATAAAGTCTTTTTTTTTTAAAGTATGCTTTCAAAAAGAGCTTAGTCTGGAGCCTGTGCTCCGCAACGGGACAGGCCACGGCGGTGAGGGGCCCGCAAACCGCAAAAAAAAAAAAAAAAAAAAGAGCTTAAACAAAACTTCATTAATTATGATTGTCTATTCTGAATTAATCTTTGTTTAGCATTTTAAATATTAAACATGAAGAAAAGACAGGATATTTAGAATACTGAGTAGACTACAATTTCTTTATAGAGAATTCTGGACTCATTTTATACCAAGTGTGTTTAAATTTCTATATTGTAACTTTTACTGTGTAAAGAAATAAACCTTAAAATACATGCAGGAATGGAGTGCTTTCTGTATTTACATAAAATGCATACTTTTTACAGAAGAAATGTTTTATATTGTTTTATTTTCTTATGCATAGTCTCACACATCTTACGACCCTCAGTCTCTAGCATTGAATCTCGCATATATAGCCTCATATTTTTCCCTAGAAGTAAATGAAATAGACAGGCTTCATGAAACAGAATTTTTTGTGGGTGTCTTTTCCCTCTTTAAAAAAATGTTTTACATGGTTAAAAGAATTAGTTAATACCAAAAGGTTCATAATGAAAAACAGCAATCCCTGCCCTAACTTACATCTCAGTTCTGTTCCCCAGAGTAAAAACTTTTAACTTTTTTTTAGCAGTTTCTTCTGTCACTTAGCCCCAAAGATAGTGAAAAAATGCCTACCCTAGTATTTATTTTATTTTTTTACCCTAGTATTTCTTGGTTTATCCCTTTTAGGCATTATCTACTGACTTCCTGATAATGGTAGGTGAGATTTTAGCCTTTTTTATGTCCCATCTCTTTATTTTCTTACCCTGTCCTTCTAATTTGTTTCTTTATTATAAGTTTAGTGAAATCAGTAATCAGTATTCACATATAATGTTTCCTTCAGAGGCAGGTAGTGTATCATTATTACATTTTTCTTTTTTAAAAAAATAGTACTTTCCTAAAGTTACTAATTTTCTTTATCTTGGTTTTTTTTTTTTTTTTTTTGGCTGCTTTGGGTCTTTGTTGCTGCGTGCGGGCTTTCTCTAGCTGTGGCGAGCGGGCTTCTCATTGCGGTGGCTTCTCTTGTTGCAGAGCATGGGCTCTAGGCATTCGAGCTTTAGTATTTGTGGCACGAGGGCTCAGTAGTTGTGGCTCTTGGGCTCTAGAGCGCAGGCTCTGTAGTTGTGGCGCATGGGCTTAGTTGCTCTGCGGCATGTGGGATCTTCCCGGACCAGGGATCGAACCCGTGACCCCTGCATTGACAGGCGGATTCTTAACCACTGTGCCACCAGGGAAGTCCCATAAAGTTACTAATTTTCTTGATTTGCATAATTTTCAGTAAATCCATCCTTAAGTGTTCAACTGTTTTTCATGGGAGTTGAGATTAAGACTTTTCAGGCAGTTTCACCTGAGGGAAGTCCCTCTCACATAAAGAGATCATGTTCTTGGAGTCAAAGGGCCTGTTTTCATGATCCTAACATATGTCAGTATGACCCTAACTCAAGTTAAGCGTGAGTCAAATGGGAAACCCAAGCCTAGTAATCGAAAGTTTGTTGCTCTCTAGGTCCATAACTAGAGTGCTTAGCAGTTACTTTTTTCTCAGATTTCTAAAGTAATTTCATCTGATATCCTTAGTATATAAAAGCTGAACTGTTCCCTCTTTTTATATTCAGAATTGTTTCGATTGTTATAAACAAACTTTCTCAGAGGCTGAAGAAACTTAATATAAAACTTACAGATTGTTTTTTTTTTTGTAAAAAAAAATTCGTAAAAGATTTTGAACAAACCGAAATTCTAAATTCTTAAAACTTGCTAATTCTTAGAAGAGCTTTATGCAAAGGAGACTATAGGCCTTTCTGGCAACTGAATAAATTTTGAAATATCATATGAGGAATGTTGGACATAAAATTTTAAAAGAAACTTTAGGACTTAATTTAAAAAATCACTTTAAGAGCACAGAGAAACTTGGTAACAATTCTGTCAGGGCAAAGATAATATTTACATTATAAAATTTATTAAAGTGGGAATGAAATCACACGTGTTTATTGGGATGTTATACATCCATTCCAAAGTATAATCCAAATTATATATTTTCATGTAACAATGGGCTTGCACTGTAAACTTGTACAGTTTTTTTAGTTTACATACCTCTTCAGTAGTAATATCAAAACTAAAATCTTTTTTAAATATTTGTCATCAGGATTAAATACCTAGGTTTTTTAATAAAATATTACTGTAATGAACTGGAAGGGGGAAGGAAATGAATATTCTTTAGTTTGATTAATCACTATGAAAACAATTAGGAATATGCTCAAACAATATAATAGAAACAATGATTTATTGTATACGTGCATTTTATAGATAACATTGCCGAAACCTTTTTCTTTCTGTCTTTTCTTTGTTGTCCTGAATGATAAGAGAAAAGGTTGAAAGAGAGAGAGTAAAGGGAAAAAGTTGTAAGAGCCGAGGCAAATTACTACTTTGGACTTCAATTTTCTGACTTATAGTGAAACTAGATAATCTCTAAAGTATTTTTTAGATCTAAATGTTATCATTTAGGAGATAGTCATGGGTGAGAGGTAATTTAAAGGAATTCAAATATAGAGTAAGGAAAATGGAAATAAAAAGATGGAAGAAGACTAGAGAGAAAAGATATTTACTGAATGTCTGTGATTCCAAATGAAATTTACATAACCGTAGTATACCTAACATTTTACTAGGGTTATTCCTACTTTCTTTTCCCAGTTTCAAACAGACTTTTCTCCACAATGATAGCATGACTAAACTAAGCTCTTATACGTTAAGTAATATAGCCACAGTATGTACTCAGTGAGGATTTAACTTACTGACAGAATATGTACCAAGTTGATTACATAAAACAGGATTTTCCCTTCAGCTCTCTGAATTTTTAACCATGACCTGCTGACCACGCTGTGGTCTTTCCTCTGCCATGACATGTGATCTGACTGCTGCAGTACAGTCTCCTTGTTTTTGTAAGTAACTAGTTCTGGGTGATACCTTTACCTAAGAGACCCACTTTTCCACTTATACTGTCATTTGCTTTGGGCAATTCATTACTCATTATTTGCTTTGAGTATAAATCAGTCACAAGTTGGATTTAACTCACTTTACTATTATTCTTGCTTGTTCTGTACATCTCAAATTGTGGTTTAGGACTCTTGTCACTCAACTGATCTTTGGGACACAAACTTAGTAGGGAGTGTCTAGTCCAGACTGCCAAATGAGTCTTTAGCTTGGAGAATGTCATTTCATAACTCTTTTTTTCTTTTAGATGTTGGGGGTAGGAGTTTATTAGTTTATTTATTTATTTTTGCTGTGTTGGGTCTTCGTTTCTGTGCGAGGGCTTTCTCTAGTTGTGGCAAGCGGGGACCACTCTTCATCGCGGTGCGCGGGCCTCTCACTATCACGGCCTCTCTTGTTGTGGAGCACAGGCTCCAGATGCACAGGCTCAGTAGTTGTGGCTCACAGGCCCAGTTGCTCCGCGGCATGTGGGATCCTCCCAGACCAGGGCTTGAACCCGTGTCCCCTGCATTAGCAGGCAGATTCTCAACCACTGCGCCACCAGGGAGGCCCCCATAACTCTTAATACTAAGCAACAATTTTTAAAACACTGTGCTTGGTCTCAGATCATTTATTCTTTTTATTTATTCAAACATTTGGTTAGGATATATGCTAATTTTTAGAGAATAAGATAAGGTCCCTGCTGTTAGGGAGTTTACATTGTAGTGAGAAAGTGAGAGGCATAAAGGCAATTAGTATTGGAAGACCCATGATAGAATGATGTACCCAGAACAGGGATTAGTTGTTATACTGTGGGGTGCGGATGATGGAGTAAATAGTCTAGGATTGTAAGGATGATTCAGTGTTAAAAAGGCAACAATGTAATTCACTACATTAACATATTAAATGAGAAGAATCAGATGGGAGTAGATGTAGGAAAAATTCAGCACCAGTTAAGATATTGGATAGGAATAGGAGGGAACTTAATTTGAAGAAAGGTATTCATCAGAAAATTACAGTGAACATTATGCATTCATGGCAAAACATTAAAAGCAGTCCCATGAAATTTGTGAACAAGATAAGGATAGCTCTTATCTCCATTATTATTTGTTAATACAGTAAGTAAAGAAACAGAAATGAGATGTACGATTGGAAAGGAGGAGGTAAAACTGCCATTTGCTGACAGTATTTTTTTTACTGAGAAAATCCAAGAAAATGAACTGAATAAACTAAATTTTGAAAAGTTGTCAATCAGAAGTGCAATATACAAAAACTACAGTTTTCCTATTGTACACTAGCAATGACCAGGTAGCCAATGAGATAGAAAACAAATCTATTTCACAAACAAAAACCCAAGGAGGAAAAAAAATCCTACTTAAATGTAAAGGCATTTGGGGGGAATTTTAAAATTTTACTAATGCAAATGTCAGTCTTTATCAAATTAATATTTTTAATAAAATCCTAATAAATCTCAACAAGCTTTTTCATAGAATCTTATAAATATCCTAACATTCATAGAAAAGAGCAGCATGTATGACTAAGCAGGACAATTTACTTGTTATTTATTTATTTATTTTAAGCAGGACAGTTTAGAAAGCAAAAACAAAAGAGAGGGAATTGCTCTAATAGAATCAAGATGCCAATAAAGGTATAGTAATATTTAGAAGGTTTTAATGACATAGGAATAGACAAATGGGTTAAAGGAACAGAATAGACTCCAAAAGTGTATCCACACTTACATGGGAATCTAGTATGATCATAGAGATCAGTGGGAAACAATAAGCTCTTCAGTAATTGATGTTGGGATAATTGATTATCAATATGGAAAAACTACAAATTTTATTCAAGAGAACCTGCAAGAGTACCAACAAACAACCTGTTAGAGTTTAGCAGGGTTTCTAAAGATAAGAGCAATACACAAAAATTGATTGCATTTACATATCAGTAGTAACCTGCTAGCAAATATATTTTTAAAATATTACATTCACACTAACAGCAAAAACTAGAAGGTATTTAAGACTATAGCTAATAAAAGGCCTTCCTAGAGAAAATTATAAAGTGGTTTTGAAAAAGGACTCGATGGATATGATCCCAAAAGCACAGCAACAAAAGCAAAAATAGACAAATAGGATTGCATTAAGCTAAAAAACTTATGTGCAATAAAGGAAACAGTCAACAAAATGAAAAGGCAATCTATGGTAGTTATAAATGTAATTATAGTAATAGATTTTGATTGACTGATAATTATGGGGAACGATGAGTGTATACTGATGTAAACAAACACACACATAAGTAAATTAAAGATAGGTGAATATCAGATTATTGACATAGTTTCAAAGTATGTCTTCACAAAATAATAATTACAAGAGGAAAATAGTAACTATAATGGAGAAAACTGGCAAATACCAGTTTAGTCAAATGATAAAAGTGAATATCATCAGTAATGGGCTAAATTGAAATCATGTACCACCTCTTAGGATGCATTGGAGAAGATCAGAGCATCTCTTCTATATTTTTCCTGTCACAGATACATAACCTGAACTTAATTATGAGTAATATACGATTTAATCAGACAAACCTAATTGAAGGCCATTCTATGAAAGTACTGGCCTGTAACCTTTTAAAGTGTCTAGGTCATGAATTTCAAGGAAAGATAGAATCTGTTCCAGCTGAAAGAGACTAAAGATTGTAATTCAGATTACTGAATGCAAAGTGTGGTACTGAACTAGATCCTTTTCCTATAAATCCATTCCTATTTGGAACAACAAACTTGAATAGATTCTAAAGATTGGATTATAATAATTGTATAATTGTTAATTTCCCAATTTTGATAGTTATATGTGTTTGTACAAGATAAATACCAAAATATTTGTGGACTATTTGGTATCAGGTCAGAATTTATTCTCAGGTGGTTTAGGAAAAAGGCTGTACTTGTCCGTGCAACTTTTCTGTAAGTCTAATGTTGCCCCATAGGTCATTTAGTCTCTTTCATTCATTTCAGGGTTTTTTTTTTTTTCCCTCTGTGTGCTTTGGAGTTTTTTTTCCCGTGTATTCAAGTTCACTAATCTTTTGTTATAGTTTCCTATCTTCTGTTAAGCATATGCAATGAATTTTTCATTTCAGATACTGTATTTTTTAGCTTTAGAAGTTCCATTTGGGTTTTTAAAAAGTAGTTTACATTTTTCTCCACATAATGTTTGTTTTTTTAAGTCCTTTAGTATATTCATAACAGCTGCTTTGAAATCCTTGCCTACTCTTTCCATAGTCTCTTTCATTACTGGATCTGTTTCTATTAATTGTTTCCATTTTCTTTCCTGGTTACAAATCACTTTTTTTTTTTTCTTCTTTGCATGTCTAGTAAGTTTTTATTTTATATTGGACATTGTGATTATTACATTGTGGTGTCTGGATCTTGTTCTTTAAGCAGTGTTGAATTTTGTTTTGGCAGGTTGTCAAGTTACTTTCATTCAGCTTGATCCCTTTTTGTTTTGTTTTTTTGGCCGTGCTGCATGGCACGCGGGATCTTAGTTCCCTGACCAGGGATTGAACTCATGTCCCCTGCAGCGGAAGCACAGAGTCCCAACCACTGGAGAGCCAGGGAATACCCAGCTTGATCCTTTCAGTGCTTGTTTTAACAGCTTAGTTAGGGAGCCTCTGGAATAGCTTTTACTTAACTGCTAGTTTAGTTCCAAGACATGACTCTTCTGAGGTCTCTACTGATGCTCTAGGTGTTTACTCTGGCTGTTCGGAGCTTAAATTCCTCTGCACTTTGTGAGCTTTGGGTGTTGTTTAGCTTCCAGCTTTTCTGTGCTTGTACTCTGCTCAGCCTCCTGGAGTTTTAGGGTACCTATGTATAACTTAGTATTTAGCCAAAATCTTAAGGGCATATTTTGGGAGCTTTTTGTTTGTATAGCTCCCTTGTGTCTGATATTCTTTAACTCCCTAGAATTCCAAACTTTGTCTCCTCAAGTTCAGCAAGACGTGGGCTACCCCTCCTTATACCTCATTCCGGAAAATACCTTACTGCTTCGCCAGGGATTACAGTCTTGCATTACTTGCTGTTCAAAGTCTGAAAATAGTTATTTTGTATGTTTTGTCCAGTTTTCTAATTCTTGATGGCAAAAGGGCAAATCTGGTACTAACTATGCCTTCCTATCTGATCTTTTAGCTGAGTTTAGTTGTATTATTTTCTCACTTAGTACTATGAGCAATCTCAGTGTAGATGGTTGAGCTGATCCAGTGTCAGGGATTGACAGTATGAATGTGATCAAAGGACAGAAGGATCAGTGTTGGGAGGGCTGGCAAGAGAATTGTTGAAGTAAAAGCAATAGTTCTCAGAGTATGGTTTGAGGATCCTTTCAGAGGGTCCATAGGAGTTTCCTACTTCTAACTAAATATCCACGTGAGGCTGATTTTTTCTTCATATACATGAACCAAAATAACACAAACAGTAGATTGAATGCAGAAGCAAAGATGAACATCAGCCTCTTCTTTTAAGTTAAACCAGGTATTAAAGAGATTTGTAAAAATAGTGAAACAATGCCAGTCTTCTCACTAAAATTTTTTTTGGTTTGGTATTTGTAAGCATGTAATAGGTTTATTATTTTTTTAATGAGTTAATAAGTAAACAAATAATTGTGAATTTTTCTGTTTTATTTTCTAATACAGTAAATACTGATAAATATAGCCCACAAAAACAGAAGAATTGCTGAAATAAAGCACCATAAAGTGCTGTCTAGGGAAGGAACTGAAGGCATTAGGAGTGCAATAGACAGTGTAAAAAAAGGAAGGGATTAAGGAATGAGAGGTTTCTGTTCAGTTCCTATTCTCTATTGGATAGGTGTCAATTTCTTTACTTCTCTGCATTCTCATGTGGAGGTGCCTGCATTTAAAGTCGTAGGGTAGTACTCTGTCCCAGCAACTTCTTAGGTTTCTGCTTTATGATACTATGCACTCAGCCCTTGCATAGGGAATCCTGATTTACTGTCTGCCATTTCACCTGGTAATGTCTTTTTCTAGTTTGCCCTCCTTGTCCTAATGAGGAACTAGATCATCCTTACTTATGTTCTGGCATTAACTTACCCTTCTGTTCTGGTGCTACCACTTTTACTTAAATTTCCCATTCTTTGAAAAAATTTTTTAATTAAAAATTTAAATTTTCTTCAGCTTTATTGACATGTAGTTGACAAATAAAATTGTAATATATTTAAAGTGTATATAGTGGTGGTTTGATGTATGTATACATGTGAATGGATTCCCACCATCTAGTTAATTAACATGTCCATTACCTCACATTTTTACCTTTGTGTGTGTGTGTGTGAACATTTAAGTTCTACACTTTTAACAAATTTCAATTATATAATACAGTAGTTACCATGTCTTAAAGATCTAATGATCTTTAGGCCTTATTCATCTTATAGCTGAAAGTTTGTATCCTTTTTTCAACCTCTCCGTATTCCCACCCAACTCCCCCGCTCCCAGACGCTGGCAACTGCTTTTCTACTCTCTGTTTCTATGAGTTTGACTTTTTTTTAAGATTCTACATATAAGTATGAATATATAGTATATTTTTCTTTCTGGCTTATTTCACTTAGCATGATGCCCTCAAGTTTCATCCATGTTTTCACAAATGGCAGGATTTCCTTCTTTCTCATGTCTAAATAATATTCTCTCTGTCTCTCTCTATATATACATGTGTATGTTTGCGTATGTGTGTGTGTGTATATATATATATAAATATATATATTTCCTATGTTTTTTATCCGTTTATCTGTTGAAGGACATTTGGGTTGTTTCCATATCTTGGCTATTGCAAATAATGCTGTAGTGAACATGGGAGTGCCAGTACCTCTTTGAGATCCTGTTTATTTCCTTTGGCTTATATACCCAGAAGTGGGATTGCTAGATCATATGTTAGTTCTATTTTTAAGTTTTTGAGGAACCTCCACAGTGGTTGCACCAGTACATTCTCAACAACAGTGCACAAGGGGTCCATCTTCTCCACATCCTCACCAACACTTATGTCTTGTCTTTTTGATGATTGCCGTTCCAACAGGTGTGAGGCTCTTTGTGGTTCTGATTTGCATTTTCCTGATTATTAGTGATGTTGAGCACCTTTTCATGTACCTGTTGGCCATTTGTATGTCTTTTTTGGAAAAATGCCTATTCAGTTCCTCTGCCCATTTTAAAATCAGATTTTTTTTTTTTTTTTTTTTTTGCTATTGAGTTGTATGAGTACTTTGTGTATTTTGGACATTAACCCCTATTAGATATATGATTTGCAAATATTTTCTCCCAGTCAATAGTTTACCTTTTCATTTTGTTGATTGTATACATCGCTGTCCAGAAGCTTTTTAGTTTGATGTTAGTCACGCTTGTTTATTTTTGCTTTTGTTGCCTTTGTTTTTGGTGTCACTGAGTTTCTCATTCTTAATGGTGTCCTACCTATTATTCTTGTTCAGTTTCTGCTACTTCAAACTCATTCAACCCTTTGCTTTTTTTTTTTTGCGGTCCGCGGGCCTCTCACTGTTGTGGCCTTTCCCGTTGCGGAGCTCAGGCTCCGGACGCTCAGACTCAGCGGCCATGGCTCACGGGCCTAGCCGCTTCACGGCATGCGGGATCTTCCCGGACCGGGGCACAAACTCGCGTCCCCTGCATCGACAGGCGGACTCCCAACCACTGCGCCACCAGGGAAGCCCCCCTTTGCTTTTACTGAATCTACAAAGTTTACCCAAGATAAGCGTGTTCTCTTGTGTCATCACTTCACTCTTTAATTTCTCAGGGACATTGCCCACTCAAATATAGTCTCCATTTTCCAGTGAGAAGATACAACATTTACTGGTTATCAGCCTATATTTTACATTCTTGATTTAAATCGATTTATTTTGGGTGGTGGAAATATATATACTCTAAAGGAATAAAATGTTATTCATTGCAGGAAGGTGGAGAGACAAAATGAGAATGAAGGGCAACATCTGACTTACATCTTGCCACTGTCTTTGAAATATCAGATGCACTTATATCAATTAAAAGCACAGAATACATGTCAGAGTAATCATATGTCCTTTTAGATCATCTGTTAATGAAGATGAATACACAGTTTGTTTAAATAAAAAATGTATTATATGATTATTTTTAGTCATCTATAAGTTGATAGGTATATTTCAATATAACTTTTAAAGTATTTCTTTTTTTATTTCTTACAGTAATCCTAAATCGGAGAGTCAGAGAGTAAATAAAAAAGTCAACAATGATGCCTCACTTAGAATTCATAATCTATCCATTTTGGTGAGACAGATAAAATTTTATTACCAGGTAAGTGGTTCTTTTTTTAATCTAGTATTTTAATAACTCCTTGCATATTCACATTTTTGTGTTGTTTAGTATCTATCACCTAATATATACTAAATGCTTATTATATACCAGATACTGTCTGTTTGCTGGAGGTTGAGTAGTAATAACACAGTTTATTTCTTATGCAATGTTAAAGATGCAAGCATGCACTTCATAATTATCTAATTTACAGATAATTTCTTTATTTTATGAATTTAAAATTTTTTAAATTTCCTGAGAATTTATATAGTGCAACACTTTGTTAACCTACTAGAATTTTGCCTTCGAAAAATATACTTTTTATTCCTTTTTTGAACTTAAATTGGATGCATATTTCAGAGTTTGAACATGAGCATTTAAAAAAATTTTTTTATTATATTTTATTTTTGGCTGTGTTGGGTCTTTGTTGCTGTGCACAGGCTTTCTGTAGTTGCAAGGAGCGGGGGCATCTCTTCATTGTGGTGTACGGGCATCTCATTGCAGTGGCTTCTGTTGTTACAGAGCATGGGCTCTAGGCGTGTGGGCTTCAGTAGTTGCAGCATGCGGGCTCAGTAGTTGTGGTGTGCGGGCTCTAGGGCGTGCAGGCTTCAGTAGTTGTGGCGCACGGGCTCAGTAGTTGTGGCACACAGGCTTAGTTGTCTGTGGCATGTGGGATATTCCCAGACCAGGGCTCGAACCTATGTCGCCTGCATTGGCAGGCAGATTCTTTTTTTTTTTTTTTGTGCGGTACGCGGGCCTCTCACTGTTGTGGCCTCTCCCGTTGCGGAGCACAGGCTCCGGATGCGCAGGCTCAGCGGCCATGGCTCACGGGCCCAACCGCTCTGTGGCATGTGGGATCTTCCCGGCCCGGGGCATGAATCCGTGTCCGCTGCATCGGCAGGCGGACTCTCAACCACTGCGCCACCAGGGAAGCCCAGCAGGCAGATTCTTAACCACCGCGCCATCAGAGAAGTCCTGAACGTGAGCATTCTTAAGGCTATCGGTATGCCTCAAAGAATTGCTATAGCTGTATCACACAAATTTTGGTATGTTGTATTTTTTAAAATGCTTATTTTTAGTCATTTTCTAATTTTTCTTATGATTTTTTATTTCACTTAGGAGTATTCATTAGAATTATGCTTTTAGACTTCTAAACACATGGTCTTTTCAAGCAGTCTTTTTTGGTTTTGATTGTTGGTCAAAGAATGTGGTTTGTATGATAATGATTTTTTGACATTTGTTAATAATAACTTTGGCTTGGTGTATATGTTGTCAGTTTTCATTAAAGTTCCATGTGTGCTTGAAAAATAGTGTATTCTCTAATTGTTTGGGTACAGAGTCAGAGCAAGCTTGTTTGTTAATTGTAATGTTCAAACTTTTGCAGCCTGATTAATTTTATCTCTTGATCTATCAGTTATAGAGAAATATGAGTTGAAATCTCCCATTATTATGATGGATTTGTCAAGTTTTCCTTTATACACACTTTAAAACTAGGTTATTCAGTGCAAACAACTTTAAAGTTGTTATATTATTCTGGAGAAATTATACCATTTATAATTGTTTCTACATATTTTTCTTTCTACTGGTTTAAAATTTTTCACCCCACTTCTGTTTCTTGGGAGGCTATCCTTGAAATTTTACTTTTCATACTTTAAATAGCAAAGGCCAAAAGTAATCAATACTTTACTCTTTTTATGTATTAGTACTATGACCTTAGAATGTTTAATTTCCCCATAATGATTTTTAAGCTGTTCTTATTTTGTATTTTAGTTCTGTTTTTAAACCGCATAAATTAAATATTGAAAGTACTGTTAAATAAATCAAATCAGTGTTCTTTTAGATCAAGCTACATGTTTTCCTTTTTTTCCTCCTCATGGTTTTCTTTTGTATCTCAGACCTGCCTTTGGTATTATTTTCTTATGGAAGTCATCTTTTGATTGTTTAGAGAAGGTTTGTTGATAGTAAAGTTTATCAATGTCTGTCTGAAAATGCCTTTATTTCACCCTTCTTCTTGAAAGGTAATTTTATTGGGTATGTAGTTTTAGGTTAACAATTACTTTTCTCTCAGTGTTTTGCAGATTTTTACCTTCTCTCTCTGGAGTCCTTTTTGTTTTGGAGAAACCAGCTATCAGTCAAATATTTGTTCTTAGGTTAAACTGTCTTTTTCTCTCTCCTGGCTTCTACTACTGTCTCTTCTAATATTGCCTCTTTTCTATTAATCTGATATTCCTCAGATATTTTTATTACGTGTATATTAGACTTTCCTACTCTATCCTCCATGCTTATTAAACTTTCTTTTACATTACAATTTACAGTCTTGTGCTACATCCTGAGTATTTTTTTTTCAAGACTATCTCTCCAGTTTGATAATTTGCCCCTCATATCTTCTGTTTAACCCACTGATTAAGTTTTGCCTCTCAGTAATCATAGCTTTCATTTGTAGAAGTTCTCTTTGGTTCTTTTTCATCTGCTTTTTCATTTTGTTTATTAATCATTCTTTTTAAATTTTTTCCTTCCTTTATTTCTTCAGAAATTTTTTAAATGTCTATTTTTTATTTTATGTTGGATAATTACAAAATCTGAAATCAGATCTATGGGGATCTGAATCTGCCCTTTGTTTTCTGTTTGCTGTTTCTTGTGGTGGTAGCTGTTGTGGCAGTGTGTGTGTGTGTGTGTTTGTGTGTGAATTGTGAGCTCATTTTGTGGGGGGGAATTTATCTGTGGGAAAATACTTCTGGGTCTGGGCCAAGGATGCATTGCTTCAGAGAGGATTTGTTTCCTTTTGTGCGGCCAAGCCTGAAACACTTTTCATTTAATTTATTTTAAGCAGCTTTATATTATTGTAGAAGCATACTTGAATGCTGTATATAGAAAACTAGAAAAAATGAGAAAATACAAACATACTTTCAGGGCCTGGAGATTACCATTGTTAGCAACTGAATATATGTACTTCTGGATCTCTTTTTCTGCATTTGTGTGTTTGTAAATTATGTATTTATGTGTTTACATATGTATTTTTTAACTGGGACTACATTATCGCAGATTCTTAGGGAAACAACCCTCCTCAATCTCAAGCAAAGGCCAAGAAGAACAGCTTCTTCTGTGTCTTATTTGGAGGGTTCATTTTTTAATTTTGTTTTATCTTTTGACAGTTACCTTTTTATTTTCTTTTGAGCTCAGTCAATAAATTTTTTAAAAGATTTTTAGAAAGCTATCCAGCATTTTTGAACTCCTTCCTTCCTTTCTTTCTAATATTTAGTATTCCTCATTGCCAGACATAAAAGTCTGTGCTAGGTTTTTTATAAACTTAAAAAATTTTTTTTCCAGTATTCCTTCTCTCATTTTCCTCTCTTTGATTTGAGTGAATTAGGTTCTATGTTATATCTGTTTTGTCTTTTATTTTTATTTTGTGTCAGTATTTCTAGATACATTAAACAAAAGACTAGGTAAAGGGATGCAGTGACTCATCAGAAAATAAGTAAATTATAGCTGTTATGGAAAATTACTTTGGTGCTTTGATTTTTTTTTAAAGTTATTTTTATTCCTGTGAATGAAGGCGAGAAGGTGAATTTGATTATCAGAGACACAGTTTACAAGTAAAAATCTTAGTCCATTTTTAGGATTCTGTGAGCAGCCATTGTTTGGTATGACTGCACAAGCTGCAGTTTAAATAAATACTAAAAGAAGCAAGGTGGTTCTTCAGCCACCATTAAAATAATGAACTGAATCATTTGAGGCCCAAAAGACAAGAACACTTTACAATTAAGAAATTTATTAGGAAGTTTTTGCATGTTTGATGTCACTAATAGTAAAAGTAAAAATTAGGTCTAGTACCATTAATTTAGTTGCCAGAGAAAGCAGGTACTTTTTAAGGTTTTTCTTTAACATCTGTTATAATAAGCAACATTTGGAGTATTTTTGATACTTTGGTCAGATTTTCTTTCCTTTTAACATCATTCATTTAATTTTTTTCTACATCCTACTAAAATATAATAAAATAGTCTTAATTCTTTTTACTAGTAACACAGATAAAAGGCTGAATATAAATAGTATGATAAATGTAATTATGTTTGAGTTTTTAAAACAGATTTAGAGTCTCAAAGGAGAGACTGCCATTCCAGTATATTCTAGAAATCTCTGAAGCCCATATTTAGTACCTTAGAAATGTATAGTTTTAGTATTTTGTTCAGTGTGATTCAAGAAAGGGAAATGAGCCCAGACCTTTCCCAGAAGTATTAAGTTCTTACTGTGAAGGAAGTGTTATGGATAACTTGTAGGAAGAAGGAGAAACCTGGTTTAAGTTGTCTTTGAATAGTCTCTATTCAAAGTTTGTCTGGCACAAACTTGAAATAGTCTTTCTTACAGTGCTTTAGCAACATGAATTTCAATTCACAGAAACTTGTGTATCAGTTTTAAAAGTTTCTAAACTAAAACTAAAAAAATAGTTAATATACCATTTTTATAGAAAAGTTATACAAAGCCAATTAAAAATAATAGGAATGAAATGACTTGTATCTTTCAAAGCACTTCTACTATTATTTTCCTATTAAGATAATCTCTGCCAGTTCTTTCTTGTTCTGTCTTTATTTTTATTAATTATTGATGTTCTGCAAGTCTTTCTGGACTGTCTTCATACCAGGATAGATTTTCTACCAATTCAGTGAAGCTTTGCTTTAATGGCCTTGAAAATTCTCAAATTCTCTATATTTGAATATTTGCATATCTTTCAGAACTTGCATCCTTCTCCTTATCTCCACCTCCACCAATATTCCTTCTTGTTCCCTGGTTTCTTTTTATTGTTAGCCCTTATCACCAAAAACATTTACTTATTTTCTTTCTACCCCTACGAAAATGTAAATTCCATGGGAGCAAGGATTTTTGTTTCTTCATTGCTTTATTTCCAGTATCTAGAATAATGTCTGACAGATAATAAACATGCAATAAATATTTGTTGAATGAGTGGCTGTCCTGATTTTCTCAAAACTTTCTCCACTTTCTGTTGTATTGGTAAAATTCTTTCTTTTTCTATACATTTTTAAATAGGTTTCTTATCACTTTACTAACAAATTGAAGTCTATTCACTAATTCATTTACATGTTATAATTCTTAACCCATTAATTTACAACAAGTTAATTGTTGCTCCTGCTTAACAAAGTAGTATTTATCTTGGACTAATTTATGTATTGTTTTTCCATTTCTTAGCACCTTAATAATGAACATCTTTAGAGCTAAGTGAAGTCTGGGAAGTCTCAGGATGATATAGTAGAGCTTTAATAATAACAATCAGTTTTTCTAACCTCTGATTTCTTTTATGGCTTGTGTATTTTTTAATGTTACTTGTAAGATTGGAATTGGGAAACAGGAATTTTTACAAAAAGTTAGCTAGAATTCTCTGAAGAACCCATAGAACCAAATAGAGGTTTTAGAATAATTTGGGTTTTTTTAATTTGTATAATTTTTAGCTGCCTTACCTAATATTAGCACTTTCAGACATAACAAAATCAGTACTTGGAAATAAAGTAAAAGGTAGATTTTTTCTTCATTAACTCTAATATTTAACAACCATGATTTGGGCTTACCTGGTGGTGCAGTGGTTAAGAATCTGCCTGCCAGTGCAGGGGACACGGGTTCGATCCCTGGTATGGGAAGATCCCACATGCTGCCGGGCAGCTAAGCCGTGCGCCACAACAACTGAGCCTGTGCTCTAGAGCCCGCAAGCCACAACTACTGAGCCCGCATGCCACAACTACTGAAGCTGGTGCGTCTAGAGCCCGTGCTCCGCAACAAGTGAAGCCTCTGCGATGAGAAGCCCGTGCACCACAATGAAGAGTAGCCCCCGCTCGCTGCAACTAGAGAAAGCCTGTGCGTAGCAATGAAGACCCAACACAGCCAAAAATAAATAAATAAAGTAAATTTGTTAAAAAATAATAACCACCATTTAAAAAAACTTTACACTTTTGTTTCACTTCTTATCCTTCTCAGCAAAAGTCACACACATAGTAAGTCAAGGAGCTGAAATTTAAGCCTAAGTTTTTTGACTTGACTCTGCCATAGTACTCTATACTAGGCATTCAGATTCCACCATACTAGAGTACATCTTTAGATACACAGAGGTACGTTTGAATTTGCTTCATCCAAATATAATCGAACGTGATAGTGTAAAGGTTAAGCAAACTGTATTAACACAGGAGGTCACTGATGGTACCATATGATGAAAGAATATATGAGATTGCTTTTATCTTTGTGGAGAGACTAAGTTAGCATTAGAGAATGAGGTATCAGAATAGGCAGGAAGTGGGGGGCCACCTGAGGAAGAGGATGTAAGAAAGAGGTGGTGGACCATATTAAAGATTAGTAACCACTTGGACAATTTCCTTATAACTCTGCCAACGTAGAATGTTACATGGTACATCAATAAAATAGATTGCCTTGACTTAGATTATCTCCACTAAAAAGGATATAAACAAAACAATGATTGCTCTTTTTTTTTTTTTTTTTTTGCGGTACGCGGGCCTCTCACTGTTGTGGCCTCTCCCATTGCGGAGCACAGGCTCCGGATGCGCAGGCTCAGTGGCCATGGCTCACGGGCCCAGCCGCTCCACAGCATGTGGGATCTTTCCGGATTGGGTCACAAACCCGTGTCCCCTGCATCAGCAGGTTGACTCTCAACCACTGCGCCACCAGGGAAGCCCTGTGCTTTCTTTTAAATATGTACAAATATAGTCCTGAAATTTTTGCTTTAGGGCAAGGAAACTAAAAATTACAATTAATTTGAAATTTATTTCTTTAAGTCCATTTAGCTGTTTCATACTTGGCTATAGAATATTTTATCTTGGCATAACTTGCTTTTAACTGGAAAACTCATTTATTAAATATGCAAACAGTATCAATCCTTGGAATAGTGATTTTAGCAATTTTTGACACTACTCTTAACTGTATTTACTAATGTGATGCACATACTGAATATGTAGTTTTCTTTAAATGTGTGCATATTTTTGGTGTTAGTTTTTTTAAGACTAGTAAATATAATACTGAAGAATTTTTTTGAAACTTTCTAATACATATCTGCAACAAATTACAGATAAAAGATCAATTCTACCTAGCCTCTGGTGTCATGTCACACTCTGGCTATGGGAAACCGCTTTTGTGGATCTAGAATCACACATCTTTAAAAAAGTAATACAGGTTAACTTTTCATGGTTATTTGCTTCCTCATCACAGTGTTAAGTAAAGAATGATTCAGAAAGAATTGAATACTTATAAAAATTATTCCTCAGCAACTAGTTATGTCTGAATGTGTAGTGAAAGCCAAATTGTAAAGACACTCACAGTTATTTCATAATCTTGCAAAGATTCAGTATTATCACATTAAACTCATCAATCCTGTAGTCTAATTCATCCCAGACCCTTTGTAGCATGTCATTGTTAGTAGTTATAGTGATAGACATGATGTGTTCTCTCATTTCCTCAAAGAAGAGGTAGTATAAACAGAAGATGCATACTTAGTGTATAACCAAAATGAGTAATTTGGAGGCATTCAATTTTCTGAATCATCCTGTACCATCAGAATTTGTATATATTCTTGTCACAAAAAATTTGACAGAAGTCAAAGGAAGTAAAACATGAATTGTAGATAGGAGAGAAATAATGAGTCACTGAGGAAGAGCTCACTTTCATGAAATACTCATAAGATAGGATTTTTAATGAACTAACTAGCTTTCTTAATTTTACTATCAGTTGATTTTTTAGTTCTCTCAGAGAGAAGTAACAAAAAAAAAACCCCAAAAGAATACACACACTTGATCTTTTAATTGAGGAAGGTTATTTAATTATCTAATACCTAAAATTCAGATTTCCAAATAATAGGTATTAGACCAGCTCAGCTTGGACACTTATTTGGTGGACATTTGATATGTTATTAACTTAAGCCTATCTCATAATTATAATTTTAGTTATTTAATTCATTAACTTATAGTTACAAAAGATTTAAGACTTTTTTTTTTTTTTTTTTTTTTTTTTTTTTTTTTTTTTTTTTTTTTGCGATACGCGGGCCTCTCACTGCTGTGGCCTCTCCCGTTGTGGAGCACAGGCTCCGGACACACAGGCTCAGCGGCCATGGCTCACGGGCCCAGCCGCTCCGCGGCACGTGGGATCTTCCCGGATCGGGGCACGAACCCGTGTCCCCTGCATCGGCAGGCGGACTCTCAACCACTGCGCCACCAGGGAAGCCCAAGATTTAAGACTTTTTAGACATCTTTTTTTTCACATTTTTTAAGCTTTTTAATTGCAGTATACCTCTGTAGGTATAGTATGCCTACAGAGATGTGCACGAATCATAAGTTATAGCTTGTTGAGTAATTATCCTGTCAGCATTACCCATATAACAACCTTTGGGTATCTTTTTATAGGAGACTTTGCAGCAGTTGATCATGATGTCTTTGCCAAATGTCTTAATCATTGGCAAAAATCCCTTTTCTGGTAAGTATTAAAATTAGCATAATGTGATAATAAAGTCTTATCTTTGTGTAATATTATGATGCTTAACAAGATCTTGCTAATTTCCATTAACTCACTAGGTTTTTTGTGAGTCTGTAGGGAAAGTTGGAGGTGATATTCCATTTTATATAGAGAAAATAAACAGAATATTTGTAAGTCGTAGATGGGATCAGGCATACATTTTACATTAAGTCCAGTGTTTTTTTTTTACTCTACCAAGTTGATACTTTTCTGTGATGATTTTTAGTGTCTTATAAACAAGTATAGAAGAGATAAGTACAGTAGTTATAAGCTTAAAAGAACATAACCTTAGAAAAGAAGTGATTTTGAAACAATTTCTAGGTTTTATAGCTACTATCTACCATTGCCAAAGTTGTTTGAATCTGAGGTTTTACTGATTGATACGTTGTAATTTATATTAAACTACTTTTGAGTGAAAAAAAGATGAGAAGCAGTTTCTTAGATAATTTAAATTATTTTCTTCAAAGTTTCTGCCCTTTACCAGATTTTAAGTGCGACATGTTCAGGGTTTTAATTTTTGAACAGTTGGGGAAATTAGTAGCTACCTAACAGTTTCAACAAAGGACTTATTCTTACAGGCTACATGTAACCCAAATCAAGTATATCTTCTCCAATTCTCAGTCTCACCCTCAGTCAAAACAAACAAAAATAAAACCAAAATAAAAACTAAATCCAAGCAGCTGTTTTCATTGAGAAAACTACCAATTAGATGGGGTTAATTAGGAGTTTAGATACTCTTTCGAGATATTCTGGAATATTTTAATATACGAATAAAAAATGTAAAAAACATTTTGTATGTAGAATGGAATTGTTTTCAATTCCACATGCATTTAGTAATTACTTACCAAGTTAGAGGGACCAGGAATATAAAGAAAATGGTTTATGCTCTGGAGGGTCTTGTGTTGTGGCGAGAGATACACAGATTAATGGGAAATCATGTAATAATTAGTGCAAAATAGAGAGATGTAAAAATGTTAAGGCTTATAAAATATGAAGCCATTGATTATTCTAAAAGTTGGTAGATTAGTGAGGGTTGGAGACCATTGGTGGTTGGGTCAGGGAAGACTACGCAGAGATGTTAGAGCTGTGCCTAGGATTGTGATTAGATTAGTAAGTACTTCATTAGAGGGACGAAGGGTAGGGAAGAAAGACAGGCAGAGGGAGTAACAGAAGTTAAGGCAGTGGTGTGTGTATATATGTATGTATATTTGGGGAAGCGTGATTAGTGTGGCTAAGAAAGTAGGTTGTTTCATGGAGAGTAGGAGGAAATGTTTGAGAAGAAGACAGATTGGCCTGATGGTGAAATTCTGGCCAGAGAAGTGACTTTTTTTTTGTCAGCTGAATGTTTTAAGAAAATTTGAATTGAATGCTGTTGGATAGTGAATGTACTGTCCAGTTCTGTTACAGACCATTAACTTTATCCAGCTTGTTATATACATTTATTTTACCAGCCTCACTGTAACTGATATTTAAGGTTTTGATTTTCATGAATCTACACAGGGGAAAGCCGTTTACATTTTACAGGTAGATGAATCATATAAGGTCTGTGTTTTAGAAAGAAAACACCAATAGGCCTAAGAGAAGCCAGACCTATTAGGAACCATTTTGGCTGGCTGTGGCATGTCTCTATAGTAGCGGTTCCTAATTTGGTATGCTGGTGTAGTATAATGACTTATGGAGAAGTAGTGGATTTAGAGTTAGCATCCTTTATCACACAGAGCTTTGAAAGCTGTTTTATCTGTACTGCAGCCCTTCAAAATTCCTCTTACCACATTGTGCACACACAGAGCTGCTTTTCTGAATTCTCCACTACACTTATAAACTTAATCCCTTGGTCAAGTTGTTGTGAATATCACCTCTAGAAGTAATACTACCATTATAAGAGAGTTGAACTAAAGTAAAATGTTGTACTTAGTAGTTGTTTTTATTTCAGAACAAGGCACAGAAGAAGTTAAAAAGTTGCTTTTACTTTTACTGGGTTGTGCAGTTCAGGTAAGTTAAAATAATTCTTCATATTTTTATTTTAATAACTTTTTATAAATTTTTCAGGCTCTAGTTTCTGAAAGACTTAAGGATGGGTCATTGGTGTTCAAAGTCCATGTTAGAAATTTTTAAATAACTGTATAACCTCCTAAGGAGAAGGTTTTTGAAGAAAACCACTCATTCTGTTACTTTATTTCAAACTTTAGTTATATTATCAGGTAGTCATAATCATTTAAAACATTTAATTATTCTTTTTTTTTATTCGAGGCTTTTAAAGGCCCCAGCTTTTCAAGTGTCCCTAGAGGTGCCCTTAAAAACCTCTCCCAGAACATCCTATGATTTATGCACGCATGTGTGTGTGTTACAGAAGGGAAGAGGACTGATGATCAAAAGGATGCAGAAATTATGAAATCACAATAATCTGCTGGTTTAGGAATCAATTACTGTAATAGAATTAGAAGTAACTTTAGTGCCCATAACACTTTAAAAACTGTATATAAAGATAAAAGAGAGCTTAATTTTAAGTGGAAAAAAATTTGCTGATGATGATTTAGTCTTCACAAGAGTCTTTTTTTTTTTTTTTTTTTTTTTGCGGTACGCGGGCCTCTCACTGTTGTGGTCTCTCCCGTTGCGGAGCACAGGCTCCGGATGCGCAGGCTCAGTGGCCATGGCTCACGGGCCCAGCCGCTCTGCGGCATGTGGGATCTTCCCGGACCAGGGCATGAACCCGTGTCCCCTGCATCGGCATGCGGACTCTCAACCACTGCGCCACCAGGGAAGCCCACACAAGAGTCTTTATAGTTGGAAGTAAAACTGTTTATAGTTCTGTTTTTAACACCAGACTCTTTTTATGCTCTAGAGCTAGGCTGTCAGTAGAATAGACACTAGCCACGTGTTGCTATTTAAGTTTAGTTACAATTGAATAAAATTACAGTTTCAATTTCTCAGTTGCACTAGCTATATTTCAATAGTAAGTAGCCACAGTTAGCTAGTGAGTACTTGTTTTGGACAACACTGATATTCTGATTATTCAACTTCAAAGTTTGAATCTTCTCATTCTATCTTTTTTCCATCTTGGTACTCTTTCTCGTTTCTAGCCTTCAAGAACATATCAACTTCATTCGATATTCTTTAAGAAAACCTAACCTAAATGTCATGAAGAACCTAGGGGTAAAACAGGAATAAAGACACAGACCTACTGAGAATGGACTTGAGGATATGGGGAGGGGGAAGGGTAAGCTGTGACAAAGCGAAAGAGAGGCATGGACATATATACACTACCAAACGTAAAATAGATACCTAGTGGGAAGCAGCCGCATAACACAGGGAGATCAGCTCGTTGCTTTGTGACCACCTGGAGGGGTGGGATAGGGAGGGTGGGAGGGAGGGAGACGCAAGAGGGAAGGGATGTGGGAACAGATGTATGTGTATGACTGATTCACTTTGTTATAAAGCAGAAACTAATAAAAAAGAAAACCTAACATATTTATAAAACATTTTCAGAATTCTTAAAACTTTCAGAGTTTGAACAGAGGTGAGATTTAGTACAAATTGTGGGTATTTTACGGTAAAGGAAGAATTCTCACTGATTTGTGTTGAGACTGTGTTACAAGGTGAGCTTTTAATGGTAGTATAAATAAACAGTGGCTCTAGGACTTAGAAAAGGGAAGTGTATGTGTTTAAACTGAAGGCAGACAAAGGTATGGCAGTTGAATTGGGGGACCCTTCAGTGAGTCATACTTATTATAACCCTGCCATTTTATATATGTTCATTGGCTCAAACTATACATAAGTCACTTTTGGAAGCATAAAATTTAAAAATTGGGGTTACCATACCTAAAAAGTTAGTTATTTTATATATGCCACAAATGTACTATCCGAAAGTCATTCTTAATTGTTCTCACTATGCCTGTCAAATATTTACTAGACCAAAAAAATTCTTGTTTTTAAACCTGGTAGTTTTTATCACATCCCCCCAAAACTCTGACTTCCTAGTCATAGCTGGGAACTGTACATTTCTCATAATTTAATTTTAATTTAAAATTAATTTTAGTTTAATTTAATTTTTAATTTAATTTCTATATCATCCTAATAATTTTGCTTTTATAGGATGAGGACCTTTCTGCACTGATAGAAATGTGCTTAATTAAATTAAATTTTATGGGGCTTCCCTGGTGGCGCAGTGGTTGAGAGTCCGCCTGCCGATGCAGGGGACATGGGTTCGTGCCCTGGTCCGGGAAGATCCCACATGCCACGGAGCGGCTGGTCCCGTGAGCCATGGCTGCTGGGCCTGCGCGTCCGGAGCCTGTGCTCCACAGCGGGAGAGGCCACAACAGTGAGAGGCCCGCGTACCGCAAAAAAAAACAAACAAACAAACAAAAAAATTAAATTTTATGGAAGTAGAAATAAAATATTATGATGTACACTGATCATTAGAGAAATGCAAATCAAAATTACAATGAGGTATCACCTCACACCAGTCAGAATGGCCATGATCAAAAAATCTACAAACAGGGCTTCCCTGGTGGCGCAGTGGTTGAGAGTCCGCCTGCCGATGCAGGGGACATGGGTTCGTGCCCCGGTCTGAGAAGATCCCACATGCCGCGGAGCGGCTAGGCCCGTGAGCCATGGCCACTGAGCCTGCACGTACCGGAGCCTGTGCTCCGCAACGGGAGAGGCCACAACAGTGAGAGGCCCACATAATCTACAAACAGTAAATGCTGGAGAGGGTGTGGAGAAAAGGGACCCCTCTTGCACTGTTGGTGGGAATGTAAATTGATATAGCCACTATGGAGAACAGCATGGAGGTTCCTTAAAAACCTAAAAATAGAGCCACCATATGACCCAGCAATCCCACTGCTGGGCATATACCCCGAGAAAACCATAATTCAAAAACAATGTTCATTGCAGCACTATTTACAATGTCCAGGACATGGAAGCAACCTAGGTGTCCATCAACAGATGAATGGGTAAAGAAGATGTGGCACATATATACAATGAAATATTACTCAACCATAAAAAGAAACAAAACTGAGTTATTTGTAGTGAAGTGGATGGACCTGGACCTAGAGTCTGTCATACAGAGTGAAGTAAGTCAGAAAGAGAAAAACAAATACTGTATGCTAACATATATATGGAATCTAAAAAAAAAAATGGTTCTGATGAACCTAGGGGCAGGACAGGAATAAAGACACAGATGTAGAGAATGGACTTGAGGACACGGAGAGGGGGAAGGGTAAGCTGGGACGAAATGAGAGAGTAGCACTGACATATATACACTACCAAATGTAGAATAGATAGCTAGTGGGAAGCAGCCGCCTGGCACAGGGAGATCAAGTTGGTTCTTTGTGACCACCTAGAGGGGTGGGATGAGGAGGGTGAGAGGGAGATGCAAGAGGGAGGCGATATGGGGATACACGTATGCATATAGCTGATTCACTTTGTTATACAGCAGAAGCTAACACACCACTGTAAAGCAATTATACTCCAATAAAGATGTTTAAAAAATGTTATGATATAATAAATGTGTAGAGTGTAAATCAGAACCTTGCTAAGTTTCTTACCAACCAAAGAGCCAATTTTCCTTTTTTGAGTATAGTGTCTTCACTAGTAGTTCAGTAATTGGCACAAGAGATGCAACTAAGCTAGACAAGGCAGTGCTGTCTGTTTTGTATGCACTTCTCATTTGGTAGCTGTAAGAATACAGTTAAACGCAGTTGGATTGCAGTATAAGAGATGTAGACAAGAGGCAGATAGTAAGATGCATGTTAAACTGTTATTCAGTACTCAATGGAAAGAAAAAGATGAGGTTTGCATTGTAATATTTTTAGTTTATATAAAGTTTTTAAAAGGTACACAATAAATAATTGCTGCCTTTATTCTACTTGATACATGTGTACTTGTATATACATTCTTAAATTTTTCCCCTGGTAACTTTGTGTTAGAAACACACCAAATATTTATTGTATTACCTTATATGTGTTGAACTGGGCCACAAAAGTAGGTTTCTTTTATTGAGATTGATAGGATGAAGATGTGAGAATGAATTGTAAGCCTGAAGTAAAAATTGCTTAAAATTTTTTTTCCAAGAAAAAGGGCTGTGTTGTTTGATGATAGGCAAAGACTGACTGAGCATTTTGGCTGTATTCCGAATTCTGCCACTGACTCACTGTGTTTTTTGGCAAGTAACTTATCCTCTCTGAAACAAGTTCTTGATTCTTTACTTCTCTGTTTGTAAAGTTAGCCTAATTATATTGTACTGACCTTAGATGGTTTGTGTAATGGTTACCCGCTTTAGAACTTACAACTTTTCAGTGTAAAAATGGTATGGATTTTCAATGTTGCTTTTTAAATAAATATTTCTAAATTGTTATCTTTTTATTAGGTAAGTATATTAGAGATCATTTAAATGCAAAACAAAACCCTCATTGTGCTGTTCAAAATGTAGCCAAGCTTTTTAGCCTAATGAATTTTTGGTTATTTACAACGTATTAACAACTATACGCTATAAAGTATGAATGATTGGTTTATTCGTTTCTCTTAGTGTCAGAAAAAAGAAGAATTTATTGAAAGAATTCAAGGTTTAGATTTTGATACAAAAGCAGCAGTTGCCGCACATATTCAAGAGGTAATAATCTGTATACAATTTTTATATTTTTTTATGAAGCTTGTGGTATGTTTTATTTGTATGTCTCCCCAAATACAGTCATGGATTAAGCAAGAATAAATCAAAGTCAATTATAGATGAACTCTGCTTTTAGAAAAATTATCTTATTTTCTTTAGACATAGTTTCTTAAATGAATTATCTTCTACATGGCACAGTGCTGACTACAGATGTACTGTTGCCTTTATCCATAGGGATATAGGCAGAAAGTGCTATTTGAGGAATGTATATTTCTTTGTTAGACATCACAGCATGAATAGTATAGTAAATGGAAGCAGCACAAAGTGGATCACTGCCTGTAATTCAAAACTAAAGTGAGGTAAGATGATAATACTAACCTATTAGTATTATGTCATTCCAGTGATTTTTTTTTTTTTTTAGTGAATGGGCACAGCATAATTTCTACTGAAGATATTACTTGAATTATAAACACATTAGTGATTTATAACATCCATATAAAAACCTAAATGGAGGACATAGTGTACAATGTCAAATAATTGAAGCTAATATTTATTTGTTAAGATTGTTTTTAAAAGCTGCTATTTCTGCATCTATCTAGTCTTGGGCTTTTAATCTTGTGTACTTTAGAGTTTTTAGAACTACAGCATGTTAAATTTTACATGCTGATTAGAAAGAGGACTAAGGAAAGGGAGAGAGTTTTAAATAGTGAGAATTGTTGTGTTTAAATATTCTCTATTTAAATGACTTTGTGTTCCATATATCATCTTTTCTCTTAGTTAATATTCAAAGAGCCCCGCTTTCTGGTCAGTAATATTGTCAGCAGTAAGCGTATTAGTAGTCTACAAGATACAGTTTTGTTGGTAGTTTCCCTTTATACATACATATATATGTTTCTCTTAGCTTTGTGATTTGTATTTGATTTTGAATAAATGCTGAGTACTGCAAGTTACTAACTTTGCCACCATTCTTGAAAGTGTTATTTTTGCTGTTTATTGTGAAAGTTAAAGCAAAATTAGAAATAAAGCAAAATAAGAAATAAGTATTTCACTTATATAACTTTTCCATTCTTTTAAAACTCTTTATACTGGGCGTCCTTTTCTCCTAAGGTTCTATGACAGTGTCTTCTTCAGAATCTATAAAGACTTAGCTTTTCAAGTATAAAAGTGCAATAACCTATATCCTACAGGATTAAAACTTTTGCTTTTGAATGCAAGTACAATAAACTTAGTCTTATCTAAGGAAAAGATTAATTGAGTTTGTTAAAGCAGTTATCAGACCTATTAGTATTACCTTCCCTTAAGAATGCCTTGAATTAAATATTTTATTTTGGGGACTTCCCTGGTGGTCCAGTAGTTAAGACTCCGTGCTCCCAATGCAGGGTGGGGTGCAGGTTTGATCCCTGGTTGGGGAAAGAAGATCCCACGTGCTGCACAGTGTGGCCCAAAAAAAAAAAAAAAAAAAGAAATTAAAGAAATTAAATATCTTATTTTTTAGTTGACTAAAATCACTTAAAGATTACATTTAGTAAAAATAATTTTTAGTAGAAGCCTTTTCATCATTCATTAATTTCAAGATATCATATTTGCTTTTCATATTTTTATTATATGGGATATGTAGTATTTAAGCTAATATTATACTAAAATTAAATATATTTTTAAGTATTAGCCATTTAAAAAATTGTTTACTTTGGTTGCTCTCTAAAGGTCACCCATAATCAGGAAAATGTGTTTGATCTACAATGGATGGAAGTGACTGACATGTCTCAGGAGGAAATAGAACCACTCTTGAAAAACATGGTATTGCATCTAAAAAGACTTATAGATGAGAGAGATGAGCATTCGGAGGTTTGTAAATTTCTTTTAGTATATTAGGAAAGTTTACTTTCCAAAAAACTTCAGAGGTTTTTCAGAATTGGTACTTTGTTTCTTAGGGACAGGTAATAAAGTACTATATGTCTTTTGTGCAACACAGGAACCAGAAAGGCTGCATAAGAGCCCCAAATTGCTAGTAAACACATTGCAATTAGGTTTTCTTTTCTCCTTCCTTTTAAATTGCTCTGATTTTGTTCTTGTGTTTTTTAACTCATCCCCATAGTTCTGGCAACAGTACAAAAGTATGAAACTAAAAATATCATTGATGTAAGTGGAAAAATCATTGCCTTTTCAAGGTAGAAGAATTTGCTTAAGGTTAATTTTGTAGTTTTATTGCCACATTTTGAGATTGGAAAAATAAGTGTTAATAAAAGGAGAATAACAGGTATTCTGAATAAAATGTCCCACAAAAGGTCTCAAATTTTTATAGTCAGTATAATGAGATGTGGTTTTAGAAAAGAGAATTATTATAAACTCTTTTAAGAGAGTACTTTGGTTTTTAAAAAGTGTAAAATTGCACCAGATTTTTTGCCTGCACTCTCTGAAGGCAGCTTATAATTTTTAAAGGAGTCTAGACATTACTGCATGTGATGGTGAGTAATATTTTCTTAATAGCAGACCAAAGTACTCTGTCATTCTGGAGAATGTAAAACTTTGATTATTTGCTCCATTTACATGAGAGAGACGATTTGAGCTTATTTATAGAGAATTTGATTACTCTCGGGACTAATGAAAGACTACGTAGGAGAAATTTCTAAAGATTTTTTTGGAACAAAAAACTTCCACGTCACTATAAAATATATTCATTTCTGATGGGAATTTTCAGTTTTTCTTAAGGCATTAAAAGAGAAGAAAATACAGGAAGTAAATATTTTAGAGCAACAACTAAATTTTTACAAAAATCTAAGACAGTGAGACCAAAGGAAGAGAGGAGTGAGTTGCACAACATCCCTAGTATATACCATCCTTACCCTGAGATATTTAGATCACTTTATTTTCAATCTGAACCATATTTTGAACCATATGCTATATCTTTTTTTTTATGTTAGTGTCTTTTTACTGTTTTATCCATTTTCTATAACATTTCTCTATTTGCGTTTCAAGATATTAAAGGTATTTTGAAAAGATGTCTTCCAGCTTCTTAGGAATTACTTCTAAAAATCTGTACTTTGGTTTCATATGACTGATGGATATGTAAAAATTGTTTGATCTCACTTACATGAAATAATTAATATGGAGTGAAGGAGGATGTTATTTTGGAGAAATATAAACAAAATACTTGTCATTACATGATTTGTGTCAAAACTAAAAGGAATGTGAAACACTATATAGCATGATTGTTTGAAAAACCGTTTAAAAATCTGTTATCCTGCCTGATTAAGCATTTTAGTTGAATTTGTTTTTCTAACAAGGAAAAAAATGTTTTCTAAATACCTGAGGCAGGAGAATGTAGTCACATTCTCCTGCCTCAGGTATTTGGAAAACAAGTTTCTAGCTGGTTTAAACTCACTTCTCTGGGGGAAAAAAAAACTTCAATTTGGATCAACAGTGGACTAGTTAGAAAAGATAATTAAAAATAATTGTGAAAAATATTAGACACATGTAAATACAGTATGTAAATATAATAATTCGGTATCATTCAATTGGATTGAAACAAGTTCTTATTAACATTTTCTCTTTAACTTTTTTCTGCTTGTTTCTTCCAAAATATTTTATTAATTAATTTTATATAAAAAAACAAAATAGGAGAAAGTTATGTATCACACTGAATAGCATATTGAGAGCAATGTTTATGGCTGTGGTTTCTAATTTCTCCACAAAATTAACTAGCCATGATTGAGTAAAGAGAGAAAGAGTAAATATCACATTCATATTTTTTGGAGCACTTCAAAGTACAGATAGCTTGGTGCTAATTTTTAAGTGCAGAGAAAGCTTACAATAAAATAGACTTTAAAAATAACAAATAAAAATCTGTACATCAAAGATATTTTTAGGGCTTCCCTGGTGGCGCAGTGGTTGAGAGTCCGCCTGCCGATGCAGGGGACACGGGTTCGTGTCCCGGTCTGGGAAGATCCCACATGCCGCGGAGCGGCTGGGCCCGTGAGCCATGGCCACTGAGCCTGTGCTCCGGAGCCTGTGCTCCGCAAGGGGAGAGGCCACAACAGTGAGAGGCCTGCCTACCGCAAAAAAAAAAAAAAAAAAAAAAAAAGATATTTTTAAGGCCTTTCTGTGTACACAGTGCTATGTAGAAAGAAAATTGTGGAGAGAGGAGCCATCCCATCAGGTGTTACAGGTCTGGCCCACTTCAGCTTGCAGGACCATCTCCTCTTTTCCCAAGGGGAAAGTGTCAGTCAGGCTGAAAAGGGCCACAGGCATCACCAGGGAGACATAGCGCTCCTTGTCCATGCTGTGCTTATCCGCTAGCACCATAGTGAAGAATAGAATGGGATTCTGCCTGGACTGCAGAGCTAGTGCTGGAGGCATAATCTTTGTTCCTATCCTGCCGGTAAGGGTCGGGAACATGCCTGCCAGCACAAGATGATGTGTTGAAGATCCAGGTCACACTGTGCTTGCTGTAGCATTTCTTGCTGCAGCCAGTAGAGATTTGGGGCTATGGGTCTGGACACAATGAGGAGTCTCCTTTTCTCATAAAACTGATCCAGAAGTCATAAGACTGCTGTTCTGATGCCCACATTGATATTCATGGTTGCACAGGTGGGCTCCATGCCAGACCAAGCCAGATTGAATTGACAAACTCAGGCAGGGCTACCCTGTGGCTTGTGGCCACCAATGCAGGACAACTTGCAAGTGGCTCCATAACTATTGCTGCTAGACATTTCATGTAACTGTTCCCTGGGACGTTGAATTTTGTCGCAGCATCTGACTCTTACTTTAACTCGAAATTTGCAGATCCCCTTGTTCTCAGCTCTGTCATAGACTGTGTACTGTATCTTGTGATCTCCTTCAGGAAAATTTGAGTCTGGGGGGGAGGGCTTTTAGAATAACATCAGTAGAATGTTGTTTGCTGTGTCTCTTCCCTCGAGTATCTCCCGGGACACTGAGGACTGTCAGCTTATTAGGATCAGAAATGTGTTCTTTCGTACTTGGGCACTTGATTCTGGGAGATTCCATATCATCACAGGCTGGTCGGCCACTCCAGGCTTTGTTGTCCGCTCCCATTTCAGTGTGTATCCTGGCGACCGGTAGTACTCACACTGGGAGTTGAAGTGGGCATCTAAAGCACTTAAATCCTCCACTTGCTGGCATGGCAAGAATTGGGAGCCACAGGCTATCCACAGGGGATGCTCCACCTTGTCAGAACAGAGAACCCTTTTTTCTGTTTTTATTTATCTTTTGTAATAATTGTTTCACTTCGATCTAGAAAATATAATTTGTTCACCCTGTTTTTAATTACTCTTCATTTTTTTGTTCTTAATGCTATGAAACAAGAATCTCTTCAGTCCTCTCCCTTTACCAAAAACCAAATATTTATCGTCACTGTTTATGCCAAGCTTTGTGTTATAAGTTTATTGTATACTATCTTAGTAAGTCTGCGCAATAACCCCATTTTATAGATGAAGATTCTCAAGTTCAGAGAAGTTAGGTAACTTGTCCATTCTAACTCCAACGCTTGTGTCCCTAACCTTTGTAACACCTTTGCCTAAATCTGTGATTGTGCTGAGCACATCTCTGATTCTTTTCCTTAATGATGAGTTCTATAAGTAGAATTACTGTCACCAGAATTTTTTTAGCATTGTATCTTTTTATGTTCATTCTTCAACATATATTAATAAATACCTGCTTTTTGCAAGATCTTGTGCTAGAGTATGTGGAAGCAACAAACTGACAGACTTTCAAAAAAGAACCAAAGATTGTTACAATCTAATAGGGAAATTATTTTAATAAACAAATTAACTGTAATAAAAATTTGAAAGTGACAAGTACCAAAAAAGACACATATATCTAAAAAAATACTATTGGAATTTAAAGAAGGAAAATATTACTTGCAACCATTAGTGGAATGCCTAGGATCGGAAGAATCAGAGAAGGCTTTAGAAATTAAAGGTATGCCTTAACAACATTTCCTGTCAGATTTTTTGAAAATGTTTGGAGTTCTTGAGATCAAGAAACTACCACTATTAGAGAAAAGTCAAAATGTCTACATAATCTTTAATGGAAAATACCTCTGGATACTCTTATTTCTCAATACCAGGTTTCTTTCTTTTTAAAAAATATTTTGCAGCCCATAGATCTTTTGTGCTCTGTTTGTTGGCATCTGGAAGTTCTTGATACTTTAATTTCACCACCTGCTAATTTCAAACATAATATGTGTCTTCAGTACTTTTCTTGAGTTTTCTGTTTTGTGAATCATTCAGTTAAATATTTTTGAGCAGCTCTTTTTGTGCACACTACTATGGTGGATAACATCAGGGATACCAAGGTAGCATAAGAAAGATTATATCTGGTTTATTAAAAAAAAAACATTGTAAATGAAAAATTGTAAGGTAGCATAAAATTAAGTTCTAGTTTGTGCATGAAAGAGATATTTAGTTAATACTGTGTGCAGGGGTTATTGTTAAAGACAGGAGATGTTAGAAAACAAGATTAAAGAAAATTGAGACAGTAAGAAAATATACAGATAAAAGTTGATTCTGTGAAGTTTGAGCTTGGGCTACTATGGAAATTAGTAACACTGTTCACAGAGACAGGGAAGTTGGGCTGGACATACTGGGTAGATGGACAAGATGAAGTAATGTCAGTGAACAAACCACCCTTCAAAAAGTAGCACTGAAAGAGATATAGTAGAAGGATAGTAAAGGAAAAATGTGATTTTTTTTCCCCTTAGATAGTAGAAACTTGTGTGTCTTTGAAGAACAAGGAGAAAAAACCAATAGGAAGAGAGAAATTGAAAATGTTATGGAAGTAAGGAATATATGTTGGGAATAAGAGATGCATAAAAACGGAGGAGTTTATCACAGGTGGTTTTGTTTCTTTGACAAGTTGGAGAAGGGGTCATTTGTTGGAAGTGATGATAGCAGTTTGTAGTTGGAGGCTTATGTAGAGAAAAGGGAATATATTTACAACAGCCATTGTGGGGAAATTTTGACAGGAAATCATCAAGATTTTCAATAAAAGAATTGATGGGCATTGGAAAGAGCTTAATTGAAAGTGGATGGCAATTTCTATAGTAGGGCTGTATATATTTTTTGGTATGTTTTGTTTTTTAGAGTTCTTTATCACCTTGGAGCAGAAATAGAAAAACTGATGGTAGGTAAGGAAAATGACATAGTGTTTGAGTCAGACTTGAATTTGAACTCCTGTTATACTTAACCATTAGATGTGTAACTTTGGTTAAGTTATTTAGTCTATATGCACCTCAGTTTCCTTATGTCTAAGATAGATGTAAAGCCTCTATTGCCAATTATAGTATTGGATAAGATCTTGTTGGAAAATCCCCTAGCTAGGGGTTCTATAAATATTAGTTCCCTTTTGTTTTTTCCTCAAAGAGTGAGCCATAGTCAAAGAATGGCATGGTGGTGTTAAATTAGAAAGTAAGGGTGACATTTAACAGCCTAATTGTAGTTCCAGGCTGAGTAGAAACTCTAGAGTAGCCAAGAATGATCTACTTGACTGGGCAAAAAGGGGGAATTGAGTGATTAGAGGTTCAGGCATAGGAATGGTGATATGGCGCAAGAGAGGAATGGTTCTTTCACTGGAGAAGCCTGTATGTATTGGATTGGAAGTGGACGTGGAGTTGTAGAGAGAAAGGGAACTGGGAGGTCATATTCTGAGGTTTATCAGTAGGAATACTGGAATCTGTGAAAACAGTAGTTGGACAGACCTTGATTTGGGTGCTCAAATGTATCGCAAGGATAAAGAAATGAATTCTGATGGGTGGTTTAAAAAAAGAAGAAGGAAAGTAATGATTCAATGAGGGTATTGTAAGACTTGGTGATGAGAGACAAAGTGAGGATGGTGATTTCATGTGCCTAAGGTGTAACTCTACCCATTCCATCTGGAGCAGAAGGACAGATGAAATGTCTACCAAAGACAATTTCTGTTTGCCTGGGAAGTTTGAAAGAAAATCTGAGAAATTGGTTTAGAATAAGAGAATTTTCTAATTAGAGGAAAATTAGGGGAATGGAGGAATATGATTGAGTGAGATACATGTAGGTTAAATAGCCCTTAAAGTTCAGATTTAGGATAAATAGAAGATTTGTGTCACATGGTGGGTCTCTAGAGAAAGGAATAAAGTTAAGCTTTGAGATGGGAAGCAGATTAGAACTAGTATTGTGAGAGAAAGCATAGGATATGGAGTGAAGAGACTGGTCTGGAGTCTTGGCATTGCTATGAGCTAGTTGTGAGATGATGGGCAAATCAATCTCTGTGCCTCAGTTACCTTAGCTGCAGAATTAAGAGGTTGAACTAAACTTCTGAGGTTTTTTTAGGTCCCTCTGAGGTTTCTATTTACAATTCTAGAGCAGTGTTGTCCAATTCTGCAAGAATGGCAAGATTGTAATTCTGCACTGTCCAGTGCGGTAACCACTAGCTACTTGTGGCTGTTGTGCTCTTGAAATGTGGCTAATGTGACTAAGGAACTGTATTTTTAACTCTTTAAATTTGAGATTAGCCACTTGTGCTACTGGTTACCATGTTGGACAGCACAATTATAGACACATCACTCGAGTTAATTTCTTTACTATGTCAGCAAGTCTCTTATGCCTTTCCAACAGTTGCTATCTGTTATTTTTTTTTAATTAGTTTCTGCTTTATAACAACTTGAATCAGTTATACACATACATCTGTTCCCATATCCCTTCCCTCTTGTGTCTCCCTCCCTCCCACCCTCCCTATCCCACCTACTTGAGAATGGACTTGAGGATATGGGGAGGGGGAAGGGTAAGCTGTGACAAAGTGAGAGAGAGGCATGGACATATATACACTACCAAACGTGAGGTAGATAGCTAGTGGGAAGCAGCCGCATAGCACAGGGAGATCAGCTCGGTGCTTTGTGACTGACTATCTGTTCTTATTTTACCACAATTTACTTTTTTTTTGTTAAAACACTGGGAAGGGAAAGAAATATTAAGTCTTGTTCTTGTGTTATCTACTAAATAGCTCATCCATCTACTGTTGAATAAAACTTTAAAAAATGACAGCTAAATATGGCAAAGTTATTTTTGACCAATGAATTCTTTTTTGATGTTGCAGTATAATACTTAGACTTAGTGACTAGTTTTGATGTGTTTGGTTCTCTGATATGTAAAATACTAAAAGTGATTCTGTGATTTATTTCTCTATTTCCTTAGACTATCGTTGAACTCTCTGAAGAGCGGGATGGTCTTCATTTTCCACCCCATGCCTCTTCATCTGCACAGTCACCTTGTGGTTCTCCAGGCATGAAGCGAACAGAAAGTCGACAACATCTGTCAGTGGAACTGGCAGATGCTAAGGCCAAGATAAGAAGGCTTAGGCAGGAATTGTAAGTTGTTGCTTTTTCAAGGCTCATTGAATTTATATAGTTGCAAAGGTGATCTAAACAATGTTTTTAGGCTTATGGAATATAGACGCGTGGTTCCCAGTTGCTAGGCTGTGTCAAGGTTTTTGGTAGTATTTGCCAAAGTGAGAAAAATAAGGAGACTGACATAAGGTTTTCTTAATGCTAAATCTTATCAATTTAAAGGATGCCTTTTATTCTGTATCAGTTTAAAGCATGCCCTATTTTTCTAGTGTTAGGATGTCCTTTCTTTTATAAAATAATGTTTTTCCTTGGCAAATTGAGGTCTGCTTAATTTTTTAATTTTTTCATTTCTTGAAACCCAAAATACTGACAACCACTGATACAGATCAATAAGTTTAGCTTTTTTAAAATTAATATTCTAAAAAACTGAATTTTTGGTATACAGTATTACAAAAAAATAATTTTGTGTATCTTCTGCATTGAGTAATTGAAATGCCTGAGTCATGTATCAATACTTAGAAATGGTAAATATTCTGGTTGGTTAGTGCTGATGAAATTAATATCTATTTAACTTTCAAAGATCATTACAGGAAAGTCAGTATAAATGTCACATAGGCATTCCTTGGTAAATCACATGGAAAGAAATAACCAGTCTCTGCTGGAGATTTTCTATATTGCAGTTTAAAAAAAACAAAGGAGTTTTGTATTTTAGGCTTTTTTTCTTCTTTCTTTCCTTTTTTTTTTTTGGTTTGTCTTCCTGGAATTTGGGCTTCGGAGTGTAGATTTTAAATTTAAAACCACAATATAGCAATTAAGTTTATTTACTGATTGTTTAAAGCAGTTAGTTTAAGAAAGTGGTTGAATATGCAAGGTAGAAAAAATGTACAGTCCATAGGAAAATTTGAAAACAAAAAATACAGCTTTCATTGTGAATGTCTGCATTATTATGTATCTACTGAAGTGAACACGCCCAGGATATTCTATAAACAGCTGCACCATGAAAATTAGGGAAGAGATTGCTGTTATTAGTTTGACTGGCAGTTAATGGATAGCCTAAACAGTGAACACTAGTTGGTTCCGTATAATTTAGCACAATCTTCTCCAGTCTTTAGATAAAGCATGCAATTAGAACTGCAGTGATGGCTGTGAATTCATTTAACATTTTGCACTATATTAGAATTTGATTTTAAAATAAAATTTACTTGGGCATTAAAATTCCAAACAACTTAGAGACATTAGAAAAATTTGGTCTCATACACTGATTGGAAAATATAAATGAATAGTTTTAATGAGTAAATAAATATGCTAGATATAGCAAGTATTCCCAGTAACTAGCATTACATCAAATACCATCTCATATCTTTGTTGTCCTTTGAAAATGTGTCCCTTCATAGATTTCTTCTATTAACATTTGTTTTAAGTGTTTTTGCTGGGATAGATCTGTACTAAAATGATGAAGTATGGAATCATGGTGGATGAATTTTGTTCGGGTTGCCTTATACCTAATGGAAATAAATAATTGTAATGAGAACATGCAAATTAACTAACACCATACTTGTGGGTGGTACATCATAATATAATTGCTTTGGATTTATTAACATACAGAGTAAAAGTATAATTTGCAATTTGGATAGAACAAGAAGTAATTCCTTATAAATTTCACTTCTAAGCGGTAGTTACCACTATCAAAGGCTTCCTTTAATAATACTCTCTGTCTCCATGGATCCCATATTTTCAAAGAGTTTTTCTCTCACAAATTCTTTTTTTAAAAAACAGCTTTATTGAGATATAGTTCATATATCAGGAAGTGTATCCTTTTAAAGTGTACAATTCAGTGATTTTTAGTCTGTTTAGAATTCTGCAACCATCACATGCTGTCTAATTTCAAGACATTTTCATCACCCCAAAAGGAAACTCCATACCCATCAACAGTCACTCTCCATCCCTCTTTGCCCTCGGCTCCTCAAAACCACTAATACACTTTCTAGTTCTATAGATCTGCCTATTCTGGGCATTTCATATAAATAGATTCACATATTATGTGGCCTTTTGTGACTGGCTTCTCTCACTTAGCATAATGTTGTCGGGGTTCATCCATGTTGTACCATATAGCAGTACTTCATTCCTTTTTATGGTTGAATAATATTCTCTCACATGGATATACCACATTTTGGTTACTCATTTATGAGTTGATGGACATTTGGATTGTTTCTACTTTTTGGCTGTTTAAATAATGCTCCTATGAACATTCATGTACACATTTTTGTGTATACATATATTTTCATTTCTCTTGGGTATTTACTGAGAAGTGGAAATGCTGGGTCATATAGTAGCTCTATGTTTAACCTTTTGAGGAACTGTCAATCTATTTGGCTGCACCATTTTACATCCCCACCAGCAATGTATGAGGGCTCCAGCATCTTGATATCCTCACCAATACCTGTTATTATACACCTTTTTGACTATAGCCATCCTAGTGGGTGTGGAGTGATACCTCATTGTGGTTTGACTTCCAGTTCCCTGATGACTAATAATGTTGAGTGTCTTTTTTCTTTTTTTTAAATAAATTTATTTATTTATTTTTGACTGCATTGGATCTTTGTTGCTGCCCACAGGCTTTCTCTAGTTGCGGTGAGCGGGGGCTACCCTTTATTACAGTGTGGGGTCTTCTCATTGTGGTGGCTTCTTTTGTTGCGGAGCATGGGCTCCAGGCGCTCAGGCTTCAGTAGTTGTGGCACGCAGGCTCAGTAGTTGTGGCTTGCGGGCTCTAGAGCACAAGCTCAGTAGTTGTGACGCATGGGCTTAGTTGTTCCTCGGCATATGGGTTCTTCCTGGGCCAGGGCTCGAACCCTTGTCCCCTGCATTGGCAGGTGGATTCTTAACCCCTGCGCCACCAGGGAAGTCCTGTTGAGTGTCTTTTCATGTGCTTATTTGCCACTTGTATATCTTCTTTGGAGAAATGTTTATTCAGATCCTTTGTCCATTTTTAAATTGAGTTCCTAGGTAAACTTTTTTAAAAAAGTAAAATTAAAAGCATTGGAATTTTTTTTAATAGTTTGAGGGTTTTTTTAAAAAATTATTTATTTTATTTATTTACTTTTGACTGTGTTGGATCTTCGTTGCTGTGTGCGGGCTTTCTCTAGTTGGGGCGAGCTGGGGCTACTCTTCGTTGTGGTGCACGGGCTTCTCATCGTGGTGGCTTTTCTTGTTGTGGAGCATGGGCTCTAGGCACATGGGCTTCAGTAGTTGTATCACGTGAGCTCAGTAGTTGTGGCTCGCTGGCTCTAGAGCAGAGGCTCAGTAGTTGTGGCGCATGGGCTTAGTTGCTCCGCGGCATGTGGGATCTTCCTGGACCAGGGATAGAACCCATATCCCCTGCATTGGCAGGCAGATTCTCAACCACTGTGCTACCAGAGAAGCCCAAAGGATTGGAATATTCCTCAAAAAGTTAACTATAGAATTTTTATATGACCCAGCAATTCCACACCTAGGTATATCCCCCTAAAATTGAAAACGGGGACTCAAACAGATACTGGTATGCCAATGTTCATTGCAGCATTACTCCCAGTAGCCAAAAGGTGGAAACAATCCAAATGGCCATGAACATATGGATAAACAAAATGTGCTTTAGGCACAATGGAATATTATTCAGCCATAAAAGATGAAATTTTGTTACCTGCTACAACATGGATGAGCCATAGAAACAACTTGCTAAGTGAGATAAGCCAGGTACAAAGGACAAATATTGAATAATTCCACTTAAATGAAATATCTTTAATAGGCATATTGAGAGAGACAGAATGTAGATTGGAGAGTTACTGCTTAATGAGTATAGAATTTCTCTTTGGGGTGATGAAAAAGTTTTGGGAATAGGTAGTCGTGATAGTTTAACAACATTGTAAATGTAACTAATGCTGCTGAACTGTACACTTAAAATTGCAATATTATGTTATATATATGTTACCACAATAAAAATTTGTTTTTAATTTTTAAAAAAGCATTTAACAATCTGTAAAGAAATATTTGTAAAAAATATCTTATAAATCACAAAATGTAATAGCTTTTCATTAGAAGAAATTTTAATGTTACAGTCATAAGAAAATAAAATTAGCCTTTCCTAGTATTCAAATAAATTCAAATTAGAACAATAACATGGCATTATTCAGTTGTTAAATTGTTTCACATATAGGCTCTTTTATCCTCTGCCAGTTGCATTTTAAATTTGTAATGAACTGTCTGCAGGGCAATTTCATCGTATATACCAAGGACCTTTAAACATGTAATGTACTTTTGGAAATCTGTCCTGGGGACTTCCCTGGTGGCACAGTGGATAAGAATCCACCTGCCAATGCAGGGGACATGGGTTTGATCCCTGGTCTGGGAAGATCCCACATGCTGCAGAGCACCTAAGCCCCTGTGCCACAACTACTGAGCCTGCGCTCTAGAGCCCACGTTCCATAACTACTGAAGCCCGCGCGCCTAGAGCCCATGCTCCGCAGCAAGAGAATCCACCACAAGGAGAAGCCCGCGCACTGCAATAAAGAGTAGCCCCCGCTTGCCACAACTAGAGAAAGCCCTCACGCAGCAATGAAGACCGAACGGCCAAAAATAAATTAAAAACTAAATCTTAAAAAAAAAAAAAAGAAATCTGTCCTGAAATATACAGGGCTTTATGTGTAATGATTTTATTTGCTAAAACATTGTTCATTACAGTGAAAATTGGAATCCACTTAAATGAATAAATTATGGTTCCTCTCTCAATGGGAATATTTCTCCATTCAAAATTAGGGTTTTTTTAAAAATGTAAGCAGATGCATGTATCTTTTCAAATTAGTGTTTTGTTGTTTTTTTTTCCAGATGTATACCCAGGAGTGGAATTGCTGGGTCATATGGTAGTTCTATTTTTAGTTTTTTGAGAAACCCCCATACTGTTCTCCACAGTGGCTGCACCAATTTACATTCCCACCAACAGTGTATGAGGGTACCCTTTTCTCCACATCCTCAGCAACAGTTGTTATTTGTGTTTGTTTTGATGATAGCCGTTCTGACAGATGTAAGGCGGTATTTCATTGTGGTTTTGATTTGCATTTCCCTGATGATTAGCGATGTTGAGCATCCTTTATTGTGCCTGTTGGCCATCTGCATATCCTCTTTGGAAAAATGTCTATTCAGGTCTTCTGCTCATTTTTTAATTGGGGTGTTTGCTTTTTTGATGTTGAGTTGTATGAACTGTTTATATATTTTGGATATTAACCCCTTATCAGTCATATCATTTACAAAATTTTCTCCCATTCATTTAATAAAGTTGTCTTTTTGGGTTTTTTTGTTCAGTTTTGTTTTTTAATTAATTTATTAATTTATTTATTTTTGGCTGCGTTGGGTCTTCGTTGCTGCGCACGGGCTTTCTCTAGCTGTGGCAAGCGGGAGCTACTCCTCGTTGTGGTGCGGTGGCTTCTCTTGTTGCGGAGCACGGGATGTAGGCATGTGGGCTTCAGAAGTTGCGGCTCGTGGGCTCTAGAGCAAAGGCTCAGTAGTTGTGGCACACAGGCTTAGTTGCTCCACAGCATGTGGGATCTTCCTGGACCAAGGCTCAAACCCGTGTACCCTGCATTGGCAGGTGGATTCTTAACCACTTTGCCACCAGGGAAGTCCCTGTCTTTTTGTTTTTGCTGTGCAAAAAGGTTTTAAGTTTAATTAGGTCCCATTTTTTAATTTTTGCTTTTATTTCTTTTGCTTTAGGAGACTGATCCAAAAAAATATTGCTCTGATTTATTTCAGAGAATGTTCTGCCTATGTTTTCTTCTAGGAGTTTTATGGTTTCTGGTCTTGCATTTAGGTCTGAATCCATTTTGAGTTTATTTTTGTGTATGGTGTTAGAGAATGTTCTTATTTAATTATTTTACATGTAGCTCTCCAGTTTTCCCAGTGTAACTTATTAAAGAGACTGTCTTTCTCCATTGTATATTCTTGCCTCCTTTGTTGTAGATTAATTAACCATAAATGCGTGGGTTTATTTCTGGGCTTCCTATTCTGTTCCATTGATCTATTGTCTGTTTTTGTGCCAGTGTCATACTTTTTTAATTACTGGAGCTTTGTAGTGTAGCCTGAAGTGAGGGCACGTGATTCCTCCATCTCTGTTCTTCTTTCTCACGACTGTTTTGGCTATTTGGGTCTTTTGTGTTTCCATACAATTTTTGAGATTATTTATTCTACTTCTGTGAAAAATGCCATTGGTATTTTGATGGGGTTTGCATTGAATCTGTAGATTGCCTTGGTTAGTATGGCCATTTTAACAGTATGAATTCTTCCAATCCAAGAACACAGTATATCTTTCCTTCTCTTTGTGTTGTTCAGTTTCTTTCATCAGTGTCTTATAGTTTTCTGAGTACGGGTCCTTTACCTCCTTTGGTAGGTTTATTCCTAGATATCTTATTCTTTTTGATGTGATGGTAAATGGGATTGTTTCCTTAATTTCTCTTTCTAATAGTTTAATGTTAGTGTGTAGAAATTCAACAGATTTCTGTATATTAATTTAGTATCCTGCAACTTTACTGAATTTGTTGATGAGCTCTAGTAGTTTCTGGTTACATCTATAGGATTTCCTATCTGTGTTGCCGAACTTAGGTTCAGCTGCTCACTGTTTGAAGGCCAGTACTTGAGAGAAAAGTATTGGTTGGAAAAGAAAGTTTGCTTTATTCAGGAGGCAAGCAACCTGGGGAAAAGGTAGACTTGTGTCCAAAAACCAACTCTGAAGATTCTGCTTGACCATGAAAGTTTTTAAAAGGAAAATAATTTTGGAGGTGGTCAGAGTCTTGTTATCTTCTCCTGTGTGCACACTTTCCTCTGATTGGTTGGTGGTGAGGTAACAGGGTGGTATTCCAGGAATCGTGCTCAGCCTGAAGTGACCATCCTCCACCTGAGTGGGGGCCTTAGTTCCTGTAGGAGAACTCAAAGGTATTGTTATTTATATTCCTTGAGGAGGCACCAGGACCCTGCTTTATTGCTGCACAGTTGTTTCTTGACTATTGCTCCTTTGTTTCTACATTCCCTTCCTTCCCTGATTAGCAACTGTTTGAATCTGCCCTTTGGAACTCAGGGAACGTCAGGAGGCTGAATGAAGCCTATTTCCTACAAACAGTAAACAGGGGACATGAAAAGGATTGCACCTGGGAGGGTCCCACAGGTTCCTGCTCAGTTTCATCCATAGTGTCATGTCATCTGCCAATAGTGACAGTTTCATTCTTCCTTTCCAATTTGGATTCCTTTTATTTCTTTTTCTTGTCTGATTGCTGTAGCTAGGACTTCAGTACTATGTTGAATAAAAGTGGTGAGAGTGGACATCCTTGCCTTACTATTGATATTAATGGAAATGCTTTCAGCTTATCACCGTTGAGTATGATTTTAGCTGTGGGTTTGTCATATATAGACTTTATTATGTTGCAGTATGGTCCCTCTATGCCCACTTTCTTCAGAGTTTTTATTCTAAATGGGTGTTGAGTTTTGTCAAAAGCTTTTTCCGCATTTATCAAGATGATCATTTGGTTTTTCTTTTTCAGTTTGTTAATGTGGTGTTCAAAAAGATACATGCACCCCAGTGTTCATAGTAGCATTATTTACACTTGCCAAGATATGGTAGCAACCTAAGTGTCCATCAACACATGAATGGATTAAGAATATGTGGTATAAACACAAGAAAAAGAAAAGACCTACAATAACAAACCCAAAACAATTAAGAAAATGGTAGTAGGAACATACATATCGATAATTACCTTAAAAGTAAATGGATTAAGTGCTCCAACCAAAAGACATAGACTGGCTGAATGGATACAAAAACAAGACCCATATATATGCTGTCTACAAGAGACCCACTTAAGACCTAGGGACACATACAGACTGAAAGTGAGGAGATGGAAAAAGATATTCCATGCAAATGGAGGTCAAAAGAAAGCTGGAGTAGCAATTCTCATATCAGACAAAATAGACTTTAAAACAAAGACTGTTACAAGAGAAAAAGAAGGACACTACATAATGATCCAGGGATCAATCCAAGAAGAAGATATAACAATTGTAAATATTTATGCACCCAACATAGGAGCACCTCAGTACATAAGGCAAATACTAACAGCCATAAAAGGGGAAATCGACAGTAACACAATCATAGTAGGGGACTTTAACACCCCACTTTCACCAATGGACAGATCATCCAAAATGAAAATAAATAAGGAAACACAAGCTTTAAATGATACATTAAACAAGATGGACTTAATTGATATTTATAGGACATTCCATCCAAAAACAACAGAATACACTTTCTTCTAAAGTGCTCATGGAACATTCTCCAGGATAGATCATATCTTGGGTCACAAATCAAGCCTTGGTAAATTTAAGAAAATTGAAATCGTATCAAGTATCTTGTCCGACCACAGTGCTGAGACTAGATATCAATTACAGGAAAAAGTCTGTAAAAAATACAAACACATGGAGGCTAAACAATACACTACTTAATAACCAAGAGATCACTGAAGAAATCAAAGAAGAAATTAAAAAATACCTAGAAACAAATGACAATGAAAACATGAAGACACAAAACCTATGGGATGCAGTGAAAGCAGTTCTAAGAGGGAAGTTTATAGCAATACAGTCCTACCTTAAGACACAAGAAACATCTCAAATAAACAACCTAACCTCACACCTAAAGCAATTAGAGAAAGAAGAACAGAAAAACCCGAAAGTTAGAAGAAGGAAAGAAATCATAAAGATCAGATCCAAAATAAATGAAGGAAACGATAGCAGAGATCAATAAAACTAAAAGCTGGTTCTTTGAGAAGATAAACAAAATTGATAAACCATTAGCCAGACTAATCAGGAAAAAAAGGGAGAAGACTCAAATCAATAGAATTAGAAATGAAAAAGGAGAAGTAACAACTGACACTGCAGAAATACAGAGGATCATGAGAGATTACTGCAAGCAACTATATGCCAATAAAATGGACCTGGAAGAAATGGCCAAATTCTTAGAAATGCACAATCTTCCGAGACTGAACCTGGAAGAAATAGAAAATATGAACAGACCAATCACAAGCACTGAAATTGAAACTGATTAAAAATCTTCCAACAAAGAAAAGCCCAGGACCAGATGGCTTCATAGGTGAACTCTATCAAACATTTAGAGAAGAGCTAACACCTATCCTTCTCAAACTCTTCCAAAATATAGCAGAGGGAGGAACACTCCCAAACTCATTCTACAAGGCCACCATCACCCTGATACCAAAACCAGACAAAGATGTCACAAAGAAAGAAAACTACAGGCCAATATAACTGATGAACATAGATGCAAAAATCTTCAACAAAATACTAGCAAACAGAATCCAACAGCACATTAAAAGGATCATACACCATGATCAAGTGGGGTTTATCCCAGGAATGCAAAGATTCTTCAATATACACAAATCAATCAATGTGATACACCATATTAACAAATTGAAGGAGAAAAACCATATGATCATCTCAATAGATGCAGAGAAAGCTTTCGATAAAATTCAACACTGATTTATGATAAAAACCCTCCAGAAAGTAGGCATAGAGGGAACTTACCTCAACATAATAAAGTCCATATCTGACAAACCCACAGCCAACATCGTTCTCAATGGTGAAAAACTGAAACCATTTTCACTAAGATTAGGAACAAGACATGGTTGCCCACTCTCACCACTATTATTCAACATAGTTTGGGAAGTTTTAGCCACAGCAATCAGAGAAGAAAAAGAAACAAAAGGAATACAATTTGGAAAAGAAGAAGGAATGCTGTCACTGTTTGCAGATGACATGATACTACACATAGAGAATCCTAAAGATGCTACCAGAAAACTACTAGAGCTAATCAATGAATTTGGTAAAGTAGCAGGATACAAAATTAATGCACAGAAATCTCTTGCATTCCTATACACTAATGATGAAAAATCTGAAAGTGCAATTAAGAAAACACTCCCTTTTACCCTTGCAACAAAAAGAATAAAATATCTAGGAATAAACCTACCTAAGGAGACAAAAGACCTGTATGCAGAAAATTATAAGATACTGATGAAAGAAATTAAAGATGATACAAACAGATGGACAGATATACCATGTTCGTGGATTGGAAGAATCAACCTTGTGAAAATGACTGTACTACCCAAAACAATCTACAGATTCAATGCAATCCCTATCAAACTACCAATGGCATTTTTCACAGAACTAGAACAAAAAATTTCACAATTTGTATGGAAACACAAAAGACCCCGAATAGCCAAAGCAGTCTTGAGAAAGAAAAACGGAGCTGGAGGAATCAGGCTCCCTGACTTCAGTCTGTACTACAAAGCTACAGTAATCAAGACAGTATGGTATTGGCAGAAAAACAGAAATATAGATCAATGGGACAGGATAGAAAGCCTAGAGATAAACCCATGCACATATGGTCACCTTATCTTTCATAAAGGAGGCAAGAATATACAGTGGAGAAAAGACAATCTCTTCAATAAGTGGTGCTGGGAAAACTGGACAGCTACATGTAAAAGAATGTAATTAGAACACTCCCTAACACCATACACAAAAATAAACTCAAAATGGATTAAAGAGCTAAATGTAAGGCCAGACACTATCAAAGTCTTAGAGGAAAGCATAGGAGAACATTCTATGACATAAATCACAGCAAGATCCTTTCTTACCTGCCTCCTAGAGAAATGGAAATAAAAACAGAAATAAACAAATGGGACTAATGAAACTCAAAAGCTTTTGCACAGCAAAGGAAACCACAAACAAGACGAAAAGACAACCCTCAGAATGGGAGAAAATATTTGCAAATGAAGCAACTGACAAAGGATTAATCTCCAAAATTTACAAGCAGCTTATGCAGCTCAATATCACAAAAACAAACAACCCAGTCAATAAATGGGCAGACAACCTAAATAGACATTTCTCCAAAGAAGATATACAGATTGCCAACAAACACATGAAAGAATGCTCAACATCATTAATCATTAGAGAAATGCAAATCAAAGTTACAATGAGATATCATCTCACACCGGTCAGAATGGCCATCATCAAAAAATCTACAAACAATATATGCTGGAGAGGGTGTGGAGAAAAGGGAACTCTCTTGCACTGTTGGTGGGAATGTAAATTGATACAGCGACTATGGAGAACAGTATGGAGGTTCCTTAAAAAACTAAAAATAGAGCTACCATATGACCCAGCAATCCCACTACTGGGAATATACCCTGAGAAAACCGTAATTCAAAAAGAAGATTCATGTACCACAATGTTCATTGTAGCTCTGTTTACAATAGCCAAGACATGGAAGCAACCTAAGTGTCCATCAACAGATGAATGGATAAAGAAGATGTGGCACATATATGCAATGGAATATTACTCAGCCATAAAGAGAAACGAATTTGAGTCATTTGTCGTGAGGTGGATGGACCTAGAGTCTGTCATACAGAGTGAAGTAAGTCAGAAAGAGAAAAACAAATACCGTATGGTAACACATATATATGGAATCTACAAAACAAACAAAAAAAAGTGGTCATGAACCTAGGGGCAAGATGGGAATAAAGACTCAGACCTACTAGAGAATGGACTTGAGGATACGGGGAGGGGGAAGGGTAAGCTGGGACAAAGTGAGAGTGTGGCATGGACATATATATACTACCAAATGTAAAACTGATAGCTAGTGGGAAGCAGCTGCATAGCACAGGGAGATTGGCTTGGTGCTTTGTGACCACCTAGAAGGGTGGGATAGGGAGGGTGGGAGGGAGGAAGATGCACGAGGGAGGAGATGTGGGGATATATGTATAACTGATTCACTTTGTTATAAAGCAGAAACTAACACACCATTGTAAAACAGTTATACTCCAATAAAGATGTTAAAAAAAAAAAAGAACATGTGGTATATATACATAGAATGGACTGCTACGCAGTCATAAAAAGAATGAAATGTTGCCATTTAAAACAACATGGATGGGGTTGGAGGGTATTATGCTAAGTGAAATAAGTCAGACAGAGCAAGACAGATAGTGTATGATGTCACTTATATGTCAAATCTAAAAAAATAAAACAAACTAGTGAATATAACAAGAAAGAAACAGACTCATAGGTATAGGGAACAAACCAGTGGTTACCAGTTGGTAGAGGGAAGGGGGTGGGGCAACATAAGAGTAGGGGATTAAGAGGTACAACTTATATATAAAGTAAGCTACAGGATATATTGTGTACAGCACAGGGAATATAGCCAATATTTTATGGAGTATAACTTTTAAAAATTGTGAATCACTGTAGCTTATATCCATAACTTACATAACATTGTTTATCAAGTATACTTCAATAAAAAATTTTTCTGGTGAAAAAGAATTGTAAACATAAGCAGGTATAAGATGTTAGAAACAGATTGTTTTACACAGTGAACATTTACTTTTTATTATTTAAGAACAGAAGATGGACAAGTAGAGAGAGATAGTGAGTGGAGACTTACTTTGAGGAGCTTGGCTCTGAAGGGGAGATAGAAAATGGGAGTTAGAAGTAAAGCAATTTAAAAAGAAAAAAGTGTATAATAGGAGGTATACAAAGATGTCTAGACTACAGGGAAGCAACCAATAGAGATAAGGATTTTAGCAGGGGGATTTTTGCAGAAACTAACTCCTGTAGTTGTAATATGTCTCCGGTCAAAAATGTATTAGGTATCTGTGGCAGTGTATCATTTTCTTTAGGTCGTTGTAAATGTTGAAAATAGTTTGGGGCTTCCCTGGTGGCGCAGTGGTTAAGAATCTGCCTGCCAATTCAGGGTACACGGGTTTCAGCCCTGGTCTGGGAAGATCCCACATGCCGCGGAGCAACTAAGCCCACAAGACACAACTACTGAGCCTGCGCTCTAGAGCCCCCCAGCCACAACTACTGAAGCCCGCGCGCCTAGAGCCTGTGCTCCGCAACAAGAGAAGCCACTGCAATGAGAAGCCCACACACCGCAACAAAGAGTACCCCCGCTCGCCACAGCTAGAGAAAGCCCGCGCACAGCAACTAAGACCCAACGCAGCCAAAAATAAATAAATAAATTTATTTTAAAAAAAATAGTTTGGAGACTGTTAGAAGTCTCAGACCCAGATAGTATTGCCTTTCATTAAAACTCTTCCAGCTTAGTCTTTGACTAGGCAGAGAGGGAGAAAGAGCTAAAAGAGAGTGAGAATTGGGGGGGATGGCAGAAAAGATGAAGAGAGAGAAGCTACCTTATGAACTATGAGGACATTAGTCACTGAGGTTCTTAGACTTTGGAGAACTTTAAGGGAGAGTATCATGACATCCAGTCATATAAATTCCTAATACCAATTTCTTTGTCTTTTTCTGTAGGTTGGGGTTATGGCCAGTACTATGTTAAACTAGATGTTTAGTAATGATAATAAGTTTGTATTGATACAGATGATGATCATAGTTTTCAAAGCATTAAGTTTATTATTCAATAAATATTTTTTGCATTTAAGGGAGGAAAAGACTGAACAGTTGCTGGACTGTAAACAAGAACTTGAACAAATGGAAATAGAACTAAAAAGGCTGCAACAAGAGGTTTGTACCTGGAACTTTTATTATATAGGATCAATTGGAAATTGATTTTTCTCCTTATACTATATAACATTTGCCTTACTGCTTACTGAGGTTTCATGAGATCCAATGACTTTTTCAGTGTTTCTGTCTTCAAAAATGCCACAACCAAAACTAGAAATCAAAACTGGAAAGGTCTTTGGAGTTTTCTTTTTTCTCTATTAGTTCTATTCAAACTTTGCTAACATTCCAGGGAGACTCTTAGGACTGACTCAGTTCCAGGTTTCTCTTTTTTATGTATTGGCTTCTGTGGGCTTGGAAGCTGGAACACCTCTAGGTCTCTGCTGTCTGATGGTGCTTTATGTTAACCTTATATATGACAGAATGCTTTTTAATTTTTCACTGTTTCTACTAAATAAGATCCAGACTTTTACTTTTTTAAATACTATTTTTATTTTTCTAATGCTTTGTGTTTTTTCATCTTGCACCAAGACTGTTTAAGAATTTGCTTCTTTTAATTACTCTGTAATGTTTCGTTTTCATTTAGAGGTAGTACAAGAGGTCTTCTTTAACCCATAAATGGTAAGGATTGGGGTAAGGCTGGACAATTATTTCTTCTCCTTACTTCACCTAACCTGCCATTTTAAATTCAGGGAACATTTCACTTGTGGGATCATAAACTGGGAACTTTCTAGATGAATGAATCTAGGGATCATAATTTTTAGTTTTAGATTTGCTGTTGCTGCTATTCCACTTGGTAGCAGGGTTTTTTTGTACTTGTGTTCCATCTAAAATTGTGGTTCTCAATCTTTTTGGTCTCAAGACCCTTCTTTACTCTTGAAGATTATTGAGGATTATTTAATGTGTATTCTCTTTACTGGAATTTACTATATTTGAAATTAAAACTAAGAATTTAAAAAGCATTTATTAATTCATTTAAAAATAATACTCAATCCACTCTATGTTAACATAAAAATTATATAGTAATTAACCATTATTTTCCAAAACAAAAAAAAATTAGCAGAATAGTAGTCTTTTATATTTTTTGCAAATGTTTTTTAAATGCCTGGATTAATTGAAGACTACTAGATTCTCATATCTATTGAATATTTCTGCATTCAGTCTGTTAAGATATCACATGCCATGTATGTAGCCTCTGGAAAACTCCACTGTCCCTTCATGAGAGAATGAGACTGAAAACAGCAAGTACTGTCTTAGTATTATTATGAAAATAATTTTGACCTCATGAATTCCCTGGAAGGGTTTCAGGGACCCACAGATTTCCCTGGATCACACTTTGATTACTGCTACTCAAAGAATTAGAAGAGGGCTTTAAAAAGGTTGAATTTTAATACTTATTTCAAATGGCATAAAGATATGCACTAATCATATGCAAGTAATCATTCATGTGAAAGTATTAAAAACTCAGCAGGATTTTGGTAACATGTCTGGATAGAAACATTATTTCTCTAAAGTAACTAATGATCAACTTTTGTAAGAGTTTGCCTCTTCTGTGTTTTTACTATCTGGCATTTTAAAGTTAACTTTTCACCTTAAATTCATTGCAAATGGTTATGTTGAGGAGAGGTTTCCTTACTTTAAAATATCCTGAATATTTTTTACATTCTTAATGGAGAACATGATATATAAAAGTTTTTATGCAAGCATATGCTTTTATTTTTGTATAGAAACATTAAAATTTTTTTTATTATTATTTTTAAATATTTATTTATTTATTTAGCTGCACTGAGTATTAGTTGTGGCATGCAGGATCTTCATTGCCATGTGCAGGATCTTCGTTGCTGCATTTGGGATCTTTAGTTGCAGCATGCAAACTCTTAGTTGCAGCATGTGGGATCTAGTTTCCTGACCAGGGATCAAACCTGCTCCCCCTGCATTGGGAGCACGGAGTCTTAGCCACTGGACCACCAGGGAAGCCCCTAGAAACATATATGGGTTTTTTGTTTGTTTGTTTTTTGCAGTACGCGGGCCTCTCACTGTTGTGGCCTCTCCCGTTGCGGAGCGCAGGCTCCGGACGCGCAGGCTCAGCGGCCATGGCTCACGGGCCCAGCCACTCTGCAGCATGTAGGATCTTCCCGTACCGGGGCATGAACCCGTGTCCCCTGCATCAGCAGGCAGACTCTCAACCACTGCACCACCAGGGAAGCCCAACATATATGTTTAAAATGCATATTCTTGGTTTAAAAAAAGGCTTTTTTATCTTCCCATTTAAAGAAAAATAATTAAGTTGTAATTTATATACCATTGAATTTACACTTTTCGCAGTTCATCGCCTCAACCACTTGGCCTCCTCGTCCCACAAAAATCACACTTTTAAAGTACACAAGTCAGGGACTTCCCTGGTGGCGCAGTGGATAAGACTCTGCGCTCCCAACGCAGGGGGCCTGGGTTCGATCCCTGGTCAGGGAATTAGATCCCATACGCATGCCGCAACTAATAGTTTGCACGCCACAGCTAAGGACCTCATATGCTGCAACTAAGGAGCTGGGGAAATGCAACTAAGGAGCCCGCATCCCACAAAGAAGACCTGGTGCAAATAAATAAATAAATAAAAATAATAAAGTACACAAGTCAGGGACTTCCTTGGTAGTCCAGTGGTTAAGACTCTGTGCTTCCAATGCAGGGGACACGGGTTTGATCCCTGGTCGGGGAGCTAAGATCCTACATGCCACAGGGCGCGGCCAAAAAAGAAAGTATACAAGTCATTGTTTTCTTGTGTGGTTTTTTGGTAAATTCTTCAAATTGTACAACCCAAGGATTATCAGTTTGAAAATAGAAAATAATATTTTAAATATTAATATGTGTTTATATTTAGAACATGAATTTGCTTTCGGATGCTCGTTCTGCAAGAATGTATCGAGATGAATTAGATGCGCTTCGGGAGAAGGCTGTCAGAGTTGATAAGCTTGAAAGTGAAGTTAGCAGATACAAAGAGAGGCTACATGATATTGAATTTTATAAGGCAAGAGTTGAGGTATGTTATGTAATTTAAACCATTCACAGTTCTTTTCTTTAGAAGTATTATGATTTTTCAAAATGCATTTAAAATGCACTTTAATAAATGTAAGGAACTCTTGAAACATTGAGCAAACTGTAAATAGCATCAGGTGTTTATTTTATGATAGATTAGCATATTGTTTAGACTTGTGAAAAGGGATTTTTGGATGCTATTCATTTTATTGAATTCTTTGGGGCTCTTTCATTCCTTTATTTTGTATTATATGTAGTGAAGACTTTTGAAATCAAAATAAAGTATATATCTCTACTAATTTCTAACTTGTTCCTAGAAGTGAGTGTGAAACACATTTCTGATTGCTGCTCAACTCAGAATACTAAATTAGAATCAATGAAGGGGAAATCAATATCTGTCTCCCCCTCTCTCTCTGCCCCTCCCCCCACCTCTCTCTCTCTCTTCCCTCCCACCCCCATTTGTCTTCTCTCTTTATATATATGTATGAACAAAGTAGAAAAAACAATTTTTCTTAGTTAATGGTTTCAGTTCTGTGTTACATGATGTTGAATTTGACAGCAAGAATTTCAGAATCCTTGCTTCTTGGCATTCTTTTTTCCTTTCTCCGTGATTTCTTCATTGTCTGTAAACAGAGGAGATTTTGGTCAGTTTTAATATGGGGATAAGAAAGAAGGAGTATGCTAAATCAGGAAATGAAAACATTATAAGAGAAAGTTAGAACTTAGCCTGAATGTTACCAGAAAATAGACCCAATAGAGTGCAAAGATAAGGTGTATATTAGTTCTTTGTTAATTGTTTAAATAGGCGTATGCTGGAGGGGTGGGATAGGGAGGGTGGGAGGGAGGGAGACGCAAGAGGGAAGGGATGTGAGAACAGATGTATATGTATGACTGATTCACTTTGTTATAAAGCAGAAACTAATTTTTAAAAATTAAAAATAAATAAATAAATAAATAGGCGTATGCATGGCACTATTAAGGGATCCTCATGGATGCCACTGTTTTAATATACTTTCTCTTGACTTCAGCTTATAAACTGTAGGCTTAAACTTAGCAATATAGATTTGTGAACATGTCTTCAAAACATACATAGGAGTTTAAAGATGTTTATATAAAATATTTATTGATAAAGCCTTGGTTTATGATTCTGTGAGTCTTAATTCAAGTCTTGGTATTTTACTCAAAAAGCCTAAATTCTTCACTTTCAAGTAGAGAGAAACCTAAATCTATTTCAGTAAATAAATTAAGCCCTGATTCTATGGCGATTGGTGTCTTAAATATCTGGAAGACTACTTACACTGAGTTCCTTATCCTTGTGACTAAGGAATTTAAATATACCCTGACAATTTCATGTGAAATTATAGTAGTATTATTAATCCTAATGTAAGTACTGAGTATTTTGTTTATATAATAACTTAAATTCTGGGAAATAAAATGAAACTAACTATGTTTCTGTTATTCAATAGCTTTACTCTTTTTTTTATTTATTTTTTTTTTTTTTTTTTTTTGCGGTACGCGGGCCTCTCACTGTTGTGGCCTCTCCCGTTGCGGAGCACAGGCTCTGGATGCGCAGGCTCAGCGGCCATGGCTCACGGGCCCAGCCGCTCCGCGGCATATGGGATCCTCCCAGACCGGGGCACGAACCCGTATCCCCTGCATCAGCAGGCGGACTCTCAACCACTGCGCCACCAGGGAGGCCCAATAGCTTTACTCTTGCATAGAACTGTTGATAAAGACCGCTTAATGTCTTACTTTATAATAAAGAATTTTTATGTTTCAGAGCTTTAAAGATTAACATATTAATGTATTTGTGACAAATAAAGCCTACTTGAAATGTTTATAGGAATTAAAAGAAGACAATCAAGTTTTATTAGAAACAAAAACCATGTTGGAAGACCAATTAGAAGGAACTCGAGCTCGTTCTGATAAATTACATGAATTAGAAAAAGAAAATTTACAGCTGAAGGCTAAACTGCATGATATGGAAATGGTACGTATTATAAGGTAGATTTATTACATGGCCTCTAAGTAAAAATTCTAAGATTTATCTGATTTCCCTATAGTGACAAGGATGGCTAGTGTCCTTAAGGCCTTAACAGAGAAGAGATAGCTAAATAAATTAGATGCTTCCAATTTTATATGAATTCAGAAGTAGTAGAAATTTCTGCTTTTGTTACAGAGGGGTATTATTTATTAATTTTGACTACTGCTTTTCAGAAAACCCTAATAAGCAGTTGTGCAAACACTCCTTTAGAATATAGAAATACAACTATTTGCTAAAATTTATCATTGGGTCAGAAATCATTTGTTATATCATTAAAACAATATATTGACTATGAAGAGGTATTTTCAGTGTCCCCAAAGATCACTATAAAAAGATGTCAGAGACCTGATCAGTTTAGTGACCAACAGTAATAATTATAATTGATTATTAGCTTCAAATTGTGAAAATTTTAAGGAACTCACAATTTATCTCATTGTACAGTTTCTGATAAATGAAAGTTATAAGTAATAAAATATTAGCTTGAAATTGTACTGTTTCTTAGCTTTCTTTTCTGTCCCTACTCCCTGCCAATAAAAAAGGAGCGTGATATGGATAGAAAAAAGATTGAAGAATTAATGGAAGAAAATATGACTTTGGAAATGGCACAGAAACAAAGTATGGACGAATCATTACATCTTGGCTGGGAGCTGGAACAAATATCCAGAACTAGTGAACTTTCTGAAGGTATTTCCAATACTCTTTTTTTTATTTAAATGGATGAATGAATAAATGAAGTTGTATTTATGCTTACATTTCTGGATATTTCATTGCTGTTCTTTATTTTCCCTGGTTGGAGATGTCACAAAAGGCCACATATCTCCCTAGATAGAATTTCACAGAGTAGTGTGTTAACTTCCATATGCCTGGGTCTGGTCCTTATCTTTGCATGTCTTACAACTCAACTTTGAGTGCAGTAGCAGATTCGATCAGTTGTTTAGGCACAATTTCATGTTCATATCACAATAAACTGGGATATCAGTTTATTAATTTATTTTGAGAGATACAGCCATCTACAAAATAGAAAAGAAAAGTCATTAGCTGGTCACCATGTTCTTTGACTTCAGGCAAACCTAAATAGGAAATCAGAATGCAGTGGGAATATTCTTTGGTGAATATGTAGCCAGAGTAAAGCAAGTTAAGGATCTTTATGGCTACTTTCATCAGTATGTTGGATTTTAGAATTATACCTACCATTTATACCCGGGAGGTAATGAAAGACCCCAGATAAATTTTTAACTTTTGGCTCTATTTCCCTAGGCTCCACATTAACTTGTCCTCTTTATTAAAGCTGGGGCACACACATACAATGTGGCTTTTTGTGTTAAAGCTTTGAGTTTGCTAATACTGCTATACAATACTTTATTGAAATTATACCCAGGTCACATTTACTTGAATTAGACTGGTTCCCTAATTCCTTAGTTACCCAGTATTTAGATTATTATACCTGTTTTTCTTCCTTTAGCAGATATGTATTAAGCACTTACTATGTGTAAAATATTATACCAGGCCCTGAGGATATAGTGGTGAGGTAGACACATAAGGTCTGAAAGAGCTTATAACCTGGCGCTTAAAGAAGTTACTTCTACAGATGACTCATCATATTTATTACTATTAAGCTTTTCCTAATTTTACACTTGAGAATCTAATTCCGGATTCTGGGACCCCATGTAAATTGACTTCATAGTAAGTGATTATATTCAGCTGAGAATGAATTTACTGGGATGTGTTACTTAAAATATTTGTGGAACTTTTTAACTGTATTCCATGTGAATTGAGTTACAAAGAAAACAATTCAGACTTAAATGTTTTCTACTACTACAGTAGTTAAAATTACAGTTAGGAGTTTTCTCACCTGTTAAGTGGGGATAATAACAGTAAGTACTATCTTACAGGGTTGTTGTGAGGGTTGAATTTGTTAATGAAGCCCTTTAGAACTGTGCCTAGTAAATAATGAGCATTTGAGTGTTTTTTTTTATTATTATTATCATTATATCACAGTTGTTTTGCGGGGGTCATAGAACATAAAATTCATTCTGTGTGGCATAGTTTTTTTTTAACTATACAAGGGACTTTCTAGAAAATTTGCAAACTCTGGAAAAAGATAAAGGAGGAAATCAAAGTCACTAATAATTTCTTGCCTTTTACATTTCACAAAATTTGCTTCTAGAATTTTCCTACACAGGGTTATTTTTTATATCATCAGATCAGTGTGTATATACAATTAAGTTTCCTTTTTTCATCTAAGAATATAATGTAGACAATCTTCCATGTTAAAAATGTGCCGTAAGTATCCTTTTAAAGTCTTTGTAGTCTGACTGGAAGCTTCGTCAAAGCATGTAGTATTGAAAGCTTTATTAAGGCATATCATGTTTTGTAGCCTGATCTTGTTTAATTGAAATGCATGACCTCAAATCATGCAATTAGGGTTGTACTTAAGAAGACTTGGACAACTAGTGGAATTTATAAAAAGTCAATAACTACCTAGTATACTAGCTTTTAATAAAAGATTAACAATGTGCTGACTAGAACAAAAGCTTGAAATAAGAATTGAGGCTTTCTTTACTTAAAATCTAGGGGATATTTTACTCTACCTAATTTTTAAAAGAATGTATGACTTGTGTGGCTACATGTTTGTGTGTGTGTGTGTTTCTTTGCTTTTTATGATGGAGGATTTCAAACGTACGCAAAAGTAGACAGACCCAGAAATTCCCTCCTGTATTTCTGTTTATTTCCCTTCCTGAAGTCTAGGATTTCAAAATAAATTCTAAGTGTCATATTTCATTTGTAAATCCTAATATTTTTATATCATCAAAATATTTAATGAGTCTGTTATAGGGTTATTAAAAATAATTATTTTTGGCTTACTGGAGAGCATCATTTACAGAAGTCAAAACTCAGTTTTCTTATTTTAAAAAATAGAATGCTGAAAGCTACTTAGAAAGATGATTTCTGTTGGCAGAATGGACTGCATGTTGCTGTTTATACGTAATTAGCCAGGATTCTTCATTTAGAGAAAGACTTTTTCGAAGTGACTAGTGTATAGTACTGTCTTGCCTTTCTCAGAATCAGATTAGGATTTTTTTCTCCCTCAAACTGTTTTCCTTTATCTTTGAAAATGTGGCGTAGGATATGCTTTATACTTCTTATTTGAGTCACATAATGACTCTATTAGATACACAGGGTAATAACTATATTTTGTCAAAGTAACCTAAGAGTCATTGAGGTTAAAGTTAATTTCTCATGGAACTAGAACTGAAAGTCTAGTCACTTCAGTCTAAATTTTGTACTTTTTTTTTTTACTAGAGTGCTTATGGATGCATTAGAAATTCAATATTTACATGAATTTTATATCTCTTTTCTTATTGTGTCTATCTTGCATAACTTCATAAATTTTTTATAAAGTTAAGGACCAGGTGATTTAGTGTATTTACACTAAATATTTTAAATAGTGAAGAGTAAACATAGTTTTACCAGTGACGTATTTTTCAATATTATAGCACCACAAAAATCCTTGGGCCATGAGGTAAATGAATTGACATCAAGTAGGTTGTTGAAGTTGGAGATGGAAAATCAGAGTTTGACAAAAACTGTAGAAGAGCTTCGGAGTACTATGGATTCTGCAGAAGGCACCACTTCCAAAATCCTGAAAATTGAAAAAGAAAATCAAAGACTAAGTAAGAAGGTAAATAAAAATTAATATTTAATGTAATGTAAAAAAATATATGTAAAAATATAAATAAATAACACTGAGATAGAACATTTATTTTCCAGCTTTTAGTGTACCCTCAATATTATTTTAACTTATTATATAAAATTTCAAACTTACATAAGTGTGAAGTGAATGAACTCATTCAGCTCTAGACTCATTCATTCAGCTTCAATAATATTAACTTATAGCCAGTCTTACTTCTACTCTTGATACTCTCCTAACAGCCACTAGATGATTTTGAAGTAAATCCTAGATGTCGTACTATTTCACCAATAAATATCTCAGTATAAATCTCTAAAAAGTAAAGAATTAAAAAGAACAGTGACATTATCACACTTAAAAAATCATAGTTTTGGGCCAGCATTTAAATTTTTCCAAATCTATTAAGATTTTTAAAAAATATTTTATTTGAATATGAATCCAAATAAGATCAGTACATTCAATCAGTTGTTGTGTCCCTTAAGTCTTTTTTAGTCTATAGATTGACTCTTCTTTCCTAGAAATTTTTCTGTTGAAGAAACCTCAAACAGGTGGCACATGTCTGGTTGTCTCTCTGTGATGTTAGTTGTCATAGAAAATCATTTGCTTAGATCCCTGAATTAATCAGAGGTTACAAAATCTTGATATTATATCATTCATTCTTAATTTGGTAGCTAGAGTATTTCTATAAGAAAAAACTTTTCTTTTTAAAAACTATTGGTTTAAAAAAAAAAACCACCACTGGTTACTCTGAGAACAGCTCTTAGGGGTAAAGTAGGATGAATGTTTGATTCTTTACCTTTATTTACCAGTTTCCTAGTAATGAATCAGTTCTCTCATATCCTCCTGAGATAGTTAGTGAGTGAGTTTGTTGTTTATTTTAGTGTCGTTATGAACTCATGGATTTAAAAATATTTAAAGTATTTTAATACACTGTATTTATTTTTCTTACTCTCCCAACTCTTTAAGCTGCTTCCTGAATCCTTATGACATGACCTTAGCACTCCTGGAGAGCTTCCTTGCTTTCTACCATGACAAAGTGTTCTCTTAAACATTTCCTGCCTCAGTCCTGAAAACAGCCATTTCTCCAAAAAGCCCTTGTTCCTTTTAGTGGGAAGTGGTATTTAGAGACCACAATTTAGGGATTATGAAACCTGAATTTTAACTAGACTTTGAACAGAAATACAAGTGTACCTTTTTTTTATTGCATTTTACTTTATTTCACTTCACAGATAATTGTGGTTTTTACAACTTGAAAGTTTAAGGCAATCCTGCTTCAGACAAATCTATCAGAACCATTTTTCTAACAGCATTTGCTTATTACTTCGTGTCTCTGTGTCACCTTTTGGTAATTTTCACAATATTTCAAACTCATTGTTATTGTATTTGTTATGGTGATGTCTAATCAGTGATCTTTGATGTTAGTATTGTAATTGTTTGGGGGCGCCACAGACTACACCCATGTAAGATAGTGAACTTAACCCATAAATGGTGTGTGTGTTCTGACTTCTCCACTGACTGGTGAGTCCCCCATCTCTCTCCCTCTCCTTGGCCCTCCATATTCCCTGAGACACAACAATATTGAAATTAGGCCAGTTAATAACCTACAGTGGCCTCTGCGTTCAAGTGAAAGGAAGTGTCGCACGTCTCTCACTTTAAATCAAAAGCTAGAAATGATTAAGCTTAGTGAAGAAGGTGTGTTGAAAGCCAAGACAGGCTGAGAGAGAGGCCTCCTGCACCAGTTAGTCAAGTTGTGCATGCAAAGAAAAAGTTCTTGAAGTGAATTAAAAGTGCTACTCCAGTGAACATACGAATAAGAAAGTGAAAGACCATTATTGCTGATATGGAGAAAGTTTTAGTAGTCTGGATAGAAGACATGCCAGCCACAAAATTCCCTTAAGCCAAAGCCTAATCCAGAGCAATGCCCTCTCTTTGATTCTTTGAAGGCTGAGAGAGGTGAGGAAGCTTCAGAAGAAAAGTTTGAACCTTGCAGAGGCTGGTTTGTGAGATTGAAGGAAAGAGCTGTCTACATAACATAAAAGTACAACAGGAAGCAGCAAGTGCTGATGTAGAAGCTGTATTTAATTATCCAGAATATCTAGTTAATATAATTAATTAAGGTGGCTACACTAAACAGTAGATTTTCAGCGTAATCAAAACAGCCTTCTATTGGAAGAAGACACCGTCTAAGATTTCCATAGCTAGAGAGGGTAAGTCAGTGCTTAGGTTCAAAGCTTCAGAGAACAGCCTGACTCTCTTGGTAAGGGGCTAATGCAGCTGGTGGCTTGAAATTGAAGTCAGTACTCATTTACCATTCCCAAAATCCTAGGGCCCTTAAGAATTCTGCTTAATCTACTTTCCCTGTGCTCTCTCAGTGGAACAACAAAGCCTGGGTGACAGCACATCTGTTTATAATATGATTTACTGACTATTCTAAGCCCACTTTTGAGACCTTACTGCTCAAACAAAAATTCCTTTCAAAATACTGCCGATCATTGACAATGCACCTGGTCACCCAAGAGCTCTGGTGTAGACTTAAAATGAGATTCATGTTTTCATGCCCACTAAGACAACATCCATTCTGCAACCCATGGATCAAGGAGTAAGTTCGACTTTCAAGTCTTATTCTTTAAGAAATATATTTTGTAAGGCTATAGGTACTGTAGAAGGTGATTCCTCTGATGGATCTGGGCAAAGTCAATTTAAAACATTCTAGAAAGGATTCACCATTCTAGATGCCATTAAGAACATTCGTGATTCATGGGAAGAGGTCAAAGTAACAACATTAATGGAGTTTGAAAGAAGTTGATTCTGACCCTCATGGATGACTTGGAGGGGTTCAGGACTTCAGTGGAGGAAGTTTTGCAGATGTGGAGGAAATAGCAAGAGAACCAGAATTAGAATGGAGCCTGAAGATGTGACTGAATTGCTGTACTCTCTTGATAGAACTTTAATGGATTAGGAGTTGCTTCTTATGTGTTAGCAAAGAAAGTGGTTTCTTGAGATGGAATCTACTGGTGAAGATGCTGTGAAGATAGTTGAAATGATAACAAGGGACTTAGAATATTACATAAAGTTGATAAAGCAGTAGCAATGTTTAAAAGAAGTGACTCCAATTTTGAAAAATATTCTGATGCTGTTAAATGGCATTGCATGCTACAGAGAAATCATTCATGAAAGGAAGAGTCAATCAACGCATAAGAAATTGCATAGTCACCCCAACCTTCAGCAGCTACTATGCTGGTCAGTCAGCAACCATCAACAACTAGGCAAGACCCTCCACCAGCAAAAAGATTATGATTTACTGAAGGCTCAGATGATGGTTAACATTTTTAGCAGTAAAGTATTTGAAGGTCTGTACATTGTTTTTTTAGACATAATGCTATTGCACACTTAATAGACTACAGTGTAGTGTAAACACACCTTTTATATGCACGGGAAAACTGTAAAATTCATGTCTCATTTAATTGCGGTATTTCCTTTATTGCAGTGATCTGGATCCAAACCCGCAATATCTCTGAGATATTCTGTTTTCCAATTGTGGGACAGTTAGACCAAGTAATTTATTTTTGCATATCTTTCTGCCTACACATACACACACACACACACACTATACATAAATAGAAATCATATTATAAAAGCATACCTGATATTTTTATCATGAACCCCTTCCATCACATATGCTCTCTAAAATGTGCTTTCACTTTTGTTTCCAGTTCTTGGTCACTGTGAACAATACTGTAATAAATATTCTTATACATGTGTCCTTATGAATTAATTTTTATTTCTATTTGTAGTCAGCCATGTCTAGTTTTTCCTTCGATGGATCCTGGGTTTCTAGACTCGGTTATGAAAATCCCTCTAATTTTTAGACCAGTAGTTTTGAACAGGTATGCCTCAGAATCACTTTCAGGACTTGTTAAGGTACAGATTGCTGAGCTCTATGCTCAGGGCTTGTCATTTGGTAGGTCTGGGGTGGGGGCTAAGAATTCTCATTTCCAACAAGTTCCTAGGGGATGCTCATCCTGCTGTTTTGGAGCCATGCCTTGAGAACTGCTGCCTTTGATAATGCAGATAGACTAGACTCCTTGATTTTCTTGCAAGATTTTTACTCTCTTAAAACATTTTGCATCATCTTTAGTTCATTAACCAAATAATCTTAATAAGTATTTCACAATAAATATAGTGTTAAGGTAAGAGTGGCCATTTAGAATTCGGAACAGTTTTATTTTTGTTGTCACTATAATTGGATCTGGAAATTTGATTTTGAAATTAGCTTTAAAGTCTAATTAGTAAATTCTTATGATTCCAGCAATTTTTGATCAATTCATTGTATACCTTTTGTAAGCTGAATGTTTCACTTGAATTCCATAACACAACAGATGCATTTAATTAAATAACTACTATCCATATATTTCAATCAATAATGGGAGAACCAGATTAGTTATTAATAGCTTAAAGTTTCCTGATTGTATAACTTAATGTTGAATTGAGTTATTGGATTAGATTTGTGACTTGATGCTTTTGAGATGTTACTTCTTAGAGTTCCTAACTATTAATATAAAGATTTAAGTAATATTTAAACTTGAAGTGGAGTATTTTACATACCCAAATCTTCTTTATTTTTTTTATTACCTGGTTTGAATATGTTATATAATGGGAAATCAATAGTTTGGTATATTTTGAAGTTGAATTTGCTTTTTCATATTTATTAACCTCATACTTTATTATATCTTTAAAATGTGTAATTCACAATAAATTTAAACGTATAATTTAAGTATTTGCTGGAGTTTTGTTCAGACCTTATTTGTCTCTAGTAATCTCCTTTTTTCTTTCTCTTTTCTTTTTATTTTAATCCAAGTCCCTTCTTGTTTCCTCATTTTCTCATCTTTTCCTTCTTGAGCACTGAAATTCCTTGACTAATTAAAATTTCACTTTACAAATCCATTCAAGCCAAGATAGTTTTCAATAAGATTTGTACATTCTTCATATGGCACGTGTGTATGTATTTAGTTATGTTTGTGTTTAGAAGTAGAACTTTGCCCTCAAAGATGCAGAGGATAAGAAAGATAGTCATGTTATGTACATTTTATACAGCTGCTAAAATTAGCTCAGAATGTTATCAATACTTGAATTTTTCTATGAAATTCTTAAATTTCACCATTTGAGTATTAAAACTGTGTTCTATCCTTTATTCAATGATTAGCTTTTGTTTTTACATGTTTCCACTATTGTGAAATATTTAATGATATATTGTTTTGTGATTTCATTTTCTCCAGGTTGAAATTCTTGAAAATGAGATTATTCAAGAAAAGCAAAGTCTTCAGAATTGTCAGAATTTAAGCAAGGACCTAATGAAGGAGAAAGCTCAGCTTGAAAAAACAATTGAAACACTTAGAGAAAATTCAGAGAGACAGGTTCTTAAATTTCCTATTAAGCAACATATTTTAAAATTTATTAGCACAAGTTATTTTAAAGCTTGTGCAAAATGTTCATAATAACGTTAAATGGAAATATTTTAGAATTTTTTTAGATTTTAACATAACTATGGTTTTACCTCATTTTCTATCCCATGCATTTTAGGAAAGTTGAAGGGAAAGCTTTAGAATTTTTTAAATTGCCAGTGTGCTTAATAATTATCTGGTATAAAATTTTGTGGTACCTGTGTTTGAATCGCTTTCAAGTGTCATTGGAATAGAACTGCAGATTTTAAAGTCCCTGAATGAAGTTGGGGTGAAATGCAGCTCTACTCTGATCCCACTAAGGAGGGACAAGTGGTGGCAGCACATATCTTGGATATTTTCGTACTTGCTTTCAAGTGTTTATTGGTTATTCTCATTTTATGCTTGAGGAAACTGAGAATTGAATAGATTAAGTGACTGGCTGTTTTAAATTTTCTAATTTTTAGAAGTAAAATGGAAACTTACCTGACAGTCCAGTGGTTAGGACTTTGCGCTTACACTGCAGGGGTCACGGGTTTGATCCCTGGTCAGGGAACTGAGATCCCACACCCTGCATGCTGCACAATGTGGTCAAAAAGAAAAAAAAAAAAGTCAAATGATTTGTTTTGTATTATCTAGGTATAGTCCTCAGGCCACCTATAAAAATACAGATTTCCATAGAGCTACAGAAGAAAAATTCTAGAGCTAAGTATGAATCTCTACTTTTACAAGGTTCTCGGGATTGTTTTACACACCGAATTTTAAGAACCATTACAATAGGCCATGGTATAAATTGGATGGACTAGTTTTAAAATGTACCAGAGACTTTGTTATTTTGATGTTTCAAAATTAGATTTCTTTTAGGGAATAAATACACACAAATACACACCAATATACATGCACATAGAGCAAATAGTGTATTTACTGAGGATTCACTGTGTATATGCATTGCGAAATCTATTGAATGAATGTAAAAGCTTGTATCTTCAAGAAGATATGTATGTACATTTCACCTATACTCATATTGCAATTTAAATCATGTAACCATAAATGATCTGAAGATCATTTTGATTAATATTCAATACTTTTCTCTTAACCATTCCTTTACATTATGGATTCCCTAAAGATGTGAACTTTAAAGACTTGTCAGTATATGTACACGGTGATCTCTCAGTAAATATTTGTCAATTAAAATTAAGGTAGACGGTTTTAGCACCTTTTTTTTTTTTTTTTTTTTGCGGTACGCAGGCCTCTCACTGTTGTGGCCTCTCCTGTTGCGGAGCACAGGCTCCGGACACGCAGGCTCAGTGGCCATGGCTCACGGGCCCCACCACTCCGTGGCATGTGGGATCTTCCCAGACCAGGGCACGAACCCATGTCTCCTGCATCGGCAGGCGGACTCTCAACCACTGCACCACCAGGGAAGCCTGGTTTTAGCACTTTTTTATGGTGTGATTTCCCTGTTAGTTTTTGGAGGGGGGAAAACTATGTTAGTTAAAATATTTAGTTCATGTTCAGTTAAGTTTTAAATTTTCTCCTTTCTTTTTTTTAATTAGATTAAAATATTGGAACAGGAAAATGAACATCTGAATCAAACTGTATCCTCCTTAAGGCAGCGCTCCCAGATAAGTGCTGAAGCAAGGGTGAAAGACATTGAAAAAGAAAATAAAATTCTCCATGAATCTATCAAGGAAACCAGTAGCAAGCTAAGCAAGATTGAATTTGAAAAAAGGCAAATCAGAAAAGAATTGGAACATTATAAAGAAAAAGGAGAACGCGCAGAAGAACTTGAAAATGAGTTACATCATCTTGAAAAAGAAAATGAATTGTTACAGAAAAAGATAACCAATTTAAAAATTACTTGTGAAAAAATTGAGGCCTTAGAACAAGAAAATTCAGAGCTAGAAAGAGAAAATAGGAAATTTAAAAAAACATTGGATAGCTTTAAAAACCTTACTTTTCAGTTAGAATCCCTAGAGAAAGAGAATTCCCAGCTTGATGAGGAAAACTTAGAACTGCGAAGGAATGTAGAATCTTTGAAGTGTGCAAGCATGAAAATGGCTCAGCTACAACTAGAAAACAAAGAACTGGAAAGTGAAAAAGAACAACTTAAGAAAGGTTTAGAGCTCATGAAAGCATCTTTCAAGAAAACAGAACGCTTAGAGGTTAGCTACCAGGGTTTAGATACAGAAAATCAAAGGCTACAGAAAGCTCTAGAAAACAGCAATAAAAAAATTCAGCAGTTGGAAAGTGAACTACAAGACTTAGAGATGGAAAATCAAACATTGCAAAAAAACCTAGAAGAGTTAAAAATATCTAGCAAAAGACTAGAACAGCTAGAAAAAGAAAACAAATCATTAGAACAAGAGACTTCTCAACTGGAAAAAGATAAGAAACAACTGGAGAAGGAAAATAAGAGACTCCGACAACAAGCAGAAATAAAAGATACCACATTAGAAGAAAATAATGTGAAAATTGGAAATTTGGAAAAAGAAAACAAAACCCTTTTCAAAGAGATTGGTATTTATAAAGAATCCTGCATTCGTCTGAAAGAATTAGAGAAAGAAAATAAGGAGCTTGTAAAAAGAGCAACTATTGATATAAAAACTTTAGTTACATTACGAGAGGTAAATATAGTTACTTAAATTTCAGACAAATATTTTTTATATTTTTAACTCAGGGCTCTTTAACTTTTATTGCAGTAATTTGCATCATCTATTTATGGTTCAAAGTAGAAATTTAGAATTAGAAGCAGTTTCCAAGTTTCCTACTTTTGTTAAACTAGGGAGTAAATGTAAATTGTATTTTTAGAGAAATTGTAATAATAAGGTTTCAATGTGTTATCTGACTTATTTATTCATTATAATTTTATACTTTTATTTCAGAGTAATATTAAAACCTTTGATCAAAACTGTTACTGAATGTGATAGCTACTAGTATTGAATGTGCCAAATACTGGACAGTTTTTACAGCCAATCCTTTATAGGTGTTATCTCCATTAGATTAGAAAACTGAGGTTCAGAGACATTAAGTAACTTTCTTAACACCACAATGGTAGATTTGGATTCCTGGATTTAAATCGAGATCTTTCAGACTTCAAAGCCCCTTGAATTTTGACTTCTAAGCTACAGAATGCAAATCAGATTGAATTTAAAGGTCAACGTTGAACAATTGGTAGTTGGTTGGATCTGTGTGTTGAGAAGAATTCTGAAATTTATGAGTAGATTGGCAAAAAATTGTTGGTATAGCTCAGGAGATAGCATGCTTGGCTCTTACTTGCTATCCCTATGCTATACTATATATGATAACCCTTTAAGTTCAATTGAAAAATATCTTAGTTAGCATTCTGGCAGAAGCTCACATTGGGAAATATGCCTTTCTGCTAAAGAGGCATTGAGAAGAGACCATTATTATTCTTTCTTTTTTTTTTAACTTTCTGTTGTTCTACAGTCTTACAGACATGAACAGTAGGTTCCTGGTCCCATCTCTAAGAATTCCCCCTAGTTATTCAGTTCAATATCTTAGGCCTCTTCCACTGGGAGAGGGGTCCTTGTGGTGGGAGAAGGGTGTTATATCTAACATATATTCATAGGAAGAAATGTGCAATAGGGTTCTAGTTCATTATTAAATTAATGGATATGTGTTGTTTTCCCCACAGTTTTCAAGCCTAAGGTGTATAATCACAAGTACAAGTTTCTCCTTTTAGTTTTTAAACACTAAAAAGTTAAAACGAACTATTAGCAAACTAAAAGAAGGAAAACAGTACTCTTTGAACTAGGTGATAATTTTGTTGCCTAACTATTTTTTATTGATGAAGGAAAAGCTCAGCAACAGCATTTCTGTCTTTCCTGGATTAAATTGTATGTATTCCTGGATGGTGGTAGTTGGAATCTTGGCTGAATTTCTTGGATGTTTATGTTCATAACACTCATGTGAGTTTTGCATTACTTTTAAAATAAGGATTTGGTGAGTGAAAAACTGAAGACTCAACAAATGAATAATGATCTTGAAAAATTAACTCATGAGCTTGAGAAGATAGGGTTAAATAAAGAGCGACTCTTACATGATGAGCAGAGTACTGATGACAGGTGAGTACTAAGTCTATCTGAGAAACAGTGGAAATAATTTTTTTGTTTTTCAAACATTAATTTTGAGACTGAGAAGCAATTAATGTATGAAAATAATGTGAAAAACAAAGACTTGACAAACAGAATAAAAATTAACTTATATATTTTAATTTGAGAGTTTTCAACAGGTTTAAAGAGAATTTACCATGGTAAATATAGTCTATCAGTTAATTGGATTTTCAGGTAGTCTACTATTTGCAGTCAAATGCTCTACCCCTGAAGGTAGTCTACTATTTGGCATCTAGTTAGCCACGTGATTCCAGCTAGAATAGAAGTGTGTATTGTTAAGAATATTGTTTTTTGTACACTAGATTTTACTTCATTGGAATTTTTGTAACTATATAATTTATATTTTTGCTGTCTACCCATTATTACTGTTCTAGTAAGTATATTTTATATTAACTATATATAGGAAAAATTAATGCTGATTATATGGGATTTATTTATGTAATTTTGAGAATATTCAAAGTTAATAGAATAGATTGATACTTTTAAAAGTTAGTTCTATAATAACAAATAGAAGTAATTTGAGGCATTTATTCTAGCAATCAATTCAAGCAATCTTAATTGAATTAATTACTATATAGATATTTCGTGAGAAAATATTTTTTGAGTTAAACACATCGTTAATGGACAATTTAGTTGACTACCTTTTTTTTTTTTTTTTTTTTTTTTTTTTGTGGTACGCGGGCCTCTCACTGTTGTGGCCTCTCCCATTGCGGAGCACAGGCTCCGGATGCGCAGGCTCAGCAGCCATGGCTCACGGGCCCAGCCGCTCCGCGGCATATGGGATCCTCCCAGACCGGGGCACGAACCCGTATCCCCTGCATCGGCAGGCGGACTCTCAACCACTGCGCCACCAGGGAGGCCCTGACTACCTTTTAATATAGATACTGAATATGCATCTCTGCTTTATTCAGACAGATTTTCTACCTGTCATGTGTAAGACATTTTAAATGTAGAGCAAAAAGTACAGCAAACCATACAGCTGCCTGTTTTAAATTTATAAACCCAGCTTTTGAGGGGCCCTTCACACTGTGGTATCTCTTCCCAAACCTTACTTCATACAATTAATCAATGTTAATTAAGCTTTTATTACCTGCTGATTATCAGGCATCAAATAAATAATAATGTTTCAGCTGGATCTTGAAGAATGACAGAAATTTGCAAGGTGGAAATGGGGAAGGGCATTCCATGCAAATAAAGCACAAAGGTGTGTTGAGCAATCCTGAGTGACATTATAGATGGATTAGAAAAGGGACAAATTTGAAGGTACAGAGACCATTTAGGAAGCTATTAGTAATACTCTAGGCAAGATGTAAATGTATTCATTAATCCACACATTTTCATTTATAATGAAAGCATTAGATATAGAGATAAGGGTATGTATATTGAAATAAAACTTTTAGGAAAGGGAATTGAGAACAGTTAATAACTATGATCGAATCGGGGGGATCAGGAAACGAAGTGTCTTAAGCCACTAAACCTGCTTCTTTCTCAGCAAGTAAGTTAACCTTAACATCACAAAGAAAATTAGAGTTCACAGACATAAATTCCCTTAACATTCCATCCCCTCCATCTTGGAATTATGTGTATCTGCATCTGTCTTTACCTCTAATCTCAGATGGTATCCCTAATTCTTTTGTTAGTCTAACCTTTTCATCTTTCAGTTGATGTCGTTCCCTCTGACCCCCTTTGAAAATACAATTATTATTAAGATATTTATTCTTGCCATCAAGGAATATACAGTCTAATTGTGGAATTGAATGTATAAATAGAGTGCAACAAAGTAAATTTAGTGGTGGAATTGCAAACAGAGTGCAATGTGATCACTCTTGTCTTTCTCTTTTTTTTTTTTTTTTTTTTTTTTTTTTTTTTTTTTTTTTTTTTTTTTTTTTTGTGGTATGCGGGCCTCTCACTGCTGTGGCCTCTCCCGCTGCGGAGCACAGGCTCCGGACGCGCAGGCTCAGCAGCCATGGCTCACGGGCCCAGCCGCTCCGCGGCATATGGGATCCTCCCAGACCGGGGCACGAACCCGTATCCCCTGCATCGGCAGGCGGACTCTCAACCACTGCGCCACCAGGGAGGCCCTGTCTTTCTCTTTTAATAGCTCTTTTTCCTGTGCTTTCTCTTTCAATATGGTTTCCTAGGGTTATGTTGTTAAGCCTCTTATCCATTCCATGAGCATTCCTGTCCATCATCTCAGCTAATACCCATATTATTCTCTGCTTACTGGACATCTCTATCTGGGCAGTCCAGAACTCAGGCATCACTAATTTAATATATCCAAAGTCACACTCATTACATGCTTTAAAATTGTTGACTCAAGCCAATACCAAAATGAATGAGATTTGTTCTCTTTTCTCAGTGAACTTAAAATCTGGCTAAGCAAAAAATATATACACACAAATTAATTACAGTAAGAGGCAGAGTATGATAAAAGTTTCTCATATTTGTACTTTAGGTTTTTATTTGGTTTAGTCATTGAGGTTCTCAGGTGTAGAAATAGATTAATCCGTAATTCCTAGTCTGTGGTTCACTCTCAAAGTGTGTTCATGAACTGTCCTTTTTTGTAAAAAAAAAAAAAAAAAATCTTAGGAATAATATAAATATTCATGAACCCACCATTCAAAAAGATAACTAAAATTTTGACACTCAGATCTATCTTCCTCTTCCTGTTCTGTCACCAGTATCTTGTGTCTTAACATATCATTCCTTTTTTTTTTTAGTATTCTGCAAGTACTCTATGCCCTGAACATAGTCTTCAGTGAGCTTTAAGTCAACTATTCATATGTACTTGTATAAATACATTATAAGTTAATATCATAGACGAATGCTTAATAATGTGATAAATCCATCTACTTACTCTTTGTATAGATTCTATTCTTATAAAACTGAAAGGAATATTTTGAGACTCAGATCTTCCAGATGCCTTTTTTGAGTACTAATTTTTGCTTTTGACAGCCTAAAATGTAATTTGGAGCTGTGATTTACTGATTTACTCAGTGATTTTTTGTTTTTTCATTACCAGGAATAGTTTAAAAGGGGGAGTGGGTAGTAAGAGCAGGATAATTTAATTTGCTTCTTTTTTAAAGAGACTATTTTATAAAGTCTATTTATAATATCAGTATCTGTGGTCATAAATTATCTTTAAAAATAATTTTCTGACCTCCAGTAATGAACTATATTATTTTTATACTTGGATAATAGATACAAACTTTTGGAATCAAAATTAGAATCTACTCTAAAGAAGTCCCTTGAAATAAAAGAAGAAAAAATCGCTGCATTAGAAGCTCGATTAGAAGAGTCCACAAATTATAACCAGCAGTTGCGCCAAGAACTTAAAACAGTAAGTGTGACTTCCTTGGAAAGAATTTTAATTGTCTTTTTTTTTTTTTTCTTTTTTGGCCCCACTGCACGGCTTGCAGGATCTTAGTTCTCTGACCAGGGATTGATCCTGGATTGAACCCAGGCCCTGGCAGTGAAAGCACCGAGTCCTAACCACTGGACCACCAGGGAACTCCCTAATTGTCAAATAGTTGGACAGAAAAGTGTAAAGTAGAAAATAAAAATGAAACAATTTTATTAACATTTTGTCTATTCTTCCTTTTTCTCAAATTTTAGAATATTCTTAAACAGATCTTTGTCATGTAGTTTGTAACAAACTATTTTGTCTATACACTATAATTTATTCAATCCTATTTCATCTATGAATGTCCCTCATGCAGTAAGGGACATACCAGAATTGTGAGAGTGGGATGGGGAAGAGGCAGGCTTATTTCATTGGGAGGAACTCTCAGTGTGATTCTGACACTTCTGACACTAAAATAAGAGACTGGAAATGGTGTCATCCATCCATGTTATTAAGGTGTTGAAAGTATTAAAAAAAAAAGTGGAAAATCAGGATCCTAGAACACCTGTTAGGTCACTTGCCAAGATTTAACTTACATTCTATCTTGGCATCTTTTTTTCTTTAGTCTCACATCATTCTTTTCTAACTCAGTAGTAGTAGCAAAGTTTGAGCCATAAGCTTTCTTAAGGTTGCATCAGACATTGAATTATTTTAAACATTTATATCCTTGTCTCAATAGAAAGTTTGGGGTTAATTTAGAAATTTATTATAATCATTTCCTAGGATAAACTAGTAATTCAGGATAAGTATAATAATCATCAATTTAAATTGAAGAGAGCAATTAAGTTAATAAGTTAATAGTTAATTTTGGCTGATTACCAAGTTGTTAGTTTTTTTGTTTTTTTGTCTGCATTGGGTCTTCGTTGCTGTGCGTAGGCTTTCTCTAGTTGCGGCGAGTGGAGGCTAGTCTTCGTTGCGGTGCATGGACTTCTCATTGTGGTGGTTTCTGGTTGCGGAGCATGGGCTCACGGCACGTGGGCTCAGTAGTTGCGGCACGCGGCCCCTAGAGCCTGCAGGCTTCAGTAGTTGTGGCACACAGGTTTAGTTGCTCCACGGCTTGTGGGATCTTCCTGGATCAGGGCTCAAACCCGTGTTCCCTGCATTGGCAGGTGGATTCTTAACCACTGCACCACCAGGGAAGTCCCCAAGTTTTTAGTTTTGATTTTGCTCTCTTAAAGTAGGATTTGGTTATACCAGAAAACCCTAGATAAGATATATACTTGGTTTGCTCACTCTTCATAAAAATCAATTACAGAAATTTTATGTGGGTCAGTATCTGAATAAAGAAGTCATTTATTTATTAACATAGGTCATTCTGAGCAACAAAATCCTTCTTAAAAGGCCAGACATATATAGATACTTCTTCAACTTTAGGTATCTTTTTAAGGGGAATTAATATATGTGTCAAGTCTTTATTTGTTCCTGATATGGGAATCTCTGAAATCTCTAAATCAGCTATAAATAGCTCTAAAAACAATTGTTAGTATCTAGCAGCATGTCTATATCCAGTTAATCTATCCTTCAGTGATATTTTCGTCATAAACAGTAGGATCTGAAATTATAAAATATATCGTAGGAACATGGCATATAAGCAGAGTATATTTAATATTTCTACAGGAAAGGATTTGAATTTTACAAAGCATAAATTGTGATCATAATAATAATGATAATCATGTGTATTACTTTTCATATTTTTAAGTGAACTGTCTCTCACATTCACCAGACCATTGTGGAGTCAAACTAATTATGATAAATATTATAACCTTGGTGGTATGTTTTTTCCCCATTAAAATATTATAAATAAACTAAAACAATATTATAAATCAACTATACTTCAATTTTTAAAAATATTTTAAATAAAATTTTAGGTGAAAAAGAATTATGAAGCTCTCAAGCAGAGACAAGATGAGGAAAGGATGGTACAGAGCTCTCCTCCAATTTCTGGTGAAGATAACAAATGGGAGCGAGAAAGTCAAGAAACAACCAGAGAGCTTCTGAAAGTTAAAGACAGATTAATTGAAGTTGAAAGAAATGTAAGTAGTTTAGTAGGAATAAGGTTTTTTAGAAGTAAAGGATCATTGAATATATAACTCAGAAAATTTATCTAATTTGTAGCTTTGTTCATTTTATACTTTCTTGACTGGTTTATTTTTTAATATTAAAAACACACAGAAAAACTAATAATTTAATATTCTTTTCTTCGTCACCCTCATGTAAGTCCATCAGCAAGCTTTGTCAACTCTGTCTTGTAAATATAACCCAAACTCATCTACTTCTCTTCATCTCTGCTGCTACCACTCTAGTCTAAGGTACCATTATCTCTCATCTGGACTATTAGAGTATCCTCCTAACTGGCCTGCCCCTTTCCCTCCCAAACTAACCCATTCTCGATGTAGTAACCTAGAGTTATTTTTAAAACATAATCCAGGTCATGTCATTTTCCTACATAAAATCTTCAATGGCTTCCCATTTCATTTATAATAAAATCCATATTCTTTACTGCATCTGTAAGATCTTTTTTGATATTGCCCTGCCTGTATCTCTGACCTTATACCATATTATTCTTCCACCAACCATTCTTATTAATCAGGGGATAATATTATTATTATCTGTTAATATGTGGAAAACATGGAACAGTGACTGGCACATAATAAGTAAATTAATTCTAGTCATATTGGCCTTTTCTGTTTGTTCCTATCTCAGGGCTTTTCTGTTTGCTTGCCCTACCTGGAACATGTGACTGGCTTCTGTTAGCATTCAGGTCTCATAACACATATCTTCTACAAGAGGTTTTCCCTGACCCCTTCCCCCAGTAAAGTAGCTATCCCCAACTTAAACCATTTACTGTCACATCACTGCCTTGTTTAGTTTCTTTATAGAACTTTTTACCGGTGAAATTCTTTTATTCATTGATTTATTGTTTGACTACTATAAAAAACCTCCTTGAATGCAGGTAGCTTGTCCTTCTTTTACATCACTGTGCCTTCAGTATGTAAAACAACGCTTGGTAGATAGCAGATACTTAGTAAATACTCACTGAATGAGTTTACTAAATATTTGACAGTAGAAAATAATCAAACAAATTCAACAACCATTTATCCTTCAAAGATAAATGAGCTTAAAGAACTTAACATGCTAACAAGTAAAACAGTTGTGGTTTTTATTGTTTTGTAGTTTAGTATTAATTGAAAACTTTAAGCCGTGAAGTCAAAAATTAATCTCCTTCATTATTGGTTTCTACTTTCTCATCCAAAAATAATCACTGAACACAGTTTTATCTTCCCAGAAAAATGTTTGTGATTTATCTGTTTATAGACGTATATTTCTTTTACAGATTTACACTTGTGGGATCTTATTTCCATTTTTCAATTATGTTATCTTAGAGATCTATTTTAGCAGATACAGAGCTATATCATTTTATTTAATAACAGTGTATTGTATTATTCCATTGTGTACATGTTACCATAATTTAAATAAATCCCACATCAGTGGACATTTATTTTCAGATTTTGCTGCAGTGAAAATCCATATATAACATGTTCATAGGGTAATAAATTCCTGTCAGTAGAATTGATAGGACAAAGAGCATATATATATATACACATATTTTGGTGTGTATGTGTGTGTGTTTAATTTTTTTTAACATCTTTATTGGAGTATAATTGCTTTACAATGCTGTTAGTTTCTGCTTTTTAATTTTCAGAAATATCAATTTTCAATCCCACTAACAGAATACCTATTTTTTCAGATTAACATTGGATATTACCAGTTTTAATTTTTATTGAAGTGATAGGAGAAAATATTTTGTGTGTTTTATATTATTAGCGAGCTATTTTATGTCTTTTTATGTATATATCAGCCATATATGAATACCTGTGTTTCATTATTCAGTGATATATATGTATAGATCAATCACTTGGATTAATAATTACATTTCAGAAAATTTGGTGTGTAATGTTGTATAAGATAAATCTCTTTTTCCATTGACTTCCTCTGTAAATTTCCATTGGGGGAAAAATTTACCTGGTTGTCATAGTTTAGCCATTTTAGATGATGGGTTTATAAAGATGGCTATCCTATATTAGACTGGTAATTTTTGTGCATTTGCTAGTACATATATTGTTAACTTCATACTTTTCCATTGTAAACTTTTTCCTGTTCTGAGATATCTTATCTAATCTCAGTTATCTCTTCTATTCATTATAGACTGTAGGAATTTTTCTTATTCTTAGGGAATACCCAGACTTATCATTAGAGTTTGTACATTTTGGTTTCTAAAGAGCTGACCTATAATAGTAGTTAACATGTGTAGGTGAAAAATGGTTCACCTCTTTGTTGTATCAAAATGGTATACAAGTACATCATTATTCCATTATATTTTCCAGTGTAAATTTTTTTTCATCCTTTTTTTTTTTTTTTTTTTTTTTTTGTGGTACGCGGGCCTCTCACTGTTGTGGCCTCTGCCGCTGCGGAGCACAGGCTGTGGACGCACAGGCTCAGTGGCCATGGCTCACGGGCCCAGGCGCTCCGCGGCATGCGGGATCTTCCCGGACCGGGGCGTGAACCCATGTCCCCTGCATCGGCAGGCGGACTCCCAACCACTGCGCCACCAGGGAAGCCCTTTTTCATCCTTTTTATGTGATCAAATGAACAAAACACAAGTACAATATCAACACCCATTTTTAAAGCATTTTTCTTCCTCAGCTTTGATTTTATGGTATAATATATGGGTCAAATCATGACTTGCCTTTTATGCAGTGATATGTAGTATATATAACTTGAAAGCCTATAAAGTGAATGTTGTCTTCGTCCCATAAGGTAGATATGATAAAAGTGATCTGTTGTGATTCAGTTGTAACTTTTTTTGCATGTTGCAATTATACAGATTCTGGCCTTGTACATTAAAGTTTTGTTTTGGTTTTCTAGAGGATTCTTTGTTTATACTTTTTGATGCTAATTTTTAAATGAATTTTTATTTAGAAATAATCTTGAAAATGTAATATCCATAACAAACATTTTATTATCTATCACATTAAATATAATGATTTACATAGTAATTCAGCTGTTTAACTATAAAATTGAAATATGGCCATATGTATTGGAAAAATTGAAAATAGTATGTTTTGTTTGGATTTGCTCCAGAAGTCCTATAGATGAAATAGCGTTTTAGTGAGTGCTTTATGCCATGAAAAATAACACTAAAGAAAATACGTAACATGTTAGGTCTATTACGGACTAAATTTTTAAACAGATGGCTTAGATTGTTCCTGCTTCTCTTCCAAATATTTGTGTTTATAATGTACTTAGTTTTGCTGCTACCCCTGGGACCACCACGTGTGTGTGTGTGTGTGCGCACGCGCATATGCGTGCACGTGCGCACATCTGTGTGTGTGTGTATATATATATATATATATTTACCTTTGGGCAATTTGAAAAGGTACACTCCATTGGCTAGACATAGCCCCATGCACTCTGGGCACTTTTTTTTTTTTTTTTTTTTTTTTTTTTTTGCGGTACGCGGGCCTCTCACCGCTGCGGCCTCTCCCGTTGCGGAGCACAGGCTCCGGACGCGCAGGCCCAGCGGCCATGGCCCACGGGCCCAGCCGCTCCGCGGCATGTGGGATCCTCCCGGACCGGGGCACGAACCCGTGTCCCCTGCATCGGCAGGCAGACTCTCAACCACTGCACCACCAGGGAAGCCCCTCTGGGCACTTTTGAACAGCATAAAAACCATTGAACTGACAATCCCATTCTAGTTTTTGTGTTAATAAATATATGTATAATGGAATATGTTATTTGTTGGACATTATAAAGCAGGCAGAGCACAGACACAATAGTATATTAAGGTTTTAGTATTGCTTTCTTTTCCTTAGATTAAATATCTTTTTACAGTTTGGGATAGAGGGGAAATGTTTTGTCTTTTTCTCTATTAAGATTGTTGAGATTTTTTTGGATTACAATGGTAATAAACACTTGTATAACATTCTTGTATTTGTTAAACAGAAATATGTTTGATGCTGCTTTTTTTTTAAATATGTGTTTTCTTTATTCAGAATGCTACACTGCAAGCAGAGAAGCAAGCATTGAAAACTCAACTGAAGCAACTTGAGACACAGAACAATAATTTGCAGGCTCAGATTCTTGCACTTCAGAGGCAGACAGTATCATTACAGGAGCAGAATACCACTCTTCAAACACAGAATGCCAAGCTTCAGGTTGTAATGTAAAATTATCGGGATATGCAACCAAACTCTTGAATTATGCTATTATGCTATTAAAATAAGGACTACTAGACATGGTAACATTGTTTCCTAGAGAGAGAATTTAACAATTAGTTGAAGATAAAGTATTTCTATATGTGCTTTGCCAAATTTTCAGATATCAGCATTTTTTAAATGTCAGAACCTCTAAATTAAGTAATAAATGTACTCATCAAATAAAGATTATTTTTATTGACTTTATGGCCTTTTACCCGTTTCATCAAGCTGCTAATAATTAATCAGATAGAAATCCTTGTTTTAGAGTATGATTGCAGCATATCTATTAGTTAAGTTACTGGAAAACAACACAGCATGAGAATTTTGTCTTTGGACTTATCCTTAATTCAAATGATCCATCTTGCACTTAACACTACCAGTGTCTTTTCAAATAGAACAGCCAAGTGGGGGGAAGTGCAACTCTCTGAAACCTCTTAAAAAGCAGTGAAGAAGTTCCCCCTCTGAATCTAAACGTTCTTCTTTCTCTAACTCTTTTCCAAATGATACAGCAAATACTAATTTAATTTAGACTTGAGAAAATTACCAATTGAATATTCACAAGTAATTTTTTACTTCTATCAACTCTCAACTTCTAGAAAATGATAAACCAGCATTTCAAATTTTGTTCTTTTTCATGGAATTGTTGCTAATCACCTTCATTCAAGATAATTTGACCCTGGGAATTCCCTGGCAGTCCAGGCGCGGTTAGGACTCCACGCTTCCACTGCAGGGGAACAAGGTTCAATCCCTGATTGGGGAACTAAGATTCTGCAAGCCGTGCGGCTCTGCCAAAAATAAATAAATTAATTAAATTAAATAATTCAACCCAAAACATATATATGATATGTATCTCATACTATATATCGTAACACCTACCAAAAATCAAAATTAAATGGTAACCTTATTCTTTAGGGTGCTAAAATCCAAATTTTCTCAGTATAATATGAATATATCTGCAGTGATTTACTTAGTGCTTCCTAAAGTTAACATTGTCTTTTACTTTAAAAAAAAGAACATTATAAGCTATTTTTCTTGTGTCTAATACAGTATGCATTCTTGTAGGTTGAAAATTCCACTCTTAATTCCCAAAGTACCTCACTTATGAACCAGAATGCACAACTCCTAATCCAGCAGTCTTCCTTAGAAAATGAAAATGAATCTGTAGTCAAAGAGCGAGAAGACCTGAAATCTCTCTATGATTCTCTGATCAAAGATCATGAAAAGCTGGAACTTCTGCATGAACGACAGGCTTCAGAGTATGAGTCTCTCATTGCTAAACATGGAACTCTAAAGTCTGCCCACAAGAATCTTGAGGTGGAACATAAAGACCTTGAAGATCGGTAATTTATTATCTTTTCTTGTGTTGTTAACTTAAAACCAATTTTCACTGGGTAATATAATAAATTGTATATGTTAAACAGGTCTGAGATAATTTATGTAGGACATATATATAAATTTACATGTTTTATGTGATACATATTAATAAATTACTATTGTTTCCTTTATTTCTAAAATGTTTTCTTTTTTTCTAAGGAAATATTATAAACCAAATACATAACTTTTTTTTCCAGTTACAATCAGTTACTAAAACAGAAAGGACAATTGGAAGATTTGGAAAAAACACTGAAGGTAGAACAGGAGAAAATGCTGCTTAAAAACAAAAACCATGAAACTGTAGCTGCAGAATACAAGAAACTTTGTGGTGAAAATGATAGGTAATAAATATTTATATATTTTAGTTTTGTATTATTCATTATATCCAACGTGTATGTTGCCCCTTTGTAGTACCATCCATAACTTAGAATTTTTTAAAAAGACCCCAGAGCAATAAGTAAATTACCCAACAAAATCATGTAGCTAGTTATAGAATGACAGACGAAAACCTGGATCTTCTGCTTTCTCTCGTTGTTTCTCTCTTGATTTATTCAACTAATTAAGTTTTTAAGCCACATTATATAACAAAATTTCGATGTATGTCGATACCATTTACATACTTTATTGAGACAGAATGTAATGAAACCTGATTCTTTATGTCTTTCTCTTTCTGCTAGTCTGGTATCCTGATTCTTGTCTTTGAAGGTGCTAAAAGTGAGCAGCCTTATCATTTTCTAGCTCATTGTTTGTACTTTTAGTTTTAACTGTCTTAGGTTTTAATGGTCTCATATTGCCATGGGGCAATTATTTTTTAATTTGAAGCCTTGGGAAAATCAAAACTTGTCAACTGGTGATCACCCTACTTCATAAGAGTACATTTTCAAAAAATTTTTAGAAGTCTTTGAAAAATTTAAACAGCCTAAACATTTGTACTGCTTTTACATTGCCGTAGCAGAAGTGCTGAAAGACAGCACACACAATTCAATGGGGATCATTCATTGAGTATTTGTCCTATTATGGATTTAATGCAATCTATTTTTAGAATTAAACATCTATTTCTTTTCCTTTATTAAAAAAATCCCTAGGCTTCTAGAGCCATTTTCATTTTCATACTTAGTAATTTTTAATTTTTAGTTTTAATTTTTACAACTAGAAATTCTGTATGATGGATTTGAACTTTAACAAGCTCAACACCAAGCTAGAATCAAGGAACATGTATTTGTACAGTATAAACAACAGAAGACCAAATTGTGACAAGTTATAGGATACAAGGACATATTACGTACATAACATTGGGGAATGCATTTAGTCTGGAAGTCCCATCTTCAACCTAACCTTTTTTCCTTGTTGGGATTCACACCAAACTGGGACAGTTTGTGAACTTGAGTAGACCTTCCAGAAATCTGTTTTGCATACATTAATGAAGAGTCTCCAGAAAGAACTCAGCCTAAATGATACAAAGAAATTGAGCATGATGAACTTGAACCAGAAGATTATGCAGGCTTGGAAGGGAAGAGTGGTCCTGAGTAGAGTATTTTCTGTCTCTCAGTGCTGTTCTTGCCCAGCTTTTATGCACTCATGCCTGTGTTCTAAGGGAAGAAAAGGCTTTAAGTAAAACCTGAAAGAGCTCTTTTACAAATAAAAGATATTTGTGAAGACTTAATCTAAAGAACAGTAGTTTATCCATTTCTCTAAATAGATTAAGTTTTAATCTTAGATAATGCCAAACCAAGAAAGTTGGTGGACTAGGTTGTCTTTGTCTCATTAGAATTATGTTCACTGAATTGCATTTTGGTGTTAACGTTCTCAGCTTTGAGGGACAATGTAAAAAAACTCTCTTAAAGAGGTTATTTTAGTATTTGCCAGTGGGATGATATTGAGGACATTGTCTATTCTACCTCTTTGTATCCCCTCCTGCCATGAAGCATTATGTAGCTGTCTATATGCCTCAGTGAAGTTTGCCCAGCTGTTACACACATGGCATGCATTCATACATGGATTCAACCTATTAATGGAGTGTTTATTGTATGTTTCTGGTCTTGCCATTCTACTTTTTTACCAAGTCATGATTTTTTTAAATGTATTATTTTATTATTTATAATTCTTATAAGCTTACTCAAATTCTTTGGAAAATGAGTTGAATTAAATTATTAGATGTTCTGAGCAAGTACCATCCTGAGGAAAAGTTAATTTTGTTTGGCTCCCTCTGCCTTTTGTGGGTTCCTGATCTTAATTCCTTCCATAAGATGAAGGTTAGTAAACTACAGCTAGCTTAGCAGGCCACATCCAGCCTGCAGCCTGTTTTGGTACAACCCCAAACAAAGAACAATTTTTACATCTTAAAACGTTGTGGTGGGGGACAAAAAAAGAAGAGCATGCTGTAGATTGCATGCGACCCACAAAGCCTAAGGTATTTATTACTCTCTGGTCCTTTATAGAAAGAATTTGCTGATCTCCCTCCTAGGGGTCAGTGGACCTTGTTCTAAAGGTATAATAGTGGAAAGGAACAGAAAAGGCTACGCTGTGATTTTTACAAAAAAATCCAAAATTTATCATGAATAATTGAGGACTGCATAAATATGAACAATTCACCACAACTGCAGAAATCTCAATAACTAAAATTTTGATTGAAGTTTGTATATCTCAGTTATCTGGCAACAGATTGATAGATTACCATGTCTCATACTGGATTGATTAATTTGCTCGATCTGATTTTTCTTTATTTTTCATGTTGAATTGTAGAATCTTTGAATTCTCTAGGTTAATCAAAACTGGATTGGTTACTTTCTCTTTTGTCTTTTAATCTAAATATTTTTGAATTAATACTTAAAAGTTTTAAAGTATAGTTTTTACAGACTAGAAACTGATTCTTGATGAGTTTAATCACTGTCAAGAGAATCTTTTATATTCTTTAAGTATGTCTGAATGTAATTTATAGCATTTTCACACTGTAAATTATAATGAAATCTATTAAGAGAATCTAACTCTATTTATATCATGATTTCTAATTATAGGTTGAATCACACATATAATCAGCTTTTAAAGGAGACTGAAGTTTTACAAACTGACCATAAAAACTTGAAAAGTCTTCTAAATAGTTCCAGACTGGAACAAACAAGATTAGAAGCTGAATTTTCAAAGTTAAAGGAACAATACCAACAACTGGACATCACATCCACCAAGCTAAATAACCAGTGTGAGGTGAGCTTAAAAAGTTTAATTGCTGTTTCCTTCTCTTTAGGTATCAAGACTTGCCTAAAAAGTAAACAATCATATTATAATAATGATAATAGCAGTATATGTTTAGTGGGGTATCTCTAAAAGAATTGGTCAAGGATAATTGAAATTCACAAATCATTCAGAAAAACTTCCTTCTTCCTTTATCATTAATTTCAACAATTTTTATTATTAGTTTAAACTTATATGTTCAGATACTTTGAAAAATTAACCTTTGTTTAATGAAAAAATGTTTACTGACCACCTGGCATGTATTAGTAAACCAAAAAGGTAAAAATCGCTTTCCTTGTGGAGCTTATGGTGGAAGGAAGCAGACAATAAACATAATAAGTAAGTGAAATATATAGTGTTTCAGTGTTTCGTTACATATGGCTGTGTAACAATTTACCCCAAAACATGATGGTATAAAACAGCCATTTATTATGCTCACATATTCTGTGGGTCAGAATTTGGACAGGGACAGTGGGGGCAGTTTGTCTGTGCTCCACTTGCATCTGGGCCCTCAGTTGAAAGATTGAAAGGCTGAGTGCATGTTTGGTGTTGATGCTGGCTATCGGCTAGAAGCATCAGTTTCCTCTTCACGTGATCTCTCCCCATGGACTGGTTTGGGCTTTCTCACAACATGGTGAGAACAGAGAGAAGCCATCTCTATGTTAATGATCAAGCCTCAGAAGTCATGCAGCATCATTTTCCCTGCATTCTATTCACCGAGGCAGTCAAAGTCCCATCCAGGTTCAAGGGAAAGAGAAATAGACTCAGCCTCTTGATGGTGAATGGCAAGATTCTGGAAGAGCATATGGACTGGAAATACTGCTGTAACCATTTTGAAGATTAGTCTGCAACATATGGTATGTTACAAGATGATAAGTTATGTGCAAGTAAAAATGGAGTAGGGTAAAGGGGGATAAGGACCCCCAAAGTGGATGAGGGAGTATAGAATGAAATTTTAACTAGGCATCCCTGAACAAAGATTTGAAGATTAGTGTATTATTATGTGGATATCTGGGGAAAGAACATTCCAGGCAAACAGCCCACACAGTGAACCTAGGTCAGGGGAATACTGGTATGTTTGAGGAATACTCAAGGAAGCTAGTGTGGCTGGAGTGGAATGAGCAAAGGGGAGAGAGTAGTAGGAGATGAGCTCAGAGATATGCCTGGGCCAGATATGTTGCCTTTATAGGCCATTGTAAAACACTTTTCTGAGTAAAACAGGGGAGCCATGGGAGAGTTTTGAACAGAAGTGATATCTGCCTTATGTATACAGTTCTACTCTTTACATAATTCCATGCCTCTTCCCATGATGATTTGATAAAGCGATAAAAGTTTTGAAATAGAAAAAGGATATTGAAAGCCTTAAATAATTCTTAAATTTTATGATTGGTCCCTAAATTGTTAAAGCTTGAGTATAGCTTAACATCTGAATTTCTTGGAACTTTTAGGAAACCAGCACTTAAGCAAACCCTTAAATGGAATTAGGAATAGACTGCATCAGAAAAGTAATACTTAAAAGTTTTTTGTCTGAAATCACAAACTAATAGAAAAAATTAGTTTGAAATCATACATATTTAATTACCCAACAGAGTTCAGAAATTATAGAACATTCATTCTGCCTGTGATTTATAAAAGTTTAAATAAAATATAATTGGGGTAATATACTTACAGAGGAACATGACGTACAGTGAAGAACATGACAAAATCAACTTCCCCAGAAACAATAAAATTGGGCAGAACTATCAAAAACAACCATTTTAGGGCTCTGGAACTCAAGCAAAGACATACAACAAATTGAGAAGAATTTATTAAAGAAAAACTACTCAGCTTTGGGTAGGAGGTTGTTTGAGGCATTTCATCATGTGACTTCTCCCGTTCTTAGTCCCTTCCTCCCTTTTCTCCATACCTGGTAGTTCAGGCAAGGGGCAAGCCTTGAAAACCAACCACTTTGCTACTGGAGGGGACTGGCTTGATTTGAGCAGAGAACAGGAGAGTTCCACACCCAGGAGGGCTGTCAAAGGTCAACTCTCAGATAGCCTGAGGTTGGAATGTTAGATGTGGCAAGTCACAGACCAGCAAACTACTCAAGAAATTTAACGTGGAGATCCAAGGAATGAGACAGCTAGCCATAATTTGTCTGATAAGGTCCTACATGTCACTGGTGGTCTAGAAGACTGCTCAGCAGAGATCAGAAAGGGCCCTAACTACCTTATCCCTGGCTGATTGTCCCAACTTGAGTCAAATGCTAACCCTTGGGTAGGGGCTAAGTCATATAATAACATGATTTGGAGGGAGTGGAAAAATGAATCCATAGTGTCGGAGGTTCGTATAGTAGTTAATCTTTGTGGGAAGGGGTGGTAATTGGAAGAGAGCACAAGTGTTTCTGGAATACAATTAATGTGCTGTTTCTTGATCTGGGTGCTGCTTCACACGAGTTCATTTTGTGATAATTCATTGAGCTGTATATACACATAAAATTTGTTCTCTTTTCTGTTTATGTGTTTTATCAGTTGTCTGCTGATGCAGTAATACTGTATAAGAACCATAGAACCTCAGTGGTAAGGGACAGTAAACATTTATTTTTGCTCATGAGTCTGGGTTAGCTGAGCAGATGTGCTAATCTGCATTGATGTGTGCGCTAAGATCAGTTGATCTTGGTAGGGCTTGCTCCTGTATCTGCAGTTAGCTGGCACGTACCCTGAGAGCTGGCTGGTCTAAGGTGGCCCCAGCTGGTGTAACTTGTCTGTGCCATGTGGTCTCTCATCCTCCAATAGGATTCCAAGAGACTGAGGGGAAGCACATAAGCCTCTTGAGGCCTAGGCTTGGAACTATCACACCATCACTTCTGCCTCCTTCCCTTGGCCAGAGGCATTCCAAATTCAAGAAGAGGGGAAGTAGATTCCACTTCTTGATAGGAAAAGTGAGAAGTCACAGCACAAGAGGGTACAGGGAGGAGCACTGCATTCAATTTTGCAGTGAATCTACCACATATGTTGTATTTCAATTTAACAACATATAGATAAATAAAACAAATATAGCACAGTATTGACAGTTGTTAGATCTAGATGTCTATTTATGGATATTCATAGTATTATACTATCTGCTTTTTATTTTTATTTTTTCTTGCTTTTTTTCTCTACATTTAAAAAATATATTCTGCAAGTGACACTAAATTTTGACAATCACTACTTTGAGCTCTCTGACTTCTGCTGAAACTTCTGGCCTAACTAAGGCATATTTCTAATTTCTGTTGACTACAGAGAAGAAGCAGCTCAATCATGCTGGCAGCCTAACTACTAGTAATAATCAGTAGTAATACCACCCATTTATTGATACTAGATTACCTGACTCCCTTGGATCAAGCCATAAAAATTATACACAAACTGTTAAGGTTTCTTGAAAACAGTGGTTGGGGGAAGAATGAGGTATATTAAGTACCTACTGTGTGCCATAGGCATGACACCACATACTTTACATATATTATTTAATCCTTGCAACAGTCTTGGGGGATGGGAGTTGTTATCCTCCATTTATAGGTGGGGTCATTGAGGCTCAGAGAGCTACTAATTTGTTCAGCATTTTATAGCTACTTTTAAATGGAAGGCCAGAGATAGGAATCTAGCTTTGGACTCTGAGTCAAACAGCTGTAAAGAAAGCAGTGTTTGTTTTTGGAACTAGATAATTTATTATATGTTAAACCCAGTGTTTGTGAGAATTAAGAAAACATATGTGTCCAGCACATAACCCAGTACTTTAGCTGTCATTATTACTAAAATAATCACTCATGTTCTAATCAGAGTACAACCATCTGATTGTTCAAATAGCAGAAGACTTAAATCTTTGTGAAGTACTTATGTTTTTCAGATGTTTTGGGGGATTTATGTTAAATATAAATGTTGATATTTTAAAAAATAAATGTTTGTGTTTAAACAGTTGCTAAGCCAACTTAAAGGAAATTTAGAAGAGGAAAATCGACATCTACTAGATCAAATTCAGACATTAATGCTACAGAACAGAACACTATTGGAGCAGAACATGGAAAGCAAGGATCTTTTTCATGTTGAACAAAGACAGTACATGTAGGTACCAAATAATCTTGCACTCTGAAATATTACTTATGATTTTATCATTGCCATACCTGGTGGCAGAGAAAATGCAATGCTAATTTTTCTTGATTTTCAACATTATTATTTTGATATATATATTTTTAATGTTTATGTTCTGGGCTAATAACCAGAAATACTAACATAAAAACACATGGATCCTGCTCTTAATGAACTACTAATATAAAGCAAGAAATACAAATAAATTCTGTAATGGAGGTGTGTATAGGAAACCATAGAAATACAGCAAATATAAGGGAAGGAATACCTTAGTCTGCAAGGGAAGGTGGACTTTCTAAAGATGATTGATTGAGCTGAGACTTAAAGGTTCAGTAGGAGTTTGCCTAAGGAGGCATACCAGGCCAAGAGAGCAGCAAATGCAGAAACAGGAGGTGTGATGAAAGTATATTATTACTGTGGTATAGGATCTAAAAATTAATTGTTCTTGCTGGAACAAAATCGAGGAAGGAGGAGTAGCAGAGAAGTGGCTAAACACTCAGGAGCCACTTGACAAAGGTTTTCTTTGCCGTACAAAAGACTTGCTGAAAAATTTGATCGGGGAGTAATGTGATCAGATTTGTGCTTTTTGTTTGTTTGTTTGATTGACTGATGGTTTAAACCACTGATGACATTAGAGTGTAGATTGGAGGTTCTGAGAATAGAGACAAGGAATAAGTTTTTAAGAAGGCTGTTGCAATAATCTAATGAAAAATAATTCATAAGCAGTGGTAGTTGAGATCAAATATCAATACAAGAGAGATGTGAAAGATAGAATTGACAGAGCTTAATTATTGGTAAGTTGTTTCTCTGTTGAGAGTGGAGGAATCTGGTAAAATCAGAGATTTTGGCCGGGTTAGCTCAGTGGATAGTCTTTGTAATACACCATGATTCACCTTTACTAAATTCTTCTCTTCCTCTTGTTCCCTAAATGAGAAGCACCATAGTATAATAGAAATAGCACAGATGTTGAAATCAGACAGCTCCTAATTCAAATCCCAATTCTTCTCATTACTAGTTATGTGACTATAGACGAGTTACTTCATTTCTTTGATCATTGGTTTCTTTTTCTCTAAAATAGAGATATAACACCTACTTCCAGCATTATCCTAAGGAGTAAATGAAATAATATGTGACTTTCAGGGCTTCCCTGGTAGCACAGTGGTTGAGAGTCCACCTGCCGATGCAGGGGACATGGGTTCGTGCCCCGGTCTGGGATAATCCCACATGCCGCGGAGCAGCTGGGCCCGTGAGCCATGGCCGCTGAGCATGCGTGTCTGGAGCCTCTGCTCCACAGTAGGAGAGGCCACAAAAAAAAAAAAAAAAAAAAGTGACTTTCAGACTTAATGTATATAATGGTGAGCTTCAGGGCACATATGAAACCAGGATACACCATACATTTTTTGAAGCGTCAATTTTACTACAAAATTTGGGGCAAGGAACATTATTTTTATATTAATACACAGGTATACCATGGAGCAAAAGGTGGAGTTTGTGTGAACTTTTAAGGTAAATGTAAATTTCAAAGAAATTTCACATTTGTGCCTGGCCACTTTGGATCTTTAATCCTTTTGGCAGCATGTATGCCTTTACTCTCTGCCATAAGGGGTATTTTAGTTTAAGAAGCAGTGAGTGTATCTAAAATTTTCGCATTTAAGTTTCCTGTCCCTTAAGCAGAGGTATTATTCAACACTTTATCTTCTTAATATTATGACCTTTGGTGAATAATCCATTTCTAAGGTTTCAGTGATCATATCTATACAGTTGACTTATAAATATTAGTACCTATTCTGACTTTTTGAATTTAAATTTAAAATATCATCTTACATGTCAGACAGTTCTAGCTGAATGCCTCTGTCACATCGTCCTAGTAGGAGTGACAGTGAATAAGTAGTACTGAGAATTTGGAGGTTCCTGATGATATTTCAGCAGGTAAGAGGAGAAAAGAACTGGGAGGTATAGGCTGTGTGCTATTTGAGCTGTGGTATAATCAATGGCAACATCTGTTCACAAAGTTCTTCCATATAAACTCTCACATCATTTCCTTCTATTTCCCACTGCCCTAATTCTTCCCTCCCACTCAATTAGGCTCCCCCCATTAGCGTCCTGAATGCTTTCTTTACCTCCATCCTTTCTGATAATATCCTCTTCCATCATTGAGTTAAGGTATCTAAAGCATAGATTTTATAATGTCACACTGTAATGAAACCTTCAATACTTCTGATTTTCTGTTAAGCTAAATCTAAACGTGAAACTCCCTCACTCCTTATTCTCAGCTCATCGGTTTAATTTAGCATGTTTATTTTTTGTTTCAGTCTATCTGATATGGCCTTTTTCTTCATGAGGCTTTCCTTGGTCATCCAAGATGGAAATATTTTCCCTTTTATAAGTTCCTTTGGTACTTCCACGGTACTTTTATTTTGTCATGCCTACTATTTTGGATTATAACAGTCATTTGTGTATATATCTTCTCTCTCCTACTGTACTGTAAGCAGAGCTGGGCAACTTACTATTCATCTTTATATACACCTCATGGCTCATGCCTTCCTCACTGTGAATGATTGCTAAATATTTGTTTAATAAATAGTATTCTTTGGCATCACAGTTTTCTTAGAGAGATCATTTTACTTTCATTTCCCTATATAATATATACTGTGAAGAACATAAAAATGAAACTAAGATGTGGTGAAGCTAGTGTACTCATGCATTCCTGGAAGCAGGAAATAATTCTCTACTAGTAAATTAAGCCTAAATAATTCTGCCATAAAGGAAAAAAATCTGTTTGCATGAAGATGTCGTTGAAGGATTATTTATTGTATTTGTAATTGTTAAGCAAGCTATCCAACATTTTAATATTTTGCCTATATAAATTATGATAAATCACCCTTCATACCAAAAATGATTTGATATACTAAAGATCCAAGAATAGGGGAGTAGTCAGTGTTGATATAATGTTGCTTAATAGCTGTAAAAAGATGTTGAGAGAATTCTTTTGTCATGATGATATTGTAATATGGAAGATTTTCTTAAAAATCCTATTGAAGAATTGAAACTTTAAGTCCTATGTCCTTTTATTTAAGTAAGTCATAAATTTAAAGAAAATGAGAAACTTAGAAAAATTCCATTGTTACTACCTATTAAATTCTTAGTTGTCAACTGTGGTATCTGTATTTTATGTTCTGGGGAGGAAGTTAGATCATAGTCCCCAAATAACATCCTTCATAACTGTACAAAATATGATGCATGTTCTTTTATTTTTATAGTGATAAGTTAAATGAATTAAGACGACAAAAGGAGAAATTAGAAGAGAAAATTATGGATCAATACAAATTTTATGACCCATCTCCTCCTAGAAGGTACTATTAACCAGGTTTATTTTCATTTTTATTAAAAAAAAACAAAACAGAAGCTTCTGATTTTGAGAGGGACTCATATGTTGAATGTTAGACTGATAAGAATTTTTTTAAATTATTTTTTAGGAGAGGCAACTGGATTACTCTAAAAATGAGAAAATTGATAAAGTCTAAGAAAGACATTAATCGGGAGCGTCAGAAATCACTAACATTAACACCAACCCGCTCAGACTCCAGTGAAGGATTTCTTCAACTCCCCCATCAAGATAGTCAAGATAGTTCTTCAGTAGGTTCAAACTCTTTAGAAGATGGCCAAACTCTGGGGACCAAGAAAAGCAGCAGTGAGTGCTTAAACTCTTTAAACATTTGTGACCTCTAGTACTGATTTAGAATCCTTACTGAAGATTTCTTTTAAATAGCTTCCACAGTCTTTTGGGATAATAGTCTGATGAATGTGTTTCTTTTTAACTCCATATCATTTTAAAATTCACTGCCTACTGCAATACTGCATAACCACATGATTTTCTATATTGTGTATTTAGAGAAATATCATACACAGAGATACCATCATTCGGCCAGGGAGATAAAATAGTACAGAAAGACCAGTGAAATGAGAGCCAGAATACCTCTGCCACTTGCTAGTCCTGTTAACATGGGCAAGCCTTTTACCATTGTGTCATACTTCACAGGGTAATTTTGAGGAACAACCGAGAAATATTTATAAGAGCTCATTTTTGAAATTATTTATAACTTAATAGTAAGGCTTTTTTTAAATGACGTCTTACTCATACTTTGATGCTGTCAAATTGGAGAAAAGTTACGTTGTGGGGAAGCAAAGAAAAATAGCTATGAATTTGAAGAGAATGTTATTCAATGATTTAGAAATAGTTGAAGGTTATAAAAGTTATTGAGGGATTGTTTGGTAAAGGTTCAATGAAAATAAAATAGATATAGAGATATAAGTTTGCGCATAAACTTGCGATTTAACTTTTTAAATTACAAATGTAGAAGTATAATATAACGTGCCCTATACAATTAATACTCTCTTGATTTCATTATTAGTGCACTTTGCTAAACATCAAGAGCAAAGTAAAAGCCTGAAAAAGTGTATTTTAAGAGAAAGAAAAGAATCCAGTGGTAGGCCCTTTGAAGATATACAAGAATTTAACTACTAGCAATGTTCTTATAAAATATGTAAACAGGATACTATGAATCCATTCACACTATAACCAGAATCACTAAATTTAAAAGTATATGTATGTATATATGTTTACACATATATACATATAGTAAACTATATATGTATGTGTGTATATATATATATATATATATATATATATATATATATGAATTTCAGTACTATTCTTCTGAAGTATAGTATAGGCAAAAACAGCTACTACTTCCTCCAGGGGTAGACTCTCCATATGGGCAGCTCTCAAAACACTCAAAAAACTATATAGACGTTGTTTTGTCCTCAGGGGAATTATCTCTGAAAAAACAGTATTTTAGAGTGTAGGAGATTAGACATTCATTATAGGCTATATTTCAGAATGCAACTATAGCACCCTATAAACTAGAATCCACAAGTAAGCAACAAAAATATCATTCCCATACCTGAGTACATATTCATACATACATACATACATACGTATGTACAAGTGTGTGTGTGTGTATAAGAAAGTGGTTTAATTCTGTATATCCATATAAGATTAGTCTTGTCAGCCTAATCTACATGAAATCTGTGAGTATGGTAGAGAGATCATCAAGTTTTCCTTAAAAAGGTGCCGGATGATTCAATTTTATCTGCTACCTTTGAATATAAAATATCTTACATCATATTTAATGAGAAATGGTCATGGGTATACTTAATATTTTTAATTAAAGGAAGATATTTCAATTCTGATATGAAAATATACAAAAGAAAGGCACAGTCTTTTTTGAGGTAAGCTTGTTTGTTTTAAATATAAATCTGTCATTCCTTCATACTCTCTGCTGAAACATCCAGAGTAAGAATCAGAAGGAAGTAATATTCTCCTTTCCAGCAGCTGTTCAGTTTTAGAATTTTAAAAATAAACACAAAACCCAACCATTCTAATGTTCCCTTAATTTCAATATAGTTTGGGAAGAGAACATTGTATATCTACAAACTAATTGCCATAAGAAGGATCACATTCCACCACTGGCAAATTTAAAACTCCTTTTATCCTGTCCATTTTGGATGAGTGCCTGTCTGTCAGTAAAGCAGTCTATGGAAAACAGTTGAAAACAGGAAAAGAAAGTATCTAAACAAGACAACGTGTGCATGCTGCAACCACTCAGCTTTGTTTTAGCTAAGTGTCCATTTTTACATTGCTTTCAGTTCATTTCTTTTTAATCATTGAAAACAGCTGTGTTTACCAAGCTAGAAATGAAATAAAAGCTTAAATGAATCATGACTATTCTTAATAGCAATCAAATAAATAAGTTAAAAAGCTGTATGTCCTTGCATTCTCCTTAATGAGTGATACTCGTCAGTTTGTCAGAAGAGCTTTTTATTATTTATAAGATGACAGCAAACCCTGAGAAACAGCATAGTTATTAAGGCTGTGTACAGTATGCTTTTAAATGTTGATGTGAGTTTTTCCCATAGCTCTTAAGTTGCAGTTCCAAAAAGATGTAACAGTTTTTCGTATTAAAATCTTCTTAAAGTGTAGCTTAAGAATGTTAGTGACTCTAGTGAACATTTTAATTTTTATGTTAATGACTCCTACTGTAGTATAACCCTAATTTTCGTTCATATAATTTTCCTGCGTAGTGCTACCTTTGATTTCTTTTAATAAGCCCAAAAGCCCTTTAAAATATCTAAAAATGTTATAAATACATATTTTTCTGTCATTTTTGCTTGCTTTAGGTTACCTCTTTATCTTTTTTTTTTTTTTTTTTTTTTATGCGGTACGTGGGCCTCTCACTGTTGTGACCTCTCCCGTTGCGGAGCACAGGCTCCGGATGCACAGGCTCAACGGCCATGGCTCACGGATCCAGCCGCTCCATGGCATGTGGGATCTTCCCGGACTGGGGCACGAACCCGTGTCCCCTGCATCGGCAGGCAGACTCTCAACCACTGCGCCACCAGGGAAGCCCTACCTCTTTATCTTTTAGGTTTATCAAAGCTTAAAAGCTACTATCAAACTACTGTTTTTTCTTTCTCCCAGCCAACCTTTTGCAAAATGAAATTAATATAATTGTCATCTTTTGAAATACTTCTCTTAGAAGAGTATATATTTCTGTGGTGCTGCTAAATAATGCACCAGGATTCAGTTTAAACCAAGAAGTAATTCCCTATTTTCTTTTTTAAAGTTTAAGGAAATAACGAAAGTTTTTTTAAGTTTCTTTAGATTATTTTAAACATCCCCTAGTTTTTGTTGAGGCATTTTACTAATGCCTGTACTAAAAATGTACAGGATGTACATTTTTCTGAATTACTTTTTTTCCAAAATAAAATCTTACAATTTAAAAAGTTAAAGAAAATAGAGGACTGAAAGCCTTCTACATTTTCATCATGTGTACTCTGTGATCCACCAATAATGGCCCTAATAATAAAGGTGTATCTTTACAACTTAACTAGGAAAATTGTTCCTTCTGTAAGTAGTTCTAATCAGTTCCTGTATTTCTAGGACTTTAGTCAATCCAAGCTTTCAAAGTATATGTTTCTCATCATTGTCTTCAGTGCTTTTCCAAGTATTTTAAAGTATCAAAGTACATATTTCATATTTCATTATCACTCAGCAGCACGAGAATAATAGCTTTAGTATAGTTTACATAGCTGAAGCTCAGACATTCATTTCTGTCCTTAATTTCAACATTTAACTCCCATCTGTTCTTCTCCCTTTTTTCTTTCATTTTTCTGTTTCTGTTTTTCCTCATGCTCTGACATTAAAGTGGTTGCACTGAAAAGACTGCCCTTTTTGAGGAACAGACCGAAGGATAAAGACAAAATGAAGGCCTGCTACCGTCGTTCCATGTGTAAGACTTTATGACAGTTCAGCTTCTTTCAAATGACTACACTGGCTTCCATTACTAATTTTTCACTAACCATTCTTTGGACTGTGCCAATTTTCTTATTTTGCAAAGTGCAGTCTTCCTGTAATACAAGGAGCTGGAAGAATATTTTTTTTTCATAACTGGCACTGAATTTGCATTATATGTATGTTCACTTATACTTATACATATACATGCATATGTTTAGTCATACATGTAATATACTTGGAAATTTCCAGTACTTTCTAAAAGTTGGCAGAAAAAAACCTTTAATTTTATATGCCATAGAGATTTCTTCCCAAAGAAATTTACTTAAAGAAAATATAACAAAACCTTTAGCATTAGGTATTTAATTTCTTAATGAACTAGGATTAAATAATTAAATAAATAAAATGGCCTGTAACCCTTGAGAATGTTTGTCATTCTTTATATAATAATACTCTGTTTTTTCTTTTTTTAAGTGGAATGGGTAATTACATAATCACATTAAATGTCTTGTCACTTTGGATATCCTCTCTTTCAGGTTTTTATTGAATGGTATACTTATTTGATTCATAAAATGAATAATTTCTTCAGTAATCTGCTCTGACCAAGGATTCTTTATCATTTTCAATAGTGATGCTGTAAAGAACTGCTCTCCATATTACCTTTATTCATTCCATTTTTGTCACCACAGAACCACATTATGAAGGCTTCTAATTATATTGTACATCACTGCTCAAAAGCATGGCAGTTGTACAGAGTAAAATTCTTTTTCCTATCTTTAAAGGGGGTGGAGGGTGATAAAAACATTTATTGAAGTTTATCAGCCTTCGGCCTACTCATTTCATTCAGCTGAATGCATGTCATAATTCAAATGACCTTGTGGTTAGTTTTTTATTTCACTTGCATTAATCCATAGACAAAAGTCAGATCATTTATAATACAAAATAGAAATAAGAACAAATACATTAACCATGCTGATTCATTTGCTTTCATTTGCATCCCAGCCATGAATGACCTGGTGCAGTCCATGGTCCTAGCAGGAGGACAGTGGACAGGTAGTACTGAGAATTTGGAGGTTCCTGATGATATTTCAACGGGTAAAAGGAGAAAAGAATTGGGAGCTATGGCCTTCTCTACTACAGCCATCAACTTTTCAACTGTCAACTCTTCTACAGGCTTCAGATCCAAGCAGTTGGTTAATAATAAAGGTATAGGCCGTCTGCTATTTGCACTGTGGTGTAACTGTTGGCAACAGGAATTTTAATTTGACTTTCCCATGTTTACTTTTTTGACAGCAGCAACCTGAAATAATGATCAAAACAATCTGGGTTTGATCTGAGGGAATTTTCAAATCATTTCAAAAATTTAAAACATCGTACAAATAACTAAAATCTTTCCTAGGCCTTTCATAATAAACAGATAATGAACTAACAAGAAATGGAAAAGTAAACCAAGTAAAAGAATGAGAAAAGGAGAGAGTGATAGAAGCTTTAAAAAAAAACACAAAAAAAACCCCTAGAAACACTATAGCATCACAGAGAACCACACAGAGCAACCCAGGCTCTTGCTTTGCTTTGCAGGGTCACAGGCAGATTGTTTCAGTGCTTCTGGTGTTTTCCCTAAGCAAGTCAACTCTCATCAGAGCTATTTCTTACTCCTATTCGTTTATGATTGAATCTATGAAATATGTTAAATCAAGATGTATTATACATGGTTGAAAAAGAATTTCCATATTCTGCATAAATAAAATTTTATAATTTGTTTGTTAAAAATATTTTTATATTCATTTTGCTATTTTATGTAGATACTACATCCTTTGAAGACGTAAGTCCACAAGGTATTAGTGATGATTCTAGTACGGGATCAAGAGTTCATGGTAAGATATGAACTTTATTTAGAGAGTACATATTACATACAGAATGAGAATGCTAAGACTCTTGCATTAACCTGCTGAATGTAGCACTGCCAGCAAGCATGTTTTCTCTAACCTGCATCTCATAGCTACCTCTGCTATTTCTTCAAACCTACTTCCCCCTTTTGCCTTTTTTAAGGTTATTACTTCATCCAAATTGTCTCTGTTTTCATCAAGGTCATTTATAAAGTATGCCTGCACAATGCTCAAAGGTAATTTTGTTGCCATTTTGGCATAAGGTTAAAGTTATGAGATACATTTTATGTTTGGTTTTAAAAATATTCACTTTGGCAAAGGACAAACTCTAAGAAACCACATTTTCTGCAATGTTGAGCATTTCAGAGTTTTTAGTTTCTATCTGGAAAGTCATATCTTACCAAACTAAATTAACAAATAATGGATAACGGAATTTCATATGTAAAGGAATATGTTAAAGGAATTTCATATGTAAGCAGGACTTTAAGAAGTAGGATAGGGCCATGTTAACTGTGCAATTGTTTCCCTTGTATGGATAGGAATACAGGACATTAACTGTGCAGATGCTCATATTCCTCCTGTTCGTGGCACCTCTGCAATGTGCAGGGTTCCTTGTCTGATCTGTTGTAAGTGACCTAATCACCAGGTTTTTTTGGGGGGGAGGGCATGTCATTCTGTTCAACTAAAACAGTCCTGGTATCCATCTAGAAATCCATTTCCAAATCTAATTATGCACTTTTATCTTCTTTTCTTTGAATCTCAGCTATTGTCTGAGAAGTGTCCTGTTCTCAACTGTTTAACTGAACTATCTGGAAATGCCTTTGCCCTCTAATCTGTAAGATTCAACTCTCTGTGGGCATGCTCAGCCTGTGAAAGTATGCATGATTGCTTCCTCAAAGCATTCTGTAATCAGAATGTAAAGTTCATTGTCTTCAGCTGGAAGTTTTATCACTGTCTCCTGATTTTTTCATTTAGCTTCAAGACCAGCCAGCCTTGATAGTGGCAGAACATCCACTAGCAATAGCAATAATAATGCTTCACTCCATGAAGTCAAAGGTATGCTGTAGGTAAATTTATTAATATGCTCCATCCATTTCCAGATTTAAAAGTGGGAGATTGATGAAGTTTCTGGCATAAAGTATGAAATCCAAATCATTCTATGTTTGGAACATAGTTCCTTGGAATATTTTATACTTTTCACATTGCAATACAAATGTATTTCAATGTGTACAAATGTAAAAACAGGAGCAGTTATTTTAGTTTCCATTTTTCATCCTCACAAATAAAATCTTTTTCTTGTAATCTTTATATTTCAAAATATCTATAGGTTCTTATTTTACTTACATTTTGTCATTGTCATGAAAGTGGCTGTCCTTAACTTTCTCATGATACATGTAGTTTGAACTCACAGAAGGTGTTATAGAAATAGTTTTAGCTTTTCTTATCCATGAAATAAGGAGGAATATATTTTTTTAATTTGAAAAGACAATTGTGTGTGTATGTGTGTGTGTAACTGTAACAAGAGCCAAATGGGTGCATATAGTTCATATAAAGAATTAGTTCAAGATATCTTTTTCCTCAATTTTTTAGTATGCATTCCAAGGTGAAATTTTTATGTAAATGTCTGGAAGTATTGACTAACACCTTTTTCCTTAAAGGTATACTGCCTACTCAGATTCTGGAATTATTTAATAGATTATAAAGGTTTGTGAAAGTAGTTATTCTCTACAGTCCAGAATTGTTAAATTATAATGAGTGCATTTGTTCTGTTGCTTTTTCATATTATAAAATCATTTTGTCTCAGTTGTGATTATATTTTATTATTAATGCTTTGACTTTGTTGCAATGATCTGAACAATCTGATTTCAAGGAGGTATTATTTTTTTCATTTTTATAATCATGTTTTTATATCCTGTAGAAAAATACAGTCTGAAATGTAAATAAGTCTTTTCTGATTTGAAAATTTAAGAAAATCTTTTTCCTGTAAAATGTTACATAGCTTGAGCCAAAATCTTTCCTGACCCGTTTTATTCTCTGTGATTAGGAAACCATGGAAAGTTGCATTTTCTATCTTGATGCTGTATCTACACAGTTTGCAATGGATCAAAATGAATAAGCACTCTTAAGGAATAGCATAAACTTTAGGGATCTTTTTTCCAGAACTAGTAATTTGCATTCTGTATAGTTGTTCAGCCTCAACCGAGTCTTTGAAAGCTGTATAGCCACCATACCAACAGTGGAAAGCAGGGAGAATCAGATGATTCAGATATTAAAGAACAAAATACTACATACTTAATTTTATATTTTTACTGGAATTTTCTAAGTAATTACATCATGTCTCCATTTGACTTTCCTTAGATGCTTGCTGTTTAAATTTTTAAAATATTTCTTTAAGATTATTCAGTTATGATCAACAAATAAACCTTCAAATAAGTAATACAGACCTCATAAAAAGTCAAAGAATTAGAATTTTTAGCATTTAGAAGAGTTTTTGGTTTTAACATTCTCAAATAATTTAAAATTCATATAATCATGTTTTGTTTTAAATTGTGAGGTGTTTTACAATTATTTGAACCCGACTTTTAAAAAATATATTATTTCCTTGTTTATTCATTCATTTACTCATCAAATGTATTGAGTGCCTGCTTTATGTGTTTAGGCTGTGGGTATGGTGGTGATGGCAAGTCTTTGCCCTTGTGGAGCTTATAGTATTTGTCAACTTGACAAATAAGGAAGCACGCTATGGTAGACATTTGTTAGACTGATGGGAGATTAACATGGTTTACTAAGCATTTCTGAATAAAGCTTTGAAAGTCAGTTTGGCTATTTGTAAGAATCCAGTCAACAAATGTCAGTACTTACATAGTTTTAATCTCATTTCTATTATTGAACTCTTAACACACCATTTACTCCAAAAGCAGGTGCAGTTAATATCCAAAGCAGGCCACAAAGCCACAGCAGTGGAGAATTTAGCCTGCTTCATGAGCATGAGGCGTGGTCCAGCAGTGGTAGCAGTCCAATCCAATACTTGAAAAGACAGCCCAAATCAAGTCCAGTGCTCCAGCACAAAACACTAGAGAGTCGAGCACATCACAAGGTCAAAACTGGTTCCCCTGGAAGTGAAGTTGTTACTCTACAACAGTTTTTGGAAGAAAGCAACAAGCTTACCTCAATACAGGTTAGTTTTATCTATGGTGACCTTAATTTAGATGGACACTACAAGTTAAATTTCTATAGTTGAATTTTAGAGCCTTTTTTTTAAGGAGGGTTTAGAGACATTAGCAATTTTTTTATTGTACAGTCTAGTGTATCAGGAAAGTAAAAGCATGGCTGTATTCACTAATCTGATTTGATTTTTTTTTTTAAAAACAGATAAAGCCCTCAAGTCAAGAGAATCTTTTAGATGAAGTAATGAAAAGTTTGTCTGTCTCTTCTGACTTTTTGGGAAAAAACAAACCAGTTAGCTGTGGTCTGGCCAGGTCAGTAAGTGGAAAAACTCCAGGAGACTTCTATGATAGACGGACAACTAAGCCTGAACAATTTGTGAGACCTGGTCCTCAAAAGACTGAAGATACCTATTTCATTAGTTCTTCTGGAAAGCCTACACTAGGCACTCAAGGAAAGATAAAAGTAGTAAAAGAAACTTCTCTGTCACGACAATCAAAAGATAGTAATCCCTATGCCACTTTACCTCGTGCAAGCAGTGTGATCTCTACTGCCGAAGGAACTACTCGAAGGACAAGCATCCATGATTTTTTGACCAAGGACAGTAGACTACCTATGTCAGTTGATTCACCACCAGCTACTGCTGATAGCAGCATCACTGCAACATCTAGTGAGTACCGTTTACACCAGTGGTCCTCTCATCCACTTCACAGTCCAACTTATGCTGTAGGTTCTCAAGCACAAAATGATTTAGCTACAGACAAGCCCACGTCTCCATATGCCCAGGCCAGAAACTCAAGAACAGAAAGGTCACATTTTCTAAACCAAACTTTTGCCACTGTTAATATGTCTAATGATGCATTTGGAATATCAGCTAAAGATAGCATAGACTCATTTATTGTGGCTCATCCATCTCAGCCATTTTTATCCCTGAATACAGAATTAGTTAGTAACATAAGTGGGCTACCTCCCAGACCAGTCACCAGGCTAACTGACCAGGCTTCTGCTTCTTTGGATAAAGCTGCACAGAAAGATACTGAGCAGTTTTCTGATAATCAGAACTGCAGTAACAGTAACCCACAGTCTTCTGTAGTTAGCAATAATCTTATCACTCCTGCATGCCTCTATCCTGATGACACAGAAGCTGCATTGTTGGTTTCTGAGGATAATCAAACTGTTTGGTATGAATATGGTTGTGTATGATCAAAACTGCACAATTTAATACTGATGTTATTTGATATGCACTATGCTTCTCTAATCTGATTTGAAGAGCTGCTATTGAAAAGTATCATTTGGCTAGGTTTATACTTTTATTTTTAAATTGTGGATAGTGTTCAGGTGTACATTGTGGCATGTATATAAATGTGATTATGTAACCACAACAAAGCTTGCATGAATTATTAATTGCATTGTACATTTTTTGCATGACTTTAAGAACCTTAACAATACATGCTCCTCTTTGACATTTCTTGTCACCTAATAAGAGATTGTTACTTTGATACCTAGAGGCATGTTAAAATGGTTGCATGCTATAATTACCAACAAAGCATTTCCAAGTCATATTTACTTCATCGGTTCCAAAAAAGAATGCTCATTGTCTCTCTCCCTCCCTTTGCTCCCCTTTCCCTCTCTCCCTACCTCTCTTCCTCTCTTTTTTTTTTTTTTTACAAAATGTGCACTTCATATTCATATTGCACATGTATAGTATTAGTAAGGAAAATATGTTAAAAAGATGTCATTTTCTTTTGCCATTTAATTATGCCTTCTGCCCTGCTGCTTTATTTTCAAAGAAATAGTTATTAACTACTGCTCATATTTATAAAATTGTTCAGATTTAAAACTTTGTTAATACTCATAAATTTAGCGTAATTCTTTTTTTAAAAAAACATCAAATTTAAATGTGACATACAGGGACTAGGAGTATTTGTATTCTATTTCTTCTCTGCACTTTTCTTCATGTGATAAATATAAGAGCTCAAGTACTATCTTTCCTTCAAGATGACTTTTTTACTTGGCATCAGTTAACACAGTAGATTTTTTCAGGTTTTTTTTTTTATATACAGTCAAAGAGAAATAAAGCAAATCATACTCAGTGTGTGAGAAATTTGCATTTTTACTTCTATTCAAAAAGGGTAGCAAGCTTATAAAGTGGTGAAGATTGTTACTTATATAATTCTATAATTTATTTCTTACTAAATTATATATGTCCTTAAAACAGAATTTTCTAAAAGGAGTATATTGTGCTAAAATAAAATGCAAAATTCATATTTGTAATCACTTAAACAAGTATTTTTTAGTAGAACAAATTTTAGAATTAAGAATAAATGCAAGCTCTTAACTAAAAATTAATCATAAAAGATAGAGAAAATATTTGCTAACTCTAACTTATGTCATAAACTTTAAAATTATCTTGCTGTGGTCATAGCACTTTTAAAGCAGAATCAGCTAAACTTGAATTGTTTTATTCCAGAATAAAAGAAAACCCCAAGAAACCCATAACCCTGAATCACTTACTTCTAGAGAAGTATATCTTAGTTCTGTCTCTGAAATGTTTCTGCCATCTTGATTCAGCCTAAATATTACTGACAGTCATGCAGCCTGGCATCTAGAAGAAATGATTTGAAATGTAACTTTAAAAATGGGGAGGAAATTATTATTTTACACATTGTATTAAATTATTATTGTTATTAATTGGGCTAAAGAAAACAAAATTTATAGAGAATCTTTGCTTAATGAAATGTGTATCCTGGCAATTCCCTGGCGGTCCAGTGGTTAGGACTCCATGCTTTTACTGCTGAGGGCCTGGGTTTTATCCCTGGTCGTGAAACCGGGGATCCCTGATCCCGCAAACCATGTGGCACGGCCAAAACTTTAAAAAAAAAGAAAGAAAGAAGGAAAGACATTTGTATCCTTTATAAATTAAGCTATCCTCTTCTTTTCTCATAGCCAGCTCTTACTAAAAATGCTTTTAATGCAGGTAATCAAATAAACACAATCAGAAATCTTTCATATTTTTTAGTATCTACATGAATACATCAGTCTGTTTTGTTGTCACTTGTTTCATAATCAGTCCGAACATTTCAAATGTTTTTGGTGTCCCTTTTTTCATAACCTGGTAATAAAACTTAATGGTAAATATAGGTGAGATTACATGGGGCCATATATGATACAAATGTAATAATTAGTGTAATTTCCACATTTAGTCAAAGATTATTTCACAACCATTTCAACTTTTTAGATAAGTCTGGCCTTATACTTTAAAATATTAAATTTATTTATAAAAATATATTGAGAAATCATATGCTATTATAGTAAAAACTGATTATTTTACAATATTAGACTTACAGGAAAGAAGTATTTCTAACCCAAATGGCTATAGTTATATATACAGCATGTTTTCCAAAAGAACGTACACACTGTGCATGTAAGACAGATAGATACATACCATGTCCGTGTGTCTTGATCTCAAAGAATACAGGTTAGACTTCCTCCAGAAACTGTCACCAGCTGTAGAGTCATAAAATTCCCCCCAAACACTATTTTACTTGTGTTTCTTGATAGCACTTGAAATCAAATTTTTAGCAGTGAGAAGAACCTTAGAGATCATATAGAGCTAGTGTTTCCCAAACTTTAAAAAAAATCAACATAATACTTTCTAGGAATGAAATCTTACGAAGATGCCCCAACTTAAAAAAAAAAATTTTTTTTTTGAGATAAAAGTGAAGCAACTCTGACTCAGTTGAGCAGCTGCACTTTTTTTCCTCCAAGACAGCTCCATAAATAGTCTAGCGGCTTCACAGATTACAGGCATACCTCGTTTTATTGCACTTTGCTTTATTGTACTTAACAGATACTGCATTTTTTTACAAATTGAAGGTTTGTGGCAACCCTGTGTTGAGCAAGCCTATCGGCGCCATTTTTCCAAAAGCATTTGCTTACTTCGTGTCTCTGTGTCACATTTTGGTAATTCTCAGACTATTTCAGACTTTCTCATTGTTATATTTGTTATGGTGATCTGTAATCAGTGGTCTTTGATGTTACTATTGCAAAACGATTATGATTTGCTAGAGGCTCAGATGATGGTTAGCACTTTTTAGCAATAAAGTATTTTTAAATTAAGGTATGTACTTTGTTTTTTAGATATAATGCTATTGCACACTTAATAGACTACAGTACAGTGTAAACACAACTTTTACATGCATTGGGAACTAAAAATTCTTGTGACTCGCTTTATTGCAATATTCACTTTATTACAGTGGTCTGGAACCAAACCTGCAATATCTCTGAGGTATGCCTGTATTAGTACCCCAGTTTTAGATGAAATTGAATAGCTTTCATATTCTTAGCTTAGATTTCTAGAAATTACACCCTTATTATTTGTGACATTGTAAATTTATATTGTTAGGCACTGGGTCCCCTTTGATCAAAGCAATTTTAATTCTAACAGTGTAAGTAGGTATATTATTTGCCAATAAAATATGCCTCGAGCCCTGGTTTTCTTAGTAAATAATACAATTATTTCATTGTGGATGTTTCTGCTGCTGCATGCAAGATTATTTTTTACTTTAAAGCTATATGTGACCATTTAGTTAAATAAACATAGTAAGTAAACCTATCTGACACTAAAAGGGCATAAGTATATTACTTAATAGCTTTTAAAATATAAAAATCAGTCTTTAAATACAGAGATGTCTATCGGATTAATAACATTTCCAGAGTTAGATTCCTTCTCCTTGCCCTACTCAATGAGAGCTCTTTCTTTAGTTTCTTATCTTCATGAATTGTATTCTGTTTAGCCTTTCATTAAATAACATGAAATGCTTTTCTCCTGCAGATGTGGACAAAGTACAAGAAAGCAGAAATTCAAAAAGCAGGTCTAGGGAGCAACAAAGCTCCTAATTCTATTACCCACTACATGACATGTGGGCCAAGTGGTGAGTTTCTTGCTTAAAATGTAAATGAGATGAATCTCATTTATACAAACTAACTGCATTAAGTATAAGAACAAGTGCACATTGCATTAACAGATGTAAATATTGCTTGCTTTAATTCATGACTTTCTGTCTTACTAGTAAATCAAGATTAGGTGAGTCCCAAAAGATTTTGCCCATCAGTGCAGGAAACCAATCTTTAAAAATTATTTTTCTTTTTTCCCCTCAATTTAAATTTGATTTTACTAATGAGTAATGTTTTAGAAATTACTTTTTCCGTTTGAAGTCTTTCTTTGTGGTAGGAATACAACTTCTGTGCAACATGCTTGATAATTGAGGAGAATAAATTAAATGCCTTTTCTATGAAGAGCCACTCAAAGAAAAATTGTCTCTTTCTGTCACTCTCATCCCTATAGAAGTATCTGGTGTATGCTGTTCTTTTAGTGGTTGCTCTGTATTTTATAGCTCTTATCTTCAAGCTTTTCTTATATTTTCTTTCTTCTTTCTACCTTCCAACTAAATACAGAGAGAAAAGTGTCCTTCAGTTTCTCAGTGTGAAGCCTTTATTTCTGAAGTAACAAGACACCCAACTATAGGAATCACTTTTTAAAATCTTTAAGACTTTAACAATCCTTCGTGACTAGAGCAGGAAAGAAATACAAACCTTCATTCCTTCCTTGAATCAAGGAGCACTACTGGAGTCAACTGCCAAAATTTTAGAAGGTTTTGTGACTTACCATACATTGTACTGTTAAGATCTACTGAATAAAGGATGTTCTCTCACTAAGGACCAAGTGTTTTAAGGTTTCAAGAAGTACTCCAAGAACAATATACTTCTTTCATCATTTGTTTATGAATTTATCCATGTTTGCTTAATGCTTCTGCTAAGTATTAGTCTAAATCTAGCCATTTATATTTAGTTGTGTAAACCTAAATTAAATGCTGTAGTATGTTGTGGGATGTACTATATATCAAGATACAGAGAACATTGTTTTGGCATGTCAGAGCCTTATTTGGTTAGCAGACTGCATGTGTTGGTATTCTTTTTTTTTTTTAAGCCAATTATTTTGATGCACTGCAAAAGAAATTCAGTTTATGAGATAACTCTGAAAAATCCATAATAAGATAGGAGTTATAAAAAATTTACAGTGATATTAATCTTTCCGTATCCCCCACTAGCAACACTAAGCAATTCACACATGGATCTAAGGTAATTAAAGTGTGTTTTTCTGAAACTTTTTTTTTAGTAAGGTGGTTTTCTAGCAAATGGCATTCCCAAGATAAAGCTGTTGTGTTTGAACTCATTTCTCTCCTTTAGTACTGGGTTATGTATGTGTTTGTTTTTTTAACTTGAGAGCTGACTGTTGCTTAAGAAGTTTTCTTATGGCAAAAATAATGTAAATAATTTACTATGATCTGCATTTTGCCAGGAACTCATTTATTATTAAGGTTATCACTTATTAATAAAAATTTCTCTGTTTTTGTCCTTTATAATACTACATTAAAGTTGGTAACTGTTATCGGTACTTTTGAAATATTTGTATGCATTTGTTACCTTAAACATTTGAAAGAAGCACAAAAAAAAAGTAAATTTAGTCAACCCAGGGAAACATCAATTTTTTTGTAGTTCCAATTTTATATCACAGTTTTATTTTCTTATGAAGTCAAAAAAACTGCATTGATACTTACTAATGCAAATTCATTATTTAACAAATATCAGAATAATCTTAAAGGTCTGAAATGAGAAAGATACTAACTTTTTAATTTTAACAATATACTTCTTAGGCTCTCACTACCAGCTCTAAAAATCTTTTTGGAATAATTCCATAGTGTGTGGTTTATGAACTGTGTGTTTCATCACTAACCTAGTAGCCATGAGATACGTGTCTCCCTCTCTCCCTCCTTCCTCACACCTTTCTTCTTTTTCTTTCTCTTTTTGGTAGGCCAGTAACACTGCTGTGTTCATAGTCTACTTTCAGAAAGACCATTAATGAAAAGAAATACAGCATGTATAGTTGAAAAGAAACTGAAATGGAAGTTAGAGAACCTGGACTTCGTAATGCCACCATTAACTTAGGTTTTGCCACCAAATAATGCTGTAAAAGTTAAATCACTTTTAAACCCTTGGATGAAAGGTGCTATGTAAATGTAAATACAAAGGATTCTTACTAAAATACAAATATTGCACAACAGACATATTTAAAACCTATTCTCTAGACTTTGAAACATGTCTCCATCATGACTCCCTAGATTCAAGTATCAGATTGATAATGGGTATCATGGCAGTCTAGAGACACTTGCATGTAAAAAATGTAAATTCATCTTTAGGTGGATAAATTGAAAGTAAATATAGAAATTATGTTTTAGCTAAATACAGTAAGTGGGTAACTTAGATTTATATTAACTAGCATCTAATTTGCACAACTAGGACACATTCCAGGACATTTACTGAAAGTTGAAATTTAATGAGTAGGAGGTAGCCCAGTGAGGGTGTATGATATCACAGCTTGGTCTCTACAGGACACTAATATCCTAAAATAGAGAACATGCTGACTGAGGCAGCACATTACTGCTTCAATTAGAAAATGCTTAAGGGTAGCCTATAAAGTACTAAACCTGAGTAAGCTGACCCTGAGAAAATGCAGCAAGACAACCAAGAGAATACTTGAGACTGCAAAAGTGGAATATTCTCAACTGTATTAATCACCTTTTTCATACCATTTCAAGAAAGGATGAGATAACCACATGAATATTTTACCGTCTCCAAAAGATACCATCAGAAGCAAACTTAGTATGAAGTCATGCTTTTCCCTTAGATAAACTACTTCTGCCAAACAAAATAGTGTAGCCAACTAGAAACTAACTGGGGCCACTTTCCAGACTGGGGCCTGACATGCTTTTAATGATCTGGCTCTATTCTAAATCAATACCCAAACCCTCTCGGAAACTAAAGAATTTATATACAGGGTAATAGCTTCGGCCCAGAGCTCCAATAAAGTGCTTCAGATCTGGCAATATGGAAATGTTCGGTCCAAGTTTTTGAACTGGTGGTTACCAAAGAGTACACAAAACAGGTTTGTATGTAGCACCTTTCATGCAAGGCATGGTAAAAGCCTATTTAAAAATCACTGTGCATGTTACAGAATTGCAGTCACCTCACAAATGAAGTATTACAGCCTGCACTGTCTTAAAATTTTATGTCAGGAAGTGAAAAAGATATTGTACCAAATCTGGAATTACAATGAGGAGTAATAATGTATGCTAAATGACTTTTGTATTTTAAGTTACTTTTTATGAGAAAAGTGAATTTTTGTGTTTTCTTTTCTGCTACAGTTAGTCCTGAGATGTATTTTTTTCTTTAAGCCTTGAATGAATAATACAAAAGGAGCCCTTTTATAATATAAACCTTGATGTACATGTTGAGATATTTGGACAATGAAAATGCCTTAAAAGGAATGCTTATGGATAAAATTGCACTTACAACACCCTTTAACAAAAGGTGATTTCAAATTGTCTTTTTCTTTTCTACTAAGGGTTCTCTCTTTCAGTGTTTGCCATTGTACTTGTAACTGTTATTAAATATCAAATCCAATAATATAAAAGATGTACCATTTCCTTTAAAAGTAATGCTACTGAGAAATTTGGAGTTGAATGGCAAAATGTTTATTACTTGGCTATACCTAATATAAGCCACAGTTCATAACAAAAAATCCAGTTTATAACAAAATAGATACCATCATTTGGCCGATTTGTCTTTTTTTTTTTTTTTAATGTTGAGCCTTCTTTTAATTTTTATTTATTTTTTTTAATTTTTGGCTGTGTTGGGTCTTTGTTTCTGTGCTAGGGCTTTCTCTAGTTGTGGCAAGCGGGGTCCACTCATCGCGGTGTGCGGGCCTCTCACTGTCGTGGCCTATCTTGTTGCGGAGCACAGGCTCCAGACGCGCAGGCTCAGTAGTTGTGGCTCACGGGCCTAGTTGCTCTGCGGCATGTGGGATCTTCCCAGACCAGGGCTCGAACCCGTGTCCCCTGCATTAGCAGGCAGATTCTCAACCGCTGCGCCACCAGGGAAGCCCATGATTTGTCTTTTTTTTTAAACATTCATTATTTTTCATTTTAGTTTTTATTTCTTCTAAAAAAATTAAGTTGGTTTAACGTTCACTTGTTAAACTGATATAACAAGAAGTGAATTTTAAACTAATATAAAAAGAGGTGATTTTTTATAACAAGTGGTCAGCAATCATAACATATAATTTAGCCAAGTATTATTCTTTCCTTTCCCTTTGCCCTAGAAAACCTATTTTATGTGTTTCATAACATATAACCTTGTTTAGACGATTCTGTCCTAGTCACTTTGGGATGAGTATTGGAGGTTTTGGGAGAGAACTGAGAGTCTATCAGTTTTGTCAACCTCAAAATAGGTTTAAATACAATAACAGATTGTACAAATCGGTCTCTTATTTTCACATCTAGACTTTGGGAGGCGTAATGTTAGAGATGGCAACCTGCCTTGTGTCCTTGGGCAGGTCAGTCTTTCTGGGCCTGTTTTCACCGTAAGGTGGGGAGGACAGTTAGACTAGTTAGAGGTCCTCGGTGTCTTTGCTTCTATTCGTTAATTTTATATGCAAAGCAACCTAAAATTTCCTCTTCCTTAGAGATATGGTACAGAGTAGGCAAAAGATAACATAGCACCTCAGAAATAAGGTTATCATTTATGGAAAATATTTACTAACTCATCTCTTAAATCCATTCTGTATTTTACAAAAATTCTGCCTTGCGTAGACTTGTAGTTTCTAACCACATATATCCAAAAATGTCAAGTTTTTACTTTTGCCTTTTAGTAATGCAAATTGGTACAAATTAAGTACAGTTTCTCTACCAGAAGCAAACTATTTGAGTGTTCAACCTTAGGAAAATATGATTATCTCTCAAATATCCCACTTGATTGTACTCTAGAGGAAACGAGAATTTTCCTAAGACCTCTAGGCTATTTTGTAGCCTAGTCTAGTCAGACCCTCAACTGGGGTTTTGTTTGAATCTAAGTGAGGTGGAAAAGTACATCAATTTTCCTCTGTTTTTGAACTAGCTTCTATGTGACAACTGACAATACATAATCCTGGGTTCTTATACTGCTTTAGATGCCACAGTTGAAAGGGGATGAGTAAAATTTAATATAGCCTAGAGGACAGAGGAACCTTGTTCAAGCATGTTCACATTTTGTAACCTCCGAAGACTAAGCAAATCCTTCTTAATGGCCTATGTATATTCTGCTCCTGAGTTTTAAAATATAATTTCATTAGTATAATGATTATGACATAACATTTTCCATCCCTACTTTGTTTTTCTAGATTAAAATTTTCTAAAGATAGAATTTTATTTAAAAATTAGCTTATTTTTCACTGAAAAAAAAAAGCATTGGTTTAAAAACAAACACCCAGGAATAGGAAGGTTTTGCCCTTGCCCCCATGTTTAATTATATTGCTGTGGAATTCTTATTCCTTAATCCTCATTCCCCAAAGATAACCACTATTAACAGTTGAATATATTCCCACATTCCTCTTTTTCCCCTGTATGTACACTGTCATATGTATAATTTTATATATGCTGTTTTTGCAGCTTGCTTTTTTCAAGTATAATAAACACCTTACAGAAGATGTAATATAGTTAGTCTTAGATAGTTAACTAATCTTAGTTTTGATGTTAATTAATTAATTAATTTAGGCTGCCACACAGCTTGCAGGATCTCAGTTCCCCTGACCAGGGATTGCTCCCGGGCCAGTGAAAGCCTGGAATCCCAACCACTAGGCCACCAGGGAACTCCCTATGTTAATTCATCCTTAATTGTTGAAGGCATTCCTGTAACAAGTAATTGTCATGGGGGAAGGGGAGGGTGGAATCTCTGAGCTGACTAAAACTACCTCAATATATCTTTTTAAAAACAGCTCCTTTAAGATGAAATAGTTAAATAGCTCCTTAAGTAGTTTAGGTAGTCACCAAACCAAGGTGCTATATATATCTTACCACTTTTAATGCTTTTTATAATTACAAGTAAGAAAAACAGCTTTCAGGAATAAATGTATTCTAAACATTAGCCCAATTAGTTTTTATCAAAATTTAGTCTTATGGGATCGTGTCCTGTCTTCTTCACAAATGTGAGAAAGTCTTCAGGGCTCAATCCCATGGTTGCAGCATTGGTCATTGGATGAAAGTACACCTTTTCATGTCCACCTTCCAAAAAAGCAGAATCCAGAACAAATTTCACATCTCCATTATCATAGAAGAGTGCCAACGGTGTGGCACAGCCTTGGCCAACTTTCAGTTTTTCTAGCATGGCTGTTTCATCAGCAAACCGCAGATTTCCACTTCCAACACCTAACTGCTTGGCAAGATCATTTAAATTAATTTGTCTATCATGAAGAACTGTCACCAGCCAATAGCCTTTTTTCTTTTTGTCTTTAAGAAATAAGTTCTTACTATGTGCTCCTTTCAAATGTTGGATATGAGGCATCATTTCTTCAACTGTAAACACCTGTGAAATATCACATGAGAAGTTTAAAAATAATATGCATGTATACACACACTGCAGACATACAGTTATCTGTATATTGCTTGGTGGGTGTAAGGTTAGGGAGTACTCAATGACCTGGATTTCACTGGTAGAGATCCATCCCCAGCCCATTAGCAAATATATCTCATCTCAGGACCTCTTAGGCCAGTTCTCCATTCCAATGTGCAGGCCAAGACTTCACACTCCTAAAATGTTTTTGTTTTTCCATTAAACTTGGTAAAGTTTATAGCAGCCCTCACAACACTGTAAATCAACTATACTCCAATAAAAATTAATTTTAAAAAGCTTATAGCAGCCCAGACTCCTATTCCTTGGCATTCCATTACATCCAGGCCATATGACGATCTCCACTCTATAAAAAGATAACCACAGAGAGGGAGTGAGGGCAGGGAATGAGACCCTGGACTAATATACAGAAAAAATCAGAAAAGCTGGCAATACGCGCAGTAAAAAGGGGGAGAGTATGTGGACTATAAGGGAGGCAAAAGGGTCAAAGAATATAGTCTTGATGAATTTCTCTAAACTTGGAAGATCATCACCATATCTAGCTAATTATCATTAGCTGTTACTCAAGCGTTGGGAAAAACTTTGTCCTTGCACCACTCAGGTTACGTACTGGCTCCGTCAGGTATGTGCAAAAAAAATCTTCCCATCAATAAATCATGTTAAAAAATACCAAACTCTAACTTTGTCGTCCTGTATGCACCTGCAGCCACTGCAAAGACGGGTTTACTGCTTGGCAACTTACATACGCATGAAGTTGACACACTGACCTAGCGCATCCCTAGCCAGTTTGAGATGCGCAAGTTCTCAATATGTTGTACTAGTTCTCAACATAAAAAATCACTCCGAATTCCCGGGCGGTCCAGTGGTTAGGCCTCCGCGCTTCCACTTCAGGGGTCACGGGTTGGATCCCTGGTGGAGAACTAAGGTTCCGCATCCCACGTGGCGCGGCCAAAAAAAAAAAAAATCACTCCAAGAAGAAAATAGGTTTTTTCACAATAACATCAGCGTCCGAAGTGGAGAGGCCCTTGATGGTGCTTTCAGGTCCCTTTAGTACTCTGGATCCCGGGGAATGCCTTAGAACGGAAGTTTCTGCCGCACATTACCCCTGGGACGTCTAGGCTTAGCGCCTTCGCCCCATAGAAGCTGCAGCAGAGCCCACCCCTTCCCGGGGTGGTCCCGGCGGGAGCGCCTCACCTCCGGGTGCTCCACGACCTCCGTGCGGATGGCCAGGGCTTCGAGGCGCTGCTCCAGCGCTGCCCGCAACTCGCCGCCTGCCATGCTGCCCTCGTGGCGCTACCGGATGCTTTGGCGAGAGACCGGACGGAAGAACTGGGCGTGGCCTCCCTCAGTCCACGAACTGCCAGCCCAGACGGAAGTGCCTGGAGGGAAAGGGGTGGCGCCGGAAGCCCAAGAGTGGGCGCCTTCCGGAGGCGGCGTTGCGCTGGGTTAGCTTCCCTCCCTCCCCGCGTGCTTGAAATTTGTCTGCGTCCGCAGGGACAGACTTACCGGACGTGCAGAGTTCCTTGACCCGCGTCCTACGAGAGGAAGGCGCCTACCTTCTCACAGCCCTCTCTAACCCCGCCTCAGGTTTCCTAGATACAGTATATCTTCCATTTAAACAGAATCAGAGCCACATAGCAACTCAGCTTAGGGAGTGTTGGGGGAGTAATCGACTGGACATGGGCTCGACTTGACCCAGTAGGTGGACTGAGGCAGTCAGAGGCTCCTTACCCGTTCTGTCCTTGGAATGTACTTTCTGCCCGCTGTTCCTGAGCTAGGTGCTACTTGAAGGATGCAGCCTTGAGAGAGTAAGGTGTTACTGAAACCATCTGGACTTTTTTGGTAAGTGCAATCCCCCTTCCCCCACTTAAGGCCTCTGTATAAACTCTTAAGATTCTGGCGAGTGGATATCCAAGACAAACCACCTATATAAGTTCCCTTGCTTACTAAAACTGCCACCTACCAATCTGAAATGTCCTGCCTCTTCAGTCATTCTGTGATCTCCTAGGGGTGTGTGTGTGTGTGTGTTGGTGTGGGGGCGGAGGTTTCACCTGGGGAATTACCTGAGGTCGTGAACCAACAGGGAGAGAAGGGGCCAAAATCCCTCTCCTTTTAAATAATCAGCTGTGGCAACCACAACTATACCTTTTTCAGAGGCACTTTTCCTACCTCTTTGTGGGGTGTTTTCCACTATCCTGCAAAACCCTCACTCCCCACCTTGAACGATGCCTGAAATTCCACTAGAGTTTCACTTATGAGTTTAGATTAAGCCTCAAATTGTTACCAAAGCTGTTGCCCCAGAATCATACTCTTGCCCCTGGCTTGAATGGAAACCAGTTGCTCTTAACCTAAGTTTTGGGAGGAAGCTGCAAAGAAAAACACAAGAACTGGTTAGAACCAATTAGGCACTAGATGGCTGAAGATTTAACTTCCAGTAGACCTAGAGCCTCATGATACATTCATTGTAATACCTAAGCATGCTAAATGACACACCCGCCGGTGCAATGGCAGCTGACAGTTGCCATGACAACAACCGGAAAAGCCCATACAAGTACTGAAAAGGAGAGTTGCATCAGTTCCAGGTCCAAACCACATCCCCGTTCTCGGATAAGTCATGAATATTCCTCCCACTCTTTCCAATTCCCTCCCTTCTACCTCGACCCTCTTATAAACAGTGTCTCGCCTGGAATTGGGTAGAGAAGTTGATTTGCAAACGAGGTTTCCGCTTCTCCATTCTTTAGCCATTAAATAAAGCTCGTGCTGTTCCAGTCTCAGCATAGGTTTTGTTATTGGCTGTGTGAATCCAATCGGAAAAAGAACCTCCCTGGCTGAGACAAGGGGTCTCGGTCTGGGCTAGGACCCCACCGCAGGCCAAATCAACCAATTCAGGAATAGAATCCCAGATAAAACGTAGATATTCCTAGGGACGTTTAACTCTAGTAGGAATATATAACATTTAGGTCATTTCTGGGGTGCACATTGAAGGCCTGGAGAGGAAGTCTCTTAAGAAGACACTGCAGGGACTTCCCTGGTGGCACAGTGGTTAAGAATCTGCTGGCCAGTGCAGGGGACACGGGTTTGAGCCCTGGTCCGGGAAGATCTGACAGGCTGCGGAGCAACTAAGCCTGTGCACCACAACCGCTGAGCCTGCGCTGTAGAGCCCGTGAGCCACAACTACTGAGCCTGCATGCCACGACTACTGAAGCCTGCGCACCTAGAGCCCGTGCTCCGCAACAAGAGAAGCCACCACAATGAGAAGCGCGGGCACCGCAATGAAGAGTAGCCCCCGCTCACCGCAACTAGAGGAAGCCCGCACGCAGAAACGAAGACCCAGTGCAGCCAAAAATAAATAAATAAGTAAGTAAATTTATTTTTTTAAAAAATAAAATATACAGGAGGATGTGCATAGGTCATTTGCAAACGCTATGCCATTTTATGTAAGGAACTTCAGCATCCACAAATTTTCATATCTGTGGTGGGGTCCCTGGCACTAATCCCCCTTGGATACCTTGGATACCTTGGATACCGAGGGAGGGCTATATCTGAGTCCTCACCCACATGACAACCTCGGAGGAAGCTGTGAAAGAGGAAATCAGAGCCAACTTCACGATTTCACCCAGAATTGGCCTTGGATAATACAATTTTTAAAGTTCTAAGCTTAACCCACCTCTAAAAACTATTAAGCCATGTTTTCCTTCAAACAGTCCATCCAGTTGTTTGATCCTTGATTATAGAAACAACAACAGGCCTCTGCCCCTGGCCACCTAAATTCAGGTCAACAGTGAAAGCAATGTACCACATTACAGAGTATTTAGAAAACTTAGATAAGGGGGAACGGATCACTCAGAACATTTTCTCCATGTTTATTATTTTATTTCCCCATTTGTGAATTAGTTTCATTTATGTCTTGGCTCATTTAGCTATGGAGTGAATGTTAATGGCTTTCACACTGGTTTACATGAGCTGTTTAAATAATCAAGTTATGTGCCTTTTATTTGTCATATATCCTCCAAATGGTTTTCATTTTTCCCATTTAAGAAGAGATTTTTTTTTTTTCTTTTGCACCGCGCAGCTTGCGGGATCTTATTTCCCCAGCCAGGGATCGAACCCAGGCTGCTGGCAGTGAAAGCCCAGAATCCTAACCACTGGACCGCCAGGGAATTCCCAAGAAGGGATTTTTTAAAGTTTGGTTTTATCTGCAGAAGTTACTTATTTTTGTGTAACCAAATGTCATTCTTTTTAAGTTATTCTGATCTAAGTATAGAAAGCTAACCTCCAGCAATAGACTATTTGATCTATTTTCTTTTTTATTTTCTTAATACTCAATTCATTAATGCATTTAAAACTTACTTTGGTGTATAAGATGTGGTGAGGCTCATTTTTTTCACTAGGTTTCCGTCTAAGAATGAAAGTAGAAAGCATTAGAATACCAAAGACCACCTATATGAAGATATGGCATATCGCAAATGACTGTCCTTAAAATATTTGAAGACTTTCAAGAATACCCAAGTTCAATCACGTTGACCTGAGCATAGACGGGAAAAAATTGGAATCTGATTGTGACTAAGAAATGTGAATCATGTCCAAAACTAGGGAAACAACCAAGAATAAGGTCTACATGACAGCTACGAAGGAGGAACACACAGAGGAAAAATTGACCATGGCATCCAGCACATTGTCTAGGCAAATAGGGTGTTCTGATCTGGAAATCTCTTTGGATGAACTGCCATCCATCAGGTATGCAAGGTGTGAATCCCTCCCCCCACCCATAGCCAATCCATCACAGTTCAGTTTCTTAAATCCTTCTTCTTCTAACCACCTCCATCACTCTAGCCCAAATGACTATCATCCCCCCTTGGTCTACACTAATGTTCTCTTAATTTTAGTCTACCTCTGGTTGAATGACCAAGTACCCTGCTCCCAATGAGTCTTACCGCCAAAGATTTTTATTATAAAATGAAGCTAAATCTGTCTATGGTAAAAGAACCTTATATCACTGTTTAGAAACTATCCTAACCCAAGTTTAATGCATATTTATATTTATTTATCAAACATACATGTCAACATTGTATTAAATACAAAAGAAATGCTATCCTTCACATAGTCCCTTGTCCTCAAAGCAAATACGATCTCAAATTTACATTGGAAAAAACAACATGAAACATTAAATTCAAAATTATCAGCATGGGGCTTCCCTGGTGGCACAGTGGTTGAGAGTCCGCCTGCTGATGCAGGGGACATGGGTTCGTGCCCCGGTCTGGGAAGATCCCACATGCCACGGAGTGGCTGGGCCCGTGAGCCATGGCCGCTGAGCCTGCGCGTCTGGAGCCTGTGCTCCGCAACGGGAGAGGCCACAACAGTGAGAGGCCCGCGTACCGCAAAAAAAAAAAAAAAAAATTATCAGCATGAACTTAAGAAACTGGACATCTAGTCACAGAACTTGAATATGAAATCTCATGATTCTAGGAGAAGGGGTAGTATCTGATAAATGGGGGTTACCAAATTATTTTACAAACGGGAAAACTTACTAAAAAGTCTTCTGGGGGAATTCCCTGGCGGTCCAGTGGTTAGGATTCTGGGCTTTCACTGCTGAGGGCCCACGTTCGATCCCTGGACCGGGAATTAAGATCCCATAATCCGCATGGCACAGCCAAAAGAAACAAACAAAAAGAAGTCTTCTGGCATTTCTCCAAGAACACACTGAGGGAAAGACTCTTATTATCCTTAGGAAGAGTGTGGATAATTGACAGATAAGGAACGAATCTGAAAAGGAGATCTGGAAGATGGAGTTGTGCCAGGGTCCATGAAACAAGGGAACCTCATCTTACGTCTCCTCAAAGTAAAGAAACAGCTACAATTGTAGCCTACCTGGCAAAGGAAATAAAAAGACCAAAATTGAAAATATTTATCAACACCAAGGGGACTGGGCATCACTGTGTTTATTAGGTGAAGAATGTTAGAAACCCCATAATTGCATAAAACAAAGGGCAATTCCAGGACAGGTAAGTTTAAAGCCATCCTAAGAAGCTGTGCATACCCAAAAAGAAAGCGAGGCAATTAAAAAAAAAAAATGCTTCTTGCAAACTGTCTCTTCAACAAATCTTTTGGAACAACTCTATGTGCCAGGTACACTATGACACATCTATATGTACCATGCTTTCTGCCCTCAGAGACCTTAAACTCTAGTGAAGAGGACTGAAGCATTCACAGAGGATAAATCCAAGAAAATATGCCCAGTGCAATGAGAGTGGCATAATGAGGATGCTTTGGGAGCCCAGAAGGGCACTAAGCAGACCCGGGTGGTACGTCAGGGAAAGCAGTAGGAGAAGATGACACCAATTTGAAGGGATAAGTAGGAGCTGAGCAGAAAAAAAGGGATCCAGCTGAAGAAGCTCTGAAGAATGGAGGAGAAGCATGACGTGTCCTGGGGCGTTATGATTTGGTGTGACAATAGAGCAGAATGAGAGGCCTGCCAGCAGGAGACGAGGCTAGAACTAGGCACAAAGGATCCTAACTGTCAGGCTACGGAACCAGGAATATCCCACCCTAAAGGGGCATGTTAAATAAATTTGGTGACTTCTTCCTAGGGAATTCTATATTCTCAATCATACTCTCAATATTTAAGGCTATAGGGAAATACAATTTGGTAAATGGGGAAAATGAGTTATAGAAGGGTATAGACAATATGCCCCCAATTTTGCTTCAAAATACACATACCTGTAGAGGAGAGTAACTTAAAAAAAAATGAAAACAAACAAAAAAACCTGTTATTAGCATCCTCTTTCTCTAACCCATTCCAGGAAAACTGGTTTCTAAAGGCCCGTGGAGGAGTATTCATCCCAGGACAGGAGACGATGGAGGTTAGTTCCTAGAGTAACGGAGGGGAAAGCATTTACATCCAAGAGGAAATTTAGGTTTCCTAAGAGTCAGAAGAGGGTGAGGACTGGGGTGGGGAAGATGGGACGGTGGAGGACAGTTCCTTTTTTGGCACTTTGTCCCTCCAGTGGGTGGCAAGTTGGGAACTTGCTGTCAGTGGAAGGCAGTCCACCTGGGGCAGCCCTTCCAAAGCACCCTCTGAGCATCACTGCTCAATGAGGAGCCGTGAAGAAGAGGACAGTAATCCCACAGTCCAGTTCCCTGGCTTCTCCTACGTTCCTGCATGATACCATGGAGAAGGGAGAAAATCTCAATAATAGCCTCAGGTTAACTTTCCTTCCAGCTCCATCATGTGGGGAGTTGGGCCAGATTTAATTAAATTCAGTAAAATATGATTGAAGATCAGCTAAGTGCTCAAGGTACAGCGGTGAGCAAAACCAGACAGAGACACTGACCTTGTAAAGCAAACAGTCTATCGGAGGATACAGCTTTAGTCAAATACAGAAACAAATGCTAAGTTGCCTGGGTGACAAGTGCTAAGAAGGATATAATAGGGGAATTGCATCTAGTTTAGGGGAGGGCAGAGTGGTCAAGGAAGTGAAGTTTAAGATCTGAAAGATAAGTAGGGATTAAGAGGGCAAAACAAGGAGAGAAGAGTGTCCCAGGCAAAGGAAACAGCATAACACCTTGTGCAAGGGTGGGAGGAAGCAAACCAAGGCAGAGGCACTGAAAGAGGTCAGTGTGGTTGGCATGCAAAGAGCGTGGGGACTGGGGACATTGTTCATTTCCTACACACTGGAGCTGGGAACTATCAATGAAAATATTAACCACTAGTCAATCTAAGAAAGACATGGAGACTTTTATTCGAGCCAACCTGAGGATTATAACCCGGGAGGCAGTCTTTCAGAAAGCTCTGGGGACTGTTCCAAAGAGGTAAAGGGTGAGGCCAGTATGTATGATTTTGGCAAAGTGGTACATGCCATCAAGCACTCATCTTAGTAGAAGGTTACTGCTATTCGAGAGGAAGGGATATCTTAGTTAATGGTTTTAGTGCTTTTCTAAGTATGGGAAGATGCAGGAAACTAGGTTCATAAAAATTTCTCCTGAAAAGATCTATCTGAGGGCCAGTTGGGTCAATTTTCCAGTACACAAAGTGTCTCATCCTGATCTCCACCCTGAATTCCTTTCAGGATGTACTGTAGGTCAGCGACTGCAGTAGCTAATGACTTGATTCTTGTAGAACTGGATGGTGGGTAATATTCTTTAATTGACAGTCCCCTCCCTTTTGGTCTTAACTTTGAGCAATGTTTGGAAGGCATTTCATGACCAGTTTGCCTAATGGCGATTTCCAGGTCAGGTGAGGATTTCATTGATAGGCTACTCAACGTGCTACTATAATTGGACTAGACCCTGTTAACAGTAACCAAAAGCCTCTGGACTGCCTGTCTTACTAGTCTGTTATGGTCCAGGAAGTGGTTCCCTCTTGTTGCTTCTTCTTGCATCTAGAGTTACACTATTACAATCATTGATCTTGTGGAACTATGTGTTTGATCAGTCATTTCAGTTAGCCTAATCATCATTAGTTTTACCTGAGGCTCATCACACATTTGGTAATGCAAGAAACAATAATCTTGTAAAATAGGCAGAATACAAGTAATATAGCTAGTTACATTAATAAGGTCACAAGTAAGTATTTAAGCTAAGAACGTCCTTTAAGTGTCTCTTCTGCACCAATCACTATCTTTAAGGGAAATAGTATATTGGCATTGTTCACCAAAGATGTCTGCACATACCAGGTGAGTGGTGGGTCATTGTGACCCCTTACAGGATTGAGGAAGGAATATTATCTTCTGAGGAGTTACATGGCTGGCCCCAAAATAAGGAAAATTGATCTTCATGGTTGAGCAGGTATTTCTGCCACTGGGGAGTTCTGGTTAACACATAATGCAGATGCACAATGCACACTAGAAGGAAAGGAGGAGGCCAAAGAGTAGATTAAAAGTTTTATGTTTAAATTTTTTTTGTCTTGCCTTAAAATGTGAATTTTTGTTTCATCAGAACTAAAATGCTTACCTGCTAAAAATACACTTCTTGAGGCGGTTATCTCCGGCTAATAACAGGGAGGGGGCAATCAATAAGTTAAAAATAAATGTAAACCAAATCTGAAAAAGATCAAAAAATGTTATTAAACAAAGGGAAATGTAAACTGTCTCCACAATTAAGATCACGTGAGGGTATTTTCAAACGACTTCAAAAGAGAAGAAAGTTAAGGTATAAAAAATTTAATAAGTGGGCAGATGGAATTTAATTACCTCCAAATTAAAATATGAAACGGGTAAAGATGTTCAGTTTTCTCGTCTGGGAAAATACTGGTTTCATACAAAATGAAAAAAGCACATGCAGTAGATGACAACTTGGTTAAGCAGAGAAGTAGCAGGTTTCATTATTTTGTTCACTTTAAACACTCATTTAAAATTAAATAGTCATAAGGAAGCTTTACTTTGGACAAGGAAGTATTTCCAGACACTGCTGTGAGCCCCAGGCTGTACTATAAATACCTGGTGAGTAGCTCCGACCTCCTAACCCTGAACCAGGTGGAACAGCAATTGCTGTGATTCAGGAACCCCTGCAGAAGGAGGCCAGGGCAGCAAGACATGCTCTGAGCTGCTCTTCAAAGCAGTCTTACCTTTCTGGACCTAGTGAACCACTAAATGAATGAACGGAGCCTTATACTCCTTGTTATTACATGGTCTGTAGGTGGTTCTCACAGCAACCCAAGAAAACTGACTTCTATACAAAAGTACTACGGGGTAGATTATTTTTTCTTACTTTGCATGTGGACTGGGGAATATTTTCTTTAGGTCTAGCATTTCAGAATAATTAGTTTGATTGGATTAGGTTTATGGGAACTACTTTGGAATTTCTGTCCTAGTCTTACTGACTAAAAAGAGAAATTTCCTGTGATTTTAATGCGTTAAATTAACTTGTAAATTGAATATATTTGCATAAATTTTAATAAAATATAAGTTTGAGACCAGATTACTCCTAATCACATATTCCTCTACCCTTGCTGATTTGATTTACCTATTTTTGATAAGTGCTGATTTCAGTAAATATTAATAAATATATTTTTGAAAAGTATGGGGTATAATGTAAGAGCAAAAAGAGCCAGGTCAATCAGAAACAAACTCATATTCAGCATTTCTCCAAAACATAAAGTAGCTTTCTTTTTCTGAGTGTAAAAATACTGTTTAATTTTTTTTTAACAAGTTGTATAACTTTATTTCTTTAAATAAATGTTTTAAAATCATACTTTAAAAAGAAACACAGAAGATAAAAAGATACATGTTTATTCAAAAAAAATCAGACCACACAACAAGATGCACAAGCATTTATGTCACAGGTATATATACATATATATGCACACCACATGTATGATGTGTATGTATACTCTATATATGCTGTTTATTTCTAGTTTTATCTGATTATATAACATATGATATTTTATGATCTTTCCTTTTTTCACCCAGTAGAAATCTTTCCATGTCAACAGAGAACTACATTATCACTTGTAATGGCTGTATAGTATTTCATTTATTCACCCAGCTCCAAATTTGGGAATGTCCAATGTCCAATGACTTATATGTTAATAATATCCTAATTTTTCATAGCATTATAAAGAAGGCTATGGTAAGTATCTATAGTTCTATATCTATATATCTTTGCATAATTATTTCATTTATTCCTTAGAATAAATCTTAGAATCTGCAAAGTTACACAGTTTATACATTTAAATTGATAACTATTGTCGATCACCTTCCAGAATGGTTTTATAAATTTGCAGTACAAGAACATTCCATTCTCCACATCTTTATTAGCAATTATTTGATTACCAAAGTCAAAACTATTAAATGAGCAAACACACGTTTGCACTGTGTTTTTAAGATTTAGGAAAAATATCAATATCACTTTTATGTTTACTGGTGTAGGATGGTATGTCTGTACTTGTTAAATATCAACTTAGTACCATAAAGATAAAATATAAACTTCTCCACTAGAATGTAAGGAGAATTGCTGGAGAGCACAGTGATTTTTGTCTGCTCTCTTTGCCAGTAGCAGACTGGTTCCCCCGAGGGAAAGGAAGTTGAGTTGAATATGTGCTCAATTAGTCTCAAATTTAGTAATTGGACACATATCCTCGAAATCAGAATGAATAAAGAGGCAGAAAAAGGCCCAAAATTGCATGAAATGAGCTCCTTTCACAGAAAAGAACTTCAAGAGTTCAAGAGTAGAGAAGAGTAGAACTTCAAGAGTAGAGGAGAAATGCTCCCAATTTACACCATTAATTGATCATAGATTGCTAATGTTTTCCCAGTTATAGCTATTTATTTATTTATAATGTCTTGACAGTACAAACATTTAAAATATTTATGTATTCTAATCCAGGTTCTCAAAATGTAGTCCTCAGACCAGCGTTACTGTCATCACCTGAGAATTGGTTAGAAATAAATTCTCCTAGTCCACCTCATGCTTACCGAATCACATACTCTGGGAGGGTGGGCCAGCAATCCGTGCTTTATTCAGCCCTCCGGGTGACTTGATACCTGCTCAAATTTGGGAATCACTGGTCTAACTAATGGTTCTTTCCCCTATAGTTTCTGAATTTTTTGGGGGGGGTGGGGATGCGCTGCTGCCTAGCTTGTGGGATCTTAGTTCCCAGACCAGGGTCCCCCTGCAATGGAAGAGCAGAGTCCCAACCACTGGACCACCAGGGAATTCCCTAGTTTCTGATTTTAGAATTATGACTAGAAAGGTCTTTCCCACCCAAGTTTACAAATGATATCATTTATGTTGTCTCCTAATTTTTACTCAACCTTTAAATGTTTAATTCATATGGAATTTCTCACTACAAGAATATAATCTTCTTGAAGACAGGAGTCTTCATCTATTTTATTTCTCTGTTTTATCCTAAAACTGATTGGTACATGATGCGTTCTTAATATATATTTATTAATTATTGAACAAACTACTTAATTTCAGCATAAGATGAGACACATCCTTTGTAAAGCTTTCCTGGAAGCCATAAATATCAGCAAATTACAGTTAGCCTTTCAATTAGTCTGGTGGTTTAAAATGGCAAATGACAATCCTAAGTAGAATAAATGTAATCAGTGTGTGCTTACTGTGGTGTGCTAGTGTTGTAATTCTTAGTGATGTTACATTTTTGGCGCTGGTTCCTAAAAGAGAATTTTAAAACTCAGAGAATTCTTAGTTCTATTAAGAAAAATTATCCTAAACTTGGAAATAGGCGAAGGGATGACTATTTGTTCTTTCAGTTTCCTGCTGGGTTTTGTCTAGCAGGCACTCCTGGGGATTGTCTGATTCTCCAGGAATGTGCACTTTTGTTTGACTTGATATTTATTATTTTTTAGTACAGAGGTACTGTACAACTCTGTAAGGGTAAATCTTAACATGTAGAAAACTGATAGTAATATAATTGAATTTTGTCCAGTAGAGTTGCAAATGATTTTTGTCCCATAGAAAAGGTAACCGTTTATTGTGCTGCAGGATATTAACCACTTTTGTACCTATATTAGCAGTCTTATTCAAATATTCATTCTTTCAGCAGCTGTAAATATGTGGCACTCCCCAGTTCTCTTTGACCAAGGCTTACCATCTTTCTGGATCCCCCATTAATGAGTTAAATACATCTTTAGACACATATGCATTTTATATTTATTTAAAAGTTATATTTTTAAACTTTCCAGAAATAATACTGCAAGAATGTAACCTTTTTGGGCTTGCCTGGTGGCGCAGTGGTTGAGAGTCCGCCTGCCGAGGCAGGGGACACGGGTTCGTGCCCCGGTCCGGGAAGATCCCACATACCGCAGAGTGGCTGGGCCCGTGAGCCATGGCCGCTGAGCCTGCGCATCCGGAGCCTGTGCTCCGCAACGGGAGAAGGCCACAACAGTGAGAGGCCCGCGTACCACAAAAAAAAAAAAAAAAAGAATGTAACCTTTTAAATTTTGTAATGAAGATATTGAACACCAGAAAGGTTGCTGTCTTATTCAAAGTTGTAATACTAGTTAGTGGAAGAGATGGGACAAGAATGTAGAAATAAGGAACATAGGTTAGTAAAAGGTTACAAACTTTCAGTTATAAGATGAATAAGGTCCGAGGATATAAAGTATAACATGGTGACTACAGATGATAATGCTATATTGTATGATTGAAATTTGCTAAGATAATAGAACTTAACATTTTCAACCATGACAACAACAAAAAGGTAAATATGTTAGGTGATGGATGGGTTAATTAACTCAGTGGGGGGAAATTGTTTCACAATGTGTTTATATATCAAATTGTACACTGTATCACATTGTACACTTTTAAATATCTTACAATTTTGTCAATTATACCTCAGTAAAGCTGGGGAAAATGGAAACAAAAGACTTTATATTAAAAAGTTTTTGTAAGAGATGTAATCATGTATGAAGAAATCAGTGAAGCATAATTTGATGAGACTCAAGAGGAAACCCAAGAAATGCTTTGTGTAATTTGAATGCCACTGGTAAAGAGATAACTATCTCATTGCTGATGAAAATCCAATGCACAGATCTTTAATCCGTATTGATAATAAAGGTTACTGGAGATGAATGCCATGTTTTCCACTAGAAATATACAGAATTGTTACTCTTATTGTTTTCCATAAAGAGAATTGTTGCTTTAATAGAAGCTTCAATACTACTAGAAACACAAAGATTTACCATATATCATGTAGTAAAGATTGATATCAAATTTAAGTTAAAAAATGCTTGTTTTCATATGTTCAAAAGGTAAAATCTCAAAGATGGATGGGACCCTAAAGATCTTTTTTTTTTCCCCCTAAAGGTCTTTAATTCAATTTCTTCAGTTATGGTAGCAGTTGAGAAACAGTCTTGGAATCAAACAGACTTGAATTTAGGTCCATCTCACCGATCACTAAGGGTGTGACTGGGACAAGTTACTTAACTTCTCCAGTGATAGTGCAATCCCTCTGGTTTGTTAAAATTGATGTTCAAAAATAAGACATTCAATCTTGCAGGCTTGAATCAGATGATAATGATAAAGCATTAAGAATAATGCTTCATCCTTAGTACGTCAAATGAATGATAGCTATTATTATTACTATTATTAAGGTACAGTGATCTTCCACGAAGCCACACATTTAAAATAAATTGACCTCACTGGGCTTCCCTGGTGATGCAGTGGCTGAGAGTCCGCCTGCCGATGCAGGGGACGCGGGTTGGTGCCCCGGTTCGGGAAGATCCCACATGCCGCGGAGCAGCTGGGCCCGTGAGCCATGGCCGCTGAGCCTGCGCGTCCGGAGCCTGTGCTCCGCAACGGGAGAGGCCACAACAGTGAGAGGCCTGCGTACTGCATAAAAAAATAAAAATAAAAAAATAAATAAATTGACCTTACTAAAATTTGACCTCTAGATAACAAATTTTTCACTAGGGGAAGTTGTCAAATCAGAGTCAAGGAAAACTGAACTGTCAATTGGCCTCAGATCTGCTAATGTGCCAAGAACTGCTGTATAACATATTAAATATAACAAAATATTTATGTGACTGGTACATAAGTGGCAGTGAAAATAATAGTTATGATCGTAACTATTACTGATAATTTTAGATTGCCCTGATTCAGGTTCTCAAGTCTCTTCTAGTTTTAAAATTCCTGGTACCATTCCTCTAGCAATTTATATTGCAGGGTGTTTTGCTTTATTTTGTGAAGCCAACAAATGACAGTTGAGACAAAAAACAAAACAGATTTAAACCTTGTAATTTTGTTCTGCTTTACTGCAGCCCTGATCAGCTTCTCTTTGGAAGATACCTAATTCTTGTGTTGTTCCTTGTGATTTCCTCCTCCTAGAATAAGCCCAGAGACATGACTGTAGTTCCTTCTAGTACTGTCAGGCCAGTGTGTGCTGGGCTGCAACTCATACCCTATCCCTCTTGCAAGAAGGCAAGAACTATAATTAGTCTAATTATCACCAAGAACTATAATTAGTCTGGATATTGAAGTGACCTAGCCCCTTAAAAAGGAGCTTTCTGCCAAGATCTTGAAAGGCAAGAAAAAGGTTGGGAGAGGGAACAAGTTGAAAGTCAGAACTGACAAGAGTTCAAACCATTTTGTAGATAGGAAAGGGATAGCCACAATACAGCTCCTTTTTCTCTTCCTTCCCTCCTTCCCTCCCTCCTTTCTTTCTCTTTCTTTTCTTTCTTTCTTTCCTTTTCTTTCTTTCTTCCCTTCCTTCTTTTTTTCCCACTGTTCTTTGGTTTCAAGTTTGCTCATTGAGTTTGTGTTTTAGACCTATCATTTAATACTTCTGAGACATATCTCTCACCAAGGAGATGGCAGTATGAAACATTATTTGTGGTTAAGTTGGCTCCACCTGTCTCTGAACTTATTATGTTCCATAATTAATATGATCAGATTAGAAGGCCAAGAAAGGACATAAGGTGAAGTGGGAATAGGAGCCCTTCTTCATCCCTCCCCTTCCGCAAGTTTTCAGTCCTAAAGCCATCAGGGGCAAGGGCAAGGCAGGCCATCCACAGATGTAGGGCAGGAGTGGGGGGCTCCAGTGGCCCTGTATTGCTGTAAATTTAGATTACAGAAAGTTGCAAAGATATTGGAGAGAGTTTCCAAATGCCCTTTACTCAGGTTCCCCTAATGTTAACATTTTACATCCAATCAGGGTGAAGATGTCCACTTCAAGGGATGAACTGGCCTTGGGAGTCCAAGCTGGAGAGAGGTAAGGAGGGCATGAGTGCAGGAGATGGGGTGGTGGCCAGATTGGAGATTGGTTTCACACAGGGGAATTGCTTAAATAAGGAAATATAAGGCTGATGCGAGTCAGGTTTCTCACTGCCAGAAAAGGAAGTTACATACATATAAAGGGAAAAGCTTAGTTTGAACCCTGTGGTGTTAGATTGGACTTCACGATATCAGCGGGAACACATGGTTTTCAATGTATGTAGATGGAAATGTGTGCACACATGTGTATAATATTCCCCAGCTTTGACCAATGGGAGGGCTTGAGAGCATCAAAACCCCAGTAACAATGAACATACCTGACACCCTGAGCCTAGATTATAAGTACCATTCTTCACTGAAAGGAAATAGGGCTTCCATTTTTAGGAATTTATTCTAGAGAAAGAATTGGACTGGCATGCAAAAGTGTATGCCCCAAAATATTCACTGCAATATTATGTTAGATACTGGACACAGCATATATGTCCATCTATGTGGGTATGGCACTTATAAACAATGGAATCTTTCAAAATCATGTAAAAGAATGATATGGATCTATGTTCATCAGCGTGGAAGATTTCCGGTATATATTGTTGCAGAGATAAGCAGCATTTATAGCATGAATCTCATTTACATACAATTGTATGTATACATGTATTTATACAGAGATAAATGGAATGATGTGTACACACACACACACACGCACAAAGTGGTTACTTCCAGAGAGGTGGGATCTAGGATTTGACTCACTTTCTTTAGTAAAAAAATAAATTTTAATTTGCAAAGATAGTGGAGAGTTCCCAAATGTCCTTCACTCGGTTTCCTCTAATGTTAACATGTTATGTTAACTATGATATGTTTGTGAAAATTCAGAAATTAACACTGGGGTATTACAAGTAACTAAACTACAGATTTTATTTGGATTTCACCAGTTTTTCCACTAGTGTGCTTTTCTGTTCCCGGATTCTATACAGGATCCCACACTGCATTCAGTCATCACATTTCTGTCTGATCTGTGATAGCTTCTTAGTCTTTTCTTGCTTTTCATGACCTTGACAGCTTTGAAGAGTTCTGCTCAGATATTTTGTAGAATGCTCTTTAATTTGGGTTTGTCTGATGTTTTCCCCATGATTAGAGTAGGGTTGTGGGTTTTGGGGACGAATATTAGAGATGAAATGTCCTCATCGCATCATTTCTGGGGGTACATGTTATCAACATGACATTGCTGGTGATGTTTACCGTGATCAGTTGGTTAAGGTGGTGTCTGCCAATTTTCTCCATTATGAAGGTACTATTTTTCCCTTTCCATATTCTATTCTTTGGAAGCAAGTCACTAAGTCCAGTCCACACTCAAGGCGGGCAGGGTGGTGGTGGTTAAGCTTTACCTCCTAGTAGAAGTTATACACATATATTATGTGGAATTTTTCTGTAAGGAGGATTTGTCCCTTCTCCCCCATTTATTTGTTATAATCTAATACTGTGTTATTTTGTTGCTCAAATGTTTCCAGCTTTGGCCCTCCCTCCCTCCCTTCCTCCCTCCCTCCACTTTCTATGTTTTAGTGTATTGCTTTAATTTTCCACATTAGTATGTATTTTCTTCATGATTAGAAACATATTGGTTATTTTCACTTTAATATTGGGGAAAAAAGGTATGACGGTTACTTTGATGTTCAATCAATTTCTGCTTCTCAGCTACTTGGCAAGGCAGAGAGAGCAAAGAACACTTTCTTGCAGAAATTGGCACTTCAGTGAGTGTGAAAGGCAAGTAAAATGATAGCAGTTGAAATGCACTTCAATAGTTTTCAAGGGTGTGAGTGTTTAGGTTCATTAAAAAGATTTTCAGGAGAGAGGTTTCCATTCAGTCATTCAACAACACTGATTACACATCTTTGCGGTGGCACTGGGGAGACAAACATAAAAAAGGGGAGGGGCATGAGTTAGGCGGCCAGACTATGGCGGGGGGGGGGGCGGGGGGAGGCACAGAGAGTTTACATAACGTCTCCAAGTCTACACAAGTGGGGATGAGCTGGGATTGGAACCCACTCTAGCTTTATTACTTCAAATGCCACCCACACGAGGTGACTTTTGAAAAAGAAAGCGCTCCTCGCGCAGTACTAACTGGGTCTATCGCCACCTTCCCTTGCATTTTTCCCTTTTTGTTAGCATGTCTTTTAAGGACTTATCATTTCTCCCACATTTCCCCGTTTAACTTTCCCTAGAGTTGTACACATCGAGGCCGCTCACAGCCCCAGAGTAGCAGTAATTTACTTCCTAGAAAGAGAAGGGTTCTGCAGAAACGATCATCAACACGCTGCTGACACGCAACCCGGGTACACCGCCCCCGACTGTACCAGCGGCAACAAGGCTGTTCCGAAATCGGACTTCTGAATTCCGGGTAGAACCGCTTCCGGCGGCACCGGAAGCCCTGGGGGACCATTTTTGAGACGGACTAGCCGACTGACAGTCCTCCTGGGTCCGGAAGGTGATATTTACCCTGCGTCAGAATTCCGGCGCCCTGGACCCTACGTAAGGAGCTAAGTGAGTGGGGTCTCTTAGCCGGGTCGTCCCGGTTGGCGTGTATTGTTTGGCCTAAAGTGTTAGCGGCACAGATGACAAACATTGCGCATTCAGGAAGCTTTCCATTATGCACTTAATCCATGCGTGATTGTTACTTTCGTTATAACGAAAGCGTTATCCAACCAGAAGGCCGGCTGCTTGCTCTCCCCGCGCGCCGCGGCAGGTGTCCTCCACCCCCCGACCTCCCCTGTGCCCAAGGCTTTTTGGGCTCGGGTTCCAGGCGAATCCACCCTAGATCCGACATTCTACAGTGACTTCTTTTTACCTTTCAGATAACTCCCAAGGCTTCCAGCTGTTTCATTCAGATGTTTTCACCAGCGCAACTACATTATTTCCAACATCCTTTTTCAGGTTCCATGATAAGAATATACTAACGGCGAAGGAACACCGAATTGGGAGTCAGAAAGCCTGGGTTCTAGTCCTGACTGTCATTAACTAGCGGTATGACATTGGAGAAGGCTTTTTGACCTCTCTGGACTCCATTTTCCTTTTCTTTAAAATGAGGGGCTTGGAATAAGTAGCAAGTAAGGTTCCTTCCAGTTTTGGTATTTGGTTTATTGACCCCCAATGTGTTTTTCGAATCCCTGTGTCAGTGAAATAGCTGTGCTTTGGTTAATCTCTGTGTAGGACCTTTCTCCCCATTATATTAATGTGTCCTTGTTAAATCTGTTTTTAGACTCATTAAAAGAATTTTTCCCCCTAAGGAATTCTGTGCTTCCTGAGCACTCTTTACTTCTTACTTCAGGGAAATGTACCTAAATAATTCTTTTAAATGTGCCATTCTTGAGGTGTTTAAGAATCATTATATTGGAACATTTTAAAGACAGTGAACCCCAAAGGAAGGGACTCTTGCTTATTAAACTTTGAATCAACAACCTCAAATGCAGTGCTTGGAAGACGGTGCTCATGAAATATCTGCTGAGGAGAAAACTAGTGCTTGTGTTATTTTAGTTGCTCCTTCCCTTAAACACTGAAAAGCAAAGCTGTAGAAATGCAGTGTTGTGATCAGAAGAAATAGAAGACTCAAGGAGGAAAAGACTATACTACTGAGTTCTGAGCTATACTGTTGAGGTCTGGTTTTCTCTCAGTAAACTCTTCTTTTGTCCCAAGAGTAATATTCAAAAGGCATTATTCAATAGGTATTTATTGGCATTATTCATTAGATATTTATTGGGTGCCTTCTTCCCACTCTAAAGCATCTTTTTGGGGGGATTGGGAAGAGGGGAAAATGTTAGGGTTGAAAGACAGTTCCAAGTAGAGGGAGCATATGCAAAGTTTCAAAGATTAGAAGACAGCCGTTGGAGATTACAGGTGAGACAGAATAACAAAACTTTGGGAGATAAGAGTGAGGGAACTATAAGAGTGTAAGAGATGGAGTGAGAGATTAACAGAAGGCAGATAATGAGTCCTTGTATAGCATGTTTTGAAGTTGTACATTAAACTAGGGATAATCTCCCCCCATCCTCCTAAAGAATGTTTGGCAAAGAGTTGATGAGTTCAAATTTGCATTTTAAAAAAAATGACTCTAGTTGTGATTTGGTTAGTTGATGTTTCAGGAGTGAAAAAAGAACCCTTATAAGTTTGTTATTGTATTTCAGTGTTATTATGGTAGGAACATTAACAATAGTTCTAGTTAATATCTAGAGAGTACTTAGTACGGAATTCCATCTCTCTGGACTGTGAGCTCTTTCAGGGCGGGAACCCAGTTTTACTCGTTGTAACTCTAGCACAGTGTTTTGTGTGTAGTAGATATCCAATTAATATTTGCTAACTTGATTTCAATATTAACCAAAATAGTATTTGAAAACATTTTTCCTAGGAGAAACATGAACCAGAAGATACTTAAGTTGGAGAACTTGCTACGATTGCACACTATTTGTAGGCACCTACACAGCCTGTATCAAAGAAGAATGTTGGCACAGTGGAGGCACGTGTTTTCATCTGCTTACCTGGTGTGGACAGCTCAGCTGTACGCCCAGCCCTGGCAGACAGATGCGCTCATCAGGGCCGCTTCATCTCAACATAGGCTTCTGGTGACAAAGAAGGTAGTTCTAGATTTCTCTGTGTTTCTCTATTATTTGGTCTGAGATGAAAGTGCCTAGAGCCGTGAGTAGAAATCCATTTTGAGTATTTTGTCATTTTTGAAGTCTTTATGCCTTAATGCTACATTCCAGGCAATAAATCTTTGTGAGGAAGGGAGGTTCTAGTTAGTTGTTTAGTAATGTTGATTAATTTGCTTATTTATATCAGTGTATAACAGTGAATTAAGGAATCAGGATTTTAAATTTTAGTCTAAGGTTTAACAATTTATGGGAGTGTTGGTAGAAATAGGAGCCCTGACTGTGGTAGATACTCCAGAATAAATCTCAAAGTTTTTTTCTTCCTTCTTCTTTATGTGTTCTGAATATTTAATAGGAAAAAAAATCGCAGAAGTCTCAGTTATCTTCAACAAAATCTAAAAAGGAGGTGGAGGTATGGATTGGAATGACTGTTGAGGAGCTGGCCAGAGCAATGGAAAAAGACATAGGTGAGCCAGATAATTTTATAAGGAAAAATATGGAACTGTGGAATACCTGGTATTTTATTTGCAGTGAGATTAAGACATTCAAGGATGAAAATTAGACTGGTGGTTTAAAAAGATGTTAAGTAATTCCAATATTTTTCACTTTAGATGACAAATCCGAATTAGTTTCTTGGCTCTTTGCCAAATCTAGTTCTCTAAGATTTTGCTTTTAATAAAAGTGGAAAAGATTTTTTTAATTTGAACTAACCTTTCTTGCTCAGAAATCTTGTGGGCTATTAGAATAAGTCCAAAGAATACTTTTGGACTGAGGGACCATATTTATACACATTTACTTTCCTTTTGTTTCTCTATAATTCTCTAATTGCACTCATTTTGACAATATCTGTAGTGTAGTGCCAGCAGAAAAATATTTGTAGTAATAACTACAACTTTTTTTTTTCCTTAATAAATTTATTTATTTTTGGCTGCATCGGGTGTTTGTTGCTGCTCGCGGGCTTTCTCTAGTTGCAGCGAGCGGCAGCTGCTCTTCATTGCGGTGCGCGGGCTTCTCATTGCGGTGGCTTCTCTTGTTGTGGAGCACGAGTGCTAGGCACACGGGCTTCAGTAGTTGTGGCACACGGGCTCAGAAGTTGTGGCTCATGGGCTCTAGAGCACAGGCTCAGTAGTTGTGGCGCATGGGCTTAGTTGCTCTGCGGCATGTGGGATCTTCCCGGACCAGGGATTGAACCCGTGTCCCCTGCATTGGCAGGCGGATTCTTATCCACTGTGCCGCCAGGGAAATCCATAACTGCAACTTTTAATAATACCATTCTTATTAGAAATGTAATAAAAATTGTAATTGGCCCTCTGTATCCATGGGTTCTGCATCTGTGGATTCTACCAACCGTGAATCAGAAATATTAAAAAAAAGAAAAAAAAATCCAGAAAGTTCCAGAAAGCAAAACTTGAATTTGTCATTCATCAGTGACTGTTTCTATAACATTACATTGTGTTATTGTAAGTAGTCTAAAGATGATTTAAAATATATGGGTGGATGTGTGTAGGTTATATGCAAATATTGTGCCATTTTATATAAGGGACTTATATATAAAGTCCATGTATTTTGGTATTCAGGGGATGTCCTGGAACCATGCCCCTGCAGATACTGAAGGGCTACTGTATTTATTACCAATTTAGGATTGTTGGAACAAAATTTTCATTTCGCTTTCATTATAAACTGACGTTAAAATTTAGTAAACAAGAAATAGCTTATTATTGTAGCAAAATAAAATAACAAGTGAAGCAGACTTTTGGCAAAAAGAATTACTAATAATAACTTACATTTATTGAGCTGTTACTATATACCAATACTTTATATGTATTAACTCATTTAATTCTCACAATTCTCTAGAAGCAGGTATGATTATTATCCCCATTTATAGATTGAGAAACCAGGGCATAGAGAGGATAAATAATTGCCCAGGATTTCACAGCTACTATGTGGTGGAGCCAGGATTTTGAACCCAGGGAGTGTGGCTCCAGAGCAGTTGCTCTTATTCACAGACCAAATTTTCTCTCAGGAATTGTTATTTTGTAAATCACAGCAGAGCTAGAGTTTTAACGTGTATCCTGCCTGAAAGTGTTATCACTATTTGTGACAGTACATCCTCACAAAGAATAGAAAATTAGCACTCTATCTTGTGTTTTTTTTAAACTTTGCATTGGATTATGTAATCATTTTATAACTAGAAAACTTTAAGAGAACAAATGGACATGGCCATATCATTCAGAATTTTTCCAAGGAAAACTGTATTGATATGATTTTATAAATGATATTGATAACAGACTTGATTTTTAGAACTTTTTATTATTGGCATTTTTCATATATATATGAAAGCAGAAAGAATGGAATGATAAGCATAATGTTTGCATAAGCCAGTGATAACAATTATTAATATATCATTTAATCCATGAGTACTTACATATTGCTAAATGATAATTCTTTTTTTTTTAAACATTAACACATACACGCATAACCATAATAATTCCTTTGTATCACCAAATAAATAGAATAATTAAAATACAGGTTCAGGGCTTCCCTGGTGGCGCAGTGGTTGGGAGTCCGCCTGCCGATGCAGGGGATGCGGGTTCGTGCCCCGGTCTGGGGGGATCCCACGTGCCGCGGAGCGGCTGGGTCCGTGCGCCATGGCCGCTGAGCCTGCGCGTCCAGGAGCCTGTGCTCCGCAATGGGAGAGGCCACAGCAGTGAGAAGCCCGCGTAACGCAAAAAAAAAAAAAAAAAAATACAGGTTCAATCCTATGGGTCAGTGCTCTAAACCCAAAACTGATTTGCTATGATTTAAATAAAAGTTATCTATTTGAAACTTATTTAATATTATAATCATACCTCTTTTGAATTTAAGATAGTTTTCATATGGTGAATATTTTTAACTGCTATATTAGCAATGTACATACATTCTAACCCCCCTGCCCCGGGTCAGTTAAAATAACTTGATGTGGGAATTCCCTGGCGGTCCAGTGGTTAGGACTCTGCGCTTTCACTGCCAGGGGTGTGGGTTCAATCCCTGGTGGGGGAACTAATATCCTGCAAGCTGTGCAGTGCAGCCAAAAAAAACAATTGATGTAATATTTCTGGTTAAAATGCTTTGGGTACTTTTCTACATGTAAATATTTAAGTCTTGGATAAAGATAAAATAATATGTTGATACTATATGCATTTAATGTAGAGGGAAAAAGATTATCCCTATGTATAAGCTACCTCTCAAAAGTTTAGGATAACATATTAGAAAACTATAGTTACTGGATTATTAAGGATTTTTAGCATTATTAGGAACAGAATTGTACTCATTATAATTTTTACGTTTAGAAAGAGTTTTATTGTTCTCTGAGAGCATATCCATATAGGAAATTTATGTTGTAGCATTCTTTTTTTTAATTTAATTTTTATTTTATATTAAAGTATAATTGATTTACAATGCTGTGTTAGTTTCAGATGTACAGCATAGTGATTCAGTTATAGATACACATATTCATATATCCATTCTTTTCCCATATAGGTTATTACAGAATATTGAGTAGAGTTTCCTGTGCTATACATTAGGTCCTTGTTGATTATCTATTTTATATATAGTAGTGTGTATATGTTAATCCCATACTCCTAATTTATTTATTTTTTATTTTATTTTATTTTTTAAATTAATTTTTATTGGAGCATAGTTGCTTTATAATGCTGTGTTAGTTTCTACTGTACAGCAAAATGAATCAGCTATACATATACATATATCCCCTCTTTTTTGGATTTCCTTCCCATTTAGGTCACCACAGTGCCTTAAGTAGATTTCCCTGTGCTATAGAGCATGTTCTCATTAGTCGTCTATTTCATACATAGTATCAATAGTGCCATACTCCTAATTTAAAATGTGTTTTCTTGGGGAAAGATGTGGTAGGGAAATACACAAGAAAGCATTTCTTGGCATTATTATGGAGTAGGATCAGTGAGGTGCTGAGGCTGGCTTGTACCAGTTTGTGAGCCTATTGCTAAATTATAAGGAATTATATGAGCTGGTGTAAACACAACCATTTAAAAAATTAAGTCATAAATGGAGGTAAATAAATACTCGTTAAGATTTTCACTTCTTAATTATTTTACTGCATTTTACTATTAATCTGTGATCTTGAGGTTATTTACATTTATTGTACCTATATGGTGGAAATACTATTTAATAGTGTGCTGCTTTACATCTCTTTTCATCTCTGTGTTCAGTGACTTCACATTGGTGGCTTGAAGTCAAACGTGGTGGGAGACAGCAGCCCCCAACCTTTTTGGCACCAGAGACTGGTTTTGTGGAAGACAATTTTTCCACTGACGGGGGGTGAGGTGGGGGGATGATGGTTTCAGGATGATTCAAGTGCATTTATTGTGTACTTTGTTTCTATTATTATTACACTGTAATATATAATGAAATAATTATACAACTCACCATAATGCAGAATCAGTGGGAGCCCTGAGCTTGTTTTCACTTGCCACTCACTGATAGGGTTTTGAATTGAGTCTGCAAGCAATTGGTTTATTATGGTCTCTGTGCAGTCAAACCTCTCTGCTAATGATAATCTGTATTTGCAGCCACTCCCCAGTGCTAGCATCACTGCCTCAGCTCCACCTCAGACCATCAGGCATCAGATTCTCATAAGGAGCCTGCAGCCTAGATCCCTTGCATGTGCAGTTTACAATAGGGTTCGTGCTCCTATGAGAATCTAATGCCACCGCTCATCAGACAGGAGGCGGAGCTCAGGTGGTAGTGCAAGCATGGGGAGCGGCTGTAAATATAAATGAAGCTTTGCTCACTCCCCAGCCGCTCACTTCCTGCTGTGCGGCCCAGTTCCTAACAGGGGGTTGGGCACCCCTGGTGGCGGGTATTTGTACCATGGAAATTGGAAAATGCTATAAATCAGGACTTTTTTTAAGGAGCCTCAGAGTAAACATTTACCAGCACACTACTGAATAGGAAGTTCTTTTAGTGTAATGTTCTGCATGTTTGAAGATGCCTTTCTTTTATATCTGTCTCTCAAAATATATATTTATAGGGTGACTGAAAGTCTGGAAGCATAAAACTAGTTTTATTATCACCACTGATACTTTATTTATTACCCACAGGAAAATATGACTGGAATTAAAGCACATTAAATAAAATGAAAACAACAGTAATTATTTTTCCTATGTTTTACAACTTTTTGGACGTCCTAAATAGATAACATAAATAAATAGTGTGTACATGTATTCTGTGATACTGTATGTGTGTGTGTACGTATATTTATGTATATACATATGTAAATATAGTCAATCCTTATTATTTGGGGATTCTGAATTGGCGAATTCCCTAAAATGTATTTGTACCCCCAAAATTGATACTTGAAATGCTTTTGTAGTCATTCCTGGACATGCACAGAGTGGTGAAAAATTTGAGTTGCCTGACCTGATCACACATTACTAGCTGAGGTTCAAACAAGGCAACACTCTGCCTTCTCTCCTCTCATACTGTAAACAAGTGTCATTTCTGTGGTTTATTTAGTGCCATGTTTTTCTCATTTTTGTGCTTTTTTTTGGTGATTTCGCTGTTTAAAATGGCCCCTCAGCATGGTGCTGAAGTGCTGTTTAGTGTTACTAACTACAAGAAGGCTGTAATGTGCCTTACAGAGAAAATACATGTGTTAGATAAGCTTTATTGAGGCATTAGTTGTAGTATAGTGCTGTTGACCATGAGTATAACATTAATGAATCAACACATATATTGAATAAGGTGTCTTTAAACAGAAACACATAAAACAAGATATAGCTGATGAAAATGTTGTGACCAGAGGCTGAAGGAACGTAACCCTGTATTTCCCCTCAGAGCAATGATTCAGTATTTGCTAATTCACTGTTCCCAGTGAGTTTATAGAACATAATTACCTTGAATAATGAGAATCGACATGCAATTTAATGTTTTATTAATCGCTCAGGTAGTTCATAAGGTACATGGTAAATATTCAAATATTTATGAATATGCAGAAATATCAGTTAATATAAATGTATCATATTTTATTTATTTTTTTCCTTTTTTTTGATGTGGACCATTTTTAAAGTTTTTATTGGATTTGTTACAATATTGCTTCTGTTTTATGTTTTGGTTTTTTGGCCTCGAGGCATGTGGGATTTTAACTCCCCGACCAGGAATCGAACCCACACTCCCTGCATTGGTAGGCAAAGTATTAACCACTGGACCGCCAGGGAAGTCCCTGTATCATATTTTAAAGATTATTTTCTTTTCAACTTTTTTTGTGATTCGTTAACATTAGAGAAACGGATAGCTTATATAGTTATTCCTCTCATTGAGTGTATTGTTTATATAGATGTTTATCAATAGAGGTCACTTTCTGGAGCATTTAATTCATGATCCTAAAAGGTTTTATCTTGTTTCACCCAGATTGTGTATATGAATCTTTATTGAACACTGCTATTGATGTAGATTCACTAGAAGCACACTCACATTTAGATGAAGTCTGGATCAAAGAAGTGATAAAGAAGTCAGGGATGAAGTTAAAATGGAGCAAATTAAAACAGGACAAAGTCAGAGAAAATAAAGATGCTGTAAAAAGGTAAAACTTAACTGTATAAATTGGGGGAAGGAGACCACATTGTTTTATTCACACTTTTTAATGGAAACATTTGCCTTAAAATTTCTTTTGCAATTAAAATGATGTGTGAGTATAGGTTAAACTTTTCTTTGAAGTGCTTAAAGTATCAAAAAGTATATTCAAGTTATTATAAAACTCTAAGAGTTATTTTTCTTAGTTTGCTGAGTGTGTATATTGATTCTGAATTTTAAAATTTTATTCAGTTTTGCTCACTGTTACGAAGATGCCTACAGTAGGTGGACAGTCATTATTATTTTATCATAAGTCATTGTATGTATAGAAGAGGAAAATAGTTATGTCTAATCAAAACTAAATGTTGGGTTTTATTGTTAATGGTAGTTCACAGAGATAACTGCAGATCAGTTCACTGGCTATGAAGTGTTTCTGATATTTAAGAAATGAAACTCCTTTGCTGTTAATTGTAGGCCCCAGGCAGATCCAGCTTTATTAATACCAAGGTCCCCAGTTGTTACTATAATGGGCCATGTTGATCATGGAAAAACGACGTTACTTGACAAACTGCGAAAAACTCAAGTGGCAGCAATGGAAGCTGGAGGCATCACTCAGCACATTGGTGCCTTTCTTGGTATGAACACAGATCACCTTACAATGTGCTTGGGAACCCCATATATTATTTTCTTAAAATAGTGTCACAGTATGAAATATATGAATTTAAAGTAAAAGAAAGGCTAAAGCCTAAAGCCATTGGTTTGATGAAATGTAGAGCTGGTGGTTAATAAAGGTTATTTTGTACAGTGTATAAGAAGAAAATTATACCTTTTGTATTCTAGCTCATTCTTAGTTTGGTTTAATGAACCTAAGACTCTTCAATGCTAGGTTGTCATAATGTTACCACTCATAATTGAGTGTCATTTGCTGAACACCTGGCATGTACCCAGCACTGTTCTGAGCACCTTATATGCTTTATCTTTTTTTATCTTCACAACATCATGAGGTAGGTATTAATATTCCTACATACATATAAGGAGGCTGAGGCTTGTTTAGGTTGAGTTACTTGCTCAAAGTACACAGCTTGTAAAGTGGCAAAGCCAGCATTTAAACCCAAGGCTGTTGGACTCAAATCCTGAGCTTCTAACTGTGTACTAAATTGCCTCTGTTGCTCAAGACAGTTGTGCAACTGGTGTTTGCTAATGCAGGAGTGGCTGCCTAGACAACTATCAGTCTGGTTTTTTCTCCAGAATATATTCCAGTTGGTACATTTATGAAAGTAGTTATATTCTAGAAATAGGTCGAGTTTTAGTTTGAAATTATTACATGAAAAGAAAACCTTAAAGATCTCACTGGTATGTTATCACTTTTCATTGTGGAATGATGATCCAAATGCATTGTTCTGATTAAGATTAATGGAAAGAATAAAATTATTTTGAAGAATTATTGATTGTGTTGATACGGTCATGTATATTCCTTTGTATTAAGGAAGCATATATTTGAGTGCTTAGAGTTCTTGGATTTCTGTTTCCACAGTTTCTCTGCCTTCTGGGGAAAAGATAACCTTTCTTGATACTCCAGGACATGCTGCTTTCTCAGCAATGAGAGCCAGAGGTGCTCAGGTCACTGACATTATCATATTGGTTGTAGCTGCAGATGATGGAGTGATGAAACAAACTGTAGAATCCATTCAGCATGCCAAAGATGCTCAAGGTACTGTGGCTGACTTACATGTATCAGGAAGGAAGTTGCTTTCTTTTTTTTAAAGGATCTACTACAGAGTCACTGTTTTTACATGTTGCTTATTTAATCTTCCTGGCAATCCCAGGATTATTATACCTGTTCTACAGGTAAGGTGCAAAGAAAGTTGAATTGTTTTCCCAAAGACATTAACTCCTAAGAAGAGTATAGCAGGATTCAACTTGGGACTTGTGACCACAAGGATAGTCCTTCCTCTACTATTTACTGACTTGGCATGGTGTGACAATTTAACAGTCTCAAATGACTTTTTAGAAAACATTTTAGGGCTTCCCTGGTGGCGCAGTGGTTGAGAGTCTGCCTGCTGATGCAGGGACACGGGTTCGTGCCCCGGTCCAGGAGGGTCCCACATGCCGCGGAGCGGCTGGGCCCGTGAGCCATGGTCACTGAGCCTATGCGTCTGGAGCCTGTGCTCCACAACGGGAGAGGCCACAACAGTGAGAGGCCCACGTACCGCAAAATAAATAAATAAATAAATAAATAAATAAATAAATAGATAGATAGATAGATAGATAGATAGATAACATTTTAACGTTTAACAGCTATAAAAGTAAGCCTAGAATAATGAACCCCTATGTACCCATCACCTCAATTCATTAGGAGTTACAAAGTTGTGATATTCTAATTGTTATTCCTTATTCATTTATTATCTGGAATTCTTCTCTAAAAGAAACTTTTACCTCATCTGCTTTAAATAAGTCTCATTTGGTCAAAGGTATAAAATCGAAACTTTTGGAAAATATTTGGCTATCTTCTCCCTTATTTCTCCATTTAAAAATTGTAATAATAGGGAATTCCCTGGCAGTCCAGTGGTTAGGACTGCACACTTTCACTGCCGAGGGCACAAGTTCAATCCCTGGTTGGGGAACTAAGATCTTGCAAGCCACATGGCATGACCAAGAAAAAAGAAATTGTAATAATAAACACCACACACATACTTTGTACATTCATTCTCATTGTGATATGACCCTACACCCACTGAGAAAATAATGTTGTCTTGAGAAAACGCACCTGATGGAATGCGTCACATTCCCCTAGGTTTGTTGGCAAGAAAAAAAAGAAAGGGTTGACAATCATTGATCTAGTCCAGTTTTTTTTTTTCATCTCACAACATGAAAACTAAGACCCAGAGGGTGGCAGGAACTTCCCCAGTTACAGTTAATTTGCAACATGCCTGCATTTGGAATCCGGTCTTCTAGCTTGTGTTCCTCTCTTTATTTTTTAATTCATCAAAACTACCTTTGTGGAATGGGCTATGTTCTTAATGATCCTAGGGAATTTAATAAAAATAAGAGTGGTAAATCTGTCAGGGACCCCGTAACAAAGCAGTTGGTTGAGATATGATAAATTCCTTACATCATGCTTTCTGTATCTGTTCTCTTGGTGCCTGTTAAGTTCCAGCTGATCAATATAGAATGTACTTTTTCATAATAATAGGCTATGGATTGCATAGCTCTTTCGTGTCTGTTTTCAATTTCTATTCCTTTGATACCTGAGAAAATTGCAGAGTTGGTGAAACTCAATCAGAATTATCTCCTAGAATTTTGTGTGAGTTCTCTAATGAAAGGGTATGTTTAGTAATGACAAGTAGATTATAAGATTATTTGGTTCATTCATTAAGTAAACATTTATTGAGAATCTACTTTGTGTCAGTCACTCAGCTAAGTGTGTATGAAGAAAGAGTTGCTGTAAATCCTAAAAGAAAGTTTACAATAATGGTACTTAGTTTCACCCCAGGGTGAGATGTTGGGTTTTAACAGGGAATTAAACTCCTGGAAAGAAGAGGCAAATGATCTAGTGGTATTAGAATTAGAATCTTCTCTTGATTTTTTTTTTTTTTTTTTTTTTTTGCGGTACGCAGGCCTCTCACTGTTGTGGCCTCTCCCGTTGCGGAGCACAGGCTCCGGACGCGCAGGCTCAGCGGCCATGGCTCACGGGCCCAGCCGCTCCGCGGCATGTGGGATCTCCCCGGACCGGGGCACGGACCCGTGTCCCCTGCATCGGCAGGCGGACTCTCAACCATTGCGCCACCAGGGAAGCCCCTTGATTTTTTTTTTTTTCTGGAGATTATCTCTAGTGTAGTTGCTGATCTTGCTTTCAGATTTAAGGATAGTCCTTTCTCTACCCTAAATACTGTTGTGTGTTTTGTTTTTGTTTTTTAATCAGCATAATTGCGTATTCTTAATTCAGAATCTTATAATTGCAGTTTTGACATCTCTCATCTGGAATCCTTCATGTGTATAAAGTAGAGTAGGTGGGTGTAAAGTGGGTCTTTTCAGGTCTTTTGTTAGATAAATACATCCACTGGGTCAGGAGAAAGCCAGAAAACGTTGGCATCTTTCATTGTGAATACCTGGAGTTGAAGTGTCATCATTTGCACTCTTCTTAACTCTGTCTCTTTCAGTTCCTATTGTCCTTGCCATAAACAAATGTGACAAAGCTGAGGCTGATCCTGAGAAAGTGAAGAAAGAACTGCTAGCTTATGATGTGGTATGTGAGGATTATGGAGGCGATGTTCAAGCAGTGCGTGTTTCTGCACTCACGGTAAGTGCAGGCACCTCAGAGACAGTGTGTTCAGATGGGAGTGCTACACATCATGCACATAGTGCCTTATACCTAGAGAACATTTTGACATCCATAATTTCTGTTGTTGTTTAAAAATTCTCTGAGAACTAGGCAAAGCTGGTATCATTATCCTAGTTTGGCAGATGAGAAATTAGGCTCAGAAAGATTAGTCATCAATCCAGAGGAGTCAGGTTTACCTATGCTTTTCTTACTATGAGGTACTTAGAATGAGGAGAATAAGTGGTGAATGATGTGGGGATAGGATAATAGTAGGATAAAGACTGTTTTAAGCAGAAACGAAATTCAGTTGGTAATAAAAAGTGCTTGTTTTTAAAGTGAAAATCTATAGAATAGGTCTTAGGGCATTTAAGAGAAATTTAAACAAATAAAACTTTTTACTAATACAGTGTTGAAATATTTTGGTTCAGTTTGTTATTGATTGACTCAGTGTTTCTATGAACTAAATTGCTCTAAGTTTTATAATGTTATTTATGATGAATTCCATTTTCTTTTAAATTACCAATTATTCTCTTCTGGATAAAATATACCAAGGAAGCTCAGTACTTGCTTTGGGATAGCATTTTCCAATTCTCTTGTCCTATACAGGTTGCTGCTAAGTAAAAATTTGCTTTTTTGTCCATTCTTACCATATTCCATGGTTTACTTGTAATATGGACTTTTTTTCTTCTGATCATTTGGTGAAGAAATTGTACTTTATTTGGCCACCTTCCTCCAATTAAGTCTCATTTTATCTTTACTTTTCCTAAATTTGTTACCTCCAAGATGATTAGAAGTTATACCTCTGTTAATAGTAAAACTATGCCTCTTTTTCTCTGAAACTCATAAAATGCCACCTTACTTTGTCATCTTTCTACTATACCTTGATTGTTACTACAATGTGAAAACCAGATGGCAAGATTAGAACATTTGAAGACATGACCACCTTTTGTGTCCAGATATTAGATGAGTAGATAGATAGGTGTAAAGCTGCTTAGGCAAATTTGGAGGCATGGCAGAGATGAATCCTGGGAATGGAGGTAAGAGAGTGGCAGGGAAGTAAGATGAGGCCTTCTTTTCCGAGGAAGAATAGAGGACTCTTCATGCAAAGAAACAACCCCAGCTCTGCTTTTCAGAGCAGCATCTTGTAAACTGGAATAAATACTAGGAATAAGTAGATGGGTAAGCACACTGTTTAGTTAGTTTTGTTACAGTTGTCTGTGTTGCTTTATATTGTAACAATTGTGAGCAAGCTCTTAGCTGACATGGAGAATGGAAAAATCCCTTGTCCATCCATTCCAATTCCATCACCCGTTAATCAGCTGCATGATCTTGGAGCCTTAGAAAGCATAGTAGACATAGATCATTAAAGGTGAAAGAATCATCTAATCTAGCTCCTTCATTTTACAGTTGAGGAAAGGTGATCCAGGAGGTGAACTGATTTTCCAAGGTTGTACAGCTGGGTAGTTGCAGAGTATAGGTTATAGCTTGGGTCTAGTCAGTGCTTTTTCTCCTTATTTATTTAATAAGAGTAAATAGTGTTTGATTTACTTATTTTACAGGATTCTTGAGTGGGTCAGATGAAATCAGTGAAAGCTTGTTCAATTGGATAGAACTTCAATTGTAATGTACCATTGTAAAGAAAGTGAGAGGAAGAAAACACAATTGTAGAGACAGATGGAGGACAGAGGGAGAAAGAAGCATGTGTTTATAAAAGGGTATTAACAAACTCTAGTAGCTATTCTTAAAAATATATAGATAGGGCCTCCCTGGTGGCGCAGTGGTTGAGAGTCCGCCTGCCGATGCAGGGGATACGGGTTCGTGCCCCGGTCTGGGAGGATCCCATATGCCGCGGAGCGGCTGGGCCCGTGAGCCATGGCTGCTGAGCCTGCGCATCCGGAGCCTGTGCTCCGCAACGGGAGAGGCCACAACAGTGAGAGGCCCGCATACCACAAAAAAAAAAAAAAAAAAAAAAAAAAAATATATATATATAGATAGATAGATAGATAATATATATATAATATATATATTATATATATAATATCTATATGTATAGCCACTGTTCATTGCAAGATCTGTCCCTGGGTCAGATTTTCTTGCTTATCTCTTCTTCCCTTTCTCCCTTCCTCCCTTCCTCCCTCCCTTCTTTCCTTCCGTCAAATAGGGTAATTCATGTTTTTGGGTTTTTTTAACATCTTTATTAGAGTATAATTGCTTTACGATGGTGTGTTAGTTTCTGCTTTATAACAAAATGAATCAGCTATACATATACATATATCCCTATATCTCCTCCCTCTTGCGTCTCCCCCCGCCCCACCCTCCCTATCCCACCCCTCTAGGTGGTCACAGAGCACCGAGTTGATCTCCCTGTGCTATGCGGCTGCTTCCCACTAGCTATCAGTTTTACATTTGGTAGTATATATAAGTCCATGCCACTCCCAGTTTGTCCCAGATTACCCTTCCCCTCCCCGTGTCCTCAAGTCCATTCTCTATGTCTGCATCTTTATTCCTGTCCTGCCCCTAGGTTCTTCATAACCATTTATTCTTTTTTTTTTAAATTCCATATATATGTGTTAGCATACGGTATTTGTTTTTCTCTTTCTGACTCACTTCACTCTGTATGACAGACTCTAGGTCCATCCACCTCACTACAAATAACTCAGTTTCGTTTCTTTTTATGGCTGAGTAATATTCCATTGTGTAACTGTGCCACATCTTCTTCATCTATTCATCTGTCGATGAACACTTAGGTTGCTTCCATGTCCTGGGTATTGTAAATAGAGCTGCAGTGAACACTGTGGGACATGACTCTTTGAATTATGGTTTTCTCAGGGTATATGCCCAGCAGTGGGATTGCTGAGTCATATGGTAGTTTTACTTTTAGTTTTTTAAGGAACCTCCATACTGTTCTCCATAGTGGCTGTATCAATTTACATTCCCACCAACAGTGCAAGAGGGTTCCCTTTTCTCCACACCCTCTCCAGCATTTATTGTTTGTAGATTTTTTGATGATGGCCATTCTGACCGGTGTGAGGTGATAGACCTCATTGTAGTTTTGATTTGTGTTTCTCTAATGATTAGTGATGTTGAGCATTCTTTCATGTGTTTGTTGGCAATCTGACTATGTTCTTGGAGAAATGTCTATTTCGGTGTTCTGCCCATTTTTGGATTGGGTTGTTTGTTTTTTTGATACTGAGCTGCATGAACTGCTTGTAAATTTTGGAGATTAATCCTTTGTCAGTTGCTTCATTTTCAAATATTTTCTCCCATTCTGAGGGTTGTCTTTTCATCTTGTTTACGGTTTCCTTAGCTGTGCAAAAGCTTTTAAGTTTCATTAGGTCCCATTTGTTTATTTTTGTTTTTATTTCCATTTTTCTAAGAGGTGGGTCAAAAATGATCTTGCTGTGATTTATGTCATAGAGTGTTCTACCTATGTTTTCCTCTAAGAGTTTTATAGTGTCTGGCCTTACATTTAGGTCTTTAATCCATTTAGAGTTTATTTTTGTGTATGGTGTTAGGGAGTGTTCTAATTTCATTCTTTTACATGTAGCTGTCCAGTTTTCCCAGTACTACTTATTGAAGAGGCTGTCTTTTCTCCATTGTATATTCTTGCCTCCTTTATCAAAAATAAGGTGACCATTTGTGTGTGGGTTTATCTCTGGGCTTTCTATCCTGTTCCATTGATCTGTATTTATGTTTTTGTGCCAGTACCATACTGTCTTGATTACTGTAGCTTTGTAGTATAGTCTGAAGTCCAGGAGCCTGATTCCTCCAGCTCCGTTTTTCTTTCTCAAGATTGCTGTGGCTATTCAGGGTCTTTTGTGTTTCCATACAAATTGTGAAATTTTTTGTTTGAGTTCTGTGGAAAATGCCATTGGTAGTTTGACAGGGACTGCACTGAATCTGTAGATTGCTTTGGGTAGTATAGTCATTTTCACAGTGTTGATTCTTCCAATCCAAGAACATGGTATATCTGTCCATCTGTTTGTATCATCTTTAATTTCTTTCATCAGTGTCTTATAGTTTTCTGCATACAGGTCTTTTATCTCCTTAGGTAGGCTTATTCCTAGCTATTTTATTCTTTTTGTTGCAGTGGTAAATGGGAGTGTTTCCTTAATTTTTCTTTCAGATTTTTCATCATTAGTGTATAGGAACGCAAGGAATTTCTGTGCATTAATTTTGTATCCTGCTACTTTTCCAAATTCATTGATTACCTCTAGTAGTTTTCTGGTAGAGTCTTTAGGATTCTCTATGTATAGTATCATGTCATCTGCAAACAGTGACAGCTTTACTTCTTCTTTTCCAATTTGGATTTCTTTTATTTCTTTTTCTTCTCTGATTGCTGTGGCTAAAACTTCCAAAACTATGTTGAATAATAGCAGTGAGACTGGGCAACCTTGTCTTGTTCCTGATCTTAGTGGAAATGCTTTCAGCTTTTTACCATTGAGAAAGGTGTTGGCTGTGGGTTTGTCACATATGGCCTTTATTATGTTGAGGTAAGTTCCCTCTGTGCCTACTCTCTGGAGGGTTTTTATCATAAATGGGTGTTGAATTTTGTCAAAAGCTTTTTCTGCATCTATTGAGTTGATCACATGGTTTTTCTCCTTCAGTTTGTTAATATGGTGTATCACATTGATTGATTTGCGTATATTGAAGAATCCTTGCATTCCTGGGATAAACCCCACTTGATCATGGTGTATGATCCTTTTAATGTGTTGTTGGATTCTGTTTGCTAGTATTTTGTTGAGGATTTTTGCATCTATGTTCATCAGTGATATTGGCCTGTAGTTTTCTTTCTTTGAAACATCTTTGTCTTCTTTTGGTATCAGGGTGATGGTGGCCTCGTAGAACGATTTTGGGAGTGTTCCTCCCTCTGCTATGTTTTGGAAGAGTTTGAGAAGGATAGGAGTTAGTTCATCTCTAAATGTTTGATAGAATTCGCCTATGAAGCCATCTGATCCTGAGCTTTTGTTTGTTGGAAGATTTTTAATCACAGTCTAATTTCAGTGCTTGTGATTGGTCTGTTTATATTTTCTATTCTTCTGGTTCAGTCTTGGAAAGTTGTGCTTTTGTAAGAATTTGTCCATTTCTTCCAGGTTGTCCATTTTATTGGCATATAGTTGCTTATAGTAATCTCTCATGATCCTTTGTATTTCTGCAGTGTCAGTTGTTAGTTCTGCTTTTTCATTTCTAATTCTATTGATTTGCGTTGTCTCTCTTTTTTTTTTTTTTTTTTGGTACGCGGGCCTCTCACTGTTGTGGCCTCTCCCATTGTGGAGCACAGGCTCCGGACGTGCGGCTCAGTGGCCATGGCTCACGGGCCCAGCCGCTCCGCGGCTTATGGGATCTTTTCGGACCGGGGCATGAACCCATGTCCCCTGCATCGGCAGGTGGACTCTCAACCACTGCGCCACCAGGGAAGCCCTCTCCCTTTTCTTCTTGATGAGTCTGGCTAATGGTTTATCAATTTTGTTTATCTTCTCAAAGAACCACCTTTTAGTTTTATTGATCTTTGCTATTGTTTCCTTCATTTCTTTTTCATTTATTTCTGATCTTTATGATTTCTTTCCTTCTGCTAACTTTGGGGTTTTTTTGTTCTTCTTTCTCTGGTTACTTTAGGTGTAAGGTTAGGTTGTTTATTTGAGATGTTTCTTGTGTCTTGAGGTAGGATTGTATTGCTATAAAGTTCCCTCTTAGAACTACTTTTGCTACATCCCATAGGTTTTGGGTTGTCGTGTTGTCATTGTCATTTGTTTCTAGGTATTTTTTGATTTCCTCTTTGATTTCTCCAGTGATCTCTTGGTTATTAAGTAGTGTATTGTTTAGCCTCCATGTGTCTGTATGTTTTACAGATTTTTTCCTGTAATTGATATCTAGTCTCGTAGCATTGTGTAATTCATGTAATTGATATCTAGTCTCATAGCATTGTGTAATTCATGTTTTTAATGCTTAAAGAGAAAAGTGTAACTGTCGAGGATTATTTGGCTTTCTGATCCTGGTATTTACATTTACAGATATTATTTATTAATATATATTAACAGTTTTTTTTGTTATTAAAGGGCGATAACATGATGGCTTTGGCAGAGGCAACAGTTGCTCTTGCAGAAATGTTAGAATTGAAAGCAGACCCTACTGGTCCAGTTGAAGGAACAGTGATAGAATCTTTCACAGACAAAGGAAGAGGGTAGGTCTGTTAAAATGCTTGCTTTCTAATAATTTTATTTCATTGTTTTTGTGACTTGATTATATAACAGTATCTTATGTTTATTGCACATTATTGTTAGTCCCTGAACAATATTTTCAAAGCATTTGTTTCAAAAAATATGGATTTCCCTGGCAGTCCAGTGGTTAAGACTCTGCGCTGCCACTGCAGGGGGCACGGGTTTGATCCCTGGTTGGGGAAGTTATGCATGCCGCAGCGGTGCAGCCAAAGAAAAAGAATTTTTTTTTAATAAAAGTAAAAAGTATTTTATTGCACTGGCACACGGAACGCAAACATGCAGTTATCACTAGATCATAGCAAATATGTGTATACACTTAGTAGTCATATTTAGGTGACTTAGTAGTTCAATTTGCTTGATTTTTTTTTTCCCCACTGACTTAACTGAATTGCTGAAGCCTTATAGACTAACGTAACTTGGAATAAAATAGCAGTTGTTGCATTTTAGGGTTTCTAAATTCTTTATGTCCTTACCCATTAATATATAGTAAGATTGTTGGAATAGTGTTCTCTTCTTTAATTTCCCTCCCTATTAGCAAAAGAGGTCTTTTCACTGCTTAACAAATTAGTTATAGAAAGGAGATTAGGATTCTGTCAGAACACTTAGCTGTCTGCACACTTCACTACCATAACCTTACAAGAAATGTTTTTTGTTTTCTTTTTTTTTCAAATTGTGGTAAAAAGTGCATAATATTAAATTTACCATCTTAACCATTTTGAAACGTACAGTTCAGTAGTATTAAGTATATTCATATTGTTGTGCAACAGATCTCTAGAACTTTTTCATCTTGCAAAACAAACTCTATACCCATGAAGCACTAATTTCCCCGCCCTCCTCCCCCGAGCCTTTGGCAACTGTCTTTCAGTAGTTGTTTCCATGATTTTGACTACTTTAGATACTTCATATGAGTGGAATCATATAATATTGTCCTTTTTGACTGGCTTATTTCATTTAGCATATGTTCATCCAGGAGGTTCATCCGTATTCTAGCATGTGACAGGATTTTCTTTTTTTAAGGTTTTATAATACTCCATTATATATATATACTGCATGTTCTTTATCCATTCTTCCATTGATGGACATTTAGGTTGTAATTATGAAGAAATGTCTTTATAGTATGAAAAACTGTTTGAGAAGTGGTGGAATTAACCCTGTGTGTTCAAATTATATATTTTTTAATCTCATAAAGATATCTTTACTGAGAAAGTGCCATTACATCCTGATTATGGCATTAAGAGTATATACTTTTATTTTCATATTAGTCCTGTTACTACAGCTATAATTCAAAGAGGAACTTTGAGAAAAGGCTCCATTCTGGTTGCTGGAAAGAGTTGGGCAAAAGTACGCTTAATGTTTGATGAAAATGACAAAGCAATCAATGAGGCCTATCCCAGCATGCCAGTGGGAATTATAGGCTGGAGAGACCTCCCTTCTGCAGGAGATGAAATTCTTGAAGTAGAATCTGAGGTATATCAAGCTTAATTCCTATGCAGTAGATATAATGATTTAAAATATCAATCTATACTGTTATACCAAATAAGTAATAAGTAATTCAGTACTATAACGGGCTGTGAGGGGGGGCCAGTGATGTCATTTTAGAGTTTGGCTGTAAAATTTGGCTTTTAAAATTTGAGATAAGATTTTTAAATAATTTCAAATTTACACAAAGCCTCCATATTAAAGTTCTGTAAGTTTCTTAAAACTTTAACATTAGTGGTTTCATATATGAGCTAGCCTAATTTCATAGTGGAGGAAAAAACCAGCAGTTACTGGTTTCTATTTAGTTAAATAATTCCCTTTTTTTTTTCCCCTATAAAGCCAAGGGCACGTGAAGTTGTTCACTGGAGGAAGTATGAGCAAGAACAGGAGAAAAATAAAGAGGATCTGGAATTAATAGAAGAAAAGCGAAAGGAACACCAAGAAGCACATCGGAAAGCCCGTGAGAAGTATGGCACTTTGCACTGGAAGGAGAGGTCATTTATAAAGTACAAAATAAAAAAACAGCAGCAACCCTTAAAGCCAAAAGAAAAAGCAGGAGGAGATTCAAATGTACTTCCTATAATTATTAAAGGTGACTTTTAAAAGATTTTACTTTACAACTCATTTTAGGAATATATGTATTTCGTCATTCTCACAATTAATTTGGGCCATTAAATTTAAGTCAAAATGATTTCAGTATTTTGGGGGGGAATTTTTAAAAATTGAGATATACTTGACATGTAACATTATATTAGTTTCATAATGATTCAGTGTTGCATATATGGTGAAATGATCACCATAATAAGTCTAATTAACACCTGTCACCATCCTTAGTTATAAAAATTTTTTTTTCTTGAGCACTTTTAATATCTACTCTCTTAGCAACTTTCAAATTTGCAATGCAGTGTTATTGACTATAGTCACCATGCTGCATATTATATTCCCATGACATATTTACTTTATAACTGGAAGTTTGTACCTTTTGACCCTCTTCACCCTTTTTGCCCACCCCCTCACTGGGGGAGATTTCCTTAGTAAACATTTATCTAGTGGACTTTGTTGTAAATGTACATTTGGTTCTTTATACTTTATTCAGTTAAGTAGATATTTATAAGGCTAAACCTAAAGAAAAGTGGATTTTGTGGTAAATGCTATTCCTATTATTGCTTTAAGTAGATTATTGTCATTTTTGTGTCTGTTCATTTCTAACTCCTAACACCAATAATTTTAAACTTTTGCTGCACTTAGGTGATGTTGACGGTTCCGTTGAGGCCATTTTGAACATTATGGATTCCTATGATGCTTCACATGAGTGTGAACTAGAGTTAGTACATTTTGGTGTGGGTGATATTAGTGAAAATGATGTTAACCTTGCTGAAACATTTCATGGTGAGGATTCCGTTTCCTGTTTGTTTAACTGTGTTCCCTAGAGCATACTCTGAACCATTTGCTTCTGTCTTTTGTTGCTGGGCTAGTCACACCTGACATTTTACCCCCATCGGTATCCCCCTTCCTGTTGCAGTTCAGTCTCAGCTAGTGATTGAGGGCAAACGGGATGTGCAGTGTTGCAGCCACAGCTCCACTGTGGCTGTCATTGTTGTACTGAAACTTTGGGGAACTATTTCAAGCCCCAGTAGTATTTCTTGACTGTACCAATACTGCCTCCTCACCCCTTCCAGTTCCCCACCAAACCCAGGCTTGGTTCTCTCTCTCTTTCATTTAGCCTTTTTGAATGCTCCTGAATCTGCAATCAGCCTACTCAGTACTTTCCTTCATCTTTTACTTTTGGTTGCCTATTTTTGTTTACTTATAATTTTACAAATTTTATTTTTCTTAAATCAAAAGCTCTTTTTAGCTTTATATGCCTTGAAGACAAGGGGACTGTTTATGAGTCAAACTTAGGATACACAGAAAGGGGACTCATGATTGCATGACTGTCACTTTAACTAGGTTTAACATCTAGGCAAAGCACCAGTGTTATTGAGTGATTAATGAATCATTTAGGAAGGGGGTACTTCATGACCTAACTTGATTAGAATTAGATGTTACCTCTACTACTGACAAGATGTTTTCAATAATGTTGGTTATTTCAAAGTATTTTATGGGCACTGACTTTTCTATTAATGTAGATAGTATGATGCATTGAATGATTTCTTAATGATAATAAGACTTTCAAGGTGGTTCTGTTTTTCTCCTGATTAAGGCATTTGCATAAATTTTTTTTCACACCCCCAAGGTATTTGCAGTTAAATACATTATTTGTTCTTTGGTAAAATGGTCAGCTCCATGGAACTTCTTTCATTTCTTAAACAACTCTTGAACTTTACCAATTAAGTAACTACAGTTGACACTTGAACAACATGGGTTTGAACTGCGGGTCCACTTATACGTGGATTTTTTCAGTAGTAAATATTACAGTACTACAAGATCCGAGGTTGGTTAACTCCTCGGATGTGGAGGAACCGCATTTATCTGGAGGGCCAACCATAAATTATGCTCGGATTTTCAACTACACGGAGGATTGGTGCCCCTAACACCTGTGTTGCTCAAGGGTCATCTGTATTTTTTGAATATCTTTTGGCCAGCTGAATACCTAAGAGCAAACAACAAAAGTTGTAGACTATAAGATTATAATTAATAATGGAATTGTTATTAAAATAATGTAATATTTCAGTTCTAATCATTTTTTTCTTATTTCTCTGGTATGAAAGCTCCGTTTAGCATATTGCCTTGCACATTATGGTCATTTAAAATAATGTTTCTTAAATGATTGGATTTAAAAATCATAAAGAAATCTTACTTGTTTAATAAGCCACAATAGAATTTATAAAATCCTTTCATTAATTTAAAAATTAACTAGTTTTCGTGAGAAAAAATTATAGAATTTACCTCTCCTACTCACTTTTAATTTACATAGAAGCAAAAAATTTAGATTTGAGTTTTTGCTTGAAAGACAAACTGTTTAATGCAATATTTGTGCTACTTTATTGTATTTATGCTTGCCAGGTGTTATATACGGCTTCAATGTGAATGCAGGCAATGTTATCCAGCAGTCAGCTGCAAAAAAAGGAGTAAAAATTAAACTTCACAAAATCATTTACCGTCTTATTGAAGATTTGCAGGAGGAACTGAGCAGTAGATTGCCCTGCATTGTGGAAGAGCACACAATAGGTGAGTGTTCACTGAATGTTTAAACATTCATATCTAACCTGCTGTAACTAACACTTGAAAGCAAAGTTTAAGGGAAATGTATTTTGCTGTTTAAATATGTTCACTGTTCCAACACATATCCTGTGTTCTAGAAAAAATTGACTACTATAGATAAAGGTTCAGTGTAACTTCGTATGAATTATAAACACCTGCCCTCTGCAAGGTGTTGTGCTTTTGGCTGTGAGGATACAAAGGCAAATAAGGCAGTAAGAACTTGCCCTCTAGTTAGACATAAACCACTAGTTGTAATACAGAGTAGACTGGGATGGGAGGTATAAACATTATTAACAGTGTTGTGGAAGGAGCCATTGATTTTGTCCAGCAGCTGGCAAAGAAATCCACCATGAGAAGAAAATTTACTTTAAATATTAAACACTTAAAAATATTTTTTTCTAACATATCCCTTGGCCAGTTTAACGGCTAAATTTATTTCAGATGGACTGAATCAGTTTATCTGTTCTTTTTCCTCCCCACATCCAGATATTTTTGGTTAACTTTTAATTTTGATGGTAGTTTTATATTTCCAGAAAAATTACTGGAAAAGTATAAGCAACTCCCTCCCAGTTCACCAGTTGTTTACATTTTGCCCCATTTGCTTTAGTCCTCCCCCTTCACACACACACACACACACACTTTTTTTTTTCTGGGCCATTTGATAGTAAATTTGAGATATTGTGTTCATTTGCCCCTAAATATTTGCATTTCCTAAACACAAGGATGTTCTCATATAAAACTGCAGAACAAGTATCAAACTCAGGAAATTGAACATTAATACTCTTATCTAAGTCACAGTCCATATTCCAATTTTGTTCATTGTCCCTATATAATGTACTTTATAAATATATTTTTTTCCCTCAGTTCAGGATCACAGATTAGGTTCTTCAGTCTTTTTTGACCTTGACATTTTTGAAGTGTATATAGGCCAGTGATTTTGTTGAATGTACTTTAATTTGGATTTGTCTGTTTCCTCATGATGAGACTCAGTATTTGCATTTTTGGTCCACAGTACAGATTTATTTTAGGCTTTTCTGACCTACTTAACATGATCACACAGAGATTTGTATGTTCTTGTGCTAAGAGCAATTTGGAAAACTGAGTCATATGAGGGTTTCCAGGGGTAAGTGAGCACCAAATAACACTAACCGTAGAAAACTGGTACATTATAGTGTGTGATACCGTGTCATTATTGGAATTTGTTTTAAATTTCAGTCAGTAAAAAAAAATTAAGCTGACTCACAGAATTAGTACTCTTAAGTGTATATAAATTACCCGTGGTGAGATTAAAAATAAATCAGGCAACAACGGATGGTCCATTCAAGAAAATATATTGAGGGACAACTGAAAATTAGGTTTTCATGGAGCAGACAGGAATTATACTAATCTTATCAACGGATAGCATCTTCTATTGCATTTTATTCATCCAAAAAAGTGAGCATTTTTTTTTCATTCTTTTGGTAAGCACATGTAGTTTTGTTGATTTTCTTTTCCAAGAATACCCAAGGGTTTTCATGTTTTTATTTCTAATATTGGCCAGGAAAATAAAGTTGGTTGAGTCAGAGAAAATTAGGACTTCCTTGCACAAGTTTGTAGTTTTTCTCACACCTTTAACTGTTACTCTGCCGAATGTCAGAAATTATGTATCTCTCAGAATTTTTGTTTTCTTTATACTTAATGTTCTCTTCTTCCTAAAGGTGAGGCTTCTATACTAGCTACCTTCTCTGTAACAGAAGGGAAGAAAAAAGTTCCTGTGGCCGGCTGCAGAGTCCAAAAGGGACAGTTAGAAAAGCAAAAAAAATTTAAATTAATACGTAATGGACATGTTATTTGGAAGGGTAAGCAACATAAAACTGTTTCTATGTCATATCCAGTCACCGAAACCTGATGATCCTGGGTAACTGAAATCTTTCACTCCCATAATCCTAGTTCAGGCCACTTCTTGCTAACTCATATCTGGCCTCCAGTCCTAATGCCTCTCCCAGGATTGTTAGTCGCCAGATCTAAGGTTCTAAAAATTGGCCCCAAACTACCTTTCCAGCCATGTCTCTCCTACACTTGGATCCACATCATTATATTTTCATCCTTTCTTAACAACCTTGTGCCTGCATCGTCTTCATCCTGGTGTAACTCATTCTTCAAGTCCCGAGTATAACCCCCATCCCCTGTAGTGTTTACCCTTGAAAAGGGAGACAGTACTTTTCACTACAAATCACATCTTATTTATAGCAAACTTCATTTTTCTTTGGTTTCCCTGGTATTTCATCCCATCTTTTAACATGACAGGACTGTAAAATCTGTAAGAATTTCAGTGTAATTTTCCTTTTAACACCAGACTACAACTGCACTTGTTGGGTACTTATTTGTTGAGTTATATAAACCGTAGTAAGTTTTTTTTTTCTTTTTTAAGGCTCATTAATCTCACTGAAACACCATAAAGATGATATTTCAGTCATCAAAACTGGAATGGATTGCGGTCTTAGTTTGGATGAAGAAAAGATAGAATTTAAAGTGGGAGATGATATTGTCTGTTATGAAGAAAAAGAAGTTCTAGCCAAGACTTCTTGGGATCCAGGATTTTAAAATTATGTTAAAGATGTAAATGATTAAATGTTTTGCTTTATTACAGAGCAACTAGTTTTGTCTTACTAAAGGTAATTCACCACTCACTGCTGGTCAGAAAGTTCTACCGAGCATTAACAGGTGTAACTGTCAAAACGCTACAGAATTAGGAAACCTTATTTAAGGGCGCGTCCAACTAGAAATCCTGGAGTAGGGAAAGAATATGGCTAAAGGGAATTGTTAATTATTGGTATATCAGTGAATCTAATAATCAGTTTAATAAACTTCAAGTGCTTTAGTTCATTGATATCAAGCAGGCCTCCCTGAACTGTGCTCCTTAGATAAAAATATGGTACCAGTCAAATACTGTGAAACTATTATTTTTCAGTGTCAGCAGTACCAATAAGCAAACCTCAGAACTTAAATTCCAAAGAGGAGTTCACACTCAACATTAAAGGACTTTGGGTGAAATTTTAATAATCTTTATTGGAGTATAACTGCTTCACAATACTGTGTTACCTTCTATTGTACAACAAAGTGAATCAGCCATATGCAGATGAATTTTTTAACTGGTAAGAGAGCTCTGCTGCCTTTAAACTTCCTTTGTAGGAAACAAGTGTCAATACATTGTAGCTTCTTTTTAGGCAAGGTTATAATACCAATTCACACAAACCAATGTTTCTCAATCTGGGGGTGGGGGAGGTTCCTCCCCACCCCCAGGAGTCATTTGGCAATGTCTGGATACTTTTGGTTGTGGGGAGGGGTAGTGTGCTACTGGCAGCAAGTGGGTACAGACCAAGGTTGCTGTTCACCACCCTATGATACACAGGAAAGTCCCTACAACCAAGAATTATCCGTCAAAAATGTCAATACTGGGGGCTTCCCTGGTGGCGCAGTGGTTGAGAGTCCGCCTACCGATGCAGGGGACACGGGTTCGTGTCCCGGTCCGGGAAGATCCCACATGCTGCGGAGCGGCTAGGCCCGTGAGCCATGGCCGCTGAGCCTGCGCGTCCAGAGCCTGTGCGCCGCAACAGGAGAGGCCACAACAGTGAGAGGCCCGCGTACCGCAAAAAAAAAAAAAAAAAAAAAAAAGTCAATACTGCTGAGGTACAAAGAAACTGGCCTGTATCTAGACAGCTGGTATCAAATACAACATAATTCTGCCAAGTACAGGTTACCTAAGAAAATAGTGCATTAATTTAATGCTTAAAACCCACTTTTAAAATCACTGGAATAAAACTCAACATTTAAACGTTAGTTCATTAGTTCATGTCTTTTATTAACCAATATACAATCACTTGTCTTCTGGTTTGTTGAAACAATAGGTCAGACAACATTTGCCACAATAATGTCTGTCAAAGTGGCTGGCCATAAAAACTCCAGCACCACATTCATCTGAAGGGCACTCCCGACGAAGGCGACTGATTTTGCCATTCTCATCCACCTAAAAAGCATAAACTTGCTGTTAAGATAACCTTACAACATATTGTGAAGTCTAGCTTAAATGACTCAAAATATTTAACCTTTTAATCACACAAGTGATATTTCTTAGTACTTATCAACCGAAGCACCCCAAATTCTCACCAATAGTTACTACAACAAAAAAGTTCAGAGTTTTCAAAGCCCAGCCTTGCAAGAGGTGGACAGAATTAAGATCTGAACCCAGATCTGACTTCAAAATCAGAAACTTAGTTTGGAATAAAGTAGCTAGAGGTAAACCCCATTATATAGAGCTTATTCAAATACCAAACAGGAAAAAACCCCAAACTTTTAAAGAGTTTCAAACCAGAGATAAATTATTTTTAATAATTTGGCTCACCTTATAGTATTTCAGGACAGCCAGCTTAACCTTCTTTCTCTTATGCTTGTTCTTCTTGGGAGTGGTGTAAGACTTCTTCTTCCTTTTCTTAGCACCACCACGAAGTCTCAACACAAGATGAAGAGTGGACTCCTGTTATTGAACAGAGAACAAAACAGCCTTTAAAAATGGTTACATTAATGCTAGTGCTCCGTGGAGAATGGACAACCAGCATTATGCATATTCTAACTGGATATGACAGGAAGTACACCCACAGATGGGGGAGTCTTAGAAAAAAAGAGGTATCTGATTCCTATATAAACTCTTAGCTCATAGAGATTAAGGAACACGTTAAATTACACCATGGGATGCAATACGCAAAATCCAAAATGTAGAAGACTACAGCAGCACTTCTCAAATGGTGGTGTAGAAATCACCTGGGAATCTACTGCTAATCTAATGCTATTCTCCCCACTTTTTGAGTATTAGTCAAAATTTCCAAAGATACAAATATTCATACTTAAGGGACTTCCCTGGTGGCGCAGTGGTTAAGAATCCACCTTCCAATGCAGGGGGACACGGGTTCAAGCCCTGGTCCAGGACGATCCCACATGCCGCGGAGCAACTAAGCCCGTGGCCAAAGCTGCTGAGCCTGCGAGCCACAACTTCTGAGCCCATGCACCACAACTACTGAAGCCTGTATGCCTAGAGCCTGTGCTCCGCAACGAGAAGCCCGCACACCACAACGAAGAGTAGCCCCCGCTTGCCGCAACTAGAGAAAGCCCACATGCCGCAACAAAGACCCAACACAAGCAAAAATAAAAAAATAAACTATACTTAAAGGGCTGCTTTCCTCCAAACAGACCTTTTGAATGTTGTAGTCAGACAAAGTACGTCCATCTTCCAGTTGCTTGCCAGCAAAGATCAGCCTTTGCTGGTCAGGAGGAATTCCTAATGGGAAACAAGTTGAACAAACAAATTAAGCGACTGCAAAACAAGCATATCTGCTCAAGATTTATAATCTTGAATCAAATAAATGGTACTAACATCCCTCAGTGAGTTCTTACTACAGGGAAAGTATAATTGTAAATGTTTAAACGGTTTATCTCATTTAATCCTAATACATGTTAACCACTTTACAGATGAGTATACATGTGTAAATTAACTAGCACGTCCAAAATCACACACGTGAAAGGTACTACAGCTTGGCTCCACGCTGATAAACGTCTGTCTACTGTGTTATTCCAAAAGCATTTTTGTCAATCCGACCTCTTCCCACCCCACAAAGAGCAGGTACGTCTAGCGCCTGACAGAGCCTCTGCAGGTTAGTTTTTCTGAATCAGAAAATATTAACTTGCCTTCCTTGTCCTGGATCTTGGCCTTTACGTTTTCTATTGTATCCGAGGGTTCGACCTAGAAGTTTTGAAGTGCAAACGTATAGGTAACACAATCAGGAACTAGAGTAATCACTCCATTCAGTTGGAAGATTATCAGGGAGCCGAGCCGGTGGGGGCTGAAGCCTACCTAGTAGAGCCTCTGGCTCACGCAGCTGGAGACAGGCTCCCCGGCGCGCATGCTCCCTCCCCCAGGCCCGGGCGGCGGCGGCGGCCGAGCCACAAGTGCTCGTGCCCACCTGCGGAGGACGCCACCCTCCCACCTCGCGACCCCGGCAGCGGCTACCTGGCGGGAACTACCAGAGGCGACAAACTCGGACTTTAGGCATCGGAAACCTGCCCTAATCCCCAGCTCAGCAAAACAACCCTCCCTTTACGGCCAAGTTTTAGAACCCAGGCTCGGAAACGAATTCTAAGGCGGAAAACAGCGCGCGTGCCGAAACCCGCCTCAGACCGCCCCCCTCCTTCAGGCCGCGGCTTCTCCCACCGCCTGGCCCGTACCTCGAGAGTGATGGTCTTCCCCGTCAGGGTCTTCACGAAAATCTGCATCTTGGCGGCGGCGCCACCTGAGGGTGAGGAAAAGGAGGAAACGGGTGAGGTTGGGGATAAAGGAGGCGCGATGACCGGCCGCGGGCCGAAGGACGGCCGAGAGCATATACTCACCGCAGATGGCGGATCCGAAAAGAAGGGCAGCACGCCGGCCCACGGGCTTTCCCGGGGCCCCCGCGGAGGCCCCGCCTCCTAGGCGGCCACGCCAAATGCCTGAGCGCTGTCGCAGCGGCTGTCCAGTCACGTGCCAGACGAGATAGTGACGTCATTTCTCCTCCCGGTAGCCTGGCTTATTTCTCACTTTAGCTTTCAGAACGCTCTTGAAGTAGCGGATTTAAGCAACTTAAAAATGTCTTTAAAAGAATTTTCCACCGTAGTTGACGTGGCTAAGAGGGTCTTTAAAAGGGGGTGGGGTTGAGGGGGGCCTCATGAGGAAAACGGAGGAAATGGAAGTGTCTTCTGGGAATTGTAGTTTTCCGCTGCTTTCTTTTCTCTAGGACTACTCGTCCCAAGATGCAGTTCCACAGCCTCGGGCTCCCTAGTTACTATCGCCTATCCCTGGCGTCGGGGTTTGGAGGAAGGGGTTAAGGTGAGGAGCGAGCGAGGGTGAAGTGCAGTAATGGTTTCGGGGAAGGTGGAAACGGGTCGGAAGTGACTAGGAGGGAAGGTTAAGAGGCTGGGGAAGAGTGGGGGACCGAAAGTGTCATCACCCACTTACTGAGGCGGTGAGGGGCGGATGATCAGCGATCTACCACCAGACGCTCCCCTGGGCCTTCAAGGGAAGGGCACACCTGTGGCCAACTCCAGGCAAGCTGAAAAATAGGTGGTATCCTCAAAACCTCTTGTCCGTCCTTGTCTCGCCCTGTAGCCCCTCCCCGCCTTCAGCCCCGGATGTTCTCCTAGTTTAAGGAAGGTTCTGTCATATATGTCACTACGCAGTGTGAAACGGTTTAATATGTTGAAAATGTCAGGAGTTTTCAAATTTTCAAATGAGGCCACATGGGAAGGAAACCCGCGGAAAGGTTTATTTATTGTAGAATTCCCAAGTTTGGAGTTGGGAGTTGTGGTGAAAGTCCTAAGAGGAAGTTTTGGGAGTATGGGTGGGGGACTGTCCTGGCAAGGCGGGCGGGTTAACTCCCTTCCCTTGGCCTTTCGCCGCTGTGCAACCACAGAATCCTGTGCGTGCACCTTCCTAATGTCTTCTCTATCTCTCTGTGCCCCCCTCCTCTCTGCATCTCCATCCCCCAATTCAGGCTCCTTAATTTTCTCTGTCCCCAGTCTTTTTCTAACCCACCTTCACTTTTGCCTCCAACATATTATAAAAAGTAAAAATGATTATGTCATTAATGCTACTTCACCTTCAAGATAAAATCCAAATTCCTTAGTGTGATAGTCAGCCTCTGCCTTCCTTACAGCCTGGTCTGCCAAACCCATTACTCACTTATCATTGAGCTAATTGAAGTTCCTGACAAGCTCTTTCATGCTTTGGCACTTCTGAAGAAAACGTTTCTTCTCTGTGGAACGCTCTCCTACCATATTCTGCTGGCTAATCTCCACCTTTACAAAAAAAAAAAAAACTCCTCGAAAGAGTTGTCTATACTCATTGTCTCTAATTCTTTTCCTTCCGTTGACTGAACCCACTCCTATCAGGCTTCTGTCTCCACCATTCCAGTGGAATAGCTCTTGTAGTTACTAATCACCTCCGTGTTGCTAAATTCAATGGCCATTTAATCTTATTTGATCTAGCAGCGGCATTTGACACAGTTGATCATTTCTTTCCTCTTTGAAACACTTTCTTCACCTGACTTCCACCTCTCTTCTTCCATCTCCCTGGATGCTCTTTTCCAGGCTGTTTTGTTGCTTCCTCCGTATCTACCAGACCTCTAAACTTTGGAGTGCCCCCAATGCCCAGTCCTTAGACCTCTGCTTTGTTTACATTTCCCAGATCATTTTCCATTCTGTCTCATAACTTTTAAATGTTATTTATATGCATATAACTTATAAACTTATTTCTCACTCAGACTCACCTGAACTTCAACATGTCTAACGGGGAGGCCCAAACTCCTGATCTTATGAAATTGATATTCCCATCTCATAAATGGCAATTTCATCTTTTCGATCGCTGAGGCCAAAAACTTTATGGTCATCCTTGACTGTTCTCTCATACCCACATCGAATCCCTCAGCAAATCTTGGTTTTACTTTTAATGTATATGCAGAACACTTCTCACCATCTCTGCTACCACACTGATTCAAGCCACTGTTATCTTTTATCTGGACTATTGTAGTAGCCTCCCAGTAGCTCTTCTGGCTTTGACACTTGTCTTCACAGAGCAGCAAGAGCAATTCTTTGAAAATGGAAGTCAGCTGTCATTCTTCTGCCCAGAGCTCTCCAATGGCTTTCATCTCGCTCTGAGTTAAGCCTAAGTTCCTATAAGCAAGGCTGTCACTCCCACACTGGAATGACTGGAGGCCACAATTCAGCTCATTGCTCCTCTTGCCAAGTCTGCCCAGAGAAAGGAGCATCTTTTTCTAACCTGCACAAAGGTGCCCCATGGGCTGGTAGTGCTCCTACCTTCAAGGCCCTATATTCTACATGATCTGGCAGCTACCTCTCTGACCTCATCTTTCTTCTCTCCTTTTCTCATTCTCTTCTAGTCTTCCTGGCCTTCTTGCTGGCAGATATGCTATCCTGCCTTGAGGCCTTTGGACTTACATCTCTCTCTGCCTCACCCACTCTCCTCCCAGGAATCTACGTTACCTGCTTTTTTCAGGTTTCTGAAATGTCACCTTATCAGTGAGGGCTATTCTCTTTCCTGACTTAATGCCTTATGTAAAATGGCACCCTCCCACCTTTCTTACTCTCTATACCCCTTTCCTTGTTTTATTTTTCCCCATACAACTTACCCCCATCTGTTATACTGTTTTTTACTTGTGTGTCTTCTGTCTCATTACTTGAATGTAACCTCTGGGAAGTTAGGGACTTTGTTTTGTTTAGTACTAGTGCCTAGAATAGCGGCAGACACACAGTAGGTGCCCCCCCCAATATTTATTGAATAAATAAATGCAGCACAGATTAAGCATTGTCCTGGATGTTGTTTCATGAGATGTTTTCCCTAATATTTCCCTGCCCTCTCCCACAGACTAGTGAGATGCCCCTCTGGGCTTTTGTAGCCCGTTGTGCCCACTGGTCACACTGCCTTCTCTGCTCTGTGGCAGAGGTTCATTTAACTAGAATCAATACTTGTATAGGAACCCTTGTGACTTGTTTCCTCTGTATCCCTAAGTGCCTAATTTGAATGAGTTGAGTGCAAGGTAATCTGAGTTGGTCTGTGTAACTCAGTGGCATTTTGTAGATGCTGAGGAACAATCACTTTAGCTGTGTTCTGATTTGAGGGCACAAGTCATGTCTTCTGAGCAGACCAGATTATTGCTCAGTGATTACTGATTAATAATCAACTTTCTTTTTTGGGGGGATGGGTGGGTGGTGCATGTGCTCTGCTAGCAACTGTATTATGCACTGGAGTGCATATGGGTGGGGAAGGAAGATGGGGAATGAGAACATTTTGGTTCCTGATCTTATCAAATTTAGAGCCTACTGAGAGAATATAACCAGAATTCTGAGTGATAATATCATGATAGAGGAAGTGCACAGTACGTGGGAGAACATAGCAGTGGTACTTGATCAAATTTAAGGGAATCCAGGGCAGCTTTCCTGGAGCTGTATAGGCTGAGATCTGAAAAATAAATCAAAGCCAAGTAAATGAGAGTGAAGTACTGTGTGTATCTTATGGAGGAGGAGAGGGTGAGGATGCGGGAAGGGAATGCAGAGATGGGGAGAGAATTATGCAAGACCCTCGGGTAAGAGAGCAAGTTTATAGGAGTGGATGAGGGTTATGAGGAGGACAGGGGCATGAAAAGACTAGATTTGGTCAGAGAAAAAGTCCCTGGTTCCTATAGGGCATTCATAGACTAAGGAAAGGAACTTGGATTTTATCCTAAGGGTAATAGGAAGCCACTGGTGTTCAGATGTGACCACCCATTCCCCAGTGATCACACCCATTCCTACCTCCTTTGACTTTTGTCTTTTACTATCTGAAATTACCTTTTTTTTTTTTCCCCCATCTGCGTTGCTCAGCTTGCAAAATCTTAGTTCCCCGACCTGGGATTGAACTGGGTCCACGGCAATGAAAGCGCTGAGCTCTAACCACTGGACCGCCAGGGAGTTCCTGGAAATAACATTATTTATAGTCTGTCTGTCTCCCTTAATAGATTGTAAGCTATCAAGGAGCCAGGGACTTTATCTCATTTATAACTGTATTATGCACTGGAGTGCATGTGGATGGGGAAGGATAATGGGGAATGCTGAATCTCTAGCTATAAAACAATGCCTGGCACTTAATAGATACTCAGTAAATATTGGTTGAATGAATGAATAAAGAAATTGATTTCTTATTTGGGAAAACTGTTGATCCATTTATGGATTATTGCTTTGTTGGAACTACTTTATGTTCACTTATAAATTGATTTCTCATTATCCAGTTCATCAATATAAAGATAAATTAGGTCTTTTAAACTTTGAAATTATTTTGGTGTCTCCTTCCTCCAATATATGACCTATGGGCAGTATTTATTGGCCATATATGTTATTTTAGATAACTAGGTGTCAATTATATTGCCAAAACACGGTAAAATTGATTTAGGCATTTATTCATCACAACGTTATTTATAATAGTGAAAATATCCAACAGGTGGGGAATGGTTAAGTAAGTTATTGTGTATCATACCATGAAGTACTATGCAATCATTAGAAGTCATGTTTTTGAAAACTATAATATTTAACAACATGGAAAACTGCTTTTAATATTAAATGAAAAAATAGGATACAAAACTGAGTATAGAGTGTGATCCTAATTTTTATAATTATAAGCATTGGAAGGAAATACACCATATTAAGTAGTCATTATTTTTGGGTGGTGGGATTCTGGATGATTTTTGGTTTTTCATTAATTTTCCAAATTTAGTTTATATTTTCCAAATTTTATACCATGAGTATAAACTTCTGTGATGGGAATGAGGGGAGTTAAAATGTTTTACCTTGCCACACATTTTTAAGCAAATCATGGGTTCTGTTTAATGTTGATGTGAATAGATCTCAGGAACCAACTTTTGTATCCAACTCTAGTTGGATAATGATTCTTTACTAAAAGAGCAGTGAAATATAGCTGCTTGAAAACCTCACTCAGAAAGGTACAGTTTGTTATCTTTGACATCACTGATGTACAGATTTTAGCAGAAGTTCTGACTTCTTACTTTTCAGTTAGTACGTTCATAGTAAAGATAAGAATTATAATAAAATTCATCATAAAAATAAATTCATGAATTATTTATAGCTATTGTGTGTTGGATAACTGTGACTGGGCCAGGTAGGTACATGTGTAGAGAAGTATTTGACCTTGTTTGCTTCATCAGGAGGCCTCCAAACTAGTTTTCCCACATGAAACAAATAAAGAAAATGCTAATAAACCTTCTGTTAGAAAGTGTTGAGTTAAAGAAACCATTCAATCATATAATACATATACTTGTTTAGTAAGAAATGAGTTCTTTATTGACTGGTATTCTATCCCAGAGGTATAGTATAGCACATGGTAGTAGAATGATCAGACCTTTTAATTAATAGGTTGAAATATTTATTTCAGAGATCCATGAGACTTTTTTTTTTCTGAAACAAATAGACGTTTTATTTAGATCAATATTTGACTTAATTTATTTTAAGCTTTAGATTAATTGATGGTCTTTTTCTTTCAGGCTTATCAAAGTTTTGGCTTTGTTGCAAAAGCAAGTCAAGACTCTTCTCTGGTGAACAGGTGTGCAGACTGTGACATATGTCCGTCCAAGAAATAAATAAACATGCAGTTCTCCCTCCTATCATTAGTAGAAGTGACAAGGAATTTTTGGAAAGAATGCAAAGATACATAATTACAGAAACTGAAAGAGTGGGCTGTAATGAGGAAGGACCTGCTGATGAATATTACGTCATATACCGAAACGTTTTTGATAAGGTATCGTAATGCTTTAAGACAATAGAGTTTTTATGTAGTAGAAATGGTCTATCTTGACAACTAATATTCCTGCCTTAGTAACACCACTGCTTGTTTGACTACATTCCATTTGTCAGTTTTGAGAAGTTCATCCAATTTGTCAGAAAGGGATGAATGGGGAAAATGCAATACTGGATTTATATTACTAGACAGTTAATGAGAGTTTCAGTTATTGTAGCTTAAGTGCAGACTATCAGTTTTTGAACAACCACCTAGCTGTGCCCTCTAATATCATTTTGACCTTCCTTCTCAAATCATTATCTGATTTGTTAGGAATTGGGCTGTAAGCACGAACCTGGTAGTTCTTTGTTGTTTTGGGTTGGTTTGTGGTATAATTAAAATCTTGGTTTAGATTTGATCTAGCATATTAAATTGAGACTCCTTGTAGATTAGAGGTCTAGATAGGCATGGTAAACAAGGAGTTTAACTGCACTGAATGTTGGAAATATGGAGGTCAGAAAATGCTGCGGCTTTATGTATCATTTGATTTTGCTTTTCAAGGTTTTAGAAATACCTGCTTTTCCTTAAAAACAATTGCAATATGGCCACTGATCCTCATTTTTTTATCTCACTTTTTTTTTTATCCACGTAAGATGCCCTGACAGTAAAATTAGTGAAGTCAGCACTCTTTCCTCCTTACCTAGAAGAAATAATTACTTATGTGAAGACTTCTGTAAACTATTGGTCTCTGAGTAAAACAGCCATAGGCAAAATAGGAACTCAGTGTTTTGTTTAAATTTTAAACATTACACACTGAGTCTTATTTCTCCTCTAAATAAAAATTTAGTGCCTCACTCTAAGGAAAAGTGAACACAAAGTAGTGATATATACCTACAAGTGGAATTAAGAAAATTGATGCATATCCATAAAAGTATAAAATGGAAAAAAAGACTCTTTTCTTCCTTTAAATCATCTGGAAAATCTGTCTTTTGGAACTGGTACACTGGCAGATTATCTTCATTTTGTAAGTTGTTATGATCAATGAAATTGTTTTGGTGATTTAGTCATTAAGGACTGTATTAGGTGAATATTTAAAGATAGTGAAGGTAGTGTATTGAATAGGTTTTATAAATATCAAGAATCATGTTGAGACTCTACTTGTGTGAAATCAGCAAAGGAAAGTTATCATGATTGTAACATACTTATCTTTGCATGTCCAAATGCTAACACTTGTCAGAAGTTTTCTTACATGAAGAGCTCTCTGCTTTAAATTAGTATAGTTATAGTGAAGTCATTTTGGAGGAGCTTTGGTAAATTTAATTCTTAGAGAAAAGACATGGAATTAAATAAAAGATAATTTCTGTATCTTTAGTCCTTTTCTCCCTACACCCCAGGATTTCCATTTGGACTGTTTGTACATTGTACAGTTATAAATTGTACATTTGTACATTGTGAAGTATCCTATTCTTCAGGACTGAGAGGGGATCTGAAATAGAAATCATTTGGTACTTAGAGAAACTTTTATTCTAGCTTCTCAATAAGATAATCTGCCTTTCCATTTTCATGTTATTCCAACACATTTGATTGTTAATAAACTATTAATGCCCGCCTTCTCTAATCTTCCTTCTCTCTTGGAAGGATCTGGTTGGGCAAAAGATGAAAGTGTCAGCTTGCATCTCTGAGTACTTAGAACCAGAGAACAAATACCAAATTCTGTTTAAAATCAAAGATAGAGGATTTGGCCTAGAGAACCATGCCTAAATCAAAGCAAGGAGGACCTGAGGCTGTGTAACGAGAGTTGAGGGTACGTTGCAGAGAGAGCCAAGGACTTAGTAAGCAAAGGACTTAGTAAGCAAAGAAAACCAAAGCTAGGAAGAGTGAGCTTCAACAGATACGGGTGAATTATGGAGGTAATTGGACTCCGGAAAGTGACTGGCCTCTTGCATCCTGGTAGTGGGTTGTACAAATAGTGTATATTCGTGTGTAGGTGCTGAGGTGGAATGGATACCATTCCTCCTCTCCCTCAGATCCCTGTACCTGGTAAGGATGGCTCTGTTTTGGGGGGGGGGGGGGATGTTAATGGAAACCTTAATACCAGAGTCTGAAACTTGAATCCCTAGAGGCCAAGAAGGTCATATAAAAGAGTTAAGTGTACTGGCTTTAACAGAATAAGGAATCACGGGGACTGTGGTAAAATGAAAAACCAATCCAATCTGAAGCTCCAGCTGATTACTGCCATTAAGGAATGGGGGTTCCACGTTGGTATATTTTTCAGTTTTCAAGAGAAGCTGAAAATTTGGGTTTTGGGTGAAATTTCCTAAATTTTAAAATATTTTGTGGACCAAGCAAAACTGTTCTACCTCTGGCATACAAGTTTCCCTCCTTTACTTTAATGCATTTTCTGTGCATTCTTAAAGATTCCTATGGGTGTTCTGAAATCTATTTCTTCTATTTCTCCCATATGGGAGCTGATCATGATGTTACTACAAGTCTGTTTTCTATCCATTAACATATCTGAGTCGTCTTGAATTGTTGCAGCACATCATGGAGGCTTGTGGAGTGGAGGATGGCCAGGAACCGTGGGGTATTTAATTTGGAAGACCACAGATTAATCACCTCAATTTTATTGAAAGTTGCTGGGTGGCAGTCCTTTGGGTGGATAGGTAGTATGGTCATGTCAAAAAGATGACCAGTATCTCCCATTCAGATATCCTTTCCTGGTGCTTGGCATTGATCAGTTATCTCCTTATACCATTTTTTTTTTTGGCCCGCATGGCTTGCAGGATCTCAGTTCCTCTACCAGGGATTGAACCCAGACCACGGCAGTGAAAACGTCGAATCCTAACCACTAGGCCACCAGGGAACTCCCCTCCTTATACCATTTCTTGATAGACCAGATGTCTTCCTGGATGATTTTTTCCAGGTATTTTCTAGCTAACAGTGTGATATACCAGAGACTAGAGATATAGTAAGGGTAGAAGCGTAATTGTATCTTTCAGAGAAAACTGTGGATTGATCACATCTATTCTTTATATGCCTTGACACCTTCCAAAATCCTTGTGAGCAGAATTTGGCAACCATAAATTATTTTTAACTTTTTTTGTTTTTTAACTTCTTTAAAGTGCTCCTTAGTTATTATTGTTTTTTTGTATGGGTAATGCCTACACAGGATTAACCAGGAAAAAAAAAAAAAGAAAAGAAAAGTAAAAGAACCAGTAAGAAGAGTATACAGTGGAAAGTCTGGTCCTTCTCATCTGAGACCCTACTTCCCTTTCCTTCTCTGTAGATTTCTATTTTCTTCTATTATCAATCCAGAGATAGGTAGTTTTCCTTCTCTGTAGGTTTCTGTTTTCCTTTCCTTCTCTGTAGGTTTCTATTCTCTTCCATTATCGTTCCAAAGATATTATGTTCTTAAACACCATTGTAAACCATGAATGTAAGGTATGAAGGGTTTTCTCCAGTTGCACTTGACATCTTGGGATTAGAAATGCAGTCTGGAATTGAGAGTATTGATCAGCTAGTAGGAGCAGATGGGTTAGAAAAACAGGGAAGTGAAGGGAGTCCAGGATTTTAAGGTCTGAATGAAATCAGAGACTAGACTTGGAGGTAGTGAGGGACGATATGTAATAGTATTTAAGAGATCCAAAATTGGGATAATTAGATCTGGTATTGGTTTTATCTGACCTCATATAATGTATGTGTTAATTCCTAGTAGAGCAAAAAACATGTTTTTTTTTTCTCTCTCATATTTAAGCCCACGGGATTGTAATGATTCAAAAAGAGCATATATTCAATAACAATTAACTGTCTTTAATAGTGGTATTTGCATATGAATGCAAGCTCAAATTTGTAAAATTTTAGATTTCTAATTGCCCATCATGTTTCATTAAAAAAATCTATAATCTATATTTGCAAGTCTTTTGATCCATAGTCTTCTAGAAAAATCATATTTTAGGTAATAGAGTATGTCACTGCATACAAATCCATTCTTACTTCAATCAAAAAAGAATACGATGGTTTTATTGAGACAATAAAGAAAAGCCAAAGAACTGCATTTTATCTTTATGGAAAACTTAAAGTTTTGGCAGGAGAGCCCACAACATTGGTATATCACAGGAAAAGAATAACTCAACTTAAAGCAAAGTAAGTATATTAGTAAGTAGCCCAAAAGGTGATAATTGTTACTTGGTTATATTAACTAGCCATTGTAACTATAACCAGTGGTTCTTAGTCTTTTTCAATTTCAATTTTATTTTAAAGCCATGTTTTTATGTTACCCTTCCTATTGAAATTACTATATTTTTACTTGAAAAATAATACTAATTCTGTTTGAGAATTTTATAATATCTCTTAGGATAATTGGAGGCACATTGTAGTATCATAAAATGAGGGATACAGATAATTGCTCCAGGTGATTTCTTGCATGGAAGGTTTAATAGTACAATTTCATGATTACCATCTGAAATAGAGCACTTAATGCTCTGATGCACAAAGGTAAATAACCTACTGGGAGAGGATAAAATGCTTACTCTTGTTAAGTAGTCTCAGATTTTCAGTGTTCCATTTGGTAATTGATGGGTAAATTATTCTTATAGATAATTTCAAGTCAATGTGGAAAATTATGTAAAATTTGACCTCCACTTCTGGTAATGTGGCTTGCTAGATGTTGGGATAGATCTTCCTATTGGGGCAATACGCTACATAAGATGGTAAAAAAAAATTTTTCCAAAAGTAACAGGAAGCTGACAGGGTAGCGACAGAAATATTAGGGCAAAGTCATAACAGAAGACAAAAGATAGAGAAGCACTAAAGCTTCTTTGACCCTGAAAGCATTTATTAAAACTCGTGGCCATAAGCTTTAGTTTTTAGTCTGTGGCACAGGGGACAAAAGACAGAGCCCAGAATCTATCTGCCCAAGGGGTGTAGTCTACTGGGGAATCCTCCCCATATAAAGCTGGGATGATAAAGGGCTACACCCCTGAAGAGTGAACAAGAGGTAAACTGCTCCACCTTTGAGGACTGCATGGAAAATTGCCTTCTGCTTAGCAGACTGCTAACAGATCCAGGGCTTATTTTGGGGGTGATGAAATGTTCTGGAACTAGAAATGGTAGTATTTGCACAACTCTTTGAATATGCTAAAATTCACTGAATTGATACTTTACAAGGGTGAATTTTAAGGTATATGAACTATATTTCCATAAAGCTATTATAAAAAAAAACATGGAGAACAGAGTGAGAAAGTTATATTATTATGTCTAATCACAACTCAAAGAGAAGAGAATATGGGACAGAGACAATATTTGAAGAGAGCATGGCTGAGAATTTTCTAGAACTGGTGAAAGATATCAATTTACAGATTCTGGAAGACCAAAGAATCCCATTGTAAGTAATAAGAAATACTCAACTAGATTTACTGTAGTGAAATTGTCAAAGATAAAGAGATCATAAAAGTAGCTGTGGATAGGAGCAACGACTGGATACCTTCTCATCCATGTTGTAGCATGTATTGGAGCTTAATTCCTTTTTATGGCTGAATAATATTCCATGTTTGTATGTACCATATTTCATCTACTTATCAGTTGATGGGTACTTGAGTTTTTTCCACCTTTGGCTATTGTGACTTGTGCCACCATGAACATTCGTGTACAAGTATCTGTCTGAGTCCCTGCTTTCAATTTTTTCGAAAGTCTGTTTACTTTTAACATGTCTTTCTTCCTAAAGCATAACTATTTGGATGAAAGCCAAGGATATTTTATTTCCACAGTCCCTCTTTCATAAATACTGCAAGCTCCTACTCTGAGCCATCTGTAGTTACCAAGAACTCTATATAGTAATCAGACTTAGGTAGCGGTTATCTACTGACAAACTTGTTTTTAATTTGCCAAAAATCCTGTAACATTTATGTAGGTAACTGATTTTAATCTACTATTTCCTCCCTGGGCCAAAATATTGGTGATAAACTAGGAAGTAAATTTCAAATAATGCTTAAAAGAAGTTTTTATTTACTTCTTGGTCTTTAAAACCTCCATTTCTGGATGAACTCAGTTTTATCTCAAAATGCTATCATTCCTCTAGTTCTAGAATCAAAATTAATAGAGTAGGCTGAATAATGGTCCCCAAAGAAATAGGTCCTAATCTGGAAATGTTACTTTATTTGGAAAAAGGGTCTTTGCAGATATGATTACATTAAGGATCTTGAGCTAGGGACATTATCTTGGATTATCCAGGTGGGTCCGAAATATCATCACAAGTGTCCTTATACAGAGAGGTAGAGGGAGCATTGACACAGACACAAGGGGAGAAAGCACCATGACCTCGGGGGCAGAGACTGAAGTGATGCAGCCACAGAAGGCCGGCAGCCCCCGGAAGCTGGAGGAGGCAAGGAATGGATGCTCCCCTAGAGCTTCTAGATGAAGCACAATCCTAAAAACACAAATTTTGTCCCACTGATACTAATACTGGACTTCTGGCCTCCAGAACTGTGAAAGAATGGATTTCTGCTGTTTTAAGCCACCAAGTTTGTGGTAATTTGTTATAGCAGCCATAGGAAACTAATACGATTACTTAACAAAAATAATTTTTAAATTGCAAAGGTAATTTTCAACTAAAGGGAATAGACATAGTACTTTGTGGCTAGATTATTATATTTAATACTTAAAAATTTCCAATAAGGTTACGAATCATAGGCAGTATAAGATTTTATTGATGCTTTGAAAGAAAATTGTTCCTCACTTGTGAGGTTAGTTAACTTCCTAGGCATTTTTTTGTAAACTTCCGTCTACGTTCATAACGGTACAAAATAATAATTAGCCAAATTAAAGTAATAATTTAACCTGTTTTACTTTGAATTGGATGATTAAATAATTCATTGAAAGAAACATAAAAGAGGCTTTCTGTTTTTCAGGATGAGGCTTATTGAAAATAATTCCTCAAAGATTCAATTGCAAATAGATGAAATGAAAGAACTTAGGGCAGAGTATGACACAAAAGAACAATATTGTATTTTCTGCAAAGCTCCTTCAAAACCTATTCCAGGTACAGTATTTTGTTTAAAATATTTGAGAGAAATTCCAACTGTTTCCAGTTACACAAATTAATATATATGTGTTACCTTGTATATATCTTCCAAGTATACCGGGACTTTAGCCAGACTTTACAAACAGCTTTAGTCTGGCCTCTAGGTACATACAAGGGAATGAGAAAACTTAAACAACCTTAAACGATTAAAAGAGTTCCAGTCTGGCTGGATTATATAAAGTATAGTACAGTGGCTCTTAAAGTGTGGTTCCTACGTCAACATCAGCATTACCTGGGAACCTGTTAGAAATGCACATATTTTGGTCCCCCTGCAGATTTACTGTCAGAAATTCCAGGGATGGGTGGTGGAGCCCAGCAGTCAGTGTTTTAACAAGTTCTCCAGGTTATTCTGATGCATTTTATAAAGTTTGAGAACCCATGGAATATGTGAAAAAACTGTGGTACGTTAAGTTCTGGTGAATATTGTTGATTCACACTGATGTCAGCATTCACTGGTTCCTCATTTTCAGCCAAGCCACATTTTAAGAAATTGGAGTATATCCTGGAATTCCTCCAGAATATTGACAGATTTGTATGATGAATGGATAGAGGAATTGCAAATATACATCCTGGAGTAAAGAAAGGCTTTGAGAATAGATAACTGCATTCAAAACTTTTCGAAATTCCAACTAGTGTTTATCCAGAGGCAGAATCAATAAGTGGAAATTTTAGGAAGTCAGATTTGGTTTCAATGGAAGAAGCTATGTCTTGAGCTAATGAGCTACCCCACACCAGAGGATTTTAACTGAGGTTGAATGATCATCCTATGATTGGTTGAAGCAGGGACTAGATTCACTTTCAAGTATAAAATTATGACTAGCAGACTACAAATAAGATACATATGAATAAGTACAAAATAGGTGACAAATTGATTAAATGCTGAAGGGATTCAGGGTGTAAGGGAATGATTGAAATTGGTTAGGGTTAATCCAGGGGGGGTTCTTTCTTTTTCTTTTTTTTTTTTTTTTTTTTTGCGGTACGCGGCCCTCTCACTGTTATGGCCTCTCCCGTTGCGGAGCACAGGCTCCGGACGCGCAGGCTCAGCGGCCATGGCTCACGGGCCTAGCCACTCCGCGGCATGTGGGATCTTCCCGGACCGGGGCACGAACCCGTGTCCCCTGCATCGGCAGGTGGACTCTCAACCACTGCGCCACCAGGGAAGCCCCAGGGAGTTTCTTGAAGAGAATTTTAAGGTGTACCTTTAAAGGCAACAATTGGTCTGAATGAGAATGAAAGTCATTTGAAGTGTGTGTGTATGTGGGGGGCAGTTATGAATAATGAATAGAGGGGACAATGACTGAGGGAGAAAGGACTGAAGATTTGGCAGGCATTTATAAACTTTGCATTGGAGAGAATAAACAGATTACCCTGGGGTTAGTTGTAGTAGACTAATGGAAGGTTTGGTTAGGGAAAAATCATTGAACAGGAATCCTGAATTATTAGGCAGAAGTTCTTGGTGTTACTGAATAAGATTGATATTTAGGGTTTTGCAAGATGTGGTGATGTGGTCATTAAAATTTTTTTTCTTAAAATGCTAAGGTTTGGACAATCAGCCTTCACTAAGTCTTCATTGATGTTTTGTTTAAAACTACCAGCCATTTAGAAATGTATGCTAATTCTGTTTATGTTCAATAATCTTCAAGTTCATGCTACAGTTTCTTAATTATTTCTTAACATAGTCAACCATCTGACCTATTTTGCTAAGACTTGCTGTTTGAGCACAAGAGTCCCACACGTGGCTTGGCTTGTTTGATTTGTTCCCTTTTCCCTTAGGCATGACTCTCCAAGAATCTGTCAGTTTAGATGCTCTCACTAAATACTTGAAACATCTTGAAGATAAATATGCAGAAATTGAGCAACTTATGTCAGAAAAATATTTACCAGCTCAGAGGAAGGCAGATTTAGATGAGGAAATGATTGTGGTGTTAGAACGGCGAGATTTAGCTGAAAATCTGAACAATGAATTACAGTTTCGGTATGAAAGTTGAATATATATTTTTTACAGTTTGAAGCTTTTATTTGTGTTTATTTTAATATTCCACTATTTGATTTTAGGTTCAGTATATTGTTAATGTTTTTTATCTTTATAGTCATCAAAGACTGCAGATTATTTCACAGGCACTTACTTTGTGGGTAAAATCTGATATGAGCAGATCATTTCAAGACTTCATGGAGCACATTCAGAAAAATAAAGATTTACACGGTAGATGATCTACATTTTTTAATTAACATGAATAATGGAAAACATTTTTTTTCCACAGAAAGCTAAAGAATGGGGATTTTCCTAGGCTGAGTCTAAAGAAAGTAAAAATGACCTTACTTCTGTTAGGTCTCTGTTACCCTGTGGGCTTCTTCCTTCAACAGCTGACAAATAATTGGTAAAGAGTAGACTTGGTTAGCCAAGGAGAGAATACCTGAAAATGTACCTGAAAATAAGGAAGAAAGGGATGGGGAAGCTACTCAGTTTAGGAAGAGGTTGGTGCTATTAGAAACTATAGCATTAAGTTGTTGGTATTAAACATTTATATGTTTGTTATTTTTTATTGATTGATAACCTGAAATATCATCCAGTGGTGCTTTCAATACAGGTGAACAAGGCATTGTTGAGGAACTACTTGAAGATGACCCAGGCAAGGCAAAAGAAGCTGAAATTTTGCTATACTACGTTGAAAGGCAAATATTTTAAAAGCTTTTTGATTTTCCTTGTTAAGATATTATAGCATTTATTTAATATTTATTTAAAGACATTAAATGTTTAGCATTTATGTAGCATCTTTTTGAGCTGTAGTCTCTAGCTTTTGTATTTTAAAATTCTACTCTAGTAGACAAATTAGAAAATAAGCTAGAATTTTAAAACATAGATTCTTCGTGGAAAAAATACCAGATTGATGGTCTAGGAGATTTTTCAGAGGTTATACCTGGATTGTAGTGTTAAGTTTTATTTATATTTTTATATTTTATATTTTTTATTTTTTTCTGACCTTCTTGTGTCAGATTATCCTAGCCAATTTAGTCCTTTTTTTCTCATTATTTCCATCCTATGACATATTAGGAAGGCATATTTCCCCCTAATATTTATTAAATTATTATATATATTTTATAGTAGAGGCTTAGAGATCTAAGACTTTATTCTTTAAGAGGTTAATTCATAGGCTATGAGGCCAGTATGTAGTGAACATATGTAATATTCCTAGTCTTCTATGTTAAACAGTTTTCAACTGTTGATTTGCTTGTTGATATGGTACAAAAAAGGGGTAAAGATCATTTTGAGGGGCACCAAAGCCTGGATTATTTCCTTATACCCTATGCTTCTCTAAGTCTATCAGCTTCAGATATGAGAGAAAAACCCTGGTTGAGGTTGAAAGTTTTATATATTTTGCTTAATGTTACTTTGGTGTTTTTCTCCTCTGGGGTTCCAATTCATTTGCAACACTCTTTAAATCCTGTTTGCCATAGTTTTAATTGTGAGTAAGGACTGAGTTGGAGATGTTTTGCCCTAGGAAGAGGAGTAGAAGCTTAAGTTATCTGAACTATTATCTTTTCTTCTTGTATTAGTCTCACATTTAGTTGGGAGTCTGATTCCTGGCAGAACAACTAAGGCTTCTGAATACCAAGGACACTTCTTGATCTTCAACTTGGCAGCCTTTGTGTGCCATTAATATTTCCCCTAGGCTGAGCCTTTAAGCAGATTGCTCTTCTTTCCCCCAGTTACCCTTTTCTTCTGGAGATGATATGAGAGAAAAAAAATCTGAGCTCATTATAAATTCAGTTGAAGTTCTTTCAACTGAATAAATTCAGATGCTCTTTCTATGGCTTGCTCTCAGCACTCTAAGAATAAGGTACAGGATCAGGTTCAAGTCACCTGGCAGGTGAGTCTTATTCTGAGGCTACAAAAAACAATATTAGGGAAGGAAGTGAAAGAATATCTCACAGAGTGAATGAATCTAGTTATAATTTATTAGAGGTGCTTTTCTGTATTACTATGCTACTATGTTTAGTCTGTATTAGACATTTCTAATCACTTTTCTTTACTTTTTTTGTGTAACTACTATATAATGAAATGCACTGGCTGTAGGTTCAATGAATTAATCTCACTTGGGGAATATGAAAAGGCAGTTTATTTTGCAGCAAACAGTCCTGGAAGAATTCTTCAAAACATTGGGACAGTGAATAAATTTAAGGGTAAGCATTTTTCTCTGAACCTTACATATGTATTGCTAATTATACTTTTTTTTTTTCCTGATAGAATGGGAAGAGTATTGAATTGGGAAACAAGATCTACCATTTACTCAGTTTCCTTACCTGTAACATTAAGGGGTTTGATTAGGTTTTCCAAATTAAATTATGAAATATTTCAAGTATACAGAAAAGTGTGAGAAACATAAATAACAGCCATGTACTTGCTATCAAGATTTAATAAATGTTAATATTTTGTCAGATTTGCTCCACTTCCTTTAAAAAACAGCTTTGTTGTGGTGAGTTGACATACATACACTAAATTGTACATAAAATGTACAGTTTGTTAGGTTTTGACATATGTATCCTCCAAAAGTTCCCTCATCCCCCCAGTGATCCCTCCCTCCCACTACTCCCCACCCCTCCCACTGGTCTCCCTCCCAGAGCTTCCCTCCAGTCCCCAGGCAACTACTAATCTGCTTTCAGTCACCAAAGATTAGTTTGCATTTTTGAGAATTTTATATAAATGGAATCCTTTTTTGACTGATTTCTTGCACTTAGCCTAATTATTTTGAAATTCATCCGTGTTATTGCATCTATCAATAATTTATTCTTTTTATTGCTGAGTAGTGTTCCATTCTATGAATAAAAATCCTTTACCAGATATATGATGCAAATATTTTCTCCCAGTTTGTGGCTTGTCTTTTCATTCTCTTAACAGTGTCTTTCTAAGAGTAGAAGTCTTTAATTTGTTGAAATCTAATTTATGATTTTTTTCTTTTAGGGATTGAGATTTTAGTGTCATACCAAAGAAATCTGTGCTTAATTTGCAGAGATTTTTCTCCTATTTTTTTTTCCCTAAGGATTTTATAGTTTTAGGTTTACATTTAGGTCTATGATCCAGTTTGAGTTAATTTTTTTTGTTTGTTTTTTTTGCGGTATGCGGGCCTCTCACTGTTGTGGCCTCTCCCGTTGTGAAGCACAGGCTCCGTACGCGCAGGCTCAGTGGCCATGGCTCACGGGCCCAGCCGCTCCGCGGCATGTGGGATCTTCCCGGACCGGGGCACGAACCCGTGTCCCCTGCATCGGCAGGCGGACTCTCAACTGCTGCGCCACCAGGGAAGCCCCTGAATTAATTTTTATATATGGTGTGAGGTATGGGTCAAAGTTTATTTTTTTGCTGAGAGCTATTCAGTTGTTCGAGGATAATTTATTAAAAAGACTTTCTCCACTGAATTGCCTTTGTACCTTTGTTGAAAATCAGTTGTCCATAGGTCTGTTCTATTTCATTGATCTATTTATTTATCTTGATGCCTATGCTACACTGTCTTGATTACTGGAGCTTTACAGTAAGTGTTGAAATCATATAGTGTTAGTCTTCTAACTCTGTTCTTTATCAGATTTGGTTTGGCTATTTTAGGTCTTTCATATTTCTGTTTAAATTTTTGAAATCAGCTTGTAAATTTCTACAAAAAGACCTGCTGGGGATTGCACTGACTCTGTAGTTCAACTTAGGGAGAACAGACACTGAACAGTATTGAATTTTCTGATCCAGTGAACCCTTAAATATGGTATATCTCTCCATTTTTTTTTAGGTCTTTTAAAATTTCTTTTAGCAATATTTTGTAGTTTTTAGTGTTCAGGTTTTTTTTTTTTTTTGACATTGATGTTTAATTTTATTTTATTTTATTTTATTTTATTTTATTTTATTTTTTTTGGTGGTACGTGGGCCTCTCATTGTTGTGGCCTCTCCCGTTGCGGAGCACAGACTCCGGACGCGCAGGCCCAGCAGCCATGGCTCACAGTCCCAGCCGCTCCGCGGCACGTGGGATCTTCCCGGACCGGGGCACGAACCCGTGTCCCCTGCATCGGCAGGCGGACTCCCAACCACTGCGCCACCAGGGAAGCCCTGATGTTTAATTTTAAATGTTAAATGTTAAAATGTTTAATTTTTACTCAGAAGTTTCAGACATCTTACAAATACCCAGGAACTCTTTCTTTGGCTGTGCTCTGAATTTAGCATAAATTAAAAGTGATTAAAAAATTAAAAAAAAAATTTTAAGTCATATTAGTATATTCCTGAATTTCTTTCTCTTCTCCCTTTGACTTGGTCTGCTCAAAGTATGGATTGCAAGTTTAAGTAAAACTCAGTGCTTGCAATTAATGCTTAAATAAATATAATTACCAGTGAAATTGGAAAACAGCAAACTTTTATTCATTTTCTAGGTATGTGGATTTTATTCTGAGAAGTTTACCAATACTAGACTGGTGGTACTTAACTGAGTGTTTCTGAGAATCACAAAATATTCTTTTATTTTAAAACTAAGATGCATTTTTAAAAGATGAGAAGCTCAGAAGGAAATGCAGGGGTATACATAAAGGGGAGGTATACTCAATGTAGCTTACAAATATAGAGATTAATTAGTCTTATCTTAGTTCTAAGTGGAAATTCTTTTTTTTTTTTTTTTTTTTTTTTTTTTTTTGCGGTATGTGGGCCTCTCACTGTTGTGGCCTCTCCCTCTGCGGAGCACAGGCTCCAGACACGCAGGCTCAGCGGCCATGGCTCACGGGCCCAGCCGCTCCGCGGCATGTGGGATCTTCCCAGACCGGGGCATGAACCCGTGTCCCCTGCATCGGCAGGTGGACTCTCAACCACTGCACCACCAGGGAAGCCCCTAAGTGGAAATTCTTGATGTCAAATATATACAGCTTGTTTTAAATAAATTTCTTAAAAATACCTTTAAATTCATCAATTTGAACAAAAACATTCTTTTTGCTTTTACCTGAACACAGAAAATCTGTTGTCTACACATAGTGTATATAAACATATGTATTAATAGAGATTGCATGACTATGAATTGTGTTCAAATGGGCGTGTCTCATATTTTTGCCCGCACAGTTTTCAGTATTTGATCCTAGTGCACGGTAACACAGAGTGTAATTTTATAGTTTTTATTCAGTGGACTTGAAGTCAAGAAACCATCCCAATTATTTACAATTTAATAACTGAGTGATTATCAGATCATGTTACACTGCAAAAGTATTCTTATATCATGAATGCTGACACTGGGCATTTTGGGTGTTAAACAGTAACTTTCATAAGTCTGAGGTTTAAATTGGCATATGCATATGGCATATGTGGGGGAAAATGCCACAAAATTAAATAAATTATTATAATTACAGAGTTGTATAGCCATTACTGAAATTTAATTTTAGAACATTTTCATTATTCCAAAAAAAAAAACCTTGCACCAATTAACTCCTCATTCTCTATTGCTTCTCCTCCAAACCCTGGGTGACCACTAATCTACTTGCTGTCTGTATAGATTTGCTTATTCTGGATCTTTCATATAAATATGATAATACAATAAATAGTCTTTTGTGACTGGCTTCTTTCACTTAGCTTAATGTTTTTGAGGTTCATTCATGCCATAGTATGTATCAGTAGTTCATTCCTTTTTATGGTGAAATAATATTCCATTGTATGGATGTACTGTATTTTGTTTATCCATTCATCTGTTTATGGTCATTTGGGTTGTTTCTACTTTTTGGTTATTATGAATAATGCAACTGAGCATTTCTGTACAAGTTTTTGTGTGGATATGTTTTTATTTTTCTTGGATAGATACCTAGGAGTAGAATTTCTGGGTTAGGGACTTCCCTGGTGGTCCAATGGCTAAGACTCTGAGCTCCCAGTGCAGGGGGCCTGGGTTCGAACCCTGGTCAGGGAACTAGATCCCACATGCTGCAACTAAGAGTTTGCGTGCTGCAACTAAAGATCCTGTGTACCACAACTAAAGATCCTACAAGCCGCAATGAAGATCCCACGTGTGGCAACAAAGATCCTGCCTGCCACAGCTAAGACCTGGCACAGCCAAACAAACAAACTAATAAATAAATAAATAAGAATTTCTGGGTTATATGGAAACTCTATGTTAATACTTTGAGGAACTGCTAAACTATTTGCACGATTTTCCATTTCCACCACCAGTGTATGAGTTCTCATTTCTCCACATCCTTACCAATACTTGTAATGTCTGCCTGTTTGATTAAAGCCTTTCTAATCTGTGTGAAGTGGTATCTCATTGTTTTCTTTTTTTTTTCCTCATTGTGGTTTTAATTTGCATATCCCTAATGACTAACAGTGTTGAGCATCTTTTCATGTGCCTGTTGGCCATTTTATCTTCTTTGGAGAATTGTCTATTCTCTTTGCCCATTTGATAATTGTTTTATTTGTGTTTTTATTATTGAGTTGCAAGTGCTCTTTTTAATTCCAGGTAAAAATCCCTTATCAGATAGATGATATGCAAATATTTTCTTCTAGTCTGTGGATTGCATTTTTGCTTTCTTGTTGGTGGTTTTTTTTGTTGTTGTTCATTTGTTTGTTTGTTTTTAATTTTTTTTGATGTGGACCATTTTTGAAGCCTTTATTGAATTTGTTACAATATTGCTTCTGTTTTATGTTTTGGTTTTTTGGCCATGAGGCATGTGGGATCTTAGCTCCTTTACCAGGGATCGAACCCCCACCTCCCCTTGCACTGGAAGGCGAAGTCCCAACCGCCAGACCACCAGGGAAGTCCCTCTTGTTGGTGTTTTTTTGAGGTGCAAAAGTTTTTAATTTTGATGAAGTCCCATTTACCAATCTTCTTTTTTTATGGCTGTGCTTTTGGTTTTGTATCTTAAGAAATCTTTGCCTAACTTAAGATCCTATGTTTTCTTCTAATAGTTTTATTCATTTAGGTCTGTGGTCTACTGTGAGTTAATTTTTTTGTTTGGTGTGCAATAGGGGTCCAAATTCATTCTTTTGCATGTGGATATCCAGTTTTCCTAGCACTATTTGTTGAAAAGACTTTTCTTTACCCATTAAACGGTTTTGGCCCCCCTTTGTAAGAAATCAATTGACCATAAATGTTTGAGGTTTTTTTCTAGACTCTTAATTCTATTCTGTTGCTCTAGATGTCCATCCTGTGTAATCATACTATCTTGATTACTGTAGTTTTGTAGTAAGTTTTGAAATTGGAAGTGTGATTCCATCTTTCTTTTGATTAGTATTAGCATGGTGTATCTTTTTTCCATACTTTTACTTTAATCTACTTAATTTGTGTCTTTGTATTTAAAGTCAGTGTCTTCTAGGCAACATGTACTTGGATCCTGCTTTTTTATACAGTCTGACAATATTTGTCTTTTAATTGGGGTGTTCAGATAATTTACATTTAATGTGATTGTTGACATGGTTGACTTTTATTTGTTTTCTGTTTTTTCTCATCTCTGTTACTTTTTTTTCTCTTCTTCTACCTTCTTTTGGATTAGTTGAGTTTTTTTATGATTCCATTTTTCTCCTTTGTTGATTTATGAGCCTATAACTCTTTGTTGTCTTATTTTGGTTGTTGCTTTAGGCTTTATGGGTTATATCTTTAACTTATCACATTCTACACTCAGGTGATATTGTATTACTTCATGCATTGTATAAAAACAGTATACAGTTTGATCCTTGAACAACACGAATTTGAACTGCACAGGTCCACTTATAGGTGGATTTTTTTCAGTAAATACTTGTTATAGTAATACAAGACCCGTCATTGGTTTAATCTGTGGTTGTGGAACTGTGGATATGGTGGACCCATGTGGATACACGTATTCATGGATTTTTGACTGAGTGGGGGTCGGCGCCCCTAACCCCGGCATTGTTCAGGGATCAACTCTACTTCTAAATGCTTATATTCATAGCATTTACCATTTCTGTTCTTCATTCCTTTGTGTAGATTGTTTTTCTATCTTGTGTCATTTTCCTTCTGCTTGAAGGACTACCTTTAACCTTTCTTATAGTACAGGTCTGCTGGTAGTATATTCTTTCAGCTTTTTAAAATTTTTAAATAAAAAAAAAATTTTTTTGGCTGCACCATGCAGCTTGCAGGATCTTAGTTTCCTGACCAGGAATTGAACCCAGGCCCACGGCAGTGAAAGTGCTGAGTCCTAACCACTGGACTGCCAGGGAATTCCCATTTTATAGCTTTTTAAAGTTCTTTCTGGAGGCTCTGAAGTAGATTTCCATTCCATGCTGCCCTCCTAGCTTCTAGGTAGCTGTCAGCAATCTTTAGCATTCCTTGGCTTGTAGACCCATCACTCCAACCTCTGCCTAGGTTTTCACATAGCATATGATATTTAGTCATTATCCAAAATATAAAGTTTAATCCACAAGCATTACTTAAAAATTATAAATATGTAATTTTAGATTAAAATTTTTAGAAAATGCAATGAGATGAAAATAAGAATATGAAGTAAGGAAAAGCAAACTATTACTTAAAAGTATTTGACTCAAAAACTTTTCTTCTCTTTGTAGCTGTTGGAAAAATTCGAGGAAAGCCTTTTCCATTACTCTTATTTTTTGAGGCTATCTTTAGCATAAGTCATGCTTTTAAACATCCTGTTGATGCAGAACTAACCCTGGAAGGAATCAAATGTGGATTATCTGAAAAACGTTTAGATTTAGTTATCAATTGGGTCACCCAGGAAAGGTAAGCAAAGTTAAACTTTTAACTTAATTTTGAAATTTGCTTCATAAAGTTTTTTGTTCTCAAATTTTAATAGTTTTCTTATCAGTACATTATTTGAGCATTTATTTCAAATCTCTATTGCAACTAAACAGTCACAAAGTATTTACTAAGCATTCATGGATGGAGTAATAGAGCCTAGTCACAATGAGCCCAGATCAGGAGTTGACTCAAGGCAGCTGACAAGATGATTCATGACCACTTAATGGTGCATGGAAGTTGATAGGTAAGGATAGAAAAGGATTGATCAGTATCATGCTGCTCAGAGGGAGAAGGCAGGAACCTGTTTTCAGGCAGGCTGTGGATACATGTAAAGGATAAACCCAGGAGAAAACTTGTAAGCAGGAGGGACATGGACCCAAGGTAGCATTTAAAAGAACATACAAACCAGCAAGGACAGGCAGGAGGTGGCTTCTTGGAGTTGAGTCTCGGCACAAATTGGCAGATTTGTACCAGGGTTTCCTCAGATTGGGTTCCCTGGAACCAAAGCCTGAAACAGGAATTTGGGTGTACATGGTTGATAGAAGGAGGGCTTCTCAAGAAAAACCTATAAGGGACTGAGTGAAGCAGAACAGGGAAGGGGAAAGAGCCAAGCAAGGATGTGACCTCAGGCAAGTTCTAACCTTGGCCTTATTTATAGCAGGTTGGCTCTGAAGCATAAAACACATCACAGAGCTGTTCTCACTTGAGGCAAGGGGCCAGGCTTCCTTGCTTCTCCATCAGTCAGTCAAGGGCTGTGGGCTGCCTAGATGGGAATACATAAGTCTGGGCATGGTGGCTCCCACTAGCCCAGGGCAATTCCCTATGGAAGGGAAGGACCTGTGAGCCACTGGCAGCCAACACCCAGAGCAGCTGGGGAAGGGTACGTTGGCCCAGTGAGGAGGATTTGGGCAGGACACCAAAACAGCATCTGCCTTAGTCAACCATTTGCACAATACGGATCTATATGCTTCTCACATTAAGTTCACTCCATCCAGGCATATCTTCTCTAGGATTTTGTGGTCAATTTTGGGGGAAACTTATAAGAGGAGAGTTAGCGGGAGGAACTATAGCCCTTGTTGCTAGGTCCTAGGGATGTAATTTGTTTTTTTTACAACTTTATTGAGGTATAATTTACATACAATAACCTATACATGTTTAAAGTGTACAATTTGATGAGTTTTTTAAAAACAGCATTATGAAGACACAATTGATACACAGTAGACTGCACATATTTAAGGTGTACAGTTTAAGTTTTGACACATATATATATATCCATGAAGTCATCACCACAATCAAGATAATAAACATATCCATGACCCTCAAATGTTTCCTTATGTCCCTTTGTAATGCCTCCTCCTTCCTTCCACCACCTCTCGATAACCACTGATCTACTTCATGTTATTCTAGATTCGTTTTCGTTTTCTAGAATTTTATATATATGGAATCACACATTGTATATTCTTTTCTCTCCTTGGTCTGGCTTCTTTCACTTACATTTATTTTGAGATTCATACATATTTATTAGTACTCATTATCTTTCTCTATCACCCATTATAGATTCTTCTTACAGTTTTGGTCTTGATGGCTTGTCTGGTAGAATGACTGTGGTTACCATGCCTTTATCACACCATGTTTGTTTTTTTTTTTCTTGATTTTGATTTTCTGTTGGAGTATAGTTGATTAACAATGTTGTATTAGTTTCAGGTGTACAGCAAAGTGATTCACTTATACATATACACACGTATCTATTCTTTTCGAAATTCTTTTTTGTTTTTTTTGGCCACACTGCGTGGCATGCTGGATCTTAGATCCCTGAACAGGGATCGAACCTGTGCCCCCTGCAGTGGAAGCGCAGAGTCTTAGCTACTGGACCGCCATGGAAGTCCCCAAATTCTTTTCCCATTTATAAACTGTGGTTATTGATTTACCCACTAACAGTGTTCAGTTGTCTTGGGACTACCCAGAGATATACCAGTAGATCATCTGCCACATGTAACAGACAACTGTATACCATTCAAAAAACAGCTATTGGGTCCTGCTAAAGTTGGAGTATTTATCCATGGAATGTCAGTGAGTGTAACTAGAAATGCCCATCATGAACTGTATTCTGAGAGACTCACCAAGTCATAAGGTCAGGTGGGCTCAGGAGAGTCCATGTAAAATCAAGTACAACCAAGATCATGCTCAGTCAGGTCCAGAACACACAAGTAAGCTTCATGAATAAGTGGCCCAGACTCCATGTCAACTATCATTGCCTGATGGACACTACTTCCACAGCTCACACCTATGGGCTCATGCAAGGGTGGGGTTACCTAAGACCAACAGACAGGAGAAGAAAAAAAAAACCCAAACTTGGTTCATGGAAGGTTCAGATGGTGTCCAGATGATGCCAACTTGTCACTTCATCTTTCAAAGACGGAGGAACATCCTTCAGGAAGACATGTGCTCCTTAAACCAATGATAATTATATAGTGCTGTACTCCCAGTAGGTAGAATCCTTGGGTCTGGGAAATGAAGAGTGGCCCTGCTCAACTATTACTCCCAGGAGCCTGCTTGGAGAGTGTGTTAGTCAGGATTCTCCAGAGAAACAGAAAAAATATATATAAATAAATAAATGGCTCATATGATTATGGAGGCTGAGAAGTCCCAAGATCTGCAGTCAGCAATCCAGAGACTCAAGAGAGTCAATGCTGTAACTTCCAGTCCGAAAGCTGGCAGCCTTGAGACCCAAAGGCAGGAAAGACTGATGTCCCAGCTAAGTAGTCAGGCAGGAGGAGTCCCCTCTTACTTGAGGAAGAGTCATACTTTTTGTACCATTCAGGCCTTTAACAGATGGGATGAGGGCCACCCACATTCAGGAGAGCAATCTGCTTTACTCAGCCTGCCAATTAAAGTGTTACTCTCTTCAAATACATTCTCACACACACACCCAAAATAATCTTTGACCAAATATCTGTTGTTGGTCAAATAATATCGTGTCAACTTGATATTATTTGACCAACAACATCAAGTTGACACTTAGAATGAACCATCAGCACAGGGAGTTTGTGCTTCCCATGCCTGCAACTTTAGGCTCTGTGAGTCTGGAAGTCCTGATTGACTTTATCATGAGAAGGTAGGACTATTCCTAAATAATGGGGCAAAGGGGAATATTTTTGGCACTCAGGCTCCCTATACCCTTGAAGAGAGCATGATACCTGGATTTAGGTGATGTCATTTACTGCTTGGGAAATTTTATAAGGGAAGCAGTGAGATAGGATAGGGAAAGAGCCAAGCAAGGATGTGAACTCAGGTGAAGTCTAGTATTAGTCAGTATTATAAGAAGAGAGCTGTGGAGCATAAGCCGTACCGCAAAGTTGTTACCGCTTGTTTATGGGACTGGCTTTTTGTATCCCTTACTAGTCAGTCATCAGCTCTAGATTACTAGGGGTTTGAAAGATAGGCATAATTTTCTAGGTGAGGTGGCTCCAGTCAGCTGAGGGCAATTCTTTGGAGAAGGGGCAGCTATGAGCTGTCAATAATCAGCTGGAGAAGGGGCACTGGCACAGTAAAGGGGACCTGAGTAGGCACCAAAACTGTGTCTACCAGCTTATGAAGATCAATCTGGAAATAAGATAACAGCTCCTTTTGCTGGGTCTATGTGGGCATGGGTTGGGCTGTGAGTATTGGAAGGCAGAGTGACGAAAGGCCTCCCTGTTGTCTCTCTAGTAGCCATGGCCGCCTTATTTTGCAGCCTAAGGGCTATGCTTTCTTGGCTCTAAATGCATAGGGACATAGAATACATATTAGAGAGTAGGTACAGTTCTCATCTTTAAGAAGTGTATCATAAGGGAGTAGATGGACAAATGTAAGCACTCCCTAAATAACAAATCCATGACTTGGAAATGTCCCAAACAAAAATGGCAAGTGTGCATACTACTACCTACTGCTACCCATTTCAAATTCATCATTTCCCTGCACAACTCTGGATAGTCATAAAACTGTCCTGGATTGATCTCACTATTGTTTCCCAGTGCAAAGTAGCTTTCTCTCACCCTGTCTTGTTATCCCTTCACTTACTGTTCACATAGTAATTAATTATTCACATAATAATAATTATGTTCACCTAATTCCTGTTTTAGAAAACTTCTTCATATGTGTAGCCCTCTTTTCAGTCTTTGCCTCCTTGTTTCTTTCTCTGCCTGGTCACACTTCTACACTCTCCACAAAAGTACTTGTCAGGGAGCCCTGGAAATGGTGCAGGCATGAGAACAGCATCAGAAAGTGCATGTTCATTACTAACACCTGTTATCTAGTGCAAAGACACTTCAGACAAGATTAATTTCCTTACATATACTTGGCCCATTCTACCTCTTAGTTGTAAGAATTTAAACTCTTATGCATTTCCCTGAGTGCATAAAGTGGGAAAATACCACTACATTTTTCCTGAATTATTCATATTTGTATTTCTATATTTTTCTGGCCATACCATTTAGCATAAATGTCTTTATTCTAAATAGGACAATTTGATTTAACCCACTCAACTCTAGAGCATTCATGAGCTAATTAATATTGTTTAGATTTTCCATGTTTTGGGTTTCTTCTATTTAGATACCTTAGACACTATAAAAATCATTACAACTTTACTCCATACCATATTGGTAGTGATTAATTTTAAAATATTAGATTTGAATCTTCTGGCGGCATTTTTATTTTTTCTTAAGCTTTGATGGCACTGTGTGGTAAAACTATGCACTAAAATTAGAAGGCTTTGGATAACTATGGATTATACCTATTCATACATTTCAGGTCTCCATTAGGAACTCATAAAAACAAAAATCTGGCCTTTTTCAAAAAAATTATTGGATGACTACTACTGAAAAAGTGCTACAGACTGAAAACAAGGCAAAACCTTGTTTTGGGTGTCTGACTGCTACCTGTCTTACCCCAGGGCTAGAATCATTGTTTTTCTCACTCCCCGAGCCCCATCACCCCCCTGCCCACCACCGCCTGCTTTTCCTTCGGGGCCAATTCCATTCTTTGGGGGCTTGATCCTCCTCCTCCTTTTGGATAATTTTCTTTTAAATCATACTCTTTGCTTCTGATCATCCTTTTGGAAAGTGACAAACCAAGACAGCAACCTTACTCTCAACTCTGGCCTTCTCTCGGGTGGAACAGCATCGTGAGCCTGACCACTGAAAATAATGAAATAATGGTATTAATAAGAGAAATAAATAATAAGATACTGGTATTTTCATGTTGCTCCAGTAATGCAGTCACTACAACAACTGAAATAATGACTTGTTCCCTCTCAGGAAATGTGGCTTTAACTACCAAAACTTATATTTTGGTATTAAAATGTGGAAGTCGGGGAATTGCTTCCTAAATAATTGATTCATACTCAGGAGCTGCCTTTTGATTTTAAACCCACCTCTCTGCTGCCTGCCCCAACAAATACAGAGGGCTTTATCTACTTAATTTTCAATAGAGACATTTTGTAGGAGTTTCAGTATTTCATTTTATTGTTATTGGCATTTTATTACATATATACAGACACTAATATTATGTGACTGTTGTTATTCTGTAGCTATTAATTAAAAATATAATTATGGGACTTCCCTGACGGTCCAGTGGTTAAGATTCCATGCTCCCAATGCAGAGAGCACAGGTTCGATCCCTGGTCAGGGAACTAAGATTCTGCATGCTGCATGGCGTGGCCAAAAAAAACCCCAAACAATAAAGCCCAGTACAGCCAGTAATTAGAAGTGATATATTTAATGATACCCAAATGTTTTTTGGCTTATGCTGATAGATTCCAGGTGGAGTTAGTAGTACAGATGGTTCCCTTCAATTGTGTGTGAAGATGGTACACTAAAACTGATGAAAAGTGAAATCTATTTACTTGAGCCATCTCAAAAGAACTGTTTCTTCAGTCTCTCCTAATAGACACAGTTAAGTCCCTTTATTCCCCCCGTTGTTTCTTTCAAATCTATAACAATTAAAAAAAAAACACTGCTGTTGCACTTTCTGTTTTTGTTTTAGTACAAATGCTTTTAAGATCTGTTGGTAATTTTGAGCTAAAGATTTTGTCACTATCTTTAACCAACATTTAATGAGTTCTTACATTCTACAGGGTTTTGGAATCTAGATAACAGCTAAGAACATTGAGAGCCTCAATTATGAGAGAATTTTTGTTTACCTTGAAATTTTAAATCCCACCAATCTTTTCAGGAGAGTTTTAACCTTGTTTGTAGATTTTTTTTAAAGTTGAGCTCAGTTTCACCAAAATTACTTCCCCCAAAGGAAGACATGCTGATTGTTTTTGTTCTTGTTGTTAAGTCTTAGATATGTTTAATTTCATCAGTTGCCTACTAACTTGGAATCCTTATAGACCATAGAAAATCCAATTCTACTGTGCTGAATTTTCAAATATTTCATTCTCATCCATTCATCAAGAGCTCACTAACATGTGCCCTATTGACTGCTTGCTCTAGGCTGACATTTTCTGAGGAGGCTGGGGATGTGATTTTTGATTATGGGGAGCAGGATACTTATAACAAGGCCAAGTGTCTGGCTTTAGCTCAGATTATCTATAGTGAATGTGGCCTGCACAAGAAAGCTCTTCTTTGCCTGTGTAAACAGGGTCAAATTCAAGGGGCCATGGAATACATACAACAATTCAAGGACTTTACTTCTGGTAAGTGAAAAAGCCTATTATTTGTATACATTCGAATTCTGGACTTGAATTGTAAGATCACCCATGATAGCAGGCAATATTTTGGACTTATACATTATAAAGCTTGTTTTGTGTATACCAGTAAGTAGATTTCTTTTGTAATTTTTAGTGAAAACAGGTAAGCTGAAGCTGATTGACTTTGATGGTGGACATTCAAATACATTTTGTATTTCTTCAGTACATAAACATTTAGTAAACTTGCAGATATTTGGACCATGCTACTTAAAGGATTTTTAAAAAATAACTGAACTTATATATATCATTCTGAACTATAATATAAGCATTAGAAATGAAGAATTAGTGAAATAATGTTGATTTTAAAAGTTTGAAACACCTAGGTTGCAGCTGGGCAGTGATCTGGGAGAATTGTGGACCTTAGGGTGACCCTAGTTAAATGAGCTGATCTCTTATTATAGTCTAGTTCAGCAGTAGCCTTAATGTACAGGTAGTCCTGACATATCCCCATATCCCACGCCTATGTCAATCCTGATTTTGCAAGCTGTGTACTCCAGTCCTAAGAAATTGCACAATGGAACAAAATATAGCACTTTTAGGTCACATTTTTCCAGGAAAAAGAATCTTTTATGGTCGTCGAATCTGATCATTTTCAAAGAGTAAATTGACTTTTACTTAGAATCTGTTTTTTAGAGTTATTAATTTTTTTCATTCATTATGTAACAGCATGCCCGATATTATTAGTGTAATAATAGCTATAGTTCAGCTTTTTACATGCCTTATCTCACTTAATCCTTATGTTAACTCTATGAACTAGGTTTTGTTATTATCCCTTTTTTTTTTTTTTTTTTTTTTGCGGTACGCGGGCCTCTCACTGTTGTGGCCTCTCCCGTTGCGGAGCACAGGCTCCAGACGCGCAGGCTCAGTGGCCATGGCTCACGGGCCCAGCGGATCTTCCCGGACCGGCCACGAACCCGTGTCCCCTGCATTGGCAGGCGGACTCTCAACTAGTGCGCCACCAGGGAAGCCCATCCCTATTTTATAGATGAAAAATAACTGTGTCCAAAGAGAGGCTAAGGCACAGAGAGGTAAGCAATTTGCCTATATACACACAGCGATGGAACAGAATCTGGCAGAGTAGTTAAAACACAATATTTGTTGAACGAATTATATATTGTATTAATATTATCTAATTTATACAGATTCGGTTTCTGTGTTAAGTATTATTTTTCCATAGAATTATTTTAGTCAAGGAATAAAGGTTTTAATTACTCTTGGAATTTTTATTGAATGAAATGTGAAGTTTCTTCTTTTGCTCGCAAAATTTGCCTTGCATGAGTATATAGAAACATGATTGACTCATTATCATATTATTCTGTTCCTCTAGTAGTGCATTACACTTTAAAATAATTATACAGTCAGCCCTCCATATTCATGGGTTCCACATCCATGGGTTTAATGAACTTCAGATTGAAAATATTTGAGGGAAAAAAATTCCAGAAAGTTCCAAAAAGCAAAACTTGTGTTTGCTATGCATCAGCAATTATTTACATAACATTTGCATTGTATTTATAACTATTTACATAGTATTTACATTGTATTAGGTAATCCAGAGATGATTTGAAGTATATGGAAGGATGTGTGTAGGTTATATGAAAATACTATGCCATTTTGTATATGAGACTTTTTATATAAGAGACTTGAGCATATTCAGATTTTGCTATCTGCAGGGGGTCCTGAAACCAAACCCCGTGGATATCAAGGGACAACTGTATATTGTACTAATGTAAGAAATATTAACTCTCCTGTATAATTAGAACCTTGATATTTATCCTCAGAATTTATTTAGTACAACATCATAAGATAATAATAACCTGAAGAAAATTAAGCTTAAAAGGTAGAAACAATGTTTGAAAAATTACTCTGCTTATTTTACTTTTTAATGACAAACAACCACAGCTTTCCAAAGTATCATCCTTGGCCTCAGGGGACAGACTCAGTTTGTTAATACTTTCTGGTTTCAGAAGAAAACGGTCTTTCTCAGATTTAGACTATCAGCTTTACATTTACAAATCAAAGAAACAAAACAAAAATGGTGAAGTCCTAAAAAAGTCTTTTGTTCCAAAAGCATAAATCTGATTCATAGAGCATCTGTTTCAGAAGGGGAAACTCTTCGTTTTTCCTCCCTAATGATTTCTAGAATAAAGCCTGAAATGATTTGTTTGTTCACCTTCCCCATCATCATTAAACAAGTAAATGTACCTATCTAGTTATATTCTAGATCTGGAATTCTAGACTCCGAGGCTAGAAACAATCTAGAAACTGGGTTATTCTAGACCCGAGGCTCTCAAACCTTCTGGTCTCAGGTCTCCTTCATAGTTTTAAAAAGCATTGAAGATCCCAAAGAGTTTTTGTCTATGTGGCTTATATCAATTGATATTTATCCTATTAGAAATTAAACCAGGGACTTCCCTGGTGGTCAGTGGTTAAGACTTTGTCTTCCAATACAGGGGGTGTGGGTTCGATCCCTGGTCCAGGAGCTAAGGTCCCACATGCCTTGCGGCCAAAACAAAAAACCAAAACAGAAAACAGAAGCGATATTGTAACAAATTCAATAAAGACTTTAACAAAAAAGAAAAGAAAAAGAAATTAAACCAGAAAAAAATTTTTATTGGAGTATAGTTGATGTACAATATATGTTACAGGTGTACAGTATAGTGATTCACAATTTTTAAAGGTTATACTCCATTTATAGTTATTATAAAATTTTGGCCATATTCCCTGTGTTGTACAATATATCCTTGTAGCTTATTTTATACTTAATAGTTGGTACCTTTTGATCTCCTACCCCTAAATTGTCCCTCCCCCTTTCCCTCTCCCCACTGGTAACGACTAGTTTGTTCTCTATATCTGTGAGTCTGCTTCTGTTTTGTTCTGTTCTCAACTGGTTTTCAGCCAGGTTGATCTTCTTCAGCTGGAGCATGGGCGCTAGGAGCTGGGGGGTGGGGGGGTGGGAGAGGAGTTGAGGGGCAGAGTCTGCAGCCTGTTGCCACACAGGTAGAGCTCCTGGAGGTGGCTCAGGCCATTCAGGGCGTCAGGAGACAACGAGGCCAGCTCGTTGAAGGAGACGTCTGTGGTGTTGAGTGCCGGCAGTGCCCATCCCAGCAAGGGCAGGCTTCTCAGCTTATTGTGGGATATAATCAGGGTCTCCAGCCAGGGCAGTGTCACATCAGTCTGCAGGCTGGTCAGCTGGCTCTTCCCCAGGTGCAGCTGAGTGAGGTGAGTCAGATGCATCTATTTTTTTAGATTCCACATATTACATGAGATCATACAGTATTTTTCTTTCTTTGTCTGACTTATTTCACTTAGCAAAATGCCCTCCAAGTCCATCCATGTTGCTGCAAATGGCAAAATTTCACGTTTAAAATAACAACAATAGGGAATTCCCTGGTAGTCCAGTGGTTAGGACTCTGCTTTCACTGCTGAGGGTGCAGGTTTAATAATCCCTAGTTGGGGAACTAAGATAGCACAAGCTGTGCCGCGAGGCCAAAAACAAAAACAACCAACAACAATAAACCAATAATGTATTGTCATAAGTAAAATATTTTTATGAAAAGTAACTTTTCCAAGGCTAAACAATTTAAGGAAAAGAGTGACACTGTTTTACATTTTTGTAAATCTCTGTAATGTCTGGTTTAATAGAAGATAGCTGGCTTCCCCTATCTGATCCTATATTCAGTGTATTGTAATATGTCATGTAGCTTCTGGAAAAACACCACTGTATATTTGTGAGATAAGGAGAATGAAAAAGGCAAATTTTAGTTTAGTTTAGGTTTAGTTTAATAGTTCTGACTTTATGGACCCTAGACCATATTTTGAGAACCACTGTTCTAAGTATCTAGGTATTTTGTGCATTAAACAGTACCATGGTTGATATATAGACCCTTATAACCTTATTAAAATAGAACATACAAGATAAATAATGATCATTATTACATGTCAAACCAAGGAATAAGGAAATGCATTCTGAAGTAAGTAGAGGAGTAAGTTCATAGGATTTGAACTTGTGTCCTTTCTAATTAGTCAGAGACCATATCTTGTACATAATGGAGTAAATATTGGTTAATCAATTAATGGAGAAGATAAGAGTATTTGAATACTTGATTGAATGAAATAGAGAGAGATGGATGAGTTATGAAATGTTGGAGACAGGGGGGTCCTATATAAATAACTTCACCATAGTGGAGGCCAGATTGAGCGACCCAAATCATAAACTTCTACCTCTTCTCTAGGGAAAAGTTTAAAAAAAATTATTTGACTTCATTGATATAGAATTATATTCTGCTATTCCTTCATCTTTTACCATTTCTCTTTCTCTATCCTTGTCTCTCTCTCTCTCTCTGTGTGTATGCATGTATATATATACATACACATAATGCACACACACATATTTATTATTTTGGAGGAGCAGCACCATAGATTGGAAGGTCATGAACTTTGGGGGTCAGATGAACTGTTCTTCTTTAGACTATGTGTCTAATTCTGGGAAAATTAACTTCTCTAAGCCTGTTCCCTCACTTGTAATGTGAGAATAATAATATCTGACTTATACTGAATATTAGATGTAGTAATTTAATATATGTAAGTTTACAGTACAATAAATATGTGTTTAATAAACACTAGATTACCTTGTATTACCTTTTACAGTGCAGGTATGTTTACACGTAGTTCTTGAAGTGCTCTCAGAAATTATTCTGAAAATTACCTCTGTTGTGGCCCAAGAAGAATATTTTTACTTTAAAAAATTTAGTAAGGGGCTTCCCTGGTGACGCAGTGGTTGAGAGTCCGCCTGCCGATGCAGGGGACACAGGTTCGTGCCCCGGTCCGGGAAGATCCCACATGCCGCGCAGCGGCTGGGCCCGTGAGCCATGGCCGCTGAGCCTGCGCTCCGCAACGGGAGAGGCCACAACAGTGAGAGGCCCGCGTACCGCAAAAAAAAAAAAAAAAATTAGTAAGTTAACACAAAGTTTATAAATTTAAGAATATAAATCATGATTGTAGCTTTAGATTATCTGAATGCTTAACTAGTAGATTAAACCATATGAAATTACTTTTTTTTGAAGTAAAAAATGGTCAAGTGTAGGCAACTTCATATGACTCAACCTCTAGCTACTTGAACTAGCTAACAGCTTCTTAAAATCTTCATATTTGGGTTTCTAAATACTTGATATTTTTAGGAAAGATTACTGAGCCCCTTTTCTGTGCAAGGCACAGAAAGAAAGATATACTCAGTAGAAGTTGGCCCCCAAATGAGCAACAAGATGTAGACAAAAATAACGTAGTATTAGATGGGGGCTTAGAAATTGTGGAGATACTAATTCTAGCACTTTAAGATGCAAAAACTGAGGTCCAAAAGATTAAGTGACTGATTGAGCTATGATTAGAATTCAGGATTCTTGATTGTCAACCTGGTCCTTTTTTTATACCACATTTCTTTCCAAGACTGTTCTCTGATAAATTTTTTTTCCTGGTACTATGTTTAGGTAGTTTTCCTTTGTTTTTTGCTATGCTGAGTATGATTTTTTTTTTTTTTGGGATTGGAGATAGTAATGTTGAATTCATTGAGGGCTTTGGAAGGACTGGAAAAAGAAGAGTTGATTGGCAAATATAGACATTAGCTAGTCCCAGTTTCTAGTTGATGTATCATATTAGGATGTTGAGACAGTTTTTCATTTTTGCTTTCAGATGACCTGATGCAGCTAATAAAGTTATGTCCCCACACTGAATTAATTCAGTGTCTCACTAAAGAATGGAATGGGAAACCACCATATTTATCTTTTGGTCTTGCTGTACTTCACCTGTTCTCTGTAGATATGAAAAAGGTTGGCATTAAGCTACTTCAAGAAATAAATAAAGGTGGGAAAGGTAAGTGAAGTAAAATTTTGTAGTGGAGGAAGTAGTAGTGGGTTATTTAGGGAAAGGTTCAAGATTATTATGTTTGAGTTAACTCTATCTTCCGAAGAGTTTATTCTTGGCAAGAGTTAACTTTAGGTGTTTATAAATGTAAAGATTACCATGTTAATATTCTGTTGGCAATAGTATATATTTGTTGAGAGGATTAGAATGAAGAGAGACTCTTTCTGAAGCTTGAGGGGAACATCATAATAATTATAATAGCTATGACTACTGTAAAATCTTTATATATATTAACATATGTGTATATTTAATAATTTATATATATATATATTAAATGTTATTTAGATAAACTTTATGTTTTTTATTCCTAAACCAAATATATATGAAAATATTATTTACATATATTATTTACTCTGAACCTCACTCTGGAGTGGGATCAGGAATAACTAATTAGATCTCAGTTTTTTCTTTCCTTTCTCTAATTTAATATAGAAACTTGAGCAGACAAATTGATTTTAAATTATCATATGGGGCCAAAGAAAGAATAGTAAATTACATGAAAACATAGTTGGGAAGATAATTTAGAAATTATCATTACAGATATCAACTAAAATATTTTATTTGATAGAAAAATAGTAATCATGGTAGAAATAAAATAATAGTGATTATAATAACCTGAATAGAGATCCTCTTTCACCAAGTATTATAAGTAATGCAGGTAGTAGATAAATGAGTTCCATAAATAGTTCCAAAGAGGGTCACTATAATTGATTTTCAAAAGTAAATAATATCATTAGTTTTCTTTAATAAACAAAATCCTTCTTTTATTTCCTTTAGAAAAATATTTGTTAAAGAAACCCCATCATTAAGAGGTTTTTTAAACCCTTAGGTTAGCACTATAGGGCACTTGTAAAAGTGTTTGAAGGATCATGAAAACTTGACCATCAAATTTGTTTGATAGTTCCTAGTGGTACCTTATAGGCTGTGAATAAGGCTGAGCCCACATTCTTCACTTTCTGAACTCCCTTCCTTTCAACCTTCAGCATCTGCTGACCTTACCAAGAAGGAGATGAGTGGAGGAATAGTTAATGTGAGAAATGGTGGAGAGTTGAATTGAGGCATGAAAAGGTTAATGAAAAAGGAGGAGGAGAAGGAACTAACACTTCAGTACTTACTATGAGCTCGACTAGGCACTCCATGTTACACTTAAAGGAATCGGGTCTAATAGTAATGGAGTTGAAATGATATCTCTTTATTTTTGAAGAATTACTAAGTATGGATTATCAAATAAGTGCTGTATTATAATTTTGTATTTTTATTTCCTCAGATGCAGTTGAACATCTTATGATAAATGATCCATTTTGCTCCCTAGAAAAGTGGCAAGAATTAGCAAATATATGTTTACAGAATGGCTTTGACAAATTATCTAATGACATCATGTCTGTTCTTCGATCTCAAGCTGGGATTACTGAAATTTCTGAAGAGGATGATACAGTCAACTTGATGCAGCATGTTTTTTGGTAGTTCTACATCTTAACCAGTTGAGGGAGCCTGTACAACATTTTATATATCAGTTAGGCAAACTGATTTTGGTATAACTAACTTATAAATAAATCTGGAGTATGAAGTTCTCAGAAATATATCATGCTTCTTTTGTTATGAGGATGTTTAGATTTGTCCTTGAAATATTTACACCATTGCTTCCTTTTTTAATATGGTCATTTTGTATATTGAATCTTTCTAAAATTCCTATGTACTTTATTTTTTCTTTTTTTAAATTTTTTAATTTTTATTTTATTTTAATTTTATTTTGGAGTACAGTTGATTTACAATATTATGTTAGTTTCAGGTGTACAGCAAAATGATTCAGTTATGCACATATTGGATTGGCCAAAAAGTTCATTCGGTTTTAAGTAAAACTAAAAGGCATTTTTCATTTTTGCCAAGAACTTTGTTGAACAATGTATTCATTAACTGAATTAACTTTTTGGCCAAGCCAATACACATATTCATTCTTTTTCAGATTCTTTTCCCATATAGGTTATTACAGAATATTGAGTAGAGTTCCCTGTGCTATATAGTATGTTCTTGTTGATTATCTATTTTATATATAATAGTGTGTATATGCTACTCCTAAACTCCTAATTTATCCCTCCTGTATATTGAATCTTGATAAAATCTAAGAATGTAAGTGTATAAATCTCAGTTTAGGCATTTCAATCTAAGTGCATAAGTTAATGTCTAAATATATTCCTTTCTGGTGATCTAATTTAATAGCAAGAACTGAGGAAGGTGTGAGTAGTATCCTGTCAGACTGACTTCCCAAATATCAAATGCTATAAGCCTGACTCGTAACAAGTAAGGCAGGATGCCGTTTCATGGTTTTCACTGGCAAAAACCTAGAGTACAGTAATTTTGTACTACTGACACAAAGATGTGCTCCATGCTTTGGTATATATAAATGGCAAATGTTAAGCTTCTACTATACAACTTGGGAATTTCAACATGTTCTTATCTAGAGAGAGAATAGCCAAATTTTGCAAAGAAGTAGTAGTTCTACATCTTAGACCCAGGATACCTGTAGGCATGGAATATGTCATATGAAGTGGTTTTAGATGATTTCAAGTGTCTGAGTAAGTATTTGATTGAAAACTCAGAGTTCTGTGTCATGGACAGGTGTGATATTCAAAATATTTAATGATCAGCATGGCATAGGCACCAATCAAACAGAACAGATACCCAACTAATCAGAACAGCTTTCAGCCCTTATGCCATACCAGAATGTCAGCCTTGATCACGGAACATGGTAAAAGTGAGCTGCTGTTAGATAGAATAAAAGAGCATAAGTTTTCCCCTCCTAAATTTAAACTGAATGTATATATTTTATTTTATAGTGGAAAGAATGTGAACTTGGAATTGGACAGCTTCATATTCAAGTTCAAATTCTTCTTCTTACTCTTTGTAAAATATGGGCAGTAATATCTCCCCAAAAGGTTTAGTGATATGTATGTGCAGGATAAATACATTACGTAGTGGAAGAACTTAATAGAAGATAATCCTTATTTCAATGTAATAGGTCCCAGGAACACATATTCCTCTACTTGGTTTATACTTCCCAAATCCCACATATCTATCCATTTGTACTTGTATAATTATCCCTCTTTGGAGTATTTGATATAACACACCTTATTGGCCTATATTAAGCTATCTGTTTCTACTAATATTTGGGTTGCTGGGCTTATCTTACAAATCCAGAAGAATACTGGCTGAGTTCTCAATTTTTCTGTATAGTGGTAAATACAGTACTGGATAACTATAATTCAGTTTTCTAAAATGTAATATTTTTTAAAAGTAATACCTATACAATTTTAAAAGCAATTTAAATTGTAATTTAGTTATAAAAGGCTTATAATAACTAATATTTTTATTTCTGGCCTTCATATTAGCTATGATTTTTTAAAATTAATTAATTAGTTTAGTTTTTGGCTGCATTGGGTCTTTTTTGCTGCACATGGGCTTTCTCTAGTTGCGGTGAGCGAGGGCTACTCTTCATTGTGGTGCGCAGGCTTCTCATTGCAGTGGCTTCTCTTGTTGCAGAGCACGGGCTCTAGGCATGTGGGCTTCAGTAGTTGTGGCTCCTCAGCTCTAGAGCGCAGGCTCAGTAGTTGTGGCACATGGGCTTAGTTGCTCCTCAGCATGTGGGACCTTCCCGGACCAGGGATTGAACCTGTGTCGCCTGCATTGGCAGGCGGATTCTTAACCACTGCGCCACCAGGGAAGTCCTTATCTATGATTTTTGAAAAGAAAATATGAAGGATGGAAAAAAGGAAGGGAAGGAGAGGGTATTTCAGCAGCACTGATTCTTTATGTACCAATGGCTTAGCACCCTTTTTTCTTTGAGACTTGTATGATTGATAGAAAGCTACTATGTATCCGTTGACAGAACTTGGAAAAAAATGTGTTCATGAAAGCCAAGAGGATGAATTAGGTACAGAAATCTGGAAAAAGCTTGAAACAGAAGCTGTTGTTGTTGTTACTGCTAATTTTGCTTTGGTTTTAAAATGTTTTTTCCTCCACTCATTATTATTCTTCTTTGTTAGCATTACCTTTGGCAGTTTACCCAAGGAAAGTGAAATTTGTCAAGTGAATCTAAATTAAAATGCCTGGAGATGGAATTGGGAGGAAGAGCAAGAATATAAAGTCAAGTGGGGGAAGGAGAAAGAGTTGAGTTGTGAGCTGTACAGGACTTGAAAGTTGTGAGAACCTCCCTTTAAGCTGCACTGAAAGAGGTATAACATGAGCCTCGTGGCATAGGAGCCTGTGTTCTAGACCAGCTCTACCACGATCTAGTTTTGTGTCCTTTTCCTCATGAATTTATTTTGGCTAGATAATTCCTTTTGTCATTTACAACTCAAAAATTCAGTAGTTCCACAGATGATTTCTCAGTGCTTTTTCACCTTCTGCCTAAATTGTAAATACCAGGATTCAACATCAGCATCAGCAACATATTGTGGGGACTTCCCTCGCGGTCCAGTGGTTAAGACTCTGCGCTTCCCTGGTCAGGGAACTAAGATCCCACATGCTTCACAGTGCAGCCAAAACAAAAACAAACCCAGCATATTCTGGATACCTGTTTTGTGTATGGTCTCTGCTATCAAGATTAAAACGTCAGTGGGAAGAGACAGAATATTGTAAAAATAACTAAAAATAATTCCGTAGTATTATCTAATATCCAGTCTGTGTTCACATTTCACAAATTGCTTAAAAATGCCTTTTTACAGTTGAGTTGTTCCAATTAGGATCTAAACAAGGTCCATGTATTCTATTTGGTTGTTGTGTCTCTGCATATAGAGTATTCTTCCTCTCTTTTTTTCTCTCTTGCCATTGACTGATTGGATTGGCTTGGTTGTTACTGGGAATGTTCCACATTTTAGATTTGTCTGATTGCTTCCTTATGGTATTATTTAACTTGTTTTTCTTTTTCCCATATTTCCTGTAAATGGAAGTTAGCTGTAAAAACTTAACTAGATTTAGTTTCAACTATTTTGGCAAGGATGCTTCATAGGTGATGCTGAGTATTTCACATTTCATCATATTATCGTGCACTAAATAGTTGTCTCATGTCATTGCTTTTTGAGGTAACGTCCAAAATCCTTAACATGGCCTAACAAATTCTGCATAATCTGAATTCCAGCTGATCTCCAGACTCATCTCCTACCGTATTACACATTATTTTGAGCCAGGCACTTGTATTTTTTCTGTTCCTCTTGTAAGGGGCTTGAAAATATGCTGTTTCTTTTACCTGGAAGGCTCATCCCTTTCTTTTTACCTAGTTAATAATTTCTTGCACTTCAGGCTTTAGCTTGGTTAAAAATTCCTCAGGGAAACCTTTTATGACTTCCTTAATTATGCCACATTTCTTTTTTCTAGGCTGTCCTTTTACAGTCAGGGACAGTACTTTTTTTTTTTTTTTTTTTTTTTTTTTGCGGTATGCAGGCCTCTCACTGTTGTGGCCTCTCCCGTTGCGGAGGACAGGCTCCGGACGCGCAGGCTCAGTGGCCATGGCTCACGGGCCCAGCCGCTCCGCGGCATGTGGGATCTTCCCGGACTGGGGCACGAACCCGTGTCCCCTGCATCGGCAGGCGGACTCTCAACCACTGCGCCACCAGGGAAGCCCAGGGACAGTACTTTTTATTGAAGGCAAGGACAGCACATTTTGAGGGTGTGGAAAATGGGGGAAGGTTACTCTGTTAGTTTTCTAGGGCTGCTGAAACAAAGTACCACAAACTGAATGGCTGAACCACAGAAATTTGTCTCAGTTCTGGAGGCCAGAAGTCTGATATAAGGTGTTGGCAACGTTGATTCCTTTGGAAGACTGTAAGGGAATAATTGGTTTCAGTCAGACCTTTGCCTCTCTCCTTGGCTTATAGGTGACCACCTTCTGTATATCTCTTATGTCATCTTCCCTCTATGTGCTCTATGTGTGCCCATATTTCCTCTTATATGTACGCCAGTCATATTACATTAGGACCCACCCTAATGAACTCATTTTAACTCTGTAAAGACCCTATCTCCAAATAAGGTCACATCTTGAGGTACTGGGGATTAGGGCTGCAACTTATGAATTTTTGGAGGGCACATACAATTCAACCCATAACAGTTACCATTATATCACCAAAATCAAACACAGTATTGGGTACAAAGTAAGTTGCAATACGCAGGTCAATGAATAAATACCAAGCTGGACCTGGAATCTTTCATATTTAATGCCAATCTTGTGAATTAGCTTTACTCTAGCTTTGTTGGTAAATTTTATTGATATATAAATATACATATACACAATAATAAATTCTGAAAATTGCACAAGTTATAACTGTAGAGCTCAATAATTTTTCACAAAGTCAACACATTTATGTAACCAACTCCCAGATGAAGAAATAACACCCCTGGAATCCTAGAAGCCCCCTTTCAGTCATTATTATCCCCCTCCCAGAGATAGCCACTATCCTGACTTCTCATACCTTAGATGAGTTTTGCCTGAGTTTGAATTTTAGATAAATGAAATCATAATGTATTTATTTTTGTGTGTTTGGTTCTTTAGTTATTATTTTTGTGGTATTCATCCATGTCATGTGCAGTTGTTTATTCTCATCACTATTTATTATTGCATTGTGTAAGTATACCACAGTTCTACCATAGGTGGACATCTACGTTGTTTCCAGCGTGGGACATACACATAGTGCTTTCATGAATATTTTTGTACATGTCTTGTTCATGAACATATATGTGCATTTCTGTTGGATTCCTGCTTTATTTTTTAGGTTGTATGTTGATGGGTATTAGGTCATATTAGTAGCTATAATTTTTAGGGTCAACACTGCATTAATGTTTGATTTATGACATTGTTCTCTAACAGCTGTAATGAAATAGCTATAATAGAAATTCTCCATTGGGTTAGACATATCCAAAACTAGCCATATTTTTCTAAACCCATGGCTTTAAAATAGATTTCATTATTTTGAGAAGTTGTAGGTTCACAGCAATATTGAGCAGAACATATAGAGATTTCCCATATACCCCCTGCCCTCACATATGCATAGCGTCCCCTGTTATCAATACCCCCCTGCTCCGAGTGGTGCATTTGTTACAATGGATGAGCCTACAGTGACACATCATTATCACCCAAAGTCCATAGTTTACGTTAGGCTTCACCCTTGGTGTTGTACATACTGTGGGTTTGGACAAATTTATAATGACATGTATCCACCATTATAGTATCATACACAATAGTTTCACTGCCCTAAAAGTCCTCTGTGTTTTACCTATTCATCTCCCATGGCTTTTTTTTTTTAAGTTGTTTATTTATTTTTTGGCTGCATTGGTTCTTCGTTGCTGTGCGCGGGCTTTCTCTAGTTGCGTTGAGCGGGGGCTACTCTTTGTTGTGGTGCGCTGGCTTCTCATTGCAGTGGCTTCTCTTGTTGTGGAGCACAGGCTCTAGGCTTGCGGGCTTCAGTAGTTGTGGCACATGGGCTCAGTAGTTGTGGCTCGCAGGCTGTAGAGCGCAGGCTCCGTAGTTGTGGCACACGGGCTTAGTTGCTCCGCAGCATGTGGGATCTTCGCGGACCAGGGCTCGAACCCATGTCCCCTGCATTGGCAGGCGGATTCTTAACCACTGCACCACCAGGGAAGTCCCCCCCGTGGCTTTTTTCATTTTTATACAAGGCACCTCTTTGCCTGCCACGTATGAAGAGAATAAATATTTTTAAAGTGTTCTCTCTGTGCCAGACACTGTGCTGGTACTATTAATATGTATTCTTATTAAATCCTCACAAAAAATTTGTGAAGTAGATATTATTATCCCCATTTTCATAGGTGAAGAAAAGGGAATTCAGAAGGCAAAGTAACATGCCGAAGATCACATAGCAAGGACCATGATGAACTAAGTTTCTCTGACTCAAATTAGGTGTTCTGTCCACCATAGCAACAGAATGGAGGAAAATGTTTCTTTCAGAGTCTGAAAGATTTAATTTTACTAGTTACATTTTTGTTTAATTATTGTAGTCAAGCATTTATCAAAATGAATTTCCATTAATTTCATTCATTTGCAAAGGTTTAGAGATTTTCTGAAACAAATTTAATCAAAAAATTTTCTTAACATTTAAAACTTTTTCTAAATCCTGGATAATTAGAAAATAACCGTTATTTTCAATCACTTTTTTAACCTTAACAGATGAAAATGTTATTTTTCAATTGCCTTTAATTCTGTTAGATTGCTAAAACATAAGTTAAAAGTCAAAGTACAGGCCTCATGATTTTTTTTTAACTTTTCCCATTTTATTTATTTATTTATTTATTTATTTATTTATCTGTCTATCTATCTATCTATCTATTTATTTATTTATTTGCCACACCACGTGGCATGCAGGAATCTTAGTTCCCCGACCAAGGATTGAACCCATGCCCCCTGCAGTGGAAGCACAGAGTCCTAACCACTGGACTGCCCACGGAATTCCCCTCAACTTTTCCCATTTTACAGAAAGCTCATAATTTCTTTCATTCCCTCTCAGGAAAAACAGCATTTTAACAAAAGTAAACCAATATAGCACCACTGAACCCATAGAAAGTTGTCAGTTTGCTAGTAGTTGCAATTTGTTATGTTCTTGAATAAAAAAACAATTAGATACATAATAAAGATACTATTATTTATGTAGCAATTTCCTTTTGCTTCTCTTTTATTGTCAGTTATCTACAGGTACCCTCCATACCTTGGGAATCTTATGTCAGTCTTTCCTTGATATTCTTTTCTTAGCCTCCAAATAAAAGGTCACTCTCAAGTATCTATAGAAGTCTGGTCCTACTGTAAATGAGTGAGATGTTTCACAGCCAGGCATAGGGGGATCTAGGGACTTTTTAAAAGGAACAATTGTGCTAGGTTCCAGCCAGTTTTGTCATGCAGGATTATGGACTTAGAATTACGCTATCAGAAGCTGGAAATGTAGATTTGATGAGAGCAGTCCTGATTTTCAGAGTACTGTGTAGGCCACACAGAACACATATCTACAGACCAAACTTGACCTATAGACCACCAATTTAAAACCTCTTTCCTAAACTCAGGAGGCCCGATTTAATTTCTTGTTTCCATTGACTTTAAATGAAGCTTTTTGAATGTTTAAAGGAAATAAAATGCTACCATGTTTTCTCATTCAGAAAAAGCTGCTACAGAATGCCCGATTTACTGACGCCCTGGCAATAGAAGGCAGGATTCTTTAACCTACAAGTTACAGTTACTGTATGTATCACTGGTCCAGAATGGAGGCCATTTTGATTTCTAACACAGAGGAACTTGGAAAGTAGCACAGATGTAATTTGTGTGTAGAAAGAGGAAAAGAAACATTCTTCTTAGGTAAATTTGACACCTTTTTCTCTCACGCTAAAGAATTAATCTATCAGTATTCTCCAACTCTATTACCATACGGATGGTAAAGAAGCAATATTATAGTTTTTAAAAAGAGGCTACTAAGGGGCTTCCCTGGTGGCAGAGTGGTTGAGAGAGAGTCCGCCTGCCGATGCAGGGGACACGGGTAAGTGCCCTGGTCCGGGAAGATCCCACATGCCGCGGAGCGGCTGGGCCCGTGAGCCATGGCCGCTGAGCCTGTGCGTCCGGAGCCTGTGCTCCGCAACGGGAGAGGCCATAACGGTGAGAGGCCCACGTACAGCAAAAAAAAAAAAAAAAAAAAAAAGGCTACTAAGGTAAAATTTGAGGATTTTCCTAAATGGATCTTTGTTTCTGTTCAATTAGCTCTTCAGTGAAAATCAGTGCAAACTGTACCTTCAAGCTCTCATGTGTATTGACATCTTAAGGCCTCTGAGGAGGATCCACCTTTTTCATCCAAGGAACAGTTGCATGAGTTATATTCTGTTATGTTGTTTTCTTGGGTCAAATCATACAGTACGTACTATTATAAATAAGGCCAGGGGCTTCCCTGGTGGCGCAGTGGTTGGGAGTCCGCCTGCCGATGCGGGGGGCGCGGGTTCGTGCCCCGGTCCGGGAGGAGCCCGCGTGCCGCGGAGCGGCTGGGCCCGTGAGCCGTGGCCGCTGAGCCTGCGCGTCTGGAGCCTGTGCTCCGCAACGGGAGGCGCCACAGCAGTGAGAGGCCGTGTACCGCAAAAAAAAAAAAAAAAAAAAAAAGCCAGCTTTAGTTGGATTTGTGCTTAACATGAAGTGCATGTCACCCTTGTACTCTGGTTATATGCAGATTGAGATGTCTAATAATAAACCCCCATCGGGACTTCCCTGGTGGCAGGGTGGTTAAGAATCTGCCTACCAATGCAGGGGACACAGGTTCGAGCCCGGGCCCGGGAAGATCCCACATGTCGCAGAGCAAATAAGCCCCTGTGCCACAACTACTGAGCCTGTGCTCTAGAGCCCGCGATCCACAACTACTGAGCCTGCGTGCCACACTACTGAAGTCTGTGCGCCTAGAGCCAGTGCCCCGCAACAAGAGAAGCCCCTGCAATGAGAAGCCCGCACAACGCAACAAAGAGTAGCCAATGCTCGCCACAACTAGAGAAAGCCCGCACGTAGCAATGAAGACCCAGCGCAGCCAAAAACAAAAAAACTCCCATCCATTTCCTCCTGAACTCTCCTCACCACACACAGGCTCACACAGTTTGAAAACAGAGAATCAATGTATATTTTGGAAGCAATGGGACTGAATTGTCAAAGATCCCTGCCAAGTTGCTTAAACATCTAGGCGTTTATGGTTTAACGATCGTGGGTTTTGAATTGCAGACCCTGACCAGAGAGCAAACAGTCTGCATGTAAAATTTGCATGCAATTTTTGCCCAGCTTCTCTGGAGTGAGCACTTAAAATAATCATTTCCTGAACACAACATCCAGAAACAGGTTTGTGCTGATACTAGGATCAATAATGAGAGTGGGCAAAACGTTGACCAAGAGGCTCCAGTGGCTAGAATTTAAATGAAAGCACATATATTACAAAGACCTTTCTTTGGTTAGGATTTACTAGAATATAGTACAAATTCTATTCAGTAGATGGCGATAGAGATGCCACTAAGACTTTCACCTCTTTCAGCGAATTGAATTGTTTTTATGGGGAAGACGTCATGCTGGTCTGGTTGTTGCTAGTCACATTTTTAAAAAATATAAACATTTATTTATTTATTTTTGACTGCATTGGGTCTTCGTTGCTGCGCACAGGCTTCCTCTAGTTGCAGTGAGCTGGGGGGCTACTCTTTGTTGAGGTGTGCAGTCTTATTGTGGTGGCTTCTCTTGCTGCAGAGCATGGGCTCTAGGCATGTGGCTTTAGTAGTTGTGGCACACGGGCTCAGTAGTTGTGGCTTACGGGCTCTAGAGCACAGGCTCAGTAGTTGTGGCGCACGGGCTTAGTTGCTCCACAGCATGTGGGATCTTCCCAAACAAGGGATCAAACCCATGTCCCTTGCATTGTCAGGCGGATTCTTAACCACTGCACCACCAGGGAAACCCTGCTAGTCGCATTTTAAAATATAGCATTCTGTTGGCAATCTTTGGTAATTTAAGGACCATTCTTTTTTTTTTTTCCTAATTTTTTAATTGTGGTAAAATACATCTTAACCATTTTAAAATGTCCAGTTCACTGACATTAAATACGTTCATAATGTGTTACCATTACCACCATCCATTTCCATAACTCTTTTCATGTTGTATATAAAATTGAAACTCTATACTTATTAAACAATAACTTCCCTCTTTCCTCCCCACAGCCCCTGGCAACCACCATTCTACTTTCTGTCTATGATTTTTGACTAAGTACCTCATATAAATGGAATCATACAGTATTTGTCTTTTTGTGACTGGCTTATTTCACTTAGCATAAAAATTGAACATAAAATTACTATGTGACCCAGCAATTACACTTTGGGATATATACCGAAAAGAACTGGAAGAACAGTCTTGAAGAGATGCTTGTACACCCATGATCATAGCAGCATTATTCAAATAGCTAAAATGTGGAAGTAGGTATCCATTGACCAATGAATAGATAAGCAAAATATGGTATATGTGTACAATGGAATATTATTCAGCCTTAAAAAGGAAGAAAATTCTGACATATGCTACAACATGAGTGAACCTTGAGGACATTATACTAAGTTAAATAAGCCAGTTGCAAAAAGACATATACTGTATGATTTCATTTATACGAGGTACTTAGTAGTCAAAATCATAAAGACAGAAAGTAGAATGGTGGTTGCCAGGGGCTAGGGAGAGGGCAAAATGGGGAGTTATTGTCTAATAAGCATAGAGTTCCAGTTTTACAAGATGAAAGAGTTATAGTGATGGGTGGTAGTAATGGTAGCACATTATGAATGTATTTAATACCACCGAATTGGACACTTAAAAAATGGTTAAGATGGTAAAGTTTGTTATGTGTATTTTAATACCAAAAAAAAAAAGAGAAAAGACCATGCTACTTTAATAGCTCTGTCCCCACCCATTTTGGTTGTTGATGTCACTAAATTACATCTTTAAACACTGTGTGCCCCAAACCATAAACTAATAATTCTTTTAAATGCATTAGTCTCCTAAATGATGTAGAAGACAAAATTTAGGGTTACAAACCAAAGTCACAGGGACTTCCCTGGTGGGGCAGTGGTTAAGAATCTGCCTGCCAATGCAGGGAACATGGGCTCAATCCCTGGTCCAGGAAGATCCCACATGCTGCCGAGCAACTAAGCCCATGCGCCACAACTACTGAGCCTGCACTCTAGAGCCTGCGAGCCACAACTACTGAAGCCCATGCACCTAGAGTCCATGCTCCAAAACGAGAAGCCACTGCAATGAGAAGCTCGCGCACCGCAAACTAGAGAAAACCCACATGCAGAAGAAAGACCCAATGCAGCCAAAAAAAGAAAAAAAAAAACCAAACCAAAGTCACAATAATACTAGCATTTTGACTAATAATTTTTAAAAATGTTCTAGTCTCTTAAATCATGTAGATGACAAAAGGGGGAGTTACAAACCATCATTACAATAATATGAGCTTTTATAGTTGCCTATGTGTTTACTTTATTGAGATCTTTATTTCTCCATATGGCTTTGAGTTACTGTCTAGTGTCTTGTCATTTCACCCTGCAGGACTCCTGGAGCACTGCTTTCAGAGAAGGTCTGGTGGTAACAAACTCTGTCCACTTTCATTTATCTGAGAATGTCTTAATTTTTCCCTCACTCTTGAAGGACAGTTTTGCTGGATCTAGGATTCTTACTTGACAGTTTTTTTTTTTTTTTCCTTTAGCATTTTGAATAGCACTGCCTCTGGCCTCCAAAGCTTGTTTCTGATGAGAAATCTTCAATAATCTTACTGAAGATCCCTTGTATATGATGAATCACTTCTCTCTTGCTGTTTTCAAGATACTCTTTTTGTTTTTGTCTTTTGAAAGTTTGATTATATTATGTCTTAGTGTGGGTTTCTTTGAGTTCATCTTCTTTGGAGTTCACTGAGATTCTTGGATATTTATTTCATGTCTTTCATCAAATCTGAGAAGTTTTCAGCCATTATTTCACCAAATATTCTCTCTTCTCTTTTCCCTCTTTCTTCTTTTGGGACTCCCACATGTATATGTTGGTCCCCTTAATGATGTCCTATAGGTCCCTTAGGCTCTGGTTTTTTCTTCTTCAGTTTTTTTTTTCTTTCTGTTCCTCAGACTCAATATTTCCATTTTTCTATCTGCTGCTGAAATCTGCCTTTGAATCCCTCTAGTGAATTTTTCATTCAGTTATTATACTTTTCAATTCCAGAATTTCTTTTTGGTTTATTTTTAGGTTTTCTATCTCTTTATTGATATTTTTATTTCATTCAGCCATCATTTTCTTGTCTTTCTTCACCTCTCCCTTTAGTTCTTTGTGCGCCTTTAAGACAGTTGTATTAAAGTCTTTGTCTAGTAGATCTGAAATCACTTCTGTTTCAGGGCTAGTTTCTGTTGGTTTTCTTTTTTTCCTTTGGATGGGCCATACTTTCCTATTTATTTATATGCCTTGTGATTTTTTGTTGAAAACTGAACTTTTTTTTTTTTTTGTCTGTGCTGCGTGGTTTGTAAGATCTTAGTTCCCCGACCAGGGATTGAACCTGGGCCCTCAGCAATGAAAGCCTAGAGTCCTAACCACTGGACCACCAGGGAATTCCTGAAAACTGGACATTTGAATCTAATAATTTGGTAACTCTGGAAATCAGCTTCTCTCCCTTCCCCAGGGTTTTCTGTTTTGGTTTCTGTTTTGGTTTCTGTTTTGATTGTTGTAGGTTTTCTCTGTGCCAGGGATCTGCTTGAGGTGTAAACTTAACGTTTTCTCAGATATTTTCTGAGCCCGTGCTTTCCTCTGAGTGTGCATGATGACTTTCTAATTTCCCCTGTATATGGAATTGCTTTTGAATGCCCTACTCTTTCATATCTGTCCCCCAAAAAGGGAAAAAGAGAAAAATGGAAGGAGGAAAAGAATGAGTATTGGCGCTTTAAATCCCCAGAGGTCACTTCAGCTGGAGTGGGGAGGGACTTGCAACAGTGGAGGGAGGTGCAACTAGAGATCTGGAGCAGCAATCAGTACTCAGAGCACAGATCCCTTATGTTTGGAGGACATGGTTCTTCTTGACCACCTTGGCTCCTGCAAGCTACGTGCAAGCTGCTCCAGGAACAGGTGCACAGCTGCCTGCCATGGGGCTGTGGGTGTGGGATGGGTAGCTGCTACTGTACTAAGAGCTAAAATTGACTGAAATTAACTGCACTTTACTGTCCAAGCCTTCGCCTGGAAGTTGCAAGCCTTCAGTAGACTCCAGAGTCCCCATAGTTGCGTCAGACAGGTTCTGCCAGAGCAATTGTTGTTTAGGAGGGGAGACAGATTCCTGGTGCTCCCTACTCTGTCATCCTCCCAGAAGTCTCCTTGAGGCCTATTCTTGGGGGATTTGTATTCATAAGAAGATGGCCCTTTAAAGAAAAAAAAAGTTACTCTACATTAAAATGTTTTAAATTCTAGTGCTTTTTCTCTTTTTGAGCTTTTCAAGTTGAAGTAGGGATGAGGGTGGAGTGAGTGGGGTGAATTTGGGCCTGGAGTTGAGGGCTTTGTTTTCTAGACAAAAGATTTCTTTTCAAGACATTTCAAAGGCTGTACTGTAGTGGGATCCTGCCCGTTATGCAGCAATCCCACACTGTTATACGCTTGACCAGACCCTCATGGCCTGGCTGACTTTTCTGTTTCTGCTACTCCACGTTGAAGCACAGGCTGCCTGTAAAGCTGTTGCTTATACCATAATTTCAGCTTTGAAAAATTCTGGCATGTTCAGTCTATTCTTTAGAAAAGTAAGAAATGTATACACAAAAATATCCCAGGCTGGTCAATTTACTGCCCGATTGTAGAAAGTCTTTTTTCTCAAAATCATTGAGATGGTTTCAGAACCAACTGAAGAGAGAACCTGGTTATTCTTCTTACACAGTGTTCAATCCTTGATTCAAAGTGGGGGGATGAGATTATTACAGAGTTGAAAGCAAGACCCTGACCTAGGAAGTAATTCTGAGAATTCCTTGTTATTTTCTGACTCAGCCTGTCTGATCAGAGATCCCAACATAAAACATAGCTTTTGCAGGGAGCCCATGAGCCAAGGTCAAGCTTGCTTTCACCTCACAGTTGGGTTTCTCTTGTCTTTGTTCCTCAGCTCTGCCTCCATCAAAAATAAGAAAGTGAGCTTGTGGGTCAAGCAGCTTGTAATTTCTCCAGGCCCACTGTGTGGAGAGGAGGAGAAACCACAATGCCTGAAGCCTCTTGAAGAGGTGAATACATTTGGAGGACATGGAATCATTTGTAAGTCCGACTTTCTTGATCCCAGTACCATCAGCATTTTGGACAGAAAACTCTTTGTTGTGTGAGGCTGTCCTTGCCCCGTAGGATGTTTAGCGGCATTCTGGCCTCTATCCACTAGATGGCGGTAGCTCTCCCTACTCGCCACCCCAACCAGTCAAGAGGAGCAGAAACTTCTCTAGGCCTTGTCAAGTGGTTGAAAACCACTGGTGTAAGTTTTCCTAATGAGTATAAAAACCCTACCAATCCAGAGGTAAACACAATAATAATTATTCAGTGGATCAAAGATAGCCAGATAAGTGAATGTACCTCCTTCATTTCTCTCTCCTACATAAATCGTTATTTACCATACAGATCCAGGAAGCATCCTGAGATAGTGCAGGGAAACAAGCAAATAAAATAGGGCTTATCTCACTTTCAATTCATAACTTAAATCTAAATATCTCGAGGATTCTTGGCAAGAAAGAAATAGCTAATGTGCTCAGATTCTTCTCATAAGCAGAAGCATGTGACCCCCCAGCATGAGCTGCCTGCCTCTGGCTGTGTTCTGCAGAATCCCCCCCCCCCCATTCTCTGGGGGGCACAGTAGCTTCTCTGTTCTCAGGAACCATGCAGCATCAGTTCTACCTTTTTTTCTTCCCACCTCTTGATCCCTTCCCACCTCTTCAGTTAGAAGCCCTATTAGGTTCTTCAGGCTGTGGGAATGCTGGCCTTGAAGAGTAGAAACCAAGGACAGTGCCCTTGTTGACTTATTGATGGTGCCTTCTTACTGGGCCATTTGCCATGCAGGATGATAAAGCTGACTCTAATAGAAGAAAAATTGATAGCCATTAAATTGACCAAGATTTGAAAGAGATTCCTTCGTGGCCTTTACAGAAAGCCACAGACATGATGATGGCATGGAAAGTATAACCTTTTGCAAAAAAAAAAAAAAAAAAAAAAAATAGTGGAAATGGGATCATTCACCTTGAATAAGAGATTGAAGATGAATCATGAGATGTCACTAAACCAATAAGCTTATGTTTTCTACCTCTGCCTAAGATAGCAGAAATAAATCAATACATGTAGGATGTGAGGAATTTAAATTTACTGTAGGAGAATATTTCCGATAGTTAATTAAGGTTTATCAACTTTACATGGGGTGCCAGCTCCAAGGGTGGCTTTGGAATCTTCTTTAAAGGTCTTTAAGAATTGCCTGTACTTGATTCTGGCTGCCTGGCTCAGGTAGGGTGTGGTCCTGCAAGGAGAGGAATGGCCTCTTTGGTCTCACTGCTCGGGCACATGGATGGCGATGAGGTGACAGCCTGTCACCTAGACAGAGCCTTAACTGCATTTTCTAAATCAGGACTTGGGCCATGTGCTTTCTACAGGTGTGAGTTACTTGGCCAGATTCAACAGATGGAGGTTTTCTCTCTGCTTTCAGTGGGGCTCTGTATGTTTACTCTGTAAGCAGAGCTGCCATTTGAGTTCCCCCAAGCTGATTCTGAGATGGAGGCTATTTTCTAGGGTGGCACCCATGGTCTCAACACTGTGGAAGGAGGGGGGAGAAAGTAGGATCCAGCAGAGGGAGAAGGTAAGCTCTGTAGCAATCCCAACAAAGAGCTCAGCTGACCACGTGGGAAGTTCACAGGCTGGGATGGACCCTTTCAGGTGTTCCCAGTTGAGGCAAGAGGGCTGGGCCTTTATCTGCCTGTGGATGAGTCACTGCCCCTGAAGAAGGCAAGACCTTGGGCAGAGCAGCTTCCTTTAGCCCAGGCACTCCCCAAAGAGGATTTGACAGCTGGAGGTCTTCTTCCAGCAGCATTCCCACCATGGGGAATAAACCCTCCATTCAGGAAAGGGGACCTGGGGGTGCATCCCTGTGTTCACCACAGGCAGCTTTCCCTACCTTCTACTCACATCTGAGACTTGCCTTTACCCTTTACTTGTTAATACAAGAAGCATTTTCCCTCCTCCAGGAACATATCTCCCTTAATCTTGTTCCCATCCAACCCTTGTCACCCTAGTTAGTACACAGAGTAAATACAGGTCTCAGATTCTGTTGATTCTGAAATGTATTCTTTCCTCCCTCCCACCTTCCCCCACTTCCTCACTTCCCTCCTTCAACGCTCATCAGGCAGATTCACCTGCTTCCAATTTGAGCCTCGTGACAGCCAGCCTGGATGGCAAGCTACGTGTCAGCTGATTTCTTCCTCTTTGGAGTTTTTTCATTATTCCCTTAATAGCCACATATTCTCCCTCTGCCCTCTGCCAATACCTTGTGCGTGAATTCCCAGGGCAGTAGTGCAGCTGGCCTGGAGCCTGGGTTAGCTCAGCCCCCAGCTTGTGAGACTTTGATCACGGCCTGTTTTCTCGATTAGCTGTCTAAAACGAGGAGAGGCCATTGGACTAAGTGATCCCCAACATCTCTTTTTAACTCCAACATTCAATGACTTTTTAATTTGAAGGATTTTCACAAAGGAAAATGGGAACAAAAAGGGATTCCAGATTCCACAGTCTTCACTTCCTATCCCACCCACATAGGAGATTGGAGCCTCCTTTCCCAAATAAATGCAAGATGTGGGATTAGTTATGGCACAGTCTGAAGTGTCTGGGAGAGTGAAAGTTTAGAATCCCCAGAACATTTTGGAAACCAGTCTGAACTGAAATCAGAAGATTCTTAGCAGCCCATCTTGCGGCTGCACTTAGCCTCTGCCTGTGAGGTGAGTGAATGTGAATCAGGACTTGTTTTGAGCTGTAACCAAATTCCTGAAATGCTCAGGGAGTCCATTGCAGCAAGAGTGGTTTCCTGCTGGTTTTATTCTACTGGTCCCCCTCCCCTTTTCTTTCTTTCTTTCTTTTTTTTTTTTTGCGGTACGCGGGCCTCTCACTGTTGTGGCCTCTCCCGTTGCGGAGCACAGGCTCCAGACGCGCAGGCTCAGCGGCCATGGCTCATGGGCCCAGCCGCTCCGCGGCACGTGGGATCTTCCCGGACCGGGGCACAAACCCGGGTCCCCCGCATCGGCAGGTGGACTCTCAACCACTGCGCCACCAGGGAAGCCCCCCCCCCACCTTTTCTTAATCTTAGAGGATTTAGCTATCACTATTGGTATTTTCTGTAGTCTTTGTCTTTTGTTTGTTTGTTTTTGCATGAGCCTGGGCCAGGGTAAACGTTGGCCCTTGAAGGGAACTCAGGCTCAGGGGGGCCAGGTAAAGACCCTTCAAATTGTCCTTTCTTTTTTTTTTTAACATCTTTATTGGAGTATAATTGCTTTACAATGGTGTGTTAGTTTCTGTCTTATAACGAAGTGAATCAGCTATACATATACATATATCCCCATAACCCCTCCCTCTGAGTCTCCCTTCCAGCCTCCCTATCCCACCCCTCTAGTTGGACACAAAGTACCGAGCTGATCTCCCTGTGCTATGCGGCTGCTCCCCACTAGCTATCTATTTTACATTTGGTAGTGTATATATGTCCATGCCACTCTCTCACTTCGTCCCAGCTAAACCTTCCCCCTCCCCGTGCCCTCAAGTCCATTCTCTATGTCTGTGTCTTTATTCCCGTCCTGCCCCTAGGTTCTTCATAACCATTTTTTTTTTTTAGATTCCATATACATTTGTTAGCATACGGTATTTGTTTTTCTCTTTCTGACTTACTTCACTCTGTATGACAGACTCTAGGTTCATCCACCTCACTACAAATAACTCAACTTTGTTTCTTTTTATGTCTGAGAAATATTCCATTGTGTATATATGCCACATCTTCTTTATCCATTCATCTGTCGATGGACACTTAGGTTGCTTCCATATCCTGGCTATTGTAAATAGAGCTGCAGTGAACATTGTGGTACATGACTCTTTTTGAATTATGGTCTTCTCAGGGTATATGCCCAGTAGTGGGATTGCAAGGTCATATGGTAGTTCTATTTTTAGTTTTTTCAGGAACCTCCATACTGTTCTCCATAGTGGCTGTATCAATTTACATTCCCACCAACAGTGAAAGAGGGTTCCCTTTCTCCACACCCTCTCCAGCATTTATTGTTTGTAGATTTTCTGATGATGGCATTTATTGTTTGTAGATTTTCTGATGATGGCCATTCTGACTGGTGTGAGGTGATACCTCATTGTAGTTTTGATTGGCATTTCTCTAATGATTAGTGATGTTGAGCATCCTTTCATGTGTTTGTTGGCAATCTGTATAACTTCTTTGGAGAAATGTCTGTGTAGGTCTTCTGCCCATTTTTTGATTGGGTTGTTTGTTTTTAGGATATTGAGCTGCATGAGCTGCTTATAAATTTTGGAGATTCTTTGTCAGTTGCTTCATTTTCAAATATTTTCTCCCATTCTGAGGGTTACCTTTTCATCTTGTTTATGGTTTCCTTTGCTGTGCAAAAGTGTTTAAGTTTCATTAGGTCCCATTTGTTTATTTTTGTTTTTATTTCCATTTCTCTAGGAGGTGGGTCAAAAAGGATCTTGCTGTGATTTATGTCATAGAGTGTTCTGCCTATGTTTTCTTCTAAGAGTTTTATAGTGTCTGGCCTTACATTTAGGTCTTTAATCCATTTTGACTTTATTTTTGTGTATGGTGTTAGGGAGTGTGCTAATTTCATTCTTTTACATGTAGCTGTCCAGTTTTCCTAGCACCACTTATTGAAGAGGGTGTCTTTTCTCCATTGTATATTCTTGCCTCCTTTATCAAAGATAAGGTGACCATATGTGCATGGGTTTATCTCTGGGCTTTCTATCCTGTTCCATTGATCTATCTTTCTGTTTTTGTGGCAGTACCATACTATCTTGATTACTGTAGCTTTGTAGTATAGTCTGAAGTCTGGGAGCCTGATTCCTCCAGCTCCGTTTTTCTTTCTCAAGATTGCTTTGGCTATTTGGGGTCTTTTGTGTTTCTATACAAATTGTGAAATTTTTTGTTTGAGTTCTGTGCATGCCATGAGTAGTTTGATAGGGATTGCACTGAATCTGTAGATTGCTTTGGGTAGTAGAGTCATTTTCACAATGTTGATTCTTCCAATCCAAGAATATGGTATATCTGTCCTTCTGTTTGTATCATCTTTAATTTCTTTCATCAGTGTCTTATACTTTTCTGCATACAGGTCTTTTGTCTCCGTAGGTAGGTTTATTCCTAGGTATTTTATTCTTTTTGTTGCAATGGTAAATGGGAGGGTTTCCTTAATTTCTCTTTCAGAATTTTCATCATTAGTGTATAGGAATGCAAGACATTTATGTGCATTAATATTGTATCCTGCTACTTTACCAAATTCATTGATTAGCTCTAGTAGTTTTCTGGTAGCATCTTTAGGATTCTCTATGTATAGTATCATGTCATCTGCAAACAGTGACAGCTTTACTCCTTCTTTTCTGATTTGGATTCCTTTTATTTCTTTTTTTTTTCTGATTGCTGTGGCTAAAACTTCCACAACTATGTTGAATAATAGTGGTGAGAGTGGACAACCTTGTCTTGTTCCTGAACTTAGAGGAAATGGTTTCAGTTTTTCACCATTGAGAACAATGTTGGCTGTGGGTTTGTCATATATGGCCTTTATTATGTTGAGGTAAGTTCCCTCTTTGCCTACTTTCTGAAGGGTTTTTATCATAAATGGGTGTTGAATTTTGTTGAAAGCTTTTTCTGCATCTATTGAGATGATCATATGGTTTTTCTCCTTCAATTTTTTAATATGGTTTATCACATTGATTGATTTGCATATACTGAAGAATCCTTGCATTCCTGGGATAAACCCCACTTGATCATGGTGTATGATCCTTTTAATGTGTTGTTGGATTCTTTTTTCTAGTATTTTGTTGAGGATTTTTGCATCTATGTTCATCAGTGATATTGGCCTGCAGTTTTCTTTCTTTGTGACATCTTTGTCTAGCTTTGGTATCAGGGTGATAGCAGCCTCGTAGAATGAGTTTGGGAGTGTTCCCCCCTCTGCTACATTTTTGAAGAGTTTGAGAAGGATGGGTGTTAGCTCTTCTCTAAATGTTTGATAGAATTAGCCTGTGAAGCCATCTGATCCTAGGCTTTTGTTTGTTGGAAGATTTTTAATCACAGTCTCAATTTCAGTGCTTGTGATTGGTCTGTTTATATTTTCTATTTCTTCCTGGTTCAGTCTTGGAAGGTTGTGCTTTTCTAAGAATTTGTCCATTTCTTCCAGGTTGTCCATTTTATTGGCATAGCGTTGCTTGTAGTAATCTCTCATGATCCTGTGTACTTCTGCAGTGTCAGTTGTTACTGCTTTTTCATTTCTAATTCTATTGATTTGAGTCTTCTCTCTTTTTTTCTTGATGAGTCTGGCTAATGGTTTATCAATTTTGTTTATCTTCTCAAAGAACCAGCCTTCAGTTTTATTGATCTTTGCTACTGTTTCCTTCATTTCTTTTTCATTTATTTCTGATCTGATCTTTATGAATTCTTTCCTTCTGCTAACTTTGGGTTTTTTTTTGTTCTTCTTTCTCTATTTGCTTTAGGCATAAGTTTAGGTTGTTTAATTGAGATGTTTCTTGTTTCTTGAGGTAGGATTGTATTGCTATAAAATTACGTCTTAGAACTGCTTTTGCTGCATCCCATAGGTTTTGGGTTGTCGTGCTTTCATTGTAATTTGTTTCTAGGTATTTTTTGATTTCCTCTTTGATTTCTTCAGTGATCTCTTGGTTATTTAGTAGTGTATTGTTTAGCCTCCATGTGTTTGTATTTTTTACAGATTTTTTCCTGTAATTGATATCTTGTCCTTTCTTCTTGAGGCTGACTGTCTCGTTCAGTAATAACAGACCATGATAAATGGGTTGCATACAGTAAATATAGCACGGAGCATGGAAGCTGGAGAGAAATAGCTAGTGGAAAAGTGAACCTGGTTGTCAAAGAGCAGAGTTGAGCTTATTTGCGTAGTAACTCAGGTGTGGTTATTTATTTATGGAGCACATTTTCTCTGAGGTGTGGAAAATAGGCTGTGAACCTGATTCTGCCCTTGGACACTCATGGTCAGGAGGCAGAGCCCAGTGTGACCCCCCTAACCCTCCCCGTACCCCCTCCCTGGTGCTCCTGTTAATTCCCCGAGCTTCCTCTTGTCTTCCCTTCTTGCTAGACTGTAAGATCCTGGAGGGCAGGGACAGTGTTTGGTCACCATTTTTTCCCTGTGCCCAGTGACTCACGTGGCACAATGGCAGGCCTTCAGTAAATACATATGTCATGAATGGCATTTGGCAGCCAAGCTTGCAACTACCTGGACGTTGGAGGGAGGTAAATACAAAAGAGGAGGAGAGGACTTGGAGCTCCCAAACTAGACACCCACCCTGAAGCGAGAGGAGGAAGTAAAGTTAGAAACAGAGAGACAGAAAAAGCGCCATTTGAGGAAGTGGTCAGCTGTGGACCTCTTGCAGGAGAAAATCCCAAACAAACTTGACCTTCTTCCAAGTGCATGATTTGACTCCTCCAGAACAAGGAAAAAACAAAAACAAAACAACCCACGTAATTCCCCACCCCTGCCAATAAAAATGCCTACCCCAAACAGCAATTGCTCCAGACTCATAATGGTGCCCTAGTTACACAGCAGAAAGAACAAAGAAGTGATTTAAGCATCTTGAAACTGAAATTAGCTATTGCCAAACAAACACCAGAGGATCAGCGAATCGTTAGATTGCAGAAAATGCAGAACCTCTGAGGCCTCTGTATTCTTCCATCCTGATGTCAGACTGCTGGCAGCCCACGCTGAGCTGCTTTATAAGACCATGCAGCTAGGCCACTAGAAAGATGAGAGGAGGGAGGAAAGGCCAGCTGGCCTTGCTGGGGGTTTGGAAGCTCTGCATTGAAGATACCTTAACCAGCATTGGACACTATGGTTTCTCTGCTCCCGGTGATGAATGAGGCCAAGGCTGGACCTTTCAGCTGATTAGACACAGATGTGGATGTCTCTGAGTTTATCAGTCAGGGGCCTGGCAGGAATACAGAATTTATCCCAGGTGGTTCAAATAGAAAGTCTTTAATAAAAGCATCCACAGAGCAGCAGGCAGGGTTGAGGGAACAAGTACGGAACATTGAGGTACCTGGAGACCTGCATCGGGGGAGCCATTACCTCCCTAAGGCCAAAGGGCAAAGGGAACAAGGAAGTCTTGGTGCCTGACCCAGTGGGACTGCGGCTGTGGAGGAAGGGCCTTCAGAGAGAGGGCTCCAGGGCAGGGAGGGAGTGGGGAAGAAATCCCTACCCGTTTTTGCTGCCTCATGTTGGCCAAACCAGAAGCCAGCCAGCAAGGGTGCCCAGGATGGTGCCTTCCTCAGGGGTCAGCTCCTGGGGCCGAGAACACGTGGAGGTGAGTCAGATGAGGTCAGTCAGTACACTGACCACTAACCTGATTGCCATATAGCTACACTTCCTATAGCTTCTTACATGTTATCTCATTTAATTCTCAAAGGTACTCTAAAGCCGGCTGAGCCTGGGATTCTGCAGAATACCAGAGCTTGTGGGCATAGCGCACACTCATGCCTAATGGCGTGTTCGGGCTGATGAGCTGACAGGAGGGAAGCGTGTTGAAACCCATCACCAGGAGCTTGAGGCCAAAGGGACTCTAAAGGTCAGTTAGAAATGAAGTCACTGGGACGGTGACTGTGAACAATTTGTCTGCTTTCTTCAGCCTTTGTAATTTATGCTTTTTATCCTGAATGTTTCCCAACAGTAAGAAGGTTGTCTTCTGCTCAATAGGCAGTCCTGTCAGGGAGAGAATCTTGTGGGTTGCTGTGGGAAGTGACAGTGCTTTGCAGAAAGATCAGGCCAGGTCCCAGGAGTCATGGTTGAGGGAGGAAAGGGAAGCAGAAAGGCCAGAAGCCAGCTGTCCTGAGGAGGGGGTATGGCTGGGCCCAGGGGCGCTGGGCCTGTGCTCTGTCTCTGACTCCTCAGAGCTAGGAATCTCCCCCTGGTGGTTCTGCTTCCCTGCCTGAGGTTGAGCTGGGAGCTGTTCTCCACAGCATAGGTGCAAGCTGGAGTGAGTGACCTTCCAACAGCTCGGGGCAGCAGACACTGACAGTGGGTCTACTTTACTGTAAGGTAATCCAAGCAAGAGCCGCCACTTGATATGAAGGGCAAGTTCTTATCACCAAATAAATATTTCATCATTCGAGGCCCCAGTGAATCGAGGCATGGACAGGGCTTCAGTGCACACCTGAGTCCCCTGCCCCCTCTCAGATGTACAGTGGCTCCTTCCCGGGGCGGGGGGGAGAAGGAAGGCCTGTGGCTGAGCCATTAGAGGAGGTGGGAGAGGGCTTCCCCTCCATAACCTCCACCCAAGTGCTGAGTCACTCAGGTAGATCACCTCTCTGCGCCTTAGTTTTCTCAGCTGCAAAATGGAAATGATTTCCCAGCCCAGTTCTAGGGCCCTTTCTTGTTGCAGAGACCAAGTGTGATAACACAGGAAAGCATTTTGGAAGGCAGAAAATGACACATCAAGTGAACTAATTATTAATACCAACAGTGTCTTTTCAGAAAATGTCCCTCAAGAGGCCTAAACCATACTTGAGCTACTTTTATTTATTCATTTATACATTAAACAGATATTTACTGAGTACCTGCCATGTGCCAGGGGTTTATTTTCTGCCTTATGGGTTGGCAGGGTGCTCTGTATTCGTTTCTCCATTCACCAGTCCTGCCCTTTAGAGGTTTTATTTTAACTTCTGCTCTCCAGGGTTGACAGGGAATATATAAGTAAGTCGAATGCTTGTTGGGGTTGATGAGGAATATATTGACTGAAATGAGATTTCAATGCCCCTGCTCATTACCTTCAGTCTTACTGAGGTTCTGCCTTTTTGCCTAAGGAGCTGCAGGCCGGGTGTGAGTAGGGAGCTGAGTAGCCCGGCTGGGCACCATGGCAACCACGATGAGGGACTGCCACCAGGGAGTTTAATGTCACGTTGCACCTTGAAGCTCATCAGCTGTGGGCCCAGCAGAAAATAAACCCTTCCCCATTCTGGGAGGTGGATAAAAGGATGAGAGGCAGGTGTGATGGATGCAGCTCAGGCAGGGCTATATTAGCATCTGATGAATATGCTGATATTCATCAGAGGGGAGTTTTCCCTTTCAGTGGAACCTCTGCTTGCTGGGAACTCGGGAGGCCAGGCCCCAGCATGGAGAAAGGCACACATGCTGCTTGGTTATTAAATCCTGGGATGTCTTCTCAGGACATTTGCCTCAGAGCAAGAAGCATGGGGGCGGGATAGAGATAAATTAGGAGTTTGGGATTAACATAAACACACTACCTATAAAAAATTGGTAAGCAACAAGGACCTACTGTATAGCAAAGGAACTATACTCAATATCTTATAATAACCTATAATGGAAAAGAATCTGAAAAAGAATATATATATATGTATAACTGAATCACTTTGCTGTACACTTGAAACTAACACAACATTGTAAATTAACTATACTTCAATAAAAAAATAAAATAAAATTCCAAGACAAAAAAAGAAAAAAAAAAGCATAGGAGTAGCGGGGCTCCCACACGGTGGGCAAGTCCAGAATTCCCTGCCTGTCCTGAAGGGGAGTCCTCCTGAGTTAGCCCTGCCTTCCTGTCCCAGATCTATCGCCTCTGGGTGTGTGATATTTTGTTGTTCCTTTGTTTAGTTAATAAGTCAACCCTCCTACAGCTCTCATTTCCTAGTAGGACATGTTGGTGGGCACCCAGTAGATGCCTGGATTATCTGATAAAACCAGCCTCGGTCCAGAAGAAAATTGTCTGTCAAGAATCACTAAATAAGTACAAAATAGTGTCCTTGTTGAAACAGAAAAGGAAATAAATATGAGACAGGGTCTTGGGAACTTGGTGTCCCTTGGTTCTTTCAAAATATGCTCCAACTCCAGGACCCCAGGGAGGCAGGTGCCGGTAGGGGAGCAGACAAGCAAAACCCTCGCCTTGCTTCACCCACCACTTCACGGTTCTGGCAGAATCAGCTGAGTCTCAAATACTTGGTAGTAGGCCTTGTCTGCTAGGAATTTGTGCTTCTGCGTTTCTCTCCTTTTATCTTGCTTTCTTGTCATCCCCACACCGACCTCTTTAAACAAATCTAGCCTCCTCTTTTGCCTCATCAAACCTGCAGGCAGGCCCAGGGGCTGAATAGGAGCTGTGTCCAGCGGTGAAGGTGGGCCATGGTGATGAGGGGGATGATGGTGATGATGACGACACAAACACCAGCTCCTCCTGTCACGATCACTAGTTAATAGGGGCACAGTGATGATGAGGGTTGACAACCCTGCAGCGGGTTTACCTTATTTTAGCTTCTCTTTGCAGGGGTGATTTAGGACTTCATAAAACTCTTCCCTGAGCTCTGGCGTTTGTCCTTCATTGTTTCTTAGACCCAGGATACTATTTCGGTTTAGAAAGTTCGCTTGTTTGTGCTGCTGCAGGTAGTGGCTGCCAGCTCCTCAGAGGAGAGGACCCAGCGGTTGTCTATTTTCAGAGGCACTGCACTGGCTGCCCATTCAAGATTGATTTTTTTAGATTGTTCCCTGTAATCGCACGGCACTATGCTGCCCTGGCCCAGGGCCCGTATAGATTTTGACTTGAAATGTCTTGCTTCATTCTCTGGAAGCTGCTGATGCTCACTCCTCCGGCTGCGGCCCCCAGCTTGTAACTGACGTCCTCCTTAGCTGAGCTAAGCGGTCTGAGAGGAGAGGGCGTCCACACTCATTTGCTGGACCAGCAGTCTGGCTTCTGCTCTTGAGGTTGCTTCAGTCCTGTGTTGAATGGTGGGGGTGGGGGGGGTGCTGAGCCGAGGGAAGTTCTTAAGGAAAGATAACACGTTAACATCAGAAATCTGCAGAATAAGACTTTGAAAACACCCCGAGAGAAGAAATATACTACATCTGGAGATAGAAATGAGGGTTAGGCACCAAATTTTCCTTTGCAAAATTAGCACTTCTTGTGTGCTGGTGGGAGCAGTAGGCGGCAGCCTAATTAGGTGACGATTAAGTAAAAGGGTTGCACCTGGGGCTTCTCCCACCCGCCCGCCACACTGCCCCAAACATCCAGTGACTCTTCCCCAGTGCGGTTGGTGCTGGCACATAAGTTCTTGGTAGATGAAATCTCCCGTGGAACTGAGGGCCGGAAATGGGACTGCCGGAGCCACACACAGGAATACGTGGCTGGGGTAGAGAGAAGTGTGTTTGGGGTTTAGGGAAAACTGTGTTTGATGACACAGAACAAGATCTTTGAGGGGCTGAGGCCACAGGGTTCAGAGTATCTGCTGGGAGGAGGGGACAGTGGTTCCTAGGTGAGTGCCACAGTATTCTATGAAGGAGGTGCTGCTGTTGCTTTTTTCCAGGTGAGGAAATTGCCCAGGGTCACACAGCAGGGGGCCACTTCTTCCAGGACAGATGTGGGCCTGTTGGCGTCTGGACACTTTGCTAGGAGGAGGGGCACAGCCTCAACCCCCCCTTCCCTTCCCCAGTGGCTTCAGGCCAGGCTACGGGAAGCAGTGCCTCTGCCCAGCGGAAGTGGAAGGGGAGCCAGGCCATAGGAGCTCAGGGGGGCTGAGACTGCCCCTCCCCGGAGCCCGCGGCTGGGGACCTGCGTTCATGCTCTACAGCTGACCCGACTCCTCATTCTTCCTCCCTCCAGGGACCTTTTGGCTAGAGGCCCAGGCTCTGCTGATAGAGGACTGATGGATTTCCTAAAATAGGAAGCCCTGTCACCCACCCATTCTCTCCCTTTGGCTGAGCCGGGTGGGGCCTCCTTAGGAGAAATCTCTCTTTATAGATTTGTTTTACCAGAAGCAGCTTTGGCAAAAAAGAGTGCGGCTGAACTCATGCCTTTGGTAGAGGGCCAGTTCACAGCCGTCCAAAGTCTGTTGAGCCTGTGGGTTCACTGAAATAATAGGCCAGGCTGGAGGTTGGACAGGAGTCTGTGCTCTCACTTCCTGTTTAGAAGGGGTGAAAAACCCCAGGGGGCCACACTGACTATTCAGCCGAGTTCCTTTCCTTCCAGCAGAGGCCCCAGGGCCCCTGAGCCTGTGCAGGGAGCTCTAACCTTGGCTTTATAACAGACAAATTCAAGTTCTGGTTATCTCATTTTTATATTTGAAGACCTGGAGCAAATCATTCTAGGACTTGGTTTTCTCATCTGTGTAATGGATTTAACAGTCCCTGTGCTGCCTACCCACAGGGTTGTGGTCCAGGTTCCAAGGGGGAGCCTCTGTGTGCATCAAGTGCTGGGTCAACACTGTCAGTTGATAAAGAGACAAGCTTTTGTTTGCTCAGAAATAACACTCAGGGCCTGGAACAGGAAAGGTGAGCCCTAGCCATCTGTCTGCTCAGGGAGCTGCTTCTCTGTGGCTGTGGCCCATCAGCCTCTCTCTCTGGCAGTCCTGCCTCTTTCACATTGATTATAAAAATAACTACGCACCTCCTTCGTTTTGCCATTTGGATTTTGCTTGGCTGTTGGATTCACTCTTCTGTAACGTGGACTATCTTCTCCTTTTACACTCAGTTGATCTGAAATCGGATTTTACAGAATGGAGAGAGCTTCCCATTCTTTTGTTTATGAGGGGTTTGGGTTTTGTTTTTTAACCTTGTTTTGTTTTTACTGCTCAGAATTCCCCTGATACACTTAGTTTTTCAACTTTGCATGTGATTAGAGGGAGAAGCCATCACAATGCTAACAGTCCCCTCCCCTAGGTGTGATTCTGCCTTGGAAAACAGTAAGGAGGGAGACAGGGTAGGCCCAGCCTCAAGTCATGCTCAGACCATGTCCATTCTTGGTGCACTTGGCAGTCATGAGTTTGGCAGAACTTGGATGGGGCCATAAACTTGACCTGGGGTGAGGCCCCATCCCTCTGCTGATGGCTATGGGAAGGATCATGAGGACCCAGTCCCCCACCCCTAACTAGGCAGAGGCCTGGGGAAGCCCTGTTGGAGGCGGGACTCTGCTCCCCCCCCTTGGCATGGTTGACCTTGTGTGTTTTGGGTGGGATGGAGAAAGAGACAACTGTGGGAAACTAGGAAAAGGCAGAGTGGCTGAACCCACAGAGGTGTCCCAGCTGCCCTTGCTTAACTGGAAGCAGAATCTTGCCCAGAGCCCCTTGTGAGCAGTGCAGTGAGACCGCACGCCCACACCCTGCCCACTCTGGAGGCTGGAACCAGTACCTGTTCCTCAGTGGTAGATACAAAAAAGAGCAGATAACGTCCCCATGCCTGAGGAACTCAAAAGCTTCCAGAGAGATCAAAGCAATCCCCAAAGCATGAAAGATGTGGCAGTTACTAAGAACAACTGGGTGTGTGAGAGGATGGCGGGTGCCTGGGCTCGCTCTGGCCTTCTGAACTGGCTGAGGGGAGTGGACCAATCCACTCGTCTCCCTTCTGCCCTCTTTGCTTCCCTTCCTTCCTGCTGTTTGTATAACACTGTGCTAGACCCTGGGTGAGGACGCAAGTGTTCTAATAAGGGATTCAGCAGTTCCTACTGGGCAGTGTCAGTGCCAGAGCTGGGGAGGACTACTTTAAGGGCCAAGTCCCCCTGCCTGAGGGGGCAGGACCTGGACTTTCAATATCAGTGTCAGGGCCAATGAGCCTTGTCCTAAGGGCATCCTTCTGGACTGACCATATCCTAACCTCAGCTTCTGCACCCGTTCTGTTCCTTTGCTTTTGCCTTTGAGTCTAAATCATTTACATAGATTCTACCTCCAAGTAGGCATCTTTCATTTGCTATCCCAGTGTCTGATTTGCAGAGACCCCTGACATCACCCTTGAGGCAAAGCTTTGGCACTGGACCCCCTTTCTCACCTCGTTTTGGTTCTGTCAGGTTGCTTCAGCCCAGACAGAGCTTACAGGACTTCAGATTAGTTGAGGAGACAAGATGTAGACCCAGACTAATTTAAAAAATAGTATGTTAATTGTAAGATCTCAGAGGGCTTAATTTTGGTCCTGAGGGACAGTCAGGATTTGCATAAATGGGAAGGAGCAGAGAGTGCATTCTTGGCAGGAGACAAGGCTTCAGCAAGAGCTCAGGGGTGGGAATGTGCTTCACGAGTTCAGGGAGCAATGAATAAACCGGTTTGCTAAAAATATTTATCAAATGCTTCCTATGTGTGAGGCACATAGAAGATACAAGGGAAGGGCAATGAGTGATCCTTGTCCTCAAGGATTCTGCAGCGTTCTGATTCTGAAATGCCCTCATCAGAACAGAAAGGCCTGGGGAAAGTCTGAGGAATAAATCTGGAGGCAAGACTTGAGGGTGCAGGAAGGCATCAGCTCTCTTAGCACAGACATGGATGACCAAAAAAAAAAATGTGCTCAGGACATAATCTTAGTAAAGCTGCAGATTATGTTTAAAGCAAACATTTACAAAGAGGATTGGCATGAGGAATGTGCAGGCAGAGGGAGCAGTTCCGTGTCACAGAGCTTCTGAACTGCTGCAGTAGATTGAGCAAAAGTGGAAAGAGAAGGTACCAGGGACCGAGCCCAGATGTATTTTAACAGCAGACTCTCCAGCCAGCTGATGTCCCTGATATTTGTTATGTTGCTATTGTGTTGGTGACCTTGGCAGCAAAGTCATACAGGCCGGGGAGACCTTTCTAGGTTGCTAGATTCTTTGGCTTTTTGAACTTGTTGCAAGAATTTGCTTTGGTTTCCTCTCCCTGACTACAGAGGAATGCCTGTGGTCCCTGAAATAGAATAACAGTTGACGGAGCTCTGCGTCATGTTCACAGGGAAAATTACTAGTGAGATAAGTGATTGAGTCCTTGCATTTGCTTTCCTCAACACAGCTAAATTCTAATGGTTTCTCTGAAGGAACTGAATTTGAATTTGCATTTCTAAAAGCTGGTATATCATCACTTAAAGGTACAATTAAAAAGTAGCAAGACATGAAATAAGAGCTTAGGTATACCGATAAAATGAACATTCATTCAGCAGACATTTTTGTCCCTATCATGTTCCAGTCACTCTGCTGGGCACAAAACCAGGTGCCTATTTATAAATGCCTCCCTTGTACAATGCTCTTATATACACAAGATCAGGACACTATCCAACTAAATGAGCAAGGAATTCCAGGCTCGAATTCTTCCATTGGAAGCATGAACTGTCCATCTAATAGAAGGGCATGAGAGAAGGGATTTCTTCAGTGGTCTGTGATAACCATTTGGCTTCATCCCCCTCCGGACTTTGTGAGGCTACCAAGTTTCACAAGGAAAGGCCCTTTTCCAGGGCTGTGTATGCAGGAGGCAATGAGACCAAGAGGTGGGGGAATAACCTAACAAAGCAGGAAACAAAACCCGACGTCAAATTCTACAAAGTGGTGGAAGCTGGCTTGCCTCTGATGAAGCTGGTTCCTTTTACAACAACAAGCAGGGCACTCTGCCTGTTCTCAGCCCAGGCTGGGTGAACCTAATCTGAATAAGCCCGCTGGGTGGAAAGGTGTTTGCCTACGAACCGGTGAGTGGGGTCCAAGAGCCAGGATCTGAGGATAGGCAGATGCCTGGTGTGGATGCGGCCCCCTGTGGTTGAGGCCAGAAGGCCATAGGGAGGAAGGTATACTGCGGGTTCCATCTGTTTGTGCTTCTGCTCAACTCCTTTGAGAACCAGACACAACCGAGAGAGGAAAGCTTGGCACAGGATGGTGCTGGAGCATGCACTGTGGAAGCCCAGCCTGGGTCTTCTGCACATTAACTTCCTGGTTGCCCCAAACATAGGGCTCTCCACTGTAGGACTAATCTTTTTTTTTTCTTTAAATTGGGATTTCTACCAATATGAATCATTTGTTAGAACAGTTTGGGTCCAGAAGGAGTGGAGACTGTGATACCCCTCAGTTTATGTTTGGGTGGTTCCTCTGACTCACTCAGAGAATCGGGTGATCTTTTGTACCTCAGTTTCTCCTACCCATGAAAACAGGATGAAACTTGCCTGCTTCAGATCACAAGGCTGTGGGAAACTTGCTTAAAGAAAGTAAAGAGTGTTTATACACGCGTAATACCTTTGAGGGAGGCAGGATTTCTATAGGAGAGCTACATGGTGCTCTGAAAAATCTTTCTTCAAAGTGAAGCCCATTTCATTGCTTGTGCCAATGTCCCTTTTCTTCCCACCTCTCTTCTAATCATCTCCACATAGTCATACACCCCATGTGATCATTTATTGGTAATAATAATAGCTACCCTGTATTGACCAACTCCTCTATGCCAATCACTCTGCTAGATATTACCTTGAATTCTTAAAACAGCTATGAAGATTAATTATTAATCAATCAATTAATTAATTATTAATTTTTAATCCCTCTTTATAATGTGGAAGCTGAGGCCTAGAGAGGCGGGTGGAAAGGGTAGAGGTGAGCCAGCAAGTAAGTGGTAGAGCCAGGATTGTAACTCACATCCATCTGACTCCAAAGCCATACCCTTTCCACTACACCCCACCGGCTCCTGGCCACTCTTCTCAGATTTCTGAGGGCAAAGGAGTGGAAACTGCTAGAGGAGGCAGCTCCTAGCAGAAGAGGGACGCAGAGTGCGTGGTGCCTAGTACAGCATTGGTGATGCCCACACTTACCCCAAGGATGTGCCTGAGGCTGCTTGTGGTGGACACAATGCAGTGGCTTTTCCTTGGCCTTTGCAGAAATGCTATCTGAGCTGAACCCACCCTTTTTTGTGTAGAACGCTGCATATTCCTAGTTCCCAGCTGTGTGGAGGAGCTCTGAAAAGGAATGAATTTATTTTCTGGGGCAGACTCATCACACATCCAGGTCCCTCTCCCCTCTTGTACTTTGGGGATGCAGCAAGCCCCCTATGTGTCCACCCGACCGCTTGTTCAGAGGGTTGAAGGCAGGTGGTGTCATGGGGCGCTGTGGATTGTGCCTCTGTTGTGCTGCTTCTAGAAGGTCCAGTTTTCTGGCAACATAGCTTACCTGGAAGCTGTTAACTTTGCCCTAGTTCATTTTATTGCATGCATTCTTACCTGTTTTGTGATGTCTTCAGACAATAGGTGTGGTGGCTGATGAGTTGAAACCCGTCTTAATTGTGCACTGAAGCAGGCTTAAGGAGTGTCATTACTTGCTTAATGATAGCAGCTTGCAAAACAGTTTCCATGGCTCTCAGCACAGCCAGGTCTTCATGGTCATACATCTGCTCCTGAAAAGGATTTGCCATTTGGAAATGCAAGCATTTGGCTCTGGCAAATGGTGCCCTGACGCAATCATTCTAGTGTTCGATGTCCTCTAAATGTCATTGCCTAGTGATTGGTATTGATTTTGGTAGCTCTTTCAGAGGCTGGGCTGTCAGCAACCCCTCTGGGGGAGATCATAGCATTTGATACCTGGGGAGTAGCTGCTGGTTTTATTGGTGCTTTGTTAGGACCAGAATTCCCTAGGGCCTATCATTAGCTCTTCAGAGGAGTTTTTATATACAATATCCAGAATACTTGTCAAATTTCTATATTATGTAATCACCATCAATGTTGTATGTGTAAGACTTTCTTTTTCCTATTTGCGGTAATCACCAGTTTAATACTTAGTTACTTAGGTAAGGATGCACAAAAAGGCAGAAATTTGGAGCCAGTTCTTATATACAGTAACATTCTATTTTTCCAACTTTCTAGCCTTCTCAGGCAATGGTGTATTCCAAATACCATGTTTTTTCTGGTATCTAAAATTTACCTCTTCAAGTAAAAAAATTGATTTTTAGATGTTTAAAAATTAGATTTTAGGGCTTCCCTGGTGGCGCAGTGGTTGAGAGTCCGCCTGCCGATGCAGGGGACACGGGTTCGTGCCCCGGTCCGGGAAGATCCCACATGCCGCGGAGCGGCTGGGCCTGAGCCATGGCCGCTGAGCCTGCACGTCCGGAGCCTGTGCTCCGCAGCGGGAGAGGCCACAACAGTGAGAGGCCCGCGTACCGCAAAAAATAAAAATAAAAAAAAATTTTTTTTAATTAGATTTTAAACTTTTGTAGTATAGTCTTGATTTCTTAAATATTACATATTTAATGTAATATAATTTTTATTTTAATGACTTGATCTATACCAGAAATTGTGCAATACTGCTGTCAGTCAATGATAGTCTCAAGGCAGTTGAGGCGCATGGAGTTGGCCCTTTTTCCCCCGTTAGCTAGTGTGTTGTGAGCTCTTATTCCCCTGGACCTTTCACATTCTCCACTTTCATTTCTCCCTGCTGCCACATGTTCTGTTGCTTCTAATCCACAGCCTTATTTCTCACAGAGCAGTAAGGACTCGGCAATGACTCTATTCCCCTGGAGAAGTTCAGCACGTGGGCTTAGTGACAGCAGCCCACTGCTTAGATGTCCTCTTCATTTACTCTGGAATTCACAGCTTTGCTGTAGATGGTGGAGGGTAGAGGAAGGCTAAGCCTCCAGCTCTCCAGGGTGTTACTGGCCTTGGCACTGAACAGAGCTGCCTGCCGCTTGGGGAAACGCATCTCAGCCTGTATGGGGACCTCACAGGTTATAGATTCATTGTATGTATGATGTGTCCTTTATTTCCTGGCCTGACTTTGACAGAAACCCCTGCTCTGATTTCTGTTTTACAAGTAGCTGATGGTTCGTGGAGCAACCGAAGCTTTCCCCCCTCCAGTCTCTGTTTTGGTCCTTATGTACCACCCCCTGGATGGGCAAGAGATGCCAATACCATAGCAAAGTACCGGCTGCCCAACTTCTGAGCACTTCTGAGGATCCTTTGGTAACCCTCGTCACACGTGTAATTTCTTTTTTAATGCCCATCTTCCCCACCAAACTGTGAGCTCCAAGAAATAGGGAACTGTGTCATTATTCTCTGAGGCCCCGGCCTCTGCAAAGTGCCTGACACATCGTGGGCACTCAGGGAATAGATGCTGGGTTAAGTTTGAAAAGGTCCTTCACTGACTTTCTCATCTGAACAGTCCTGCAAGAATACTTAGTGGACACGGATATTCTTCAGACCAGGTGTTTGAGCATGAAGAAATGTTTTTAAGGTGGCAAAATCTGTACTCTCCCCTGCAAGGCTGATGGGAAGGTCCATGCTGTCTTTCTGGTTTTCAGTCTGTGATCGCTTTTCAAAGTGCAGCATGTGGAATCTTAGTTCCCCGACCAGGGATCGAACACCACGCCCCTTGCATTGGAAGCACCAATCTTAACCACTGGACCGCCAGGGAAGCCCCCAGTCTGTGATGGCAGTCCAATCAGTAAGTGGCGACCCTGTGCTCAGCACTCTTCTAGGGGCTGTGACGACTGGAGACCCACTGGGAGACTTTGCGCTTGCCAAGAACAAGTTTATACCCTAGACAGGGAGGCAACAGCAGCCTCACGGGGAAGTATGTTAAGTACACAGAAGTCTTGTGGGATTCAGAGAGAACAGAGAGACGGATGGAGACCGGAGCTAAGACTAGGACCCTGAGAGTGGAGTCTTCGATATTTGGTGACTCAGCCTCCGACCTCCTGCCTGTCTTTAGAGGACAGAGTTATCTGCACAGTATCCACATCATTTTCTTATTTGTTTACACTGCCATTTCTCTAGCCCCATCTTCTCTGGTGAGATAGCTGAAGTCTGGGCCAAATAGCTATTTGATATCTTCCTACCTTGATTTCCTCTTTTCCTGTCTCATTTTCTTATTCATTGTTTCCCCCCTTCAGCCACAGTATTTCAGTTTTCTTCACATGTCCTTTCCTACCTTCCCAGTTCCCAGACCTCTAGCCTCCTTTCCCCCCACACCCTGTTGCCCACCTGAACATGTACCGCCCAGGCAGGAGTCTGTTCACCTTTCCTTCTACTCACTTTTTCCTACAAACTAACTACCCCATGGCCCTATACTTCTGAGCTTTGCTTTGCGTTTTCCAAAATGAGAGTGATAACTTTATTTTCTTGTCAAACATTTACCTTCTCTGATCCAAGTGCTGTGAAAGGCACCACAAAGAAGTAATGTAATGAAGATATACCTTTCCAGGAACTCAGAACAGACTATTGGCAGTTATTTTATCTGAGAATCTCCTAAGCCTTTCTGGGGAAAAAAATAGAAGAATTTTGGGACTTAAGTTGAGCCCTAATATTGTGAACATTTCATAATTATATATTAGGAGGGGAGACAATGGGTGATCCTAATACCCTTAGGTAGAGAGGGAACCTATTGTGACGCGGGAGAAAATTTACATTCTTACCCATTCTACCATGGTTGGTGGGCGTAAGACATGAGAAGGTATCATTCAACACCCTCTTGTCTAGCTCTGGGAATGCTCTGCTCACCTGCAGACAGAGCTGCAAATGAAGAATAGCAGGTTTCCTTGGGAGGTGGGAGGAGTCTCAGAGGAACTGTTATCACTGGTGAAAAAAGAAGCTTCCCCTTCTGTGATGAGAGACAGGAACAAAAACTGTGAGAGCAGACCCATGGTGAGCACTAGGCCAGGCAGAGGCAGGGCCCTGGTCTCCTGCTGCCAGCAGCAGTGAGCTCTGTGGACTCCTCTTCCACCCGTGGTAGTAGTGAAGTTACAGAGAAGGACCATCATCCTTGGGCAGTGGAGTCAATGGGGCATGTTTGGGAATGGTGGGGACCCACGGGGAGCTTACACTTCCAGCAATGATTCTGGGTAGAGAATCAGGACTCAAAGGTATTACAGTTGTGCCCTTAATTGTTTCCCCAGACTTGGTGGGTAGAGAAAACTAAGATTAGGTAAAGAAGAATGAACTATGCCCCTGGTCCTCACAGAGAATGACATTGTGATGGGTGGTTAGGGAAACGGACACATATGCATGTAATACAGGGGAGTGAACAGAGTTGGGGTGATGGGTAAGGAGAGAAAGTGTTGAGTGTGAGCTGAGTATGGGATTGGCCAACCTTAGTGATCTGAATGGGAAGAGTCGAGTTGTGGCCTCCTTGGAAATCTCTTAAAGTGACTGATGGTGTTTGTTCCTCTTTGTGGCATAAATGTTCTCAATACTGCTGATGAGGAGATGAGGACTGAACCTTCCTCATTCACTCTAACCAGATGAGATCATTAGTGTCCTAGATCATTTTCTTACTAGTTGATACTGAAGTTTTCCCATCCTGGTCTTCTTTGACCAGTGCAGAGATAAATGCTAATGACACCAGGGAATTAAACTTAGCAGAGTTCAGATAAAACCAGCTGTCCAGGGGGTGATGGTGCCATGACCACTGCTCAGGGCACTCTCATTCCGTAAAGCTGACTTCAGTATAGGTGGTACAGAGTTGCTGAAGACCAGTCATGGCAGAGATCATACAGATAACCAGGTACAATTTCTGTCCTCTCTCACCTGAAGAATCTGAGGTCCAGTGAAGATAAGATCTTGCCCAAATTCAGAGTTGCAGAACCAGGGGAAAAAACCCAAGTCCTCCAATTGCTGGGTCAGGGTGTCATCTCTTCTGCAGTGTAACCTTAGACTACAATGTCCTCTAGCTAGACTGGGCTATAGCACTTGACTCAAGAAGACCTTGATAAAATACAAAATGAAACCATGTATTAAGTTCCAATCATCAATAATACTTTAGTGTGGAGGGTGACAGCTTTCTCTTACATCAACCAGGCCAATAGGATAGGATTTAAGAATAACCTGCTCCCATCCCTACTACCAGTAGAAAACCTTCCCCCTTCTTTCCTCCTTCTGCTTTGCCCTAAAGCACATACCCACCTTAGTTAGGGCAGCGTCTTTGTTAGTGCTGAGCCTAGAAGTGCACCATGTTGACTTTCCTCTTTGGGCCATGTCAGGATCTCTTAGACAAGGCAGATCTTTGGGCCTTTCCTGTGTTTTTCTAGTTGCCATTTCTGTGATGGAAGTGAAACTCGAGACATTTTAGATTAAATCTCATAATCTGTCATTCTTCTTCACACCTAAGGGATCAAGAGTAGAGGAGGAAAAGCCATGAAATATTCCTTCTGCCAGCCAGTGAGGTCATTGATGACTAACATGGTCAGTGTCTTTAGAAAAACTGACACTAAGAAAATGCATTTGGACAAGAAGGTCCTACTGTATAGCACAGGGAACTATATTCAGTATCCTGTGATAAACAATAATGGAAAAGAATATAAAAAAGAATTATATATATATACATATATATATATACATACACACATATACATATAGGAATCAATTTTCTGTACAGCAAAAATTAACACAACATGGTAAATCAACTATACTTAAAAAAAAAAAGAAAATGCATTTCAGGGGTTAGAAACTCCATTCTAGAGCTTTATAAATGACACACTTTATCTGGTAACTTAAAGAACTTTTGACGTTCCATTGTTCTCCTATGAGGACCATGGGTCATGTGGTTCATCTCCCTTAGTCCCCACTGCCAAGTAGGTGAAAAATGAGATGCTTTGAATCAGATCTCACCACTGAATATATACTCACTGCCTGGGCTAATTCCTTCTCTCACAAATTCCTTTCCTTACATATCTTCTCACAGAATTATCGGCCCTTCAAACTGGTCAGATAAAGACAGTAAGCACTCAGCTCTGATCACCTCACTCCCCTACCAAAACAGTTATCAGCTGCTGACTAGCTGTAGCAGTTGTTCCCAAAGAGTGGTCCCTGGACCAGCAGCGTCAGCATCACTGGGAAGCTTGTTAGAAATGCACATTCTTGGGCCCCACTGCAGACCCACTGAATCAGGAACTCTGCAGGTGGAGACCAGAAAGTTGTGCTTTAACAAGCCCTCCAGATGATTTTGATGCATGTTTGACAAGCACTGGACCCCAGCATTAAATGTGCTCTCTGGAGCCTGCCATTGGAGAAGCATCATATTATAAACTAAAAGCTACCTGTTCAGCCTTCTGTGTGCACCCCTGTATGCACTCTGTACTCTGGTTAAAGAGAAGAGGCACTTCATTTTCATGCCTTCCTGCCTTTACTCAGTTGGATCCTCTGCCTGGAATGCTTTCCCCTGCCTTACCCTGTACCTGTCTACCCAATTCTTTACCTAAAAGCTTTGCCTGCCTTACATGTCGGAAGGCATGTTTCTGATGAGGGATGTTTTTCATTTTTAGAAGCAAAGATGGCCATCCCCAGTTATTTACAGGCCCCTTCATCACGCTAATAGGACCCCAGCAACACTGGAGGGTTTCTCCAAGTGACAGTCTGCAAGCATCCTCTAGTCCTCACGTAGGTTAACTAACATTTGCTCATTGTTTCCCTTCTGGGAGCCTCCAAAGGCAAGTGCTGTGACCGAAGAGGGGATGATTCAGTCCAGACCTGATGGGTAAACAGGATACAAAATCCAATGCTGCTGATGTGAGCAATGAGCAATAAAGACAGCCTATAATTCAACGGCATGAGCCTTGATAACTATCTCTTGCAGTTTCTAGCCTCCCAAGCTGAATGCCTCCTCAGGATGTGAAAGTGAAACTCATCCTGATAATTGAAGCACTGGAAAACACTGGTAGTTTTGTAAAAACGACATACTGCAAATACACGATGTTCTGAGCAATGCATTCGCTTCTGCCAGGTTTCATGAGCCAAAATGACCACCTTCATTACAAAAACCGGAAACAAATCCTGACTACTAATCCTAAACTCTCAGCTAGTCTCTGTAGGACGTTGCTCAAAATGGTGTCCACCAACGTGATCCCTCCTGCCTTCAAGGTGTCACTCACTAGGTCTGTAGCCATTTGCAGCTGTGGGGGAACTGGGCAGCCTCTTCCTGCACAAATGGATGATAACGACTGACATGTCCGACAGGGCTGTTGTGAAGATTAACTGGATCGTAGGTTCCCCTGTAAATGGCAAAGTTAATGTAAATATGAGCTAATATTATTATTTTGACCACCCACTCCCTGCTGCCTCCTCCAAAGCCAGAGATCTTATAGTTTCACTTGACAAACTGAAAAATCATTCTTATGTCATAAATATTCAGTTAGTCCTGGAGTATGCCCAGAGGTGACTGGGGCTTGGCTGAAAACAGCCACTAGCTAGCTAGCTAGCTAGCTAGCTAGCTATTTATTTATTTATTTATTTATGGCTGTGTTGGCTCCTCGTTTCTGTGCGGGGGCTTTCTCCAGTTGCGGCAAGTGGGGGCCACTCCTCATTGCGGTGCATGGGCCTCTCACTATCGCGCCCTCTCTTGTTGCGGAGCACAGGCTCCAGACGCGCAGGCTCAGTAATTGTGGCTCACGGGGCCAGCCGCTCCACAGCATGTGAGATCCTCCCAGACCAGGGCTCGAACCCGTGTACCCCGCATTAGCAGGCAGACTCTCAACCACTGCGCCACCAGGGAAGCCCAGCCACTAGCTTTTAGTGAGATGTGATTAGGATGAGGAAGGAGTTAGAAAGAACATATTTGGTTCGAAGCGCTGATTTTTCCCAGTGTGGTCCTCAGGCTGATCTCTTGTTCACAGAATTGTGGGCTCTTTGAATTGGAGGGTGCTGTAGAGGTGACCTAGTCTAACCTTCACACGTTTCAGAAATCCATGCCACAGCCTCCCTGACAAGTGTCATTAGCTCTTGCTTGGACATCTCCAGAGTTGAGTGAGCCCATCTCAAAAGCGCATTGCATTGTTAGATGGTTCCAGTTGTTGGAACAGTCTTTCAAACTTTGAGCCAAAGTCTTTCATTTTACTTCGAACTATTGTTCTACATTCTCAACTCTGACAGAACACACGGAAGGCTGCTCTTCTCAATATGGCAGGGCTTCCTGAAGACATAATGCACAGCTAGCTTGCTTCTCTTCTCTGAACTAAACATCCTCAGGTCTTGTAAATTTCCTTTGTTGATGTAGTTTCCAGAACTGCCTCCCAATCCTGGTTCCCTTGTCTGGATGAGGAGCATGAATTTTTTTTTTTTTTTTTTTTTTTTTTGCTGTACGCGGGCCTCTCACTGTTGTGGCCTCTCCCGTTGCGGAGCACAGGCTCCGGACACACAGGCTCAGCAGCCATGGCTCACGGGCCCAGCCGCTCCGCGGCATGTGGGATCTTCCCGGACCGGGGCACGAACCCGTGTCCCCTGCATCGGCAGGCGGACTCTCAACCACTGCGCCACCAGGGAAGCCCAGGAGCATGAATTTTTGTGATGTGATTGCTGGGGTAATGATAAACTGGCAGGAAGATGGTCTTATAATAAGGCAAACTTTCCCCTCCTCCCTGCACCCTTACTGCAGCACACAACTACAGGAATTCAGAAAGAACCCAGTGGTAACTGACCCTCCAAGCTTCCAAGTCTCTAAGGAACCAACCAACACAGTGACATTGGACTATGCGGGCAGCCTGATACTGTTTGTTATGCAGAATGAATTCACTTGGTGTATTTCCTACTGGTCCTCTCTTTATCCAAAGTGATAGAATTCTTCCCAGTAATTCTATAGAAATGTTTAAGCAGCAGGCAGTGTAGGAAGTTGGATGTAGTGGTAACGTGCATAGGCAGACTGATCTGAGTTCTAATAGGGCTCTGCCACTTCAGCGATTTACTTTACTTCTCTGAACCTCTGTTTTCTCATGTGTAAAATCAGGATGATCATTCCTACCTCAAAAAGTTAATGTGAGGGCTTAAAAGCATTGCTATTTCCAAAACAGAGCCTGGCTCACAGGAGGTGCTTATGAGTGCACTCTGATGTTCTTAGCACGTGGACTTTTGTTGAGGTTTTGGCCCTCCTCCCTCCAAAGCAGCCCAGATAAAGGTGTTTAAGACATTCTGGTGTGGTGATGAGAGTACTGAGGAATCCAAAGCATGGGGTGGCAAAATTCTTTTTGTGAAAGCCCTAAGGTAATTATAATACTTGAAATTTGCATTTTAATAGTCACATGTGTCTAGTGACTACAGGTAGCAACCTAGGTGCATGTGAATTAGAATTGTGGCAAAAAAAAAAAAGGCTAAGCCCAGTCCTTGGGTTGAATGACAAACTAATAAGCAGTAGGGAAAGGATTCAAGTTTTCCTGTAGGAGAATAACAAGAACAGAAATGTGGAGAATCCGAAGACAGCCAACAGCTGACACCCTTGCACAGGGTGGTCAGGTATTTCAGCCTTTGTGGGTCATACAGCCTTATCACAACCACTCAGCCCTGCTGTTGAAGTGCCAAAGAACCACAGACAATATGTAAATAAATGACTGTGGCCATGTTACAGTACAGTATTATTTACAAAAACAGGCAGCAGGCTGGATTTGACCATAGACCACAGTTAGTCAACCCCTGGTCTAAAGTCCTATCTTCTTTCTTTCCCTTTTCCTTTTCTTTTCTCTTTCCTTTCCTTTTCTTTTCCTTTACTGTTTCTTTCTCTCTCTCTTTTTCCTCCTCCCTCCATCCCTCCCTTCCTTCCTTCCTTTCTTCCCTTGTAAGAACACTTAACATGAGAGCTACCCTCTTAACAAATTTTGAACTGCATATTGTCAACTATTGTCACAGTGTTGTACAGCAGATCTCTACAACTCTGTAAGTTATTCATTTTGCATAACTGAAATTTTATACCTGTAGAACAACAACTCCATTTCTCCCTCATCCCAGCCCCTGGCAACCACCATTCTACACTCTTCTATGAGTTTGGCTATTTTAGATATCTCATATAAGTAGACTCATGCAGTATTTGTTCTTCTGTGACCAGCTTATTTCACTTAGCATAGTGTCCTTAAGGTTTATCCTTGTTGTCGTCAACAGTTGAAAGTCAAACTTTCCTTCTGGCATGTGGCTGATTCTTTCTGAGTAGTGCTGCGGTGAACATAGCATCAAATATCTCTTTGAGATCCTGATTTTGATGCTTTTGGATAAACACCCAGAAGTGGGATTGCTGGATCATATGGTAATTTTTTTGGCAATTTTTCAGGAACCTCCATACTGTTTTCCATAGCAATTACACCATTTTATTTATTTATTTATTTATTTATTTATTTTTTTTTTTTTTTTTTTTTTTTTTGCGGTACGTGGGCCTCTCACTGTTGTGGCCTCTCCCATTGCGGAGCACAGGCTCCGGACGCGCAGGCTCAGCGGCCATGGCTCACGGGCCCAGCCGCTCCACGGCATGTGGGATCCTCCTGGACCGGGGCATGAACCCGTGTCCCCTGCATCGGCAGGCAGACTCTCTACCGCTGCGCCACCAAGGAAGCCCACAATTACACCATTTTACATTCCCATCAAGAGTTCTAATTTCTCCACATCCTTGCCAACATTTGTTCCTTTGCTTTTTTGATAAAGCCATCCTAACATACATCCTAAGTATGAGGTTGTTAGAGTCTTATTTTCTGATCTCAGCCCTGGGGACCTGCTTCTATCGCTTTCATCTTTCCAAGAGCATCTCTCTTCCACTCTCAGGGACTCTAGGATCCCCTCTAGGTTCATTGGGCACACAGTCCCAAAATCTGTCTGAAGATTTGCTTCAAATACTTGTAGCTCCTAGAGGGGCAAGGACCTCCATCCAGTATCCTTGAGAAAGAAGGAGAGGGAGTATGTATTATACAAAACCTTCCATCCAAATCATCTCTTAGGTATGCAAGTGCCCTGTTGTATGATTCCATGACAGTCTGTACTCTTGCCTTGTACCATTTAGCTCAACTCTGGTTATTTTTGTGATAGTCAGCTTACCGTCTCCCCTCCTCCCTCTCTATGAAGGCAGGGCCATGTCTGAATTGCTGTACCTGGCTATATCCCTGGCATTTAGCAGAGTGACCCACACAAGGTACACAGTCAACAAATACCTGCCCCTCAACTCATCCATAGAAGTTTTTCAGACCCCATCTGCCAGACTTCCTCTTCCTAGCACTGTAGGGAAAAGTTTGACTTCCGATGGTTAATGAACTCCAGGCCTAAAAAACAAGACCTAACGACATATTATAGGCATGGTCTTGACTGAAGGCCTGCCATCTCAGGCCTCAGAAGTTTTCTTGGTAACTATCACTGACAAATCTTCTCTATTTACACATTTCAGGGATTTCTTGGGAAACTTAAGGAACTGTTCCTTTTGAAACTTGGGATTGGTGATTCAGTCAATATTTTCTTCCTTGGAGAAAGGACCTTTTAGAATTTTTGTACCTGGCATACCTTTTTTTGATCCTTAAATTGGATTTTTTGAACTAAGTTTTGGAGGGCTTTTCCTTTTGTAAGCATGAACAGCAGCAGAAGACAGTTAAGTGCTGAATCTGTGTTCACAAACCAGGCGTGGAAGTGCAGTCATCTGAACAGCCCCTCAGTGGACAGAGCTGGCTGACCTCCACAAGGCAGGCAAAGTTCACTAAAAGGCTGCTGGGAGAGTTTCCAGGGCTCATCCCAGGCTGCCGCCTCGCTTATACCCCCAGGAGGGTAAAAAGGAGGGTGATTCATAGGTTACCCAGCAGGGGTAAGTGAGGTGGGAGGAAGATGGTGGGTAAGTGGGGGGAGAGATGGATGGTGTGTCTCTTTCCCTGTTATTTTGTTGTTGCAGCCACCTGGTGCCCTCTGTGGGTCTCAGTGGAGGGCAGATCCCAAGCCAGTGTCCCTTCCTCCCTACTGCAGCCATGCTGAAGTCCCATTCAGTATCCCACAGCCCTTGCCACCATAATTTGGCTGAATAACTCCCCTTCCCACTTTGCCCCACGAATTCTTGCAGGTTTCAACAGAGGCTCAGTGTAGTGTCCTTCTCTTGTCCCTTTCCCTTTGCTTGGGGGCTGCAGAGGGTTGAATAGTGGTCCCCCCCAAAGATATGTCCAAGTCCTAACCCCTGGAACCCATGAAGGTGACCTTATTGGAAAATGATCTTTGCAGATATAATGTAAGGATTTGAGATGAGATCATCCTAAGCTTAGGGTGGGCCCTAGGTCCAATGACAGGTGCCCTTATAAGAAGAGGAGAGGACACACAGAGACACAGGAAAAGGTTATGTGAAGTCAGAGGCAGGAATTAGAGCGATATAGCCGCAAGCCAAGCAATGCCGTAGATTGCCCCTGGTGGAGGCAAGGAGTGGATTCTCCTTCAGAGCCTCCAGCTGGAACCAACCCTGCCCACACCTTGATTTTGAACTTTTGGCCTCCACAAGTGTGAGAGAATAAAGTTCTATAGTTTTAAGGCACCCAATGTGTGGTAATTTGTTATGGCAGCCCTAGGAAACTCGCACAAGTGGTAATGTGAGCGTGGTTCGGAAAAGACCTGAACATATCAAGCACACATTGTTATCTTTTCGGCAGCATTGTCCGGGGCAGCCAGGGCTTGGAAGTGTTAAGGAAAATAGTGCTGGGTCATGTGCTATTAACCACCAGCCCTGAAGCCAGGGGTGACTGTGGCAGATAGCACCTCCCTTATCCTTATCAGCTGGGAAAATGAGAGAATAATGATAGAGCTCTGTGACCACCCGGCTGGCTGCAGAGGGCGAGAAAGGGCAGTCTGGTCATGGGGCTTTCATATCTCTCTCCTCTCTTCACTCCTCCTTTGCTTCTTAGCCTACAAGTGGGAAAAGAACAGGGCTTCCCATCCGCAGCAACTGCTGCCTGTTAGACTGCAAACACAGTTCATTTTCTAAATGATGGACTCTTCCCTAAAGGGGCAAAGTAAAGCAGCATTCAGAGTTGGAGAAAAAAAATCCTCCCAGCCTCACTACTCTCTTTGGTCTTTCCCTCTTCCAGGCACCAGCCCTTTGGCCTGACGTCAGATCAGTGTGGCCGGAAACATAAACTGGGTGAAGCGGAGAGTGGGTACCAGGCATGTGCTGGTGAGATATCTGGGGAACCATGAAGGAAGGGGCCAAGGTGGGGGATGGCTCGCTTTGGCTGTTTGGGTTTCCATCATTTAAAAATGTTGGGAGTTCCTTTTGGTGTTGATGGATAGGACAAATCTTGTTTGTCCTATTGGCTGAAAAAAGTCTCAATTAATGATAAAGAGAGAGATTTTTGGCAGTCACTAAACGGTCCAGTGCTATAGCTTCAGCTAAGACATTTCTGTTAAAACAGAAATATGTGTGCTGTTTATAGTTGCTTTCATGTTCATTTCATTTGAGTCTCTCAATAGCCCATGAGATGAGTGGAGCAAGGATTATTACTCCATCTTATAATGAGGAAACATGAGGTTCGTGAGGGGAAGAGGATATAGATGGACAGCAGGGATGTAGTAGGGAATTCCAAGTTCGGGGAGGAGTGTGGGTTGGGAGATGAGTGTGAAGGGATCTGAAAGTGAAGAAATCTTCATGGCTGCAGAGCAAGTCATGTGGATGAACGATACAGTTGGAGAGCACTGTCACTTGAAAAGTTTTCTGAAGTGGCGTAGGTGATTAGAAATGAAAACTGAATGGGAAAAAATCAGGGATACCTGTGTTTTGTGAGCAGAGATTCCCCCCGGAGCCTGAACGTTCAATACGTGGTGGATTTTGCTAAAACTGAGTCTCCTCACCCTCGTGACTGCCCACCTTAAAGATGCTTCATGATAATATGACGAATGAACTTTGTCCTCTGCAATACAGAGGAGAGGCTGCCATGGTAGCGAGTTGTTGCATCCTGTGCCTGGATGCTGAATGGGGTCCCCCTGTGCAAGGCAGCATTTGAGGAAGCTGGCTCTTTCGGGCCCTGGGAGGCCTGGCTGGTGCATGTGACCTTTGGGTTGTTATCTGTCTATATGGAGCCTTGAAAGGAGGGACTTGGCACATCTACCACCCAGGGCGGGAGGCCTGTCCTCAGCTGGTCTGACACATCACATTTGCTTTTTGATTTGCACACATAAAATGAATCTCCCCAACGACCTTCTCCCAAGAGCCTCATCAATTAGAACTGCTTTTGTCCTTAGCCTCCTTTTGTTGACCAGCTTGGAAATTCGTTAGGAGGGAGAAGAAAGGGAAATTGTCTTTGTGGGCAATGGTGCTGGAGAGCTGGCTTCTAATGAAGGAGCCCTGAATGGTGCCATTGTGCTGCTGTTTATATAGTTTTTATTTTAATTTGCATCCGTACCAGGCCCGGATCCCGAGAGCCATTCGGCTCCTCCCATAGAGCCAAATCTGCCAGCTTATCAGTTGCCTCGAGGAAATTAATGTGGGTCCCCCCTCCCCTTGCTTTTATCATGTGCAGTTGAATTGTTTATGCATCCGTGGAGAGAAAGAAAGGCTGCACAGAACCGCAGAAGGTTTCTTTCCCAGTGTTCATGGATCATCTGAGACTTAAAAGTCTTCTAGAGCCAAGGACTCAGGGAGCAAGGCCTGGACTGAGGCAAAGGGATGGAGGGTAGGGGATGGGGATGCGGCCTCAAGGAACTGAACTGAATGCCTTGAAGTAAGAAGTGAGATAAACTGTGCTCCATTTCCCCTCATCCTCTGCGTGGATATATATTCCTTACTCTTTTTCTACCTTTCCTGAATGTGTCAGCAAAATATGACTCAAGAACCAACCCAAGCTCACTTTTCCCTTTTTTTTTTTTTTTTTTTTTTGCCTTACACGGGCCTCTCACTGTTGTGGCCTCCCCCGTTGCGGAGCACAGGCTCCGGACGCGCAGGCTCAGCGGCCATGGCTCACGGGCCCAGCCGCTCCGTGACATGTGGGATCTTCCCGGACCGGGGCACGAACCCGTGTCCCCCGCATCGGCAGGCGGACTCCCAACCACTGTGCCACCAGGGAAGCCCCACTTTTCCCTTTTTAATTAAATTGCAGCTCTGTAGTGTGGCATTGAAGACTCCACATAACTTAGTCCCTTGCACTTCCTGCTGCTGGCTAATGAGAATTATCAGTTCCAGCGTATGGACTTCCTGCGCCATGGTTCTCCCGCTCTGTGAGCTTGCCTCTGTCCCATGTCCCTGCTCAGGCTTCCCGCCCCTGGAATGCCCTCCTGCCTCGTCTAGTCCCCGCTCCTTCAGACCCATTTATGGAGCCTTCCCTGAATGCTCCAGCTCACATGGTTCTCTTCATTCACTAAGTCCTGGCTACTCAAAATGGGGTCCTGGCCAGCAGCTGGGACCTCCACTCAGAACCTGTGAGAAATGTAGCATCTCGAGCTCCACCCCAGAACTACTGAATCAGAATCTGCATTTGAACAAGACCTCTGGGTATTCCAAATGCACAGTAAAATTTGAAAGCCCCGTCCCAGACACCTGTGACATTTATCAATTGGGCCTCCCGACCTGGGGATGGGTTGATTCCCAAATGTCTTCATGAGAGTGGACCTCGCTTCCCTGCTGTGAGTGGTCACACTTAGAGACAAAGGCAGGCAACTTAGGTTCACTTGTGGCATCCTTTACAGCTCAAGGATGACCTGACTACATTGTAAGAGCTCAATAAATACTTGGTTAATTCCATGCAGATTTGCCCTGTAAGTCACATTTATTTGTTGCTCTTTTTAAAACATTGGGCATCCAATGTTTTGATGTCCTTTTATGTGTGCTTGTTTTATCATCCTCATCTTAATTATGAACATATTAAAGGCAGGGACCTTTGGCTGTTTTCTCTTGTCTCCATACAGCTCTTTCCCCTATGACAAAATAAGCCTTCCCAAGACTTTTCAGAGCAGAGAATAGCGATTGCCTCTGACCCTATTTCCACATTGTGTTGGGTCAGATAATCCTGGTGCCCAGAGTGTTGCCCTTGGGGCTCTGCCCTCATCTCAGCCTTCCTAAGGCAATTACTGCCAACATCAGGTTACCCTCATATCTCTGTCTCCAGTACTCCAGCTCCAGAAACAAAAGACTTAGACATTGCCCTCAAGAAGTGACAGTTTAGTGAGCATGAAAGAGGTTATAGATGCACAGTGTGTATTGGGCACAGGGGTCTGAAGCCCTCAGGGAGAGCTTCTGGAGGAGCCTTAAACCATGCCTGGAAGAGGAGGAGGGTTTTGTGTTCAGTCTAGGCTAAGCCATGTGACAAGGCCCTCAGGCCGAGAGACCATGGGGATGGAGAGCCAGGGCACTACTGCACCGTGTGTGTGTGTGTGTGTGTGTGAGTGCGCGCGCACGCGCGCGCCTGGGTGGGTGGGCCCAGCTTGCCCAGGGCTTTGTGCCTATCTAAGGGAAGTGAGATTTCATCTTACAGGTGGTGGAAAGCCACAGGGGACACTGAGCTGGGAGGAGACAATTGTGGGGTTAAATCTCTCTGTGCCAACACTGGGTTGGGTGGCCAGGACAGGGTGAGAGGGACACCTGTGGAGGGGCTGTAGCCAGAATCTAGGCAAGAGAGTATGGCAACCCCCCAGGAGCGCCAGCTGTAAGGACCCCAGGGTTGTGCTCTCCTCACATCGGGTTAGTTGCCAATTCATGTCCAACCAGCCTCTGAACTCTCCAGAACCTGTTGTCTATTCCCACTGGCATGGTCCAAATACTCGTCACTCCTATTTGCCTCCCCTGGAGGTTCTTCTAAAGTGCAGTCTGGCCTGGCTCTCTTTCCTGGCTCCCTAGTGTCCTTGCCTGGAGGGTAAGGACCAACCCCTCCCCCATGGCATAGCAGGCCCTTTGTTCTGGCCTACCAGCCCCTCTCCAGCCTGAGCTCTCTCCACCCCATCTGATGCCCTCCTCTCTGCACAGAGTTCCCAGTTCCTGGAACCTGCTTTGCCCTGGGGAATTTCAGAGCTTTCCCCTGCACTTAGAAACTCCTCCCCCCACTCTGGTTGGTGAATTCTCTTCCTCCAAGATCCAGTGCAAATGTCATCTCCAGGGGAAAACTTCCCAGACTCCCCAGACACACATGCTTCCTCCTCTGCATCACCTGAGCCGTTATGCATCACTCTCTGGCTTCTGATGTTGAATTCAAGGTGACTGTTTATGCATCTGCCTCCCGCCTCCCTGGCTAGTGCCTTGAGACAGTTCCTAGAAAAGGGGGTCTTGGGGGGCACAGAGGGGTGACGTACTCAGGGCCCCCATCTCCTCAGGCCCTTCACCTCTGTAGCAACAGCTCCCTGCTCTGGCTCTGTGCCTGGCCCAGGGCACCAGTTGGTTGAATTAAACACAATTGGCCTGAGCCAGGAAAGCAGAAGGCTGAGAAGAGAATCTAAGTGTGCCCCATCCAATAGAAATGCAACGTGAGCACATTTTACATTTCGTAGCTGCCACATTAAAAAAAAAAAAAAAAGTAGGGCTTCCCTGGTGGCGCAGTGGTTGAGACTCCGCCTGCCGATGCAGGGGACACGGGTTCGTGCCCCGGTCCGGGAAGATCCCACATGCCGCGGAGCGGCTGGGCCCGTGAGCCATGGCCGCTGGGCCTGCACGTCCGGAGCCTGTGCTCCGCAACAGGAGAGGCCACAACAGTGAGAGGCCTGCGTACCACAAAAAAAAAAAAAAAAAAAAAAAAGTAAAAGTTAAAAGAAACAGATAAACACATGTTCATAGCTACTTTATCTGTAATAGCCCCCAAATAGAAACAACCCCAATGTCCATCAACAGGTGACTGGATAAAAAAACTATGATAGATTCATATAATGAAATACCACTCAGCAATTTAAAAAATGAACTCCTGATAACAATGTGAGTGAATCGCACAATAATTATGCTGCGTGAAAGCAGTAAAAAATTATGCATACTATGTGATTCCACTTACATAAAATTCTATAAAATGCAAACTATTCCATAGAGACAGACTGAATATCCTTAATTATCTTAGGATGGGGGGGCAGTGGGAAGGAGGGACTACAAAGGGGCATGAGAAAACCTCTTTGAGGGTGATGGACATGTACATTATATGATGTAATGATGGTTTCACGGTATGTACATGTCAAAACTTGTCAAATTGAACACTTTAAATACATGTAGTTGATTGTATGTTAATTATACTTCAATAAAGTGATAGAAATGAAACAATAATTAATTTAAATAATATATTTTAACCCCATATATCCAAAATATTATCATTTTAACATATCAATATAAGAATTATTAATGAGATTTTTTACATTCTTATTTTTGTACTGTTTTTGAAATCTGGTGTGCATTTTATAGAGACAGCACATCTCACTTTGGACTGGATACTTCAAGTGTTCAATAGCTGCACTGACCGGTAGCTACCATGCTGGACACCACAAATCCAGACCCTCTTGTGAAACTCCCTCCCCTCTCCTCAGATTGGGCAAATCCTGGGCAAACAGCTCAAATCTGCAGCTGGAATAGTTTTTTTTTTTTTTTTTTTTTTTTTTATTTATTTATTTTTTTTTTTAAAGAAGATGTTGGGGGTAGGAGTTTATTAATTTATTTATTTATGGCTGTGTTGGGTCTTCGTTTCTGTGCGAGGGCTTTCTCTAGCTGTGGCAAGCGGGGGCCACTCTTCATCGCAGTGCGCGGGCCTCTCACTATCGCGGCCTCTCGTTGCGGAGCACAGGCTCCAGACGCGCAGGCTCAGTAGTTGTGGCTCACGGGCCCAGTTGCTCCGCGGCATGTGGGATCCTCCCAGCCCAGGGCTCGAACCCGTGTCCCCTGCATTAGCAGGCAGACTCCCAACCACTGCGCCACCAGGGAAGCCCCCTGGAATAGTTTTGAGCTGGCCCTTTCTGTGGCTCTGAAGGTCTTGGGCCCTGTGGGGCTGTGGGTCAGAGAGTGGCTTTGGAAAGTCTGGATCATAAACCTAGAATTTTGTGTGAATTCCAACCTCCCATCCTACCCTCTGTTTAAGCCTGAAAAGTAGCGTATCTGTTTGCTTTAAGAGAACACCTTCTTATAATACTTTCCCTTTTGCATGAGGTCACAAACTTACTTCACTGACTGCATGTGGGGGGGTGGGTACTGGGGTAGGAAGAGGAGCTGCCCGGAGCTAAGGAGGGCACCCACTGGGTGGGCATCAGCCTCTGAGAGGTGGAGTGAGCCTGGGGCTGCAGCTGGGGAGAGTGCTGGTGCAGAGCAGCCCTGGACCCCACCCAGGGGCCTTCTCTGAGTCTGGGATCTCCCCTCTCAATGCCCTCAGCTCCTGTCAAGAAGGGGTCAGAGGGGTGGGGGGAATGGGAGGTGCTGGTGACAGGACAAATCGGGGCTTCACCAGTCCTGTGGTTGAGGGATCTCCTTGGGGGCTACCCAACAAATGCTGCCTTAAGGATTGTGAGAGCTTTTTATAGTTCTGCCAGTAACCAGCTCAGGGCCCCTGACCCAGTTACCTTCTCCTCAGGGTCTCAGTTTCCCCATCTGTACAATGAAGGAATTGGAATAAACAACCTAAAAGGTCCCTTCCAGTCTTGTGTGAGGGACAGTGATTCTAACTGCATTAAATTGAGCACATACGGGTGCTGGACAGTGTCCTGCATAAGGACGAGGTGACAAGAAGCACACATGACACAGTTCTTGCCTTTATTAATGGAAAGTGGATTTATAGCCCTCTGTATTGCTTGACATTTTTTACAAGAACATATACCTTTTTTTTTTTTTTTTGTGGTACATGGGCCTCTCACTGTTGTGGCCTCTCCCGTTGCGGGGCACAGGCTCTGGACGCGCAGACTCAGCAGCCATGGCTCACAGGCCCAGCCGCTCCGCGGCATGTGGGATCTTCCCAGACTGGGGCACGAACCCACGTCCCCTGCATCGGCAGGTGGACTCTCAACCACTGCGCCACCAGGGAAGCCCAGAACATATTACTTTTGTAAGCGAAAAAAGGCAGAGAAAGGGAAAAAAAAAAAAAAGGTATGTATGTGTGGTGAGAAACTAACCCCTCAAGAGATCAGTTTTAAATTTTTTATTTAAAATCTTCAAACATACACAAAAGTAGAAAGTGTAGTACCCATCACCTGGCTTCAACAATGAACACACTGCCATTTTTGTTTCATTCACTCCTCACACCACTTTGTTTTGTTGGTAGTTTTTAAGGCAAATTCCTGATGTCACATAATTCTATGGATAAATACTTGAATAAGTATCTCTGACAGGTAAGGACTTCTGACAGAACAAAATAATGCCTTTAGCACACCCAACACAATTAACAGTAGTTTTAAAAACATATAAGAATGTGTTCAATTTTCCTGATTGACTTAAAAAATCTTTTTCCATTTGTTTGTTTGAACCACTGAAAGAATACTGGGAGCTTTCTAAATATTTTTAGAAACACCTTTAAAAACTGCTGTCTTGGGCTTCCCTGGTGGCGCAGTGGTTGAGGGCCCGCCTGCCGATGCAGGGGACGCAGGTTCGTGCCCCGGTCCGGGAAGATCCCACATGCCACGGAGCGGCTGGGCCCGTGAGCCATGGCCGCTGAGCCTGCGCATCTGGAGCCTGTGCTCCACAACGGGGGAGGCCACAATAGTGAGAGGCCTGCGTACCGCAAAAACAAAAATTGCTGTCTTGGTTGTGGCCTGTGAGGCATCTGCTTGAAGGTCATTTCTTGTTGTCCTGTGCGACTGTGACACTCACTGGCTTGTGGGTGATCAGTGGATGGGGAGCCAGAGGCCACACGTGACAGTGTGGTTCCCAGCCAACCTGCTCCCCAGAGGGGCCCCCCACAGGAACCCAGAGGCCCCAAGGAGGGGGAATTGCTGTCCCTGACACTCCAGATTCTTAAGGGAACGGGCTGCTTCAGAGATTCAGCTGTCGCTGGGCTTTTATTCCCCCAAAGCAGTGTGGGGTGTGCTCTTCACCTCTGGTTTCTGCACCCCCTTCTCCACTGCCCCTAGTGCAGGAACATGGCCCCAAGCACTTTTGCAGTCAAATCTTAGGAGGAGGAAGTTGGGTCATCTATAGCCCAGGAGACCTAGGGATGTCCTTAGGGATTAGCAGAAACCCTGGGGCAGCTGGTGGGGCAGGTGGAGCCTGTATATTTGGCAACGAGAGGTCTACTGTTCTGTACCCCCATGAGTGGAAGACTGTGACAGAACAAAGGGCGGTGGATCACGTGATCAGGGTGTGTGGGGGAAGGGAGGCAGTGGCTTCCTGTGTTAAAACCAGCCCTCCTCAATCCTGTATATACATTACATGTGTGTTTATAATTTTCATCCTGTTTCCATAAAAGATCCGGGTGGATAGTAGGTACATCATTAGAATTAGGTTAAGGACTTAGCACATGGGCTGTCTTTGCACACACTCACCAGGGTTTTTTCTATAATAAGTCTTCATTAAAGGACCTGTACATTTATTAATAGGTACTTTATATTTTTAAGCCATATAATGCCTCAAATTAGAGTAAGGATCGAAATAAACAAAAAAATACAAGTTTAAATAATGTGCTACTGCTTAGCTATTATAAGCTTTCTTATCTGAACACTTTTCTTTTTGAAAAACAGTTATTATGAACTGTTTCAAAATACAAAAGGCATTATTCTTTCTACTTTTTGTAGAGACAATTATATAACAAACATTGTTGTACTCCTTACCCGGCTTAAGAATTTGTATAATATAAATATAAATGGAAGCCTCTTAAATGGTTTCTCATCCAGCACCCTTCCCTCCATAGATGTTTATCTCTCGCCTGCATGTCTTTATACTTATACTAATTTGTTTGTATTAAAAAATATATATCATAATAAATAATAGTAAATATTGATAAATATAATAAATAGTAAATATTTGCATGTTTTAAAACATGATAAAATTAGCATCATACAATATGTAGGGAATTAAATACTTGATTTTCTTTATACAATGAAGACAAACAGGGGGCCCAGGACTTTTTGTGTGGTTCCTGGACATCTCTGTTCCAACCTGCTATTCAGAAGAATGGTATTAATTACCTTCTTAACATCTCTCCATTGTTGCTCTTATTTTTCTTTGTCCTGGCTGAGCTTTTTGTAAGCCACCTCTGCTCTTGCTGGCTCTGGAATCAGCCAGACCTAGACTGAAACCTTTCTGTGTTACTTGATAGCTGTGTGACCTCAGGCAAATTACTTTACTCCTCTGAGCTTCAATTTCCTCTGTATTGTATAATTCCTTCAATTTCCTCAGTTTCATCTATGTAACAAATAATATTAGTACTTGTAAAACAGATAATATCAGTACTCAGCTCAGACTTGTGAGGTTTAAAGAAGACAATGCAGTTTAGGGGCTTAGCTCTGGACATGCCAGAGTTGGTGCTAGGTCAGTCTGAATTATTTCTTCATTTTTGCAACTTGACATCTTTGAAGGAATCGACATTGAGACAAATGCTCACTTAGCTCCAGATTCCCCTTCAGGGCTGAGGTGTTCATTCCTCCACCTGCTGCCCACAGCCGAGTCTCTCCCAGGACCGGCCTCTCAGCTGAAGTGAGTTGCTTTGGCCAAAGTTGCACTCCTTTCCCAGAGGCAGCCCCCATCCAGTGACTGGTCATGCGGAGGTGCAAAGGCCCAGCCCCCTCCCCCCATGCTGGGACCACTCTGAAGAGCCCTCTCAGCTCCAGAGCTCCTTCTGGGACCTGCTAAGACCTTTGTTGTGATGGCACCACAGCCTCTGCTCAGTCCTGCCTTCACACCCCCAGAGGTGCTGTTCCCCAGAGCTCTTCCCAGTAAACCTCTTGCATGCAAATCTCAGTCTCAGAGTCTGTTTCTCAGGGAGCCTGACCTGAGACACAGTGGAAAATAGAATAACATCTATCAGAAAGAAAGGAGACTTATTGGCACATGGGTGGGGGCTGACACTGGGCAGGTGGTGGCTCCTTTTCTCTACCCCGTCCCCCCTCTCCAGACCCCAGTCGGGCTACTTGGGCCCCCAGAGGGAGGGTAGACCTAATGGATTTGATAGGTCTGTCGTTTAGCAACCCTGGGCTTATGTTAATTCCTTTTTCTTTTAAAATTGCACAAGTAATATATGCATAGATACTTCTTGCAAAAATATCAGCCAACAGAACAGTCATAGCAAGAGCCCCTCCGCTGCTGCCTCCCCAAACCCACTCTGCTACCCAGAGAGAACTTATTGCCAGTTTAGTATTTTTTCCAGAGGTATTTCTATCCATTTACACATGCATATATGTACATATAGAAATGTGTGGTTTTATGGGGTTACATGTTTAAAATGTGGATTACACTATGCATATTGTTAAACAATTCACTTTTTTTTTCACGTCCTATGTCTTGGAAATCTTTCCATGTCAGTGCTCAGCATATCACCTATACTTTCTAACCGCTGCATGTTCCCTGCGATGTCTGTCCCGTGGCTTATTAGGCCATGCCTTTACTAGAGGACGTTTAGGTTATTTCCAATGTTATGCTTTTATAAACAGTGTTATAATGAACATTTCTGCCCGTGCTTCTTTATTCACAAGTGCACGTGTTTCTCTAGGTTAGCTGTTAGAAGTAGAATGCCAAGTCAAAGAGCATAACACATTTTAAAGTTTGATGCAACCTAACTGCCCTCCTAACTCCCAACACTGGATTTTTTTTTTCTCTTTTCTTCTAGCTTTACTGAGATATAATTGATGTCTAACATTCTGTAAGTTTAAGGTGTACAATGTGATGATTTGTTACACAAAAATATTGTGAAATGATTATCACAATAAGGTTAGTTAACACATCTATCACCTTACATAATTACCATTTTGCTGTTGTTATGGTGAGAACATTTAAGATCTATTCTCTTAGCAACTTTCAAGTATGCAATACAGTATTGTTAACTGTAGTCACTATGCTGTACATGAGACCCCCAGAACTTATTCCTCTTATAAGTAATAGTTGATACTCTTTGACCAACATCTCCTCATTTTCCCTACTCTATAGCCCCTGGCAACCACCAATCTACTTTGTTTCTATGAGTTTGGCTTTTTTAGATTCCACATATAAGCGAGATTATATAATATTTGTCTTATCTATTTTCTTTTTGATAATAGCCATTCTAACAGGTGTGAACTGATATCTCATTGTGGTTTTGATTTGCATTTCCCTGATGGTTAGTGACGTTGAGCACCTTTTTATGTACTTTTTGGCCATTTGTATGTCTTCTTTGGAAGTCTATTCAGGTCAATTATTTGGAAAAGTTTGAAAAGGATTGGCATTAATTCTTCTTTAAACGTTTGGTAGAATTCACCAGTGGAGCCATCTGGTTCTGGACTTTTCTTAGCTGGGAAATTTTAAATTGCTGATTTAATCTCCTTACTCATTACTGGTCTGTTCAGATTTTCTAATTCTTCATGATTCATTGTTGGTAGGTTGTATATATATCAATTTATTCTAGGTCGTCCAATTTGCTGGGCTATACTTGTTCATAGTAATCTCTTAGGATCCTTTGTATTTCTGTGTTATCAGTTGTAATGTCTCCTCTTTCATTTATAATTTTATTTATTTGAGTCGTCTCTCATTTTTTGCTTGGCAAATCCAACTAAAATTCCAGCACTGGATATTAATAGTCTTTTTAATGTCTGCTAATTTAATGAACTATGATATTTTAGTATTTTAACTGTAGTTTTGTTTACAGTGAGATATGGCATATTTTCCTTTGCTGTTTGCCATTTCTATTTCTTTCACTAGGAAGTGCCTCTTTATATTCTTTCCCCCTTTTTATTAAATGGTTCACCTTATTCTTAATAAATTGTAAGAATTGTTGATATACTGAATATTAACCCTATCTTGTTATACATGCTGCAGATATTTTAATGTGTCATTTTCTTTTAACTTTGTGATATCTTTTATGGTTCCAAACTTTGGATTATTATGTGGCCCAGGTTTTTAGTCTTTTTTCTTCGTGGCTTCTGTGTTTTTGAACCTTAAGGCCTTCCTCACGCCATGGTTATAAACATGTGAAAACATTTATTAAAGTTGCAATGAGTTGGGACTATCCTGTGGGCCAGCATCTGCTTGGTCTTTTACACTTAGGAGAGAAGCCCAGGGGGGGTGGCTATGTCCTGGAGGCCTACACCTCCACATTTCCTTCATCTTAGGAGGGAAAAGAACAGACGCTACAGTTTGTAGATAGTCACTGCTGCCACGAAGCAAGTCTAGACAGAGCGCTTCAAGCTGCTGTTGCTGCCCACTCCATCCTGGGAGGGTGCAGAAAGTGCGAGGCCACCGGGAAGACCAGAGTTGTGGAGAGTCCCATCCCTTCCTGCCCAAAGTCCTGACACACTCAGCAGTCCTGAAACAGTGCAGATGGGTGTAACAGGAGAGGTACTTTTAGGATGTGCTGCCATGTAGTAGAAAAAGCAGACACGGAGTTGTGGTTCTGTTGCTAAACGTGAGAACATCTATCATCACAAGGTCTCGCTCAAGTATCTGCATTTATAATGAACCGTGCTAGGCAGTGTGCAGAAAAGGAGTGATGCCTGCCTCGTTAGAGGTGGCCCCTTCCCCAGAGGTGCTGCGATCAGAATCAGACAGGTCTGTGATTGCATCCTAGCTCTGCCTGTTAGCAGGTGTGGAGTGTGGGCAAACCAGTGACCTTCTCGAGGTCTTGATCACCTCCTCTGTAAAATGAGCATTATCCCAGCCTGAGGGTGTGGTGTGTGCTGTGAGGATTGATGGGTTAGTGGATGAGAAAGGGAATGTTAGTGTTTTAGAAACTATAGCATTGTTGTTTTACCTGGAGCCTTGGGGACATGTGAAGGAGAAGACATGGTCTCTGTCCTCAAGGAACTTGTGATGAAGACACATGGAAACAGAAAATAGCTCAGGGCAGGAAATCATCAAGTTGTCAAACTGTAAGGTAGTGGAAATTGGAGAAGGGTTCAGATGGCCCGAGTACAATCCTATGCGTGGTTGTTTTTTTACAAAAGTTGCCAAAGTCGTTTGTGTGAAGTGAAATGAAGCGATCCAAAGGAGATCACCTTGTCAGCAGAATCTGTTTGTCCCGCCCTGTTCTGAAGAACAGTGGAACATCACCTGGGGCAGCTTCTGTCCCAGACTCCTCACTCTAAGGATGACGGTCTTTTCCTCTGATTTAGCCTTAAGTGCCTGCAGGGCTTTTCTCCATTGCCAAGACTCTGACTGTCTTGGTGAAGTGACCCTATGAGAGCTTCGGGGTATCTAACAGGAATCACCAAACAGGATTTAGAGGGAAAGGCTGAGAAACTGACTGTTGGGGGTCTGAATAACAACAAGGTAACATACCCTATGCTGACTCCTCTCAGTGGGTTTTCAGTCTTGCTCCATGCTAGGCCCCAGAGTAATGCAGATAACCATCAGAGAAGGACAAGTAAAACATTGGTAAAGGAGAGGGAGGTTGGGATGATGCTTTCAGCCATAACTGGCTGCGGAGCTTATGTATGGGGAGCTGGCAATTCCACTGTGGTCAACAGAGAAGAGGCCTATGACTGGCCTGTGTGTTATTTTGCCTTTGCTCAGCTGTGGGCCAGTGTAATCGGGACAGAAGGTCCCCAGTCCATCTCTGAATGGGTCATTTTGCTTCCCAAGACCAGCTTCCTAAGAGATAGTTGTCTGACCTCCTTTACAAAGAGCAGTGGTGGCCATCACCTCTAGAAAATGGTCCAGGGTAGGGCTGGCTACATAATTTGCAGGACCCAGTGCAAAATGAAAATGTGGGTCCCTTGTCCAAAAAGAAGGAAAGAAAAGTGCTGTTATACTAAAACATAAAACTTTTTCTTTTAAAAAGATCTCGTAGCTTATAAACATAATAGGCATAATAATGTTACATAAATTACAACATAAACTTACAAATGCAAAAACATGTTTTTGGTGTCATATAATATTACATAATACAATAAATGATCATACTTTATTAATGCAATAACTTGATCATAAGATTTTACTGGTTTGCTTTTTGCAAATTCATTTATTAGGTCATCGAAAGTTGTACTTTTAGTAACTTCATTTTCAATTGATGTAATTGAAAGTGACTTTAGTCACTCTTGGCAAATGCAAGATCTCAAATAATTTTTGAAAATCGTTAATTTTGAGAAGGATCCTTCTGTGGTACAACTCTTACTGGAAATGTTAGGTATATTTTAGAGACTGAAACAATAGGGTAAATTATTTCAAAATAGAAATGTTAGTATGTCTAGAGCTGATGATCAGCTTCATGTATGTCTGAATTTAATTTTAAATATAAATTTATACAATGGCATTTTAATGTTTCCTCTGATATTTCCAGTAACTTGCAGAGGTTGTACAAGAAATTGAAAGCAATTCGTGATTTGTATATAATTAAAAATGCTTATTTATACATTCTATTGCTTTATCTTTCATTATAATAAAATTAATTAATTTAAAATTCTTTCTTATTAATAATTGGCTTATCTGAAGCTTCATATGAAAATAATGTCCTTTCTGTTGAATGCAATGGTCTTTAACTTTACTTTCTAAGTCTGGATATTTGCTTTGTAGTGCTGTAACATTTTTCAAAACCAGAAATTCTAAACTGTTTAAAGAATTCTAATAACTTTCTGATGGGTTTTATTGCAATGTCCATGTGCACAATTTTATTTTATAATAATTTACTGACACCTGTTTATTGACTGAGCAATGGCAGTTCCCATCCCAGAGCTCAGACCGGAGAGTTATTATTTGTGTGGATGCTGCAGGGATGGGCTTTGGGGGTGGTGGGTCTGCTGGCCTCCCACCGCTGTACTGGCACTGCTTCCATGAGGGCCTTCTCCCTCTTCTGGGGCTGTGGCCACTACTGCCATCAATGCTTCTTCTGTTGCTACCACCACTGTCACTAATCTGAGCTCAGATCTGGGCCTGGCTGTCCCTTCAGCACATTGCCCGCTGTGCCCACAGGCTGGAGTGTGTGTGTGTGTGTGTGTGTGTGTCTTTGTGCTCTGCTGTCAGAGTATCTCCTCTGCTCACCCACATGCTTTGTTGTATCATCAGACTTTGCTTACAAAACACAAATTCAAAGGTAAAATTATGAGGTATTTCAAGAGAGTGGCCACAGAGAATTGAACCAAATCTGAGAGTTGGGCCCTGTATGACTGCACAGGTTACAAACCCATGGAGTCAGCCCTGATTCAGGGCATGGATGCAAACCTTGGTGGGGAAGCAGAAGCATCTTTGTACTGCAAGCCAAAAAGCGCTCCAAGTCGGGGACCCATAAACACCAGGACTGTGTTCTAAAAATGGAAACCCAGCACATCCTAAGTTGTAAAGTAGGGGTTCCATACCGATGAACAGCTTGAAAAACTTATACTCCCAAGGTAGAGAGGAAGTCACAATAAGTAACAGATGGTACTTATTCTCCCCATTCCTGCCCCAAGAGCTGGTGACCTAGGCCTCGTGAGAGGTCAGCTGAGCATAGGGGATGACCATTGCCAGGTGCCAGGTAGCAGATCTCCCACTGGTGCTTAACTATCATCACACCCTCATCCTCTAACAGTGCTAGAGAGTGGTGGGCAGTGTCCTAAGGCCTTGCCCAGCCAAGGAGAAGAATGTTCACTGGATGGAGAAACAGGAGACAGAAAAGCAGACGTGGTCTTATGTCTAGGTAAGATGACTGGTACTTGTTTTGACCCAGTACAAGTGCTTTCTCCAGGATGACACTCAAGTTCTCCAGAGATGGAAGTGGGATTTCTCTCTTCATCCAGGATTCCCCAAATGAGACATGTTCAATAGTGAAGCTGGTACCTTAGAAAGTTTTTATAACTTTATTATTTTTTTTAATTTTTATTTTTTAAATTGAAATATAGTTGATTTACAATGTTGTGCTAATTTCTGCTGTACAGAAAAGTGATTCAGTTACATATATATATATTATATATATATATATATATATATATATATATATATATATATATATACATTCTTTTTTTAAAATATTATTTTCCATTATGGTTTATCAAGGATATTGAATATAGTTCCCTGTGCTATACAGTAGGACCTTGTTGTTTATCCATTCTATATATAGAAACTTACATCTGCTAACCCCAACCTCCCACTCCATCCCTCTGCCAACTCCCTCCCGCTTGGCAACCACCAGTCTGTTCTCTATGTCCGTGAGTCTGTTTCTGTTTTGTAAACAGGTTCATTTGTGTCATATTTTAGTTTCCACATATAAGAGATATCATATGATATTTGTCTTTCTCTTTCTGACTTACTTCATTTAGTATGATAATCTCTAGTTGCATCCATGTTTCTGCAAATGGTATTATTTCATTTATGGCTGAGTAATACTCCACTGTATATATGTACCACATCTTCTTTTCCTTTCCCATATTAGGGAAGTTTTCAACTATAATCTCTTCAACTATTTTCTCAGTTCCTTTCTTTTTCTTCTGGGACCCCTATAATTCGAATGTTGGTGTGTTTAATGTTGTACCAGAGGCCTCTGAGACTGTCCTCAGTTATTTTCATTCTTTTTTCTTTATTCTGCTCTGCAGTAGTTATTTCCACTATTTTATCTTCCAGGTCACTTATCCATTCTTCTGCCTCAGTTATTCTGCTATTGATCCCTTCTAGAGTACTTTTAATTTCATTTATTGTGTTGTTCACCATTGCTTGTTTCATCTTTAGTTCTTCTAGGTCCTTGTTAAATGTTTCTTGCATTTTCTCTATTCTATTTCCAAGATTTTGGATCATCTTTACTATCATTATTCTGAATTCTTTTTCAGGTAGACTGCCTGTTTCCTCTTCATTTGTTAGGTCTGGTGGGTTTTTAGGAGCAAAACGCAAGATGAAGCAAGTTGAAGGTCTTGCTCCTTCATCTGCTGTGTGTTTCTCTGTCTTCTCATTTTGCTTATCTTACTGTGTTTGGTGTCTCCTTTTCGCAGGCTGCAGGTTCGTAGTTCCTGTTGTTTTTGGTGTCTGTCCCCAGTGGCTAAGGTTGGTTCAGTGGATTGTGTAGGCTTCCTGGTGGAGGGGACTAGTGCCTGTGTTGTGGTGGATGAGGCTGGATCTTGTCTTTCTGGTGGGCAGGTCCACATTTGGTGGTATGTTTTGGGGTGTCTGTGGCCTTATTATGATTTTAGGCAGCCTCTCTGCTAATGGATGGGGCTGTGTTCCTGTCTTGCTAGTTGTTTGGCATAGGGTGTCCAGCACTGTAGCTTGCTGGTCCTTGAGTGAAGCTGGGTGTTGGTGTTGAGATGGAGATCTCTGGGAGATTTTTGCTGTTTGTTATTACATGGAGCTGGGAGGTCTCTTGTGGACCAGTGTCCTGAAGTTGGCTCTCCCACCTCAGAGGCACAGCCCTGACGCCTGGCTGGAGCACCAAGAGCCTGTCCTCCACATGGCTCAGAATAAAAGGGAGAAAAAATAGAAAGAAAGAAAGAAATAGGATAAAATAAAATAAAGGAAGATAACATAAAATAAAGTTATTAAAATAAAAAGTAAAAAATAATTATTAAGAAAAAAAATTTTTAAGTAAAAAAAAAAAGAAGGAAAGAAAAAACGGACGGACAGAACCCTAGGACAAATGGTGAAAGCAAAGCTATACGGACAAACTCACACACAGAAGCATATACATACACACTCACAAAAAGAGGAAAAGGGGAAAAAATAATATATCTTGCTCCCAAAATCCACCTCCTCAATTTGGGATGATTTGTTGTCTATTCAGGTATTCCACAGATGCAGGGTACATCAAGTTGATTGTGGAGATTTAATCTGCTGCTCCTGAGGCTGCTGGGAGAAATTTCCCTTTCTCTTCTTTGTTCGCACAGCTCCCAGGGGTTCAGCTTTGGATTTGGACCCGCCTCTGCGTGTAGGTCGCCTGAGGGCGTTTGTTCTTCGCTCAGACAGGATGGGGTTAAAGGGGCAGCTGATTCGGGGGCTCTGGCTCACTCAGGCTGGGGGGAGGGAAGGGTACGGATGCGGGGCGAGCCTGCGGTGGCAGAGGCCGGTGTGACGTTGCACCAGCCTGAGGTGCCCTGTGTTCTCCCAGGGAAGTTGTCCCTGGATCACCCTGGCAGTGGCAGGCTGCACAGGCTCCCGGGAGGGGAGGTGTGGATAGTGACCTGTGCTTGCACACAGGCTTCTTGGTGGCTGCAAGCAGCAGCCTTAGCGTCTCATGCCCGTCTCTGGGGTCCGCGCTGATAGCCGTGGCTCGCGCCCGTCTCTGGAGCTCCTTTAAGCAGCGTTTTTAATCCCCTCTCCTCACGCACCAGGAACAAAGAGGGAAGAAAACGTCTCTTGCCCCTTCGGCAGCTCCAGACATTTTCCTGGACTCCCTCCCGGGTAGCCGTGGCGCACTAGCCCCTTTCTGGCTGTGTTCAAGCCGCCAACCCCAGTCCTCTCCCTGGGATCCAACTGAAGCCCGAGCCTCGGCTCCCAGCCCCCTCCCTTTCCGGTGGGTGAGCAGATAAGCCTCTTGGGCTGGTGAGTGCTGGTCGGCACCAATCCTCTGTTTAGGAATCTCTCCGCTTTGCCCTCCACACCCCTGTGGCTGCGCTCTCCTCCGTGGCTCTGAAGCTTCCCCCTCTCCGCCACCCGCAGTCTCCGCCCGCGAAGGGGCTTCTAGTGTGTGGAAACCTTTCCTCCTTTACAGCTCCCTCCCACTGGTGCAGGTCCCGTCCCTATTCTTTTGCCCTACCCAGGTACCTGGGGAGTTTCTTGCCTTTTGGGAGGTCTGAGGTCTTCTGCCAGCATTCAGTGGGTGTTCTATAGGAGCAGTTCCACGTGTAGATGTATTTCTGATGTATCTGTGGGGAGGAAGGTGATCTCCACGTCTTGCTCTTCTGCCATCTTCTCAAATCCCCCTGTACCACATCTTCTTTATCCGTTCCTGTCAGTGGACATTTAGGTTGCTTCCATGCCTTGGCTATTGTGAAGAGTGCTGCTATGAACTTACGGGTGCATGTATCTTTTTGAATTATAGTTTTGTCTGGATATATGCCCAGGAGTGGGATTACTGGATCATATGGTAATTCTATTTTTAGTTTTCTGAGCAACCTTCATACTGTTTTCCACAGTGGCTGCAACAACTTACATTCCCACAAACAGTGTAGGAGGGTTCCCTTGTCTCCACATCCTTTACAGCCTTTGCTATTTGTAGACTTTTTAGTGATGGCCATCCTGACTGGTATGAGGTGGTACCTCATTGTAGTTTTGATTTGCATTTCTCTAATAATTAACAACGAAGAGCATCTTTTCATGTGCCTATTGGCTATCTGTGTTTCTTCTTTGGAGAAATGTCTATTTAGGTCTTCTGCCCATTTTTCGATTGGGTTGTTTGGTTTTTTGTTGTTGAGTTGTATGAGCTGTTTGTATATATTGGAAATTAAGTCCTTGTCAGTTGCATTGCTTGCAAATATTTTCTCCCACTCTGTAGGTTCTATTTTCATTTTATTTATGGTTTCCTTTGCTGTGCAAAAGCTTGTAAGTTTGATTAGGTCCCATTTGTTTATTTTTGTTTTTATTTCTATTGCCTTGGGAGACTGACCTAGGAAAACATTGGTACAATTTATGTCCAGAATGTTTTGATCTCTTCTAGGAGTTTTATGGTGTCGTGTCTTATGTTTAAGTCTTTAAGCCATTTTGACTTTATTTTTGTGTACGATGAGAGGGTGTGTTCTAACTTCATTGATTTATACGTGGCTGTCCAAGTTTCCCAACATCACTTGCTGAAGAGACTGTCTTTTTCCCATTGTATATTCTTGCCTCCTTTGTCAAAGATTAATTGACCATAGGTGTGTAGGTTTATTTCTGGGCTCTCTATTCTGTTCCATTGATCCATATGTCTGTTTCTGTGCCAATACCACACTGTTTTGATTACTGTAGCTTTGTAGTATTGTCTGAAGTCTGGGAAGGTTATGCCTCCTGCTTTGTTCTTTTTCTTCAGGATTGCTTTGGCAATTCTAGATCTTTTATGGTTCCATATGAATTTTAGGATTATTTGTTCTAGTTCTGTGAAAAATGTCATGGGTAATTTGATAGGGATCACATTAAATCTGTAGATTGCTTTGGGTAGTATGGCCATTTAAAAAATATGAATTCTTCCAATTCAACAGCATAAAATATCTTTCCATTTCTTTAAATCATCTTTAATTTCCCTTATTAATGTTTTATCATTCTCAATGTATAAGTCTTTCACCTCCTTGGTCAGGTTTATTCCTAAGTATTTTATATTTGGGGGTGCAATTTTATTTATTTTTATTTTTATTTTTAAAAAGATTTATTTATTTATTTGGCTGTGCTGGGTCTTAGTTGTGGCACGTGAGATCTTCGTTGCCAAGTGCGGGATCTCCGTTGCAGAGGCAGGATCTTTAGTTGCGGCATGCAGGATCTGTTAGTTGCAACATGCAGGATCTTTAGTTGTGGCATGCGGGATCTTTAGTTGCGGCATGTGGGACCCTTAGTTGTGGCATGTGAACTCTCAGTTGCAGCGTGTGGGATCTAGTTCCCTGACCAGGGATCGAACCCCAGCCCCCTACATTGGGAGCACGGAGTCTTAGCCACTGAACCACCAGGGAAGTCCCCAGGGGTGCAATTTTAAAAGGTTTTTTTTTTTACATTCCCTTTCTGATATTTCATTGTTGGTGTAAAGAAATGCAATCGATTTCTGTATGTTAAGCTTGTAACCTGCTACCTTGCTGAATTCGTTTATCAGTTCTAGTAGTTTTTGTATGGAGTCTTCAGGGTTTTCTATATATAGTATCATATCATCTGCATATAATGACAATTTTACCTTTTCCCTTCCAATTTAGATACTTTTTATTTCTTTTGCTTGTCTGATTGCTGTGGCTAGTATAACTTTATTTTCTTATTACAAAATCAACTCCAGTTTTTAGAGACAGATGTTGATTTAGAAAATACAGATAAGTAAAAATAAGAAATCCCACCTAGCAGAAATAACTACTGTTAAAATTTTGATATATGATCTAGCAATCTTGCTGTTTGTTTGTTTTTCTGTATGTATTTCAGGAAATAATGTCAACTATAGGAAAGTACATGGAATAACATGAGAAACACTCATGTGCCCAATACCCTGAATGAATATGTATTTACATTTTATCATATATGCCTCAGATTATTTTATATAAAAGAAAAAAATATAATATTACTTGGTATCCTACTCAAATCCTGTTTCCCTTCGTCCTTCCCTAAAAGCAATTCACCTCTACTGTGAATTTATATATATCCTTTCCATACACATTTTTATAGATTTACTACATATGTATATATATATATATATATATATAGTGAAGATTAAATATTTCCCTAAACTGTACATACTTTTTCTGGAATTTGTTTTTTTCACTCATTGTTTGTTGCTAAGACTTATTCAAGTTGATACAAATAGACCCAATTGACTAATTTTAATTGCTGTTATAGCAGGGATTGGCAAACTATGGCTACAAGCATCCAGCCTGTGAGCAAATCTGGCTAAGAATGGTTTTGCATTTTTAAAATTTGTTAAAAAAAAAAAAGAATCTGCAATACAGACTTAGGTGATTTACAAAGCCTAACATATTTAATATCTGACCCAGAAAAAGTTTACGAAGCCCTGTTGGATTGTAGCCCTTTCTATGAACATATGACAATCCATTCCCCATGGGTGGACACTGAGGTTGCTTCCAATGTTTTACTTTTCAGACAGAACTGCTATGAACATTCTCACATACGTCCTCCTATGCATATGTGCAAGGGTTTCTCCAGAACAAGTAAAATTACTGAGTTGGACAGTGTGTGCATTTGTAGTTTGACTGCCAAATTCCCCTCTACAGTTGCTATACAAATTCAGACTTAAACTAACAGTAAATGAGAGGTCTCAGTTTTTCCAAAATTTCATCAACATAAAATTTTATCAGATTTTCAACTGCTGGCAGTCTAATAGAGGTGAGTGGCTCATGGCTTTTATTTATGTCTCCCTGTATTCTAGTGAAGTTGAGCAGCTTTACTTACATTTATTGGCCATTTAAATTTTTTCTTTTGTGATTGCCTTTCTTTTCTTTTTACTGGGATTTACCTTTTATTATTATAGGAATTATTTATATATTCCAAATTCTAATATTTTGTGAGGCCAATATGTTGTAGATCTCTTATCCTACTTTGTTGGTTTTTAAATTTTATTTTAAAATTTCTTTTGCTGTTTTGGGTATCATTTGATGTACAGAAGTTTTAATTTTTGTTGTAGTTAAATGTATGAATCTTTTTCTATATGGCTTGTGCTTTTTACTTCTTATTTAAGAAAATTTCTCCTATTTTGAAATCATAAAGATAGACTCCTATCTTATGATTTGAAAGTTTGAAGGTTTCACTTTTTATTTTTTATTTATATATTTTTAAATATTTTCCATTTTTTATTGCAATATAATTGACTTACTGTTTTTTATTTTATTTTTTTAAATAAATTTATTTATTTTATTTATTTATTTTTGACTGCATTGGGTCTTCATTGCTGTGCGTGGGCTTTCTCTAGTTGCAGCAAGCAGGGGCTACTCCTCATTGCGGTGCATGGGCTTCTCATTGCAGTGGCTTCTCTTGTTGCAGAGCACAGGCTCTAGGCACGCAGCCTCAGTAGTTGTGGCTTGCGGGCTCTAGAGCACAGGCTCAGTAGTTGTGGCGCATAGGCTTAGTTGCTCTGTGGCATGTGGGATCTTCCCAGACCAGGGCTCGAACCTGTGTCCCCTGCATTGGCAGGCGGATTCTTAGCCACTGCGCCACCAGGGAAGCCCTGACTTTTTATATCTAGGTATTTAATCCATCTAGAATTTGCTTGGTGTATGGTGCAGGGTAGGAATTGAATTTATTATTTTCTGTCTGGAATACCAAGTCCCAACACCATTTACTAAAGGTCTTCCTTTCCCAATTAATTTATCATTAATTAATTAATTGATTAATCCATTCATGCATTCAATGAATATTTGTTGAGGTTCTACTATGTGCCAGGCACTTGAAAACAGTAGGGGGAAAAAATACAGAAAAGATCCCCTCTGTCCTAAAGAAGTATACATTCTAGCAGAGGAGACAGACAATAAACAAAGTATACAGTGTGTCCGATAGTGATACCATCTGTGAAGAAAAATAGAGCAGAAGGACAAGGACTGTGAAGGAAGCATTGCTATCATAAATAGGGTGGCCAGGGAAAGCTCCGTACAAACTGGTATCGTGACATTTGAGCAGAGACTTGAAGGAAGTGACAGAATGAGGATGTGGATATTTGAAGAAAGAAAGTGCCAGGCAAAGAGGGATGAGTACAAAGGTGCTGAGGAGGGAGTGTGCTTGGTATGTTCAAGAAGACCAGCCAGGAGACACATATGACTGACACAGAGAGATTAGCAGGCGAGGAGGTCAGAGAGGTAATGAGCAGCTGGCTCATGGAGGACCTTGTGGGCTGCCGTCAGGACTTCAACTTTTTTTTTTTTTTTTTGCGTTACGCGGGCCTCTCATTGTTGTGGCCTCTCCCGTTGCGGAGCACAGGCTCCGGACACGCAGGCTCAGCGGCCATGGCTCACGGGCCCAGCCGCTCTGCGGCATGGGGATCTTCCCGGACCGGGGCACGAACCCGCGTCCCCTGCATCAGCAGGCGGACTCTCAACCACTGCGCCACCAGGGAAGCCCCAGGACTTCAACTTTTAGTCTGAGCGAGCTGGGGAGCCTCGCAAGGTTTTGAACAGGAGAGGGCATCATCTGACTTACATTTTAAAGGATTCACCTTGGTTGCTGTGCTGGAGGAAGTTGGTGAAACTTCTCATCACCTCACTTTTTCTGTCTTTGTGGTTGAGGATGTCTAATGCATCCTTTGCTTCTAGTTGATACAAGGCTGCTTGTATGATACCACAAAGGGCTGGACCCTCTCGGGGGAGAGGCTCCTGGTGATTACCATTGTCAGGGGAAGAGTAAGAATAATGGAACGTGAGGATAGCATGCTGACTATAATGACCTCAATGGATAAAGGGGTCAGTCATGCTTCCTGGAGAACTCTGGATACTTTGATGGATGCTCTATGATTATAATTATTTATTCCCAGAGCTTTATGTTCGAGTGACTGGTAATGAAATAGAACAGGCACCAGATGAGTAGATATTAGCTAAAAGTTTAATTAGCTGAAGAAAGAGAGAAAGCAGTGACAGCCTTAGGCTGACATCTCTTGAGACCCTAATAGTTTGAACTTCACAGTATCTCTTAGTGACAGTTTCCCTATCAAGGCAATTCCTTGTGGTCAGTTTGCATTTTCCCTACTGTTGTGCTCTTGGCTCTTTGACCCTCCTCTATCAAAACACTCATCACATAATAACCAGCTTGGGGCCTCCCTGGTGGCGCAGTGGTTGAGAGTCCGCCTGCCGATGCAGGGGATACGGGTTCGTGCCCCGGTCTGGGAGGATCCCATATGCCGCGGAGCGGCTGGGCCCGTGAGCCATGGCTGCTGAGCCTGCGCATCCGGAGCCTGTGCTCCGCAACGGGAGAGGCCACAACAGTGAGAGGCCCGCGTACCACAAAAAAAAAAAAAAAAAAAAAAAAAAAAAAAAAAAAATAACCAGCTTAATTGCAAGTGATTTCTTCTAGACTGTAAACTCTGTGAGAGTAGGGATTGGGGTTGCCTAGTTCACTGCTCTATTCCTCATCCCATGTACAGTATCTGCCAGAGAAGGTGCCCAATAAGTATCTGGTGAATGAATGAGAAACAGTCTCAGGACATGGAGCTATTGTGTGGGATTTGCAGCTGGTTCTGTGTTCTTGTGTTTGGTCTGCTGGGGAAGGCGTTGTATGCCACACTTTTCTCTTGGGAGTGTTCGGTTGGGTGGTCCCACAGGAATTCTCCCAGCTCTCCTGGTGGCCTCCTGGGTCTCCTTGTTGGTTGAATCATCCTTGAGTGGGGACCCTGGGGACCCCTGCAGTTGGATGCAATATCTGGAGCAGCCGCTGACTGCAGCCACGTGGGTGTGATCTGGAGACCAAGCTTGTCTTGATCTCTGCGCCAGGCTTCTGACAATAAACAAGCTTTCCACCCAGCAGCTGTTGACAGTTGCCTCCCACGCGGCCCACCAGAGCCCTGCCCGGAGGTGGCATGACTCCCTCCCAGTTGCTGTAAAAATAACAACACTATATTCGTAGCCAGAGCTCCAGGCCTTCACTCACATAGACACTGTTCACTTGTCTTAGAATGGGGGTCAGAGGAGCATAGAAACACAGAAAAATCATCTGGACATTTATTTAACCATCTCCACGTTAATCTGTTCAGGTTCACGTTCTCTGATTCCCCTGTGCCACTTCTGGCTTCTGAGCAGTGGGAAGGGGACAAGCAGAGCTGGGGAACAGTGAGAGGCTGGTTGTCAGCTCCCGGCCATGAGGAGGGCCCCTGGGGAGGCCTGGGGCCTGGGCTCTATTTCCCCTGGGGCTGCCAGGGGCCCAGCGGCAGTTTGCTCCTGCATCTGCCCACGCCCTGAAGCCGGCAGTGGGGAAGGCCTTCTGGGAGGAGCAGCCTCCGAGAACTGGAAGGCTTGCCTTCCTTCTAAGAACCTTCTGTTTCCTTCTGCCTGGGTCTCTGCTCTTCAGAGACGCTCTGTGATGCTCCGGCCCTGCTCAGGTGCTGCGGGGGCCAGGCAGGTGCCCAGGGTGGGTGTGGGACTCGTCCATCACCCTCCTCTCAGCCTCCTGGCTGGTCCAGGTGCACACGGCCCACACCCAGCCATGGGCTTGCATTTGACAGCCGCTGCACTGACCGCACTTTTTTTTTCCAGCTCCTGAGAAGCAAATGGAGAGGCACTTTCAGAATCCCATCCACATCCTCCCACCTCTCAGGCTGGCCAGGGGCTGAGAGAAGGAGAAATAGGAAGCCGACTAGTCAGTGGCCTGATTCCTACGCCCCTGTATAATTATGGGTTGGCCACAAGTTCCATCTCATTTTCTCAGCAGCCCTTTGACAGAAGGGAGGAGCAGGCAGCTGTTGAAACCACATGCCCTGGATCTGAGTGTTGCCCCACCGGCCTGGGAGCAAGGCTGCCCTGTGACATCCCAGGGGAGGTATTTACTTCTCCCCCCAGCTTTTTGTTTTTGTTTGTTTTTGTTCTTTTTTTTGCTCCCTGTAATACTTCCAAAATTTCCACTGTGGCTGAGTGAGATTCCAAGGTGGTCTGGTCACTGCCCAGAGAATACGGGATTACACTGTAGCGAGGAATGCCTGAGGTTCTGTGAAGAAAATGGTCCTATACGTCCAAGGCATCATTGTATTTACTTCCACTTTAAGGCTATTATACTCACATCTGGTGAGCCTGGGCCCCTTAGCTGAGGGATGAAGCCAGCAGCCATCACGTGTTCTTAAATAGACTCAAGGCTTTGATCTAAGCTTTCCAGACAGATTCATTTAAAACTGCAGCTTGCCTGTCACTTTAAGAAATTCATCGTATCCACCACCAGCCTGATACTGTTGAATATATTACTATTATGCATGGAGACACATACGATAGCTCTCACAGTGGAAACTACAGCTTTAGATTGGATAATTGCAGAAAATTTGACTGCAATTCACCAAGAATGTATTTTGGTGAATAAGGAAACAACATTTTGAAAAGTAGGTCAGGGCACTTTTAGGGAACCCAAAAAACCCACAAGGATTCTCTGCAGATGTGATAATTGGGTGGTCCAGCAGCCTCCCACCTTCATCCCGGTTCCCTTGTATTTTTCTTTCCAGGCTGCTGTCTGTGACGGCTTGGGAAGGGGGCCCAGGCAGCTCTCCTCTGAACCCCTCCCTATGACTTCTCCTCTCTGCCTTTCCCCCAATACACATCAGCCTCACTAGCACCTCAGCTTCTAATTTTAGCTTCTGTTTTGCATTTTGTATAGCATACAAGGAAATATAATGCAGAATTTAGGCAGGAGAGAAGTTGGGCTGTTTTCTCCCTGATAAATTGGCAGCGATCCATATTGATGGCTGTTGGCTGAGAGCAGTCAGTAGAACAGGGAACAGCAGAATGGCTGTGCCCTTATCTGCGTTAGCGAGCAGTCTCTTTTCATGATCCCAGGAGCTAGAAGCTTTCTGTCCTTTTCCCTTTGCACTGATGGCTGGTTGCATGATTTCAAACACCACTAAACTTACTTCTGGTTTTGTAGAAGTTCAAATGGACACAGATCATTGACTGTGTTGAGAGTGAGAGAGTGTGTGTGTATGTATTTGGGGTGCAGGGAGGAGTACTTCCTGTAAGAACAATGAATTAGATTCGATAATCTGTCAAGACTAGAAGCTAGACAGATTCTGCATTAACAATCAAGTTGAGGACCATATCTTACAGCCTGTGTCATGTGGACTGTCTTCCTTGGGTGTCTTTTAAAGGATGGGGCAAAACTTTGGGAACAGACTAGATCAGTGCTACTGAGTGTGGTAACATCAGCATCATCTGGCAGCTCATCAGAAATTCAGAATCTTGGGCCCCAGACTCTACCTGCTGAATCCTAATCCCTGGAGGGTGAGGCCCAGGAATCTGTGTTTTAACCTGCTCTCTAGGTGACTCTTATGCATGCTAAAGTTTAAAAATTACTGAGCTAGATGGTCTCTCAAGGTCTTAACAGTCCAACTAAAAGTTAATTGTTCCTATAACTTTTTCTATGTCTTCTCAGGTGAGGTTGTTGAAAATTTCGTTAGAGAAACAAAGCCAAACCCAGCCTTTGTTATTGCAAAATATAACGCACAGAAAAGCACATAGATGAATTATATAAAAAGAAGTCTGTAAAACTAAATGAATTATCATAAAAGTAACCCTTGGTCACTTCACCCAGGTCAAGTACCCTAGGAGGCGCCTTCTCAGTGGAATCCCAAACCCTTTCTCTACCCTAAAGTGAACCACTCTCCTGACTCCTGTGGTAATCACTTCTTTCCTTTCCTTTATATTTTTACAGTCTAAAACTGTATCCCTAGATAGCCCAGCGTAGTCTGGTCTATTTTTGACCTTTATCTAAATGGAATTACAAAGTACCTCCTCCTTGGTGTCTGGTTTCTTTTGCTCAACATTTTGTCTTCGAGGTTTCATTAAGTTTTCAACACAGCGATTCTTGCCCTTTGTAAAGCTGCCTCACCCTCTCATTGCTTGGATCCAGAGCAACACCTCAAAGCTGCACAGATTTTCCTTTAAAATGACAGCAAATTAAAATTAATTTGGTTAATGAGAATTTCATGGTGTTCCTTGAGCTAATCATGGATTCCACAGGATGTTACCAAATGAGGACTAGGAATGACTGCTCCAGGGCTCCAGTTGTGTCTTCTCTGTGCCAGGGATGGGATGGAGGAGACAGTTAGGAGGACCTTCAGGAGGGGGCAGCTCTCCTTTACAGAAAGGAAACGCTCAGAACTCTGAGCTCCCAACATTTCTGAGGGACCTCAAAACCCAACATTCAACCAGTGTGTGGCATTGGATCAGGTACAGGGTGACCCAGGACTGTTTCAAGGCAACACGTCTGTCTTCCTGCTAGTTTCATTCAGGTTTTCTCATCCATCACACAAACAACAACTGTGCTTAAAGCACATGCTAGAAAGAGTAGAAGAGACAAGACATATAAGGCACAATTTCTGTCAGTCTTTCCCCCTAGACTCTTGTTCTCCACGGAGGTTAAGGGCGAGGCCTTTGAGTCAGTCCAACCTGAGTTCTGTTTCTGGTTCTGCTACTTACCAACTAAGTGACCTTAAGCTCATCTCCATCTTAAAAATGGAGATTATAATACTAGTACATATCTCATGGGGCTATTTTGGTGATTAATTAGGAAATGCTTGAAAAATCCTTAGCGTAGCATCTAGCTAATAATAATTCCAGCTAACAGTGAATGCTTCCAATGTGCTAGGTTCTGCAACCCTATATGCTTGGTTCTATTGTTACCCTCAGTTTCAGATGAAGAAACTGAGGCCCAGAGAGGTTAAAAAACTTGCCCAGGATCCCACAGCTAGTATGTGGCGGAGGCAGCCTAACACCAGAGTCTTTGCTCTTAACCACTGTGTGTGTTAGTAACTCTTAGCTGTTTTTATCATCTTTTTAAGTCTAGGCTTTGGTACTCTTGGTGTGTTTTTCTCGTTATCTGTTTCAAACCTTCACGTGACTTCTAGCACAGCCAGGGTCCAATCCGCTGCCTGTTCTAGATCAGCCTCTTGAAACAAATGAGACTGGCTTTGGAATTTGAGGATGGTCCCGTCTCCTTGTTATATGATCCTCTTTTGAGGGTCGTCTCTCACAACAGAAACTGGTGACGACAATGGTAGCCATAGTAGATGCCAGAGGGTCTTAGCTGTCACTTTACAAGCACTGGCTTGCCCCAAAGCCTCATGCCTCACTGAATTGGGATTCTGCAAGCAATGAGCAGTCAAAATGGTTCAAAGGTGGGAAAATGGTCCTGAAAGGACAGCTTAAAGGAATTGGCAGTCATTTGGTAGTGGCATATTGGTGACTCTAACTTTGAACAAGATATGAAAGTTGACAGTTTCCCCTGCTCGCATGTGGTGAGAGAAGAAGCAACTGCTGAAAGGGATGAGCTTGACAGAATGTTTTCCTTCTATTGATGACAAAGTCTTAGTGCCCTGGAGTAGACTACTGAGGGATATTGGGAACAGACTGTGTTTCCTGGGCAGTGACATCGGCAGGTTGAGACGGGGGTGAACTTCTTCCCTTCTTTTTCCACTATTTTATGATAAGGGCATTTCTTCTTTACTTTCAAATTTCTAAAGACCTTCCACCGTTATGGTAGGTAGAACCATCCCCCCCACACACACCAAAGATGTCCACATACCAATCCCTGGAACCTGTTTATCCAGGTGGGCCCACAAGTTTCTTCCAAGAAGAGGGAGCAGGAAAGCCAGTTTCAGGGAGATATGCTGTGAGGAAGACTCAACCAGCCATTGATGGCTTTGAAGATGAAGGACGAGGACCACGAATCAAGGAATGTGGGTACCTCCAAAAGCTGGAAGAGACAAGGAAGGGGACTGTCCTCTGAAGCTCTCAGAAGGCAATGCGGGCCTGCCAACGTCTTGATTTTAGCCCAGTGAGACCCCTGTCAGGCTTCTGACCTACAGAGCTGTAAGAGGATAAGATTTGTGTTCTTTTACGTCACTTAAGTTTGTTGTAGTTTGCTACAAAAGCTGTAGAAATCTAATACACACAGTTTAACCCATATGGCAAGAATATAATTTGGTAGATTGAGGGGGGAATTTTTAATTTTCTCTCTCAGTCTTGGCTTCTATATCCCAAGTTCATGAGACCTGTAAGCCCAGATGTAGGTGTTAGTGCAGTAAGTACCTCTGTTTTTCAAGCTGTCTTTAATGCTGCCTGTCAGCTGATACACCCTCTGGTGTCCCCTGGGATTGACATGGGGAGGGGATGGGGACTGCTGTTCTTTATGCTGTCACCAACCCTGAGCGTCTGCACCCAGAGAAGCTTCAGAGGAGAACACAGTAGGACCGGTTGTCAAAGGCAGCCTGATGGGTGTGTAACCTTCTCTGCTTCTCGGAGTGACCCTAGTCAATCATGGCATCTCTCGTGACCTGGACTTTGGAGCCTCCTGTCCCCTTCCAGCTCCAGCCCCTGCTTAGAGAAGGGAGTTTTCTCCCTGTGCTGACTCACCTCTCAGGCTGCACAGTGGAGCCGCAGACTAACTCACAGCAGTGGGAGGAAGAACAAGCCAGGGTCATCAGGAGCGAAAGATGCACCAAGTCCCAGAGCGAAGACGTGACATCACAAAATGTTTGAACTGTGCCTGTCTTATTATAGATTCATGAAAAGACAATTGATTCCAAACCGCTGACTGGAGAAAAAGAAGCCTAGCTATATTTTTCTATAAATTGAATATTTAGCATTGTAAAAGGAAAGCAAAACTTCCAACAAGTACAAAGAAAATCAAGTTTTAAGTAAAATACGGTTTCCCAAAGCAAGGCTGTGAGGCCATGTCAGGGGCCAAGAGGCCGAGCGTTGGAGCGTTTCTTTCCCAACCTGGCTTACTTGCTCAGGACCCAGGTCAGAAGGAGTTGATTTTCTGTTTTTGGCCGGGGAGGGGTGGCCAAGAACATGCCTGGAGCAGAGAAATTCCTACATTTGGCACCAGACTGTTGGGCCAGGGGCTCCTTGGCCTTCTGGTCCCCAGCTGCTTTGGCCTGGAGGTCACCTCTCCCTCATCTTCCCACAAGGCTAGTAAGTGCTTCTGTGACTCCTACGTGGGGGGAGGTGGTATGTGAGAGGAAAGCAGGCGGATGAGCCTATAATATTGTCTAACTGCAACAAGGGTCACTGCCGCAGCCTCTCAGAGCAGCTGCCACTGCCACCCTGTCTCCTCTCCCTACTGTAGACTGACTGACAGAAGCTTCCCGGGAGGGCTGAGCAGTCAGGGGTGCTAATGAAGAGAAAGGCAAACACAGCCTCACCTGAGATCCTAGTCTGTTGCCAGGGAGTATCCATGAGGCTTGTGTTCAATTCCACACTGGCCTGAGTGTCCCCAGACTGTAGAAACCCCAGCACTGGGACTCTGAGGGACCCTCTTCCATAGGTAAGCAATGCCCCCCTCCAGCAAGGAAGAGAACACGCCTTCTCCCATCTCAGGGAGCCATGGCCCCAGCCCCTTCCCCTCCTCCCGGAAGAAAGAGTGTGAGGGTCCCTCTTGCTGGTGAGTCTTTCTATTTTTCTAGTGACAAGCACAGGACAGAGCCTTTCTCTCCTTGTCAGGTCACCGTGTTCCTCCTTCTCCTGCCAGCCCTGAGGTTTCATCTAGGCCCTGGCATCACAGTGTGACCAGGCCTGCTCTCTCTGGACCATCCTCTGAGCTCCTGGCTACCCACGTTGTTCTGGTCACAAGTTTTCATTCTACAGTGTGTTCTTCAGAAGCCAATTTTCCCATCTTTGTAGGCGCCAGACTCTTGCCACTTCCCCTTTTCACTTTTAGCTATTTAGTGGTTCCACAGACTCCAGTTGAGGGTTTGCAGAAGAAATTGAACAAGTAAGCCAGAGTCATGAGCAGCTCTGTTGAGCCCTCTAGCAGAGGAGAACTCCGATTCTAGCGTTAGATGAGAGTCGGGGGTCATCTGTTATAATTATCCTTGCCCCTTCAAGCCCTACTTACTCAGTTATAGAAGTGCAGGCCTCCCCCTGAAACATCAGTGTTTATCCATTTGGAAATCTGTTTCCATAAGACAGCCCGAGCTGCAGGGCTGGGCTGGGAGCCAGCAGCAGTGTGGATGCAGTGCCCTGAAGGGTCGGCCTCCGGAAGAGCCTCTGAGGGCTTCTGCAGACATAACTGAGGCAATCTGGCTCCAAGTTCACTGCAGGGGCAGTGCCTGGGGAGAGGCTCCTCTATAAAAAGCTCAGAGGCCAGCTGGGGGCTTCCTAGCCCTTCTGCTGGCCATGCTTACTTAGGTTTGGAACTGTATATGTATGGACGGTGTAGCTTCTTGAAAGCCAGGAATGTTGATGGGGTTAGGAGCCTGGACTCCTAATCCCCAGGTCTAGGCTCAAATCCTGCTTCATCGCCACTTGGCTGTAGGCTCTGTGACCCCCAGTTTCAACACCTGTAAGACGAGGGTTTTATGTCTGCCTTCCAAGGTTGCTACGAGGCTGTCTGTGCCAAGTGCTTAGCGAGTAATAAGCGTGTGGTCCACAGCACCTTTATTAGCAGTGTTATTTGTTGTCATCACAGTCGTCACCGCACCCAATATCATAAGCTGGTGAGGTGGGCCTGGTATAGTCCTCAGCAAGCTCGCCCCCAAGCAGCCTCTCGAGCTGGCCCCCGAGCTCTTCCCAAGGCTCAGGTGCACCCTTCCCTGATTTCAGTAGCACTGAATTGGAAGGCACTGCCCAAGTGCTCACTTCCTTTTGACTGTCACCCTTGGAGCAGAGTCCCCAGAGGACCACTGCAATCAGCTGCTTCTGGTAGTTACAGCAGTTTTTAGAGCCGTGCATGCCCACAAGGCAGACTTCAGCTCGCTGAGTCATCCTGCAGGGTCTGTGCCGAGCCAGCCACCAAGACATAAAGGCAGCAGCAGTCAGGAAGACGAATGACTGTGGTGTACACGGGGATTTTAGCAAATATTTCTCTTTAATGTGTCTGGATGAAGACAGGGTTGGGTGGGTGTTAACATTTATTAGACAGTTACCGGCCACTTGGCCTCCACAATTGGACTTTGCTTTCTCTGAGCCCAACCCAAACTGCCCAGTGGGGACCCCCTCCTCTCAAACAGCCAGACACCCTCCTGAGGGGGTCCCTGGGGCTAGTCTCTGACACCCAGTGGAGGGTGGGAGGTGGCTGTGAGGGGAAAGTCACTAGTGTGGTCCTGGATGGGGGGATGACCCTCTCCTCCCCTCCCCCTATGCATGCACACAAGCTTCAAGGTGGGATTATAGGAACAAGAGAGGAAAGCATTGATTTCTCCCTGGGGTCATCACAGAAGGAAGTGACTTGCAATAAGGACTGTGCTGTGAGATCTCTTTTCCACAGTTGCTGGGGAAATTCAGTTGTTTCTGTTAATACCACTGTTTATTTGGGCCTAGGATATGAGGATGTCTCTAAAACTGCTTCATCATTATCTATACTTACTTTCTGTTTGGAAATCGTGGAAGAGTGAGGTTAAAGTGAAGTGGTTTCTTTCCTGCAAATATTCCAATGTTCTCTCAGAAATTATTAGAAAATAAAAAACAACTTTGCAACTAGCAGATTTCCCAAGGTTTGCAAGCAAATGAGTAAAAAGAAAGATAATATAATTTTTTTTTTTTAATAACCTGTGGTTTTTTTTTTTTTGCGTTATGCGGGCCTCTCATTGTTGTGGCCCTCCCGTTGCGGAGCACAGGCTCCAGACGTGCAGGCTCAGCGGCCATGGCTCATAGGCCCAGTCGCTCCGCGGCATGTGGGATCTTCCCGGACCGGGGCACGAACCCACGTCCCCTGCATCGGCAGGTGGACTCTCAACCACTGCGCCACCAGGGAAGCCCAACCTGTGTTTTTTATGATTTGAGGTTGCCTTTTAGTTTTATTTCTGGAGCGAACACATTCGGTATTTATTTAAAGAATGAGACAAACAAACAAACAAAATGGATCCAAATGGATGTATCTATTTCTTAAGATAGATTGACGTTGGTCTGCATTATTAACAAGTAATCAGGAAATGCTTTTTGGGAACGTTTGTTTTCTTCATCAGCAAGAATTTTTCCAGCCTTTATTGGCTCTGATATATCACAAGGTATTCTTGATTGTTCTGCTTCTCTCTCTTTTTTTTTTAATTGAAGTATAGCTTTTCTTTCTTGCTTTCTTTGGCCACACTGTGCGGCATGTGAGATCTTAGTTCCTCAACCAGGGATCAAACCCATGCCCCCTGCAGTGGAAGCACAGAGTCCTAACCACTGGACCTCCAGGGAATTCCCTGCTTCTTTTGATATTATTGTAACCTTGAGTAAATACCTGTCGTCATAAGAAAATGGAAGGTGAGAAGGGGTCACCTGGCCTTGCCCCTGCTTCATTTATAGCTTCAATTGTACTTTCTACTGATGAAAGAGACCCTCTGAAATTGAGATTCCAGAATTTTTTTTTTGATAACATTCCTTCTTTACCCGAATTTTTCTCTTCCTACTTACGGGTATAAGCCAAATGTCTCACTCTTCAGTGTAGAGGCACACAGTTGCTTCCTGTGAGTAATAATACCCCTGCACAAGTCTGAGATTTTATGTGGGTGTGCCCTCAGTCTCCTCTTTCCTTGACTGAGTGATCCTCATTTTCAGATAGTTAGAGGCTGTCTGCTCTCTGCCTGGAGATGCTGTGTGCTTGCAGGACGCCCAGGCCATCCCATGCTCTGAGTCACTGTTTCTTTTCCCCTGACAAACCACTAATAGGGTGCTTACATAATGATACCCTCTTGCTCTAGGGCATAACAGCAAAATAGCCATCCTGCTCAAGTTCTTCCTGTTCTAGAAGGTGTTTCAGCAGAATGCTTGCTGAATGTCAAGTCAATATCCAGAGTGAAAAATTTCAGAGGACAGAAATTCCAGGAGTGGATTTCTCATTAAAGTTGAACTATCCCTTTTCTATTCAGGGCTCACCTAGCTATGTGATACTGTACCTGGTGGTCCTTCTGTAAGAAATGTGAGGATTTGGCTTTTGGTAGCACAGATAATACCAGGAGTCATCAGTGGAGCCCAAGCTGTGTTGGAGTCACCCTGGTTTATCATCAGTGTTGACATCTGCCCAATTTTGCATCTATTGTTGAAGGGCTCAAGCTGCTCCAGGGACTTTCTCCCAAGCAGGCACCTACTTGTCAGACTCTTTGTTATGGCTTATGATTTTGGACATTTACTGCATTTTAAAAGGAATTTAGCACTCTTTTCATATATAGCTGGGTTTTTATTAAATTTCAAGATTTTAAGAGTTTATAATTTACCAACCTTTGAAGAGTTGTGGCTGAAACAATTCACAAGTGGATGCATTTAAAAATAATAGCTCAGGGCTTCCCTGGTGGTGCAGTGGTTAAGAATCTGCCTGCCAATGCAGGGGACATGGGTTTGAGCCCTGGTCCGGGAAGATCCCACATGCCGCGGAGCAACTAAGCCCATATGCCACAACTACTGAGCCTGTGCTCTAGAACCCGCAAGCCACAACTACTGAAGCCCGTGTGCCACAACTACTGAAGCCTGCACGCCTAGAGCCTGTGCTCTGCAACAAGAGAAGCCACCACAATGAGAAGCCTGTGCCCCGCAACAAAGAGTAGCCCCCGCTCACTGCAACTAGAGAAAGCCCGCGTGCAGCAGCGAAGACCCAATGCAGCGAAAAATTAAATAAATGAATAAATAAATAAATAAATTTATTTAAAAAAAAATAGGGCTTCCCTGGTGGCACAGTGGTTGAGAGTCCGCCTGCCGATGCAGGGGACACGGGTTCGTGCCCCGGTTCGGGAAGATCCCACATGCCGCGGAGCGGCTGGGCCCGTGAGCCATGGCCGCTGAGCCTGCGCGTCCGGAGCCTGTGCTCCGCAACGGGAGAGGCCACAACAGTGAGAGGCCCGCGTACCACAAAAAAAAAAAAAAAAAAAAAAAAAGCTCAATCTGTAGATTTAAAACAACTCTACTTCTCATCATTCAGATATGGTACTTGGAGCAATAGCCAGCTGAGCCTGCGGTCACTAGAAAAGGCTGTGGACCTGAAAAACTTCTGGCCTTGACCTTCTCTTGCCATTTTTTTCAGGAACGTGTTCAGCGCAGAGCTCCTGGAACTATTCTCTGAGGAATATAACTGTTAAGAGTTCCTGTAGATCCTCTGTTCTTACTATTTTCTGGATTCTAGTCATAGAGTTTGTTCTCTTATTTCTTTGGGGGATCAGGGTAATAAGTGAGGAGAGGTCAGTAAGGATAGAGGCAAGGCCTAGTGGTTTTTTATTTCCAAATCCAGAATAGACGATTTTTATCAACACCCCTTCCCCAATCTCTCCACTGGAGCCACTCTGGCTGACTCTTCCCCTCAAAATACAGTGAAAACAAAACAAAGAGACAACCAGAAAACCCCACTCACGCACGTACTGCAAGGGACTCCTGCCTCTAATAAATCCCCATTTTCAATCTCAATCTCCGTCTCTCTGTCTCTCTCTGTCTCTCTCTGTCTCTCTCTCTCTCACACACACACACACACACACACGACACACAAACACCCGTGGAATTCCAGGCCCATCCTCCACCCCGGACCCTCTCCATCCTGTTCCCTTTCTACCCTGGGAGGAAATAGACACTCAATTTACTAAGTGCTCTACAGCTTCGGATTTGGAGAATCGCAACTGCAATAGGCCAGTATTTTAAAATGCTTAATCATATTTCCCTAAAGCTATATATGTGTGCCTGTGCGCGTGCATGTGTGTATATAAAAAAAACTGAATTTAACATGATAAGAAAGGTGTGATTTATAGTTAAAGCCCAGTCTCTAAGGTAGCGGAGGGCACAGTGAGATTTTTCAGAACCTAGTCTACATTGATTTCCATGCACGGCAGACAGCCTTTCCTGAGTCACTCAGAAGCATCTCCCAATCTCTGTTTTTGTAATTATACTTGGTCAAGGGTGAGAAATCCTATCTCGGGATCCCTGTTTGTCCGCGAGTGGCATGGGCATTCCTGATGCTCACGGATATGAGGGCTCCGGGTGCCCAGAGGGCCCTTTATCTACCCAGAGCCTGACTGACATCTCTGCTCACTTTTGTATCTGCTCAGCCCAGAGTGCATGACCTTGTTCTATAAATACCAGTCTTGTTTAAATAACAGCTGCCTTGGACTCGTGGCCACCACAAATCCCCCAGATGCACTAGGCAGGCAGTTCCCTCCTGGCTGTGAGCTTTGACCCACCCTCCCCCTGTGAGAGGCAGCAGAGGCAGGAGGGTAGGGCCTTGAGCTGCCATCACTCACCCTTTCTTTCCACCAGTGGGTGAGACCTTTGGGGGATACAAAGATGAATACAACTCAGTCCCAGCTTTCGAGGAACTTACAGTGTGGTACAATAGAAGAGAGATGCACAGATAATCATAATACTAGAAAGAAAGAAAAACCATGGGGCAGTAGGGATTGAGAGAAGAGTGAGCTCTCTCCCAAGTGGGAGATCCTGAAAGCCTTCATGGAGGACATGCATTTGAGCTGAGATTGAAGATTAGGCAGGATTTGAATATAGGAAAACAGATGAGCTATTTAGGAAAATATTACTTTGGATCCCTAGCTTATACATCAAAGTAAATTCCAAGTCCCAACAGTTTAATAGAAAATGCAACTCCTGGGAATTCCCTGGCGGTCCAGTGGTTAGGACTCCGCACTCTCACTGCTGAGGGCCTGGGTTCAATCCCTGGCTGGGGAACTAAGATCCTGCAAGCCCCACACTGTGGCCAAAAAGAAAAACAAAATGCAACTCCCCAAATAGTAGGAAATATAATCAATTGTTTATGTGATCTTGAAGTGGGGAGGTTTATTTTAAGCATAAAAGAAATAAAATATAAAAGAAAAGACTGTTTTTTTCTAATTGAAGCATAGTTGATTTACAATGTTGTGTTAGATTCTGGTGTACAGCAAAGTTATTCAGATATATATATATATTCTTCTTCATATTCTTTTAAATTATAGGTTATTAAAAGATATTGAATGTAGTTCCCTGTGCCATACAGTAGGACCTTGCTGTTTATCTATTTTATACATAGTAGTTCGTATCTGCTAATCCCAAACTCTTAATTTATTCCTCCCCCGCCTTTCCCCTTTGGTAACCATAAGTTTGTTTTCTATGTCTGTGAGTCTGTTTCTGTTTTGTCAATAAGTCCATTTGTATCATATTTTAGATTACACATATAAGTGATATCATATGATATTTGTCTTTGTCTGACTTTCTTCACTTAGTATGATAATCTCTAGGTTCACCCATGTTGTTGCAAATGGCATTATTTCATTCTTTTTTATGGCTGAGTAGTATTCCATCTTATTTATACCACATCTTCTTCATCCATTCATCTGTCAATGGACATTTAGTTTGTGTCAATGTCTTGGCTATTGTAAATAGTGCTGCTATGAACATCAGGGTGCCTGTATCTATTGGATTTAGAGTTTTGTCTGGATATATGCCCAGGAGTGGGATTGCTGGATCATATTGATAACTCTGTTTTTTTTTTTTCTTTTTAAGGAAACTCCATACTGTTTTCCATAGTGGCTGCACCAATTTACATTCCCACCAACAGTGTAGAAGGGTTCCCTTTTCTCCACACCTTCTCCAGCATTTATTATTTGTAGCCTTTTTAATGATGGCCATTCTGACTGGTGTGAGGTGATAACTCATTTTAGGATTGATTTACACTTCTCTAAAAATTAGTGATGTTGAACATCTTTTCATGTGCTTATTGTCCATCTGTATGTCTTCGTTGGAGAAATCTTTGGAGTCTACTTAGGTCTTCTGCCCATTTATTGATTGGGTTATTTATTTATTTATTGTTATTGAGTTTATGAGCTTTTTGTATATTCCGGAAATTAAGCCCTTGTTGGTTGCATCATTTGCAAATATTTTCTCCCAGTCTGTAGGTTGTGAAAAGATTGCTTTTGACTAAAAAGGTGAACTATCATAAACACACTATACAACATAAGAGAGCTAGGGAGAATGGGGAAATATTTGTTACCTATAATAGTAGATAAAGGGTTCATATGAATATAAAGAGCTTGCATAAACTAAATTAGAAAAATAAATATCCTAACAGAAAAATGGGCAGAAGGCAATGAGCAATTTATCAAAAAAGAAATGTAAATGGCTTATGAACATGGAAAAATTCCATATGAGTAGTAATCAAAGGAATGTAAATGAAAACAATAGAGAGATGCTATTTCTCACCTATTAATACAAGCAAAGTTTTGTTTTTGTTTTCAGTTTTTAACCAATGTCCAGCAATAACACTGGCAAAGAATGGACAGCTCTTTCATTCAGAGCTGCCTCACTGTTTCTTTAAATATTTTCTTAACTTGGTTTAAAAATGAACTTTATGTTAGTAACTTCTTAGATTAATAAAGAGACTTAAAGTTGCTTTTAGAAACGTAACATTATGAAGTTTTGTTTTACAAATCTCTTGTATTCCTTCCCCTACCCACCACACCCGCCTCCCTGATTCCAGGTCTAAAGAGAAGCAGCAGTTTCTAAGCATCAAGGGCTGGCCTGCAGTGAAGGCCAGTAACCTGTAGCCATGGGTCCAGTCTGACTACCACCAGATTTCTGTCAGACTGGCCAGCTAAGAATGAATTTTACATTTTTAAATGATTGATAAAAATCAAAAGAAGACAATATTTCATGACGTGAAAATTATATAACATTTAAATGTTAGGGTCCCTAAATAACTTTTTATTGGAACATGGCCACACCCATTTGTTTATGTGTAGACAATGGGGGCTTCTGTACTACAACAGCAGAGTTGAGTCATTTCTATGGTAGGGGAGGAAAAAGTTTTCCTTAACTCTCGTAGGGTCCCTGGCTGAGTCTGAAAATTAAACTGACAGAAGACAGATGAACAAGACAAAATCATATAAATTTTATTGAATTTTTATGTGTATGTAGGAGCCTTTACAAGTGAATAAAGACCCAAAGTGACCAGAACGGGTCAAATACATTTGTGAAGAGTTGACAAGACAAAGGGGTTTGGGCTGGGGTAGTAAATGATGAAGAAATAAGTAGGAAGATAAGGGTTAGTTTAATAAGGTTTGCTTGTACAGCCTTCTCGGTCCTCAATTCCCTGCTTTTGGTGCTAAGAATGTCTTCTTTCCTCCTGGTACAGGGAAGGCATCTTTCACATGGGAGTTTTACGACCTGTTTCAGGGAAGAGGACAAGTAGGGGGAGGCCTGAGTGACCTTCCTGCTTCTGCTGTTTTTTAAAATTCCTTTGGCTTAAAATATTTAATATGCCAAGGTGCCCTCTTTTGGGGTAGTATGTCCTGAACCCCATCACAACAGAGACTCCATGGCCCACAAGGCCCCAAACATTTACTCTCTGGTTCTTTACAGCAAAAGTTTGCTGACCCCTGGCATAGAGTAATAGTAGATATGACATCTTCAAGGAATTTCAACTCTCCAAATCTAAATCCAATGCTATTTCACTTGACATTTTGACCCTCCCTTCTCTTTCCCCCTAAATCATCATCTGTTGCAGAGAAAGGACTAAAATATGTCGGCATGGTTTGGACTGAAGGTTATGAAATAAGAACATCTCATCTTTAAGGAAAGTTAATATTAATAATTTTTCAAAATTGACTTGTTAACTTTATAATTCAAAATGAGACCAGAGACTTTCTTCATGTCTTTAGAATTCAGATATCCCATCTAAAACAAATACCAGTAAGAAAGAAGATTTCCCAACTATTTATGTTCTTTTAATTTTACATTTCATTTAGAAGTGTCAAAGTATATGATCCTATATCCTACAGTGAGTGATAATTTTGTAAAATTTGAATATGCTGATGAAATATACATTTTTAGTCACTTAGCCCTTATCAAAGGAAAAATTCACTGTAGCCATAACAATTTGAGCAGTACAATTAATTTATTTGCTTACTATTTTTTTTTTTTTTTTGCGGTATGTGGGCCTCTCACTGTTGTGGCCTCTCCCGTTGCGGAGCACAGGCTCCGGACGCGCAGGCTCAACGGCCATGGCTCACGGGCCCAGCCGCTCCGTGGCATGTGGGATCTTCCCAGACCGGGGCACGAACCCGTGTCCCCTGCATCGGCAGGCAGACTCTCAACCACTGCGCCACCAGGGAAGCCCTATTTGCTTACTATTTATTCACATGCAGCAATTCTTCTAGTTAATTGTTGCTGTGCTCCAGGATATATATATGGTTGTTCATACCGTAAGAGGGCAGAAACTGGGTTTATCTTTTTCCTCACTGTCTAGCTAGTACTTACACATCTAGCACATTGACTGGAACATACTATTAGTGGAAAATATGTTTAATGAATGAATGTGATTTGTTCATTGTTCTATCAAACTTTTTGGTTGTATATATGCATGAAAACATACACTGAATTATTTTGGATTCAGTGAAGGCTAGGTATATTGCTTTTCAACACATCAGTTACTATATTAATAATAACTTGTATTTTCACAGAGGGTTACTAATATTATACCACTCAACCAAGAAGCTACCATAAGAAACCTCATTAATATTATTACAATTGAGAATATATTCTTTCGCTGTTCTGAACAAGTTATTTCAATAACAACATTGATTTTTCCAAAAATCTCTTTTTCTGATTGAAAAATTTGATACTTATTCATAAGAAATTCAGGGACTATAGAAATATATAGGAAAAGACAATTATAATTTCACCCCTAGAGATCATCCCTATTAACAGCTTGGGCTATCCTTCAGATTTTTTTCTATTCATATGCCAACATGTATCATAATTATTATTTTACTAAAATATGATCCCACTATACATACTGTTTTGAAACTTATTTTTCCTCTCAAAAACATGTTTCCATGTCAACACCTAAAGATCCACTTTATTATTTTTAGTGACTGAATCATTTCCATTTTATGAATCTACCATCATTTATCCACAGACACTTCCCTGTTGACAAACATTTGGATTACAATTATTATTTTTAAAGTGCTTTAAATGCTATATCATCTTAATAACATATAAGCTACTCAAAAAAAAATCCTGGGTGCTTTCTATCAAGACACACACATACAACACAAAGAGGAAAACAACTGAGTAAATTTTTATTTAGGCAGTGACAGACCTGGTACATCCTGGGAATTTCTGGCCAGAGCCTTGCAGACAACTTGGCGTAGCTGATGCAATGACAGTGCAATTATATGTCAGTGATGCAAGGAGGTAAAATTGCAAGCAAACGCCTTTGTTTGAAGGAACCCATGGCATAAGCAGTTTAGGCACTTTTCATGTTAGGGCTCTGTCAGGCTTTCAGGTTTAGCGAGGTGCCTGGAGTCTTTATTGGGATCTAGTGGACCACCAGGGAAACAGCCCCCAGGCTGCTGCTTCTCTTTCACTGTCTTTATCCTGAACTATTCAGTGGCGGCAGCCCTGAATGTTTTAACCCCCCAAACCTGAAGAAAGAGTTGTATTGCAAATAGTTGAATGGATGGATATTTGATAATATGGATGGGCATCCAGACAGGACCAGTGTTAGGATTTATGTGACCTGAGATATGTCTCACAGCTCCACCAGTTTGATTAGAAACAGAGCTGGAGGGCTTTGGGAAATGCCACCCCTAACAGCTCCCTGTGCTGCACTATGAAAGACCAGACAAATGTGGCTTGGCAGTGACTCCAGTGAAAAGTGAGACCTTAACTCCCCAGTTGGGCCACTCCCAGCCAGGCTCCTGCCAATTTGCCCCTTTCCAGATGAATATAAAAAGCAGGAAGTGTGCTGTGCTTGAGGACTTTACGAATGCTATTAGCTTTGTTGAATTTGGATTCATTTATAGGAAATGTTCTAATATGTGTGAGTGTTACATCATTTAGAGCTGCACATTAGTGGGATAAAAGTTGCAGATGGAACTTTAGAATCATTTTTTAAAATAAATCACTGTGTCACTAGTTATGAATAAAACTAAGTCTGTGTCGCATACAAGATGACCCACAGTATGAGCAGACAACAATGACAAGGCTAAAAAGAGAGTAGTAATAAGAATACTAATAGCCAACCCTTACACAAGTCCTGTGGTCTGGCTCGATTCTAAGCACTTTATAGGAATTACCTCATGTAAATCTCACCAGGATCTTGTGAATTTAGGCATTGTTATTAGTCTCATTTTACAATTGAGAAAGCTGAAGCACAGATAAGTTGATAAAATGGGCCAATGTCACATACTTAATAAGTGGTAGAGCCCTGATTCAAAACCAGGAGCCTCTGCCTCTTGCCTGTCTACCTCTGGAGCCTGTGTTGTTAGCCACCAGTATGTCTGAGAAATTTAAAACTCTGAAGTCAATGTCAAATCAACCCAAGGGCAATGAGCACCCCCAGAGCCTGGATGGAGGTCTGGAAATACCATCTTTCATTTAAAGGAGCCAAGATGTAAAAATAATTTTAAAATTAAAAAAAAAAAAAAAAAAAAGGAGCCAGGCTGATTCAAGGTCTGGGGCAGGAAATAAATGAGAGAAACTTGAAACATCTTGTCATACAGATGGCAAGAAAGCTATCAAAGACTACTAGGGTCATTCCTAAAGGACTCCAGAGCCAATCTAAAGAGGCTCCCATTAGCCAAAGATGTGACAATTTGAGCATCAATAGGAATAACAACAGCAGGGGATTGAAATATACAAATGTGTTTAAATCTATGAGTTCATAATGATGCTTTAAAAATTCATCACGTTTAAAAGATGATTGGGAAGCAATTCATTATTGATTTGAAAACTGGTAAATAAATTCTATTATTTTTACCTCTCTTCCCTATGTGAACAATATCCCTGAGTAACTGAATAATGCATGGAGTGAAGCTCCTCTTTACAGAAGTATTTCAGCTTCTAAATGACAAAGGAATGATTAAATTAGAGTATTACCTTTCTGCAACTCCTAAAGAACTAACAGATCTTGACATTGAGCATCACTGATTACTAACATAACAAAAAAGAGAGACAACCAAACAATATTTACTTCCTCATGGAAGAAGGAAGAAGACACCACCACCCATGAAAAAGTCCTGCCAAAAAATCTGAATCTTGTCAAGCTTCTCATTCCAACTACCAATTTTAGAAAATACAGAGGACAGAGGAACATGTTACACTACACTGTGGGAACACAAGCAACAAAGACCCAGACAGTGGGGAATGCTATAGGACAAATGAACTGATTTTGTCAATAAATAATTTACAAGGGAAAATGAAAAAAGAGGGAGACAGATGAAAAGGCATAAGAGGCATATCAACCAATTGCAATGTGTGAACCTTATTTAGATCTTATTTTTTAAGTTGTAAAAGAAGTTATATTGGGACTTCCCTGGTGGCGCAGTGGTTAAGAATCCGCCTGCCAATGCAGGGCACATGAGTTCGAGCCCTGGTCAGGGAAGAACTCCACATGCCACGGAGCAACTAAGCCCATGTGCCACAACTACTGAAGCCCATGAGCCTAGAGCCCATGCTCTGCAGCAAGAGAAGCCACTGCAATGAGAAGCCCACGCACCACAGCGAAGAGTAGCCCCCACTCGCCGCAACTAGAGAAAGCCCGTGTGCAGCAACAAAGACCCAACACAGCCAAAAATTAAAGAAATAAATATATTTTAAAAAGAAGTTATATTTATGAAAAATTGATAATATGAATAATGACTGAATATTTGATTATGTTAAGGAAATGCTGTTAATTATTTTAGGTGTAATAACGGTACTTTTTTTTAAAGGCTTCTCTTTTACTGATGAAAGGACATGCTCTCTGGCATTTGCTTCAAAATAATATGAAAGGAGTGGGGGTTAGAAACAGAACTGGCCCTGAGTTGGTAATTACTGAAGTGGGTAATGGGTACATGGAAGTTTATTAATATTCTACTATTGTATATGTTTGAAAAATTATCATAAAAATTTTTAATGAAATAACTAATTTTGGGGTTGCACAAGGTACACACTATTTCTGATCAAAGAATACATGAGTAATTTGGCCCCAAATCCTTTAGATACTAAGATAAAATGAAACTTATTCTATCACTCATGATTTTAATGTATACACTTTCTATGCTATGCAGTAGTATGAAAAAGATAAATTTGAGTAGCTCTTGTTAAAATAAAATGTGAGAACATTAAGCTAGAAATAGGAAGACAAAACCCAGATAGTACTGTGTCAAGAAATATCAATGGCAATAATGTATAATAGTTTGGTAGCTATTATTTGAGTAAATTCATTTACAATTTAAACACTAGAGTTTTAAATAATTAATTATATATCTTTATTGGAGTATAATTTCTTTACAGTTTTGTGTTAGTTTCTATTGTACAACAAAGTGAATCAGCTGTAAGTATACATATATCCCCATATCCCTTCCCTTTTGAGCTTCACTCCCACCCTCCCTATCCCACCCCTCTAGGTGGTCACAAAACACCGAGCTGATCTCCCTGTGCTACAGAGCAGCTTCCCACTAGCCATCCATTTTACATTTGGTAGTGTATATATGTCAATGCTACTCTCTCACTTCGTCCCAGCTTCCCCTTCCCCTCCTGTGTCCTCAAGTCCATTCTCTACGTCTGCATCTTTATTCCTGCCCTACAACTAGGTTCATCAGTACCGTTTTGTAAAAAATTTATTTATTTATTAATTATTATTATGTTTTTGGTTGCACTGGGTCTTCGTTGCTGCACACGAGCTTTCTCTAGTTGCAGCGAGTGCGGGCTACTCTTCATTGCAGTGCACAGGCTCTAGGCGTGCGGGCTTCAGTAGTTGTGGCACACGGGCTCAGTAGTTGTGGCTTGCGGGCTCCAGAGCACAGGCTCAGCAGTTGTGGTGCACGGGCTTAGTTGCTCCGCGGCATGTGGGATCTTCCCGGACAAGGGCTCGAACCCGTGTCCCCCGCATTGGCAGGCGGACTCTTAACCACTGTGCCACCAGGGAAGTCCCAGTACCTTTTTTTTAGATTCCATATATGTGTGTTAGCATACAGTATTTGTTTTTCTCTTTACTTCACTCTGTATGATAGACTTTAGGTCCATCCACCTCATTAAAAATAACTCAATTTTGTTCCTTTTTATGGCTGAATAATATTCCATTGTATATATGTGTCACATCTTCTTTATCCATTCATCTGTCAATGGACACTTGGGTTGCTTCCATGTCCTGGCTATTGTAAATAGAGCTGCAATGAACATTGTGGTACATGACTCTTTTTGAATTATGGTTTTCTCAGGGTATATGCCCAGTGGTGGGATTGCAAGGTTGTATGGTAGTTCTATTTTTAGGTTTTAGCTCTTCTCTAAATGTTTGATAGAATTCGCCTGTGAAGCCATCTGGTCCTAGACTTTTGTTTGTTGGAAGGTTTTTAATCACAGCTTCAATTTCAGTGCTTGTGATTCGTCTGTTCATGTTTTCTACTTCTACCTGGTTCAGTCTTGGAAGGTTGTACTTTTCTTAGAATCTGTCCATTTCTTTCAGGTTGTCCATTTTATTGGCATATAGTTGCTTGTAGTAGTCTCTCATGATCCTTTGTATTTCTGCAGTGTCAGTTGTTACTTCTCCTTTTTCATTTCTAATTCTATTGATTTGAGTCTTTTCCCTTTTTTCTTGGTGAGTCTGGCTAATGGTTTATCAATTTTGTTTATCTTCTCAAAGAACCAGCTTTTAGTTTTTTGATCTTTGCTATTGTTTCCTTCATTTCTTTTTCATTTATTTCTGATCTGATCTTTATGATTTCTTTCCTTCTGCTAACTTTGGGGGTTTTTTGTTCATCTTTCTCTAATTGCTTTAAGTGTAAGGTTAGGTTGTTTATTTGAGATGGTTCTTATATCTTGAGGTAAGATTGTATTGCTATAAACTTCCCTCTTAGAACTGCTTTTGCTGCATCCCGTAGGTTTTGGGTCATCATGTTTTCATTGTCATTTGTTTCTAGGTATTTTTTGATTTCCTCTTTGATTTCTTCAGTGATCTCTTGGTTGTTTAGTAGCATATTGTTTAGCCTCCATGTGTTTGTATTTTTTACAGTTTTTTTCCAGTAATTGATATCTAGTCTCACAGCATTGTGGTCAGAAAAGATGCTTGATATGATTTCAGTTTTCTTAAATTTACCAAGGCTTGATTTGTGCCCCAAGATGTGATCTATCCTGGAGAATGTTCTGTGTGCACTTTAGAAGAAACTGTATTCTGTTCTTTTTGGATGGAATGTCCTATAAATATCAATTAAGTCCACCTGGTCTAATGTGTCATTTAAAAGTTTGTTTCCTTATTTCTTTTCTGTTTGGATGATCTGTCCATTGGTGTAAGTGGGGTGTTAAAATTACCTACAATTATTATGTTACTGTTGAATTCCCCTTTTATGGCTGTTAGCATTTACCTTATGTATTGAGGTGCTCCTATGTTGGGTACATAGATATTTACAACTGTTATATCTTCTTTTTGAATTGATCCCTTGATCATTATATAGTGTCCTTCCTTGTCTCTTGTAACAGTCTTTATTTTAAAGTTTATTTTTTCTAATATGAGTATTGTTACTCCAGCTTTCTTTTGATTTCCATTTGCATGGAATATCTTTTTCCATCCCCTCACTTTCAGTCTGTATGTGTCCCTAGGTCTGAAGTGGGTCTCTTGTAGACAGCATATATATGGGTCTTGTTTTTGTATCCATTCAGCCAGTGTATGTCTTTTGGTTGAAGCATTTAACCCATTTACATTTAAGGTAGTTATCAATATGTATGTTTCTATTACCATTTTTTTAATTGTTTTAGGTTTGTTATTGTAGGTCTTTTTCTTCTCTTGTGTTTCTTGCCTAGAGAAGTTCCTTTAGCATTTGTTGTAAAACTCGTTTGGTGGTGCTGAATTCTCTTAGCTTTGCTTACCTGTAAAGTTTTTAATTTCCCTGTCCAATCTGTATGAGATCCTTGCTGGATAGAGTAATCTTGGTTGTAGGTTTTCCCCTTTCATCACTTTAAATATATCTTGCCACTCCCTTCTGGCTTGCAGAATTTCTGCTGAGAGATCAGCTGTTAACCTTATGGGGATTCCCTTGTATGTTATTTATTGTTTTTCCCTTGCTGCTTTTTATATTTTTTCTTTGTGTTTAATTTTTGTTAGTTTGATTAATATGTGTCTTGGCATGTTTCTCCTTGGGTTTATCCTGTATGGGATTCTCTGCACTTCCTGGACTTGATTGACTATTTCCTTTCCCATATTAGGGAAGTTTTCAACTATAATCCTTCAAATATTTTCTCAGACCCTTTCATTTTTTCTTCTTCTGGGACACTTATAATTCGAATGTTGATGTGCTTAACGTTGTCCCAGAGGTCTCTGAGACTGTCCTCCATTCTTTTCATTCTTTTTTTCTTTATTCTGCTCTGCAGCAGTTATTTCTATCATTCTATCTTCCAGCTCACTTATCCGTTCTTCTGCCTCAGTTATTCTGCTATTGATTCCTTCTAGAGTATTTTAAATTTCATTTATTGTGTTGTTCATTACTGTTTGTTTGCTCTTTAGTTCTTCTAGGTCCTCATTAAACATTTCTTGTATTTTCTCCATTCTATTTCCAAGATTTTGGATCATCTTTACTATCATTACTCTGAATTCTTTTTCAGGTAGTTTGACTATTTCCTCTTCATTTATTTGTTCTTGTGGGTTTTTATATTGCTCCTTTGCCTGTATGATATTTCTCTGTCTTCTCACTTTGTCTAATTTACAGTATTTGAGGTCTCCTTTCCCTAGGCTGCAGGGTCATATTTCCTCTTGCTTCTGTTCTCTGCCCCCGGTGGTGGGGTTTGTCCAGTGTCTTGTGTAGCCTTCCTGATGGGAGGGACTGGTGTCTGTGTTCTGGTGGGTGGAGCTGAGTCTTTTCCCTCTGATGAGCAGGGACGTGCCAGGTGGTGTGTTTTGGGGTGTCTGTCCAGTTTATTCTCATTCTGATCTATTTTCCATTCTGCGGTCAGAGTATCAGTGTTCCAAGCTTCCCTCATCAGAAATACCCAACGTGCTTGTTACAAATGCAGATTACCAGGAGTTTCCTTGGACATTCTGAGTCTCTGAGTCTGGGTTGAGGCCTAGGAATCTGTGTTTTTATAACACAGGCTCTGAATTAGTATTATTATTGGGGAAGTTTGAGAAATACTGTTTGAACACACATCCCTGATACCATCCTTGTAAGACCTCCCTATAACAGTGTTTTAAAGAACTTATTTAAAGGTGATTTCTGATAAGAAATAGAGATTACATTGCAAACCAAGACATGCAAACATTTTTGTGTGCAGTAACAGAAACTAAATGTTCACAGAACTAATTTTTTATCCTCTATTCTCTTTTACTCTAAAATAATGTTAGTCAGGGGCTTACTAAATGGATTTTAAGACCCAGAGTTTGAAAACACTATCTGGTGGGTTAACATCCAAGTTCCTTAGCTTGTTTTGTCACAATCTAGCTATTTTTTCACACTTTGCAAGTACTTCCATGTTAACTTGCTTCACGGTGGTGGCTTCCTCTGCCTAGAACTTCTCTTGGCCTCTTGGCCACTTGGTGAACTTTTTTCTTGTTTCAAGTCTTTGCTCATATATCACTCCCATGTGTAATCTCCCCAACGTCCTGGAGCCACTGAGGAACTTTGGCCTAGATGCTCCCTTTGCAATTTGTACACACCTAAATTAACACCTAACATTTACCCCACAAACCTGCAATTATCCCTTTACAAGGCTTGTCACTCTAACTACCCCACACTCCTTGAGTGTAGGGGGCCCCTTCTCAGCAGTTTCTGTATTCCAGGGCTTAGAAGGATGACCATCATGGAACAGAAGCTTGGTAAACAATAACCCATGCAGTATGCATGAAGGAATGAGCAGGTTGTGAGTGACGAGTGCTAGCGCCAAACCCAGAGCTCAAGGCAGGAGATGAAATGAGAAAGTAGTTTATGGTCAGTAGCCTACATATAATGTTGGAAAACTTGGACTTTATCTTCCAACTAAAAAAAGGGTTTTTTTTTTGTTTTTTTTTCCTAAGTAAGATTATTTGACCAGAGAAAGGGTATGACTAGAACTTGTCTTAGAAAGACAGCTTTGATAGTGTCATGGAGGATGCTGGGGAGGGACTGGGAGCTTGGACTTGAGGCTGTAGGGATGATGCTAATGAGAACTCGGGCCTGGGACCTATATTAGGTAAAAGCTGGTGGTTGGTAGGATGCCAGGGATGAGAGGTGAGGAATCAAAAATGACTTGGAACCTTAGCCAAGGCATCAAGGTCAACATCAGCAGTGATGAGTCATGTTGATAGTATGTACCTTTGATATGGTGTGATGAGAATGACACTTTCCCTCTGTGGTCTGTTTTTCAATAACCCATCGCTTTAGTCTAATCATGAGAAAAACACAGAAAATCCCAATTGAGAGACATTCTACAAAATATCTGGCCAGTATTCCTCAAAACTGTCAAGGTCATCAAAAACAAGGAATGTCTCAGAAACTGTTATAGCCAAGAGGAGCCCAAGGAGACATGACTGAGTGTAATGTGATGGCCTGGATGGGATCCTAGAGCAGAAAAATACATTAGTAATCTGAATAAAGTATTGACTTTAGTTAGTGATAACATGTCACCACTGGTTTGTTAACTGTAACAGATGTTCCCCACTGATCTAATAGAACTGACTTGGAGGTGGGTGATGCTGTGATTAACATCATGATAGTGTATGGCTGTTACATGTTATATGCATGGCAGATGATGGTGTAGGATATACAGGGGAGGATTTGTGTGGAGTAGGAGGTCATTCTGAGACCATTTTTATTTCATTGATATTCAAAGTCTGAAGCTTCTTATGTAAGTATTCTTGCTATGCATCTCTTTTTTTTTTTTTTTTTTTTCCGGTATGTGGGCCTCTCACTGTTGTGGCCTCTCCCGTTGTGGAGCACAGGCTCCGGACGTGCAGGCTCAGCGGCCATGGCTCATGGGCCCAGCCGCTCTGTGGCATGTGGGATCTTCCCGGACCGGGGCACGAACCCATGTCCCCTGCATCGGCAGGCAGATTCTCAACCACTGCGCCACCAGGGAAGCCCTTGTTATGCATCTCTTACTTCCACTTCTGGATATTAATACTCTCTCAAGTCTACTTCATTCTTCACCTGGCCTAACTCAGAGGTAGCAATCAGTTAGCACAATGCTAACATCTTTGTTCCCTGTGCCTCGGGCTTTATTCCACCAGGTTATCTCCTAGTTGGCTCTTCCTCATCATTCAGCTCAAGTATTCCCTCCTCAGCAAGCTTCCTTTGACTATCTGATCTAAAGTAACCCCTCCCCAGTCATTCTGCACTGCATTGCCCTGTTGTGTTTCCTTCATGGCTCTTATCAGTATCTAAAATTTGCTTGTTTGTTTACGTGTTTATTGTCTGTGGCAGATCTCTCCTTGGACTTGGACTGGAATCCAAGTCCCACCAGGAAGGCAGAACCTCATCTGCTTTATCATTGCTCTGTCCACAGCCCTGGGATAGTACCCGGAGAGGCTCAGAAAATATCTGCTAAATGAATTCATGTAAATCACTGTCTTAGTCAGCTCAGGCTGCCATGACAAAATACCATAGACTGGATGGATTAAACAACATACATTTAATTCTCACAGTTCTGAAGGCTGGGAGGTCCAAGAATAGGTGCTGGCTGATTTGGTTCCTGGTGAAAGCTCTCTTCCTGGCTTTCAGATGGCTTTCTTCTTGCTGTGTCCTCACATGGCAGAGAGAAAGAAAGATTATAGCACCATCCATTATGGCTCCATCTCCTCTGCCACCCAGATATGTTAGTGACTGCAGGAAAATCTACCCTTATGGTATTTCCATGTCCTACTCATACTCCTTTTTTTAAAAAAGGGAAAGCAAGGAAATGTTTTTCTTTATAATTTCTTTCCCATTCTTTTTCTCCTTAAACAAAGCAAAGCATACAGACAGCAGAAGCATATCTAAATGAAATGCATCTTTTCCTTAGCAGATCTTAAAGGGAAGTTAAGTAAAGAGCTCTGCTGGAATTAGGGGAGGGCAGAACTGGCCATATTTGCCCTTTTACCCTTTTCCTCTTACCAATTTTTCTTTCCCTCCTACCCTCATTTATCTTTAATTCTCTCCTAATTCCCCCTTGTGGGGGAGAGCTGTGGGTATCCTTGCACACTCCAGGTCTCAGCGAGATGCAGGCCTTGCTCAGAGAGAAACATCACTTCTAAGCTGAGCTGGGGGATCCCTTAGGGATTATGGGGTCCAGGCCCTCCCTCAACCACAGCAAACACCTTTATGGCCTAACAGGAGAATATAAAACACTTTCTTGAGGCCCAGGGAGCTTACTGCTTAAGTTATTCAAGATACACACACACACACACACACACACACACACATGAAACAATATACTTGTACATGTGCTTTCGGCCAGTTAGAGGTGAATGACAATTCAAATGTATTTTTGAGTAATTCAAGCACAGAGTCTGTTGAACTAGGTGTTTACAGGTATTTACTAAGAACAAATACAGATTCTATATTGCATAAAATAATAAACATGTGCAATATTCCTTCTCTACAAGAGCTGCTACTGCAACTTGCAGCCTCATGAATGTACATCACGGGCTATCAGAAGCATTTTCAACCAACCAGAACAAGGCAAGGCCCTCATCATGTGCTGTTTGCACACTCACACACATACATGATTATTTATGTTAGTTATCAGGATCCTAAGCAACATTGAATTGATAAATAAAAAAGTGATTTTTTTAGTCATTAGCTGTGGTTAGTGACTGAAAGTCAAACACAAATGTTTTACCCTTTGGGAAAAGGTCTGAAGAAAAAATGAAGTGGCAAGAGCAGAACATTTCAATAAAGTTATAAAAAGAGACAAAACTGGATACTTGGAAAGAATGAAACTTTCTTTGTGTGTGAATTTTCCTCAGGCCTCTGCCAGCTCGAGCAAGGCCTCTGTTTTTCCCAGGGGAGGCCCTGGTCCATTTTACCTGACTTAGGGGAAAAGTTAAATGACAAAACTTAAATGAGTGAGGCTTTTAGCAGATGCCACAGTCCAGGATGGCCTTTGATGGAGGGAAAACAGGAAACAAGTGAAACTCAGATGCATTCTTTCACACATTGTGACTGTTCTGTGCCAGGTGCTGTTCTAGGAGCTCACATTCTAATGGGGAGAGACAGATGAAAAATATGTAAACAAACAACAAATATGTGTTCTTAGGAAATAAAACAAGGTAAAACATAGAGAGTGACAAGTGGGCCGAAGTTCTGGGACTGCAGCAGCTATACAAAAATTTACGGGAAAAGCATTCTAGGCAGAAGAATAGCGAGTATGAAGGCTCTGAGGGAAGGAGCACCGTGTGTGTGTGTGTGTGTGTGTGTGTGTGTGTGTGTGTGTAGAAGTGGTCAGTGTGCATGACACCCCATGAATGGAGGAAGAGAGGAAGGAGATGAGGTCAGACAGGTGAGCAGGACCAGGTCACGAGGGGCCCAATAGACCATGGGGAGGAGTTTGAATTGCAGTGGATGCCATGGATGATTTTCCACTGTGGACTGGTATGTTCTGATTTGGACACACACACACACACCCCATCTGGATGCTACTGATATGTAGAACAAAATCACTGGGGGCCAGAATAGAGGCAGGATGACTAGGAAGTTAGGAGGTTCTTGCACTAGTTCAGCTGAGGAACGGTGGCTGATACTTGGGTGGGATCATCAGAGATGTATGGAGAAGGTGAGAAATGTCCAAACTTGGGATGTGTCTTGGAGACAGGGCTGTCCGGGCCTGCTGATGGCTTGGTTAGAGGAGAGAAGGAGGAATCAAGTATGACTTGAAGTGTGAGGCTTGAGCAACTGAGTGGATGCAGGGCTGTTAACTGAGATGAGGAAGATGAAGGGAGGAGCATGTTTATGGGGTGGAGTTGAATTTGGCTTTTGGCCATTTAAAAAATATATATAAACAAATAATTTATTTTAAAAAATTTCACTGTCAAGCATATCATATCAAGTAAATCTGACATCAGACTTGGAACACCTCACTAGGGCAAGAGCAATTAACTGTGCCAAAGACAGTGATGGAAAGATTCTTGTCTTCAGTGTTTGTCCAATTTATCCAGCACTGAAATAATGCAAAACACTATTTTAAGAAATTGCAGAATATATAGGACATGAGTCAAATGTAACAGCAAAGATAATACACTACAGATATGAACCTAAATTTAAGTAAAGATCAAGTACAAAACTTGGATATATATAAGCAATAAGTTAAAGGTGGTGATTTATAAACAGACTTCCTTTAAATAAGATTTATCCTGATGCATCTAAACTCATTCTATTGCAAACAAAACAAAAGCCACAATATTTAGACTTCTCAGCAATAGCTCCTATTAAAATGTAGTACAATACAACTCTGGTTATATTTCAAAATTGAAGCCTTTGTTTGAGGTAGAACCAGCACAAATATATAAAAATATATGATTTAAATATATGATTAACTAATAAAACTCAACTTTTACCTAGTCATCAATCTTCTACAACTTTAAGTTTTCGTATTAACTGTACTTTGTGAACATTCACTCAATGACAATAAGAGTAGATCTTTTACATACACAGGTGAATAATGTGCTTATTTCTTCTTTTTCCATTAAAATACTCTCATTTGTAAAAGGACATATGTTTTTCTATTTATCTTTTCATATCTGGGTATGAGAGAATGGAGAAAATTGTTCTCAGTATGTTTCCATCTTCAGATTATTTAAGATCCTAAATTTCTGAAAAAAACTCATTATGTAATTAAGACAAATTTTTTTCATACTCATTGACTCAATTGACCATCTTTTTCCAATTTATTAATCACATGCTATGAAATGCCATTATTCAACACTGAAAAAATGTTTCATTATTATCCTCTTCAGAAGGAGAAATTGAAATAAAGGCTTCTTTTCATTCTCTGATGAACACTGGGCTCCTCCCATAGGAGTCAAGTAAGTATCCATTCTATTATGTTATTCAAAAGTAGTATTTTGAAGTCCAGAGACAATGGACTGTGAAAATTGCATCTCCTATGTATTCCCCAGGCAACATTTCACAGCTTGGTTGCAGCACAAGGAATCATCTCGTGGCTCATATGTTTACCTTCTGCCTGATAGGCTTTTGGCCATTTTAAATTGGAGTTATCTGTTAGACATCTAAGAAGAGAAATTGATTAGGCAATTGGATCCAAGGTCAAGTGCTAGAGACAGGTCTTTGGGAATCAACAGCTGCAGTCACCTTGTCCCTTAGAATGGGCTCAAAACCCTACTCCACATTTCATGGAACTCCAGAGTGCTTAAGATGATGTGGGAGAACTTCCGGGTAGACGGAGGGGAGGAGTGGCTTCACTTTCATTGTCACCTCTACCTAGCTCCCGCTTCTGCTTCTGTTGAATCAGTGCAGTTTATGGACTGTCTCTTCTTCCTCTGCAATATCCTTCCCCCAAGGGAAGGAATTCAGTCACTTCCTTGATTTCCATAGCCAGTCAAGCTAGAGAGTGTGCAGGAAACTGCACTAAAGATTTGCTGGAGACAGAGGTGAGTGCCTCAGACAGTGTATGAGTAGCGTGGAGTAATAACGTTAAGTGGAATATTAGTCCTCCCTGATTTTAAAATGTCTTGGCTCACTCTACCTGAGGCATATTTAGGGATATTTCTATGGTCTTATGATACCTCACATTCCCAGCTACTGGACTTTCCAGGCTCTCTCTACCCCTGCCTCATCCTTCCCGCAGCTCCAGACCCATTTTTCAAATCTACCAAGTACTCAGGAAAAAAAAAAAAGAAAAAAGAAAAAAAAAAGAAAATTCATTAAACACATCTCTCCCTAGAAAACATATGCTATTTGTAAAAAATAAGCCTTTCTCAACTTCAACAATCCCTGAAGAGTCTTGACCCCTGTAACTATTCTGACTTCCAGACAGCTTCTGGGGGCAGAGAGCAGAGGAGGGCGTTCAGTCTCGCCGCTGCTCCCCGATCACTGATGTGGGCGATGGGGGAATGACTCCATGCCCCAGCTATCCCAGGAGGCATCTTGTAACCACATGCCTGGAGAGACCAGTGGCAAGGAAAGGAGTAAGACCCCACCCTCGGCACTGGGACCACAGTGCTTTGCAGAGGAGTGACGGCCAGGGGAAGGCATTTTGCTTTGGAAAAGACTTGTACCTCAGTGCTTCTGCATTTCATGTAATTAAGACAAATTTTTCATTATTCATTCAGATTTAGGAAATGACAACTAGAAACAGAAATAGCTAAAGAACAAAACAGGCAGTTGACAACTTTCGCTTTGCTGGAGCAGAACATTTCTGTTCTTTAACTGAATTTTCAGCACGTGCAGACAAGGAGATAGGTTTTTCTGCAATTGATATGTCCGTTAATGCAGACAGTGCAAGAAAGTGGCTGGGCTGATCAAAATGCATTGTGACCAGAAAGAACTGTGGAGGCGGACAAGATACGTTCAGGGTTCTGTGACCTCAGAACCAAAGCAGAGACCCTTCCCTGGCCCCAGAGCTGAGCATTTAGCAGTGCTATCCTGGAAGGGGTGGGTATCTTGCTGCTGCGCTGGGTACATTAGTGCTGGATTTTAGCATTCATGCTGATGTTTAAGTTAATGATAGAATATGTGCTGTGGGTTCAGTTCTTCCAAACACTTTGTTTGCTCTGTAGTATCCTGAGATAAATCAGCTAGAGGATGGGAAACCAGATAAGCTGCCATTAAAAAATGTTGTCTAAGGTGGACTCATTCCTGATTGATGGTCCCACCATTGTACAGACTCCACTTTTGGCTCTCTCTCTCCTTTTCTGTGTTCCTCTCTCTGTCTCCAACCGTCTCTACTCCTTTGCTTTCAGAAGATTCTTTTCTTTCTGCCTTTCACCAAATCCAAGTGGTCATTTTTAACCTATTTTGCTTCCCAGGCCCTTTTGAGGAAAGCTGTAGACCTTACCCAAGAACAATGTATGTAAAGGAACATTCATTGTCAAGGCTGCTAAAATCTATCCATGGAGCCCAGGTTAAGGACTCTGCTCTGAGGGGCAACACAATGGTTGAAGGAAGTGAGGAGGGAGTTATGAGCTCTGGGTTATGGTTATGAACTATTGCTCCTTTGGTGGATCAGTGACCCTGGCCTGGGAAGACGTAGTCTGGCCTCACTGTGGGCGCCCTGGAAACCCCACTGTCTGCTTCATCATCGGTAAACATGGCAAGTCTTCCTATTCCCTTTTCTGTAAAATGAGGCGTTTGGAATAGATGATTTCTAAGGTGCCTTCTGACTACAATTCCTGATTTGTCCCTCCCTGCCAGCCCCATATCATGTGCTATTAGTTATTAGATCCAGGGAGTGCCCTGCTCTGAACATATTCCAATATATATTCCTGCTGAGAGAATATATGAGAAAATAATATAAAAGGGTTTTTTTAAATTTATTTATTTTTATTACTTGTTAATAAATTTACTTATTTATTTATTTTTGGCTGCATGGCTGCGTGTGGGCTTTCGCTAGTTGTGGTGAGCGGGGGCTACTCTTCGTTGTGGTGTGTGTGCTTCTCGTTGCAGTGGCTTCTCTTATTGCGGAGCATGGGCTCTAGGTGCACGGGCTTCAGTAGTTGTGGCACATGGGCTCAATAGTTGTGGCTCGTGGCTCTAGAGTGCAGGCTCAGTAGTTGTGGCGCACGGGCTTAATTGCTCCGTGGCATGTGGGATATTCCCGGACCAGGGCTTGAACGTGTGTCTCCTGCATTGGCAGCTGGATTCTTAACCACTGTTCCACTAGGGAAGCCCAATATAAAAGGTTTTGATGTGCCATTAGCCCAAGTTGAAAACTATTTATATTAAAGAGTATTATCAAATCACCTGACAGTTAATCCAAAAGAATGCATGTGTGGTTTATATTTTTAAATAAACAAACTTTATGTGTCCCCCCACACTCTAAGTTGTGATGCAGACCAAGCAGGGAAAAAGCTGTCATTTCCACTTTCCCTTCCTTTCCTGTGTCCTTGAATACTCATTGAGTCCCCTCTGTGGACTGGGCCCTAGGGATACAAGACTGTGCCCCCCGCAGCTCATGTCCCAGCTGGGCAAAGGTAAGGTAAACAACTAAGTACACTTGAGAGAACTGCTGTAGCTGGACATGCAAGGCCCTGAGGCGGCATTCCCCGACCTACTTTCTCAGACATCTGCATGTACAGTCAGGCAGATTCCTGGCCCTACTTAGATGAAGAGCACTAAGGTTCTAGAACCACAGTTCTGTGGGAAACGAGAACGGGAATGAGGCTGTCTTTCTCTTTGCAAATGCAAGTGTCTGTATTTATAAATTATTTGGAAAACTTAAGAGAGTTATTAAGAATATTACATAGCAATTTATTTGACAAACATTTTTTAAAAACCTGACCATACAAATGATCTGGAGCAAGGACACCCTGAAGTCAGCTGGTAGCAGTATAAGTTGGTACAACCACTTTGGAAAGCAATTTTGGCAATATCTAGTATAACTGAAGATATACATATACTATAATTCAGCCATTGCTCTCTAGAGAAATTCCCAAGCAAAGGTGCAAAGATACATGAATAAGAACAGTCTTTGCGTCATCATGTATAACTGTGAAAAAGTGGGAACAATCAAAATGGGCATCAACAGGATTCAGATTTGAAAAATCATAATGTTGTATAGCAGTGAAAGAGAATACATTGGACTATTTGTATCAAATAGATAAATCTCAAAAAATAAGTTGTAGAATATTTTCAGCATGATACCATTTATATGAACTTTTTATAAATGCAAACCAATGTTATTATTATGGATCTATCCATATGTTGTAAAATTATAACATTGAAAAGATAACAATAACAAATATTAATGAGTGAGTATGTGGAACATCTGGAAACCTCATCAATTGTTAGTGGTGTGTAAGTTAGTACAACCTTTGCTGTTTGGCAGTTTCCAGTAAAATTGAATATATGCAGATGTGTGACCCAGAAATTCCACTTCTAGCTATGTACTGAACAGAAATACATAGATGGGCCATGACTCATGTATAAGAGTGTTCCTAGCCACACTGTTCACAGCATTCCCGAACTGGAAACAACCCAAATGGTTGCCTGGATGAACTAATTGTGTTACATTTATACAATGGGTTACTACACAACAGCAACAGGACAGAACAAAGTAGTGGATTAATCTCACAGGCATAATGTAGAGCAAAGGAGGCCAGACACAAAAAAGCACATCCAGTAGAACTCCATTTTTATAAAGTTGAAAACCAGGCAAAATTGGTTGATGGTGATAGACCTTTGGATGGTGGTAACTTTAGGGAAAAGGTGATGTCTGGGAGGGCTCCCTAAGGGGCTTCAGAGATGCCAGTTATGTTCCATTTCTTGGGTTTAGTAGCAGTTACATGGGGGTATTCGTTTTGTGAAAATTCATTGAGCTGTAAATTTATAATCTGAGTAGCATGTTATACTTTAATCAAAGTTAAAAGACAAACAAACCTAACATGTATTTGTAGACAGTGGTCAGTTCCTGAACTTGTTATACAGCTTTATATTCCCGTATTGGGCAATAAGCCAGGCAGGCACCTTAATCTTTATGTGTTTTCAATTTAGACGAATTGGGAAATTGAATTAAATTAAATTAAAATAGCTGCTGTCCTTGGGGGCGCGTGGCACTTCCGTGCATGGCACGCATTTGATAGTAAGGGCTTGAAGTTGGAAGTCCTGATTTGTCTGAGCTCTATCATCTGTTAACTCTGTGATCTTGGACATGTCATAATATTCTCTCTGGCCTTAGGTTTGACTCAATTAGGACTACAATAATGGCTTTTGTGAAGATTACACAAGATATATCCATGAACATATGTTTTAAACCTTAAGGAGCTACAAATTTGATTTAATATGATCCAAGAAATGTATAGTGAGACGATGTTCATGTCTCATAAGACCTAATGTCAGACAGAATCTGGGGTCCTTAATGATGTGTGTCAAAGGATGGGATGAGCCTGGACAGGATCTGAAACACAAATTCATTTTTTTTCTGCATAGACTGGGGAACGATCATGTGATGGTTAACTTTATAATGTCAACTTGGTTGGCTATGGTACTTAGTTGTTTAGTCAAACATGTCTAGATATTGCTGTGAGGTATTTTTTAGATGAGACTGACATCTGTATCAGTAGACTTTAAGTAAAGCAGATTACCCTTCGATATATGAGTGTACATTACCAGTCAGTGGAAGGTCTTAAGAGAAAATACTAAGACACCTTCAGGAGGAAGAAATTCTGCCTCCACACTGCCCTTAGACTCAAGACTGCAATGCCAACTCTTCCCCGGGGCTCCAGCTGCAGCCTGCCCTGGACGTTTCTGACTTGCCAACCCCACAATTGCATGAGCCATTTACTTAGATTAAATATCTCTATATTTCTATCCATATATCCTATTGGTTCTGTTTCTATGGAGAACCCTGACTAGTACAGGTTAGGTGAGGGAAGGATGACAGGAAGGTGAGAGGGAAATATTTATGGCTGTTAGAGAAAGGAAGATCCAGTGCCCTTTCTAAAAAGTGAATTCTGCAGGCTTGGGTGAACTGTCTTCCCTGGATTACATATGAAAGTACATTTTCTCTTACAATTCCCCTTAATTTTGTATTATTTAAGTGAACATATAGATTTGTCTATTTTAACAAAACTGGTATTTTTCCTTCCAATATATATGTGTGTGTGTGTATGTGTGTGTGTTTAAACATAGTTTAGATCATTCTGCATATACAAATTCACATCCTGCTTTTGTTATATTTATATATAAACATTTTTCTATGTTGTGACAAAGTGTTGAAGACATCACTTTTAATGACTGCATATCCAACCTAATGATATTAATTTATTTATTCATCCTTCTATTGTTTACCTCGGATGGTTGTTGATACATTGTTGTTACTATTGTTTTAAATCATAATGCAGCAAAGTTTAGTGGGTAAAGCGTAAAATTTGGAGATTTTAGACCTGGGTCTGAATTTCAGAAATGCTACTTAGCTGTATAACTCAGGGCAAGTTACTCAGCCATTTTAGTGTGAGATGAGGCTGCTACTACTTTACTTTATAGGTTATAATGATTAAGTGAGAAAACATATAAAATGCCTAGTGGAGTACCTGGCACATGGTAGGCATTCAGTAAATGATAAATATAAAATTTCCAGTCAACTGTAAAGTTCCCAAGGGCAAGCAATGGTTTTATTATTTCCAACACCTAATCTGGTTTATGGTGCATCATACTCAGTACAGTACGTATTTGTTGAACTATTGACTGCTTTAGTGAGCTTTGCAGAAACGTAGGATTATTTTCTTAAGTGGAATTACTGGGTCAAAGGAAGACCTTTTAAACATGTTATAGATTGGTCTCCTAAAAGGTTTGAATCAATTTAAGTGCTGTTATACAAATAGGAAGTGTATTTATGCATGAAAGCAGCAGGCCTCATCTGCCATGAATCATGACCGTAGTCATAACCAGGGGGCTTGGCTTTGAGTCCTGCTGGCACTGAAGTTTCCTGTACCATAAGGAAGGGAACAAACCAGGGCCACCAGGCCACGGGTGGGTAAAATTGGGCTAGTCACCAAGATTGGTTTGCTATGGCAGCCCACCAGGGGACTGCCTGTTTTAGGAACTTATTTGGGAATGTATTTCTGGGGGCTACTCCTGAATTGGCTGTTCTTGAGTCCTTGACTTTGGGGGGAAATGTATCTCCAATAACATTTTAGTTGTGACATAACTTTTGAGTGTGTAGAAAACAATGACAGAGGTGGTTACTTACTATTGCGTTTATGGAAAACCAGAGTGTCAGGTGAATGTGTCTTGGTTCCTATATTAACAAGCACCTTGGGTACAGGTCTATCAGCCTGATCCTGAGCTCCAAACAAGGACATAGTACAGCCAGTGAGAAATAATCTCTATAGTTTCAGAAATAACAAATACAATCTTAATAGATACAAATTTTTGCACATTTATGCCTAGAGATTACATCAAAGATTGAAATTCAGCTTAGGCCTTTTACTAAGAAAGTACCCACCTACTGGGAAGAATAAAATGGCTGTAGTATTTAAAGTCAGCATGAGGATAAACAGCAGAATTTATGTGTGTTCAGGTCTCCTTTTCCCCACACTTGGTAAAAATGAGTTAGCAATCTTGATTAGCAGAAAGGCAGGAGCTTTCCATTTTTTCTATCACCAAGATGAAATAAACTCTCTGGATTTGCAATTAGTGCAATAATCAGGAATGTTTAATATTCAAAATGTTATCTGTGCATTTATATGCATATAATGCTGTGTTGCCAATGTGACATTTAAATTAGACAAAGAGTGAGTTTTGGGTTCATTTTCTTGTGCGTAGCAGCCTAAGAGAGGGGGAAGGCACTGTGCCCCTTTGAAAGATCTAAATACAGAAAAAAAAGTATCATGTCACTCCCTTCCGAAAGAAAATTTTTTTTCTTTTTCACTTTTAAGACCAAAAGATTTTTGAAAGATAAAGGTTACCTATTGTCTACATAGTGTAAAGTTCTTTCAAATCAATTTAATTAAGTCTGACTAGAGAGATACCGTCAAAAGCATAGTTTATGATATGTATCATGCATATAAATGTGCAAAAACACTGTAATTTATTGGATATAAATAAAAGAGGAAGGACCTTATGCCCTATACGTTAGGAAAAATAGAATATTTTAAAAGAAGATAAAAATCTTTTCTTAATAGAAAGGTGGTTTCAGTCTACTCAATTTTTCCTACCCTTTCTTCAATGTCCTTTGCTTTCAATAGAGACTTCTCATTGAAAAGTTCTCAAAGAGGAGTTTGAAGCATAATCATGTTTGAAATGAAACAAGGTCTATTCTTGTTATGAATAACTTTGAGGAATGTGGTACTAAGGCATTAAAAGAGGGTATGAAAATTATAAGTCTGACACAGAATGTGGAGAGAAATATCATGATGGAGATGAAATATGACAACAGAATCATGGTAACTGGTATGAATTTGCTCTTTGTCACTCAGATACAAGGAGTCACATTTCTTTCTTTTTTTATATCAAATTAAATTTGACTCAGTACCTCCACCTAACCAGGATGATTGGAAATCCACTCAGTGTGGACCCACTCCCTACACTCAAAAGTGTAGGGAGCCTTCCTTTCCCCTTGAGATTAAACAAAAGTATGGTTGTCCCTTGGTATCCATAGGGGATTCCAGGACCCCCAGTGGATACCAAATTCCATGGATTTTCAAGTCCCTTAGTCAGCCATCCATATCCGTGGGTTCCATATCTGTTGATAGGGAAGGCCAACTATAATGCAAGCTACATAGAATACAACCTGTACCAGGCCCTGCTCTGACATACTAATTCATTTTATCATCACAACTATCTGAGGCAGGTCATGGTATTATACTCATTTTTAAATTGAAGAAACTATGGTACAGAGATTAGCTTGCATTAGATCACCTGGCTAGTAAGGGGTGAGTATTTGGACTCAGGCAGTTTGAGAATCTGTTCTCTTAATGACAATACCAATTCTAGAGCTTATGCATTTCAGGAACATTGGGACAGACTCTTCATCCCTTTAATCCTAGGCACCATGTTTCTGTAGGAGAGTCTAGATCTGTTGCTCCATGATCTGACACTCAATCAGAAAACTGGTGGCCTCTGGTCAGATCTGACAGCAGACAAGTTTTGTTCAATGACTGTAGTATCTTTCAACACTCTGAATTAATTGCCAACATTCAAAATGTAGAGAATTCTTTAAAAAGTCAAAATTTCTAGCTTTTATTGAAAGATCACAAGGTCTGGCAACACCATCAATGTTCCCACTGGACCATATGCTGGAACTCATTGTCTTCTGCCACTTTACACAGGAATTTGTGCTCCAGTAGCTCTCCCTGGGTATACTCAAGCTCTTTACTCATCTAGGTTACCTGACAGACTCAGTAGGCCAGACTTGAAAAAAAAAAAAAAAAAAAAGGTCAGCTACACCTAGTCTTCCAGGACACAAAGATATGTCTGCCCTCCCAAGAGATGGAAGAAGAAATAGGACTTGTTCCTTCATGATAAGTCAACCACCCAGACACAATTAATTTCTCACTAGCACTGGTAAACTTTTTGCTTCCATAAAGACAAAGATTGGTTTGGGTTTCCCTACCATCTTTCCAGGCACTGAGATTTGAAGCCTTGGCAACCTTTTCGGTTCTTCTCTTATCTTTGCCTAGTAGATCAATCAACTGCTAAACCATAGAGACACCACCAAACCTCTTATGCCCACAACCTCCTCTATATTCTCCTTGCCCACCTCCAAGATACCACGTTAATACAGGCAGTCCTTGCCCCTTGCCTGGACCATACTAATCCATGACCTCCTAGCAGTCTATTGGCTCCAGTTAATCTTTTTGAATTTATTTTCCATTTCCCATCTCTCATCCTTATCCCCAGTGCTCAGATGAACTCAACCTCTTTTTTTGCCAGTACCTGCACTGGGTTTTTCTACTTGTGCGATCATTCCATTTCTCTCAAACTAAAATTCTCTTCCTTCCCTTCCATTTATTCAAATTTAACTCTCTTCAATAGCCTTAAATTTTAATTTCTCCTTGACTCTTTCTGTGATCCTACCTAGAAGTAATTACCCTCTCCCTCAAATTCCCACAGCACTTTACATGCACCCCTTCTAAAGCACTTCCACCTTCACTCTGTGTTTACAAATAATGTCCCTACTTGACAGCAAAGCTTTTGAAATTTCATTTCTTAGTTCATTTTTTAACCATTTGGTATGTTCATTTTGTATTGCCCACAACTCCCAGAATGGTATCTTGCAAGTATTTTTTAGCAGGTTTTCAATATTTGTTGAAGTAAAGAAGAAAAGGAAGGCAGGTTAAAGTCTTCTATGAAGCAAAGAAGTATTTAGTAATAGGAACTTATTTATTTTTTATAACTGTTTCCTTGCCTCTATAATGTTAAAGAAAAACTGAAATATCATTTCTAAATCTACAATATTTGGCTTAAGAATAATATGGCAAAACTATTATTTCTACCTTGATGTTTCATTATTTTATTTTTTAACACCTTTATTAGAAATAACTGCTTTACAATGATGTGTTAGTTTTGCTTTATAACAAAGTGAATCAGCTATACATATAAATATATCCCCATATCTCCTCCCTCTTGCATCTCCCTCCCTACCTCCCTATCCCACCCCTCTAGGTGGTCACAAAGCACCGAGCTGATCTCCCTGTGCTGTGCAGCTGCTTCCCACTAGCTATCTATTTTACATTTGGTAGTGTATATATGTCCATGCCACTCTCTCACTTCATCCCAGCTTACCCTTCCCCCTCCCCGTGTCCTTAAGTCCATTCTCTACATCTGCGTCTTTGTTCCTGTCCTGCCCCTAGGTTCCTCAGAACCATTTATTTTACTTTAGAATCTATATATATGTGTTAGCATATGGTATTTGTTTTTCTCTTTCTGACTTACTTCACTCTGTGTGACAGAATCTAGGTCCATCCACCTCACTACAAATAACTCAATTTCATTTCTTTTTATGGCTGAGTAATATTCCATTGTATATATGTGCCACATCTTCTTTATCCATTCATCTGTCGATGGACACTTAGGTTGCTTCCATGTCTTGGCTGTTGTAAGTAGAGCTGCAGTGAACATTGTGATACATGACTCTTTTTGAATTATGGTTTTCTCAGGGTATAGGCCCAGTAGTGGGATTGCTGGCTCATATGGTAGCTCTATTTTTAGTTTTTTAAGGAACCTCCATACTGTTCTCCATAGTGGCTGTATCAATTTACATTCCCACCAACAGTGCAAGAGGGTTCCCTTTTCTCCACACCCTCTCCAGCATTTATTGTTTGTAGATTTTCTGATGATGACCATTCTGACCAGTGTGAGGTGATACCTCATTGTAGTGTTGATTTGCATTTCTCTAATGATTAGTGATTTTGAGCATCCTTTCATGTGTTTGTTGGCAATCTGTATATCTTCTTTGGAGAAATGTCTGTTTAGGTCTTCTGCCCATTTTTGGATTGGATTCTTTGTTTTTTGGATATTGAGCTACATGAGCTGCTTGTAAATTTTGGAGATTAATCCTTTGTCAGTTGCTTCATTTGCAAATATTTTCTCCCATTCTGAGGGTTGTCTTTACATCCTGTTTATCTTTCTTCTTTGCTGTGCAAAAGCGTTTAAGTTTCATTAGGTCCCATTTGTTTATTTTTGTATTTATTTCCATTTCTCTAGGAGGTGGGTCAAAAAAGATCTTGCTGTGATTTATGTCATAGAGTGTTCTGCCTATGTTTTCCTCTAAGAGTTGTATAGTGCCTGGCCTTACATTTAGGTCTTTAATCCATCTTGAGTTTATTTTTGTGTATGGTGTTAGGGAGTGTGCTAATTTCATTCTTTTACATGTAGCTGTCCAGTTTTCCCAGCACCACTTATTGAAGAGGGTATCTTTTCTCCACTGTATATTCTTGACTCTTTTATCAAAGATAAGGTGACCATATGTGTGTGGGTTTATCTCTGGGCTTTCAGTCCTGTTCCATTGATCTATATTTCTGTTTTTGTGCCAGTACCATACTGTCTTGATTACTGTAGCTTTGTAGTATAGTCTGAAGTCCGGGAGCCTGATTCCTCCAGCTCCATTTTTCTTTCTCAAGATTGCTTTGGCTATTTGGGGTCTTTTGTGTTTCCATATAAGTTGTGAAATTTTTTGTTCAAGTTCTGTGAAGAATGCCATTGGTAGTTTGATAGGGATTGCATTGAATCTGTAGATTGCTTTGGGTAGTATAGTCATTTTCACAATGTTGATTCTTCCAATCCAAGAACATGGTATATCTCTCCATCAGTTTGTATCATCTTTAATTTCTTTCATCAGTGTCTTATAGTTTTCTGTTTACAGGTCTTTTGTCTCCTTAGGTAGGTTTATTCCTAGGTATTTTATTCTTCTTGTTGCAATGGTAAATGGGAGGGTTTCCTTAATTTCTCTTTCAGAATTTTCATCATTAGTGTATAGGAATGCAAGAGATTTCTGTGCATTAATTTTGTATCCTGCTACTTTACCAAATTCATTGATTAGCTCTAGTAGTTTTCTGGTAGCATCTTTAGGATTCTCTATGTATAGTATCATGTCATCTGCAAACAGTGACAGATTTACTCCTTCTTTTCCGATTTGGATTCCTTTTATTTCTTTTTCTTCTCTGATTGCTGTGGCTAAAATTTCCACAAGTATGTTGAATAATAGTGGTGAAAGTGGACAACCTTGTCTTGTTCCTGATCTTAGAGGAAATGGTTTTAGTTTTTCACCATTGAGAACGATGTTGGCTGTGGGTTTGTCATATATAGCCTTTATTATGTTGAGGTAAGTTTCCTCTATGCCTACTTTCTGAAGGGTTTTTATCATAAATGGGTGTTGAATTTTGCTGAAAGCTTTCTCTGCATCTATTAAGATGATCATATGGTTTTTCTCCTTCAGTTTGTTAATATGGTGTATTATCTTGATTGATTTGTGTATATTGAAGAATCTTTGCATTCCTGGGATAAACCCCACTTGATCATGGTATGTGATCATTTTAATGTGCTGTTGGATTCTGTTTGCTAGTATTTTGTTGAGGATTTTTGCATCTATGTTCATCAGGGATATTGACCTGCAGTTTTCTTTCTTTGTGACATCTTTGTCTGGTTTTGGTAACAGGGTGATGGTGGCCTCGTAGAATGAGTTTGGGAGTGTTCCTCCCTCTGTTATATTTTGGAAGAGTTTAAGAAGGGTAGGTGTTAGCTCTTCTCTAAATGCTTGATAGAATTTGTCTGTGAAGCCATCTGATCCTGGGCTTTTGTTTGTTGGAAGATTTTTAATCACAGTCTCAATTTCAGAGCTTTTGATTGGTCTGTTTATATTTGCTGTTTCTTCCTGGTTCAGTCTTGGAAGGTTGTGCTTTTCTAAGAATTTGTCCATTTCTTCCACGTTGTCCATTTTATTGGCATATAGTTGCTTGTAGTAATCTCTCATGATCCTGTGTACTTCTGCAGTGTCAGTTGTTACTGCTTTTTCATTTCTAATTCTATTGATATGAATCTTCTCCCCTTTTTTCTTGATGAGTCTGGCTAATGGTTTGTCAGTTTTGTTTACCTTCTCAAAGAATCAGCTTTTAGTTTTATTGATCTTTGCTATTGTTTCCTTCATTTCTTTTTCATTTATTTCTGCTCTCATCTTTGTGTTTTCTTTCCTTCTGCTGACTTTGGGGTTTCTTTTTTCCTCTTTCTCTAATTGCTTTAGGTGTAAATTTAGATAGTTTATTTGAGATATTTCTTGTTTCTTGAGGTAGGAATGTGTTGCTCTAAACTTCCCTCTTAGAACTGCTTTTGCTACAACCCATAGGTTTCCGGTCATCATGTTTTCATTGTCATTTGTTTCTAGGTATTTTTTGATTTCCTCTTTGATTTCTTCAGTGATCTCTTGGTTGTTTAGTAGTGTATTGTTTAACCTCCATGTGTTTGTATTTTTTACAGATTTTTTCTGGTAATTGATATCTAGTCTCATAGTGTTGTGGTAGGATAAGATACTTGATACAGTTTCAATTTTCTTAAATTTACCAAGGCTTGATTTGTGACCCAAGATATGATGTATCCTGGAGAATGTTCCATGAGCACTTGAGAAGAAAATGTATTCTGTTCTTTTTGGATGGAATGTCCTATAAATATCAATAAATCCATCTTGTTTAATGTGTCATTTAAAGCTTGTGTTTCCTTATTTATTTTCATTTTGGTTGACCTGTCCATTGGTGAAAGTGGGGTGTTAAATTTCCCTACCATAATTGTGTTACTGTCGAGTTCCCCTTTTATGGCTGTTAGCATTTGTGTTATGTATTGAGGTGCTCCTATGTCGGGTGCATAAATATTTACAATTTTATATCTTCTTTTTCGATTGGTCCCTTGATCATTATGTAGTATCCCTCTTTGTCTCTGGTAATAGTCTTTATTTTAAAGTCTATTTTGTCTGATAAGAGTATTGCTACTCCAGCTTTCTTTGATTTCCATTTGCATGGAATATCTTTTTCCATCCTCTCACTTTCAGTGTGTATGTGTCCCTAGGTCTGAAGTGGGTCTCTTGTAGGCAGCACATATGCAGGTCTTATTTTTGTATCCATTCAGCCAGTCTATGTCTTTTGGTTGGAGCATTTAATCCATTTACATTTAAGGTAATTATCGATAGGTATGTTCCTATTACCATTTTCTTAATTGTTTTGGGTTTGTTATTGTAGGTCTTTTCCTTCTCTTGTGTTTCCTGCCTAGGGAAGTTCCTTTAGCATTTGTTGTCAAGCTGGTTTGGTGGTGCTGAATTCTCTTAGCTTTTGCTTGTCTGTAAAGATTTTAACTTCTCCTTCAAATCTGAATGAGATCCTTGCTGGGTAGAGTAATCTTGGTTGTAGGTTTTTCTCTTTTATCACTTTAAATATGTCCTGCCACTCCCTTCTCACTTGCAGAATTTCTGCTGAGAGATCAGCTGTTAACCTTATGGGGATTCCTTTGTATGTTATTTATTGTTTTTCCCTTGCTGCTTTTAATATTTTTTCTTTGTATTTAATTTTTGATTGTTTGATTAATACGTGTCTTGGTGTGTTTCTCCTTGAATTTATCCTCTATGGGACTCTCTGTGCTTCCTGGACTTGATTGACTCTTTCCTTTCCCATATTAGGGAAGTTTTCAACTATAATCTCTTCAAATATTTTCTCAGTCCCTTTCTTTTTCTTTTGTTTTTCTGGGACCCCTGTACTTCGAATGTTGATGTGTTTAATGTTGTCCCAGGGGTCTCTAAGACTGTCCTCAATTCTTTTCATTCTTTTTTCTTTATTCTACTCTGTGGTAGTTATTTCCAGTATTTTTTCTCCACGTCACTTATCCTTTCTTCTGCCTCATTTATTCTGCTATTGATTCCTTCTAGAGAATTTTTAATTTCATTTATTGTGTTGTTCATCATTGTTTGTTTGCTCTTTAATTCTTCTAGGTCCTTGTTAAACATTTCTTGTATTTTCTCCATTCTATTTCCAAGACCTTGGGTCATATTTACTATCATTACTCTGAATTCTTTTTCAGGTAGACTGCCTATTTCCTCTTCATTTGTTTGGTCTGGTGGGTTTTTGCCTTGCTCTTTCACCTGCTGTGTGTTCCTCTGTCTTCTCATTTTGCTTTACTTACTGTGTTTGGGGTCTTCTTTTCACATGCTGCCATTTCATAGTTCCCATTGTTTTTGGTGTTTGCCCCCAGTGGCTAAGGTTCTTCAATGGGTTGTATAGGCTTCCTGGTGGAGGGGACTGGTGCCTGTGCTCTGGTGAATGAGGCTGGATCTTGTCTTTCTGGTGGGCAGGACCCCATCCGGTTGTGTGTTTTGGGGTTGTCTGTGACCTTATTATAATTTTAGGCCGCCTCTCTGCTAATGGGTGGGGTTGTGTTCCTGTCTTGCTAGTTGTTTGGCATAGGGTGTCCAGCACTGTAGCTTGCTGGTCATTGAGTAGAGCTGGGTCTTAGCGGATTATATGGAGATCTCTGGGGGAGCTTTCGCCGTTTGGTATTACATGGAGCCAAGAGGTCTCTGATGGGCGAATGTCTTGAGCTCGGCTCTCCCACCTCAGAGGCACAGGCCTGACACCCGGCTGGAGCACCAAGACCCTGTCAGCCACATGACTTTTGGGAAGTCTGAAGTCTTATGCCAGCATTCAGTAGGTGCTCTGTAGGAGTTGTTCCACATGTAGATGTATTTCTGATGTATTTGTGGGGAGGAAGGTGATCTCCACGTCTTACTCCTCTGCCATCTTGAAGGTCTCTGATGTTTTCTTATTCTATGATGCTCATCTGTGAGCTAGCTTTAGAGTCACTACCACCTTTCACAACATCCCGCAAAGCAAATGAATTACTGAAGCACATCACCCTCAAGAATGTGAGTGTCTGAGAGAAGACTTCAAATTTATGCCAAGGGTGGATTGTGCTAATGTTGCCACCTAATATCATGATTGGGTTAGGCAAGTGAGTTGCTTTGGGACATGCTGTGGCTTTGGCTTAGCCTTACAATTGAAGTGACCGGGGCAGGTGGCCCTAAGGGCGTGTGGTGATGTGGATGGTGCACCAGATCTCATGTTGGAGACTGAGGATCATGTTCTGGCACTGCCACTTACCAATGAGTGATCTGGACAAGTTTATCAGTCTCTTTCTTTGCCTTTAAGTGAAGAAAATTGTGCTTTACCTGTAGAGTTCTTTTCAGTTCTCAGTATCTGTGAATCAGGCTGTTAGATTATAATTTTCAGTACATGATTCAGCAAATGTTTTCAGCAAGCCTTTGGTATGAGCAGTCTGAAGACAAATGGGAATTCTAGAGATTGCATTTAAAGTGGTACCTAATGGACCCCTGGAATTTTTGTACATTGACACCATGATATAGCTTCATATAGATTGCACATATTAGCATTCTGCTATAATTCCCTGAAGATGTTGGAGCAGTCATCAACCATTTCCTTAAGTAAACCAATTTGTTGCCAAATTCCCCTTTCTCCTTCTACTCTTAACCCTGTGGACAGCACATGAGAATTGAACTCCTGCACTGTTTCTTCTAGTGGTCACAACCAAATTTATGCTACTGCATATTTATGTTTCCTATAAAGTTATTTGCAGACAGTACCATAGATAGTTAAATATGATGAGATGCACACTGATTAAATTGATACTCTTGGTTGTTTGATATTTATGGAGGGAAATAAATAATGAGATTGAGCTAAAGGTTATCTGCAGCAGGAAAGAAAAAGGTCATCTAAGTGTATGAATAGCAATAAACTCCGTTTAAAAATGGTTTCTGTGGGAAATAGAGCTAGTTAGAATTGACTTGTTTTTTGTTGTATAGTATGTACAGTAAAACTTTTCTTTAGGATTTATTTTAAAATATATGACGTTCAGCTTAGCCTCTTAATAGCATTGCCTAATAAAACTGCAGAAATAAATAATTGTATTGGGTAATGGAAACTGGAAGAGGCAATTGAATAAGAGAAAAAATGGTGAAGCACAGCAACTGAAGAATCTTGTTTCAGGGGGTAGAGTTACAGAAAGAACACTAACAATTTTTTTTCTTTTTTATTTATTTTATTTTATTTTTGGCTGTGTTGGGTCTTTGTTGCTGTGCGCAGGCTTTCTCTAGTTGCGGTGAGCGGGGGCTACTCTTCGTTGCGGTTCATGGGCTTCTCATTGCGGTGGCTTCTCTTGTTGTGGAGCACGGGCTCTAGGCTCACAGGCTTCAGTAGTTGCAGCATGTGGGCTCAGTAGTTGTGGCAGGTGGGCTCTAGAACGCAGGCTTAGTAGTTGTGGTGCACGGACTTAGTTGCTCTGCAGCATGTGGGATCTTCCCAAACCAGGGCTCGAACCCATGTTCCCTGCATTGGCAGGCGGATTCTTAACCACTGTGCCACCAGGGAAGTCCCAAGAACACTAACAATTTATCTTTTGATTATCTGAAAGAAATATGGCACATTTGAGGAAGTATAAGGCACAAATGATAACCCTGAAAAAGAAGACGAAGAATGGCTATAATTATGATCTTTATATTTAGAGATTTCCAAATTTGAAGATCATGTAAACATTCCTTTGGACAGTTTCAAAATTAGAATGTATATCAAGTCTTATTAGGCATGTACTCAAGTGCTAAGTGGTGGAGATATATCTAGAACACCAAGATGGCACCATGATAATTAAAGAAAGGGACTTCCTCAAAAAACTTATTATCAAAAATGAAAGCTTTAAAAATGTGTGTGCCCCTTGATGCAGAAACTTCATGATCAAGAATGCATCCCAAGAAAACATAGATACACATGACAATTTTCTTTGATGGTAGTTAGTCAGTTTTATTTATAATTAAAAAGAGAAAGAAAGAAAAACTAGAAATGACTCACATTTCCATCAATAAGTAATTGTTTACATAAATTGTGCACACCCATACAAAGGGAGACTATTTTAATGATACGGGATAGGATGGGGGCCATTTAGTGCAGGAAGCAAGGGGAGGAGTATGGTGAACATTTCTGCTTTCTTGTAGTCTGGAAAATTCTCAGATAAATGAAGTTTATCTTAGAAATCTTTCAACTTTCCTTTCTGTTCTCTCTCCTTTTGAATTCTAAAATCCTCAAGCTAACTCAGTCACTATAACAACTCTATGTCACAAAGTTATGTAGACTCATCTCTCCTAAACTATTATGATTCTTCTCTTCCTTCACTAATAAATCCACAGAATCTCTCAAAAGATTCTGGGGTTTTGTTTGGATTTTTTTTCATTACAATCACAACATGGCAGCAGTGCTGGGATTCTAATGAAGGGTTTGTGTTACTGTTTTCTAAGAAGAGATAATCTAGAAATTAAGTGTTTGAAGTCAGTGAGTGCCTGCAGTATTTTTCATAGAATCAGATCACATTTGTTCTGTGCACTAGCAGTAGCAAACAACTGATATTTTTAGTGGCAAATTGTCCCACTCCTACACTGGCAAGGCAAATCATATGCAGTTAAAAGCAGAAAAGGGCATCAAACACTTCGAGGCTGCTTGTTAATGGGTTTCCCTTTTTGCAAAGAACATGACTAATTACATCTGAGTATATTTTCTCTTAATTTTTTAAAGCACTTTTACATCTCCTTTCATTGTGTTCTTATAATCACCTGTGCAGAAGGTAGGTGACATACTATTGCACCCATTTGAGAAATGATGAAACCGAGACACAAGGATTTATTTGTAGAGCAGTAATAGAACGCAGGGTGTCTGACTCTGAGCTGGACATTTTCTCTTATAGATCACAAGCAGGAGCCCCCTCTGGCCAATAAATTCCTACTATAGAAGTGAGGTAGAATGTGAAGCTATTCCCAGGGACTCAGCTTGGGCTTATAGTTTTGCAGTTCCATTAAAAAACAAAAAATCAGAGCAGCTGTTTGTTTTTGATGGGGACAGAGAAATGGAAGATTTTCTATGCTGAGGTAATGATACATCTAGACCAGTGGTTTTTAACCAGGGGCAATTTTGCCCCCTCCCCTCAGCCCTCCCCCAAGGATATCTGGCAATGCCTGGAGACATTTTTTTTTCTCATTTATTTATTTTATTTTTTCTTTTTTTACATCTTCATTGGAGTATAATTGCTTTACAATGGTGTGTTAGTTTCTGCTTTATAACAAAGTGAATCAGTTATACATATACATATGTCCCCATATCTCTTCCATCTTGCGTCTCCCTCCCTCCCACCCTCTGTATCCCACCCCTCTAGAGACATTTTTGATTGTCTTAACTGGGAGGGAGTATTACTGGCATCTCATGGGTAGCAACTAGGCCTCCTGCTAAATATCCTACAAAGCACAGGACAGACCCCACAACAAAGAATTATCCTGTTCATAATGTCACCAGTGCTGAGACTTGAGGAACCCTGATCTAGATGTCTCTCTGCCTTGGTTAATGGTGGTTGGCATGCTCTCAATTAGTCACATGTTCAGTCTCTGCCGTCAGAATTACATAAACTAATGATGGGCAAAACTTTTAAAAAGAGTTCCATAATGTGTTCCCTTTCCGTCCCATATGGTTCTTCCTCTTAATTCTTCACCTCCTCTCTCAATCCTTGCTCCCCAGTTGTCATCCTCCCCACCTCCCCAGCTTAATTCATATTTCTGTGTTTCCCCCAGCCTTTTCCTCTTTGACATCAACTGATGTGGTACCTCTCCACTCTGGCCCCTCTCACTTGCTCTCAGACTGAGCACAAAGTCTGGCAGAGACTGGGTGATGGATGAAGTTGCAGGCCCTTGGAGGCACCACCAGGAATGCTGACTGGGTCTCTCTTGGGAACTGCCTATCTCAGAGCATCTGCTATTAGTTTTGAAAGCCTGCCCAGAGTGCCTTAAAGAAAACCCACAGGCTAATTTTCCCAAAAGCAGAGTAAACTATGCTTCTCTTGGGAGGAGGACAAACAATTATATTCCACACTGCCCTACACATTGTAACCCTATTTGCTTAATATTAGCGAACTATGCATAGGTAGTCTCTGGACATTCAGATATTTTCAGCTTGCTCTTAGACAGTGGCAGAATTGAATGTACTAAATAAGAGGAGCAATTAGAGTATTAAAGAGAGTTTCTGATTTTGGGGGAAGGAAGGAGGTAGAGAGGGCCAAATTATTTTGGTATTTTCTTTTCCAAAAGAATGCTGACATGGATGAGAAGCATTATCCACATCTCAGTAATAAAGATTAGAACTACATATCTTAAAGAAGTGACTTCTTGAATATGATTGGGCTAACCACGACTTTTTTTTTTTTTTTTTTTTTTTTTTTGCGGTACGCGAGCCTCTCTCTCTGTTGTGGTCTCTCCCGTTGCGGAGCACAGGCTCCGGATGAGCAGGCTCAGCGGCCATGGCTCACGGGCCGCTCAGCAGCATGTGGGATCTTCCTGGATCAGGGCATGAACCTGTGTCCCCTGCATCGGCAGGTGGACTCTCAACCACTGCGCCACCAGGGAAGCCCATCCACGACTATTTTAATCAGTCTCATTAGGATTGGCTCTGAACTAGGTAAAATGTGTCAGTTTCTTCAGCTGAATTTTCATCTAGCTAGCAGTTCTCAAAGTGTGGCCCCCATAACCTTGAGGCCTTGTGAGGTGCTTTCAGAAAATCTGAAAGGTCCAAATTTTTCTCATAATGATATTAAGAAATTATTTGCTTTTCTTTTTTGTGTACCACTCTCCTCACTCATTTTGCAAAGGAATGGTTATGAGAACCCCTGGTGCCTTGCCACAAGTCAAGCAGTGGCTTTCAAGTGTACTAGTTTCCAATGTCTTCCTCACCTCCATGCACTCGCAGTAAAAAGAAAATTCAGTTTTATTTAAAATTTTACTTAAGATCCTGTTGAAGCAGTAGAAATTATTAATTTCTGTCAAACCTTGACCCTTGAATACCCATATTTTTAATATTCTGGTTGACAAAATGGGAAGTACACATAAAACACTGTGGCTACATATTGAAGTACAGAAGTGCAGTAGTTGTCTTGAGAAAAAGCACTGTGCAGTTGTTTGAGTTGCAAGCTGAACTAGCTAATTTTTCCATGGAGCACCATGTTTACTTGGAAGAACTACTGAAATACAAACTATGGTTATTCAAACTTGGGTGTTTGGCAGAACATTTCAAAAAAATAAATGAAGTGAACCTATTATTTCAAGTGAAAAAAAAACCTACAATATTTTCTAAAGTTAAAATTTGAGTTAAGCAAAAATTAGAATTTTGGAAAACTTATATCCACCACTGTGAGTTTGACAGTTTCTGAATACTAAAAGACTTTTCTAATAAGATGAGTGGTGATATTAATTAATGTGATTGTATAGTATTGTATAAGGAAACGTGTCAACATTGGGAAGACCTGAATAAATCTTTGTACTGATATTTTTGATATAAGCAATGAATAATGTTACCAAATCATGGATGGGTGGAAGATTCATTCAAAGTGCAAGACAGACCAATGGATCTTAATGTAGCAGAGTAGGAGAAGTTCATTGATGTGAACTTTTTGTTCACAAAAAAGCAATGAACCAAGTTTGTTGGTTTCAGATTCAGACTGCAAATAACCTTTAAAATACCACAACTTACTGGGTTTTGGTGTAGTATCAAATAGTCATATTAACAATTATCTGAAAAGGCTATTAATATGCTCCTTCCTTTTCCAAATACATATCTATGTAAGGCCAAATTTTCTTCATATACTTCAACCAAAACAACATGTTGCAACAGATGGAATGCAGAAGTAGATGTAAGAATCCAATTGTCCTGTATTAAGCTAGACTTTAAAGACCTTTGCAAAATGTAAAATAGTATCTCTCGTCTCACTAATTATTCTTTGCTTTAGGGAAAAATAGCTCTTTCTCACAAAACTTAGTTATGTTAACATGTAATGAAAGGGGATATTCATATTATTTTTTTTTGGAAGAAAAATTGTATTTTTTTTTTTTTTTTTTTTTTTTTTTTTTTGCGGTATGTGGGCCTCTCACTGTTGTGGCCTCTCCCTCTGTGGAGCACAGGCTCTGGACGCGCAGGCTCAGCGACCATGGCTCATGGGCCCAGCCACCCCGGGGCATGCGGGATCCTCCCGGACCGAGGCATGAACCCGTGTCCCCTGCATCGGCAGGCAGACTCCCAACCACTGTGCCACCAGGGAAGCCTTTCATCATATTTTTGAAATACTACCATATAGGTTCAGAAACTGTTAGAAATTATTAGCATGTGAACAATTCAAATTATCATCAGTTTGAAAAAGGGGTTATTAAATTACTTTCAGATGACCAATATTAAACTCAAATATATTTTCAAATCATATTGGGTTTGAGTTATGCTCTTTATGTTGACATGCAGATTATTTCAAATTCTGAATTAGTAATATCTAAATGAATGTTTTTTATAACCTCTTTATATCTGTTCATTGTATTAGATTTAACTATGAGAAACTGTCAATATTCTCTCATTTTTTGACATAAAAATGACAACTTCATGTGGCTCAACTTAATGCAATTTTGAAAACACAGAAGATTAATGAAATCATTTAAATTAGGTTAAAAATTATATAAAAAGTATAGACAATAAAAAAACGGCCTATGTAAAAACCCCAAGTCCTAGTCCCATACCCCAGCATTCTGAGAGAACTACTGCCAACAATTTCCTGTATATCATTTTACAAATTGTCCATGGACACACAATCATACATATATCTGCTAAAACATACATACAAGTGGAATCATACTAAACAAACTACTCTGCAAATTGCTTTTTTTGCTTAATATATTTGGATATCATTTCATTTGATTCATATATGTAGTTCTATTCCCTTTTTAAAGTTCTATTAATCTATTGGAGGATGTACAATAATTGACTACTGAATTTAAAAAATATTGACAATAATAATGTCCATATGGTAAAATGCACTAATCTTAAAGTTTATTTTCTGCATGTGTATATACATGTGCATGTACATTAATTTCTACATGTATATATATGCCTGTGTAACTGCCACCTATATTGAAGTATAGAATATTCCCAGCATTCTAGAAGACTCCACCAAGTTGATTTTTGGGAAGGAAGAAATTTTCCTCTATTTTTCTAGGTTCTTCTGACTGGTCTAAGAATTAAATTGACATGAGACATATTAACAGGAGAAAATCACACAGAAGTTTAATAACATGTTAACGTGGGAGAGACCCAGAAAAACTGAGTAACTCTTCAAAAGGGCTGAAGCCCTCATCTTAAATACCATCTTCAGCTAAAGACAAAAGAGAATGTTGGGAGTAGTGGTTTGGGACTTCAAGGGGGTGGAATGCAATTTACAGGGAGATGGAAAGCAAAAGTTTGGTAAATAAATGTTTGCTGGGCCATACAGAGACAATGGGACACAGAGAGGCATTTTAACAAACAGGCTTTGCTAGGTTCTTCCCTGTCTATGTAGTTATCTATGGTGATTGCTCCTGTCCTGGAACAGGTCCTCCATCTACATTCTTTAGGCAGTTGGGGGGAAGGTCAAAGATTTCTTCCTGAGTGTTTTGGGCCTTGATTGTTTTCAGCTCAAAATAATCCACATACCAGAGAGACCTTTTGGGGTGGCAAATTTCGCTCCCCAGCTGTTCCCAGCTAATACCACCCCAACCCAGCCACCATTATTCTGATTTTTATCAACATAGTTTGATTTTGTCTGTTCTTAATCTTCTCATAAATAGAATCATACTGTATGTTTTTGGTATGTGAGTGCCTGATTTCTTTTGCTCAACATCAGTTCTCTGAGATCAATCCACATTATTGTGTGTAGTAGTAGTTTGTTCCTTTTTATTGCTGTATAGTCTTCCATTGCATGAATTTATCCATTCTACTGTTGATAGACACTTGGTTTTTTATTTTTAAAGTTTTAGATGTTATGAATAAAGCTTTCATGAGTATTCTTTACACGTCTTTTAGTGGACATATGTATTCATTTTATTTGGTATATTTTACCAAATGATAGAATATACCAAATAAAATATTCCAATTTATTCTTTGATGATTTAGGAACTTTTGTGTTAACCTTTTAAATATTAATGATTATTGCAAAAGTGCTACAGATGGTCTAAACCTGGGATGACTCTGGAAGTTTCTTTTAAAAATAAATTTTTGCTATCATGTGTTTCTTACCATTTGAGAGCTTAAATTAATGTTTTTAAATCAATATTTTACCTAATTCAGATCTTTTAAATAAAACATTATTTCAGTAGCATATCATAAGTAAAAAAAAAAAAAACAAATTGAGGGTACTACATCACTTCATTTTTACCAAAATGACACTCAATAGTAATTTTTAGCAAATTATTTTTTTGGTTTAATCTTTAAACAAACTACAACATTTAGAATAAACTTAAAAAACTTAACTTACAACTTACAACAAACTAACAAACAAACTTAACATTTAGAACAATCTGACATTATCACCTGTTTCTAAACATAAACATGGTTCTGGTTATTCACTGCTTGAAACTACAATTATTAATAAATTAATATTACTAGAAATAGGTTTATTAGTATGGTTTCTTTCTTTTGATTAAATACTGAGTGACCAAAGTATATTTTTAAAATAAAGTATCACCTGTGGTAATTTATGGATGGGGAATTTTTTAAAACACTGGAAACCATACATTGCTCTCATGCTCTAGGTGTTTATATTAAGTTGCCTACTTGACACCTCTGCTTCAACATCTGGAACTCAAAAGTTCTAAAATGGAATCCTGACTTCCCACCCCTTTCTAATGTACTTCTCTCCTCTCCCCACTTCCACCTGTTCCTCTTCCAGTCTTCCTCACTTCAGAAAAAGGCTCACCCACTTACCCCTTGCTTAAGCCAGAATCCCAAGCTTTATTTCGGATTCCTTCGTCTTCTTACATTCCACCCATCAGGGAGTTCTGTCATTTCTCCCGCATAACCGTCTCTTATTTGTTCTCTCCTTCCCCTCCTCAGTGCAACAGTAGCCCAAGCCACTAGCTTCTCTTGCCCAGACCTCCAAAATAGTCTCTTTTCTGGTGATGGTGGTTTCACTTTTTTTTTTTTTGGCTGCACCACGAGGCTTGTGGGATCTTAGTTCCCCGACCAGGGATTGAACCTGGGCCCAGGCAGTGAAAGTGCCGAGTCTTAACCACTGGACCACCAGGGAATTCCCAAGTGTTTTCACTTTTGACACCCTCTGTCTGTTCCCCACAGAGCAGTCAGAATAATTTCTAACAACATAAATCAATTTTATTCTCCTGCTTACAACTCTTACCATAACATCTGAAAAAGAAATTCAACTCATTACTATGGTCTACTAATCCAGAGTAATGTGGCATCTACTAACCTGTCCCACCTCATCTGGTGCCATTAAGCTCTAGCTACATGGCCTCCTTTTAATTCCTTGAGCATGTCACTCAAGCCCTTTCCCACCTCATCCCTTTTCACATGCAGTTTCCTCTCCTTAGGAGACTCCTTACCATCTCACATGGTTTGCTCCTTCTCAGCATTCCATTCTCAGCTTAACTCTAACCTCCTTGGAGTGGCCTTTCCTCATCACCTGATCTAAGTAGCCACTATCTTTTATTCTCCTACTCTATTTTTTAAGTAGCACTTACTCAAAATTGTAAATATATATGAATTGGGCTTCCCTGGTGGCGCAGTGGTTGGGAGTCCGCCTGCCGATGTGGGGGGCGCGGGTTCGTGCCCCGGTCCGGGAGGATCCCGCGTGCCATGGAGCGGCTGGGCCCGTGAGCCGTGGCCGCTGGGCCTGCGCATCCGGAGCCTGTGCTCCGCAGCGGGAGAGGCCACAACAGTGAGAGGCCCGCGAAAAAAAAAGAAAAAAAAAATATATATATGAATTTTCTTGTTTATTATCTTCTTTGTTGCATCAGTTAAGATTTGGTTCAACTGCCAACCAAAATACAGTGGCTGGAAAAGATAGTGGTTCATTTTTCTCTCATATAAACAAAGTTTAGAGATAGGTAGATCAAGGTTAGTATGATAGCTCTATGATCCTAAGAGATCTAGGTTCCTTCTCTCTAGCTGCTCCACTGAATTCATCATGTGGCTTCCACTTCACAGTTCAAAGTGGTTGCTCAAGCTCCAGACATCATGCTTTTATTTCCTCCATCAGCAATCAGGAAGGTAAATGTGGTCTTTATGCAAGGTGGGGGAGGTTACAAACACAGTTAAAAGTCATGAGTTCTTTAATGTTGGTTCAAGCAAAGATTAGCAATTGGTGTTAAAACTATTTTAGGTAAATGGCTGATGAGAAAAGGACCTCCATAAAGTGCCCCCCAAAACTCTACACAGATTTCTTTTTGTCCATAAGGAGAAAAAAGTAGCTTTATAGTGGAGGAGTCAGGCCGTCATCAGTTTAACCCAGTACCGTAGTTAAATATGCTGTGCCTCTTGATGTGACCGAAGTACACAGTACCACCTGTGATGTAATCTTGCCAAAAACTTTTGAGTCTAATTGGACCTTTTGTTATAACTTCCAGTTTTATAGGAATTACAAGGAAAAGAGAAATGAACTAAATGATACCCTGAGGAAGCAATCAGACAGATTGAGGAATTGGGACAATTGTCACTGTCTCTGTCTCTTTAATATTTCAGTATCATGACTATAGGGACTAATTTATTTTAAGAAAACTGAGGGAACATAACAACTAGATGTGATGTGTGGTCCTCAATTCGATCCTGGTTTGGACTAACCAGCTATAAATGGCATTGTGTAGACAACTGGAGAAATGTCAATATGAGTGGGTATTAGGATATGATATACTGTTAAGGAATTATTAATAATCAGCTGTGATTATGTTATTTTGGCTATGTAGGAAAATGTTCTCAATTTAAAGGATACATATTAAAATTCAGGGGAAGAATGATGACTGCTATTTACTTAAAATTCTTCAGCATAACAAATTGGGGGTCTATTTCTCAAGAAGAAGGGGATAATGGATACTGGGGGCCAACAAGAAGTCCACCACTAGACTGTAAGCTGTATGAGGGCAGGGACTATGCCTGTTTTGCTTCCTACTCCATAACCACTGTTTAACGCAGGACCCAGCATGGAGTAGGCCCTTCAGATATATTTGTTAAATGAAGGAATAAATGAGTATGGGAAAGAAATGCAGAAATTACCCATGATTTCCACTAACGCTGAAAATTCAGCAGACATTGCTTAAGAGATCATGGTACTTGAAAAATAAGTACAACTGAAACATAACCATGTGCTATAATTGTAATTAAAAAGATAAGAAAAACTATAAAACTTCAACAAAAAACCCCCCAAAATCCCAAAAGGTAGAAAACATTAAAATGGTAAAATAATAATGAGCAGGATACTATTATTAATTTTATTGCCCTGTACCTATTTCTTTTGGAGTCCAGGACATCGAACTGGCATTTTGTAATAAAAGAAAAATAACCAAATATGAAAAACTAAATTCCATGTGTTTTTCAGGAGATTGTTAGAAATTCAAGTAGATATTTTTCTTCTCCTTACTCCCCACCTTCTCTCTTCTTCCTACTCCTGCAATAGTAAGATAGCCAGACACCCACTGAAACAGAGCAAGACCCTGCTGGGCCTTCTCAGGGACAGACCCCCTGTGTCCCCTAGTTTGTAAAAAAAACTTTAGCCTTCTAGGCCTTCCCTGAATTCCAAAGAGCAAATTTAATCAGAGGAGTGAAAAAAACAAACAAATAATCCCCCCAAACACCTGCAGAAACAAAGGAAAACAGTCAAGCAAGACAAAATAATAATAGTTCAGCCATAAAACAAAGTCAAGGACCTTTAGTTCCTCCTCAGGGGCTATAGATAATATCCTGAGCCATATCCTTGAGTTGTTTTGCAGATACTAAAACTCCCACCAGATAGAAGAAGCTAACTGCATGATGACCATGAGCATGTAGCCCCCAGGTGCTGGAGCCTGAGGATTGATAACACTGACCCCTGTAACATCACCCTGTTACCTCACCATCAACCAATCAGTAGAATGTCCACAAGCTGATCAGGCAGCCCTCAACTCTCTTCCTCACCTTGCCTTTAAAAATCCTTCCCTGAGAGCCATTCGGGAGTTTTGAGCAGTAGCTATCCATGTGCCTTGCTTGGCCTTGCAGTAAACACTGTACTTTCCTTCACCATAATCTGATGTCAGTAGATTGGCTTTATTGTGCTTCGGGCTGGTGGACCCAAATTTGGTTCGGTAACACCATTTGCTGGCTGTATCTCCTACTGATTAGCCAACCACATTCCAGGAGAGTTTTCTCCTTTCTGGCATCTTTAATTGAAAAGTAATAATTAAATTTTTACTATATGTATGAAGTTATTTTTTAAAAAAGAAAAAAACTGATTAAGTCTAAATCATAGATCTTATTCTCAGGGGGTCAGGATCAACACAGGTAAAACAAAAGTAAAAAATGCCAAAAATACCTTATTTTTTCCTCATGCTTTACATTTACAAAGAGCTTTGAAAACAAAATTTCATTTATTCCTGAAATGATACCTTGCTGCAGGCTGAATAACAAGAGATTAATTGACTTGCTCAAGGTCCTCTCCGTAGTTAGAAATCTGGTATCAGAAGCCTCGTTTTCTGACTCTGTCCCACATCCCTCATGTATGGCACTACCTCTGAAAGCCAAAACTTAAGACCAGCATTGCATTTTTGACTCTGCAGTGTGCCAAGGACAGCTAACTGAGCTACCTTATGACTGAAGTACATTTTGACTTAGAGATGATTTCTAAAGCTTTCTGTCCTTTCTGTGGGATTTTTTCCCCCATTTTTCTTAGCAACCAAGAAGCACCACTTTATTTTCCCTGTTCTCCTGGCTGAGCTCCTTCAGCTGCACCCAATGTGATCATCCAGAGAGAAAGAAAACCTCCAACTACCGTGAATCGCGCTTAACCCAATAGGAGATCATTGTGGATTCTACTAGGAGAACTTCAGCTAAAATTTCCTCCACACAGCAAAGCTGTGAAATGCATGCCAGCTGAAAGTGGCTGGTAGCTGGCATGTATACCGTAGTAATCCCTTAGGAGTAAAAAAGAATCTGTGATTTTGAGTGGTGCATTTAACATTATCACCACCTACACATTCAGTTAAAAGCTGTTCATGGCTGAAGAGAAACCCCTGATTCCCTCCCACGTCATATCTCAGCTTCGTTTTGGTGTGAGCTGTGGGCGGCTTCATCAAGAATGTTTGTACCCTTTACCCAGAGCAAACATTCCCATAGTGCAACACTTGTAGGTTCCATAAAATAGAAAATCAATTTAGTAATATTTAATAATAAGTAAATAATAAAAATACAATAAATCAAAAAAATATCTTCTCTGACTTTCCCCTCTCCTTTATCCCCTGTATATCACTAATCAGCCCCTGAGGTCTCTCCATTTTTTTTAAGCCCCTCAAATATATTATTTATTTCCACTCTACCACCCTTGTTTAAGTTCTTTTCATCTTCAGTACTACAAAAAAACCCAATGAAATACCCTTACTACCCATTTTCCCTTCACTTTCTCCAAGTTATTCTTTTCATGTTCCAAATAGTTTTATTGAATCAAGTTCTTTTCCAGCGCAAACATACAATGACTTGTAAAGCCTTAGCTGCTCTGACATTCCAGGTCCTCTAGAATATGGTCTCCCCTTACCTATGTGACCTTATCTTGTTTTCCTAATAATAATTATTATTATTTCCTAACAACAATAGTAATTGCTATTGAGTACGCAAATCGCAGACTCTGTGTTATGTGCTGTTCCTGTTCAATTTGCTAATGCAAACTCTTGCTACAGCTAGTTCTATGTCCGTATGATTCCCACGTAGGCTTTGCTCTTTTCTATAGTGTGCTCTATTTCTATATCTTCTATGTCCCCAAATTCTACTAACTAAGATGTTTAATACCACCGTATGATTATTTAGTCATTTCAGGTATGTAAATTTACCTCCTGTAAGTTGCCATATATTGGCAGCCATGGATGGGCTTCAAAGGGTGCATGAACCATTTAAGAGAGTATGTTTTGCATTTGTGCATTTTTCCTAGGTCAGGAGATCTCATAGCATCCCAAAGAGGTCCATTGAGGGGGCTGAGTTACTCTCTGGATGCCAAGCCATACTGTCAGTCATTCCTACTTAAGCATAGGAAATATATATCTTACTGCATACCCTATGATCCTCCACTGTAAAAAAACTTCTAGCGAAGGTGCATGGGCCTGAGTTTTAAAATTCTGATCTGTTTTTTCACTCTGTATTAAATGAGGTGTCCTGAATTTTGATGTGGAAAATACTATTACTATATGCAGAGCTTATTTCAACAATAATTTTAAATTAAATATTTTTGAATAGGTAATACAATTACACAATTTGAAGGTCAAAACTACATAAAAAGGATAACCAGAGAAGTCTCACTCTTACCTGCCTTTTACAGATAACGATCATCAAAAAAGATTTTAATACCATAGATAATAAAATAATGTCTGTAACTACATTCATCAACACTCTTTTGTTTGCAGGTAACAGAAATTTATTTCATACCAGTGTAAACAACAGCAAAAAAGAAATTTCTTTAAAGAATGGAGTATCTCAAGGAAGGCAGATAGTACAGCCAGGTTTCAGGAAGGATTAGAACCAGGAGTTGGGAATCTATCAAGAACACAGCAGCCAATTTTTGTCTGACTTACTGTGCTCATTGGCTTCAGTTCTCTCTTTCTTTCTTTCCAAACTGACTTGGTTGCTTTGGCTGCATGAGGCCAAACATAGCTACCCCCTTCCTCCTGAGTATACTCATCCTCAGTTCAGATGACCAGCCCAGCTTCTTATCTCTCAGGGCTAATTCTTAGAGACAGATAAAGAGACAGAGACAGAGAGATTGAGGTGCTGTTTGGCCTGACTAGGGTCATGTGTGCATCCTTGGTTGATCAGCTCTGGACAGGCGAGCAGGGAAACAATACAAACATAGATGCCAGGGATTAAGCCCTGTGTAAGGAAGTTAAAGCAAAGGGGTGTGGACCAGCCTAATATCCCTCAAAGTGCCTACTAATGCAGTCTTGGTCAACTAGCTTTTAATTTTCATGGCCCTGAGGCCACCTTTGTTTCAGATAGGTACCCAGTGCTGATGATCTCTTTTCGTTTTGGCAGGAAACAACACAGAGTACGAGTAGCATACTCTCCTGAGACCTGGAGGACTGCTTATCCTAATTTTTTTTTTTTTTTTTTTTTTTTTTTTTGGCCACACCATGCGGCTTGCAGAATCTCAGTTTTCTGACCAGGGATTGAACTGGGGCCATGGCAGTGAAACCCCAGAATCCTAACCACTAGGCCACCAGAGAACTCCCCTGCTTATCCTATTTTTATTTAAAGTTTCCCTGGGTTAATTCTCACACTAGCTGATGCTTATATTATCACCTCTGGTTACCTCCTGGATGTCTCCTAGTCAGGAACAAGGACCACTGCCTAATGACCAATTACAACAGTGCAGAGTAATGTGTAGCTCATACCAGATCCTTCCTTCCATCTCTGTTTTGAAGAAGGTGAGGGTGAATGCCATGAAGAAAGATAGGTATTGCCTAAGTAACAATATCAAATTTTAATACATAAGGAATATGGCTCTAAAGTACTTACATGTCATAATGGTGCTAAATGAACTTCACGGATGTTATTTCTTCTCAATACTTTTCTTATCTATGAGCTCAGCATGGTATTAGTAGAAGCTATTTGAGAAAAGCAAAAGAGACACTGTCTTTTTAGGTGAGATTTTCCAGCAGAACAAATGTTAGCAGTCTTCCATCCATCTTTCCTTCCTTATATCCTTCCTTCCTTGTAAATATAGCAGTGTCTTCTCAGAACTTCCCAGGACTTGTACTGTCTGAAATTCTTATTTCACTGCATAAAATATCCTACATAATGTTTATGAATAAAAACTAAACTGCATAGTGTACTTCCGTGTGCTCTTATAAGTATTTTATGATTACTCAACTAATCCTTGAAACCAGTCTTTGAGGTGGCCACGATTATTATCCCTATTTTACAGATGAGGAATGAGGCAAAGAGAAAATAATTGTTCAAAATCACAAACCTAGTAAGTGAGACTGTCAGGATTTAAAGACGTTTGGCTCTAGAATCTATGCTTTTAACCCCTACCTCCACTATCTCAGAGTGAAGGCGATTCTTCAAAACAGTGATTGTCAACTTGTTTAACATGTTTTAGAATATATTCTGGGGGCATACTTAACAGGAATGACAAATCTGTCGATGCAGTTCATTTGTGAGGCCGCAGAATGAAGTGTGTCTGAACTGGTCTGGTTGTTGTTTACCTCTCTAGTCATTTCTTTAGGGCTTACCTTTGGCAAATGCCACCTTTCTCACAAGCTTTACATTTGGAAACTGTTTGTGAATAAAAAAATTTTTGAGAGCATTCTAGCTCCAAATAGACATAATATTTTCCCTTCCAAGTTGTTATTATTTGTAATAACATTGCTCACTTGAATGCTTCTCTTCTCCTAGGTGGTGGTCACTCGTACTGGCTATAACAGCAGAGCTCTGCTTGGAGGTGGCAAAAGAGATGAAAGTAAAATTGATAAATTAGCTTGGTGAGACTTGAGAATGGAATAGGACAAGATGGGTTATTGCTTTGGAGAGGTTTTGATCTAAATATGGAAAGTGATTATGAAGTGTTTGTAAAGCTTTGGAGAATCAGTATGACCCTATAAAGACAACAGGCAGGAATGCCATGCTTGAATTGTAATCTACAAGCTAAGACCCTACAGGGCTCATCACTCCCTAAATATGTTCTCAGAGAGATTTCCAATAAAATCATATACACATACATAATGACTGACATATCGAGTTAGGGTACATTTGAGATTAGTGAGGAGGAATACAAATTCAGATTGGGCAGCAGAGCTGTATGCCTTTCTCCAGCCACTTTAAGTTATGATGGTGCAAGAATAGAGAAAGCAGGATTGGATTTAACTGAGCTTGTGGTTTCACCAAGCTAGATAGGGGAAGGGAGTTGAGAGAGTCTTTGCTATTCTCAACTATTTGTTCTTCTATGTAAATTTTCAAAGTACCTTGTCAAGTTTCATGTAAAAGTCTCGTGATTTTGATTTGAACTTCCTTGACCATACTAATCAGTTTGGGACTAATTGCCTCCTTTATGATACTGAATCTTCTTATAACTCTTCATATCTTTGTCTCTATAATATCTTTTAACGAAGTTTTAAATTTTTCTCCAAAAAAATAAATAAATAAAAGAAATCACATGTACTAAATCTAGCAACAAAGGACATGAAGAAAAATTGTCTATCACTTCCTTGTTCAGTATTTTCATAGTTAAAGCTGTTTATGAAAATTTTCTGTCTAGGTTTCATCATAAAATTGTGAAATACGTTATTACTGTCTCAAATTCTTCCTTTGAGACTCAAACGGTTTAGTAATAACAAATGCTGTAACTTGGCTGCCGATTTGGAAATAGTTCTCTTGTAGCTGTTTGCTGAGTTTTTATCCTTTGAGTAGGCTGTCTTGCCTCTCTCAGGGATATTGTGTTATATCTCCCTTGGAAAAATACACCTTCCCTCCCCTCCGCTCCCTTCCTCTCACCTTCCCTTCCCTTTTTCCTTCCCTCCCCTCCCCTCCACTTCCCTTCCCTTCCCTCCCCTCCCCTCCCCTTCCCTTCCCTTCTCTCCCCTCCCCTTTCCTTTTTCCTTTCCTTTCCTTTCCTTTTCAGCTTAGTTCCCTTACATAACATAAAATTTAGAAAGGCAATGTCTTCAAGAGAATGTGTAAAGGTTATAAGGCATCATGCATTATTTTAATTAATCACTCAAGTCCACACTGATTATATTAGATTTTTTGAAATCCAATAATTTGACTAAAATGAGGGTTCTCTTTTTGTGTGTGCACATCCGCATGCATGTAAAATTTGGCTATGTTTGTATTAGCTTCCTAAGGCTGCCATAACAAAATACCACAAACTGGGTGGTTTAAAGAAACAGAAATGTATTCTCTCACACTTTTGGAGGCTAGATGTAGGAAATCAACGTGTTGACTGGGCCATGCTCCACCCAAAGCCTCTAGGATCCTTCCTTGCCTCTTCCAGATTCTGGAAGCCTTGGTGTTCCTTGGCTTGTGGCAGTATGACTCCAATTTCTGCCCCATCTTCACGAGGCTGTCTTCCCTATGTGTCTCTGTCTTCTACTTTTCTTAATAGGATTCCAATCATATTGGATTAAGGGCCCACCCTACTCCATTATGACCTCATCTTCACTAACTACATCTGTGATGACCCTATTTTCAAATAAGGTCACATTCTGGGGTACTGGGGTTAGGACTTTAACATATCTTTGGGGAGGACTCAATTCAACCCACAGCAATATCCCTTGTAAGCTTTTTAGGAATATAGGCATATTAATTTAAAAATGTAACTTTACCTTTGTTATTTGAAATAGAGAAAAGAAACAAATGAAGGAATATACTATTAAAATCTGCAGTGATAAAATTTTGCATGTCAACCAGGCTTTTATGGGAACTCTTCATTTTCTACTTCAGCAAAAGCTTGGAAGGCAATGTTTTTTATATTTTTGATTAAGATATTTGGCTGAATCACTGAATTTAATATAGTTTTCTTGAATATATTTCCAAGCCTGTTCAACTTTCTACATAGTTTTCATATTTGCTTTTAGAAATGAGAAAGATAAAGTTAGAAGAGAAGCTCATCTAAGTTAAACACACCATGTGACTATCCTCTTTCTCTTTTTTTTCTTACTTTCTTTCAAGAAAGGCTCTAAAGAATCTTGTTACATTTATAAAGACTTCCAAATGCTGTAATAAATCTGCCGGCATCATCTTTAATTCAGAGCATTGTTGCAACTCTCCTACTGTAAAATACAACTTTCTGAGCTGTTTATCCCAATATTTGATGTTGGCACTAGAGAGAAATTAAAGGCTAAAAATAAACAATTAAAAATGATCTTGAAGGTAGATCAGAGTGAGAGAGTCATTAGGTTTAACCCCCTGATTCACAGATGAGGATATTGAAGCCCAGTTGCTCCTGAAGGTCACCAAGCTGGGGATCTAGAATCTTGCTCTACTGAATCACATCGTATTTTCTTCCATATCTTATTCAAAACTTGTACAAAAGGTGAAGAATAGTTGGCACTGAGTTGTACACTTTAAATGCATGAATTGTATGGTATGAGAATTATACCTCAATAAAGCTGTTTAAAAAAAGATTAATGGCTGGGTTTCAGAGGTTCAGCAATGAAAGCACAATACGCTTAGGAAACATTCATTTTAAATAATAGCTTCTTTTTTAAAAATTGCACAGTACATAGTCACCTGAAAACAGTAACTAGCCCCAATTCTAAGATCTAAATAACAACTTAAGCTAGACTTAGTTTTATTTACAGCACTATCAATTTCATAGAGATAGGAGGTGATTTAGAGAAGGAAAATTGTTTAAGAAATAGTCTTAGAACATTTGTTGACACCCAGAAAAGTCTGCACACATTTATAAGGTTAAGTTAAAATGTAAACTCTTAAGTAATGCTCTGTCATGGAGCTTGAAGTATCATACTGCAAGTTCACCTTTCCAGAGGGCAAATTAGGTTAACAGGAAACTTCGTGTTTTTTCTGTTCTTTCTTTCTGGAACTCTTATTAGTGATTCACAGGCCTCCCAAATTTATCTTCTAGCTTTTTCATCTTTTGTCTTCTGTATTACATCTTTGTCTTTTTTAAGAAAAATAATCAGCTTTACTGAGATATAATTTTTATCCAACAAAGTTCACTCATTTTAATCATATAGTTCAGTGAGTTTTGACAATGTATATAGTCGTGTAACCATCAACACTATCACTCCAAGAAGTTCCCTGTCCCCTCTGCAATCACTCCCTCCCCTCCCCCTGTCCCTGGTGGTTTTGCCCTTTTAAGAATCACATAAACAGAATCATAGGGTATGGAGGCTTTTGTGTCTTGCTTCTTTCATTAATATAATCCTTTTGAGTTTCCTCCATGCTGTGTATATCAATAGTTTATTCCTTTTCATTGCCGAGTAGGATTCCAAAGCCACAATATGTTTATCCATTCATTAGTTAATGGACGTTTGGGTTGTTTCCAGTTTTCATTTCTGTTGGGTAAATATCCAGGAGTAAAATTGCTGAGTCATATCATTAGGTATGTTTAACTTTATAAGTAATTACCAAATGATTTTCCAAATTGGTGGTACCATTTTATACTTGCAAGAACATTCATTATGTATTCTTGCCAAATTTTATAGCTTTGACTGTTCTATTTATGTCCATGATTCATTTTGAACTAATTTTTTTATTATGATGTGAGATAAGGATCAAAGGTCGTGTGTGTGTGTGTGTGTGTGTGTGTGTGTGTGTGTGTTTGCATATGGATGTCCAATTTTTCCAGGACAATTTGTTGAAAAGACTATGCTTTCCCCACTGAAATACTTTGACACCAGTGTAAAAACCTGACTATATATATGTGGGTCTATGAGTCTATTTCTGGACTCTATTCTGTTCCACTGATCTACTTGTCCATTTTTATGCCAGTACTACACTGTCTTAATTATTGTAGCTTTATTATAAATCTTGAAGTCAAGTTGAAGTCCTTCTAGTTTCTTTAATTTCTCTAGCAATGTTTGTAGTGTAATGGTCTTGGGCATATTTTGTTAAATCCATCCTTAAATATTTCATGTTTTCTGAGGCTATTGTAAATGGTGTTGCTTTTTTTAAAAAAGAAAACAGTTCAGTTTCCATTTGTTTGTTACTAATACATCTTTTTGTTCTTTTTTCTATTTCCCCAGGAAGTTTTACAAATGTACCTTCCAACACTTTAATTTTTTAAAATTTCAATTAAAATCTTTTTGATGTAATAAAATGAAATTTACCATTATAACCACTTTTAAGTGAGCAGTTCAGTGGCATTAAATGCATTCACATTGTTGTGCAACTATCACCACTATCCATCTCCAGAACTTCATCATCCCATAATGAAACTTTGTATATACCAAATACTCTCTAATACTAACTTCCCATTTCCACCTTCCCTTAGCCCTGGTACCCACTGTTTTACTTTCTGTCTCTATGTATTTGACTATTCTAGGTACCTCATATAAGTGGAATCATACATTACTTGTCCTTTTGTGTCTGGTTTATTTCACTTAGTCTTCAAGGTTCAACCACGTTGTAGCATGTATCAGAATTTCATTCCTTTTTAAGACTGAATAGTATTCCATTGTATGTATATATCACATTTTGTTTTTCCATTCATTCATTAATAGACCCTGGGTTGTTTCTACGTTTTGACTATTGTAAATAATGCTGCTATGAACATGAAATTGGTTTTAATTTGTGAACTCACTCATGTTCTTTGATTTTTTTTCATTTTTGTTATTTCTGTTTTTTGTTTTATGGAATGATATATTCTGTTATCTCCCTGTAAATATTAAAGTTTCTATGATGTTTTCTTCCGTTTTCTGTATGCCTCTGTTCCCTCAAGTTTCTTTTTCTGTTTATTTTCATTTTTAGCTTCCATTCAAGACTTTTGTGAAATGACTGGTGGTTCTTGTGTTTTGTTTTATGTTTAAGAGTAGAGAATTTAAAAAAATGGACGGAAGCTTTGTGGGGAGAAGGGGGCAGGTGGGGCTCATCAGGTCTTTTTACTGGGGTACTCCAAATGCCAATACTTTGAGAAATTTTCACTGGAACCATTTTGTTTCTCCACAAATGAATTCTCCAATTTCCTTTCTGGAGGAGAATGAGGCATAGGGGACAGCAGGGGCTGGGGGAGCAGTGATGATATGTTTAAGCCTTGCTGCAGGCTTTCTGGGTGTAGGAAGGGGACAAAGGGGCTGAGGATTCCTCTCTTACTTAATCCACTTGTTTTCAATACTAGCACCTCCAAGGGCTGAGCATCTCAAGGATTCTATGGCACAAAATGACTTACTTCTAGTTGATATTGCCCCTTGAGAGGTGTTTAGGTTGTAACTTCACAGTCTGCTAAATCAGTAACTGCTCCTCTATCTGCTTTGTCTTCCAAAAATGTGTTGAAATATTTTATACACTGTTGTCTCCTCTGTTATTCTCTCTGTCTTTGTTGGTTAATACCATTTTTATTGCTTTACTGACATTTTAATGGGGTTTTAGGAGGGAGAGGAAATGAACACATGACACACCATATTTAACTCATTAGAGTAAATAGTATTTATCATTTCATAAGTGATTTACGACATTACTTTTACCACCTGACAGGAAAAATTTCCACTCTGGACAATAAATAAAACTCAGATAAAATGGAAATAATAGATCATAATAAGTTTGTAGTAATAAAAGGAAAATGAATTTCAAAAAAGACACATGCAGGGCAATATACTATAGCATTTCCGGTGATGAATGTGTTTCTCAGTTCTTGGGAAAGTAGAAAAAAAGTTGAATATGAGTAATATAGATGTGTTGATTTAAAAAAATCGTATACCTCATAAATATAAGTAGTATATAAAAGAATCATTTATTGTTTAATTTTGTAATTTATAGAGTTTGCTTAATCTCTCATTGCCTTTCTTTCGGCCATTTCCTTCTCTTTAGCATCTTCCTTAGTGGCTGGTTAGTTACAGAAAGAGGCAAAAGTCTACCAGGAAATTCTACCACTTGTTATTGGCTAAGTGGCTGGAGTTACCAGTTTAATGAGGGTTTGAGAATTATCTGTGGCTTAAATTATTATTATTATTTATTATTTTTTTTTTTGCTCTACGCGGGCCTCTCACTGTTGTGGCCTCTCCCGTTGCGGAGCACAGGTTCCAGACGCGCAGGCTCAGCGGCCATGGCTCACGGGCCCAGCCACTCCACGGCATGTGGGATCTTCCCGGACTGGGGCACGAACCCGTGTCCCCTGCATCGGCAGGCGGACTCTCAACAACTGCACCACCAGGGAAGCCCTGTGGCTTAAATTATTGGTGCTGTCCCTATTACTATAGATTACTTAGTGCTGAATAGAATTATACTTGGCACTTACTGGAATATTATTTTGAGTTCTGAGTTTAAGGTGAATGGAGAAAACAAAATGAGCGCCTATTTAAAAACTGGACCTATTGGAGTTTTTTGTTTTGTTTTGTTTGTGTGTGGTACGCGGGCCTCTCACTGTTGTGGCCTCTCCCATTGCGGAGCACAGGCTCCGGGCCCACAGACTCAGTGGCCATGGCTCACGGGCCTAGCCGCTCAGTGGCATGTGGGATCTTCCGGCATGTGGGATCTTCTCGGACAGGGGCACGAACCCGTGTCCCCTGCATCGGCAGGCGGACTCTCAACCACTGCACCACCAGGGAAGCCCTTTTGTTTTGTTTTGATTTGTATTGTGTAGGAAAAGAAAAGGATCAGTGGAACTAACATTGTTCAAATATGTCCAGAGATACTTCATGTTGATCTTTCCCAGGGCTCTATTCTAGGCCTTTTTCTCCCATGGGCAGTAGACAGTATCCACCAATCTGCTTGGCCATCTTCTCCTTTACCCCACCATTTTTCCTCAAATATTTACCCATGAAACCTAACCAACAGGTTTAACTACCTGCTCTCCAGACTAGATCTAAGCTCCAGTCCTAGTTTTCCATCTGTCTCCTGATTGTTTCTACTACTCCAATGTTCTTCAGGCAACTCAAGTTCGGTGTATCTAAAAAGTTAGGTCATTATATTCTCCCCAGCATTACTCACCCTTTCTGTGCTCCTCTCCTGACTTCTTTAATAATGGCAGTACCAATTTACCTTGTCACCTAAACTTAAACCTTAGAATCAGCTTTTCTTTCTTCAGCCTCTCCATCCTATTAGTCACCAAATTCTATGAATTCAACTTAAATGTTTTTCAAATTTATCTTCTCCTATTTCCTATGCTATTAGTTTAGGCTCTTATCAACTTCTGCCTGAACTATAAGCAATAGTTGTGTTTCACTTAAACCAGTCTGTCGGTCTGTCTCCCTCTCTCTATTATATATTGATACATATATATTCATACACATATGTATATACATACATACATACACACATATATGAATGTGTATACACACATATGTATATATACCTATATATTCTTATGTAAACTAGACTATATGTTCCTTGATGTTAGGAAATGTGTTAGATGCTCAATAGATTTTAGTTGAAGAAATGAATAATGTTTATTTTAAAGATAGTGACCACCTGGTTTCTATTTCCATTCATAATAAAATAACAAAATTTATACCTCAATGTTTAGGTATTAGGAAGAGTGGGATACCTACTAGAATGAGTTATTTATAACCCAGATAATTTTGTAAACTCTTCTTTGTAGTTCTTTTTTTCTCACGAGGACAGATTTTCTTTTATTTCTCTAAGATGGTTTAGGAATTTCTTTGCTTGGATTTGTGATGCTTAGAACAACTGATCAAAAATAGTTTTTTTTCTAGATCAAAATAAATATCACCAGAGAAATGATGCATATTAAACTAGGAAGGAAATGCAGTATTAACACAGAGGACCTTTTTGGGCCTTATGACTTTCACTTGCATATTATATGATTTCTCTTTGAAACTTGAAATTTTAATTTTAGGTCCAATTCTAATTGTCAGTGTATAACTAGCATAGCCAAAGATGTTGATCTTATACTATTTATATGTCTATTCTTATTACAGATGAACTTAGTGTATGTCAAGATGTTAGCCAGAACCATAAACTGCATTTCACAAAAAGGTACATTTCATGAAATCTAAAATTCCAGTGAAATGGTAGGGACAATGACATAGCAAGCTGTTAATTTTTCCCTTAAGGTGCCAAAATGATGTTTCAGTCTTTTTTGAATACAAAGGTTGAACGTAGATCATTGGTGCTCTTTGAACACAAGCAAGTCTTTCTCTGTAGGCAAAAAAGCTGTGATGCACAGCTTCTTGAAACAGATTTGTCAGGAATCTACCTTTCATCTTTCTCCCATGGTTGCCGAATCTACTCTCCAGTCTACATCCTACAGTATGTAGACAAGAGTACACCCATCCCACGCTTTTAACTCTCTCAGGGGGCATACATGATGCAAGAACAATTAACCTGTTCTATGTACGTATACCAGATTAGGTGTCAATTCGACACTCTACAATATACTACTACAGAAATGGAATGGGCTATTTCCCTAAGTAGTGAGTCTCCCTTTACTGAAAGTGTTCATGCACATTTGTGTCTGATTTGTTCAGTGCCGTTGTTCAGAGTCTTGAACAGTGCTTGGTGCAGAGTAAGTACCCAATGTGTGTGTGTGTGTTTGTGTATATATATATATATATATATATATATATATATATAATGTATTAATGAATTAAGCACATAATGGAAGCACAAAATGGCTGATGTTTCAGTTAGCCTTTGGTGCATAATGGACCATCCCCAAAGGTAGTAGTTTAAAATAGTGATTCATTATTTATCATGATTCTGTGGGTTGGCTGAACATTCATTCTGAGATCGTCTCATATTTCTGGGACATCAGCTCTGTGGCTGGGACGGCTAGGTCTTTCTCTCCATGTCTGTCATCTGGGGCCTCAGCATGCCAAGAGAGAGAGCGTGGAAGCTGTAATACTTCTGCTGGTTAAGCTTGGAACATTTCCAGCATATTCTATTGGACAAAAATGTCACAAGGCCAGATCCAGATATGGGGAAATTGACCCAACCTCTTGATGGGTGTCATTGCAGAGTTTGTAGCCATTTTTAATCTACCACAAATGGCCAAGTTTAAAAAACCTTCTGTAGGGAATTCTTGTAATGGGAGGGAGATTGGTCAAGCTGATTTCCCAGAGTTCTTCCAACTCTGAGATTCCACCAGCCTGAATGGATATTTTATAATGTTCTAAGGGAGAACAGTTATTAACCCATTGTAACTGGAAACTTTAAACTTCTACATCTGGTAAGATAATTTCAAAGATAATTCATTGAATAATTATTTTCTATTATTATGACCTAGAATGTATACTCTTTCTTTAACCATTTCAAATACCTACCAGAATGTTCTTGTTAGTGAGAGTGGTATTTACATCTAGTTACCCTAATGTGTCACTAACACTACTTTTAATGCTGGTATAGCAGCAACATTCTCCTTTCCTTATGCTTTGTTGACCATTCTATGAACACTGGATAAGCTCTTTATTCTTTTTTTTTTTTTTTTTTTTTTTTTGCGTTATGTGGGCCTCTCACTGTTGTGGCCTCTCCCGTTGCGGAGCACAGGCTCCGGACGCACAGGCCCAGCGGCCATGGCTCACAGGCCCAGCCGCTCCGCGGCATGTGGGATCTTCCCAGACCGGGGCACGAACCCGTGTCCCCTGCATCGGCAGGCGGACTCTCAACCACTGCGCCACCAGGGAAGCCCTCTTTATTCTTATTCATCCATCAAATACTTAATTTTTTAGAAGCCACTGAGATAACAATATAAAATTCTTATTTTTCTCCTGTGTCAGAGGAGAGTGCTTATATTATTGCCTCAATATTTAATGCTATTTACTATTAAAATTATAAATCTACTTTTCTGTAATCATTCTTTTATGACAATTTTAATAAATTAAAGATATTCCTTTGTGACCATTTTAGTAATAGCAGATAGAGATATACGAATGCAGAAATATCATATAAGCAACTTACAATTAATATGTTAAAACCCTGTGAAACTTTCCATTAAGGAGTTTCAGAACAATCACAGTAGGAAAAACAGTATGGGGAAGACTGAACTGCTGATGGCTAAACTGTGATTTAATAGAAAAGTTCATACCATAGAATTTTGCTAGTATATTTTTGTATATGTATGGACTTAGTTGAAAAATCATGTATGTTTTTGATAATTTTTGACAAATACTTGAAACACAACTGTTTTAGTTATTATTGAGGAATCTGTTTTGTTAAAAATTTTTACTTTGGCATTAATCCTCCTGCCCCCAAATTCTACACTAATACTTCTCTCTTCCTACTCTTCCCAACCCTTCTAAAAACAAATAAACAAACTCAAAGCAACTCACAACAATTTTCTAAAAATAAAGCCAGTTCATCTCTGTGGGACTGATAAGTCAGGTCTTTTTTGTTTTTAATAGATTTAATTAATTAATTAATTAATTAATTTTTTGGCTGAGTTGGGTCTTCCGTTGCTGTGTGCGGGCTTTCTCTAGTTGCAGCCTGCGGGGGCTACTCTTCCTTGCGGTGCGAGGGCTTCTTATTGCGGTGGCTTCTCTTGTTGTGGAGCACAGGCTCTAGGCGCGCAGGCTTCAGTAGTTGTGGCACACAGGCTTCAGTAGTTGTGGCTCGTGGGCTCTAGAGCGCAGGCTCAGTAGCTGTGGTGCACGGGCTTAGTTGCTCCGCGGCATGTGGGATCTTCCTGGACCAGGGCTGGAACCCGTGTCCACTGCATTGGCAGGTGGATTCTTAACCACTGCACCACCAGGGAAGCCCTGATAAGTCAGGTCTTGAATGTATTGTTGATAATTAACCTGATCAGGTAACATTGCCAGGCAATCTTGTTCTACCTTTCCTTTAAAAAAAATAATAAAGTTTATTTATTAGTTTTACATTTACAGAAGAATTGAACATTAAAGAGAGTTCTTATACACTCCCATGCCCACCTCCCAATCGGTTTCCCCTATAACTAACATCTTGCATTGGTGTGATGAACCAATACTGATATATTACTAAAGTTCACAGTTTACATTACGGTTCACTCTTTGTGTTGTACAGTTCTGAGTTTTGCCAAATGTAAAATGTCATGTATCAATCATCACAGTGTCATACAAAATAGTTTCACTGCCCTAAAAATCTGTGTTCCACCTATGTGTCCCTCATCCCTCCCCCCAACCCCTGCTTTTCCTTTTTAATACCCAAATTGAGCCTAGGGTAATATTAATTAGTTGGAGCTAAGAATTTGCTTAAATAACCCGTGATTCCCCATGGCAATCAACATTTCCTTTTTTAAAAATAAATTTATTTATTTATTTATTTATGGCTGCATTGGGTTTTCGTTGCTGCACATGGGCTTTCTCTAGTTGCGGCGAGTGGGGGATACTCTTTGTTGCGGTGTGTGGGCTTCTCATTGCGGTGGCTTCTCTTATTGTGGTGCATGGGCTCTAGGCGTGCAGGCTTCAGTAGTTGTGGCATGCGGGCTCAGTAGTTGTGACTCGTGGGCTCTAGAGTGCAGGCTCAATAGTTGTGGCGCACGGGCTTAGTTGCTCATGAGGGATCTTCCTGGACCAGGGCTCGAACCCGTGTCCCCTGCATTGGCAGGTGGATTCTTAACCACTGCGCCACCAGGGAAGTCCCAATCAACATTTCTTAATCGTCAATTCAGACTAGCACTGTTCAATAGAAATAAAATATAAGCCATATATATTTAAAAATTTGTAGATGATGCATTAAAAAGTAAGAAACAAATGAAATTAATAATATATTACACTTATCCCAATATAGCCAAAATATTATCGATCCAACATGTAACCAATATAAAAATTGAGATATTTAAATTTTTTTGTACTAACTCTCAAAATCTAGTGTGCATTTCAAACTTACAGCACATCTCATTTCAGATGACTCACATTTCAAGTGCTCAGTAGCCAGGAGTAGCCAATGACTAAGGTATTGAACAGTGCAGGCCTAGACTGTGAGCAACTTGAAAGCAAGCTAACCTCCTCTCTCCAGGGCCTCCAGATTAGGCAGGAAGGGAATATTTTTGGAAGGTATATCAGAAAGATAAAAGGGATCTCTAAACCTCTGGATGCTGATACTTAAATGTTCTGCAACCACTTTCTTTAAACACTCCAGTTCTGGAAAAAGTGGAATGGGGATTATGCTCATTCTGGCATACCAAAGAAATGAGTATGTATTTGGCTTCCTGACTCCCAGAAAGCCTGAATCATCCGAAATGTTGACTCACAAGCCTAAAGTGACTGAAATATAATGTGAATCAAATTTGCCCTCCAAAGCATCGTTCTCTTTCCACTTTCCTCTCTCCCCTTCCTCTTTGGGTGACTCATCCTTCTACCAAGTAAGAGTCCAGTAGCGGGAAGATCCCAAAACCCTCTTTGAAGGAGATGAGCAGACTTTCAAATGGTCTGCCCCAGTCCCTAGATCGTCCAGCCCAGCTGTTTTGCCTACGTCATCCAGGATCCTCAGTTTAGACTGGGACTGATCTTAAAACTGTCAAAAATATTATTTTTTCTTTTAAGGTGGTGATGGTAGTAGTGATAAGGTGGTTTGGGAATTTAAGTTTGAAAAAAGACAACCTTTTATTTCAAAATCTAAAATATAACGTATACTTCAATCCTTAAGGCTACTCCACGGTCCCGTTATTTGGTACCTTTCTGCGCTCTGGGTTTTTTCCTTTCCTGGGAGGAAAGTTTCCACTCCCAGTTCCCAAGATAACGCCCTTCCGGTGGAGCGCCAGGAGCGACTCCGACCCCTCAGGGCAGGCAGGCAGCCGGCTCGCTTTCCCAGTCCTCTAATTACACAGACTGACCTCCAGCTGTGGGCAAGGCCAAGCCCCCAGTTCGACCCTCAACTACCCTAGGCTGACTGTGGGGTTCCCAGCTCCAAACCCCGCCCATCAAACCCAGCCTGGCCGGTAAAAGAGAGGAAGTGCAGTAACACCCACCCACTTGCGTCTTTTTCCTTTTCCGTTGGGCCGGCTGGTTGCCCGTCAACTCTATCTCTTAGCCGATTGGCTCGCTTCCTCCCGCGTTAGTGCCTGCCTCTCCCTGGCAGGAGGGTGAGTCACGCCAAACTGGGCGGAGAGTCGGTTGGCCTCTCTCCTTCGCTCGTCTGGGCGGCGGCGGCGGCGGCAACTGGGGACGGGGCGGGTGGCGCATCACGGGCGCGGAGGCAGGAGGAGCAGTCTCATTGTTCCGGGAGCCGTCGCCACTGCAGGTCCCTCGGCTCGTTGGGCCCTGCCCCTCTCAGTCCTCCCCATCCCCCACAACTGCCCGCGGCTGTGAGGAGAAGCGTCTTCCGCGGAGGCAGCAGCTGCAGCATCATCTCTCCCCCGCCAGCAATGGAAGACATGGACCAGTCGCCTCTGGTCTCCTCGTCCTCGGACAGCCCGCCCCGGCCTCAGCCCGCGTTCAAGTACCAGTTCGTGAAGGAGCCTGAGGACGAAGAGGAAGAGGAGGAGGAAGAGGAGGACGAGGACGAGGACCTGGAGGAGCTGGAGGTGCTCGAGAGGAAGCCCGCCGCCGCGCTGTCGGCGGCCCCGGTGCCCGCCGCCGCCGCCACCCCGGCTGGCGCGCCCCTGCTGGACTTCGGCAATGACTTCGTGCCCCCGGCGCCCCGGGGGCCCCTGCCGGCAGCGCCCCTCGCCGCCCCGGAGCGGCAGCCGTCTTGGGACCCGAGCCCCGCGTCGTCGGCGGAGCCAGCGCCCTCCCTACCCTCCATTACCGCAACCTCGCCCTCCCAGCTCTCTGAGGACGATGAGCCTCCAGCCCGGCCTCCCCCTCCTCCCCCGGCCGACGTGAGCCCTCAGGTGGAGCCCGCGTGGACCCCGGCCGCCCCTGCCCCCGCCGCGCCCCCCTCCACGCCGGCCGCGCCCAAACGCAGGGGCTCCTCCGGCTCAGTGGGTGAGTGCCGCGCCCTTCGCCTCGCGCCGCCCCTCGCGCCCCTCCCTCTTTTGTGCGCAGCCCCCAAAGCCTGCGCCCAGCCTTCCTCTCCGCCCGGAGGGGGCTTTGTCTGCGGACCTCGGGGCGAAGGCGCCCCCGCTGGTGGGAGCTGCGGGGAGCAGGGTGGGGCGGCCGAGGAAGCCCGGGCTTGTTCTTTATTGTCCGTCTGGGTGTCGGGGAACACGTGCAGCCCGCCCGCTCCCAGGTTCTTCTCTCAGGTCTCCATTCCACCGCGTCCAGGAAGTTAGGAACCCACCCCTTGCAGGAGCTGGGTGTGTATCGAGGAACTAGGGGTGCGGATTCATCGGGCTGGCTCGGTTCCGGGGTGAGGATGGAAGGCCTTGGCGGCCTAATCTTTTGTCTGCCCGTCTGGGTTGCTCCTGGGGAAAAGACGCAGTTTTGCTGTTGGTCTGTGCCTGCATTCACCTCTGGCCCCCCTCCTCAACCCTCCCTCGGCTTGGGTGGACCCATGCGCTTCACACACCCCCTCCCCTCGCTGGTCCAGTGGAGAACGTCCACTTTGACCCGACTGCAGTGAAGGGAGAGCGCCTCCAGTGGTGTGGCGCGTGGAGAACTGGAGAGAGGAGTTCTGGCGAAGACCTGCCGCCGCCCAGCTTACCGGGCTGTGATGTGGCGTCTCCCCCCGCCTCCCGGCTTAACCGAGCCAGGGAAGTAGGACCTGGGCGTCGTGTTCCGAGGGGACGCAGTGCTGCCAGGTGCTCTGCCGCAGGGTCAGGGGAATTGCTGTTAGGGTGGACAGGTTTAGCCTCTTAAGGCATCGTGATTGAATCGTAGAGAAAAAAGGAAAAGGCAAAATGGTTGACATTCCTAAAGAAGGGGAAACCTGTGGATTCCCTATCGGGAATAGGCCAATTGAATTTGTGGCAGATTTACCATGAGACTTCATGAAATGTTTTGAGACAGACGTTTTCGTTTATTGGTTAGAAATACTACTTCGTAGAAGTAATGTTTTAGGTCTGCAGAGACAAATCTGCATAGTCTGTAAATAGTTTTCAAATCTTTTCATTCACGAGCATCTGGTTGTGTGTTGTTATTATTATTAGGGACATTGTTTTATTACCCTTTTCATCTTGGGAAACTGTTTATTTTGGAAGATAAAAAATTAAGTTCGTTAGAGATTGAGAATTCATCTTATTAGACAACGTTAATTAGCTTATTAACAAATAGCTTGTTACTTTTGGGACAAAGTGTCCCACTAGTAGTAAGATTTTTATGTATAAAAGGGCAAGAATCAAGAATCAGGTAGTTAACAGCCTGCTGAGAAATTGTCATAGCCTTGTAGGATTTTAGAAATGGTTTTTTTTCTAGAAAAAGGAACTCAGTGGGAGATCACGGAAGAATTTTTTTTTCTTCAATTCACTCCTGCTCCACAGTGGGGAAAATAAGCCAATAGTGATGTTTCTGAATAGCATTTTGATATTGACATACCCCAAAACATTACTCAAAACATTATTCACTACACTAAAGATATTAGAATCTGAGGAGTAACTCAAATTTTCCTTTTTCTGGGTAAAAACACACATTTTAGAGAAACTAAGGTGAGGTAGAAAAATATTAAATAATAAGAAATTTGCAAATGATAAATTTAATGATTAAGAAAGGCATACTAATTTGTCATCTTGTATTCCTTCGTGGAAACAAAGAAAAGAGTTCTGTTGTTTGAACCTTGGAGATTCAGGAGGTGACAGCATTCTCTTGGAATTTTGACTTTTGGAATACTAAGTTTGGAAGACAAAGGAGAAAGAATATTGCCTACTCAGCGACTCTATCTTTACATAGTTCCCTAATTCTGTATTGATGTTGCCTATTTGGAAAGTTTAGTTCCTTTAGTAAACACAGGAACATTATGATTTATGGGCACAGATAGTTAAGGCATTTCACTGAGTCTGGGTTTCTTAACGAGTTCATTCATTCAACTGATTATTGATTACCTACAAAGAGGCACTATTCTAGGCTATGAGGATATAGCAATAAGCAAGACACATGTGTTCCCCGTGGGGGGAGTACAGATAATATGCACATAATTAAGCAAGTCAGATTAGTGTTAAGTGTTATGAGGAAAATAAGCAGAATGATGGTGTGGAAAATGACCGAGATGTGTGGGAGCCTTTTTAGGTAGGGTGGCACTGAGAGAGGCCTTTCTGAGGAGGTGAGATTTAAGCTGCAGGTATAAAAAATTTCTAAGAAGCTCCTAGGAGGCAAAAGCCCTGAGGCAGTAATAAGATTTGTATGTTTGAGAATCTAGTAAGAAGACTAGTGAGAAAAACTAGGGGGAGAGTGGTATAAGGTGAGCGTGGGGAGGTGGACTACACTTAGATTATTTGAGGTCTCTAACAGGCCATGGTAAAAAATTTTGCTTTTTAAAATATTGTTTATTTTAGAAATGTGCTCCTTAAATATTTATATTGGGATTTTGGAGCAGAAATGTAGTTTTGAAGATTTAGAGAAACTAAAAGGACTGATGTGAGTAAAGACAAAGAGCTGAGCAATGTGCAGGACATGGTTAGAAACATAGAGCAGTCTGACTGGAAGAGGGTTTATGTTAGTGAATATGGTAGATCCCTGACAGTTGTGTGTGTAACATTGTTGTTTACCCTATTTTTTGAGTTAACGCTGATTTCCCTTACTTGGTAAGTTGTAATTTTGCTGTTTGCTGTTGTGCTTGGAGCATCCCCATTGCAATGAAGTAACTGAAGTGAGACTGAAGCCTCTCCCCTGCTGACCATTTTTCATGGAGAAACATTGGCTTCAGGTTAAAAAGGTGGTTGGTTAACCTAGGCTTTGAGGATATGCAAACATTCATTAAGGATAGCATTGAGCTGGTCTCTGGACATGTTCTAAGCCAGTGTTAATTAAGATTGAAAATGTGTGGTAGATCTGGATTCTGAAGGGTGTTGAATGCCAAATTAAGGAATTAGGGTTTTATCCTGCTTTTATCCATGCTCTGCCATTCACAGTTGCCTTTGCTTTTGGCAATTTAAATAATGAAACAAAAAATGTTTTTGTGGTTTCCAAGATATAAAGTTATTTCATTATTTTTCATCCTTCTGAATTACTGCTTTAGACATTGGGAAGCCACTGAAAATTATTGAACTGAGGCATGGCATCATGAAAGCAGTGTTAGAAAAGTGAGTTGGTGACAATATTCAAGATAGGTTGGAAAGAAAAATAGGGGAACTATTTAGAAATATTTCACAGTAGCTCTGAGAGAGGTGAGTAGAGCCTGAACTAGTTCCTTACTAGTTCATTCAGTGAAAATGGAATACAGGGAGGAATATAAGAAACTCTAGGAAGCATGATTTTTTTGGCTCTGAATCTCTGTTTTTATAGTTAGGTTAATAAGACGTTTTATGAAAGCAAAGTTGATAGGACTTGGAGGCCATGGATATAAATACAAAGAAAAGAATGTTGATGCTTATTAAATCAGTTTCAGAGATTGTCTAAAGTTGTTGCAATGGAAGCTTGTATAGAATTGAATATTGTTCATAAGTATAGGTTATGGCTTAAGGATTAAAAATTATTAGTCTTTTACAAAGTCATTTATTATATGATTATATCAGCATAGGAGCACATATTAGAAACGTTAAAAGATTTTGAGTGATACATAGGTTAAATCTTAAGTATCAGTCCTTAACATAAAGTTCAAGTAAACAGTGATGTGACACTCCCAGGAAGTAGTTGCCTCTAAAGAAAGGGATGTCATGCCATAATCCATTCCCCATCCTCTCTCCTCCTATTATTATCTAGAAAATGATAACAAGGAATGGAACTGATGAATTTAGAGATTCTGAATAATTCTCTTGTTAACCATTTCTAATTTTCTGACTAGGAATAACAGTTGGGAAGAAGTGGTGTGCTCCTTAAGGATAAAGTGAATTACATTTCACATTGGTTCCTAGGAAGCTCAGTGTCAAATTTATAGTTCTTTTTAGTAACTCATGAGCTTCCTCAAATCCTTTTTAAAATGAAGTGATGAATATATACTGAACCTTTGATACATGTCTAATTATGTGGAATAGTATTTAGAAACATGCTATCTGAGCACTGTATTTCTGTAAACTTGGAAGATTTGCTATGTTATATGAAACGTTTCCAAAAAGGAACATATTTTCTATTGTTCAGTAATTGACTCTGTTTTATGTGTAGTTATTTCATAATATACCTAAAAGCAGTTTATTTGAACCACTGCTGTTGCAAGGCTCCAATTTAAATGACACATTTTAAAGGTACTTTGCTAGCCCAGGGTAAAAGTACCAACCAAATGGATAATAGTTCTTGATTTTTCCCTGGGACCTCTAAGTAGAAGTAAATGTTGGCAGATAAACTATTCTTACAGTACATTCTTTGAGACTTTTTGTTCCTATTTCTAAATATAGACCCTAGAAGGCCCCTCTGGGGGTGGTAGCACCAGGGATGGGAACTGTAAGGGCAGAACCATAATTCATCAGCCGTGTTTAAATGGGTGAGTGTGACCTTTGTGGCCAGCTAATGTAGGACATAGGCATGCAAAATGGTAGGACCCAGCTCTACTTATGCTAAGGTGTTCTCAGACCAATGGCCTCATCATTCATTTCAACTCTAAAGGGGAATTGATAATTTCACATCTAAATTGATGGGTTTTTATTTCTTGGAATGGTGATTCTTAATTTTTAAGTTGCTTTACTAATGTGTTCCCGTAACATTCTATTCTTACCTCATCATATGTATCATACTGTATATATGGGAATGGTATGTTTACTCATTTCTGTTCACCAGACTATATGCTCCTTGAGGAAAGGGGCTGATTACCTTTTTTTCCTTGAGGAAAAGGACTGTATGACATCATATTTGCATTGCTGAGCACAGTGCCTAAGATGTGGCATAGGCACTCAGATATTTGTTGAATGAATATAATATTATAGATGAATCCTGAGCTATATTCTGTATCGTTCTAGAATTACTGCAATATTTTCTCTCAAATAAAAATCCCAAGTCTTGGGACTTCCCTGGCGGTCCGGTGGTTAAGACTGTATGCTTCCACTGCAGGGGGCATGGGTTCCATTCCGTGGTCAGGGAAGTTCTGCATCGTGGTGTGGCCAAAAAGAAAAAAAAAACCCAACTCTTTTGAATTAAAGCATTAATTTATTTACATATACAGGGTATATGGATGTACCCTATTTTATTTAATCAGTCTCTTATTGATGGTTAATTAGGTTGTCTTTCAGCTTTTTCTGTTGTAAATAACATTGCTGTGAACACCTTTAAATATACCTCTTTGCAAATACATGCATAGAAGTATATATATGTGTTGTAGGATATATGCGTTGTAGGATAAATTCATGTAAGTGGAATTATTGATCCAAAGGGTGTGTGCATTGAAAATGTTGATAGATAATGCCAAACAATAGGTACTACTCCTACTCTTATAGTAGGAGCTGTAAGCTGCTAAATATTGGATTATCTTTTTAGCAGTCCCTGAGTCCCTTGCTTAGATGGCCCTCTAGTTTAAAAAAAAAAAAACATTATTTCTTTAATGACTTGCTCTTATTACCATAGATGAAGAAGGCTTATAAAGTTTTGTTGTTCAAACAGATTTGGCAATAGTCTAGTTATATTGGTGGTCCCTTGGAAGTTCAATATTAAGAAAAAATTAGCACACTTTTTTTTTTTTTAACCAGGTTTAGGGCGGAGTACGGGGACAAAAAAGATGAGTAGAGATTGTAGTTATGAGAGGTACATGTAGGAGATTAGGAAAGAATACAAGCTCCCACCCGTAAAGTATTTTCTGCTGTCTTAAAACCAGAGGACTCTTGTGGTTGTACTATAGGGGCAATTATATATTTATGTTCCATCAGCTGCCTTTGTGAAAAGAGAAAAAAAATCGCTTGTTTTTTTCTCCCCAACTTTATGGACTGACTTGTAAATTTGACTAATTGGAAGGTCCCGTTGTTAAATTTATTTATCTCGGTGTTCTGACAGCCCTAGGTGAAGCTGACCTAAAGCATTAAAAAATTTTTTTTAATCTACTGGAGTCTTTGGTCTCAGAAAAGAAGGGAATTTACTTGTTTAAAATTCTGTTCATCTTTTTTCTAAGGGGGTTTAAACATATCATATAAATCTCTTTCACAAATAACCTTTATAACTTTTCAGTCTCAACTAATCACCATCATTATTAAGTTACTGAGAGTTTTATTATTCTACCAAGTTCTGGATTCAGTTTGCTAATATTTTGTTAAAGAATTTTGCATGCCTGTGTAAGGAATATTTTTCCGTATTTTTATTTTCTTGTAATAGCCTTGTCTGGTTTGGGTATTAGTGCATAAGTCTGTGAAACATTTTGAGAAGTGCTTGCTCTTCCTTAATTTGCTGAAGGAGTTTCATAAGCATCCTTCGATGTTTATAGAATTTACTAATGAAGCCATCTGACCTTGGAGTTCTCTTTGTCAGATGGTTTTAAATTATGGGTATACTTTTTTTTAAGTGATATAAGGCTATTCAGATTTTCTACTTCTGCTTGTGTCAGTTTTGGAAATGTATGCCTTTCAAGGAACTTGACTATCTCATCTTGATGAGTGGACATCAAGGAATTTGTCCGCTCACCTAAGTGTGTAATTTATTGGCATAAACTTGTTCATAATATTCTCTTATTTTTTAGGATTTATAGTGATAGTCCCTTTTTTTTTTTTTTTTTTTTTTTGCAGTACGCGGGCCTCTCACTGTTGTGGCCTCTCCCGTTGTGGAGCACAGGCTCCGGACACGCAGGCTTAGCGGCCATGGCTCACGGGCCTAGCCGCTCTGCGGCATGTGGGATATTCCCAGACCAGGGCACGAACCCGTGTCCCCTGCATCGGCAGGCGGACTCTCAACCACTGCACCACCAGGGAAGCCCGATAGTCCCTCTTTTATTTCCAATACTTATTTTTCTCTTTTTCTTGATCATTTTAGGGATTATCAATTCTATTGATCTTTTCAAGGAACCAACTTTTGGTTTCATTGATTTTTCTCTGTAGTTTGCATGTTTCCTATATCATTGATTTCTGCTGTTATTTATTTTCTGTTACTTATTTGGGTTTAACTTGCTCTTTTTCTGGTTTCCTTAAGTGGAAGCTTTAAACTTTGAATTTAACTCTTTTTTTCTAAAAGCATTTAGAGCTATAAATTTCTCTCTAAGCATTGCTTTAGCTGTATCCTGCAGATTTCCATTATTATTTGATTTAAATTATTCTTTAATTTTTCTTGTGATATATTCTTTGATCCATGAGTTATTTAGAATTGTGTGTTTAATTTCCAAACATTAGGGCATTTTCCAGAATTCTTCTATTTTATTGATTTCAATTTAATACATGTGGTCAAAGAACATATGCTGCATGATTTCAATCCTTTTAAATTTATTGAGATTTGCTTTATAGACCAGGAAATGGTTTATCTTGGTGTATGTTCCATGTGTACTTGAGAAGAATGTATATTTTGTTGTTGGTTGTGGTGCTCTATAAAAGTCAGTTCATGGAGTGTTGTCTAAATCATCTATATCCTTGTTTATTGAGTGTGTGTGTATGTGCATGTGTGTCCAGTCTATCAATTAACTGAGAGTTGAATGTTAAAATTTTTAAATAATATTTGTAGATTTGTCCTTGTTTCTCTTTAGTTTTGATTCATGTACTTCCATTACACCTTTCCCATATACCTTTAGTGTTGTTATATCTATTTACTGTTATGTCTGATTACTCCTTTTTCATTATCAAATGCCCCTCTTTACCTCTGGTAATCTCAAGATAATACTTGTGTTTGAATCTACTTTGCTCGACATTAGTATAGCCATTCCAGATTTTGTAGGATAAGTGCTTGGATCATATATCCTTTTACGTTCTTTTACTTTTTTTTTTTTTTGCGGTACGCGGGCCTCTCACTGTTATGGCCTCTCCCGTTGCGGAGCATAGGCTCCGGATGCGCAGCCTCAGCGGCCATGGCTCACGGGCCCAGCCGCTCCGCGGCATGTGGGATCTTCCCGGACTGAGGCACGAACCCGTGTCCCCTGCATCGGCAGGCGGAGGCTCAACCACTGCGCCACCAGGGAAGCCCCTTTCTTTTACTTTTAATCTACCTGTGTTTTTATGTTTAAAGTGTGTGTCCTATTAAGTGGCACATAGTAGGGTTTTTATCTAGCCTGAAAACCTCTGCCTTTTAATTGGGGCCGTTTTCTACATTCAGTGTAATTTTTTTTTTTTGCCGTACGCGGGCCTCTCACTGTGGTGGCCTCTCACTGTGGTGGCCTCTCCCGCTGCGGAGCACAGGCTCCGGACGCGCAGGCTCAGCGGCCATGGCTCACGGGCCCAGGCGCTCCGTGGCATGTGGGATCTTCCCGGACCGGGGCACGAACCCGTGTTCCCTGCATTGGCAGGCGGATTCTCAACCACTGCGCCACCAGGGAAGCTCTCAGTGTAGTTATTAATATGATTCACTTAAGTCTGTTTGTTTATTTATTGGCTGCTTTGGGTCTCAGTTGTGGCATGTGGGATCCTCCATTGCGGTGCGTGGGCTTCTCTCTAGTTGTGGCGTGTGGGTTTAGTTGCCCCACAGCATGTGGGATCTTAGTTCCCCCACCAGGGATTGAGCCAGCATCCCCTGCATTGTAAGATGGATTCTTAACCACTGGACCACCAGGGAAGTCCCCATTTAAGTCTCTTTTCTCTTTGTCCCATCTGCTTCTGTTTTTTTTTTGGTACTTCTGCATATTCCTTCCATCCTTTGTGCTTTTATTGTCATACATTTTACTTCTACATATATTATTATATATTGTAATTATTTAAGCTTCAAAAGTCAGTTTTTTTTTTTAAATTCCTAGGTATTTTATTCTTTTTGTCGCAATGGTAAATAGGAGTGCTTCCTTAATTTCTCTTTCAGATTTTTCATCATTAGTGTATAGGAATGCAAGAGATTTCTGTGCATTAATTTTGTATCCTGCTACTTTACCAAATTCATTGATTAGCTCTAGTAGTTTTCTGGTAGCATCTTTAGGATTCTCTATGTATAGTATGTCATCTGCAAACAGTGACAGTTTTACTTCTTCTTTCCAAATTTGTATTCCTTCAAAAGTCAATTATTCTTGAAGGAAATTAAGGTATGAGAATACTTTGTATCTACTCATATATTTACCATTTCTTTAAAGAACTTAGGGAATGAGAATATTTTGTATCTACACATACATTTACCATTTCTGCCCTTCTTCATTCCTTCATGAAGATTTGGGTTTCTGTTTGGCATCTTTTTCCTTCATTGTGAAGAACTTCATTTAACATTTCTTATTGTGCAGGTCCCTTGGTGATGATTTCTTTCAGCTTTTGTTTTCATCTTTTGTTTGTCTGTTAATATCTTAATTGAGCTTTACTTTTGAAGGATTTTTTGATGAATACAGTCAATTTTGTTATTTGTGGTGGTTATGGCCTATAAAGTCACAGAAAATACTGAACTCGCAGATACTGAATCATTGTCCCTAGGGGAAATACAGGGTTAGGTTCCTGTGAACCTTTAGTCATAACATTTTTGTTATTTGTCAGTATATAACTTTGTTTTAAGTGTGTTTCTATTTAAAGAAACACATTATTTGATATATATTGTAGACTAATTAACATTGAACTCATGGCTAACAGAACTATAACTCATGTCTGAATAAACCTTATCTAACACACGTGTTTCCTCTGTAAGGTACATCATAGCCTTCTTGATGTTAAGAACACTAGACAGCACTTTAGCATTGTGCTTAGGGGCCATATCAGAATACCAACAGAAAGCACAGAAATGTAAACAGTAGAGCACTAAATAGACTGCTAAAAGAATACTTGTTTACTGTATGTGAGCTGAAACAAGAAGGCATAGGCTTGCCTTGTTTGACCTCACCTGGCAACATATGTTGGGGGACTGGAATGTATGGCTATTCTGCATGTGCCTGCTGCTGTAAGTACTGATTTTGGGTTTTTCAATTTAGTGAGTAGGCCAGTTGGCAAATTAAGGAATCAGATTATGATGGTTGGCTGCATGCAATTCTAGGTTTGCAGTTTTTTTCATCATTTTAAAGAATGTTTTATTATCTTTTGGATTGCGTTGTTTCCAGTGAGAGGTCAGGTCATTCTTATTGTTTACCTGCTTTTCCCCTCTGTTTTTAAGATTTTTCTCTGTCTTTGGTTTTCAGCAATTTGGCCTCTACAGTGTAGTTCTTTGTGGTTTTGTGTTTATCCTGCTTGTGGTTCATTGAGCTTCTTGGATCTGTGGGCTGGTATTTTCTATCACTATTTTCAAATATTAGGCCGTTATATCTTAAAACTTTTTTTTCCTGTTTCAGTCATTATTGTCTTTGGGGGGACTCCAGTTATGTATGCTTTAACTGCTTGATTATCTCATAGGTCATTGAGACTGTTCATTTTTTCCCCCCAGCTTTTTGTTCTTCATGCTGTGCTTCAGTTTGGATATTTTCTTTCTGTTGCTCTTTAAGTTTATTGATCTTTTCTTCTCCATTGTCCAATCTACTTTTAAGCTCATCTGGTGAAATTTTCTTTAGGTTAATGTAATTTTCAGTTACAGCATTTCCATTTGGTTCTTTTTCTAGCCCATGTTTTTCTACCAAGACTCTCTGTTCACTCATTATGTCTATCTTTTACTGTACATACTTAGGAATTTTTAAAAGCTGTTTAAATTTCCATTTTAATATTCATTAATCCAACATTTACACTATCTCTTTTTGTTTATATAGGCTGTTTTTTCTTATTTATGCTCAAATTTTCTTCTTTTCATGTCCAGTAATTTTTTATTTTATACTGCTTGTCATGGATGTGGTGATAGTTTTGTTCTGGAAGGCAATTGATGTGCTGGCAAATCACCTTGATCTTTTTAAGTCTTGATTTTAAAGTTAGGGTGGGTCTAGAGCAGTGGCTGGCTGACTTTTTCTTTAAGGGCAAAGTAGTAAATATTTTAGGCTTGTGGGTCATACAGGTTCTATCTAACTACTCATCTTTGCCATTATAATGCAGAAGTAGCCATAGACAATACACCCCATGAATGGACATGACTTTCTCCCAATACAACTTTGGCCCATGAGCCATGTTTTGCTGACTCTTGGTCTAGAGTATCCCTTACTTTAGGGTTATAGTAGTCCCACTCTTAAGGTGTACCTTTTCTGGAATCTCACTTTTATGCTTGGGATGTTTATGAGATCTCTCCACTCTGACTGGCCAGAACTTTAGGTCAGGTCTTCCAGAACAGTCTGACCTCCAGAATATCCATTCAGCTCACAACTCTATCATAGATTTGTCTGCTGGATCTTGGTAAGTCTTGTGATCTATATGTGCAGCATTATATTCAGCCAAATGTTTAAAGGGAACATCTATCTAGATTTCTGGAGCGCCTTTTCTTTGAAGCTTTCCTTTGTATGTCACCCTGCCCCACAAATCCCAGACAACTCAACAGCTTCCTCTGCTCAGCAAGAGCGCAGTATCCTTGGGCTCCTCTGCCATGTGCTGTTGACAGAAAGTGCTTTCAGACAGAAAGCCAGGGCATTCCTCTGGTGTGCTTCCCTCTTCTCAGAATTACACTTCTGCCTGTGGTCCAGTGTCTCAGGACAGTTGCTTCATATATTTTGCCCAGTTTTATAGTTGTTTATGTTGGAAGGGTTAGTGTGATAAAATTACTTTCATGGCTAGAAGCAGAGGTTCTTCTCTATGATTTTAAAGTGCAGTTTATTTTTCTTGTTTTATAAATTAGATATGATTTTACTGACCACTTATACTTTTTTAAGTTTATTTTATTTATTTATTTATGTTTGGCTGCATTGGGTCTTTGTTGCTGCACGTGGGCTTTCTCTAGTTGCAGCGAGTAGGTGCTACTCTTCGTTGTGGTGTGTGGGCTTCTCATTGCTTCTCTTGTTGCAGAGCATGGGCTCTAGGCACGCGGGCTTCAGTAGTTGTGGCTCGCGGGCTCTAGAGCACAGGCTCAGTAGTTGTAGTGCATGGGCTTAGTTGCCTCGGGGCATGTGGGATCTTCCCAGACCAGGGCTGGAACCCGTGTCCCCTGCATTGGCAGGCGGATTCTTAACCACAGAGCCACCAGGGAAGCCCTGACCACTTATACTTTTGGTTGATAAACAGGTTTTGAAATGAACCTGTCATGGAAAATACTCGGTATAAGAGTGTGTGGACATTGTTGAGATTGTGATAGCATATATATATTTTTTGAATTGACCAGTAATAAATTCAAAACTGATAATGCCATTTTTACTTTCTTGAAAAGTGATTTACTAAAAAAAAAAAAGAATTTCTCCAGTGAACTTTAATTTTGCAACTGATTCTTGTGTAGTGGAAGTAATTAGCGTTCACAGTTTGTAGCCCTGAGGCAGTTAATCGAAACTTACATTCTAGTTTTAGGCTTAGGTAAGGAAAAGAATCTAACATTAGGGCCAACATGAGGAACAGATCATTTGGAAATCTTTCATACTGTCATTATAAGCAGTTCAGTGGTTCTATTTATTTTACTGAGGGTAATAAGGAAATAAATATATATATATGTGATTATAGTTTAAATTATTTTCTAGCTTTGTCATTAACTAAGCTATGTGACTTTGAATAAGTTGCTTTATTCTCTGAGCTTAGGTACCTGGAAATGTAGATGATTAACAAAAATAAGGTAAGAATGAGTATGTTTTACAAAGAGAGTTAGGCTGAATATGGTGAATTTGAGCATTAGTGGATGTCAGCGTTCATATGCAGGAGGGGGAAGCATGGGTTTGGTTAGGAAGAAGTTTATTTTGTTAGCATAGATGACATGTAAGGAGATGTTGAGATAAGCTTAGGCAGTTAAATTGGGGCCATATAGTGCAGGGCCTTATATATCTGACTAAGAACTTTTGGTGTAATTCAGTATGTAACTGGGAGCTTTTAAATATTTTCGAGCAAGAAAAATATATAGAATTGTCCTATTTGATGGCTGTAGAGGAGAGAGGTAATAGGAGAGTTCTGGCTTCCCTTTTGCCTATTTAGTGAAAACTTTTTTTTTTTTGTAATATGACATTATGTTTTTACTTAATGTGGATATATATAATTAAGTCCTTAATATTTATTGTTTCTTCTGGCTGTCTGTTCAAATAGTACAAATGAGATTGATGATTAAGGTTTTAATTTCATTCAGTAGTTAGAATTTGGCATTATGAGTAGATCATAGAAAGAAGGGGAGTTGTTTGCCTTTTTTGTAAGCCCAGTAATGTAAGTGTATGTGTAATATATCTCAGTAATTCAGAACATTTTATTTTTTACTTAATATAGGATCCCTTATTATAAAATAGTTTATTCACTTGTGAAAGTGAGGGTCTTGCAGAAAAAGGAAGATGAAAATCAGTAATTCTTTTTCAGAACAGGAAATAGATAATTTTTAGGTGTTTTAGCCTTAGAATTTGGTAGCTTTTGTGATATATAAGTATTGTTGATCAAAATTTTCTTTTGACATCGTCAATTTTATTAGTCATTTTCAAATTCTAAATTTGTATAGTAAAGTCTAGAAAAGAAGTACTGCAGAGCGGTTAAAGGAAAGAGCATGGACTGGTAAACTATGGATTCAGTCTCAGATCCATCACTTTTTTCAGTTTTGTGAGTGGGGAAGTTACTTAGCCTTTTTATGCCTCTGTTTCCTCATCTGTGAAATCAAGATAACAGTAGTACCTATTTTACAGGGTGGTTTTGAGTATTAAAAGACCATGTGAAATCAATATGCCTGGCCATCCTTAACATCTCTATAAATGTTGTTATATGGTGAAGTAAAAGCAAACAATCAGTCAAATATTTTGGATAATTACAGGGTATTTGCTGGGTGACTGTTTATCTTGTTTCAGGAGCTCAAATTTATGGGGCTGATAAAGTAGGAATATGTAATTTATTATTGCACTTGTGCATAGGATGCAGCACATGAACTTGGGAGTTAGACCTATTCAAATCCTGGCTCTCTGGCCTCCTAGCTCTGTGACTTAGGGCAAATTGTTTCTTTTTTCCCCTTCCCTCCCTCACAACATTTTGAGGTTGTTACTCTTTATTTTGCAAATGAGGAAATGAAGCACAGAAAGGCTAAGTAGTAACTTTCTCAGGGTTACACATTTATATTGTGTAATATGTGACGGATCTGGGGTTTGGACCCAGGCAGTTTGATCCCATGATTCATGATGGGCCTTAGTAGGAGTCCCTGAGCAACTCTCTTCTTCTTGAAGGCAAAATGGTAATGACCTCTTCTGGATTTTTTTCTAAGTGCTTTTAGAAATGGAATACTTGTTTTGTGGCTAATTTTGGATTGAGTCTCATTTTACAAAATGAGGATTTATTTTTTTTTGGAAATTTGTGAATATTTCAACTATCAATTTATAAACTTTCTCACTTGACCAAGTGCCAGGAATATAGTTTTTACTATAAGAGATATTCTGGTATTAGATACGCATAAGAATATATTTTTAAAAAATACTTTAAAATTTTGGCACAGTTTTAGATATAGTTTGGTTTCCCTCTGATTTTAACATGTTTCTAGTTCACTTTACAAGTAGACTGTCTCTGAATTAGTTGGCTTTTAACTGTATTGTCTAGATGAAAAAGACAACCATTTTGTTAAGGATTTGCTTCCTTATATTTAGGTGGAGCAGCTGTGTAATTATTTGGTTCTGCTCTTTGACCCCCAAATCTCAGTTTGTACAACATTATAATTCATTATTTTAGCTGAAAGGAATTTTCAAATTGTCATTTTACAAACGAGAACTGTGTAATTTAACTAAGATTACATAACAAGTCATCTTTAAAAAGTGTGTACACATATGTGTAAATTTTATAAAATCTCATAAGGCAGTGTGTCTTACTGGTTTGGATGAGTGGCCCATTCAACCTGTTGTTCTAGGTTATAGGAGACTCTTAAATGCATGTCATGGATTTCCCATCTCCACCCCATCTAGGAAGCCTTTAGATATGACATCATACCTAGTATGAATTTAAAATTTATGTGACATTATGAATTTAACTCTCCTACTCATCAAAAGGAATACCCTTGGAAGACAAGTTCCATGTTCATGATAGCCACATCTGTGATTTATTTTTTTTCTATTAATCAGCCTTGTCTAGCTTGTTCTTCCAGATAGAAGTGTCCAAATTTATTAGGTCCTCTACACTAAGGGAATACCTCCTGTCGTCTCTCAGACTATTTCACATTGTCTTTTGCTAGAGCCCTTTCTCTAGTATAAACCACAGAAGATCTTTAGCTCAAGATCTCCCAATTGCAGGTATAAAATGACATTGTACAAGGTTAATATACCAATATATAGTGTATTAGTTGACTGGGGCTTCTATACCAAAATACCATAGACGAGGTGGCTTAAACAACAGAAATTTATTTCTTACAGTTCTGAAGGCTGGGAAGTCTAAGATCAAAATGTGGGCAAGTTAGGTTTCATTCTGAGGCCTCTTTTCTTGGCTTATAGGTTGCTACCTTCTGTATGCTCACATGACCTCTTCCTGTGACCATGGTCCCACCCTCATGACGTCATATATTCCTAATTACTTCCGAAAGGCCCCATCTCCAAACACAACACATTGAACCTTAGGGCTTGAACATAATGAATTTTAAGGGAAACACAAACATTCAATTTATAACATACAGCATATATTGGTTAAGAAAGTGAGCTCTGGAGTTGAATTGTCTGAGTCTCACTACTTATCTATTGAGTGAGTTACTTGTCTGTCACTCTTTTTTTTTAATCTGTTGAATGAGATATTAACAGCAACACTTGTAAGAGTAGAGTTGTAAGGAGTAAAATGAGTTCTTGCATCATGTAAATCACTTAGAATAACAAGTAGAGAATACGCATGATTTTCTGAAAGTGTTCTAAATTGAACATATACCAATAAAAAAAGATAAGATTAGTATATTAAAGCCACTTTGGTTCATGAAGTTTCTTTAACATAAACATGTTATTGCCTCTTGAAAAATGATAGGTTCTATAGATATCATTTAATCAATTTTATAATATATATTATAATTTAATCTGGATTAATGGTACTACTAATGGTACTACTTTTTCCTTTCCATCATGGCTTTTTCTCTGTAGATAAAGTTTTGTGTTAACTCATTACAAACTGAACCCTTTGCTTGTTCCTCTTTAGTCTCCTTCCAACTCTGTCTTTATTTCTGCTGAGGTTATATTCTATTTGTTTTTCAGATGAGACACTTTTTGCTCTTCCTGCTGCATCTGAGCCTGTGATACACTCCTCTGCAGGCAAGTTCTTTCTGCTAGCCTTTTACCCTCTGTGTATTCTAACTTTAATTCTTTAGTTATGTTCACTCTGTGCTTAGTAGTTTGAATTTACTAAAAATAAGCATGGTTCCAAGAATGTTTATCTACTGACCAAGTTGAAATTTGCATTTTATATGCAGTGTCCAAGAGAGAAATGGGCAGAAACCTGATTAATAATTGGAAATGTGTAAGGAATTCTTGGCCCCTTGATTTATGTTTACATATTGACTAGTCATTTTTTCCAAATACAGTTTATTTGCTTATAGCTGACAGGCTTTCATAGAAAAGAATGTCAGCCTATGACAGTTAATTATCCAGTGCCCTTTCTTTCTTATGCTGTCAAACTCTCTTCTCAAATCCTCATTTCTTCCTCTGAGACTAGTTAGAAGTAGCTTTTCTCAGTTAATTGTACGTGAGGTTTTTCTCAAAGATTTGATGTCTTTGCATAGTATATAATAGCTTCTGTAGCCATGCATATGTTTTTTGACAATAGCTTTAATTTTTCAATTATGATTCAGTCTACTTGATTATTATTTATTAACTAAATGTTATTAGCATTTTAGTTATCAGTAAGTCTTTACTAACAGTATTTTTGAATCTGTCATAAAACTTGCATTAAATCTGAGAACACTGGCATTCTCTAACTTTCCTTTCTGTCCATGGTCACAGAAAAAATTATGGATTTGAAGGAGCAGCCAGGTAACACTGTTTCTGCTGGTCAAGAGGATTTTCCATCTGTCCTGCTTGAAACTGCTGCTTCTCTTCCTTCTTTAGCTCCTCTCTCAGCTGCTTCTTTTAAAGAACATGAATACCTTGGTAATTTACCAGCAGTACTACCTACCGAAGGAACACTTCGAGAAATTTCAGATGAAGCTTCTAAAGAATTCTCAGAGAAGGCAAAAAAACCATTTGTAGACAGAGATTTACCAGAGTTTTCAGAATTGGAATACTCAGAAATGGGATCATCATTCAGTGGCTCTCCAAGAGCAGAATCTGCCATAACAGTAGCAAATCCTAGGGAAGAAATAATTGTGAAGAATAAAGATGAAGAAGAGGACTTAGTTAGTAATAACATCCTTCGTACTCAGCAAGAGTTACCTATAGTCCTTACCAAATCAGTTAAAGAAGAGGATAGAGTTATGTCTCCAGAAAAAACAAAAGACGGTTTTAATGAAAAGGGAATTGTAGCAGAAGCTCCTATGAGGGAGGAATATGCAGACTTCAAACCATTTGAGCGAGTCTGGGAAGTAAAAGATACTTATAAGCAAGATAGTGATGTTTTGGCCGCTGGAGGTAATATAGAGAGCAAATTGGAAGGTAAAGTGGATGAGAAACGTTTTTCAGATAGCCTTGAACAAACAAATCGTGAAAAAGATAGTGAAAGTAGTAATGATGATACTTCATTTCCTAGTACACCAGAAGCTATAAAAGATGGTTCAGGAGCATATATCACATGTGCTCCCTTTAATCCTTCTGCAAACATTTTCCCCTTGTTGGAAGACCATACTTCAGAAAATAAGACAGATGAAAAAAAAATAGAAGAAAAAAAGGCCCAAATTGTAACAGAGAAGAATGCTAGTGCCAAAACATCAAACCCTTTCCTTGTGGCAACACAGGATTCTAAGACAGATTATGACACAACAGATCATTTATCAGAGGTGACTGAGGAAGTAGTGGCAAACATGCCTGAAGGTCTAACCCCAGATTTAGTACAGGAAGCATGTGAAAGTGAATTGAGTGAAGCTACAGGCACAAAAATTGCCTTTGAAACAAAAATGGACTTGGTTCAAACTTCAGAAGCTATGCAGGAGTCACTTTACCCTGTAGCACAGCTTTGCCCATCCTTTGAAGAATCTGAAGCTACTCCTTCACCAGTTTTGCCTGACATTGTCATGGAAGCGCCATTAAATTCTGTAGTTCCTAGTGCTGGTGCTTCTGCAGTGCAGCTCAGTTCATCACCATTAGAAGCTCCTCCTTCGGTTAATTACGAAAGCATAAAACTTGAGCCTGAAAATCCCCCACCATATGAAGAGGCCATGAATGTATCACTAAAAAAAGTATCAGGAATGAATGAAGAAATTAAAGAGCCTGAAAGTATTAGTGTAGCTGTTCAAGAAACAGAAGCTCCTTATATATCTATTGCATGTGATTTAATTAAAGAAACAAAGCTCTCTACTGAACCAACTCCAGATTTCTCTAGTTATTCAGAAATAGCAAAAGTTGCACAGCTGGTGCCCACTCATTCTGAGCTAGTTGAAGATTCCTCACCTGATTCTGAACCAGTTGACTTATTTAGTGATGATTCAATTCCTGAAGTTCCACAAAAACAAGATGAAGCTGTGATACTTGTAAAAGAAAATCTCATTGAAACTTCATCTGAATCAATGATAGAACATGAAAATAAGGAAAAACTCAGTGCTTCACCACCACCTGAGGGGGGAAAGCCGTATTTGGAATCTTTTCAGCCCAATTTAGATACCACAAAAGATACCTTATCATCTAATGAAGTTTCAACATTGATCCAAAAGGTGAAAATTCCTTTGGAGATGGAGGAGCTCAATACTGCAGGTTATTCAAATGATGGCTTATTTATTGCTAAGGAAGCAAAAATAACAGAGAGTGAAACATTTTCAGATTCATCTCCAATTGAGATTATAGATGAGTTCCCTACATTTGTCAGTTCTAAAACAGATACTTCTCCTACATTAGCCAGGGAATACACTGACCTAGAAATATCCTACAAAAGTGAAGTTGGTAGTGTCCAGGTTGGAGCTGGGTCATTGCCTTGCTCAGAATTACCCCATGACGTTTCTGTCAAGAGTGTACAGCTTAAAGATGAAGAAAAAGTTCATGTCCCAGATGAGTTCTCCAAAGATAGGGCTGATATTTCAAAGGTGCCCTTACTGCCTCCAGATGTTTCTGCTGTGGATGCTCAAACAGGGATAGGCAGTATAGTTAAACCCAAAGTTCTTGTGAAAGAAGCTGAGAAAAAACTTCCTTCTGATACAGAAAAAGAGCACAGACCACCATCTGCTATATTTTCAGCAGAGCTGAGTAAAACTTCAGGTAATCAATCCATACATTATTTTGTGCTTTCTTGCCACCTTTTGACCTATGGAACATTCTACTACATTTTGTGTAGTATGTTACATTTATAGTGTCTGATATATCACATTGATAAAAATTCTTTTTACTGTCTCAGTTTAAGATTTTAGTGCTTTTTCTAGCCCGCTTGCACTCATCATGCACCTTTGCTCTTAGCTTTTCCACACAATTATTTGTTGGTCATTTTTATATTGCACCATGGAACTAGAAAAAACTTTTTTTAGAATTGGCTTCAATGTCTTTTCCCTTCTTTTCTTTTTCTTTTTCTTTTTTTTTTTTTGCGGTACGCGGGCCTCTCACTGTTGTGGCCTCTCCCGTTGCGGAGCACAGGCTCAGCGGCCATGGCTCAGGGGCCCAGCTGCTCCGCGGCATATGGGATCCTCCCGGACCGGGGCACGAACCCGTGTCCCCTGCATCGGCAGGCGGACTCTCAACCACTGCGCCACCAGGGAGGCCCTCCCTTCTTTTCTTTTGCTTTAGTGTTTCCTGGTAGCATGAAGAGCAAGAGGTATTAAAACAAAATATTTTCAGATGTGTTTACTTTTGTTTTCCCGGAAATATCTTCATTTAAAAATTTTGATGAAAGAACATTTCTGTTACCTGTTTCTGATCTTTCAATATAATGCAATAATTACCAGTAAAAGGTATAAAGTTAAGCATATTGAGTATTAGATGTTTTGTTGAAAAGTATAAATTGAGGTATGCTATTTTTAATTCTCCTGAAAAGTACTAATTCTCATTTTTTTCTTTTGACTCTACACTTCCCACATATCTGATTTGTGTAAAGTGATTTGTACATGTGTTTTTTATTTAGCATTCTAATTTAGATGATTACTGTGTATTTACTGAATACACTTATGCATTGGAGATAGGTAGTACTGGTGGCAGAGACCAGTTTAGAGTTGCTGTAATTGAAGAAAGAGGAAATTATGAACGTAAGGCAATGGGATGAGCATGGAGACATAGTACTTAGTGTTTGATTGGAATTGGACATGAAAGTTAAGGGGAGGAGTTAAAGCATACTCTAGGAAACCTGGGTTTCTTGTATGTGCAGATACATGGCAGTATGAGAAACTGAGTTAGGGAACATGAGAAAATAAAGTGGGAGAAAATAAAAAACTCAGTTTTGAATATGTTGTAATTAAGGTACCTATGAGACATCCAAGAATGATGGGTATTAAACATGAAGCTCTTGAGAGAGACCTTGACTGTATGTGTGTATTTACCATGGGCTCAGAGATTGTAATTAAAGCCACAGACATCAACTAGGGGGAGCCGAGGGAAGAGGAAGATTTAAAGTTGGAGGAATTGCTCAACATTATCAAATACTAGAGAGCTCAGTTAAGATAAGGATTGAGAATTTGTCAGAAGGGAGGGAAGGTGTTATAATGGTAATCCCTATTCTCAGATGGTTAACGATTTTCTACATCCTTGATTATGATATATTTAGGTGTTTTTAAAAAATTTTCTGATTCTTATTACTGAATCAGATTCAGTAATTCTGATTCTTATTCTTATTTAAACCTGAAAGTATTGATAAGTATTAAATAATAAATAAAACTTGCTCAGATAATTTATTATCTCCAGTTTGTTTCCCTTGTTTTCTTAAAATGACATTTGTAGGCAAAATTCAATTTTAATTTTGGGAAGAAAGGCTGATTTTGTAAGGGAGATGAGCAAGGTATTATTGATGCAGACATTGATGCCTTATTGATATTTTTGGATAAAATTTGTTATGAGAAAAATGAATACTAGTCTTCTCCCTTGATAAGGGTATTTTATCAAACTGTATTCTTTTTTTTTTTTTGGCCACGCCATGTGGCTTGTGGGAGCTTAGTTCCCCAACCAGGGATAGAACCCAGGTCACAGCAGTGAAAGCACCGAGGTCTAACTACTGGACCACCAGGGAATTCTGTCAAGCTGTATTCTTAACAATGAAATGTAAATACTGATTTTTCTCAGTTCATAATTATGAACATTCATTCTGTTTTTTCTTTCACTGTACGTCATTATTTAGAGGCTTCAGCGTTTCATATATGTTTTTATTTACTTTTAAAAAAAATTGTGGCTAAAGATTTATGCTTTCAGTACCCTTATGGTTTCCATTTTTGTTTAAAATTTATTATCATTATCACTAGCACTTTAATTTTTCACTTTCCACTCATTTTAAATATAAACGTATAAGTTACAATATTCTAATAATTGCTTAAATTTATACTACTAAATATAGACCCAGATAGTGAAACTTCTGAAAAGAATAGCTAACTGATAGGCAGCACTACCAGATGACAGTTGAAATCTTCTCAGATGATGCATGGAAGTCCCAGTTTGGCATAGAATGACAGTTTAGGGATATAAGTGTATGATTGGAAGTGGAAGATCATCAACACATACTAAGGGCACAGAGAGGCTGTCTCTACCTTGGAATATTAGGAATGGCTTCACAAAGAGATGCTTCTATAAAAGCTACAGTTAGCAAATATGAGTAAACACATAGACCTGTTCATTTATATAAATATAATAAAAGTTTTCCAAATCCTGTTTTGGTATTTTTGGGGCAGGTGTATATGTGTGGGTATTATGGTCAGTATGTAGAAACTGAAGCTATTCAAACTATTCACTTGAAGCTAGGGACATAGATGGATTTGAGACTGGCCATGGGTGACTCAGTGAAAAGAAACATTCAGGTTTATTCAGAACTAAACTGAAAAACCAATCTGTGCTAAAGGAGGGTTTATGATACACTGGATGCTAAATTTTCTCTGACTGGAATTAAGCAGAATTTTTTTTAAACTTATGGTCTCATTTAGAGAGTTTTTTTTTAAAAAAAGGATGATTGCTTTTTTAAAATTAACTTTCATTTGGAAATAAGTTCAAACTTAAAAACAATTGCAAAAATAAAAGTAGTACAAAGAATGTCTTATACTCTTCATCTAAATTTACCTACTAACATTTCTCCATTTACGTTATTATTTATGATCTCTCTTTTTATAGATAACTAGACAATGGATACATAGATACAGTGTATCCTTTTTTTCCTGAACCATTTGAGACTAAGTTATATACATTCTGTTTTACCCCTAAATACTTTAAAAAGGGATATTCTCTTACATAACCTCAGTACAGCTATTAACTTTGTAAATTTTACATTCATACAATACTTTTTTCTAATCTACCATCCATATTCTAGTTGTGTTAGTTGACCTAATAATGTTCTTTGTAGTGTCCTCTACTACAAGGTCCAGTGTAGTGCCAGGTTTTGCATTTAGTTATGTTACCTTTGGCTCCTTTAATCTGGGACATTTCCAGTCTTTATCTCTTATGATTGTAACATTTTTAAAGAACACAGGCCCTTTCCCTTCTTCCTTTTTAATAGAAAGTTCCTTGTTTTGCGTTTGTCTAATGTTTCTTGGTGATTAGATTGAGTTTGTGGATTCATGGCCAAAATGAAGATAATGTAGTGCCCCTCTCATAGCAATCTGGAGGTACCTACTATTCGTCAGTCCCTCATTGATGAGGTTTAATTTATACCATCTGGTCAAGGTGGTTCCTGTTTTCCTTATTGTATAATTACTATCTTTCTTCCTTCCTGACAACTAATAAGCAGTCTGATGGGTGACACTTCAAGACCATGTAAATATCCTGCCCTCCATCAAAATTCCCTCCCTAGATTTAGTATCTATTGATGATTCTTGATTGATTTATTCTTTACCATTGTTTGCAAAAGATGATTTTTCAGTTCTAATACTTTCTCCACATTTATCAGTCAACGCTGGCATTCTACTCTTAGCAAGAGCTCTCCTTTTCCATTAATTAACTAATTAATTATCAGTATGGATTCATGAATTTCTCTTTTCCCTCCAGTGGTTTATAATTCATTACTGTACTTAATTATTTTGGTTGTCAATTGTCACAGATTTGGAGGGCTCCCCTTCAAATTGGCTCAAGGACATGCAGCTGTCCTTTTTTTTTTTAGAGTGGAGAGGGAATCACTTCTTACTTTCCAGCATAACGAAATGGTGTAGGCTCCTCTTTTGCCCACTCTGTCCCAGCCCTGAAGTCAGCAGTTTCTCCAAGGATCCCCGATTCCTTTCAGTGATCAAGAGCTGGATGCTAATTGTACTTTGCTCCTGTGGGGTCTTTCCATTTTAGCCCTTCCAGTGGACCAAGGTAGGAAATACTTGTATACATACATACAAATAAACATACACATATTTATTTATATATTTATGAAATCATGTGTTTACATAGATACCTCCAAATCCAGATCATTCCCAGAGGACTATTTCTTTCTTCCCTCATTTCACATTTGTATGTTCCTTCTATAGTGAGAACCTGGCTTCTAACACTACCAATACATTTATTAATTTGTTTAATCCTTGAGTACATCTAAAATAGTTTTAGAATGTTTTATAATATCATTATAATAAACATAGTAAAGAGTTCAGGTTTATTTTTTAAATCCACCTCCCTCAACCCTGCCCAGGTTACTCGGATTAGTTTTATTTTCCCTTTTCCTTCTACCTTCCCCCGTCTTCAGTGTGGTTATAATACTCATTTGAAACTTTCTCTCTAGGACATTTTTAAATTAAGAATTTTGAAAGGCTGAGAAAAGAAGCTGAATTATTTGCATTTTACCTAGAAAGGGGAGACTACCATTTATGGGGAATCTTTTAAGCACCAAGCATTTTCACATAGTCATCTCATTTAGTCTTCACCATATCTGAAAGAAAGAATGATTTCATGGATGACAAAACCTAAATCTGGGGATGTTACAAAACTTTACCGAGGTTGCATAGCAAATTATGTAGTAAGCACAATACTTTTGAGCTTCTATTGTGTTCCAGACATTGGGCTAACTTACTTTTTTTTTTTTAATTTTTATTGGAGTATAGTTGATTTACAATGTTGTGTTAGTTTCAGGTGTACAGCAAAGTGAATCAGTTACACATATACATATATCCACTCTTTTTTAGATTCTTTTCCCATATGGGTCACTGCAGAGTATTGAGTAGAATTCCCTGTGCTATACAGTAGGTACTTATTAGTTATGTGTTTTACATGTAGTAGTGTGTATATGTCAGTCCCAATCTCTCAATTTATCCCCCACCCCCACCCCTTACACTCTGGTAACCATAAGTTTGTTTTCTATGTCTGTGACTCTTATTTCTGTTTTGTAAATAATTTGTACCATTTTTTTTGGATTAGATCACATATAAGCGATATATGATATTTGTCTTTCTCTGTCTGACTTCACTCAGTATGATAATGTCTGGGTCCATCCATGTTTCTGCAAATGGCATTATTTCGTCCTTTTTTATGGCTGAGTAATATTCCATTGTATATGTGTGCCACATCTTGTTTATCCACTCCTCTGTCGATGGACATTTAAGTTGCTTCCATGTATGGCTATTGTAAATGGTGCTGCAGTGAACATTGGGGTGCATGTATCTTTTTGAATTGCAGTTTTCTCCGGATATGTGCCCAGGAGTGGAATTGCTGGATCATATGTTAGTTCTATATTTATTTTTTTAAGGAACCTACATACTGTTCTCCATAATGGTTGTACCAGTTTACTTTCCCACCAACAGTGTAGGAGGGTTCCCTTTTCTCCACACCCTCCCCAGCATTTGTTGTTTGTAGTTTTTTTGATGATGGCCATTGTGACTGGTGTGATGTGATACCTCATTGTAGTTCTGATTTGCATTTCTTTAATAATTAGTGTTGTTGATCATCTTTTCATGTGCTTTTTGCCATCTGTATGTCTTCTTTAGAGAAATGTCTATTTAGATCTTCTGCCCATTTTTTGATTGTGGTGTTTGTTTTTTTTTGACGTTGAGCTGCATAAGCTGTTGATATATTTTGGAGATTAATCCTTTGTTGGTTGGTTTGTTTGCAAATATTTTCTCCCATTCTATGGCGTATCTTGTTTTGTTTATGGTTTCCTTTGCTGTGCAAAAGCCTTTAAGTTTCATTAGGTTCCATTTTTTATTTTTGTTTTTATTTTCATTAGGAGGTGGATCAAAAAAGATCTTGCTGCAATTTATGTCAGAGAGTGTTCTGCCTATGTTTTCCTCTAAGAGTTTTATAGTTTCTGGCCTCATTTAGGTCTTTAATCCATCTTGAGTTTATTCTTGTGTATGGTGTTAGAGAGTGTTTTAATTTTATTCTTTTATATGTAGCTGTCCAGTTTTTCCAGCACCACTTATAGAAGAGACTGTCTTTTCTGTATATTCTTGTCTCCTTTGTCATAGATTAGTTGACTAACTTTCTTATTTGTATTAGTTCTTATCCATTTCCACAAAGGAGATATTTTTTCCGACAAGTGAAGAACTGGGATGTGACCTAGGTTTTGTCCCCTTCACAGTTTTGGAGCAAGCAGTTATTGTCCTAAATAGCAGACGACCAGGGTGCTGCTGCTTTTATTACATACCTGTTGTGTTGGGGGCATTAACCAATGCAAGGCATTTTAAAAACGTCAGGAACATTGGTTACTGTGTACATTTTCTCATGTGGTCCTCTATAAGTAGGGATATTAGAATGAGGGTAACATTCTGTTGCTTTCACGTGGAGACTGAATAACCCTATTGTTATTCAGCTGGACAACTGCTGTCTTTGTTGTTGGTGGGTCATTGGTGAAGAAAGGTGCTAATGTCTCCCCTCCAAACCACTGAGATCTTGACTTAATGATAGTGATTGCTTAATACATGTTTGTTGGTTGCTTGGTTTGCCACTAGTGCACAGAACGTTTTAAGTTCATAATCATAGTATAGATTGTGTTTTGCTGACCTGTTGTAACTATTGGTGAGTGAAGTGTAAACCAACCAGAAGTTAATTATTCATTATACTTAAAGTATGTGCTTTCCAGGAATAACCAAATTGTATTGCCATAATAAAGAACTCGCTGAAAAATGGCCCATTTATTTAGGTAAAGAATTAAAAATTATCCTTTGCCAATTTATAGATACTTCTTAAATGTGTTCATGAATAAGAGCTTTCTTTTGATGATGTTTATAACTTAAAACATTTTTCTTATATTAATTTAAAAAATTGATTATATGGCTTTTGGGCTTTCTCAGTAAAGCGTTATAGATATTAAGTATTTTGTTAAAATACATTTTTAGTGAGCATATATAGGATGCTCCTTGAATATTATTGTTTGGGTTTTGATTAGGACAGTGAGCAGTTAATCTGATGAAAGTAGAAATTTAAGCACCCTGAAAAATGAAAATGTTTAATCTAACACATTGAGTAGAATTATCTTTAAGTGGAAGGCTTTGAGTAAATATAAGTGTAGCTAAATTAGAAACTGACTTATTAATAAGGAAATGATTATATTTACTTAAATGTTTGACATTGTCAAATTAGTGTGGATTTATTTAGCGCTTACTGTGGGTCCAATACAGATTGAAAATAAATATGAAATATGAACCTTTATAAAAGATAGATACTGCTACATATAATATGGTTGAAAGAACTTCATCTTGGGCGTCTTACATACCTAAGATCTAATCCTGGCTTTATTACCGATTAGCTGTATGACCCTGGGCAGATGTTTTAATCTATTTGAGCTTCAGTTAAATTTAGTAGTCAGAATTTCTCTCAGGGACCTGCTGTCAGTGAAGTCAGGGTAGCAGTACATGAAGCAATCTGAAGTAATATATGCTAATTGTACAAATTTGAGAAGTAGAGAAAAAGCATGTAGATGAAAAAAAAATTGTAATTGTATTGCCCAGACATAATCATTGCTAGTATTTTAGAATATATTCTTCTAGTCTGTTTCTATGCATATGGATACTTTATGAATGCAGTGAAAAAAAGTGTTTTTCCAAACTGGGATCATACGTTCTATATTGTTTATTGCTTTACAAAATTCAGCAATATATTATATTGCACAATGCCAAAATTTCCATTTCTTTATTTTTCTGCTGTGTGATTATCTAATGTTTAGTGTTCCTTGGTATTGGATATATTATAATTTAATCAGTTCTCTAGGATCCTTAGATTGTCTCCAGTTTTTTAAATTTATAAATAATGCTGTTTATGTTTAAATATGTTGTACATATCTCCAAATTATTCTTTTCCATAAGTTACTAGAAATAAAATCCTAGGAAATGGGTATGTGCATTTTTAAGTGTTTTGACAAAAATTGGCTGTCAGAAAACTTGTACTAATTTTTAAAATTTTTTTATTGGAATATAGTTGCTTTACAACGTTGTGTTAGTTTCTGCTGTACAGCAAAGTGAATCACCTATACATATACATATATCCCCTCTTTTTTGGATTTCCTTCCCATTTAGGTCACCACAGAGCACTGAGTAGAGTTCCCTGTGCTATACAGTAGGTTCTCATTAGTTATCTATTTTTTACATAGTAGTTTATATATTGTCAATCCCGATCTCCCAATTCATCCCACCCACCACCTTCCCCCTTAGTATCCGTACGTTTGTTCTCTATGTCTGTGTCTCTGTTTCTGCTTTGCACATAAGTTCATCTGTATCATTTTTCTAGATTCCACATATAAGCTAATGATGTTTGTTTTTCTCTTTCTGACTTCACTTTGTATGACAGTCTCTAGGTCCATCCATGTCTGTACATATGGCACAATTTTGTTCCTTTTTATGGCTGAGTAATATTCCATTGTATATATGTACCACATCTTTCTTTATCCATTCCTCTGTTGATGGACATTTAGATTGCTTCCATGTCCTGGCTATTGTAAATAGTGTTGCAATGAACACTTGGGTACATGTATCTTTTCGAACTAGTTTTCTCCGTTATATGCCCAGGAGTGGGATTGCTAGATCATACGGCAGTTCTATATTTAGTTTTTAAAGGAACTTCCATATTGTTCTCCGTGGTGGCTGTATCAATTTACATTCCCCCCAACAGTGTAGGAGGGTGCCCTTTTCTCCACACCCTCTCCAGCATTTATTGTTTATAGACTTTTTGATGATGGCTATTCTGACTGGTGTGAGGTAATACCTCATTGTAGTTTTGATTTGCATTTCTCTAATAGTGACATTGAGCATCTTTTCATGTGCTTTTTGGCCATCTGTATATCTTCTTTGGAGAAATATCTATTTAGATCTTCTGCCCGCTTTTTGATTGGGTTTTTTTTTTTTTTTGATATTGAGCTGCATGAACTCTTCGTATATTTTGCAGATTAATCCCTTGTCACAACTTGTACTGATATTTACCCTTCTAATGGAGTAAGACAACAACCCATTTCTCTATTGATCACCAACAATTAGTATTATTTATTAATATTTTTTAATCAGAAAATTTGGATAGCTAAGGACTTATACATTATACAAAATTCAAAAAGTACCATTACAGTAAGTCTTCTTCCTGTCTTAACTAAGCTGCCTAGTGCTCCTTCCTAGAGTCATTTACTAGACTTCTCATGTATCCTTCCAGACATTGTATACCTGTCTTTTTTTCTTTTTTTAAACCGTTACCAGTTTGATAGGTTAAAGTAGTTATCTTGCTATTTTGATCTTCGATTATTAGTGCAGGTGAGCATGTTCCACATATTTATTGGCTGTTTGTATTTCTTTTGTGAATTGCCTGTTCATACCCTTTGCCCATTTTAAAATTTAGAATCACCTCTTTCTGATTTGATGAGAGTTCTTTATATAGAATGGATGCAAATCCTTGTCATGTTACAGTTTTCCCTTAGTTTTCTAAATAATTTTTGTTTTACTTTACATTTTGGTGGATATTTTCAGTTTTTACGTGGGAAAATTTATAACTTTTAATTTATTTACTAATTTATAGTTTCATTTTTATGTTTAATTCTGATCTGTTCAAAATTGATTTTGAATTCTGGTCAGAGATCATTTTATCCAACATGCTTTTTTGGTGTTGGAGTTGTTTTCCTATCCCCATCACACTCTGATAGTTCCCTAGTACCAGACAGCAATCCTAAGGAAGAGCCAGAAAATTGAGAACAGTTTTAGCCAGATTGCATGCTTTGGGTTGGACAGTCAACGGTACTATGGGTGTTGGTGCCATCTAGTGTTGTAGATAGAAAACGATGTCTTTGGAACGCTCTGTAATTGACCATATGGAAGTTCAGTTGGGCCGAGAAATTTAGTGAGTTGTGGATATTTGCTTCACACTAACAAATGACTTTGAAAATGACTTTATAAAAGGATTTTGAATTTTGACACATTGTACTGAATCAAACAAATGCTTGAATCATGCTATGATAAACATTATGAAATGACCTTAAAGATTCCCCCAAACACGTACTTTAGTGAAAACTTAAAAGTTTTAAAAGATCTGTTCAAAACCCAATGACTATTAAATTTTTAAATTCCAGATTTAAAAATGCTTTGGATCTTTTGGATTATCTGTGTATTTATTTTAGATTATAATATAAGAAATCAACATTTATTTAGTTCTCATTGAATAGTATCAGTTTCTTTCTGTATGATTTTTAGTATGTATTTTTATCAGCTTATATGAAATTGTTTATAGACCTTAAAATGCTCATTATATTTTGGTTATTTTTAAACTTGTCATTCATTTTCTAAACCAAAGTCTTTGTTCATGTCTTAAAGTTCAATTCAGTAGTTAGTGCTGAAGTGCTGTAATTTAGTCCATAGAGGGCATTACATTACAGCATATGGTATTAAACAGCATTATTTAATATCTTTCAGTAATGGGACATATGTTTAGTTTTATACTTTTGTATAGCTCAGAATAATTAAATTTTGAAGTAAGTTTAAAACTTACTGTGTAGCTGTAATTTTTTTTTTAATTAAAAATCCTGTTGTCTATTGCTGGAAAGTAGAAATAATTTTTTTTAGCTATCAAGAATTGTATACAAGCAACCCCCAGTTTAGAGAGTAGCACTTTCAATCCAAATGACCACCTCTTTCTCACCTTATTTGCCTTCATTTCTGAACATTGTAAAGCAAACAAAGCAAAACAAAAACTTGAATTTTTCTGGGGTTCAGAATTAGAGGAAGGAAAGAAATGGAAAAAGAGGAATATCTTGGGAGAGCTGGCCTAGGAGGTCTTAGAGTTTACATATTGTTGCCTATTCCAAAATACAGTCCTCTACTGTTTGAAATCCTGCCACTTAGGTACAAGACACACACACACACACACACACACACACACACACACACACACGTTTATGAGAGTGTTATAGAGAAAGGAGTTTTTTATTCTTTAGTAGGACTTATTTTAATCATATAATTTTCCTGCTAATGAGGTAAGTGCATGAAGAAAGAGTTTTGATCTGAGATATGAAGAGAAGAGAAATGTAGAGAGTGTAGGTAATTTTAGAGCATGGGTACTGTTTGGAAAGGAGTTAGGGGTGTGTTTGGGGCGGTTTTGGTCTTTGGTTTTTGTCATGCTTTGGGGAGATACTGGGTATAAGGACATTGAGGAATGAGAAGTTGCCAATCATGAACTCAGAACAGGTGATTTCAAAAGTTCAGTGTAAGGCTGATTTTGAGTTTAGGAAAAGAAGAATTCCCCCCCTCCCTACCCCCATGCACAATATGCAGTAGGACTTAGAGTTCAGACAGCACTTTTATTTGCTTGTATTATAAATAAAGGAATCTTCTGTGCTCCTCTCCTTTGGAAGCCTTTACTTTTAAGAGAAAATAAGTTCCTATCCCAAGTAATCAATGTGGTATATATATCTGCTCTATTTGAAAATTGTCCTTGAAATAATTTTTCATTTTTAAACAAAATGTTAAATATTTGAAGGAAAACAAGTAAGTTTTTAACAGATTTATGTTCTCTATTTGCCTGTTATCTTGGGATTTAATATGGAATAGGACCTGTAATCTACCCATATAACATTTTTTCTCAGCTGGAGGAGAATAGAACTATAATAACAAAGCACAGTAATATGTGTGTGTGTGTGTGTGTGTGTGTGTGTGTGTGTGTGTGTGTGTGTGTGTGTGGTGGTGGTGGTGGTGGTGGTGGTGGTGGTGGTGGAGGTGGGGCGCTTCTTTTTAAAGAGGGTATTGGGTTATTGCCTAGAATTAAATGGCTTAATATATGCACTTTCTTAGATATGATTTACAGGCTTTATTTCCTTGTGGTTTTACGGTTAAAATTTTTAGCATAATAATAGTAAATAGCTAGCACTTACACAGGGCCACTTTTTATCAGGCACTGTCCTAAGGCCTTTTGCATACACAAACTCATTTGATCCTCTCATCACAATAAGCCTAGCCCAGTGGCTTTACATTTTTAACAGATTGGTCTCATCAGATTTTCAAATTTAAGCACTTTTTCCTTAGGTTACCAAACTTAAAACAACTCTAGTTTTAAAACTTTCTAAGAAAGAAGTGGGCAAAATGTAAATTGATTTATCTTAGTTAGTTTTCCCTGTAAACTTAATAGCCTAAATTGCAAAGATCATAAAAGCTAAAGAATTAGATATTACTATGTAAGGTCTAATTTCAGGGCTCCTATTTTGACTTCTTAATCTGCCAGGGGAGCTATTAAGTATGTTTAACATTTAGATGAATGGGTGTTATTATATGTTCTTGCTGTCTCAGATGATTTTTAAAAATTGTTAACCAAGTCAAGTACTGGAAGATGTGAATAAAATGAATGGTAAATACCCTTTGTCTCAAGAAATCTTTTCCCCCCCCTACTATTAATGTAGTAATCTCTGACTTCAAAACAGTGTTTGGGCGATGTTTTTGAGTGCGTTATTCTAATGCTAAAGTATTTATTGGCCTTCAGTCTTAAGGGATTCATTATTAGAAAATACTATTTTGAAAATATTATGTAGTTAATGAATAGTTTGGGATTTCTAACTATTGCATGAAGAGGCCAGAGATTTTCAGCTATGATATGACTTGGTGACAACTGTTCTCAAATATCACATTATACAAGGGTTCAGTGAATAAAGTTTAAAGTTAAATATTAACTTCTGAGCTGAGAATACTAGACTCTCTTTAAAAATTGCTTTGCTTTATTTATGTTTGGAGTTAGAGAGGCAGAGAGGAAAAGAACTGAGTTCTTGATATTCAGGCCACTTCTGATTTGAAGAATTTTGCAGGGTTTTGCAGCCCACACAGTTTTACAGCAAGTTCCAAAAATTATCATACCTATTTCAGTGTAGCTATAATAGTCTTCTGAAGTATGTAGTTTCGTACATAGGCTCCATATCTTATAATGCTTCAGCATATCTCACATTTAAAAATATTTTCGCTGATTTGTCATTGTATGTTGCCTTTTCTGCTAAGTCAAATGGTAATATCAGTTAAAACAGTTGTGAGGGCTTCCCTGGTGGCGCAGTGGTTGAGAGTCCGCCTGCCGATGCAGGGGACACGGGTTCGTGCCCCGGTCTGGGAGGATCCCGCGTGCCGCGGAGCGGCTGGGCCTGTGAGCCATGGCCGCTGAGCCTGCGCGTCCGGAGCCTGCGCGTCCGGAGCCTGCGCTCCGCAGCGGGAGAGGCCACAGCAGTGAGAGGCCCGCGTACCGCAAAAAAAAAAAAAAAAAAAAAAAAACAGTTGTGAGACGTTAGTAAAGATGTAATATTCTGCACTGGAACGAATGCCAGTTTTATAAAGTTGAACAAAAATTTCGGAAATTTCTTATATAGATTTGTTTTTGTTTTATCAATAAAATTTTAGTTTGGTCTTACGTCACTTTCCCAAAGCAAATGTGGTATAATTAGTACATGAATATTTCTCCTCAAGCAGAGTCTATTAATAGTACCTGCAGTGGTGTCTAATAGATATTTATTGAAAGATCGATTTGGAGCAGGTGGTAATTAAGAATAAGTATATATTTGCAAGTCTCTGGATTTCTGTAGTTGCAAAAGAAGGAAAAGATAGCATTACCTTAGAAATACGAGATTGCTGAAATTAAGTAAAAACGTTTTTCTATTTAAGTAACATATTCAGTAAACATTAATAACTTGACTTTGTGATTCTCCTGTCACACCCTCATAAGGGTGCAAAATGCTGATAATTTAAGAGAAAGTAAGAAGAGACTCGCATTTCCCAGGCTTGAAATTTAAGCTGTTACCCTTCTTTGGATCAGTCCATTTTTATCTTATCAGGTAACCATTGATTTTAAAGTTTTAAATGAAGCTGGAAACCAGCAGCATAATTCCCCTATCTGTCAAAAAATAAATAAATAAAAATAAAATAAGATTTTAAAAAACTGCACATGGCTTTAAGTGCATTTCAAATATATTCAGTGGTTTACTCTGCCAGAAGAACAGCCCTCTTTCTTTTCTTTTGGTGGCCTGCCCCTCCCCCTGCAAAAGTAGCTCCATTTGGTGTGAGCAACAAGCAAAAGACTAGAACAATAAACAGATAGAGGAAGGCGGTAGTGCCTGAGTATTAGTAGCCTAGTTACAGATTGCACTGCGTCAGACTGCTCCACACCCAGAAGGCGTCAGGTGACTTCAGTCCTGCTGCAGTTGTGCAGCAGAGGAGACTGCAGATACGGTTGAGGAAACGGATATTTCATGTCTCAGGGGGTAGATTTTTGCAGTTACAGCTTTTCTGTTGGTATGCATAATTGATAATTGCATCTGTAGGGCAGATCGTGACAAGAGATGGACGGTCAGAAGAAAAATTGGAAGGACAAGGGTATATCTGCTTTTTAATCTTTTATTCATTTTTTAATGTGACCAGTAATATATATTTCTATGAATAAGCTTTGCAATTTAGATATATTTTGGATTGAAAATGAAGCCTATGAAGGGTTTAAGAGTAAAGGATTAAAACAGCTATTTCAAATGTGTTTTTGCAGTTCGTTATGTATGAGAAAATGTCACGCTGTTCTGTTTCACTGGCATTTGATTTAGTCTTTGCAGTCCTATCGTTGATTAGGTTCTATTATTTAATCTTGCACGTTGTGAACAATATAGTTTTAACATAATTTCATTTGGTCACTTTGGTGTGATAAATCTACATAGCCATGTTTGTATTCCATAATGACATATTTTCTGTGACTATGTATTTTTTTTTTTTTAATTTGACTTGGTGATAGTTGAAATTCTATCCAAAGGTTTGTAGGTAGCAAGATCCTGTGTTTGCAGTAAGCCTGTTTTCTTCTTTGGAAATATTATTGAACCTTTAAAGTTATTACCAGTCACCTTTTAATTAGATTATAATTTTGTATATCTTAAAATGGTTAAAATGTATACACAGTAGTTTTAAATGTGCGTCCATATTTAAGTCACTAACCTTTGTCCTTGTAATAACCAATCAGTGATCTTGATCCCCTTTCCTCCCCCTTGAAAGCCCAGATCCTTTCAAGTCTCAGTGGATTGGGGTTGTGTAAGAATTTAAGCTTGTAAGTGTAATGAATATTTTTAAAGTATTTTATTATGTAGATGGTTAAATGTGCCATTTTAAGAAAAAGGGAAGGTGGGTGGGCTGTGTATCTGACCTTATAATAAATTGTCTTAAAAATTATTAGAGCTATTTTTTTAACATCTTTATTGGAGTATAATTGCTTTACAATGGTGTGTTAGTTTCTGCTTTATAACAAATTGAATCAGTTATACATATACATATGTTCCCATATTAGAGCTATTTTTAAGTAGTCCAATTAGACATTCCACACAAGCAATTTGTTTTTCTGGCCACATTCAAGTTTTATAATTAAAAAAAAATTATTTCTATAGCAGAATTGTTAGCAGGATTGGTGATAATGTTTCTAAGAGCAATATGTGGAGCTAATTACAGGAACCTTTACAACATCCTTTTAAAAATTGGTTCAATAAAGTATTGTGGGGAAAAGGTGAGCTTAAGATTGAGTTCATATTGAGACATTGGAAAGATTTTACAGTTAACACTTAACAATATAATATAGCTTTGGATTTTTACCTTTATGGTTTCTTTACATGTGAATTTAATGAACAGAAGGATTTTTATTTCTTCATCCTTCTGACCATTAGCATTACAAAGGGAAAGTAAATTGCTATATTAGTTTTTGGTAAGTAAAACTGATAGTAGTGATAACAATACAGTAAATCCAGACTTTAAAAATAAGTGAAAAGTCACATCAGGGCCTACTCAGCAACTATTAAGGCTCTGTATTAATAATTTGAGTCTTAGACCATTTAATAGCATCTTAAGTTCTTTATTTGCTAAACTAATTTAGGAATATTTTGAGATTAGAGAAATTAAGATCCAGTATAGTCCATATTATTATACCAGACATTTATTTTGATTATTTTTAGGTACTAAGTATAAAATCAAATTTACTCTTGAATGTCTGTCTCTGGGGAGCCTCATTTTGTATGTAAGTGGAATGGCCTGATTTTTTTTAGTGTTTGGCTTTTTTGCTTGGGAAGACTAACAACTTTACCTATTGTTCTGATTCATTGCTTAAGTTATATTTTAGTGTTTATCAGCAGCTAATTTTAACGTTGCAGATTAGAGGTTATGATTTAACTGGAAATCCGTGAGAAGCTGAAACTGCCATGGAGTGAGTTTTTCCCCATTTTATGAAAAGTGTGGCGATAGAGGAAAGAATCTAAGCTTTCTAGGTATATTAAAAAGTAAACTTAAGCCCATATATTATTCTACTCTTTTGCCACTCTTGTTCCCTCCTTAAGTCCCATGGTTGAAACACATCCAGTTGGTACATCTGATTATGGTAACATGTAAGGGTATAAAGAAGTGAGAGATACTCTGATTCCGTGTTTTAAAGAGTTCGGTTTTTTTGGTTTTTTTTTTTTTTTTTTTTTTTTTTTTTTAGCTTATTAACTAGTATTTAAGACATTTATCTTGCAGGCTAAGACCAAAATTAATAATTTATATTTTATACATTTTTCATCTTGGATTTTCTATTGTTCTTAGCGGGATACTTACAACAAATGAAATCTATGAAGTACTTGATTATTGGGGTTAAAATGGAAAGCGTTGATTGACAGTCAAAAGATTTTCAAGAGCTTAAAATAGAAGGAATTGGGTAGGTTTGGAGGTTTGGGTGGGGTGGGAGAATGATTTAACCACTAAACAAGGTGTAATTTAGACAGTGAATAGAGCTTTCTGGGTAGAACAGAATATTTATAGGATAGTAGTTGAAAGATAAGATTGGTATAAGTAGAGGATGTAGAAGACTTGTAAGATCTAGGTCAGGTTTCCTCAAACTTCCCTGAAGAGGAGAATCACCTAGTGCTTCTTTATTTTTATATGATTCCTGTGACCCTTTTCAGATCTACCGAATCAGAATTTATAGGGGAAAGGCATGGCAATATATTAAGCACCTTGACAAAGGGTTATGTTAATATTAGGCAAATGTAGGAAACACCAACCTAGGTTTTAAAGTTTCTGTTCTCGTATGTTTTGATTTTGGCCAGAGTGAGAATCTTATCGTTTTTGGTCTTCAGTTTCCTCTTCTGCATGATTTCTAGTGTTCCAATTTTGATGTTCTCTGGTTTTATGAAAAGATACCCTGGGTCAGATTGCAGAAGACATTGACTTTTGGATTTTATCATAAAGGAAATAAAGAGCCTTTGGACGTTTTAAAGTAGGGAGTGGTAAAATGACAGCAGGTTTGAAAGACTGTTTTGGGGTGCTATATAAGATAAATTGGAGAAGAACTTAGAGGCAGAACAGGATGACTGTATTTGTGCCCAGATGTGCCTGAACTTGGCCTGAAGTAGGAATGAAAAGGAGGTGACAGGTTTGAGAAACTTAGAAAGGAATACTTGATATTTGACATAGATTTGTGGGACTAGGGTGAGGGAGGGACTCAAAGGACAACATGAAATTTCAGTCAGAGTGCAACCTTGGCAATGCTAGTGCTTTAGTGTCAGTAGAAATAGAGCTAAAGTAGGTAGAAATGATGCAAAGTTCTGTTTTGGAAACTTCATATTTGAAGCTCAGAGAAATGACAGGCTTAATGATGAATGCAGAATTGGGAATTGAATGCAAAGTGAGACAGATGAATACTGTGAGGATATTTGCATAAAAAGAACAAGATTAAGGAAGGAGAGCCTAAAACCTATATTGCGGGGACATGCAGCACAAGGAGGGATCAGGAAGTTATAGTCGGAGCAGTAAAAGCAGCAGGTTAGGGCTGGTTTCCCTGATATTAGGGAGGGAGAGATTTTTCGAGAGGGAATGGATGGTTAAATACTAGAGAGAAGCCATTTAATGTGAAGATTGAGAAATGATTGTGGACCCTGTTGAATTTTAGGAATATGTACAACACTACCCATCATTAGTAGTGTTTTTGGGATTTGGCAGTTAACATACTGTAGGTGACCTTTGAGAGGAGTTTGTGTAGGATGGGGACAGAAATGTTTCTAGCATTAAAATTCAGTTTGATTATATGGCAAGACAAAAACTGACTTTGGACCATTTCTGGAGCATACTTCTTGCAGAGGTTCTTGTAGGGCTCCCTTATCTTTACTTGTGCTAAGTCACTTTCATTTTCTTTCAAAGCTTAAGGTTACTGAGTATATGGGTAAAGGTGTACGCTTATACTGACATTCAGGTAGAGAGGAGAAGGGGTCTTGGCTGCTTGAAATAAATGCCCCTGAGAATCCCTCCCCCGCAAAAAAAAAATCCTGAGAAGGGAACTTGGGTGTTAATCAATTGCGAGACCTATTGATTGGAGGAAGCCTCCTGCTTTTCAGTTCTAAACTTAGTTGAAACCCAGCGTTTAGTCATTTCATTAGATATTTCTTCTAGATCTTGGTTTAGTAGTGCAACACTGTGTGTGTGTATGTATGTGTGTATGTTGTAGAAGGTCTGTGGAAGAATAAAACTATCACTTCAGAGTGGTTTTGGTGTGTATTTCTAACGGTGTGTGTATGTGCTGGGGTTACGTATGGTACATTTTGTTCTATAATCATTTTTCTCACACTAAATGGGGAAATACCTTTCATTTAGAAATATTCTACATTGTTTTAATGGGTGTAGTATTCTAAGTATGTACTGTTAATCCCTTATAGTTAAATATTCAAGTTATTCCTAAATTTTTGCAAACATGAAGAATGCTAAAATGAATATAATTGAATATAAATTATTGCTCTTATTCATAATTATTTCCAAATTGCTGGGTTATAGTATTTAGGCTTTTGGTTCATGTTGCAGAACTTCCCTTCAGAAAGATACAAATTATTTTGAGTAATGTATAGGAGTGTCTGTCCTGAAACCTTGGCAAAGATTAAGTACTACATATGCATTTCTGATGGTGTTAACTCTTTCTAAGATAGCTATTTTGTCAGTTTTAAGTAAATTACTTGATGAGAACCAGGTTTAAATTGAAAAAGAGTAAATTTGTAATTTTTTTCTCCTATATATGGTTTAAAGTCTTGCATGGATAAGTAGTGGGAGCAATGGAAATATCTTCTCAGTTTTCTTTATTTACCCAAATCCGGTACTCTTAATTCCTCAGAACTTCTAACTGGTTCTTCCACTAAATCCTATATGTTAAGCCAAATTAATCTTCCTAAAGTATGGCTCTAATCATAGCACTTAAGGGGTTTTCCTTTACTTTTCAAATTAAGTTCATACTATCCTGGACTTTTAAGAGGCATTCCATGGTCTAGTCCTAGCCTTTATAATCCCATCTCCCATTACTCTGTCTCCGGCCACGTTGATGGACTTGCTTCCTAAACATGCCTGTTCTTTGCATTTGCTTGTGTTTTTCTCTCTGTCTAAAATCCCCCTTCCCATTTCATTTTGCCTAAGTCTTGTCAAAAGCCCAATCCTTCCTGAAGTATTCACCTTCCAGGTGGAGGGAATCCAGTATTCCTCAGAACTCCTATCTCTTGGTTTTTCATTTTGTGCCTTCTGTTACAGTTATATATCTATATCTGTATATATTACAGTTATATATAACTAATATATATGTATATAATACATGTAATAATGTAATATATATATAATAAAAATATATATTATATATATATATATATATATATATATATATATATATATATATATAAATATTGGCTTTTTTTTCTAGTCTGTAAATTCCTTGAAGGCAGAAGAAACAGTGGTGGCCTTATCACTGGGTCTCCTCATTGACTCCGCACAGCTTTTCAACAAAGTGACAGGATGAGAACTTTGATGTTCAGGCAGGTTTACTCCTGGCCTTGAGCCTTATACATCCATCCTTGGGAATTTTTTTAAATGTTTTTTCAAATGGGAGAAATAAAAAGGATCCCCTATCTTACCCCTTTTTAAAGGAGCAATTAATACTTAAGCAACTTTTGTAAATCCAGGATTTTTATATCATACCCACAGGCAAGACATCTTAATAGTCACTTATTCTTGTTTTATGGGTAAGGAAACCAAGAAAACTAAAGAGATTAAATTATTTGTTCAGGACTAGACAGCTAGTGGCATAGGGTCATTATCATGGATAATGCTCATTTATGTCACTGGATGTGTATTTATGTGTATATAATGTATATCTATTTAAATCTGCCTCATTGCTTTCAAACTTTTTAATCCAATCACCTTTTAGGCATTTATGTAAGGTATTGCTAGACACTAAAATACTGTTTGTCTCTCCTCGATACCACGATCTTATATTTATTCTATGTAGCTCAGAGCAATTTAAGATTAAAAAATTATTAAATGTTAATGATACTTCTGCAAGTCTATTGTTAAGAGTTGGCAATTGAGACAGATTTTAGGAATTACTACTCTCAGATTACAAATTTGCCAAAATTCTGATTTTCCATAAGAATAGCTGTTGCTAGTGTATAGTTGTTGTATATACTCATTTGTGTATTTTTTCCACTTAAATAATCTAAAATTAAAATAGATTATTCTGGTCAGTGATGTGAATACTTTACCTTATTTCATTATCTGTACTATTAGCTATTTATTCATTGAGCATTTATACTGAGTGTGTGCCATAGGTGTGTAAGGTTATAGAAGTATAACTATAACTAGTTTACCTACTAGTGAAGTTGATTCTCTTTTTAAACTAGTAATTTGCTCAGGCTTTTCCCCCTATTCCAGTTTATTAAGCTTTTCAGGTTTATAGAGTTATGGAACAGTATGTTTTCCATTTAGTTTTTATTAGTAGAAAACAGGATTTTGGCAGCAATTTCCTATTTCTAAGGTTTGGTGCCTATTTCTTGTGATGTGTGTATGCCAACAAGAAGTAAAGTTGGAAGTGGGAAGTTAGAATTATTTTCTGCTGTATTTTTTGTCATCTTCTAATAAAGCTGGAAATGGAATGTGGGATTAAAGGAAGTGTTGAAAACAACATGAACTAATTAATTAAATAAATTGTGGTGGTGGTTATTGAACCTCACTGTTTTCTGTCTCAGAGGAATTTGGATTTTCCTAAGAAGGCAGCAACAATCATAGGTAGTTTTACCTTCCTTCAGTATATTAAGACATTTTCTACTTGAGGATACTTAATCTAAGGGAAACAAGCACTTAAAGTAAGCTCAAATTTCATGGCAAATAACGGAGGGGAAAAGATTTGGTTAAGACATTATCTTGAAACATAAAACCAACAGTTATGAAAATAAGTTTTAGTTTATTTTTAACAAAATTTAAGTTGTAATCACAGCTGTGCATAAGTCTTAGAATGAACAGAGATGAATCAAGTTTTTGGGCTTTTTGGTGTGTATTTTTTACTACAAAATTGTTTGGTAGCACAACATGATATTTTTGTGGTTGAATTTTCAGTGGATCACATGTAATGTCCTTTTACAAAAATGTTCAAGGGTTTTAATGACTTTCCTCGTGGCTTCTCAATCTTTTGAGGTCAGATATTCTGTTCTGAAGTGCCTATTGGACTGTCAGTCTCTTGGAGTAATTCTCCAACATCACTCAAAACATTAACCATACAAAATGCTACATTATTAGGAAGATCTGCAGTTTTGTGTTGTGTTTGATTTGTGTTGTCTTATCTATTAATATCTATCTATCTATAGCTATTTACAGTTTTAATTTATTATTTTCAGAGGGACAATTTAGATGGCTTCTAGGAACCACGATTTGCAATTTGAACAGAACATGATTTACTCCTATTACTGAATCTGTGTTACTGGAATTTACTGGTCTGTGTATATAACTCTGCTCATGGTGTTAGTTAATTACTTCTCTCCTCAATTATTTAAATTGGGGTTGAAACACTATTTGGAATCCTCAAGTAGGGTAAAAAGCAAACTTGAGTACTGATAAATTCCTTTAAATACAAAATATGTGGTATGATGGAAAGAGTGAGACCTTCACAGTCAGACCTGAATTTCAATCAGTAACCCTGCACAATTTATTTAATAATACTTCTAAGCCTCGGTTGCCTTATGTATAAAGTGCAGATAATAAACACTTTATAGAGTTGTTGTGATTAGTGATAATGTATATAAAGTACTTGCACAGTTCCTTGCTCAGAATAGGGGATTACTAAATTTTTATAGAAAGGGCAAATATAGAATTTATACTAGTTTTATGTAAAATGTTTGTTCCTTAGATGTGTGGTTGTTGAAATGGACAACATACTGTAAAGTTGTCAGAAGTAAGACAGGGAAGCTTTAGTGATGAAAGAGACAAGGACCTGAAATTGTATCTTTTAAAAACTCTAGCTACAGGATGAGGAGAGATGGCCAAGAGAGATGCTGGTTTGCCAGGTATTTGGTTGAGATACTTTGTAGCAATACTAGGTATCCTTCAACCTGAAACTTGCTAACTGAAAGCAAGTTAGCAGTGCTTTCAGAGAAAGTTGAACTCACCTTTTAAAAAATCAGAGCTTAGTTAAGCATCGTATTTAATATTTGATTGCCCTGCTTAACTTTATCTCTTCAGACATTACTTTTATTTAGTGTGTTTAATTCATCAAGCATTTCCATGTGTGAAATCTCCTTTCATTTTCAACTAACTTGTTAGGTGGCTATCATTTTTCTAATTTTACATGATGGTAACTAGAAGGAAGAAATAGGACTCAAGCTCCTCTTACCGCGTTTGCTGAAAGAGTTAAGCTCCCGCTCTGCACAGATATTTTTGTGGACCTTCACCTGTCATTTTTTAGCCAAGTGAATGGTTATTATATGGAGATAAAATGCTTACTACGTGGTAATAAATGATCAACTCTGAATTCTAGTCACTTTTCCTGGCAATTGGGAAGAATTTGATTTAAGGATTGTGATTTCTAATAAATACATATTTATTAATATAAAGACCATGGTTATGAAAATAACAACTGAAAATTTAGTATCATTCTAATATTCATATATTTATTTATTAACTTCCTTTTTAACTGCCTTTCTCCCTTTCTCATTCTTCACCTGACTTTATTAAAGAGAACTTAACATTTGCTTTTGCTTAAGAAGTAGGCATTTTACTGCTAGCTGTTCCTTGTTCTCCCAGTATTTTTGGGACCACCTAGTTCAATGTTTTTTTCCACCCAGACAAAAGATTTAAAAACTGAAACCTGACTTCAGGCTGTTCAAGGAAGAGCTACAGTAAGAATTTGATTTGAGGCAAAACGTAATTGGATGGCTCCTGCATGTAAGGCTGGCACTATTTTTAGCTATGACAGATGACAGTTTATGATTACCAGATGTAGGCAACTCGTCTTACTCTGCATTGGGCCAGAAGTGTTTCTTTTGAATAAGAGATGATAGTGTACTGAATTATTTTAAATTAAAATTTTAGTTTGATAAATTGCTACTGCTTAAAGCACTATCAAAATAAAGATTTTTCACATTTTCATTTGGAAAACAAAAGTGGGGAAGCACTGCAGGGAATAAATCACTTTTTTCTAAGTGACAAAAATTTGTTTAAATTGATCAAAATTATTTAATAATCCATAAGCATCCTCCATTGTTGTAAGAGGAAAAAGCACTGTTAGATTAATTTCAGATCTTTAAAAGGATATTTCCTGAAGATTTTATTTAAGAATAAAGTTTACGTCACAGTAGATTGCCTTGCATGATTAACACTTCATTCTGCAGTGTAGAAGGAAACTTCAGGAACCATGAAGGTTTAAATTTTCCTTGTACGAGCCCTTTGTCTTAATTTTGGTTTCTCAAGAATAAAGAGGCCATTGAACTCTTCCTTCATAAACAGAACTAACAAAGTGATTACAGAGGAATCCAAAGTTAGCATTTTAGTGACCCTATAGTTCTTATTTAAAGATGTCCTTTATTTTAATTTGAAAATATTACAGTCTTTAATTATTCTTAGGAATAGACACATTTTAATCTGACCACTATTCAGACAGTGCAGCAAATATTAATGAAGCAGGTAATGAGAATATAAAGATGAAATGCATTTAGCAGCCCTTCAGGGTCTAGTAAGGAGAGACAAGCCTGTAAAACAATATTTACTGTTTTATAAATTATCTGAAAGCATTGCTATTTGTTACTTAATAAGTGTGGATATCTGATGGTAGTTTAAATAAAACAAATGTTAAATCCAAAGCACAGAAACATTTTTTGAATAATTAGGATTAGTGCATGCTTTAAACTGGCATTAAGTGTGCATTCATTGTAATCAATTAGTAATATTTATTGAAGGTTTAGTTGGTTCCGGCTTTGTGCTCAGCTCTGGAGATGTGGTAGGTAGTAAGATAAAATTCTGTCTTCTGGAGCTTACAACCTAGCAGAGAAACATGTTTAAAATGAGTTTTTTTTTTTTAAATTAAGTGTACATACAACTCATTGACTTTTAGTATATTTATGGAATTGTGCAGCCATCACCATCATTTAATTTCAGAACATTTTCATCCCCCCCCCCAAAAAAAATCTTAAACCCATCATCAGTCACTCGCCATCTCTCCTCCTCCCAGTTACCGGCAACCACAAATCTACTTTCTGCCTCTGTAGAACTGCCTATTCTAGACACTTCATGTAAACAGAACCATACAACTGTGTAACCTTTTGTGTTTGCCTTCTTTAACTTAGCATAATACTTTCAAGGCTCATCCATGCTGCAGCATGTTATCAGTACTTCATTCCTTTTTATTGCCCAATAATATTCCATTATATGAATATTTTGTTTATTCATTAGTTGATGGACATTTGGGTTGTTTCCTCTTTGGGTTATTATGAATAATGCTGCTGTGAACATTTGTGTACATAGATTTTTTTCTAATCTTTTGGGTGGAAATTCCTAGGTGTGGAATTGCTGGGTCATATGGTAACTCTCTGTTTAACTTTCTGAGGAATTGCCAAACAGTTTTTCACGGTGGCTGAATTTACATTCCCATCAGCAATGTAAGAGGATTCCAATCATCATCACTCTTACCAACATTTGTCATTGTCCATCTTTTTTATTTTAGCCATCCTAGTGTGTCTGAAGTGGTATCTGATTGTGGTTTTGGTTTGCATTTCTCTAATGACTAATGATGTGACCATCTTTTCATTGCTTACTGGCGATTTGTATGTATTCTTCGGAGAAATTAATATTCAAATCCTTTGCCCGTTTTTAATTGGTTTGTCTTTTTATTGTTGTTGTAAGGAGTTTTTTTACTATATTCTGAATACAAGTCTTTTATCAGATATTTAATTTGTAAATATTTTCTCCCATTCTGTGGTTGAATTTTCACCTTGATAGTGTCCTTTAAAGCACAAAAGTTTTTAATTTATTGAGGTCAGGTTATCTGTTTTTTTTTTTTAACTGCTTCTGCTGTTGGTGACATATGTAAGAAACCATTGCCTAATCCAAAATCATGAAGATTTATACCTATTTTTTTCTCCTAAGTTTTGTACTTTAAACTCGTTAGGTCTTTAATCCATTTTAAGTTAATTTTTGTATATGGGATAATGTATGGGTGCAACTTCAGTCTTTTGCAGTTAGATATCCAGTTGTCCCAGCACCATTTGTTGAAAAAACTATTCTTTTCCCCATTGAATGTCTTGGCATCCTTGTCAAAATCAGTTGACCATAATGTAAATGTAATTTCTGGACTCTTCATTTTATTCCATAATCTAACTGTCCATCCTTCTGCAGCTACCAAACTGATTACTGTAGCTTTGTTGGAAGTTTTGAAAAGGGGAAGTGTGAATTCTCCAACTGTGTTTTTCAGAATTGTTTTTGGCTACTCTGGATCTCTTGCATTTCTATAGGAATTCTGCAACTGGTATGTCAGTTTTTGCTAAAAGGCAGCTAGGATTTTGATAGAGATTGCTCTGTAGATCAATTACCATTTTAATAATAATGCCTTTTAATCTATAAACATGGGATGTCTTTCCATTTATTTGTCTTCTTTAATTTCTTTCAACAATATTTTGTAGTTTCTGATATTTTGTAGTTTTCAGTTTCTGAGTCTTTCACTCTTTTTAAACTCTTTTTGATGCTATTGTAAATGTAATTTTCTTAATCCATTTTCAGACCGTTTGTTGCTAGTATAGAAATACAATTGATTTTTGTATATTGATTTTTTTTTCTTTTTTTTTTTTTTTTATCCTACAACCTTTCTGGACTTGTTCATTAGTTCTAGTAGCTTTTTGGTGGATTTCTTAGGATTTTCCACCTACAGCATCATGTTATTTGCAAATAGAGATTGTTGAATTTCTTCCTTTACAATCTGCATATCTTTTAATTTTTTTTCTTGACTAATTGCCCTGCCTCCATACCCCCAGGACAGTGTTGAATAGAAGTTGAAAGTGGGGATATCCTAGCTTAGTTCTTGGCCTTAGTGGGTGGGAACGCTTTCAGTCTTTCACCATTAAGTATGATGTTAGCTGTGGTTTTTTTGTAGATAACCTTTATCAGCTTGAGGACATTCCTTCCATTCCTATTCCTACTTTGTCAGGTGTTTTTATAATGAAAGGGTCTTGGATTTTGTCAGATGCTTCTTCTGTGTCTAGTTGTGATGGTCAAGTGGGGTTTCGTCCTTGATTCTTTTAATATGGTTATTATTGATTGGTTTTCATGAACCAACCTTGTATCCCTGTGATAAATACCACTTGGCCATGGTGTACAATCCTTTTTATGTGTTGCTAGATTCAGATTGCTAGTACTTTGTTGAGGATTATTTTGTCTGTATTCATAAGGAATCTTGGTCTGTAGTTTTCTTTTCTTGTGATGTGTCTGCCTGTTATTGAGCAAACATCTAAATTAACTAATGGATATAAATTTCTTGATGGATATTAGAAGCAATAATATTTCAATATATTTCTCAGAAAGGTTTTTTTTTTTTTTTTTGCGGTACGCGGGCCTCTCACTGTTGTGGCCTCTTCAGTTGCGGAGCGCAGGCTCAGCGGTCATGGCTCACGGGCCTAGCCGCTCCGCGGCATGTGGGATCTTCCCGGATCGGGGCACGAACCCATGTCCCCTGCATCGGCAGGTGGACTCTCAACCACTGCACCACAGGGAAGCCCTCAGAAAGGGTTTTAATAAAACTTTGTGACTCCCTCCATTGAGAATCAACAATCCTGGATAAACTTAATCTTCCAAAGTTTTTTCATTTAAACCAATTTAAGGAATCTGAGACCTGAAATATTTGTGAGTGTCAATTAAGGTGGCTAGAAACTAATATTTTTTCATCCTTACAGCTTCACTAACAATTTCTTAAATTCCTTTACAAAAAAAGATTGAAATCCTTCTATACTTTGCACAATGACTGTGATAACAGTATAGATTGCCTCTCAGACCTTCCTATTCTAGGAAATACTACTTTTGTCTTACATGTGCCTATCGGTACCTAGTTGTCCTGTCTCTGTTGACTCTTTTTCCCTTTGTTCCTCCTCTGTGCCTTAAGGCTCCACCAGGGCATCCCTGGGGCTTATTTCCACAAGACTCTCATGGTATCTGCTTTGAGAACTCTTGTATAGCTATTTACGTATTTTCATACAATATGTATCGACTTGCATACAAGATTTTCAGAGCTCTTCCATTTATTGAAAAGATCTCATTTCTAGGAACCATTTAATAGGTGGAAAGGAAGCAGTAGGTTATGGTTTACTGTACTTTCATGCAGTTAGATTTATATTAGGCTGCAGTCACTGTATACTGCTGGATCATATAGATGACTATTCCCATATCATCAACTTTGGGGTAATTGACTTTATTATACTCAAAGCACCAGAATTTTAACTATCAGCTGTATGTAAATATTAAGCTAGCAGGGAGGGTATTCTCTTCCCAATAGGAAAGCCTACTGGGAAAACCACACTCTTAATCAGATTCACATGGTTCTTAAAAGATGCTTTCAACAGCTTGATTAATTATAGTTTTCTACTATGGAAACGTACAGATCAAGAATATTGGAATAGAGCTCTTTTCTCCTTTTTGGATTTAACTGTAGGTGAAGTATATATATTAAAATTTACAAGTTCCTTATCAATTAACCTATCTTGTTAATTTTACTTTCTTCTTGGCCTTTATGATTCATCTCACATGTAATAATTATCTGCTTATACTCTGCCTATTCATTATACGTGCAGATGTGTAACATTTTGAAGGACTTTAATGTGCTGAGCCTTTAATTTGGCATCATACATGAGGAGTGTGAGCTTTATCAATAGGAAGCCTGTGTTAAAAAATCATGTTCTACCACTTATTTATTTATTTATTTTTGTGGGCCTCTCACTGTTGTGGCCTCTCCCGTTGTGGAGCACAGGCTCTGGACGCACAGGCTCAGCGGCCATGGCTCACGGGCCCAGCCGCTCCGCGGCATGTGGGATCTTCCCAGACCGGGGCACGAACCCGTGTCCCCTGCATCATCAGGCGGACTCTCAACCACTACGCCACCAGGGAAGCCCTACCGCTTATTAATTAAATGATTTGGGTCCAGTCATATAAGAGCTGGCTCTCACTTTCTTGTCTGAAAGCCTGTCTCATAGGGTTTTAAAAATTGAAAGAGGTAATGTCTACAGACAGTATTTGGTATAATTTAAGTGCCCAGTAAATGTTGACTCAGGAAATAAAGGGATATGTGGAGAATGTAGATCAGCAACCTGGAAAACATTTCTTAGGCGTAAAAAGTGGACAGCTTTTCAGTCTTTTTTTGGCTCCTCTCATACTGTTGTCATAGTGACATAGTTCATGATCGCTTGAAAAATTATAGGAATATGAATTTGTTGTTTTCCTAAAGCTTTAATAATGTTTGACCAAAAAAGAAAGAGTTTCTAGGAAGGTTCATTTCAAAAAGACTGATATAAATAAAAATATTTAAGCCTCTCTCCCCCCAGTAAATCTAGATCGAGAAAGGAAGCAGATATTTTAAAATTTTATTTGGCACAGATAATACAGCATTAAATCTCACTAATTTGGACGCACTGACTAGGAATTTGAATGCAAGATTGATATGTATCTTTGTACTAACTGTGAATCATGTTAGTTTCTGTGAGTCTAGAGGAAGTAGAGCCTCATCCAAAGTTATACAATGCAGAGCCAGTACTAGGATGTGGGTCTCTTGAGACCCAGTCACTGATATTTCCTTGCACCGTAGCCATCTATATAGAAGTCATAGACTACTTATCAATAATTCTTATCTAGTCATTGAAATTGTTCAAACAGTAACTATTTTATTAGGTAATTTGGTTAGACGTTAATATATGTTGTATATACCTCTAAGTCTAAAGTCATTTATTTCATAATCAGGTTTTACTGACTAGTTTTCTTTTTAGCATCTTTATTGGAGTATAATTGCTTTACAATGGTGTGTTAGTTTCTGCTGTATAACAAAGTGAACCAGCTATACGTATACATACATCCCCACATCTCCTCCCTCTTGCGTCTCCCTCCCACCCTGCCTATCCCACCCCTCTTGGTCACAAAGCACCTAGCTGATCTCCCTGTGCTATGTGGCTGCTTCCCACTAGCTATCTATTTTACATTTGGTAGTGTATATATGTCCATGCCACTCTCTCACTTTGTCCCAGCTTACCCTTCCCCCTCCCCATGTCCTCCAGTCCATTCTCTACGTCTGCTTCTTTATTCCTGTACTGACTAGTTTTTAACGATGGTAAGGAATAGTGAGGATATCTGCATTTATTTATTTATTTATTTTATTTTTTTGTGTGTGGTACGCGGGCCTCTCACTGCTGTGGCCTCTCCCATTGCGGAGCACAGGCTCCGGACGTGCAGGCTCAGCAGCCATGGCTCACGGGCCCAGCCGCTCCGCGGCATGTGGGATCTTCTTCGGGGCACGAACCTGTGTCCCCTGCATCGGCAGGCGGACTCTCAACCACTGCGCCACCAGGGAAGCCCTCTGCATTTATTTTTTTATCACTAACAGTGATTTTGAAGGTTAATAAATGTTTTGGAGCACTTTGAGGACCAGACATTTTTTACAAAGGAGGGTTTTTTTCATATAAAAGTAGGTTTGTGGTGTACCTTACTTGCTCATTCTTCTAGGTTGTCAACTTTTAGGTGCCCTATAATAGTGAAAACGTAGATTAGTTTTAAAATCCTTTTCCATGTGGTTTATAAAGTAACATGTTTGTGACATAACACAGCAATACAGTTTATTTAAAGTTACTCATAGGTTGACATTTTGTTTTCTTTTTCTCTGTATATATATATATATATATATTTTTTTTTTTTGCGGTACGCGGGCCTCTCACTGTTGTGGCCTCTCCTGTTGCGGAGCACAGGCTCCGGACGTGCAGGCTCAGCGGCCATGGCTCACGGGCCTAGCCGCTCCGCAGCATGTGGGATCTTCCCGGACCAGGGCATGAACCCGTGTTCCCTGCATCGGCAGGCGGACTCTCAACCCCTGCGCCACCAGGGAAGCCCCAGGTTGAGTTTTTTGAACAGCATCAGCTCAATGAGTGTTTGCTGAATGTCAGAAAACTATTAGCATTGCTTTTATTTCTTTATTCAGTGTTTATTATTCATAGTGTAGATACACTATTTCAAGTTCTGGTCCGGTCGCAGTTGTGTTAGTATCGTGGTGCAGTAGTAGAAACTAGTTGAATCGAACAAAACTGATGTAGATGTTTTCGGCAGAGTTGGAGCAAACTTGAAATAGGGAAAACTTTAATAAATAGTTGAAATCAGAATTTGAAAACAAAGCCATAAATCATATATAGGATGTTAAATTAATAGCATTCAAATCAAATCCTGTTTAGGAGAATGGAATAAATGTTCCCATAATAAATGTTGTTGAATCCCTGCTATGTGCGACACACTGTGATGGGCATTTAAAATATCTTAATCAGTATTCAAATGATATTTACTATTGGGAATTTAGGGCTTCATAATAATATCTAACATTTTACAGTTCACATGCATAATTTTTCCCACAAAAGTACCCTTAACAGTAAAGGAAAGTCAAATACCTTCGAGGACCTGGGGATCAAGACCAAAGCAGCCCCCAGAAATGTGATTTTTCTTTGTCACCTCCTTCATCTTAAAAATGAACAAATATTTAAAATTGTACTCGAGAGTATATCCATATTTATTTTACTGTAAGATTTCTCCCCCCACCCTAACTGTCCACAGTCCAGAAGGAGATGAGTTATGTTTAGCCTGTGAATTCAAGAGCCCCTTGGCACACTGCAGAATTCTCCTTGGGTTGTACATAACCTCATCTTGAAACCACAAGTCTCTGGTTATTTGATCCCCACAGTGGCCTGTGTCCATGGGCCAAGAGCAGACTTGCTAGGTTAAGCTTTGTCTGATTCCTTACTATTAATAAATGTTATATAACACTGCAACACATTTTTTCTTTGATACCTAAAGTCTTATGGCATTGCATGTACCTCTTCCTAGAGGGAAATAGCTTTTTGGGTAATCTAAAGGCTGTTTCCCTCTGTTATTTGCTTTGCAGGAAATTTTTGTTTAATGATAGCCAAGTTAGGTTACAATTTTGTTAAGTTTCTCAGAGATCTTTTAAAAGCAGAGCTGTGAAACTCATCTGTGTAGTTTTTAGTAAAGTTTTAGTTTCTTGGCATGTTTTTTTTGAGTTAGTGATTTTTCTGCAGATAAATATATTTTTGTGTCACTGAAATATCTTATTTTAGTGAGTGCATAAGATACTTTTTCTGTTATTTGAATATATGTATCGTGCATTTTGTGAAGATAAAAACCCTCAAGATGATTTTTAAGAAGCCTCTTGTTTTAGATTAGGTGTCCTGCTGTGTTGGGCTTGAGAGATTTAATAATATTGTAGAGCCAGGATGACTTGGACATGTAGGAAATAGATTTGAATGAGAAATATTTTATGGTAAGTGGAAATCAATATAAGGTGTTATGCCAATATACAGCTTGGGGGGGTTAAAATTTAGCTTATAAAGTTAATCTTTCTTTAGTATTTTAGATTTTGGTTTTGCTTTATCTAGAGGCCTTTTTTACTTTTGTGGGTGGAGTAAATATAAATGTGCCAAATACAAATGGGTAAAGTAATGTTCTAATTTCAGATTTCTTCTTTTTAAATTTTTAGTTGTTGACCTTCTCTACTGGAGAGACATTAAGAAGACTGGAGTGGTGTTTGGTGCCAGCTTATTCCTGCTGCTTTCATTGACGGTATTCAGCATTGTGAGTGTAACGGCCTACATTGCCTTGGCCCTGCTCTCTGTGACTATCATCTTTAGGATATATAAGGGTGTGATCCAGGCTATCCAGAAATCTGATGAAGGCCACCCATTCAGGTGAGATGTTTGGAAAACAAGGCACACGTTGGCAGCACTATAAACAAGAGTAGTATTGAGACTTCACTCTGCTCTCTGTAGAGTTACAGGCATGCATTTTTTACTGCTAAAAGATAATTGCAAATGTTTGCTGAAAACCTATACCAAAAGCATCTGCTTTTGAGATTTCCTAACAGTCATTTCATAGGCTCATGATGGAAAAGACTGGGTTTATGTATCATTCGCCTAACTCTACTACTTGTTAGTAATATTTATTTATTAGAAGTAGGTATTGGTTACCTAATTTTACTTTTTTGGAAGCTGTATCTTTTTAACATGTTTGGGATTGGTGAGAGTTATATTTTCTTTATTGCTTACTTTTTATGCTATCTGATATTAGAAATACCTTTCTTTCCAATAGTATGTTAATGTTTTTCTGTTATGCTTCCTCATCATGTCTATGTCTTTTCCTACCATTCCTTCTCTATCTAGTTTCTTCTTCTCCTTCCCTAAGGCATTACTTTTGTATTATCCTTTGGATAGCTCCTTTATTTCAGCATCTCCTTGTCTCTAAACCGTCATCTTCTTACCTTACTTTGACAAGTAGCATTATCTCTGCAATTGCTAATGGGGTGGACGCACCTCAGCTTGGGTCTTCTGACCTCACTTCATACTCATCACGTTCCCCACTCTCACCTCCCTTTAAAAATTGAGATAAGTGTAATTCACATATTATAAAATTCAGTGGTTTTCAGTATATTCACTGAACTGTGAAACTGTCACCATCTCATTCCAGACATTTTTATCACACCCAAAAGACACTCTGCATCAGTACCTCTTGCAGTAACTCCCCACCCAGCCCCCCACAGCCACTAATTCATCATGTCTTTAAATGAGTCTTTTATCTCAGACTTGTCAATTTCTATCAGTTAACACCACTATTATCCTAATTTCAGGCTCCCGGTTTTCATGAAACTCTATGAGAATAGATACTACTCCATTTTACAGATGGGGAAACAAACTTTGAATTCAGTAACTTGAAATTGCAACTTCAAAATAGCAGAGTTATATCATGCCACAAATCATAAAGGAATATAATTTTTAATTAGTTACACTGAAATATATAAAAACATTGTCAAGCCAACAATTCTAAATTATCTATAAATTTTACATATTGTTTGATTTTTAAAAAAGACTTTTAGAAGAAACTAGTGATTTCTTTTTATTTCCTTAGAAACACTGTCCTTAGCTCAAAGGCCTTTTATGGTTATTATAAAGTAAATTCAGCCAACATGCCAATTTAATAAGCCTTTTGGACAGTTTTCCAAGTTCTCCAGTCACATTAGTAAAGTTAATATCATACAGTTCTTACGTAATAACCTGTGGTCATTGGAAAATAGTGACGACTGTGCTGGTATTACATTAATATCACATAAATGGCAGTTAAATGAATGTAAATATCCACAGGGTGTCATTGATGGAGAGTGCTGCCTTGTGGCCTGCTGGCCAGGCATCTTGTCTTCAGCAAGAACAAAAGCAGTGGTACAAAGCAGAATACCAGCTAAAGTCGTATCAGCCACTTTTCTATATTTCTTAAAGCTGCATAAATAAATTTTTGCTGATTTAAGGGTAGGTGTGAATGACTTTTTTTTTTTTTTTTTTTTTTTTTTGCGGTACGCGGGCCTCTCACTGTTGTGGCCTCTCACGTTGCGGAGCACAGGCTCCGGACGCGCAGGCTCAGCGGCCATGGCTCACGGGCCCAGCCGTTCCGCGGCATGTGGGATCTTCCCGGACCGGGCACGAACCCGCGTCCCCTGCATCGGCAGGCGGACTCTCAACCACTGCGCCACCAGGGAAGCCCCGTGAATGACCGTTTTTAACTTGATAATAATAACTTGCTATTTGTTGGCTAATAAATAACAAGCGTCCTATGCTAGACATTGTACTAATGAAGATATATTCCTAGTCCTTGACAGTTTATACTCTAGTAGAAAAAAAATATACAAGTATACACATGTTTATATTTCAGGGCTGGATATGGTAATTACTATAAGAGTAATACAAAAGAAAGCATTGTTAAGAGTTACATAGTAGGGTTGGGAGAGGCATCGTGTATGGATGGAATTTGAGATGGTGCTGACTGATGGTGTGCTATCTCCAGAGGTGAGAGGAGAGCAGTGTGGATTGGGAAAACATTGTGAGGAATAAAACTTCACATTAAGATGAAAAATGTTTGGTGAATGGCTCAAGTTTGAGCTACAACATTGTAGTGAGAAATAAGGTTGGAAGGATTTAGGAGGGCTGTGGTTGAAAAGTTGGAACCATAGAATCATAGAATGTTTGAGTCTGAATGGATTTAGGAAGTCTGTTTTTTAATTTTGTAGAGTTGGAACCATGACCCAAAGAAGTTCAATGCCTTTTGCAAGGTTACATAGCTAGGTGGTAGCATGTTTCCCAATTCCCACCTGAGTTCAACCTAAATAGCACTATTTAGTATAGCTCAAATAAAACGAATCTGGCATTGGCTGAAGGAGTGAATCAGAAGATAGAGACTGGTTTGGACACTGATAGACTATTCCAATTTTTAAATAATGAGCACTTAAACTATAGTGATGGTATAGAAAATGAAAACGAGAAGGCACAGGGCTTCCCTGGTGGTGCAGTGGTTGAGAGTCCGCCTGCCGATGCAGGGGACACGGGTTCGTGCCCCGGTCTGGGAAGATCCCATATGCCGTGGAGCGGCTGGGCCCGTGAGCCATGGCCGCTGAGCCTGCACGTCCGGAGCCTGTGGTCCGCAACGTGAGAGGCCACAACAGTGAGAGGCCCGCGTACCGCAAAAAACAAAAAAACAAAAAAACGAGGCACATTTGGGGCATATTTCAGGGGTAAAACTATGAGACAAGGAGTTATCAAAGAGGACTGTAATTTCCAGTGTAACTAGGGTCCACGGATATGGGGAGTTTTTGAGGAGGGACTGGGTAAAGAGTTGCTTCCAACAGATAAGAGAGAATCCTTAGCACTTCTGATTGCTCTAAGATAAATGGCTTCTTTCAAACAGTAACTAATGAAACAATTCCTTGCATTCCTGCCTACTTAGACTTTTCCCCCCATTACAGTTGTCTTCTTAAATTTTAACAATTCCAGCTGTATTTCAGTATAGATTGGGGCATCTAAATGGACAGTAACAATTGTGTTTTACTGAGATTGCCTTTTGACTTTTGGCAGCCGTTTCACAATTGGGGGCTTGACTTATTGGATAGTTTCCCCTAGAGATTAGGCTGAGAGAGTATAGTATTTGGAAATGAGTAGAAGTTTTTTGTTATAGGAAAACTTGATGAGATAACATTATGTCCTCCTGAAAAAACCAAATCCATAATAATAACTACCACTTATTGAGTGCTTCTTTGTGCCTGATTGTGTTAAGCACATTACTCATTGAAATCTCGATAATCTCCATTGTATAAGTGAGGAAACTGAGGTTAGAGGGATGACTAAATTACTTTCAAAACGTTACACAGCCAGGTAAGTGGTAGAGCTTAAGATTCAAGCTCAGATAGGTCTGATTTCAAAGCGTATGCTTGTTTTCTATACCCGCGTTATCAATGAAATACCCCATGCTTGGTGAGTTTTTACATTGTGCTTAATTTGGAAAGAGTAGGCTTCCATCGTAAAATATTTTACTAATGTCCCCTTTTACAGATATATAATTGCTGATTGACAGACATCCAAGGAAAATCATCCAGTCAGTGACAGTTATGATGTGTTTTGTTTTCTAGGGCGTATTTGGAATCTGAAGTTGCTATATCTGAGGAGTTGGTTCAGAAGTACAGTAATTCTGCTCTTGGCCATGTGAACTGCACGATAAAAGAACTCAGACGCCTCTTCTTAGTTGATGATTTAGTTGATTCTCTGAAGGTAAGTTTACTTGCTTTCCATTTTTTGGCATACCCAGAATTTAATATCAGAGTTAAGAGAGTAAAATTCTATTTTCTATATTAAAGTAAATGATAAAGATGTAATGAATTCATTACTGTAAACTTGGGTTCCAAAATTCAGAATCTGATCAAATATTTAAGATGGAGGAAAGACAATTCCTTTTTAAAGGAAAATGTTATAAATTCATACTTTTGGAAATCATAAGGATTAAAAGTGAGAAGATTAAAGAGAGTTTTGACTGTAAGAATAAAGATTATCTAATAGAGTTATTACCAGATATGATTTCATCTGCTTGACTTTTAGAGTCTAGCACTTAATTTCTTAGCTTGTGTGTGATTCATTCATACATATAAGCTATTTCATATTTTTTATACTTTCTTGGGATCTTTATTCTGGAAAAACTTTCATATTCTGAAACACTTCAACTAATCACCAGTTGGTAAACTTCGGAATTTTCTTTAGTTTTTGGATCTTGCTACATAGCAGCTGTTAGAGTCTCACCTTGCAGGTAAGCTCCCCAAAGTTCAGACTGATTTAAAGCGAGCACTAAACTCGTCATGTAATGTGAACCCCAAGCACTGGGACTTTAGTGCTTTTCCTTTATGTGGAACCTGCCGTTTGTGTTGTGTGTATTATTGCCTGTGACTTAAGACGGACTTGTTTCCAGTCTAAGCCTGGGTAGAAATGTACTGTGGTAGTAATTACCATAATTTCTCTTTTCCAATAGATATGTACAAGTTTGCAATTTACTGTGCAAACCAAGGATGTCATAGCAATTGGATGATTGGGTCTTTAGATTCCGTGAAACAATTTCTGAACTGGTCAGAATAGGTTTAAATGCTTAAAATGCTTTTGACAAATATCTTAGCTTTAATAGGCCAGTAAATGGACATTATTTTCAGCTGTTTGCTTCTCTCAGTTTATTAAGGCTTGGAACGTCCGTTACTAATAATATTAATGGTAAATAATTTAGTTCACTTTTATTATTATCTCTTGTGTAGATTGCTTGCATTTAGTGACTTATTCTGTAGTAGTGCTTTGAAATAATCTGATGTCAGTCTGTAAATAAAAAGATCATAGTTATGTCATTTGGGATGTTTGATTAGTTTCAAGAGGGGACAAATAATATTTGGGAGTAAATCAAATAGAACCTTGTACACATGGGTCCTAGAAGAAACCAGCTCCTGTTTATTGAAGTGGTATTCACAATATATAGCTTGAGTGCTCGGGTAGAACATGTTTGAAAAATTATTGAGGGGAAGGTACTAGTGCAGTTTAAGATGAGGGTTGTGCGGGTAGGGGTTGATTGAGAAGAAACACTGTAAATAGTGATAACAGAGCTTCAAACAGCAAAGGGCCATCTCTGAATTTGGCAGTCACAAATTGTTGGTGGGGCTGACTTCAAACAAAGGCATCATGAAACTTGATTGAGGAGTCACTGTTTTCATAGACTTAATAAAAACTGCAACAAAAATAAACTAAAAGTCATCATGTTTGCAGCGTATAGCAGTGAAGGTAGCTATGTATGTCTAATTTAACATTTTTCTTGAGAGAAGAGGCATTCTTGAAGATACCTGTTTAAAAAGAAAACAAATTGATCTGGGAATGATTCATTGTATTCCAGTTTTTACAAATTACAATTTAAAGTTTCCCCTTGTCTTTAATCAGTTGAAAACTTATTTGTTCTTTCAGAGTTTATTGTCATCTATACACAGTCCTCTGTGTAGACAGTTATGTAGGTGTGGAAATATTTGCAAAGGCGAAGGAAGTGAGAAAATGTTAGAGGAGGACTGATTAAATACTTTAGAAAGCCTTTAAAATCTGATTTGCACAGGTATTTGAAAATAGAATATGAGGAAATTTTATTAATAAATTACATTTATGAGATAATTTCCTTTTGCTGTTAAATCTCATTTTTAAAATTTCTTTTGAAAATTACCTTGGGTTTTTTGTTTTTTTGTTTTTGTTTTTTAAACAATTGTGTTATTATGAGGAAGCTAGCATAAATGAGAGAAACAACTGGGTAAATTCTTGCCTTGAGTGATTTTGCTAATTTGAAAGTAATGGGAAGTGGCACATAACGAGATAGGTTACTACTTTCTGGAATGCTTTATTTTTATGAGTTTTTCTTATATTTTTAAAACATTCTTTATTTCTTAATATTGGGGAAAAAAAGTTGCATTAGAAGTGTAGTTTACTACTTTTTCTCCTTAAGGATTAGAAAAGAGAAAAATAAAACTTATTTTTTTTATTAAGTTTAAACTAAGTTTTAAAAAACTTAGTTTTTTATTAAGTTTAAAACTTATTTTTTTATTAAGTTCTTTTGAATGGTTTTCCCGAGTAGTGTTTTTGGCAAGCCCAGAGCTCAAGGAAAGCTGCTTGGTGACTTCTCCAGATGGCAATTCATTCAGGGCTCCAAATAAATAACAGTTGTTTCAACATATTAACACTTAGAATGAATTTTGCATTTAGGTCTCAAAATCTGTTGAGGCAAAGAATAAGGTAGGGTGTTAGTCTTATTCTCCCAGTGCAAAACCCTCTGATAATATACACGAAGGGTCTTCCTAGATAAACTTTGTGGTTCTTTGTGATTCTTCATGGGGGGACTTTTAAACCTTATGTCATTGTGTGTGAGTAGTATAGATTTCATTTGTTTCTTTTCACTGAATTAAGGGTACTATAGAAACACAGGATACTTGCTTAATATGTCTTAATTGGAAAAAGCTGAAACAACACTTGTCTCTTTTCAAAATGACTTAATAGTATTCTTTTTCTAGAGAGAGTTCCTTGAGCATTTGCCACTCTTATCCCCCATAGTTTTTGTTCATATAGAGAGCATTTTTAAAAAGAAAACTATTTTCCCTCTAACTCTGCTACTTTTTGCCTTTTGGCTACAGCAGTTGGCAGGAGAATCATATCCTTCCTCCCTAAAGCAAGCAAAAATGGTTTTTGCAGTTTTTTTTTTCTTTCCCTTTTTCAATGTAAAGGAAAAATCAGTTTGCTCTGTTAAACTGATTTTATTTCCATATATTCAGATTTTAAATTTGGAAAGCTTGCTAATAAATAGCCCCAGTCTCTCCAGTTTCCAGATGAATTTGTGATCTTGTTAAATAACAGAGTTTTAAAAAAATTTATAGGATCCAGCTTTTGATTGGGATTACTTTTATCATATGGTTCATAGCTAGGAAAACGGAAACCACCCTGATTTCAAGAAAATGCAGTGGGAATTAGTCTCATTTATAAATCTTTTTTCATTTAGAAAATTGACATTGTATCAAGCTCTGTGGCTTTTTTAAAATAATAGCTTTTTAAAATTTGAAAGAGGTTTCTCTATAACTCACTGTCTTTATAAGTATTTCATGCCCTCAAATTTATATAATCTACATTGCGAGATTCTGGGTCATAATCACCGCTACTTCTATTTGAAACCTTCTTCCTCAGAAGTTAAAAAATATAGAGCCACTATTCTTAGCATATGAAATTTTTCTTCTCTTTGCTTATTATCATTTTTTTGGTGCTGTGAGAGAGAGGCTATTCTATACGTTATTGTAAAGAAATAACCAAACCCCAAGGTTCATCAGGCCTGTTGGAAAAGATTTGATGTGAGGTGGTGGTTAATCATTTGTGCCTGGTCTAGATGTCTTTTTGGTGGTTGACTTGGACAAATAAAAATAAGACATGTTCTGCAGATTTCTCCTTTTAAATTCTTGTGTACAGTTGACCCTTAAACAATGTGGGGATTAGGAGCACTGACCCTCCTCACAGTTGAAAATCCATGTACAGTTTATAGTTGACTCTCCATATCCCCGGTTCCTCCTCATCCAAGGCTCCCCTGTATCTGTGGTTCCTCTGGTATCCCTCGTTCCATATTCACGGGTTCACCCAACTGTGGATTGTGTAGTACTGTAGTATTTACTATTGAAAAAAAATATGCTGACAAGTGGACCTGGTAGTTCAGACTCTTGTGTTCAAAGGTCAACTGTAATTGTTCCATTTGTTTTGATTTTTTGCAGTTACCTGCAAGCTTCTAAATCCTAGAAAAGATTTCAACTGTCCATAGATTGAGCAACAATCCATTTCCCAAAAGATTAATTCTAGTCAAATATTATGGGCAAAATCACTGAAAAAATATTTCTAATTCCATTCAGTAGGATTTATTTCAAACAGTAGTATAAAATTTTACCACAGGCAAATGTTGTGATCAATCCTCAGGATTTGTTTTAAAGTGGGTTTGTTATGTTGCATGCCAGACATAAGGTAAGGGGAGGAGAATGAATGGAAAGGGAAGTAAAGGAGGAGTGTTCTCTAGTAAAATTAAGCTGTGAAAGCTGTATATGTGTCCTTTTCTTGAGGAGCCTAGTGTATATCACTTTATTAGTCTCTGAGAAGTCCAGAAGAGCCCGGATAAGTTTCTTTAATCTAGTGATACTCGTCAACTGTGTTTAAATAACCCATTACCACCAGAAAACTAGTATAAGATAGTTGAACAAATTTAAACCACCGAGTTAAGGTTTAATTCCATTTCTGTGATTGACCTTCTGTGTAAGCTGTCTTTGAAAGGGGCTCTTGTTTTAAAACAATGGTTCTCAGTCTTGGCTGCACATTGGAACCACTGGGGAGCTATAGAATAATACTTGGGAAGAGGAAGGGCTGGGGGTCCCATCCCCTGAAATTGTGATTTAATTTTTCTAAGGACACTGCTTGGAGAACAGTTTTTAAAAGTTATGTCTTTAAGCTGTAAACCCTAGGCTATAGTTTTCCCCCTACGCTTACTTCTGCACCCCTTTTATTATAAAAGAAAAGCATGTGACAGTCTCCACTGGGCTCAGCTTTGGGACTTCTTGAGTAAGGCTCATCTTTATTACGGGGTTCTGCCTTTTGAAATCTCAAATCCCAAGAAAAAGTCTAATACTTTTATTTACTAGATACTAAGACTAGGTGTTTTCGGCAGAGGTTCTTATTTTTCCATCATATGGCTTTGGGTGATAAAGACTGGACTCTTTATGACAGTAGTTCTGTGACTTGCAGTGAAAATATATGTTAAAATTATAAGAAAATTTTTAGCTATGGTTGTCTGATCATCCGGTAACCATAATGTTCCAGAATTCAGTCTGAAATCTGAAAGTGAGCAAACAAGTCCTGAATTCCAGAAATAGCTGACCCAAAAGAACATTAAAATCTAGCCCTCAGGCTCCTAGGCATTAATTAACATACACATTTTGACAGTTTCCTTTCTGGTTTCTTTGGCCCACAGAAAAATTAGACAGGAAATGGGCTGGGGAAAATGTGATACTAATGAATGAGGCTGAAGATGTCAAAAGTCAAATGATTTTCAGCGTTTAAAACTTCAGAAAAAGTTTGAAAATGTCAGAATTGCTGAAGTAATTTCTGAAATTCTGTTAAACACCCGCCTCCCATTTTCCTTAAAAAATGCCTCCCCACCCCACGGAGACATCATCTAATAAAAGAATCTGCAGAGCTTTTCAATGAGATATGTGTGTGATACGCACGTAAACTGAATCCCCTTTCCCCCGCACACAAGACAAACACGACATGGCCCTTGCCCTCTTCTGGTAAGTATGCACTAGACTCCATTGTACTTTGCCCCTCTTTCCTCCAGTCTCATTAGTGCCTCGAGAGAGATGAGCCTTTGACTTCCACAGTTAATATGCATTGGCTGCAATGCTGCCAAGAATTTGCCATAGAAGAGCATAGAATTTGTAGATTTAAAGTGTTTATTGACCTTTTCCCTGCCTGTCTGTAATAGCATGCACATTCATGACCATTAATAAATGATTACTCTGTAAATGGTTTTACTGTATAGCAGAGCAGAGATTCTGGAGTCAGATAAACCTGAGATCACTGTCACCTCTAGTCTGGCAACTTGCTTAATCTTTCTGTGTCTTGGTTTTCTCTTCTATGGGGATAATAACAGTATTTAACTTTTGGGGTTATGATGAGATTAACTGACCTAATATATGTTCAAAAATTTGTTAGCTGCTGTTGTTATTGACAGTTTTAGTAATTGTGCAGTTGCTAGATGCTGGTTCTTAACTCCTTTCTCTCCTGATGGTGTGTTCTCTGGAAACCCTTACCCAATATTTTCGTTTTGGGCCCCTGAAGTGTTAAATTTTCTCCAAACTTAGCTGCAACATTTTAAAATTCTGTGATAGCCCATAAAAATGTGAATTTCTGGTCTCTCTCTTTAAATGGGAAAATTTGGCAACATTAGCCTGGAATACTTGCTGGCCAACAGTCTGTGGAGCTGGATTGTGTGTGCTCCTTGAGAGGGAGAATGCACATATCTGCCTCAGTCCTTACCAAGTCTCCCTCATGTTTTTATGTCACCTGCCTGGCCCCATAGACCTTTGAAGCCTCCCTCCGTTCCTCTCTTTGTGTCTGGATAGTCTGGTTTTTAGAAAGAGTGTCCTCCAAGAGGCAAGTCTAGTGATATTTGAGCCCCTTAGATCACCTAGGTGTGAGGTCTTGGGTTTCTTTGTGGCTTTGGAGTGCAGCCTTGTCGGTGACTTAATGACCAAATTAGGACTTATTTCTAGCTTGTGTGTTAGTTTCTGAATTTGTCATGGTAAGGATGTCTTTATTGCTAAAGCAATTTCTTCTAAAATGTAGAAGGTCGACTCTTCCGTGTCGACTTGTGGATGGTGATGGATGAAAATAGCTCTGTTGCTCTATGGTAAACTTGCTCAAGTGCAGCAGTTATATTTAGCTTTTGCAATAGGAGTCTAAAACTATGTGAGAGGGAAAAGGCTTGCTAACTGGAGTCATGCTTCAAACCGTTCTATCAGTGGTTTCATAGTGGTTGCAAAGACCAGGGCAGCATTTAATTTTTGATTTTCAATTGATGAGTGTTAAGAAGGCTTGATATTTGCTCACTTGAACATTAAATTCAGTTATAGGGGTAAGCAGAGTGTTGCTCTTTGTAGAACTGACAGTTGCTGCAGGAATCCAAAGTGTCTTCCTAACCTGCAGTAAATATAATTACTAGAGTCTGAATACTTTAATTACTGCTCAGCACCCAGCTCATAGTAGGCATTCAATCAGATTTTGTTGAGTGAATGAACACATGGACAAAGATATGCTTTAGATAAGGGTTAGCAAACTACTGTCTGTCTGGCCTATGGCCTGTTTTTGTACAGCCTGGGAGCTAGGAATAGTTTTTATGTTTTTAAAGGATAAAATTCAAAGAATATGCGACAGAGATCCCTTGTGGCCCACAAAACCGAAAATGTTTATTATCTTACTGTCTTTCTTTACAGAAAAAGTTTGCTGATCCCTGCTTTAGATGATGGACGTGCTAACTCCTCTCTCCTCTCCTTCTTTTCTTATATACTTTGTTATTGGTACCTAAATAGTTGTTGTAGATGGTGGCATTGTGGTGGTGTTTGTGACCTACTAAATATGGCAGAGAGATTGCCAGACACATGAAGGTTCTTAATAGGAAGCAAAGGAACTGCTCCTGCTGAATGTTTAATAAAATCCGGACTTTGTGTTTATAAGTCTTCAAGAACTGCTCTGAACATGGCATTGAGTTTTTACTATATGATATCACCAAGAACTGGAAGAAAACTTTGAAATCCTCTTTTTCAACCATTCATGAGTAAACTAAAGTATGGAGAGGAAATAAAGGACTTCTCAAAATGAAATCACTTTCTGGAAACAAGGCCTTTCCCAAACTGCTGTATTTAATGATTAAAAAAAAAATACCAGATTTTGAGACCAGATTACTAAAATAGGAGAGTTTAGTCAGTTCACTGCAGTCCGCAGTCCCCTGGAGGGGACAGTGAAATATGATATGAGTGAAGTATTACCTCAACTTGGGCAAGTTACTACACTCTATGTTTTTAGTGTCTGCATCTGCTATGGTAATGATAGCAGTGCCTACCTTATAAAGTGATTAGGAGGAATAAATGAGTTTGTATTTGTAAAGCATTTAAAACAGTGCCTGGCACTAATATGGTAAGAACTGGGTTAGTGTTTGCTAAATAAATAAAGAAGGCAGTGGCTAAAAGAATAATAACGGTCAATTTTATTAATAGGTATAAAAGTTAGAGTCGTCCTCATTCCAAGGGGTCCTCGTTGGCTGTTAAAACATGTATCACTGGAGAGACAGTGCCTCTGATCCTTAATAATAATGCTAGAGCTGATATTTTTGGTACCTGAAACCTAGTCTCCCTGATAATAAGTCTTCCTGCACCATTATTGCTTATTCAGATGTATGATATTTTAATGTCTGAATTATTCAGCTCATACAGATCTTGAATCACTTAACTTGTTTGTTAGTACTTTAAAATCAATTTTAATAGCTAATCCTCATGATAGCTTTCCAGTCTTCCCATTTAGAAGCTAAGTGCTATAGGTGGTGTACCTTTGGTATGTTTTCTGATCTCAGAGAAAACAGAATCAACTATTTGGTAGTGTAGTCCAGAGAAAAATGAATTGAGTCTATTAATTGTTTTAATTAGATTCAGAAATTCCTGAATGGAGACTGGCAACTTAGAAGTGAAATACCCATATTATTTTACCAAGTCTCCAAGGAGTATGCCGCTATTAGTTTGGCATTTAGATGGGTTGCTTTTATTTGAAGGCTTAAGAAACTTACTTGGGGACTTCCCTGGCGGTCCAGTGGTTAAGACTTTGCCTACCAATGCAGGGGGTGCGGGTGGTTCGATACCTGGGCGGTGGAGCTAAGATCCCACATGCCTCCTGGCCAAAAAAAAAAAATAAAACAAGCAATATTGTAACAAATTCAATAAAGACTTTAAAGATGGTCCACATCAAAAAAAAATCTTTAAAAAAAAAAAGAAACTTGAATTTAAGTGGCTAATGTTTTTAAGTGGCTAATGTTATTTTCTTACAGTTTGCAGTGTTGATGTGGGTATTTACCTACGTTGGTGCCTTGTTCAATGGTCTCACGCTACTGATCTTGGGTAAGTCTCCAAAACCATTGGAATGAAAAATTACTTTAAAAAAAAAGATGGGGGGGCTTCCCTGGTGGCGCAGTGGTTGAGAGTCCGCCTGCCGATGCAGGGGACGCGGGTTCGTGCCCCGGTCTGGGAGGATCCCACATGCCGCGGAGCGGCTGGGCCCGTGAGCCGTGGCCGCTGAGCCTGTGCTCCGGAGCCTGTGCTCCGCAAGGGGAGAGGCCACAACAGTGAGAGGCCCGCCTACCGCAAAAAAAAAAAAAAAAAAAAAAAAAAAAAAGATGGGGGACTATCCCTGGTGGTCCAGTGGTTAAGACTTTGTGCTTCCACTGCAGGGGGTGCGGGTTCAATCCCTGGTCAGGGAACTAAGATCTCACATGCCACACAGCACAGCCAAAAAAAACCAAGATGGTGTGCAAGGAGCTTAAAGACATTTTAGTGGAGAATATCCTTATATTATAGGAAAAATAGAGGATATAGGTTAGAGATTGTGATCTCTTTAAATAAATTGCTAATACTGATACTGTTTATGGAAATGTCACTTTACTTCCTGAAGACTACTCCAACTAACAGTGATAAACCAGATCAAGGGTGGCCTTATTTGATGGTGCAGTCATAGATCTAACTAATTAACCAAGACCAGGGATCCCTGTATTTTATAAAGTCTGCGTGATGTGATTTGAAGCCAGGAATGGTTCCTGCAGCCTCCCTTGGTTACTTCATTGCCCTGTGATGGCTCCCCCCCAGCAGGTGCATCCAGGAGATCCTTGTCTTCCTCATTAGGAACACTTCTATCTTAAGAGTGCTGCCAGTTTGATGGCTTTGTAGTGTTTGTTCCCTAAATCATACCAGTCTGTTTTAAAGGTTGTGTATTTCCTTTTTCAGCTCTGATTTCACTCTTCAGTGTTCCTGTTATTTATGAACGGCATCAGGTAATTTAACTGCAGACTTCAGAATACAGAGCACACTCTCATATATGGAACTTAGAAATGGATCAGTGCCAGTTTCCAAAGCCTTATAAAAATGAGAAATTTGGTTTCTTAAGCCTTTAATATGTTTAATAAGATCTTTAGCAACAGTAATTTTCTAATAACTTCTTTCTACCTCTCTTTCAGGTGCAAATAGATCATTATCTAGGACTTGCAAATAAGAATGTTAAAGATGCTATGGCTAAGTAAGTATTTAAAATCTTTTTTTAACACTAAGGATAGGTGTACTGGCTTTGACAACAGTGCAGTAGTCTCATATTTAAGACACAATGAGTAGTCAATTTCAATCAGACCTAAAGTGTGACAGAGTTGCTGAAAGATTTTTTTTCTAACATTTGGATCATTAATTTCTATGTGTACTTATATGTATTTAAGGCTTTATTTAAGTCTAATTTGTAAGGCCAGGGTGGCAAAATTATAGCTCATAGTTTGACAGCCTTAGGATTTTATTTCTTGTATAAGCTGAGCAATGTACAAGTAATTCTTGAAGGATAGGCATTTTAAGAAGAAAACAAAATATTAAAATTTCAAAATATTTACATTAACCTTTTCCCCCTCCTTTTCATTTGTAGAATCCAAGCAAAAATCCCTGGATTGAAGCGCAAAGCGGAATGAAAAAACCTGAAATAAGTAACAATAGGCGTTTAAAGGGGATATTCATTTGATTCCATGGGGGGGAGGGTCAGGGAAGAATGAAGCCTTGACATTGCAGTTTCACAGATCTTTATTTTAGCAACACAGTATCTGAGGGAAAATGACCTGTCTTGACTGCCCTGTGTTCATCATCTTAAGTGTTGTAAGCTGCTATGTATGGATTTAAACAGTAATCATATTTGTTTTTCCTGTATGAGGCACTGGTGAATAAAAAAAGATCTGAGGAAGCTGTATATTATACTTTGTTGCAGGTAGTCTTGCTGTATTTGAGGAATTGCAGAGAAAGTGGAGCTGAAAAAATAACCCTTTTCACAGTTTGTGCACTGTGTATGGTCTGTGTAGATTGATGCAGATTTTCTGAAATGAAATGTTTAGACGAGATCATACCACCAAAGCAGGAGTGAAAAGGCTCACCTTGCTGGTATGTTCTAGGTGTATTGTGAATTTTACTGTTATATTAATTGCCAATATAAGTAAATATAGATTATATATCTATCTATCTATATATAGTGTTTCACAAAGCTTACCCTTCTACCTTTCCAGCTGCCCCACAGTGCTTGATATTTCAGTCGTTGGTTTCATGTGTGTAGTTCCAAAGCACATAAGCTAGAAAAAGAACATATATTTCTAGGAGCACTGCCATCTGTTTTCAACATGAAACGATGCCATGCCAATAGAACTCCTCAACATAAACTTCATCACACAGTCTTACTGTAGTTAATTTTGTCACAAACCCTGGACTGAATCTAATGCTTCCAAAAGTGTTGTTTGCAAATATCAAACATTGTTATGCAAGAAATTATAAAATGACGATTTATACAATTGTGGTTTAAGCTGTACTGAACTAAATCTGTGGAATGCATTGTGAACTGTAAAAGCGAAGTATCAATAAAGCTTATAGACTTAAAATATGTTTGGTATTTTGGTTTCCTGAAATGTGCTGCAGATCAAAATGGTAGACTTCACTTCCACGAGTGTGCGGTGGCTTGTACTTTCAGAAAGGTTTTAAGCTCAGAGTACAGCCACATTTATTTTGAAAACAAAAAGAACAATTTATTTATTTGACACATACCAAAATGTTTTTAAATATTTTTTTATACTTCTTTGATAATTGAAAATACATGCACCAATATTTTAACACAGAATACAGTGCAGGATTTATGAACATATGTAAAATCATACCATATAAATGTTTATAAATCAGATTTAAGGACTTTTCTTGACACACAGACACTATTGCTTTTTAAATATAGTGTCCATATCCTCATTGATCAATTTATTGTTTTTCACGTGGTTATTCAATGCAGGATCCGATCAGTATGAAAGGTCAGTGGTACAATATAGGCAGACATGGTTATCACTCAGCATCACCAGTCACATGGTTACAGAACACAGAATTAGGGCTGCATAGGGACTCTAACTGTGGGCCCAACAACCTATCAGTGGATTAATGTAAGGCATTAATAAATTGGCATATAAAAATAGCTTAATGAGTGATCTAATCCATTTAGAATGCTGAAGCACTTCTGTGGTAAATGTTTGTTAATCTATTTAATTGAAAATGCTTCGTTTCACCTTTCCTGTAAACTGACAACTGCAAATAGCCAGTGACTCAAGATCCAGAATTTTTTAGTTCACTGACTAGAAGGACTAACCAGTATATGTGCTCAGAGTCCCAATCCCTCACCAGCCTGCCTTCCTGAGCGTGCCGTCAGCCCTTACCGTTGTCAGCGGTCGGCCAGGTGTCAAGTACGATGGAGGTGGTTTAGGATGCCTTCTGGTGTTGCTGGCCAAGTCACAGTCTGTCATCCAGCCAACTCTGAGGAACTCTAAACTAGATGATTTTTTATAATCGTGAGTTGTCAAATATTATTTGGGCTTAGGAATTTGTTTCGCAGAGAGTTCTTAAAAATCCAGACTTGACCTATGTAGTTCACGTGACACAAATCACTGGGGCCAAGTCTACCGCACTCTGGGAGTGGTAAACCCAGGGCAGCCTCAGGTCACCTCAGTTATCACCATTTTAGGTTTAACGAGATAAATCGGCTCACCTTCCTGGACCTACTTGAGCTTTTTTTTTTTTTTTTTTTTTCCCCCTTCTGTAGTAGAAGTTTGTCTTATTTGAAGTGTTTTGGATGTTGTGGGTTTGGCACTCAATATGATGAAAACCGGTTCTACCCACCCACCCTGACTCCTGAATTTAATATTCTTTGCTGCTCAACTTCAAATAGCCACTGTTTCCCAAGCAGGTAACTGATGTCTTTCATTTAGGAAGCCTTGACCTAAATACCTGACCTGGGTGACAGACCAGGAGTCTGCTGAGGGTCCTGTAGCCCTCCTCAGTTTTGACGTTTTAGCACCATATGTAGAAAGGAGACAATCTGTAGGAGGGGAGACAGCAGCCCACACACCTGGAAGCTTTCAAAGGCACTTAGTGGATATAAAACTCTGCAAATGAAACGTTAAAAAATTAAGTGTCTCAACTTGTTTATACATGGCTCATTTGGTTTTGAAAGCTAAATGTGGAGAACAGAGGCTATCAATATTTCTAGTTCAGTGAATCTAACTTAAGCTGTCCTGTTCAACTTCCTTATTTGTAAAAATGAACATTTTTAAAGTATATAGAAACATACTAGCAAAACATCTTTTGTAAAAGTTTTGATGCAAATCAAAAGCTACATATTGGTTAGGGTAACTGAGGCTTTAAATTTTGTCAGTGGGCTACATTGTCAGGATTTCTTTGTCATTGTAGTTAGTACGTATAGTTTTTAGTCTCAGGAACAGAGGCAAGCAGTCTTAACTTGTTAGAACTGACCTTCCTTTTTGGCCTGACGGTTTTGGAGATTCCAGGCGATGGGCGCAGTCACACCACTTCACTAGCACTTGGAGCTTGTACGGCCTGCGGTGTCGTAGGCCTTTCCCAGCAGCTGGCGGCCAGGAGGCACTTCATCACTGCCTCCGCGGTGGCTGGCGGCAGCAGCAGCAATAAAGTAAGAGGACTCTGGCACTTCCAGGCATCGCCACACGAACACGCTGAAAAGGCAGACCAAACAGTCATTTTGCAGTGCTGGACATCATGCTTTTGTCAAGTGACAAAAACCAACTTTGCCAAGTGCTCCGGAGTCAAACCCAGGTGGTGTAGTGAACATTTTGATTTCAATTTCAAAAAACAAACCAGGGATCTTGCCACCAATTAAAGGTCTGTTGCTTTTTTAAAAGGTCTATTGTTTTTTGTTTCGTTTGGCTCTTTCAGCAGCCTGCGTGTCCCTTCTGAACGGGAGGACTTCTGGCAGCCTGACTTCACACTCTCTCTCTTGTTACTACTGAAAAGGTTTTATCAGCTCCACTCGAGTAGGAGAGCCCTTCCTGGTGCTCAGCACAGAGCCAGGGATCGTGGTAGGCTCCCATGACTGCAAAGGCCAAGGGGGCCCTGCACTGGAAAGGTGACATCTAAGCCTTTTTTAGTAATCAAGAGTCCCCTCGTATCTCCTGGGGACGGGTTCGCTTATGTCTCCTGGTGTTGGCCTGTTCACAGTTTGGCGGATGCTGCTTTGAATGGGTGTTTGCGCCCCACAGGGAGCTGCTGTCAGTACTATCTCAAGGGCTGTGCCAGCAGCGGTTGGCACAGCAGCCTGGAGACGGGTGCTCCCAGGCAGGCCATCAGAAAGCATCTTTTGGGGCCATTTTCTACACAGTGCTTTTGGGTAGGAAGTGGGCTGAAATTCTCTTCAGGTGCCTTTTCCACAACCTCACTCAGACCACTAAAAATAAATCTGGAATGCATGCATTTCTTCTTGATCCCCCCCAGGAGTTCTGCCTGGGCTGAACAGAAACCAATATTCACGTTTCGATAAAGCCCTTCAACTACATTAGATGTGGAGAAGCTGAGTGACTTCGAATGACCTCATCCTGTTGCTCCACGCTCCAAATAAGAAACACCCTTGGTGGAGGGACAGGAGAAGGCTGCCTTCTTGGAAATGCTGATGTCATCTCTGGAGCAGGCTGGTAGGGGTCCTTCCAAAAGGCACTGGAAGACCAACCACGCCTCACAGGACAGTGGGCCTGTTTCACAGTGAGCAGTGGTTAAGGTCAGTAGCAGCCCTGGCTCAGGAATCCACATAGCTGGTTGAGGTTCTCCTGCTACTAAATAGCACTGGCCCTAACGGCTTCACCCCTTACCTGATTTCATGTGTATAATCGGGTAACATATGTCCTGCTTGTTTCTCAGGGTGACTGAGGCTCAGTATTACTATTTTTAAACCTCTCTCGGTTGTGGATTAATGATCCATGTTAAGAACTCTGGTGATGAACTGGAAGTTCTGAGTTAAAAGGCCTATGGATCAAGGTCATTCTAACCTCCTGATTATATGCAGTGGACGCCGTGGGCTGTCCAACAGCTCCTACTGGAATCAGTATCTTGGGCCTCTCACCACCTGCCCCTCCAGCCAGCAATGCTCAGAGTAGCTGTTGCATGCCCTTGGCTTCTCACCAATCCCAGGACAGCTCTAGTGGGGACAGAGGCCCATCAAGAATTGGGTTGGGAGTCACCAGAGACTAAAGCTCTTCTACTTGTAAAGTCGTCACTGGATCTCCGGTTCACTGTCCCACCTCAGCCCCTCCACGTGCCCCTGGGAGGAGCTGACACCTGAGGTGGGGACGGGAGGGGATGAAGGCTAGGCCTGGGGTCAGAGCCAGAAGAATCAGGCTGGTACCTGCAGTCGTCTCCTCCAGTGCTGACCACGTACTTGTCGTCATGAGAGAAACGGATGTTTGTCACGTGAGCCGAGTGACCGAAGTAACGCTTATGCTTGGCCTGTGAGCAAAAGTGAATGGAGGTGACTGAGACCCTGTTCCTTCAGCCACCATGGACCACTTCCAGGACTCAGTTCCCCCCTCCTAGGACCTCCCTTCACCCATGGGATGCCCATTGGGTCTGAGCAGCTCTGTGAGCAAGCCCTTCACTGGCTTCCTGCCGCATTCCTGCCCCACTTGTGGCCACTCTGTCCCCCCTCCATCCTCCTGGCTTCCAGGACTTCCCCTCCTGAGGGAGAGGAAAAGGTTAGGTGTTGCCAAGTCTCCCCAGGGCTGTGACAAGATTCCTCTTGTTCTAGATTCTAGATGGCCATGTAGATGTGGCCACGATTTCCAGCAGACTGCAGAAGATCAGCCAGCCTAGAGGCAGCGCAGGGAGTTACTCTAAGGAAAACTCACAAATTTCTCTGTGCATGGGAAATCAAAGAGCTTCACGAGCCCAAAGTCGTCTCCCGTGACAATGTTCAGGCCAGCGTGGGTCACACACGCGCAGTTGACATCAGCCTTGTCTGCGTTTCGTGGCCAGATGCCAATGACTTCGTCTCCCAGAATGCTGTTCCAACAGGAAGAGGTGTGAGACGGGTGGGAAGGCTTCGTGCAGTCAGACACCCTCTCCCAGGAATGAGAGGGGAATTCAGCGTGGTCACGCGGCTCCTCTGGCAGGACGGCACCTGTCCCCTCCCCCTCTGAATACCTGCCCCAGCTCCTACTATTCTCTGCCCCAGTCCCTTTCACCCTAAAAAGAAAAGGTACCTCCATCTTTGATTCTCTCCCTCTTCCCTGCGATGCTTCTGAGTATATGTAGCTTGGGAGAAGTGTGGGGCTCTTCAAGCTCATGGGTTGGTGGCCTCTTTTCCCTTGACTGGCAGGGCCCTGCTGCTTACCCCGCTACCCGGCACTGCCGGCCCTCCCTCTCCCTCCCAGGGATTGGAGGAGGCCTCACTATACCGCAGGGGGTCTGGCCAAGAGCTGGGGGATGGTTTCCCTTTGAACTTGCTAGATAGGGTTGGGGATGAGTAGGACAGATTACACAAAAAGAGGGACTTTGCGTTTCAAAAGCCCAGGTCAGACCAAAGCCAGCGGCCCAGACTGGGAGCAAGAGGCCTCCCGCCCTGACCCCGCAAAGGAAAGAGCTCTGTCTCTGAGCTGCTTCCCAGCCACACACAAACTTGGAGGCTGAGGCTGGGACGAGAGTCTCCCTTGTGACCTTTTCCTCCAGAGTTTTCCTCCAGTCACCTTGTCCAGGAGGCCCAGGTGATCTTCTCAATGACCGTGGCTTCAGTGACCTGCTTCCCCAGGGGGACCTCATGCACCTGGCGCTTGTAGGCTCCTGTTGACACCTGCAAGTGGGAAGCAGCCAGGCCTATCAGCTTTCTTTCCCGTCCAAAGGACTCCCCTTTGGGTGTATTGCTTCCCAACCTCTGCATCCCCAGGACTTTTCACCAAACCCAAGCTCAGCTCCAGGCTGCAAAGCCTGTGGTCAGCCCGCGGCAAAGTTCACACAAGCAGGGCATTTTCCCCTCCGTTTTCTTGCTATTTTCCAAAGTCCTAAGGCAGCGGTTCTCCAAGTGCGGCTCTTGACCGGCAGCGTCAGCCTCAGCTGGACACTGGTTAGAGATGCACATTCTTGGGCCCCACCCTAGACCTACCCAGTCGGACAACCTGAGGGCGGGGCCCAGCAGGCTTTCACAAAGCCTCCAGGTGATTCTGGTGCGCGCTTACGTTTGGGAACCCCTGTTCTCAGAGAACCAAGGTCCTATGCAACAGAGCTGAGGCAAGTCTTATGGACGGCAGCTGACAGAGATGATTTCTGAAGTATTAGGACCTGATCCTGGCTTCTCTGGGAAACTTCTAGAGGCAATTGACCATTTTCCAACCAATGGCCGCTGCCTCCATCACTAGCCCCCTCCCTCCCTGGGGTGCTAGACCAGCCACCCCAGATTTCCCTGCTGTACAGGGATGAGCCGAGATCTTTCCCACATCAGGGCCTTCATGCAGAAGGCCTGGAACCATGTTCCCGCCTCCCTTGGGTGGCTGACTCCTACACACCCTGCAGACCGCAGCTTAAACAGCACTGTACGGAGAGGATGTCAGTGCATCTATTTAACAGTCAGTGCCTGTTAGATGCTCCCGCAGGGCACTGTACTTTTCCTTCTCGGCACATAATCACGATTTGTAGTTATAGGTGTATTTTGTGATGATTTGTTTAATGCTCGTCTTGTCCACGACAAGGCAAGCTCCAGGAGAGCAGGGACCAGGCCCATTTTATACACCCAAAAGCCTGGCGTAGCGCCTGGTTCAGTCCACACTTGATGAGTGAAGCGTCCTCTCTCCTTTCACAAAGACTACCCGACTCCAGGCTGGCTCACAAATGCATAACATTTGTTCAAAGTGCTGGAGAAATCATTGTTCTATTTTCAGCTCTAAGTGCCAAGAGTGGGAGCCCTCTCGATCCCTCCCTGCTTGTCAGTCTCCCCGGGGGCCAGTGATGGGCTCTCACTCCAGGCTGACTGTCTGGAGTCTGAGTCCCAAGTTGGAGGGACCACACTACCCATGGGATGTGGAATTGAGATGAGTAAGTGTAAGAAGCAACACAGGCTTCCGTGCAGCCCCAGAGAACTAGGAATTAGGAAGCTTTGAAGGGGTGGTGGTAAGAGGAGGATCAAGATGATTAGGGCTTGTTTCCTGCTTTCCTACTGAAGAATAAGTACTATTTTAAGTTCTATTCGACTTTCTTAAGTTCTCTAAGCCTCTGTTTCTTCATTTATAAAATAGGAGGGAAACTAACAGTACTTAAACAGTTCCAGTGAACACATTTCCTGACACAGAGGAAGCACTGATTTCATAAAAGCCATTGTTTGTAATACTATTATTAATGGTTACCCCAGATATCAGTAAAGCCAAAGCATACCTGGATGTATTTGCCATCTGCGGAAAAATCCATCTGAATGACAAAGCTCGGGATATCTTTGCAGTAGCCGATGCGGTTCAGACTTGTGCCCTGAGTGAGGTCATAGAAGTCAACTGTGTGTCCAGAAGAACCAACAGCTAAGAATCTGCTGTCTGGGCTGATTCTAGAAAAAGCAATCCAAGAGCACAGTCCGTGAGGGGGGCTGTGTAGGGCCGGCCAGGCACGAGGTCTGCTCTGGGACAGGCCTCCCAAGCTCAAAGGCAATTAGATCACACGTCATGATTCGCGTGTGGTTAGCTTTTCCTAAAGTCTATGGAATTTGACAGCTTCTCTGGATCAAACCCCCCGTAAGTAAGTAAATGGACGTGTGCAGTCTTTTGTAGAAGGCCTTTTATGAGAAGTTTTTACCACACTCTCATGGAAATTAGCAAAGACATGTCTGAGAAGTAACGTGTGAGAGGGTCTCCTTCCATAGTTGGCTCACTGAAAAGGGACCCTCTCACAAGTGAGCTCTTCATTCCAGCCATGACCCTCCTGGAATGGGAAGCATGGGAGGGAGAATGAATGCCCGCCTTTCTCCTCCCTGCCCAGACTGCCTGCTAGGTACCTGATATCTTGGATAGCAGATTTCCGGTCTCGTTTCTTCCCCCAAACTTTCAGGCTGTTCACCAACAAGACGACAAACTCTCCATTCTTCATGCCAATGGCCACCATCTCCCCGTCAGGGCTGTAGGCTGCACACCTGGCCGCGTGGCCCAGGTTCACCTTGTTTAGCAGCTTCTACATCGACACAAAGTAATACCACCTGAGCCCTTGGCCGCCTCAGCTGGTCTCCAGGGGAAATCCTGCACCCAGGCCAGAGCAGCCAGGCTGCCTCTAGGGAGGCTCCAAACCTCTTGCTTCTAATAGTAAGTGTCCCTGAGTGGCTGAGGGGGGCAGCAGGTTTTGACTGAGCAGCTGGAGAGACAACACGGTTTAGGACAGAGGTTGGCGAACTTTTTCTGTGAATGGTTTGAGAGTAAATATTTTTAGGCTTTGGAGTCCATATGGTCTCTCACAACCAGTCAGCTCTACCAGTGAAGCACAAAGGCAGCCATGGACACCAACATAAACAAAAAGCATGGCTTACTTTGCAGAAACGGGCAGCAGGCAGACTTGACCCTTGGGCTGCAGCTTGCTGACCTCTTGCTCGGGGGAAGAGTTTGAGCTTCAGCATGTGTGAGTTCAGATCCCAGATCCTGGCTCTGTCCCTAGCTGGGTGTGTTTGGGTAAGTTACTGCCCCGTTTTCCCATGTGTAGAGAATCAATATTAGTATTGGTCTTGCAAGGTGTTGTAAGCATTAACGATAGCATATATGAAGCACCGGGTATGTAGTGGCTGTTAATAAACATAATCATTATGAACTAAGGAGTATAACCACCACACTTAGCCTTCTCCATGTCTGTTCTATGATCCTTACACTGAAAATATGACTGAAACATTTACTAGCCATTTTGTAATGAAACCAAGTATGTTAATTATTAGAACTTAAGTACTTGTTTTACTATCAGCTAAGACTTGGTAATATTAATCTCTTTTCCCCCCAGATTTCCTATTTGACATTTTTACTCCAGACAAGTTATTTTTTTGAATTTTTTTGTATTTTTAAATTGTTTTTCCAAATGCTAAGAGAAACCTTGTTGGGATTTTGATTGAAATGTTCCATTTGGGAACATTTGACATTTTAAATCATTTTTAGTCTTCCCATCCAGGGAAGACATGATTTATCTCTTTGTTTTTTAGTTTTGTGGGTTCTTTCATGACAAGAGAATAATCATTCTCAATTATATTATTCCTGTACTATAAATATTCATAGATGGATATACAGCTAAAATACATATATATATAGGCTGGGTGTGTGTGAACAGGACTTCTTTCATTATCAGTCCCTCTAACTTAATTGCTGCCCTGTGGCCGATCTCCCACCCAGCCCCATCCCCCCTCCTGGCCTGACCCTGGCCGAACCTCCCCTCGCCCAGGGCTGTCACTGCTCTGAGGCCCACATGGGGCATCCGAGCCTGTGCAGTGTCCGCCCCTGACCTTGTCAGCCAGGTCCCAGATTCGGGCTGTGCCGTCGTTACTGGCAGAGATGAAGATGTCCTTGGAGGGGTGTGTGGCCAGGCCCCAGATCTCCCCTTCCATGTGTCCATCAATCAGGATGTTGGAAGCAGCATTTTTTTCACCAACTTCAATGATTTCTCCATCCTTGGTTCCCACTAAAATCTTTCCCTGTTGTAATCAAAACACTATTAGAAGAAAGAAAAGCACTACAGGATCCCACTCATATGAAGTACCTAGAATACTCAGATTCACAGAGACAAAGTAGAATGGTGGTTTCCAGGGGCTGGGGAGATGGGGCAAAGGGAGTTATTGTTTATTAGACACCGAGCCTCCGTTTCACAAGATGAAAAATGTTCTGGGGAGGGGTGGTAGTGATAGTTGCATAACTATGTGAATGAATTTAATACCACTGAATTGTACACTTAAAAATGGTTATATGGGGGCTCCCTTGGTGGCGCAGTGGTTGAGAGTCCACCTGCCGATGCAGGGGATGTGGGTTCGTGCCCCGGTCCGGGAAGATCCCACATGCCGCAGAGCGGCTGGGCCCGTGAGCCATGGCCGCTGAGCCTTCGCGTCTGGAGCCTGTGCTCCGCAACGGGAGAGGCCACAACAGTGAGAGGCCCGAGTACCGCAAAAAAAAAAAAAAAAAAAACACTATTAGAGTAACTTGGGAAAGTGCCTTTGCTGGCACCGGTATTAAAATAGGAAGAGCCAAGAAGTGTTTTGTTCTTAGCCACTGATTTGCCATCCTAAGCGAGCCCCTCACTTGGCCTGTACTCCCTCCGCCACCTTGGGGAGAGTTCCACCAGAGCCCTCCACCATCTCGCCTCTGCTGAACGGTCCAGTGACTGCAAGCTCACTGCAGAGCAGGGCAGCCAGCTCCTCCTCCTGGACAGCCCAAACTCTTCCTAAGTCCTTCCTCGCACTGAACAAAATCCACCTCCAGGTGACTTCTAGGTTCTGGGCCTCATTCTGCCTTCATCTCCTGTATGTCTAATTACCCTTCCGGATGACTGTTGTGTATCTATTTAAAAACAAAATTCCCAATTTCCAATTATGTAGACTCCAAGTCAGGTTTGCCTTTTTAGTGGAGAGCATCTAGAAAGCAAATTCTTAGACTGATACCAATTCCAAAATATAAATACAAGGTATTAAATAGAGGCTAAGAGATTTGTTTTCAAGTGCTTCAGAATCTCCTGGGGAATTAAAAATAAAGAAGAAGAAAAGGAAAACACACATCAAGGTCAAGGCCCCACTCCCGAGATTCTGACTTGGCGGCTCTGGATATGAGCCTGGATAACCATGATTAAAAGACAAAAACAAAACTCCACAGTTGTGTGTGATATTTAGCTCAGGTACAACTTGAAAACCAATGGCTTTGAGTCAGACAGTTTGGCAGTCCTTCCCCTTCCCGGCTGCATACCTTGGGCATGGGTAATATCCCTGTGCCTAAAATAACATTGTCTATAATAACAGCAGCTAACATCTACTGACTGTGGCCATGTGCCAGGCATAATGAAAGATGCTGTGCATGTATGATGCATGCAGTCCTCACAACAACCCGTGTGCTGGACACAGAAAGGCTAAGCAACACAGCCAAGGTCACACAGCCAGTTCTACTGGGTGAGTCACACTCTGCACCCAGATCTGTCTGATTGTGCTAAGCTGCTTCCCCTCTGCACTAAGTCACACTCGGGAGGCTTGTTCTAAGGACTCAACCACTCAGCACAGGGCAAGTGTCCGGCTGGGAAGGTGCTGGACGAATTCTGGGTGCCGCTGGCAAAGGCCCGCCCCACCCGGTGCTCACTTTGCCACGGCACACGGAGCGCACACACTCCACCAGCTGCCCCGTCTCCAGTTGGAAGGCCCGGCAGCGCTTCATCTCCTGGTCCCACAGTTTCACAGCACCTCCTTCTTTGGTCCTGAAAAAGATCAAGAACTTAGCACGTTAGCCCTCATCCTAAGACCGCCCAGGATCCTCCGCTGCCCTCTCTCCCTGTCATCTCCTCAAGGTCCCATCCCCTCATCCCCAGGCCCAGCAGGACAGACCCTCTGGGGTGGCCCCTTTCATAAGCCCTGCTGATGAGCTACCAGAACCCCTTGAACTTGCAGATTTCCTAGACTGCTTTCAAATGCCACCACCGTGGAAGGAAGGAGAATCAAAATCAAACCATGTTTTTGTTAGATCGAATGACGAAGAGAAATGTTTCTCCTATTTTGCAGCTTGGCTTTCACGTGGTCTGCACTGGACATCCCCCCTCTTCTCACCCCTCCTGCCTCCTCCCAAAGAGCCACTGACAGTAACACCTAATGGACAGCAGAGTCACCTGGTCTGTTCGAGAACACCTCTCCGGTTTTTCAACTACCAAGGCACCACCTCTCTGACCCTTACTTCTGAAGGTTCTGACCCAGGGCCCTCTGGGAGAGACGGAAGACTCATCTCCGTGATGCAGAAAAGACAGGAGAGTGAAAATCTGCATTTTCTCCAAGTTGGAGATGCTTCTGTCAGTTTCTCCCAAGACAATCCAAAAAGACCTGGTGTTCCCAGAGGAGCTCGGGCTTACGGCCGCTCTTTTCCACCGGTCACTATGAGCCCGTCCCGAAGGGTCGTGTACATTGTGAAGACGGGGCCTGTGTGAGCCTTGGCCACCAGCCGGACAAGGAAGTGGTCCTTCCACACGTAGACGTCGCCGTTGATGGCACCCGTGAAAGTGAGGTTGTTCTGTAAACAAAGGGACACCTTCCACACCAGGACACTTCCTGCAGCCCTCGAGAGGGTTCCCTCCCAGCCACCCACTCCACTGCTAAGGCACCAGAGCCGGAGAAACATAAACACACTCAAATTGACCTTCTGTGACAAGGGAAGGTGAAAGAATTCTCAAAAGAGCATATGGTAAGGAAATCATCTAGCTTTGCGGTGTTAGTTTTGGGAACAGTTGATTTCCCCACTGAGCACAGCTCCGCTTTTTAATGCACTTCCATTCTGTGAGCAGCCTCAGGTGACTGCAGGGAAGGGCGGGACCCCAGTCTTTGAGGAGACTTTCCTGGCCTCATCTACAAGGAAGGTAAACCCACACCTGGAGGACCAAGAGTTGGCTGTGTTCCAAAATTTCCCCAGGGGGAGCCTGTGTTGGCTGAGGGCAGCCCACAGCCTGTGTAAGAGTGTCAGGGGATTTATGGCACAAGAGGACTGGGGGGAAAGGGATGCTGTCCAGTGGTGGAAATGTCCCTCAGCCTCTGTGGCCATCTAGCCTAGTCAGACAGGCCTGCAAGTCAATCTGGCTCTGGAATAATGAAACTCCAGCCCTGGGTCGGGGTCCTGCTTTTTTCTGATTAACATTTTGAGGGGGAAAATACAGTCAACTCACCCATCTGTGCTAAGGAAACAAAATAGTGGTTGCAAATAATCCAGTAAAGGAGATCTGTGGAAATGGCTTCCTTGCTGTTCACAGCTTCTAGGATATACCCTGCCCCCCATGCCCATGCCCAGGGGTTCAGGGTCCCGTCAGGAAGCTTCTGCTGAAACTCACAGCACCGAAGGCCACGGAGAGCATCGTCTGCATCTTGGCAGCCTCCATGGACCCGATGACCCCTTTCTTATAAAGCAGGGCACTGCCTGCCAGGGTCCAGAACTTCATGTGCTTGACTCCGACAGACACAAACTGCGTGTCTGAGTCAGGGCGAAACTCCACCACGAATATGCGCTCCAGGTGGCCCCCTCGGCTAGCAACCTTGGCACCTGCGTGGGTGAAAGAGTCTGGTGAGGTGGGTCCTACGCTCCCGGGCCAGGCAGGGGAGCTGCAGCCCAGGACAGAGGGCTCTCTGTCCCAGCAAGGCCCAGGGCACACTTCTGGTTCCTTCTTCAGCCGCCTCCTCCCACCTTCAGACACTACTCCCCGGGTGGGAAAGAGACCTTGTCTGGGAAATTTCCAGAGCAGCAGGTGCTGCTAACAAAACCCCCAACCTAACTCTACCCTGTCCCCACAAGCCACGAGCCACATCCAGGCATCTGGGAACAGAGGAGGAAAGGATGGCCCAGGAGACAGAAGTTTCCAGATACGAGAAAAGGGCAAAACAGCTTAAGGGCATCCCCTGCCTTGCCACCTCCAACAGGATTCACCCCACAGGAAGCCGCAGCCTCCCCACAGCACCACTGGAGACACATTCTTTCAGACTGTTGTTGTTTTTCTCCCAAATTCCTCTGCTTTTAATTTCTTTAAAAAGTTCCCCAAATCCCTTTTTCTTTCATGGTTTTTAGGTTTCAAATGCTTACCTTTTATATTACTAGTTCTTTCCCTCAACCTCATTTATTTGTTTTTGATTTCTGTCCTGAGTTTTATTTAACCTTTGCCTTAATGAGATCTCAGCTCCACCATTTATCTGCACAACAGTTTTGGAAAAATTATTTTAACCTCTCTGTGCCTCAGTTTCCTCATCTGTAAATTGGGGGATAATAATAGTTCCCACTTTATAAGGTGTTGTGACAATTAAAAGAATTGATAAAAGGGAAGCCCTTAGAACAGGCTTGGTGCAGTGAGGGTTCTGTAAGCAGTAACTACAGTTAGTTATTTTTATTGCTCTTTTACCTCCTTTTAAAATCTCTGAGCTTCTAGTCTTATCCCATCTATTTTTATCTCATCATTATTTTCCAGTCCTTGAATTTTTAATTTATTTTTTTAACATCTATATTGGAGTATAATTGCTTTACATTATTGTGTTAGTTTCTGCTGTATAACAAAGTGAATCAGCTATATGTATATATATATCCCCATATCCCCTCCCTCTTGCGTCTCCCTCCCAACCTCCCTATCCCACCCCTCTAGGTTGTCTCAAAGCACCGAGCTGATCTCCCTGTGCTATGCAGCTGCTTCCCACTAGCTATATACACTACCAAATGTAAAATAAATAAGTCCATGCCACCCTCTCACTTCTTCCCACCTTACCTTTCCCTCTCCCCAGGTCCTCAAGTCCATTCTCTACATATGAGTCTTTACTCCGGTCTTGCCCTTAGGTTCTTCAGAACCATGTGGTTTTTTTTTTTAGATTCCATATATATGTGTTAGCATACAATATTTGTTTTTCTCTTTCTGACTTACTTCACTCTGTATGACACACTCCAGATCCAGCCACCTCACTACAAATAACTCAATTTCGTTTCTTTTTATGGTTGAGTAATATTCCACTGTATACATGTGCCACATCTTCTTTATCCATTCATCTGTCGATGGACACTTAGGTTGCTTCCATGTCCTGGCTATTGTAAATAGTGCTGCAATGAACATTGTGGTACATGACTCTTTTTGAATTATGGTTTTCTCAGGGTACATGCCCAGTAGTGGGACTCCTGGGTCGCATGGTAGTTCTATTTTTAGTTTTTTAAGGAACCTCCATACTGTTTTCAATAGTGGCTGTATCAATTTACATTCCCACCAACAGTACAAGAGGGTTCCCTTTTCTCCACACCCTCTCCAGCATTTATTGTTTGTACATTTTTTTGATGATGGCCATTCTTACTGGTGTGAGGTGATACCTCATTGTAGTTTTGATTTGCATTTCTCTAATGATTAATGATGTTGAGCATCCTTTCATGTGTTTGTTGGCCATTTGTATATCTTCTTTGGAGAAATGTCTATTTAGGTCTTCTGCCCATTTTTGGATTGGGTTGTTTTTTTGATATTGAGCTGCATGAGCTGCTTGTAAATTTTGGAGATTAATCCTCTGTCAGTTGCTTCATTTGCAAATATTTTCTCACATTCTGAGGGTTGTCTTTTCATCTTGTTTATGGTTTCCTTTGCTGTGCAAAAGCTTTTAAGTTTCATTAGGTCCCATTTGTTTATTTTGGTTTTTATTTCCATTTCTCTAGGAGGTGGGTCAAAAAGGATCTTGTGATTTATATCATAGAGCGTTCTGCCTATGTTTTCCTCTAAGAGTTTTATGATGTCTGGCCTTACATTTAGGTCTATAATCAATTTTGAGTTTATTTTTGTTTATGGTGTTAGGGACTGTGTTAATTTCATTCTTTTACATGTAGCTGTCCAGTTTTCCCAGGACCACTTATTGAAGAGGCTGTCTTTTCTCCATTGTATATTCTTGCCTCCTTTATCAAAAATAAGGTGACCATACGTGTGTGGGTTTATCTCTGGGCTTTCAATCCTGTTCCATTGATCTATATTTCTGTTTTTTGTGCCAGTACTATACTGTCTTGATTACTGCAGCTTTGTAGTATAGTCTGAAGTCAGGGAGCCTGATTCCTCTGGCTCCATTTTTCTTTCTCAAGATTGCTTTAGCTATTTGGAGTCTTTTGTGTTTCCATACAAATTGTGAAATTTTTTGTTCTAGTTCTGTGAAAAATGCCATTGGTAGCTTGATAGGGATTGCATTGAATCTGTAGATTGCTTTGTGTAGTATAGTCATTTTCACAGTATTGATTCTTCCAATCCAAGAACATGGTATATCTCTCCATCTGTTTGTATTATCTTTAATTTCCTTCATCAGTGTTTTATAGTTTTCAGCATACAGGTCTTTTGTCTCCTTAGGTAGGTTTATTCCTAGGTATTTTATTCTTTTTTGTTGCAATGGTAAATGGGAGTGTTTCCTTCATTTCTCTTTCAGATATTTCATCATTAGTGTATAGGAATGCAAGAGATTTCTGTGCATTGATTTTGTATCCTGCTACTTTGCCAAATTCCTTGATTAGCTCTAGTAGTTTTCTGGTAGCATCTTTAGGATTCTCTATGTATAGTATCATGTCATCTGCAAACCGTGACAGCTTTACTCCTTCTTTTCCGATTCGGATTCCTTTTATTTCCTTTTCCTCTCTGATTCCTGTGGCTAAAACTTCCAAAACTATGTTGAATAATAGTGGTGAGAGTGGGCAACCTTGTCTTCTTCCTGATCTTAGTGGAAATGGTTTCAGTTTTTCACCATTGAGAATTATGTTGGCTCTGGGTTTGTCATATATAGCCTTTATTATGTTAAGTTCTCTCTATGCCTACTTTCTGGAGAGTTTTTATCATAAATGGGTGTTGAATTTTGTCAAAAGCTCTTCCTGCATCTACTGAGATGATCATATGGTTTTTCCCCTTCAATTTGTCAATATGGTTTATCACATATATGGATTTGCCTATATTGAAGAAACCTTGCATTCCTGGGATAAACCCCACTTGATCATGGTGTATGATCCTTTTAGTGTGCTGCTGCATTCTGTTTGCTAGTATTTTGTTGAAGATTTTTGCATCTATGTTCATCAGTGGTATTGGCCTGTAGTTTTCTTTCTTTTTAACATCTTTGGTTTTGGTATCATGGTGATTATGGCCTTGTAGAATGTGTTTGGGAGTATTCCTCCCTCTGCTATATTTTGGAAGAGTTTGAGAAGGATGGGTGTTAGCTCTTCTCTAAATGTTTGATAGAATTCGCCTGTGAAGCCATCTGGTCCTGGGCTTTTGTTTGTTGGAAGATTTTTTTTTTTTTTTTTTTTTTTTTTTTTTTTTTTTTTTTTTTTTGTGGTATGCGGGCCTCTCACTGCTGTGGCCTCTCCCGTTGCGGAGCACAGGCTCCGGACGCGCAGGCTCAGCAGCCATGGCCCACGGGCCCAGCCGCTCCGCGGCATACGGGATCCTCCCAGACCGGGGCACGAACCCGCATCCCCTGCATCGGCAGGCGGACCCTCAACCACTGCGCCACCAGGGAGGCCCTGTTGGAAGATTTTTAATCACAGTTTCAATTTCAGTGCTTGTGATTGGTCTCTTCATATTTTCTATTTCTTCCTGATTCAGTCTTGGCAGATTGTGCTTTTCTAACAATTTGTCCATTTTTTCCAGGTTGTCCATTTTATTGGCATAGAGTTGCTTGTAGTAATCTCTCATGATCTTTTGTATTTCTTCAGTGCCAGTTGTTACTTCTCCTTTTTCATTTCTAATTCTGTTGATTTGAGTCTTCTCCCTTTTTTTCTTGATGAGTCTGGCTAATGGTTTATCAATTTTGTTTATCTTCTCAAAAAACCAGCTTTTAGTTTTTTGATCTTTGTTATCGTTTCCTTCATTTCTTTTTCACTTATTTCTGATCTGATCTTTATGATTTCTTTCCTTCTGCTAACTTTGGGGTTTTTTTTGTTCTTCTTTCTCTAATTGCTTTAGGTGTAAGGTTAGGTTGTTTATTTGAGATGTTTCTTGTTTGTTGTGGTAGGATTGTATTGCTATAAACTTCCCTCTTAGAACTGCTTTTGCTGCATCCCATAGGTTTTGGGTTGTTGTGTTTTCATTGTCATTTGTTTCTAGGTATTTTTTGATTTCCTTGTTGATTTCTTCAGTGATCTCTTGGTTATTTAGTAGTGTATTGTATAGCCTCCATGTGTTTTTTTTTTTACAGTTTTTTTCCTGTAATTGATATCTAGTCTCATAGTTTTATAGTCAGAAAAGATACTTGATATGATTTCAAATTTCTTAAATTCACCAAGGCTTCATCTGTGACCCAAGATATGATCTATCCTGGAGAATGTTCCATAAAAACTTGAGAAGAAAGTGTTTTCTGTTGTTTTTGGATGGCATGTCCTATAAATATCAGTGAAGTCCATCTTGTTTAATGTGTCATTTAAAGCTTGTGTTTCCTTATTTATTTTCATTTTGGTTGACCTGTCCATTGGTGAAAGTGGGGTGTTAAATTTCCCTACTATAATTGTGTTACTGTCGATTTCCTCTTTTATGGCTGCTAGGATTTGCCTTATGTATTGAGGTGCTTCTACATCGGGTGCATAAATATTAAAAATTTTATATCTTCTTCTTGGATTGATCCCTTGATCATTACGTAATGTCCTTCTTTGTCTCTGGTAGTATTCTTTATTTTAAAGTCTATTTTGTCTGATAAGAGTATTGCTACTCCGTCTTTCATTGACTTCCATTTGCATGGAATATCTTTTTCCATCCCCTCACTTTCAGTCTGTATGTGTCCCTAGGTCTGAAGTGGGTCTCTTGTAGACAGCATATATATGGGTCTTGTTTTTGTATCCATTCAGCCAGTCTATGACTTCTGGTTGGAGCACTTAATCCATTTACATTTAAGGTAATTATGAATACGTATGTTCCTATTACCATTTTATTAATTCTTTTGGGTTTGTTATGGTACGTCTTTTCTTTTTCTTGTGTTTCCTGCCTAGAGAAGTTCCTTTAGCATTTGTTGTAAAGCTGGTTCAGTGGTGCTGAATTCTCTTAGCTTTTGCTTGTCTGTAAAGGCTTTAATTCTCTGTCGAATCTGAATGAGATCCTTGCTGGATAATCTTGGTTGTAGGTTTTTCCCTTTCATCACTTTAAATATGTCCTGACACTCCCTTCTGGCTTGCAGAGTTTCTGCTGAAAGATCAGCTGTTAACCTTATGGGGATTCCCTTGTATGTTATCTGTTGCTTTTCCCTTGCTGTTTTTAATATTTTTTTTATATTTAATTTTTGACAGTTTGATTAATATGTGTCTTGGCGTGTTTCTCCTTGGATTTATCCTGTATGGGACTCTCTGTGCTTCCTGGACTTGATTTACTATTCCCTTTCCCATATTAGGGAAGTTTTCAACTATAATCTCTTCAAATATTTTCTCAGTCCCTTTTTTTTCTCTTCTTCTTCTGGGACCCCTATAATTCAAATGTTGGTGCATATAGTGTTGTCCCAGAGGTCTCTGAGACTGTCCTCAATTCTTTTTATTCTTTTTTCTTTATTCTGCTCTGCAGTAGTTATTTCCAGTATTTTATATTCCAGGTCACTTATCCATTCTTGTGTCTGTTATTCTGCTATTGATTCCTTCTAGAGAATTTTTAATTTCATTTATTGTGTTTTTCATCATTGTTTGTTTGCTCTTTAGTTCTTCTAGGTCCTTGTTAAACGTTTCTTGTATTTTCTCCATTCCATTTCCAAGATTTTGGATATCTTCACTATCATTACTCTCAATTCTTTTTCAGGTAGACTGCCTATTTCCTCTTCATTTGTTTGGTCTGGTAGGTTTTTTTTTTTTTTTTTTTTTTTTTTTTGCGGTACGCGGGCCTCTCACTGTTGTGGCTTCTCCCGTTGTGGAGCACAGGCCCCGGATGCGCAGGCTCAGCAGCCACGGCTCACAGGCCCAGCCGCTCCGCAGCATGTGGCAACTTCCCAGACCGGGGCACGAACCCGTGTCCCTTGCTTCGGCTGGCGGACTCTCAACCACTGCGCCACCAGGGAAGACCGGTCTGGTAGGTTTTTACCTTGCTCCTTCATCTGCTGCGTATTTCTCTGTCTTCTCATTTTGCTTAACTTACTGTGTTTGGGGTCTCCTTTTCGCAGGCTGAAAGTTCTTAGTTCCTGTTGTTTTTGGTGTCTGTCCCCAGTGGGTAAGGTTGGTTCAGTGGGTTGTGTAGGCTTCCTGGTAGAGGGGACTGGTGCCTGTGTTCTGGCGGATGAGGCTGGATCTTATCTTTCTGGTGGGTAGGACCGAGTCTGGTGGCGTGTTTTGGCGTGTCTGTGAACTTATTATGATTTTAGTCTCTCTGCTAATGGGTGGGGTTGTGTTCCTGTCTTACTAGTTGTTTGGCATGGGGTGTCCATCACTGGAGCTTGCTGGTTGTTGTGTGGAGCTGGGTCTTAGTGTTGAGACGGAGATCTCTGGGAGAGCTCTTGCCGATTGATATTATGTGGAGCTGGGAGGTGGAGCAATGTCCTGAACTCGGCTCTCCCACTACTGAGGCTCAGGCCTGACACCCAGCCAGAGCATCAAGACCCTGTCAGCCACACGGCTCAGAAGAAAAGGGAGAAAGAAAGGAAGAAAGGAAGAAAGAAAGAAAGAAAGAAAAAAGTAAAATAAAATAAAATCGTTATTAAAATTAAAAAATTATTAAAACAAAAAAGTAATAAAAAGAAGAGAGCAAGCAAGCCAATAAACAAATCTATCAATGATAGTAAGCTCTAAATACTAAACTAAGATAAACATAAAACCAGAAACAAATTATATGCAGAAAGCAAACCTCAAGTCTACAGTTGCTCCCAAAGTCCACCACCTCATATTTGGGATGATTCATTGTCTATTCAGGTATTCCACAGATGCAGGGTACATCAAGTTGATTGTGGAGATTTAATCTGCTGCTCCTGAGGCTGCCGGGAGAGATTTTCCTTTCTCTTCTTTGTTCGCATAGCTCCTGGGCTTCAGCTTTGGATTTGGCCCCACCTCTGTGTGTAGGTTGCCTGAGGGCATCTGTTCATTGCTCAGACAGGACGGGGTTAAAGTAATAGCTGATTAGGGGGCTCTGGCTCACTCAGGCGGGGGTGGGGGGTGGTGGGGGGTGGGGTGGGGAGGGAGGGGTACGGATTCAGGGCGAGCCTGGGGCAGCAGAGGCCAGCTTGACGTTGCTACAGCCTGAGGCGCGCCGTGTGTTCTCCTGGGGAAGTTGTTCCTGGATCACGGGACCCTGGCAGTGGTGGGTTGCACAAGCTCCCGGGAGTGGAGGTGTGGATAGTGACCTGTGCTTGCAAACAGGCTTCTTGGTGGCTGCAGCAGCCGCCTTAGCGTCTCATGCCCGTCTCTGGGGTCTGCACTGATAGCCGCGGCTCGTGCCCGTCTCTGGAGCTCGTTTAGGCGGTGCTCTGAATCCCCTCTCCTCGTGCACCACAAAACAATGGTCTCTTGCCTCTTCGGCAGCTCCAGACTTTTTCCCGGACTCCCTCCTGGCTAGCCGTGGCGCACTAGCCCCCTTCAGGCTGTGTTCACGCCGCCAACCCCAGTCCTCTCCCTGGGATCCGACCGAAGCCGGAGCCTCAGCTCCCAGCCCCCGCCCGCCCTGGCAGGTGAGCAGACAAGCCTCTCGGGCTGGTGAGTGTTGGTCGGCACCAATCCTCTGTGCAGGAGTCTTTCTGCTTTGCCCTCCACACCCCTGTTGCTGTGCTCTCCTCCGTGGCTCCAACGCTTCTCCGCCGCCGCTCCATCTCCACCCGCGAAGGGGCTTCCTAGTGTGTGGAAGCGTTTCTTCCTTCACAGCTCCCTCCCACTGGTGCAGGTCCTGTCCCTATTCTTTTGTCTCTGTTTTTTCTTTTTTCTTTTGCCCTACCCAGGTACGTGGGGAGTTTCTTGCCTTTTGGGAGGTCTGAGGTCTTCTGCCAGCGTTCAGTAGGTGTTCTGTAGGAGCTGTTCCACATATAGATGTATTTCTGATGTATTTGCGGGGAGGAAGGTGATCTCCATGTCTTACTCCTCTGCCATCTTGAAGGTCCTCCCTTGAGTTTTTAATGTTAATTTTAAACTTCTTTTCTTTCCATTTTCTTCTTATTCTTAATGTCTTAATTCCAACTTCCTCTTAATCAATCTCCCTATATTATTTATTCACATATTTTTTTCTTCCCCTCTTCCTCATCACTTGTATTTACTTACTTTTAAATAGCTATTAGAGTAGTGGTGGGTTCTTAACATGGCTGGGCCTGTAGCCAGCCCTCAGACACTCCCTCCTGGAATCCCTTCCCAGGAATGGCTGGGGAGATCCTCAGGTTACCTCTCGGGGCAGTAATTCTCTCCCTGCAGATGGAATGCCTGACTTACTGGAACAGATTCCTCACTACCTAGGGCTCAGAGCTTTTAAAAACCATGGTCCCCAAGGATACTATAAACTAATTTAAAAAACAAACAACAGACTGGAAGAAAACATGTGTGATGCTTTAAAAGACAATCAGTAAAGAGCTACAAAGCATAAGCAAAAGACAACCCTCCCACCCACAGTAGAAAAAGGATTTGAACAGCTGAACTGCAGAAGAAGCAATGTAAGTGGCCAATAAAGAGATAGAAAGAGGATTAATTTCAGCAATCACGGGGAAAATACAAAATAAATAACATGCACATTTCTTCTAATCCACTGTTTGCTTTTGCCTTGTTTTAATCTCATGGACACTTCTAATTGTGAAGATGCCTGTCTCCCTCTTTGCACTGGCTTCCAGGTTGCTCAGAACAAATTTCATACAAGTATCTAGGACCTGACAACATGCATTTTATATATTAAGCTCATTTTTAAATTCCATTTAATTTTGTTTCACACACACACAGACACACACACACACCCAAGGGTTCCACAAGATAATTTGTTAAAGACAAATGAGAAATGAATAATATGCTCTCCAATGATAACAAAGAATGGATATAAACCTCCCTCAAAACCACATTATTTATCTGTAAGCAGGACTTGAAGTGAAGGCAAAAACCACAAATAATCAGCTCAGAAGAGCTGCTGGTTGGTGTCAGGCTATGAGACATTATCACTGACTTAGAACCCTTCCATACAGACACATGCTGGTTCCAACAAGATAATGGGAGAAAATTACCAAAGGGAAGACTTCTCTTTTTCCTGGGAGCTTATTTAAAAGTCCTGGCTCCACCAATCCACTTGGGAAGTCAGAAGGGGCCCTAGGTGAGCAAGAGACAAGGCAGGGACAGGTACTGTGCTGGGGCAGGTACTGTGCCTGAGATCATGCACAGATCTCCCTCTGAGATCATGGGACTCGAGAAGCCCTGGATTGGAGAAGTGCTTCCTCTGTGCCTGCCTGGCTTAGCATGCCCCAGATACAGGCAGCCCGGCTGGAGACAGACCTCATTAATGTCTTAACTAACTGGATCCGCTTTTACCACCCTGAGAATATACATGGAAGATTGCATATATTTGATTCAAAGAAGACCGTAAATTTAGTAGCAGCCTGTGTGCGGGCACATATTGGGGGAGGACAAGATAGAGATCTTGTCACATTCAATGTAAGCCTTAATTATAAGATGAATCCCCATTTCAAAAATGTTAATAAAAAGAGTTTCTAAGACTATGCTGATAAAACCCCATCCCAGTTCCTATAAGAAGGCAATCAGGGTGACAAAGCTGCAGCAGGATCCAGGGCTCCACCAGACACACAAGGAAGTTTGGATAGGAAAGTGATTAGGACAGAAATGGTGGAGGCTGCTGCCTCCTGTCTGAGGAGGGAGCCAGCCAGCACTGAGCCACTTTCCCAAAGTGCCCGAAGACCCTTCACTGACCAGCTCAGGACTCCAGAGGCCATGGGGTCCAGGGATGCAGTGGCAGCTGATGAGCAGCTTCTCTAGGATCCCAAGAGCCCTGGTTTCTGCCGATGCGGCAGCAGTGCCTATGGTGGGCCGTGGAGTGAGGCAGATCTAGGTTGGAGCCCAGCCCATGCCACAAACAAGCCTCCCAGAGGGACAAAAAGCCCGCTTCCCTTACCCTCCTGCCAGCGCCAGACGGTGATGGTGTGCTCGGGGTCCACGCCCACTGACACCAGCAGCTTCCCGGTTGCGCTGAAGTTGATGTAATTCACCCCCTTCGAGTGGAAGCACCGCAGCACGGAGAGGGTGTGTTTGGTCATGGCGTCCCACACGTGGATGGAAGGTGTTGCTCCTGAATGTGGGAGGTATGACGAAGAGCTAAGGCTGGGGAATGGTGGAGCCGAGGCAATGCTGACGCTCACCTAAAAGCCGCTTTAGGACAGGTATTCGGGGCGTTACAGTGACGGGGGCTAAGAGACCTATGGCCTGGCCTGGCTGGAGGTGAGAGACAACGGGAAACATCTGCTGTGCTTTCAGAGGCAGAGACCTAAGGGTGTTTATGTCCAACACACACACTCGAGGTGGAGTTTACACAAAGGAAACTGGTGAGGTCAATGATTTGTATCTGCAACTCAGCCAGGTATAATCAGCAAACGAGGTACATCGACATGGTTTTGCTGTGCAGATTCAAACTACTCACGGATGGAACAGCCTTACCTGGGGTCTCCGTAATATCACCTGCATTGGATGAACAATGGCAATGAGGAAGCGTCAAGGGAAAACAATAGCTAAAATAAGTCATGTTTCTAAGAGTGAAGCACTTAACACCAGTATCAGAAAGTTCCAAATTAAATTTTAAAATGGGCATGGGTTCCATGAAAACAAGCAGGAAGATATGTTTGGAAAAATTGCCTTTGAAATGACAGAGTTAAAAGAAAACAACCACCACTCTTCACAAATGTGAATCAGTTCACATTTGTCACGGGCATTTTCCTAGGGTGAGAAGAGCCAGGCACACATATTGGAATCTACCCTTGCCAAGCGCAACCTCCAGGCTTCAGATGTGGGGCTCTTCACTTGACACCTGGGCTCTGAAAAATTATTCTCACAAGTCCCCAGGGATGGGGGCCACCCGTTTATTTGGATGATGAGGCTCTGGTCTGACTTAACGGTCCTTCAGGTCACCAATCACTGGTTGTGTCAACTCAGGCGACATAGATACATTCAGGGCTCAAAAAATCAAGAGTGACATCAAGAAAGGGTGGATACCAATGACCTGCCCGCTGCCTCCCCAGTAACTGCTGCTAAGTCAACGTCTCTGCTCAGCTGGGAGAGCCTCGGCGGCTGCAGGACCCTCCTACCTATCTGGCTGGTGGCCACCACGTTTCTGTACTTGGGGTGCTGGTTCACCGTGAGGCAGAGGATGTCATCCGTGTGCTCCAGGTAGAAGCTCTGGCTCCCTAGGAGAGACGGGGCAGGGTGAGCAGGGGCCTGAAAGAGCTCTTGGGGCAACCCCAAAGCTTTGTGTGAGTCTCTGGAAAGGCCTTGTAGAAGCGAGAGCTTAAAGTGCCGAACTCTCACTTTTGGAATCATCCTTAGGGAGACAGGAGATCCTTTTTTACATTGACGCGTTCTGTCCCAGGATCGGGAGGAGAGCTGGTGTCTGTTATCTAATCCGTATCTAACACACAAGTTCCACTTCAATCCTCCTGCATCCTGGGTGGCGCCACAGCACAGCCCAAGTGCACAGGCTTCCAGAGTCCAGAATGGTTCCTCCTCCTGCAGCCCAGGACCCACGGCTTCTCAGTGTCTCTTCCTCTGGGCAGGGCAGGGAGGGGGCACCTGGAGATAGCGCTTTGCTGAGCAAAATGGCACCACGGACTCATTGGAAAGGGAAGACTAAACAGCAGAATACTTAGGAAATCCCTTTTAATCATCTTTATCTATCAAAGTGCTAATCTCCTGGGTGCCTGGATAGCACAGGTGATGGCTTCACCCCCCTGAAGTCCTAAGTCAACATGTGTCACAGGAAGTGGAAGAAAGACAGGTAAAGCTTTATAATCTACTGCAGCAAACAGTTTGCTGACTGCCCAAGTGGTCACTGTGAACCCACCCAAAGGCACAGGAACTGAGAGGTGAGTGATGGCGTGGAACACAGCACACTGCTACTAACCTGGTAACGTGCGGCTAGAAACTCGAGAAAAATGTATAGAAAATTCCAAGGCCTCCCTCGCCCCCAAACACCAAATCATTATGTGCCCAGTGATTCTACCGTCTAAAAAAGTCTATGCATGGGCTACGAAGAACTATGAAGGAGCACACAAATTTGAGGGGAAGAAAAGGTTTTAAGATATAAAGCAAATAAAGGCAACATGTTACCTTGTTTAAATCTTGTGGTAAAAATAAGGGTGTCTATCAGTTTCTGAATGATTCTTTTTGCTTGAGGTGTTCCTTTTTAAACTTTTTTTTAAATTTAAGAGTCATTCTATAGTTAAGGGACATTTTGGGTATTTTTGTTTTTTGTTTATTGTTCTCATTCTCATTGTGAATGTGGTTAACTATTCAAAACAAACAAAACTTGAAAATCTGAGTTGCTAAAAAATTTGGTGACTGTTAGAAATCAATGAGAAAAGTTCCCCGATTTTTTGTTCTGGGTTACTGTCTATAAGGGTTTATCTACTCCCCACACCCTCCTTCTGGCTTCCCTCCATCCCTCTCAGCCTCCGTGGAGCTGATGGAAACACTGACACCTCCCTTCCAGGGCCTGAGATGAGACGTGGCTGGGTGAGGGATAAAGAGAAAGAGGGTCTGACTCTGTGAACGTGGGCCTGAGCATCTTCCAGGACTAAATGGCACCAGTCTGGAATGGAGTGGAATGGCTCTAAAGGGAAGAGAGAGCTTAAGCTTTGGGGCATCTAACCAGTGGGAAAGTGCATAAAAGGGCTAAAATAAAAGCCTGTGTTCAGATGGCGGTTTCTCCCGACCCATTTACCTGTGGACAGGTTCTGAACGATGCCGGCCGCGGCCGCGTGGAAGATGATGTCAGCACCGTCATTCAGGTAATGCAGGTTATTGCGACAGTCAAACCCTCTGTAGCCAAACACGTGGTCGAGAGCCAGCTCCTACATTCCCACACAAGGATGAAAGGGTCCTTAGAGGAAGTAACAGCACAGGAACAAACCCACACTTTGGGGACAGCCACGCATGTCATGGGAACCATGAGGCTGGTGAGACAGCCAACCACTCACTCCTTGACCAGCTGGGGATACAGTGCAGCCCTTTCTTTACTTCCTTGACATAATAGGGGGACAGGCTAACACGTAGAATTACAGTGAGTTTTCGAAATAAAAAAGATTTGCTTCCTTGCCTCTCAGGCGAGGCAAAGCCTACCAAGGTGATATCCGGTAAAGGTTACCCAGAAGTTTTACGTCTGCACCTTGGCAGGTGCTCTCGAAGGTGAGCTGAATGGTGTCTCAGAGCTCTGCTCTGATTCGCCCAGATGCAGCAGGGTCTGGCAGAGCACAGCACTGAGGCAAATGCCATGCTCATTCTGTTGCCTGGTGCTTGCCCTATAAAGTTTCTACACCATCTGCATTCTTTTCCCCCCAACAACTAGATACTGTTCTAGGTTTACAGTCTTTCTCTTCTTCCTGTCTTGTCTTCCATGACAAAAGCAGTGACTGATTCAGATCAGATCTGTTCTTAATTCGACGTGACGCACCTGTATTGTTGGCAGCTCTTCTGCACCGGGCACTTTGCTGGTTGGGGCTTGCGGGGGGGAGGGGTACAAGATTAAGAAGATGTGGGTCCCTTTTCTCTAGGTTCCCTGATTCTAGCCTTTTCTCTCTCCAAAGCTTGCGAATTGCAAACATCAGATTAATTCTCAAATACCACAACACCTCCTTACTCAAAAGCATTCACTGACTTTCACTACCTATGGGAAAGTCCAGACTCCTTAAGTTGGCACAATCAGGCCCTGCTCTCACATCTCCTGTGACCCTTGGTCAGGCTGACATGTCCATTTAGCCCACGTATCAGGAGGTTTCCTATTTTTATGACTCTTTTTTTTTTTTAATTATCTCTCACCTGGAAAGCCCTTCTCCTCCTTTCAACTGAGCGAGTGGCTAGTGGCTACCCACCTCTAGTCTCTTCCTCACCCCGTGTGTTTCCCAGAAACTGCGTGTGTAATATGTGATCCCCAGTCTAGGTGGACAACTGACTCAAGCTGGGCCAATCAGATAGTTCCCGCCAGGAATTTAGAATTGAGGACACTGGTAGGAGATGTAAAACTTGGGCACTGGATAGCACCACAGTCTACTAAAGAAGTTCAAGAAGTCTGCAGGAAAAGAGATGAATGCATCAGGCATGCATGAGACCCTGCTGGGCAGAAAGAGGCACCATCTTGGCTTAGGGCAGCTTTTCAGCTCCTGGACCCTGTCTTTGCTGAAGTTCAGCTGTATTTCCTGACCTGTGCTGTGTTCTATGATAAACCCGCCGCAATATATTTCCCTTTTCCAATACAAATGTTTCAGATAGATTTTCCGGCCTCGGGAGTTCGGGGGAGAGAGATGAGTAGGGAGGGAACAACGGTAGTAGAGGCCGACAAGGGTGTGGAGGAGGGGGTGCGGGGAGGGTGGAGTACAGGGGGGTGAGGGCGGGGAGCATCAGGGAAGACTGCAGAGAAGGGCTTGGAAGGGTGGGGTGTGGGGAGGGAAGAGGAGGAGGCTTCTAAGCATAAGCAGCTTGAAATCACAGGGGCCTGAAAGTCCCAGGCAGCTTCAGAGAACATTCATGGCTGTGGGGTTAGAAACATGAGTTGCAGTGGAGAATCTCAGGTGATGAGCTAGGAAGGGGGCTCCTGGGTGAGGTTCTGAAACCATGAGCTTGGATCCCATCAGGAATGTGGGAACCTCCTGGGTCTTAAAGCTGGGGTGAGGCATGAAGAGTTGTATTTTCAAGAGCTAACTCTGTGGGCAGCAAAGGCATGTGTCAAAGAGGAAAGGGAAAAGTCTGAGGGCAGAAAGAACAGTTAGGAGGCCTCTTTCAGAAAACAGCAGGTCCCCTGGAGCTGCCACCCTAACAACTGAGTACAAAGCCCTCTCCACTTACTGGCTTGGTGATCTTGGGCTGGGGCCTAACATATCAGTTGACTCCTCTGAGCTATAGTGTTCTCATCTGTAAAATGGAACAATAATGGTACCTACCTTGTAGATGTGAGGCATGTGTGAAATACTTGGTGGGAAGTATATACACAGCAAGGTACTGGCACACGGCAAGGGCTCAAACAACATTAGAGACAGTGTATAAGCCTGCACTCTCTATGCACCCCACTCCCTGAGTGGTACTAGGTACAGGGAAAAGGGGCCAGGTCTGAAGGACATGGGACATTTTTGACTTAGTACCCATAGGACCTGGGAAAGGTCTGAAGGAACCCTTCAAGGCAGGGCTGAAAGAACATGACCCAGGGGATGTGGGGATGTGACTCTGGTCACTGCCGGGGGACACAGTACTGTGTGGAAGGGAGAGAGGATAAGGGAGAGCCATCGGGTCCAGTTAGGGTCACTTGAAGGCATCTGTGGCAGGGGTCCCCAACCCCCAGGCCACAGACCAGTGCCTGTTAGGAACTCGGCCACATAGCAGGAGGTGAGCAGCGGGTGAGTGACAGAAGCTTCACCTGTATTTACAGCCATTCCCCATGGCTCTCATTACCATCTGAGCTCCGCCTCCTGTCACATCAGCAGCTGCATTAGATTCTCATAGGAGCCTGAACCCTACTGTGAACTGCGCATGCCAGGGATCTAGGTTCCATGCTCCTTATGAGAATCTAATGCCTGATGGTCTGAGGTGGAGCTGAGGCGCTGATGCTAGCGCTGGGGAGGGGCTACAAATACAGATTATCATTAGCAGAGAGGTTTGACTGCACAGAGACCATAATAAACCAATTGCGTGCAGACTCATATCAAAACCCTATCCGTGAGTGGCAAGTGAAAACAAGCTCAGGGCTCCCACTGATTCTGCATTATGGTGAGTTGTGTAATTATTTCATTAAATATTACAATGTAATAATAATAGAAGCGCACAATAATAATGCACTTGAATCATCCCCAAACCATCTGCACCTCCCCTCCCATCCGTGGAAAAACTGTCTTCCACAAAACCAGTCCCTGGTGCCCAAAAGTTTGGGGACCGCTGTGTGGGACTTGCAGATGGTGATGTCCACCAGGCAGATCTTAGAACATCAATATCAGATTAAAAGCAAAATAATTTAACCTCCTCACCTCAACCAGTTTCTTTTTTTTGGTGATACTGTTCTTCTGGAGTTTCTCAGGCTGGGGAGCTGCTCTGCTAACGGGTGGTCTAGAACAGAGAGTGGCCAAAAGAAGCACAGTGTTGAACAAAAGGCAGCAAGGTTGCTTGTCCGGCGAGGTCAGCTAAGACCAGTGCCAGGCTCTCTCCCCTCCCCCAGTTGGAGGACCCCACGCCTGGGTTTGATCTGTCCTGCCCCTCCCTCCCCCTACCCCCCACCCCAGGAAAAGCTGTTTCTGACATTTTGGGTCCTGGATTCACAGGCACCGGGTTGGGCTTCCCCACACGTAGGGCATCACAGTCAGGGTCAGTCCCTCTCTCCTGGGAGCCAGGAAGACTGTGTGAGCCAGAGGGGTTGGTCTTAAAACTAAAGAGGAGCCTAAGTCTGGGAAGGAAGAGGCCACACTTCCTGAACCCACTGGCCATTCTTCAGACAGGGATGTACCAACACTGTTCAGAATTAGGTGGCCAGAGATCATGGCGTGTTGTGAAGTAGGACTCATAAGCCATGCCTGGGAACGGGCCCTGAAGGCCAAGTGCCCAGGTCATTCTTGCCACACGAAAGGGCATGTAGGAAGCAAAGGCATGAAAGACAGAACAAACTCCTCCACTGCCCTGTCCCTCAGGGTCATGGTCTGCATTCAACTGCTACCACCATGCCCAAGGTTACTTTTCCCTGCTTGGTTTTGGAGATCTGGGCCTCCAATTTTAATTAAGAGATTTCTTTAATGGGTAAGCCCTCAAGGACTTGTATATGAGGAGGGCGATCTTTTGGTCACATGGACTTCCCTCAAATCAGACTTCTGTCAGAGTTTAGGGGCCCAGGGATGGACAGGAGGGACCTGCATCTGCTCCCGCCGCTTGCTCAAATCCATTAGCTACGGCTCTTGGGCTATGCAAAGAGAAAGGATTACCTGGATCCCCTTGCGAGCAGCACACAAAGCCAAGTGAGAAACTTAGTACAGGTCAGAGCCACACTAGCAAGCACCTCATTCATGCACAAGCATCGTCCAAGTGAACAGACATTCCCGTGTGGCACACACCATGCTTCCCGAGCATGCCAGCAAAGAGCTAAAACAGAAATGAAAGAGTGCACCGCTCTGCAAATTCAGAAAGCTCATACCCTGGCGTCTCTGGGCAAACTCTGCACTAAAGCGCCTACAGGATAGGGAGAAAAAAGGAAGCCTTGTCACTGCTTCCGCACCCTCTACGGACTTTGCCAATGCGCCTGGGGCCTCTGCTTATTTTAGAGTGTGCTGGGGAGAAACTCTTTGTCAGAAGAACAATCACATCCTCCTGGATGTCGTTGGGAGTTAGGCACAATGGCTGCTTTGTTTCTGACTCAAGTTCAATTAATAATTTAGCCTAATCATTCGCAGTGTTTCTTGGGAGGGCAGCTTGCCTGCTGGAAGGGCTTGCGTTTTTGTGCTGGGGAGAAACAAGGTAGCTTTATTTTCTCAGAAACTCTTCAGTCAAAACATGTTATGTAATCATAAGTGATAATTGGACCAAATGGCATCATAATCACCACCGGAGAATGGGGAGAGAGCGCGTCTCTGCAAAACGACACCCCCGGCTGATATCATCACCGCCAAATTGAGCAAAAGCGGGAGGCCGGGGGCAGGCCAGTTCTCACAATTAGACTGCCTTCGCATTAATTATCACTTCCCGGGACATCTGCTCTTTCTTCTGTTTTAGTGGAACTTTTAAATGAAATCCGTGGGTTTCTTCTTCCACCTAAGACTGTTTGAATGTATGACAAAAGCAAGCCAAGGTCTGAGATGGGAGCAAGGGGACGCTGGGACTAGAGCACGGTTCATAAGGCAGAATTTGAGATTACACGCAGGGCTCATTTTCAGGGCATACACAGGTTGTATAATATGTCACATATTATACAGTGTATACAGAGTATGCATACAAGCACAACCACTGTGTATTTATATATACAGGAGATTGTGTATATATATACACGTAGAGGCAGTCCGATGCTTTTTTTCACCTTGATTTTCAGTTAAAAACTGAAAAGTAAAGCAATCTCAGAATGTTTCTTTCTTATTTCACAAGCATGTTTACAGCTGTATTGCTTCAAAACTGAAGATGAGGGGGCAAAAGGCAGAAACCTGCATTGTGGCAAATTCAGCAGAGTGTAAGTATAGACCCTTCACGGTTGTGAATTCTGCATGAACGCTTAGTTCTAGATGCTCATCGAACACCTGGGCTTTTGCAGAGTGCTGTGCATACTTACTTGACAATTCCCTGCCTCCAAAGGAAAGCAAGTTAAAACACAATACAAGCATTAAAGGCTTCTTTCCAGGCATCTATAAACAGGGTTCATAACATCAGATGTGGTAGGGACTGCCAACGATTTCAAACACAGCCAAACACTGGAGGTTTAGCATTTTTCAGTGGATCTAAATCCTTCCAGATTCAGATTCCTTTGGAAACGTGACTCTGAAAAGTTTTGCTGAGGTGGGAAAGAGTAGAGTGTGTGAGAACATTCACTCACTTTTCAGTCCAATAAACTCTTTATAGCTGGTTGTTCCCAGCTGGCACACAGGACGGGAGAGGGAGGAAGGCTGTGAGGGCAACTGGGAATCAGCAGGAAGGTGCAGAGAGGTTGAGGGCTGGGAAGGCGAGCCGTGGGGTGAGGCGGGGAGGAGCAGAGACACGAAGGGGCCTCATGGGGGCAAGTGGGGCTCTGAAGAGACTCGGGGAGACAAAGGAGAAAGAGTTTCCATTGGGAAAGAAATTTAAGGAGGGAACCTGGCAAGAGAGCAAGAGAATTGGATAATCAGGAGAGAGGAGGAAGGACAGGCTTGAGCTTGGAGAGGGCGGGAGTGCAGCTATTCGAGTAAGAGAGGGTGGAGGAGAGGTCTGGGAGCTCAAGTGCGTGACGTGGTGTTAAGTCACGAGGCAGCCCTGTTCCTCCCCAGTGCTGGGGGTGCAAGCTGCTGGAGACCCACCCCACTCCCGAGAGTGGAGTCACCACCCCAGGCCCCATGTTCCCTGTGGGCATGGAAGGACCGTGACGGGTCAATCCCGGCTGCAACCCCACTGCCCAGCAGCTCGGCTGCTGAAGAGAAAGCTTAGACACTCTTGAAGATGTGTGAGTGTTACCCTGACACAGGCTCTCACCCCACAAAGGGCCCCAAGGGTGGCCAGTGCCCAGGTATTCACCTCCCCGCCCGTCACCCCCCCTGGGATGCTGGGCTGGCAGAGCAAGGGGTGGAGCAGAGGACACGATGCCCTGAGATGCACAGAAGAGGGTTCAATGCCAGGGCCCTTGGGGCAGCTTCTGAAATGACTGAGGAGGTCAAGGAAGTCAGTCACAACCCAAGACAAGCGCAACGTGAGAGCCAACTAGGGAGGAAGGCTCAGAAAGCCTGTGAGAAACAAAGTCGTTCCAAGCAGCTTCTATAAAGAGAGGTGCGGGTGTGGAGGAACTCAGCTACATTTAGCCAAGAAATGCAAGTTTGGAATTGTTTTTAGTGTAGTTAGTCAGACAATGTTCAAAGTGTCCTTGGAGGAAACGTAGCTTTCTTCAGATTCCAAAATGTGCTATTAAAATGCTCTAAGAGTTTTCAAAATGTCTTGGGAAACCCAGCTCTCCTTGATCCTGGTTCCAGGTGGGTACCAGTGGGTGATGCGAGCACTGTTTTAGAACTGTCCTCCAACAAGATCTATCACCCCCATGGATGGGCTGCAGGGACTCAGTGAGACCCCTGACATTCATGCCAAATTGTTTTGTACATGTACATTTTTCTGGGGAATGGAGGCATGTTTTAATTATATTTTCAAAGATGTCTGGAGGGAGAGAGAGAGAGAGAGAGAGACAGACAGACAGACAGAGCGGGGGATTGGGATCAATTAAGAACCACTGCTCGGGCTTCCCTGGTGGCGCAGTGGTTGAGAGTCCGCCTGCCGATGCAGGGGAAGCGGGTTCGTGCCCCGGTCGGGGAGGATCCCACATGCCGCGGAGCGGCTGGGCCCGTGAGCCATGGCCGCTGAGCCTGCGCGTCCGGAGCCTGTGCTCCGCAACGGGAGAGGCCACAACAGTGAGAGGCCCGCGTAACACAAAAAAAAAAAAAAAAAAAAAATAACCACTGCTCCAGGAAGAGTCCAGGTTTAAGAAAAGTCTCCAAAGCCACGGGAGCTCTCTATTATCAAAACAAAAGGAACCGGATTCTGTTCAATGTATTCCCATGTTTTCTAGAACCATCTGTAGAGCTGCTCAGTGAAGAAGTGGAGTTGAAAGAAGGGTGTCAGGCAGGGAACTATGTGCTACCCTAAGAGAACCCTTCTATCTTGAAAATGCTCTTGACTGAAACCTATAACATAGCCCTTTTTAACAAAATAGAGGTATAGTCCCAGACTTGGCCATTTTAGGTGAACATCAAATTATTTGGGTGAAAAATTGAGGGCATAAAGTACGGCATAGAGGTGAAGTAAAGGTGAAGACTACTGAAGAGGCCAGTGCAATAATCCAAGAGAGGGATGATGTATATCTGGACTAAAGCAGTGGTTGTGGAGAAGGAAACAAGTGAATATTTAAGGAAATATTGGTGAAGTATATTGCAAAGACTTTATAATTGATTAGCTCTAGGGGATGAAGGAGGAAGAGCAATTCAAGTGGAACACCAGTTTTCTGCTTGGGCCTCTAGGTGGATGGTGGCACCACTGACTGAGACAGGAGAAGATTTTTGAGGGAAGATGATGAGTTCCATTTTGGCATGTCAAACTTTGGACATCTGTGGGTTTGCTATACCAGCTGGAGGTTAAACTGAGAGGTGGGACTCAGACATACGACTTTGGGAATCATCAGCCAATAGGTGGAATATATGAATCAGGGAGAGAGTGTAAGGTGAAAAAAGAGAATGGCCAAAAGTGAAATCCTAAGGACCAACAGCATGTGAGGGGCTGGAAGAGGAAGCAGAGATGGGGCACTGAGAAAGAATGGTTGGAGAGGTTGGAGGAGGGCCAGAAGAGATTGTTTCCAAAAGGTAAGTGACAGAAGAATATCTAAAACCGCACTGTCCAATATGGTAGCACTGACCACATGTGGCTCTTGAGCACTTGAACTGTGGCTTGTCCACATTAAGATGTGTTATAACTGCAAAATACACACCAGGTTTCGAAGACCTAGTAAAAATAATTTAAAAAAGAATATAAAATATGAATTATTTTTATATCAATTATACATCAAAATGACATTTTTATATTTTAGGTTAAATAAAATACATTATTAAAATTAGTTTCACCATCTCTTAATTTTTGCAATGTGGCTACTAGAAAAATCATATACATGGCTTGCCTTATATTTCTATTGAATGATGCTACTCTAGAAGAAACAAGTTTGTCCTTTAAACAAGACAAAGAGGAGAATGGATTGGATTTGGGAATTAGAAAGTCACCATGACAGATGGAATGGCTGGAGAGTCAAGGAGAGACTTGGTAAGGTCTTGGTGAGAAGGAGAAAAGGGAGGGAACGTGACGGTGGGAATATGTGTATAAGTGTAAAAGCTCAGCCAAGGGTCTTGTTTTTCTCCTGAAGAGAGTTAGGTGGGGATGGGAAAGACTGGAATGTGTTTCTTAGCTGAGGACATGGATCCAGTTTTGGGCAAGTGGCAGAGGAGACATAGGAAAGAGGAGAGATGATGAGGGAGCTCGGATGGATGGGAGGCTGGGGTCCAAGCACCAGCTTGAAGGAGGGACCAGCCTTGAAGAGGAGGAGGGACTCACTTCCTCTGAGAAGAGAAGGAAGGAGGTGAATAGTTTTTGTGGGGTGGAGAATAGAAAGGACTCTGGTAAGGGCAATTGGTATCAATGTGATTTTCTAGTCAGAAGAGTGGAGGCGTGGGGTTTTAGGAGAAATACAGGAATGGAGAGTGGAGAGGACTGGAAGAGTGGCATTTAAGGAAGCAAAAAGTGAGGCCAGGAGGGAGCTGATGAAAAAAATGGAGGTGTCTAGACACTGGATGTCTTGATGAGGATGAAGATCAGGTGTTCTGGGAACGAGAAATCTAGAGGACAGAGGGGTAAGTCATGGAGACAGGAGCTACAGGTGATGACTTAAGCCACAGCACAGCAGGAGCTGGGGTCGGCCAGTTGACCACTAGCCACAGACAGGAAGCTGATAAATGACAGGAAGTGGGAGGGGGAGAAGATGGCAGAGCACGATATGTACTTCCAAGGAGTGAAGTTCCTTTGAAGTGAGCACGCCGATATGCTTCACACACACCTGCAAGAAAGCCCGAGCCTCCACACCTTACACACAGTGCCATTGTTTCAAGGGGCACAAATCGTGCACCCTAACAACTGCTTCTGCAAGTATCTTCTCAGTTATCACATCAGGACCACACAATGGTAAAAAGCAGGTGGGTAAACAACCCTAGTATCACCCATTCCCTCCAAATGGAGGTCTGAGAGATGTTCAGAGACTTGATTAAAAGAATAGGACCCAACTCTGCCAGTGTCTTCTGAAAGAGAGACAGAAACTCCCTCTCCGTACAAAAGCGCTTACCCATTTGTGATATGTTCTTTAGCTCCATGTGCGAGTGGGTTTGAGTCAACTGATTGCACTGTAGGAGTATGATTTCCTAGGTGTGTTCATCTATTAAAAAGTCATTTTTTAGCACTTCAAAGCACCTCTGCATTTTTATGCCCTGGAACATTCTTTGTGACAAAAAATGAGCAAATTGCTTTCTAATGAATGGCAGGCTAAGTTCCTAAAATTATCAGTTACATAGAAGTCATTACTTTGCTTCAAGCAACACAGAAAATCAAGGGGTGTGAAAAGGGAAAATCATTTATGAAGGTAGCATTAAATTCCCTTAAATCACTAACCATTCAGCTTTCAGAAGAATTACACGGCAAACAACAGGCCTTTGAAATGATTAATTTCAGCATATCGGAGTTTAATAGCTATTGTAACTTCAGTTCCTTCCACCTTGTCAGAGAACAAGAAACTTGCCACCTCCTACCTGCTCAGGACAGCTCTGAATGTAGAACTCTCCCAGAATTAAGGGATTCAGTGAAGAGGAATAATTTAGCCTGGAGAGAAATGCTCTGGAGTAGCAGAGCATTGCCCTGTTTGCCCTCCACATGCGCAATCACCCTCCCAGAGTGAGATCTGAGCTTAGCTCACATGCAACATATATGCAACTGCAGGGCTCTGTACCAAATCTTAGGCTCTCTATGGTCCCTCCACTGTGGGATGGAGTGGTTTTAACAGATCTCAATATGGTAAATTCAGCAGCACCTGCTAGGATGACTGTCAGTTCTTAGAAACTCTTACACTACAAGCTCACAAAGCATCTACTGGTCAGTGATGACAAAGGGCTTCTGTCAGGCCAGGGAAGCTGAGGAAAGTGCCAGGAGAGCTGGGCTGTTTATTCGTTGATGTCACCATGGATGGGAGCACTGTCCCGCTTCATCATGCTCATCAAGCCTCAGGCAAACTTGAAATGTGGATTTACTAATTAAAATAAGGCATTTTTCAAAAATTGGGGGCAGGTTCTCTCAGCAGACTTGTGTCCTCAAACATAGCACAAAAGGTAAAAAGAGAAACTGGGATTACCTATAGATGGTGGTTTGTTTCAATTCAGGGAACTCTATCTAAACCTTTCCCATATTTTTACACTTTGCCACTTGGGAGCATGTTCTTTGTTTCATTGTAAATCTGCTGACTAAGAAGCTTTGTCTGTAAAAAGAACTTTTCAGTTCTTTTTGCCTCGGGTTATTGAAATAGATTTAAACCAAATAAACATTTAATTCCTAATGGATGGAGGGTATGAAGATAAAAAGTCATTTAAGCAAGAGCAGTTTCATGGCAAGATGGGGCATCATTCAATTCTACATGGGTCACACCTTTCACCACAAAAGTAAGACCACACATCAGTGCTAACAAAACAAAGGTAAAAGTGGTTTGCTGACAAAAACCAGATTTGTAGACCATTTTGAGGACAGATTAATTTACTTAAATATGCAGAGAAGCAGGCTAAGTAAATGCGTCCATTCATCTACTCACTGAAGAAATATCTGTTCACTATGTACAAGGCACTGTGTGAGGCACATGGTGGTGACCATGATAGACACAGGACTGACCCTTGATAAACTGAGAGTCACATAGACAAAGTTTATAATTCAGTGGAACTTTAACTAGCTTGATACCATGGACCCATATATTAAGGAACTAAGGGTTCAAGGCAACTATTAATTTGGGGCTGAAACAAAAAACAAAAATCTAAAGCAAACCAATCCCCCTAAACATGATGTACAGTTTTCTTCATAGGATTTTCTTTTTGTTTAAGTTCACAAATCTGTACAAATTGATTTGGAAAGGATATGAGATAATAGAAGTAGATAAGCTTTACAGCCTTCCCCACTCAGCCATAAGCATGGTTTAAGAAAAAGTTTGGAAAACCCTAGTGCTAGACCACTCTGTTTTGAGGTCATTTGGTGCTAGGACCTGTCAATTTGCAGATGAGGGGGCCACCATTTATAGAAGGCTCAGAATCTGCTTCTAATCTTTGTTTGTAAAAGCTTCTTGGTTTCCTAAGGAACATATGGCCTAGATTGAGAGTAAATATGTACCAGAGGGACTGAAAGATTAATGTAAGAGTATTCACAGATTCCTTCTTTATAATCCCCTGCTAAGAATAGTTCTGGCACTGCCACCTCAGTGTTTCCTCATACTGGCTAGATGAAATGGATGAAGGGTGAGGTTGCCTTGTGGGGGAAGGCAGTCTGTGGAGTGGAAAACATTCTTTTCCCGTCCCCTCACCATGGAGGATTGGGAGAAGGATTCCACTCAGGACACAATGCCCCCCCACCGCTACCTTCAATACATGTCTGCGGGTGCTCAAACCATCCTCCCCAGAGTGAGGCACTAGAGAGAGGGGGAGGACAAAGATCACCCTTCAGGATCCTGATCTGCCTGCAAATCCACAGGTAGGGGTTACTGAAAGATAATGAGATGCTGACAGCCAAATGGGTGAATATTGCAAGGGGCCCCTGGTGCCTGGGGATGAGTCCCTGTCCATGGGAACTGTTGGAGGCACTGCTCATTCAACGACATGAAAGGAAACTTGTAGCATATATGACTGAGCAGGGAAGTTGCCTGATCCCCTAGATTCCCTCCTAAACACTCACTGTCATATTCTGCCTGCCAAAGGAGACAATGACCCTCAATGCCACAGAGATGTAGCTTAGGAGTAAGGGTCTCTCCACTTAAGGATGGTGTTTGAAATTGCCTAAAGGCAGAATCCTTTAACATGAGAGCTGGAAGGGGCCAGGGGTGTCTACTACTTAGAGACAGACATTTCCAAACTGCATTATGAATGTAAAGACAAGATGCTGACAAGATCTTAGACTTTGATATCTAATCCATGGGTGTCAGTTGGAAATCAACCTAAATCTTGTTGTTAAGGAGTTTCATTCAACAAATATTTACGGAGTGCTGGCACTGTTATCAAATTTGGAGATAAAGTAATATATCAGAAGTTTTGCTTTCACGGAGTTGACATCCTAGTTTGAGGAGAGGGGTTAAGAAGAATCTCCTAATCTGGTAAACAACAAAGGCCTGTGATTGTTCAACTCTTAAGGCAATCCTCAGACCTCCAACCAACAGGAGTAGGATTAAAAAAGAAGTGGCATTGATCCCACTTCTGACACCAATCCCACATCCCACTTTTTTTTTTTTTTTGGCTGTCACCAAAGCATGCAGAACTTCCCTGATCCCTGGTTTAGGGATCAAACGGCGACCAGTGCAGTGGAAGCTCAGAGTCTTAACCACCAGAACACCAGGGGAGTCCAACAATCCCACTTCTGATAGTCTGAAGCCCTTGCCAGAATGCAGTCAGCCACTTTCCAGGTAAACACTGGATATCTATTGAGGTTTTAGATGTAAGAGAAAATCCAAGGGCACCTAAATTTTGCTTTGACTCTCACTGAGCCAACTCTTTTTGTAAAAGTCAGAGATTCCAGAACAAAAAAACAAGGGAAATGGAAAGATGTGAAAGGTTTCAAATGTTGGGGAGGTAATGGTAGTAATAATAAAGTTGATATAAAACTGTCATTAACTAACTTTTGCTTTAAAAAATGGCCAAGATGGAGACTGATTTCAAATTAAAAATTTTAAATGTAAGGATTTCTACTTTAAAATATGTGTACTATCCAACTGAAGAAAAGCCTAGAATTAGACGGCTTCGCTGGTAAATTCTACCAAACATTTAAAGAGGAATTAACACCAATCCTTCTCAAACTTTTCTAAAAAACTGAAGAGGAGGGAACGCTCCCAAATCATTTTACAAGACCAGCATTATCCTGATACCAAAAACAGAAAAGGACATTACTAGAAAAGTATAGGCCAATATCTCTGATGAATACAGATTTAAAAGTTCTCAATCACATACTAGCAAACCGAATTCAGCAGCACATTAAAAGAATCATTCACCGTGATCAAGTGGGATTTATCCTGGGGATGCAAGGATGGTTCAACATATGCAAATCAATCAGTGTGATACATCATATTAACAGAATGAAGGAAAAGAAATATATGATAATCTCAATAGATGTGGAAAAAGCATTTTACAAAATTCAACATCCATTCATGATAAAAACTATTAACAAATTAGGAATAGAAGGAACATATCTCAACAAAATAAAGGCCATATAAGACAGGCCCATAGCTAATATCATACTTAATGGTGAAAGGTTAAAAGCTTTTCCTCCAATATCAGGAACAAGACAAGGGTGCCACACTATTCAACATAGTACTGGAAGTCCTAGCTAGAGTAATCAGGGAAGAAAAAGAAATAAAAGTATCAGAATTGGAAAGGAAGAAATAAAATTGTCTCTATATTCAGATGACATGATTTTACATACAGAAAATCCTAAAGACAACCATAAACCTGTTAAATCTAATCAATGATTTCAGTAAAGTTACATGATACAAATTAACACAGAAAAATCAGTAGTTTTTCTATAAACTAACAACAAACTTTCAGAAAAAGGAATAAAGAAATCAACCACATTTACAAGAGCATCAAAAACAAAATACTCAGGAATAAATTTAACTATGGAGGTGAAAGATCTCTACTCTGAAAACTACATGACACTGATAAAATAAATTGAGGAAGAGGCAAATAAATGGAAAGGTATCTCATGTTCATGCATTAGAAGAGTATTGTTAAATTGTCAATACTACAAAAGCCATCTATAGATTAAATGCAACCCCTATCAAGATTCCAATGGTGGGACTTCCCTTGTGGCACAGTGGTTAAGAATCTGCCTGCGAATGCAGGGGACATAGGTTTGAGCCCTGGTCCAGGAAGATCCCACATGCTGCAGAGTAACTAAGCCCCTATGCCACGACTACTGAGCCTGCACTCTAGAGCCCATGAGCCACAACTACTGAGCCCATGTGCCGCAACTACTGAAGCCTGTGTGCCTAGAGCCTGTGCTCCACAACAAGAGAAGCCACCGCAATGAGAAGTCCATGCACTGCAATGAAGAGAAGCCCCTGCTCGCTGCAACTAGAGAAAGCCCACACACAGCAACGAAGCCCCAACACAGCCAACAATAAATAAATAAATATATAGATAAATAAATTTTAAAAAACTTATATTAAAAAAAAGATCCCAATGGCATTTTTTACAGAAGTAGAACAAAAACTCCTAAAAGTTATCCAGAACCACAAAAGACGCTGAATAGTCAAAGAAATCCTGAGAAAGAAGAACAAAGCAGGAGGCATCACACTTCCTGACTTCAAGCTATACTATAAAGCTATAGTCATCAAAACAGTATGGTATCAACATAAAAGCAGACAAATAGACCAATGGGACAGAATCAAGAGACCAGATATAAACCCAAGCATATACAATAAACTAACATTTGACAAGGGAGCCAAGAATACTCAACAGAGAAAAGACAGTGTCTTCAATAAATGGTTCTGAGATAATTGGATAGTCACATGTAAAAGAATGAAACTAGACCCATAGCTTACACCACTCACAAAAATTAACTCCAAATGGATTAAAGACATTTAAATATAAGACCTGAAACCATGAAACTCTTAGAAGAAAACATAGGAACAAAACTCTTTGATATGAGTCTTGGTAATGATTTTTTGGATACAACACCTAAAGGGCAAGAAACAAAATAAAAAATAAACAAGCAGACTACACTAAACTAAAAAGCTTCTGCACAGTAAAGGAAATCATCAACAAAGTGAAGAGACAATCTATGGAATGGGAAAAATATTTGCAAACCATATATTGACAAGGGGTTAATATCCAAAATATATTTAAAAACTCATACAACTCAATAACAAAATACCAAATAACCCCATTTAAAAATGGGCAAAGGACCTGAATAGACATTTCCCCAAAGAAGATACATGAAAGGCCAACAGGTACATGAAAATATGCTCAACATCACTAGTCATTAGGGAAATACAAATTAAAACCATAATGAGATATCATTTCATTCCTGTTAGAATGACCATCATCAAAAAGACAAGAGATAACAAATGCTGGCGTGGATGTGAAGAAAAGGGATCCCTTGTGCACTGTTGGTGGGAATGTAAATTGGTGCAGCCACTATGGAAAAAAGTATGGAGGTGCCTCAAAAAATTAAAAATAGAACTACCATATGATCCAGCAATTACACTTCTGGACTGTATCCAAAGGAAATGAAAAACACTAACTCGAAAATATATCTGTACCCCTATATGTACAGTAGCATTATTTACAATAGCCAAGACATGGAAACAACGTAAGTGCCCATCAATGAATGAAATGGACAAAGAAGTTGTGGTACACACACACACAATTCTAGAGTTACCCATAATTTATAAGTAAACTACATCAAACCAGTGCTAAGACAACACAAATTAAGTGTTAAAAGCTAACTTTTCTAATTCAGAATTTTTTTTTAAGGAAGAGATGACCTTGCAAGTCTGAGATAAACAGTAGAGGCTAGCAGGAAGCCCAAAGCCTTTCTGAGGGAAGAAAAAAATATGCTTTAGCTTGGTATTTTGATTTGTGATTTGTGACTATAAGTTATGCAGCTTCTAAGGTGAGAAAACAGGGGTGGTTTGAACCTCTCATTCTTTTCGTAAAAGGTGGAAAATGCTATAACACGCAAGATGATGGTATAAAGATGGTGTAGAAACAGAAAGGGTTAAGTCCCACATTCTCTTATTCATCCCTGGACAGACAGCCAGAAGCTGCAAGCCTCAGCACTTGTTAATAAAGGACCCTGAAAAACTACAGACTGCTGACTCAGGTGCACTGAGAAAACAATCCCTAAGCTAACTATTACATCCACTTAGAACAATAAAAATTAGTGAATACTTTAATGCCAATTTCCATAAAAATAGTTCAATTTGTATTTATTTTGTATCTTTTATCATAAAGTTGGAGTTTTGTCTGAATACAGATTCTAACTGAATATATTAAATAAAAATCTCCATTATTACTGTTCCCCATGCAGATGGTTAATCTAAGCAGTTAGGTGAGGAGGAGGTGGGAACATGGCCCCACCAGGTGCAACTAGGAAGACTAATGGCTGGTCAGCATATTTGGATTTTTTTTTTTTTTTTTTTTTTTTTTTTTTGTGGTACACGGGCCTCTCACTGCTGTGGCCTCTCCCACTGCGGAGCACAGGCCCTGGACACGCAGGCTCACGGGCCCAGCTGCTCCCTGGCATGTGAGATCCTCCCAGACCGGGACACGAACCTGCGTCCCCTGCATCGGCAGGCAGACTCTCAACCACTGCGCCACCAGGGAAGCCCTGGATTTTTTTTTTTAATTAATGGTTTTTTAAAAATTATTTTTAAATTTTTATTTATTTTATTTTTGCCTGTGTTGGGTCTTCGTTGCTGCATGGGCTTTCTCTAGTTGTGGTGAGCGGGGGCTACTCTTCATTGCAGTGTGCAGGCTTCTCATTAAAATGGCTTCTCTCGTTGCGGAGCATGGACTCTATGCACGCAGGCTTCAGTAGTTGTGACATGCAGGCTCAGTAGTTGTGGCTCACAGGCTCTAGAGTGCAGGCTCAGTAGTTGTGGCACATAGGCTTAGTTGCTCCATGGCATGTGGGATCTTCCCGGACCAGGGCTCGAACCTGTGTCCCCTGCATTAGCAGGTGGATTCCTAACCACTGTGCCACCGGGGAAGCCGCATATTTGGATTTTAATAAAAGACCATATCTCACATTTGGAGTTATTATTAGATCCTATCTATAAATTAAGAAAATGACTTTGTGATTCATTTCTGTGGTCATCACCCAGTTACCACAGGAGGCAAAACTGGGGTTGCATGGTATTTTGATCCATACAAGAAAACGGATATTGGTACCAAACATTTCTATAGTTTTAAGTTTCTAACTTCTGTTTTTTTGTCTTAATGTGAAAATACAAATCTCTGGAGATGGGCCAAAGATGTTTAAACACTATTTTTAAAGATACTGTGGAACCTCCTAGAGTAACGGAAATAAAAACAAAAATAAACAAATGGGACTTAATTAAACTTAAAAGTTTTTGCACAGCAGCAAAGGAAACCATAAACAAGATGAAAAGACAACCCTCAGAATGGGAGAAAATATTTGCAAATGAAACAACAGACAAAGGATTAATCTCCAAAATATACAAACAGCTCATGGAGCTCAACACCAAAACCCAAAAAATCCAGGTAAAAAATGGGCGGAAGACCTAAATAGACATTTCACCAAGGAAGACATACAGATGGCCAAGAGGCACATGAAAAGATGCTCAACATCACTAATTACTAAAGAAATGCAAATCAGAACTACAATGAGGTATCACCTCACACCAGTCAGAAAGGCCATTGTCAAAAAAGCTAGAAACAATAAATGCTGGAAAGGGTGTGGAACCCTTCTGCACTGTTGGTGGGAATGTAAATTGATACAACCACTATGGAAAACAGTATGTGGGTTCCTTAAAAAACTAAAAATAGAACTACCATATGACCCAGCAATCCAACTAGTGGGCATATACCCTGAGAAAACCATAATGCAAAAAGAGACATGTACCACAATGTTCACTGCAGCACTATTTACAATAGCCAGGATGTGGAACCAACCTAAATGTCCATCGACAGATGAATGGATAAAGAAGATGTGGCATATATATACAATGGAATATTACTCAGCCATAAAAAGAAATGAAATTGAGTTATTTGTAGTGAGGTGGATGGACCTAGAGTCTGTCGTACAGAGTGAAGTAAGTCAGAAAGAGAAAAACAAATACCATATGCTAACACATATATATAGATTCTAAAAAAAATGATACTGATGAATCTAGTTTCAGGGCAGGAATAAAGAGGTAGACATAGAGAATGGACTTGAGGACTTGGGGTGGGAGGGGGAAGCTGGGGCAAAGTGAGAGTAGCAACGACATATATACACTACCAAGTGTAAAATAGTTGGCTGGTGGGAAGCAGCAACATAGCACAGGGAGATTGGCTCGGTGCTTGCAATGACCTAGAGGGGTGGGATAGGGAGGATGGGAGGGAGGCTCAAGAGGGAGGGCATATGGGGACATGTGTATGCATATGGCTGATTCACTTTATTGTGCAACAGAAACTAAAACAGTATTGTGAAGCAATTATACTCCAATAAAGATCTATTAAAAAATAAATAAAATAAAATAATGCAAAAAAAGATACTGTGGAATATAAAAATGTAATGTGACTATAAAATATTGATTTTATAAAACGCTGTAATTCTCATCTTTTATGAGTTGATTCTTGAGGCACTCCTAGACAGTGGTATAAAAACTATGGCTCATCAAGACTGTCCCACTTAAATTAGGTAAAGTTTTAAGTGTCTCTAATAATTCTTGATATTGATTTGGCTGTATTTACTGGCATCTTTGATTGTATATATACAGTTATAATATTAGGTAATAAACACCTTTACATATTCAAAGGCATTTATAAAGGATAGTAATTACTGTTCAATATTAAAATGGCCTGAAGTTCTCTTCTGTGATAATAACACGTTTCCATTAGGAAAAAAATTAAAGGAGAATGAGCCAATATTTTCCATGCACCCCTCCAAAATCTACCCTCCACCCTTCTCTGCTGTTCTGTGCCCTCCATGGCTGGGCTGTTGTGGACTGTATCAATGGACTGTCTTGCCCTTCAGGATCTGACTGGATTCAGCTAAAGAGAGGCACCAGTAGAAGATTAGTGAGTGAGAGGAGAATGCAATTGAGGCATCTATTCCTTCAGTACCTCCTTGCTGGGACTCACGTTAGTTACCTTCAACCCTCCCCCTCAGTTCTCAGCTCCTGCACAGCTACCTTCTCCACGTCTGACAAGAGCTTCCTGCCCTTGCCCCTTCTGTCCCTTGGATGGTAATAACTTACTGTCCCCAAGGTGCTACCCCATCCCTATTGTTTCTTTTCTTTCCTTTTTTTAAAATTTATTTTATTATTTTATTTTTTGGCTGTGTTGGGTCTTCGTTGCTGCGCGTGGGCTTTCTCTAGATGTGGTGAGCTGGGGCTACTCTTCGTTGTGGTGCAAGGGCTTCTCATTGCAGTGGCTTCTCTTGTTGCAGAGCACGGGCTCTAGGCACACAGGCTTCAGTAGCTGTAGCACGTGGGCTCAGTAGTTGTGGCACGTGGGCTCAGTAGTTGTGGCTCGCGGGCTTAGTTGCTCCGCGACATGTGGGATCTTCCCGGACCAGGGCTCGAACCCGTGTCCCCTGCATTGGCAGGCAGATTCTTAACAACTGTGCCACCAGGGAAGCCCCCCTATTGTTTCTTTTAATCCTGCCCACACCTTTGCTAACGGTCCCTTCATTAAGCTCTCCCCAAATTACTTCCTTTTCAGAGTATCTTTCTTTCTTGCTGGGGTCACAACTGACACAGAGAGTTTAGGCCAAGTGTGAAAGACAGGTTATACCTTGCACTGTCTATCACTTTTATGAAATTCTATCTAAGATATCAGTTGTCTTATATTTATATATTCTTTGAATCCAACTCTAGGGAGCCTGAGCCAAGAATCAAAACCAGAAAAGAAAGATTTCTGAAGTTTTAGACAAGAGTATCCAATGTAGTCTTTAGAAATACAATATATAACATGGTGCAAAGACAGGAAAAAAGCTCCTAGTCAAACAAAGCAAAAAAAAAAAGTTACATTTAAAATATCCATATAACCTTATGACTTTTTGAGACTACTTTTTTCTATTTCAGGTCTACAATAATTTAAACAATCTCTAGTAGTTATGGGGAACAAACTAATGTGCACTCAGTAGAGACCAGATTCCCTGCTTGGGACAGGAAAAGCAAAGATGAGCGTGCATTCTGAGCACTAGACGAGGTTCTGGAAGCATGGATTCCTGACGTTGGAAAAGACTTTCCGACCTTCCTCAGCCACATGCCACAGATGGCTGCTGAGCACCAGGATGACCCAACAGTTCACGCAAGGCTAGGGACTAGCTGGACAGGTGTGGCTGGGTCAAGGAAGCAAGACAGTCCAGCGTGCTAAAGCAAAGCTGAAGTGGGTGACCAGGATGCTCGGTAAGCACCTGGAAGGGACTACATATTGGTAGGTGTAGCCTAGTATTCTTTTGAGAGCAATTACACATTTTCTCAGCTTTCCCACCTGTTGAAAGACTGAAACTGAAGATCATATGGCTTCTGAAGAATAAGAACTCACAATGTGTTAGAATTATACATAAAAGCATAATCAAAAGCCTTCCAGCTACTTAAAAATCAAATGAGTCTAATTAGAAACAATCTATGACTATCATAAATTTTAGGCAGTAGGAATTCAGTTGCTTAAAAACTGATTGATACATAATGTGCAGCTGCCTTCAAGGTACTGTTCTCAATATGACAGATGCCACACTCATCCCACAGGTTCTAAGGTGGAAAGGGATTTAAACCAGAAGTAGAACTGCCTGAAACATTGGTAGGAGGCAAAATAAGTCCCTGCACTGAGTGGGTGTTCCAAGCTCATAGCTCTTGTGGTCCTCAAGTATCTGTCTCCCGTTAGTCTTACTGGTGCATGCCTCGGCACAGGTACATAGAACAGGCACCCAGGTATCTGCAGGTATACACAGAAGGGAACAATGAAGGGAAGGTCAAGGACAGTCCCTGGTCAGTAGGGCTTGAAGTAGTCAAAGGGAGCAGTGTCAAGGTTGACAGTCCTGAATATTCCCAGGGAGAACCTGAGTGTTTGTTGCCTGGCCCCCTGCACCTGATGTCTGAGATGCTGAGCATTTGCCTCTCTCTCACGCCGGGCATGCTGGGGTCTGTGGAGCCCATTTTGCACTCCAGGTGGAGGACTCAGGTAAGCTGTCTGCCTGACTTACTGTCTGGAGTACCCCTTACCCCAAGGGCTTGGTCCTGCCCCACATTCCCTCTCTCATCCTGCTTTCTCACAAATTCCCTGAATGCCTGCCTTGCCTGGCACCCCTTTCCTTTGCAGCTTGGAAGCTGCCTACAGTCCTGTCTCTGAGGTTCAAGCTTCCGTAAAATTACTGACAAGGGTTGGAGGAGACTGCTTGTTCTCAGTTCTGATCAGGAACTGACTCATGCCCATGGAGGCTGCTAACTCAGACACCACTTACTACTCCTTCTCCCCTCGCCCATTCCTGGTGTGGTCCTGCTTAGCTCCCAGCATGCTGTGCAGCTGGCATCCTGCTCTATGGTTACAGCCCCCTCTGGGAACTGATGCTGTCAAGGCTTCTTAAAGTTATCGAAGACATTGCTATGTATAGAAAAGGCTTGACTATTCCTTTGGACCCTGTATTTATATCTTAAAACTGTATTCTTCACTGCATGTTTTACTCACTACACCCTGGTGTGGATTATTGTTTTAAATGCCAGTAAAGTGGTGAAATGCCTACCCCTGTATCTCATAACACTATGAACCATTTTTTTCTTTCATATTAAAAAAAAGTCAATGCTGTGTATGCTAATCTATAACGATCTTGTGTGATGAAGAAAATGAGGGAGCTTCAAAATTCTGTATTTTAAGACTGAAAATTCTTAGTGTCCTCTCTATCTTCACCTTTCTTACCTCTTCCTAAATTGGGCAGGTATGAGATTTTTACAGACCTGCCCAAAGAGACACCAAGACCAAGAGAGGTTCAGGTGAAACTTATTTTAGGTTAGAAACTAGCTGTAGTGTTTGGATTTAGGAATGTGATTAGATTTCTCTATCTTAGTGGCCAGTCTAAATCTCAGCATGATGAATCACTGAGTTGTAGCCATCAGCCAGAAACAACCTTGGAATAATAGCCAAGTCAACTCATTTCACAATGTTATGTGAAACTGGAAAGGTTGGGTATTTTTTTTTCAAAAGAATGTGTAATTTAGGCCAAATGTTTATTTTAGAGTGGATTATTTAAGTGGGAAGCTTATTCATGTACTTATGTGCATATGATTTTTAAAAATTTTTCTTTCTTTATTCTTAGAATTAGTTCCTTTAAAAATATTTCCTCTTTGTGGCCACTAAAAAACCATGCAAAGCAAAATAAACTATAATTTACAGACTATTGAAAAATCTCTATTTTTCTTTTTTTTCATTAAAAGAGAACTCTGAACCCTCATAGTAACATTTAACAAAGATGCTAGGGAAGAATTAGGGTTTTTTTTTTTTTTTTGCATCAATTCAATCTTCTTGCCTGTAGCACACCCACCATTTATCAGGCTTATTTTAACATCTGGCACTAAACTGAAGCAGGAGGGGAAATGACATTTTATTTCTTTGTATTTAAATTTCCACCTAATAGTAAAAGGTGATAGATTAAATTTAGTAAATACTTATTAGGCAGAAAGCCATGCTGAATGCAAAAAAACAACTTAAACCGCATTAATTATACATCATGGGACCAGGGTACATGTGAACACTGAACCCATGTCAGTGGAAAGAGCCCACAGAGAATTCTTAAACATCTTTGAGATCCATGAAATTCTCTTTGGATGTTTGAGTTTTTATTCAATATTTATCCTCCTTAGTATGAATATGGTAAATCAAGTAATTGTAGTAATTATGAGTTTTTGTTTGTTTTTTAGAAATGCTAAAGTGTTTTATCAATACTTACAGTAGCACATCAGAAAGCACACCAAAATAATACCAGAAACCCTCTTTCTACACAGAGGATCCACAGCGACAAAATCAAATTGGTTAGGCTTGGAATGGTCAAACATGCCTGAACAAATCTAGGCAGGTGAAGACACAGTAAGAGAAGGCACACCAAGTGATACGGTGTAATGCACAGACTCTGGGCAGAATGGAAGATTATTTTTCACAATCCACAGATATTCCTCCTAGACCTTAGAAGCCTGCCTTCCCCCCACCTCCCCAGTCAGCATGCTCCCCCATCAGCCATCACATTCAGGACAGGTTTGGGCCGCCCTGACATTCTCTCTAGGCAAAGGGAAGCCTGGCCTAACCAAATCTCATGTCCAATCAAGTCATTTTCCATAAACAACTTCTGCAAAGTGTAACCCGCCCTTTCTTCACATTAAAGGCTGTGGGCAGTTTCCCTCAGCTTAAGCCTGTGTGCAGGTTAAGACTCTGTGCATATACATAAATAAAGACTAGCTTAAGTAGCAACTTTGAGTGCAAAGAAAATGCACTCTGGTTTCAACGAGTTTCTTGTCAAGTGTAATAAGTGCAAGCAAACCTGGCAACACCATACCTTTCTTCCACTGAAACTTCTTTCATCTGCTGGTGTGGTTTGGTGCCTTCCATTTCCCTGATGCTCACAGCATAGATCTTGGTGGTGTAATCGATGGCCTTTTCTCTAGCAACGTCACTGTCATAGCCTCAAACAGAAAGACACGGGAAGGGAGCAGAGTTGGCTTGCGGTGGTGCAGGAGGGGGTGTGGAGGAAGGCGTGGCCGGCACAAGGCACTGGGCTCACCTCCATCCTCCTCTGCGTCAGTGTCCGACTCCTCACTGTCCACCAGCTTGCTCTCCTGGGTCCCCACAAACTCCCTCGTCCAGATCATCAGGGCCGTGTCGGCACCGCCCACGGTGAGTAGCACAGAGTCGTTGTGCAGCCATCTCACGTTGGTGACGTGGGCACTGTGCCCCACGTACCTCTTGAATCTCGCGTGCTGGCCCTGCAAAGCCGGAAAGTGGCGATGACCCCGCTGGGAGTCTCATTATTCCTGTTTCTGGACTGTTTCACCCCTGTTACTCTCTAGAGTGGCTTCCACTGGATACAAAGGAAACGATTCATGTAAGTAGTAATTTCCCTATATTTTTCTAGAGTGTAAGCTCCACGAGGGCAGGGATTAGCTCTCTTTCTTCCCTAAAGCATTTCCTGCCTCGTAGGTCCTCAACAGATAGTCTGTGAGGGAATGAAGTAAATGTAAGCTACAGAACCTATTTCTGGAAGGAGCCTAAGAAAGTATAAAAAGCTTGCTTCTGCTTCTCTCAAGTATCAAATGTGCATTCTCCATAGGTCTCTAGTGCAAACTCCTGATGGCGAGTCTGGTTGAAAGTTGAGATCAGAGGTGTCTCCCTAGTCATCCCCCACAGTGGGTTTTGTACCACAGCCCAGGCTGTGACAGAAGAGCAAGGGCCTTCTTATGATCCTGGGGCAGCAAGTTCAGCTTTAAAATGAACTCAACAGTTTCTGCCACAGACACTGGAAACAATTCCTAACACTAGAAACACTCAAGTCATTGATGTTAAAACAAAGTAAGCTCAAAGAAAAAGGAAAAAACAAACAACATCAACCCCCCTCAAAATAAAGACATGAACTGAAAAGTCCAATTAATAAACAAGTTGACATGGCACCTTAAAAAACAAAAAACAAAAAACAAAACAAAGTAATGTCCTTTTTAAACAAACATAACCAAATAAACGGAACCCAGTTTATCAGTCACTACTGAAAGCTCTTCAGAGTGGAACCCAGGTCACACCACCCCAGTGGGGAAGGATGAGGGTTGATCATCCTTCAGCTGCTCACCCCGGTGCAGTACTGACAAGCGGGGAGAAGCCCATGCTGGCACCAGAGACCAGCTTCCATTTTTGACACACGAGCCACAGCCTGGCAAAAACAGCTCCAGCAGGAGCCACTGAGAGAGGCAGAGTTTTTCCATCCTCTCAGTGACTCCCAGGGAATACCTTATGCAACGTGGGAAGCTGCATGCACTTTCTGAGGTCATGCGAGGGCCGCTGGTGTCTCAGATGAAAACTTTATTCAATCATTGACAAGAGGCTTCCAGATGGTTTTGGACGGGCATGCTGGGAAACCTGAAACCAGCCCAGAGGCATGGCAGGAGACAGAGGCAGGAGAGTGCGTGACTTTGAAATATTCTTGGTCAAGATCTCTGTGTATTTGGCTGACCTCTAGCTGACAACAGAGTGGAAATACCCACCCCTCGGCAGAGCACTAAGTCTAGAAAGATTAGGGAAGCAAGCAGGCAGGCAGCATTTCTAGGAAGCCCTCCAGAGCCACTATTTGCTAGAGAATAGGCAGAGCAAAGTAAGGATTTCCAAGGCAAACAACTGTGTGACCACGTGAGATCCAGAAGGCATGGAAACAAAAGAGGATGGTCAGAGTGGCTACAGCCATGGGTCCTGCTGGTCTTCCTCCTGAAAGCGGGAACTGACCCATGTTATCAACTACAAATGTAAGCTGGTCTCTTGAGAAGAGGAGAAAGTGAAAAAGCTTGAGAAATGCCTCTCTATACTCCTACATCTAGACAGGATAGAAGAAACCAAAAAGAAAAATACGAAGGAAAAAATATTCTAAAGTGATCAGAGTTAGGTAGCAGGGCAAAAGAAAGTGCCACACAGGAGAAAGAGAAAGAGGAAAAAGTTCTAAGTCACTAAAGCTGTTTAACAAAGCTGAGATTCTTTTAGCAGAGATGATTCAAGATTCTCAGAATAGGAAACAAAATCACTGCTCCACAGAACAATAATGGGAATTCACAGTTACTAGAAGGTTCCAGGAAGCTAGCTGCTCCCCCAGGAGCAGGGTGTTTGGTGGTTCCCTGAGGGCCTATGGACAGAGTCTCCTGGAGACCTGGCACAGCAGGTCAGATGAGCTGTCTTTCTGGGTCATCATGCCAAACTATGCATTTTTGTAACACCCATCACGACTCACTACCACAACCTTCCTCTTCCATTGGGTCATGAAAGAATAGAGAATCTAGAATATGCTCCAGAGTGCTGGTTATTAACTGCTTTTAGGTGAGAAATTCCTGAGAATCTGATGAAAGCTATGTACCCTTTCCCCACATTCACAACATTTTACATATAGTTTCTCTGTCTGTAAAATTTTACGTACAAGGTTCTTCTTTGAAGAACCACTCTCTAGAGCCTTTGACATTCTGAGAAGGAAACTTAACAACTTGAGGGTGGATTTTAAAAATGTATGGGAATGTAAATTGATACAGCCACTATGGAGAACAGTATGGAGGTTCCTGAAAAAACTAAAAATAGAACTACCATACGACCCAGCAATCCCACTACTGGGCATATACCCTGAGAAAACCATAATTCAAAAAGAGTCATGTACCACAATGTTCACTGCAGCTCTATTTACAATAGCCAGGACATGGAAGCAACCTAAGTGTCCATCGACATATGAATGGATAAAGAAGATGTGGCACATATATACAATGGAATATTACTCAGCCATAAAAGGAAACAAAATTGAGTTATTTGTAGTGAGGTGGATGGACCTAGAGTCTGTCATACAGAGTGAAGTAAGTCAGAAAGAGAGAAACAAATACTGTATGCTAACACATATATATGGAATCTAAAAAAAAAAAAAAGAAAAAATGGTGCTCAAGAACCTACGGGCAGGATAGGAATAAAGACGCAAATGTAGAGAATGGACTTGAGGACAATGGGGAGTGGGAAGGGTGGGCTGGGACAAAGCGAGAGAGTGGCATGGACATATATACACTACCAAATGTAAAATAAATAGCTGGTGGGAAGCAGCGCATAGCACAGGGAGATCAGCTCGGTGCTTTGTGACCACCTAGAGGGGTGGGATAGGGAGGGTGGGAGATGCAAGAGGGAGGATATATGTATATATATAGCTGATTCACTTTGTTATAAAGCAGAGACTAACACACCATTGTAAAGTAATTATACTCCAATAAAGATGTTAAAAAAATAAATAAAATAAAAAATGTAAATGACATGGTGGTATCTTAACCTCTCTGATAGAGTGAAGGGGAACAGCACTGGAAAGGAAGGGAGGCTATGGAAAGCAATCGGCTAGCTATACAGATGGAGTTAAAGGACACCATCAGGTTTTCTGGGATGTGGTTGAAGGTAATGGACAAATGGGTGGGCTCTGACAAAGGAGAGTCTATCTTATGGAGGCTGGAAACAATGTGATTATCAGGGGACTAATACCCACATTGAGATTTTAAACTGTAAAACTGCATATATAAGGACTTACGTTTGTCATGGATTGAAAAATGCCTGGAAGAGAGATTTAGTAACTCATAGGAAAGGAGAACAAGGAAAAGGGTTAAGAAGAAGACATGACATTAGACTCTAACAAATGGACCTTGAATTTTGGACAAAGAGCTACATGATGATAATACAGTCTCATAGGCATCACCAAGACTTGATGACATGGTATTCAGTGCTAGAACACCGCAATGGGATGCTGTCTTAGTCTGGTAGGGCTGCCATAAAAAAATCCACATGTTGGGTGGCTTAAACAACAGATATTTATTTCTCATGGTTCTGCAGGCTGGGAAGTTTAAGATCAAGGTGCCAGCCAATTTGGCTTCTGGTGTGGGCTCTCCCGCTGGCTTGTGGACCCCTTATATTGAGCACATAGAAAGTTCCTATCTAGCCTTTCCTCAGTGTGAGTGTGCCTGGGGAGAGGGAGTGAGCTCATTGGTGTCTCTTCTTATAAGGACACTAATCCTATTGGATCAGGGCCCCACACTTATGACCTCATTTTACCTTAATTATTTCTGTAAATGCCCTCTCTACATATCCAGTCACATTGGATGTTAGGGCTTCAACATATGAACTTTGGCAGGGATGCAAACATTCAGTCCATAACAGAGGGTGAAGTGTGGCTAACACACACAGAGCATTGGAGGAGTGACTGTACAGCTAGAAATGTTCATCAGCCTGGGTCCATGAATTTGGGAGGGAAAGAGTGCCAGGAAAATCAGATGGAAAAAAGAAGGAGAGAAGTGATACTATCAAAGTGGTTTATATGGGTTAGTGATTTTCAAATGCTTTTAAATTATGAAACTTTTTCTTCAATCAAATCGTACACAGTAGAACTCAAGAATAAAAAGAGAAACAATCCAATGTAAAATAGTGGACAAAAGATTTGTACAAACACTTCACAAATGACCAATAAGCAAATGAAAAAGTGCTTAGCATGATTAGTCATCAGGGAAACGTAAGTTACAAACACAATAAGATCACACTATCTACTCCTCAGGACAGCTAAATTTTACAAGTCTGACAACACTGAAATATCAACTGGAAATCTCTTACATTTTTGGTGAAAACGTAAAATGATACAATCATTTGGAAAAAGATCTGGCAGTTTCTTAAGAAGTTAAACACACATTTTTCCCAATAACCCAGAAATTCCACTCCCATATTATTTATTTAAAAGAAAGAAAATATATGTCCACAGAGATTTGTCCAAAAATGTTCATAGCAGCTTCATTATAACCAAACATGGGAAAAGCCTGCATCTACCAACAGCTGTGTGGATAAACAAACTTTGCTATATCCACACAATGGAATTCCACTCAGCTAAAAAAGGAAAGGATTATTGTTACACACAACATGAAGAAATCTCAGAAACATTATCTGAGTGAAAGAAGCCAGAAACAAAATGGTTCCTAATTGATCATTCCATTTATATGAAGTTCTGAAACAGGGAAAACTAATCTATGGTAAAAAACATTGGAATAGTTTTTTTCATCTGAGGGTGGAGTGGGGGTGGGGATTGACCCAGAAGTTAGCATGAGGAAACCTCCTGGGCTGATGATAATATTCTATATCTTGAGAGGTGTTTGGATTATACAGGTGTATATGTTTGTCAAGGCTCATCAAAAGGAACCTTAAAATTGGTGCATCTCAACTATACATAAACTTTACTTAAAAATACTAAAAAAAATATTGAACCCTAGGTAATGATATGTAAGTTGAAACAGTTAGGGGTAAGTATCCTGATGTCAACAATTTACTATGAGTCACAGAATCTAAGTGGTGGGTTTCTGGGAGTTCACTGTATCATTCTTTCATCTTACCTGTATGCTTGAAAATTTTCATAACAAAATCTTGGAAAAAATCTTACACAGAAGCTCAATGTATAAAATACAAAAACACAGAGTAACTCTGGTTGGAGCAGGAGTGGGGCCCCAGAGCCCCTACCTTGTTTTCTGGGGTTGTCCCTGAGGAGCCTTCCTGGAACTCTGGGAGGTGGAAGAACACAGTTTGAAATTACTGCTATAGATAGACAGCCCTCCTGCTCAGGCTGGGGATACGGATGATGAACTCCCAAGACCAACACTAAATCTAGCTCAGGAGCAAGATGCAGTAGTACTGTGGGGATTTCAGGTATCTAAACACCTGCCTAAACCTTAGTCCACTAAAACCAGGGTATCACTAACTTCTTGACTTGTCCTGCTAGCAGTCTCAATTCAAAAAATGTAGAAATAGGAAAATTGCTACACAGAACTGAGTTCTTATCAAATAAGAAGGGCTGATAGGTGACAGTAAAGTGATGAGTCATTGGGAGAAGGCTACCAGATGGCTTTGGGATTAGGGATGGACAATGAAGGGAACACTGGACATAATCAGAAGTGTATATTAGAAAAGGCTACCCAAAATGATAATCTGATGAGATTCTAACAAATGAAGAAGGAAATAGGAAGGCATCTAAAGAAACCAAAGTGGCTGAAGAGGTAGCTGGAGCAAAAAACCAGGGATGAACACAAAAGTCTTCTACAGACTTTAGTACCGTTTCAAGAAAGCAAAACTCAAAAACTAAGACAACTGAAAAAGATTTTAAAGATGTAAACCCACGCACATATGGTCACCTTATCTTTGATAAAGGAGGCAAGAATATACAATGGAGAAAAGACAGCCTCTTCAATAAGTGGTGCTGGGAAAACTGGACAGCTACATGTGAAAGAATGAAATTAGAACACTTCCTAACACCATACACAAAAATAAACTCAAAATGGATTAAAGACCTAAATGTAAGGCCAGACAGTATGAAACTCTTAGAGGAAAACATAGGCAGAACACTCTATGACATAAATCACAGCAAGATCCTTTTTGACCCACCTCCCAGAGAAATGGAAATAAAAACAAAAATAAACAAATGGGACCTAATGAAACTTAAACACTTTTGCACAGCAAAGGAAACCATAAACAAGATGAAAAGACAACCCTCAGAATTGGAGAAAATATTTGCAAATGAAGCAACTAACAAAGGATTAATCTCCAAAATATATAAGCAGTTCATGCAGCTCAATATCAAAAAAACAATCAACCTAATCCAAAAATGGGCAGAAGATCTAAACAGACATTTCTCCAAAGAAGATATACAGATTGCCAACAAACACATGAAAGGATGCTCAACATCACTAATCATTAGAGAAATGCAAGTCACAACTACAATGAGGTATCACCTCACACCGGTCAGAATGGCCATCATCAAAAAATCTATGAACAATAAATGCTGGAGAGGGTGTGGAGAAAGGGAACCCTCTTGCACTGTTGGTGAGAATGTAAATTGATACAGCCACTATGGAGAACAGTATGGAGGTTTCTTAAAAAACTAAAAACAGAACTACCATATGACCCAGCAATCCAACTAGTGGGCATATACCCTGAGAAAACCATAATGCAAAAAGAGACATGTACCACAATGTTCACTGCAGCACTATTTACAATAGCCAGGACATGGAAGCAACCTAAGTGTCCATCGACAGATGAATGGATAAAGAAGATGTGGCACATATATACAATGGAATATTACTCAGCCATAAAAAGAAACAAAATTGAGTTATTTGTAGTGAGGTGGATGGACCTAGAGTCTATCACACAGAGTGAAGTAGGTCAGAAAGAGAAAAACAAATACCGGACACTAACACATATATATGGAATCTAAAAAAAAAAAAGAAAAAAAATGGTTCTGATGAATTTAGGGGCAGGACAGGAATAAAGACGCAGACGTAGAGAATGGACTTGAGGACATGGGGAGGGGGAAGGGTAAGCTGGGACGAAGTGAGAGAGTAGCTTTGACATATATACACTACCAAATGTAAAACAGATAGCTAGTGGGAAGCAGCTGCATAGCACAGGGAGATCAGCTCGGTGCTTTGTGACCACGTAGAGGGGTGGGATAGGGAGGGTGGGGGGGAGACGCAAGAGGGAGGGGATATGGGGATATATGTATATGTATAGCTGATTCACTTTGTTATACAGCAGAAACTAACACAACATTGTAAAGCAATTATACTCCAATAAAGATGTTAAAAAATTTTTTTAAAATATAAAGCGAACTATTGGAAATACAAAAAAAAAAGGATGTATTTAGGGCTAGAAGAAAAAGAAAGAAAAGTTAGGAACACTTCTTACATCAGATGGTTTAATATGAACAGGAAGCAGATTTAATGATGTCCTCTATTAAAGGGAACGCTCTTCAAACCAGTAAGGGCCAAAGAGAGCTCCTGTCCTTGAGTACAGACATGTTTAAATGTGACCATAGAAATAAGGTCAGTAATAGCTGAGAGTTTAGAAACCAGGAGAGGTGGCATCCAAAAAAATAGGTTCCTGTATCCAAAAGGGAAAACAAGTAGACTCTGGCAAATACTGATTCATGAGTTGATGCAATCCCTCGAAAATTCTAGGGTGAATTATTACACACAAGGTTGATAAGCACTTGGAAAAGGAAATAATGATGACTAGGCAACAACAAGGGTTCACTGTGAACTAACTGCTTATCTTTTATTGGTTGGTTTATTAGGAGATATTAGGGATACCAGCAACACAATCTGGCTTTCAGCAAGACATCTGCTAAGTTTTAATGATGTCTTGTTGGATTAGAGACAGAAATGTGATCTCCATGAGGACATGGTCAGACAGATTTAAATGTCTATTACTGATACGTGTACATTAATGAATTAGAATGCCAAAATGAATGGGGGCTCTTGGTGGTGGTGGTGTCTAGTTGTTCTGTCTTTTTCTTTCCTTGATTTGGAACTCACACTTGTGAAACCAGAGGATGCTGGAAGGGAAAGTAAATACTTTGAAAAGGTATTTCAAAGATGTTGACAGGTTGTTGGAACTAGGGAAAATAAATAAGATATATCTTATTTGGTACAAATACAAAGTTCTGTACTTACTCTGGTTTTAGGAAATCAACTGGATAAGTCCAAGATAGGGGATAACCCTAACATTTGGGGGAATAACATCTACGATTCAGGTGTGTGGTATGGCAGCCAAAAGGGTTGATGCCATCTTAAGTTTGTTTTAATGCAAAAATAAAATCAAAACAAGAAGGTGAGTCCTACTGTACCCTGAGCTGGTCAGATTGCATCTGAATCACCGAATTTGGTTTTATTTTTTTTATTTTTATTTTATATTGGAGTATAGTTGATTAACAATGTTGTGCTACTTTCAGGTGTACAGCCACTATGGAGAACAGTATGGAGGTTCCTTAAGAAACTAAAAATAGAGCTACCATATGATCCAGCAATCCTACTCCTGGGCATACATCCAGAGAAAAACATGGTTTGAAAGGATACATGCACCCCAATGTTCACTGCAGTGCTATTTACAATAGCCAGGACATGGAAGCCACCTAAATGTCCACTGACAGATGAATGGGTAAAGAAGATGTGGTACATGTATACAATGGAATATTATTCAGCCATTAAGAAGAATGAAATACTGCCATTTGCAGCAACCTGGATGGACCTGAATTTGGTTTTAGATGAGACAGTTTAAAATGGAATTGAAATGGGTAAGGGAGATGAAGAGTCACAAACTTCCAGTTACAAAATAAATGAGTCAGGGGGATGAAATGTACAGAGTGGGGAATATAGTCAATAATAATGTAATATCTGAACAAACACAGTGTTTTTGGTCAATTATACTTCAAAACAAACAAACAAATAAACAAACTCATGGAAAAAGAGATCACATTTGTAGTTACCAGAGGTGAGTGGTGTGTGTGTGGGGATTGGATGAAGGCAGTCAATAGGTACAAACTTCCAGTTATAAGATAAATAAGTACTAGGGATATAATGCTATAACATGATGACTATAGCTAACTCTGCATATAATGAAAGTTGTTAAGAAAGTAAATCCTAAGAGTTCGCATCACAAGGAAAAAATTTTTTTTTCTTTTTCTGTTGTTTTGTATCTGTATTAGATGATAGATGTTCACTAAACTTATTGTGATAATCATTTCACGAGTGTATATGACAAATCATTATGCTGTACACCTTAAACTTACACAGTGTTACATGTCAGTTATATTTCAATAAAACTGAAAGAAGAAGAAACAAAAAAAATTTGTTAATGGACTTGATAAAATGGATTATGCTTAGAGGGAGGAGGGAGCTAGACACCATGTCACTCGGGAAGTGGCTGAAGGAATTGGAGATGTTTAGGCTGGACAAAAGGCTGTCAGAAGACTGGACTCATTCAACAATGATTCAGAAGGCAGAACTTTGGCTAAAGGAAAAAATTCAACTCAATACAGAGCAAAGCATTTTAACAATGGAGCAATTTACAAATGAATTGGGCTGCTTTGTGTGGTAGTAAGTTCTTTATCCCTAGAAGTATGCTAGTAAAGACACCAGTCCAAGATGTACAGAAAAATCTTACTTTGCAGTTTGTGAGATGCTGGATTTGATGTCCACTGACGGCCTTTCAAGGAGGAATTCTACTCCACAAGACTCTGACTCAAACCAGTAAACATAATGTCTCAAAGCTTTCTATACAGCGTAAATAACCATGATACTGTAGATTACACTACTGATTGCTTATTCCTTCAATATTTAAAAATCCACTTAGATACAATAGATAGATTGGGGGGTATTAATGAGACTGAGCAAGTATATATAATAAACATGCAATATTACCTTGACAGGGTATGAAAAAAGCTTAACAAAACCAAAATCATCTCCTGTGGCTAAGAGGGAATGGTCTTTGGTGAGACTGGCAGCATTCACATCAGTCACATCACTGTGCACTGGCCAGATGCCCTCACAGGTGGGCCCCAGCACACAGGTCCAAGCGTCCCACTCTATCTTCTCAATCTTGAAAAGAAGGAAGGAAAATTAATATATTTTCATAAAACCTAGAGATCTTTTTGTTTTATTTAAAAGAAACAAATGGAGGCTGAATAGTTCTAAATTATGACTCTGCCAACACCAGGCATTTGTTGTATGCTGCGGTGCCTAAGTTCTCAGCTGCATTTTTAAAGTGGTATATGCATTGTCTCAATAACACTGTAGTCAAACCTCCATATATGTTCCCCTAGATAAAGTGAACATGTTGGAATTATGGACACCTGACAATACCAAAGGTTTTTAGTTCTTACCTAGACATTTATCATTGTATATGCCATAAGCTAGATCAGGGTTTCTCAGCATCAGCCCTATTGACATTTTAGGAGGGATAATTCTTTATTGTCAGGGGCTGTCCTTTTTAGCAGCATCCCTGTCCTCTACCTACTGGATGCCAGTAGCACCACCTCTCCAGGTTGTCCCCAGACATTGTCAAATATCCCTGGGAGACGGGGCAAATTGATCCCAATTGAGAACCACTGAGCTAGATTGATCGATGGGGCTGATCATTTAGCAAATTATTTTAAAAAGTCACAGGACATAACTTTGTTGTTGTTGTTGTTGTTGTTGTTGTTGTACGCAGGCCTCTCACTGCTGTGGCCTCTCCCGTTGCGGAGCACAGGCTCCAGACGCGCAGGCTCAGCGGCCATGGCTCACGGGCCCAGCCGCTCCGCGGCATGTGGGATCTTCCCGGACCGGGGCATGAACCCGTGTCCCCTGCATCGGCAGGCGGACTCTCAACCACTGAGCCACCAGGGAAGCCCACAGGACATAACATTTTAAAGGGCTGCTTCCTTGGAGGAAAGAGTAATAAGATTCTGCAGTAATAAGATTCTTAATATTCTTTATGCTCTAGAGAGACCATCTTTAAAACTGGAGGAGCTGTTCATATTGTATTGCCACGAATATACATTTTATCCTTTAACACTGTTTTGTCTGAAATTCTCGAACAGAGGATTTGCAATTCATGTAGGTTAAATTCTGATAAAATTGAGGATTTTCTTTCCTTTTTCAAAAAAGAAAACAGTAACAATAACACTTTGTTATTAGACTTTCCTGGGGGATTTGATCTCATTTACTTTCATTCAAGATCTGCTAGTATACCTTAACGTTACAGTTTCTTTACATAAGCACTTTAAAGCACTGTTTAAAAGGGTATAAAAAATCATTAGAGAATTGTAGCTAAAATTAAAGGCCAGATTGCTCTCTTTGAATCTGGAAACTGCTTTCTGGTGCATGTTGTTAACACACCTCGCCTCCATTTCTGTTGTTTTCTGCTTGGTACCACTGTCTAGAAGGGAAATGACAAGATAAAGATGCAGCCAGGATTTTAGTCACAACGTGGGGAGGTGCTATACATATTTGGTCACTCAAATTTCTCCTCATTTAATATTCTGTGTTTCTTCTGGACACATGCAGAATTGGAACCAAAAAGCTGCGGTTCACCAAGTGACTTGGGGTGCCTGAGGCAGGGTCACAGACTTAGGTGACGTGAAGTGGTTCCCCAACAATTACCTCAGTTTTCTGAGGTGCAAGTGGAGTCTCCCCAACTCCTTATGACATCTTCAACTGACAGTCACAGGAAAAGAAGCAGAGAACCTCCCCTCTAGTTCTAGAAACGGGCTTTCTGGCCACTGACTCCCTTACAGATATGAGGTTCCATTTCTGACACCTTCCTTGTCCATCCCCAATGCCGCCTCTCTGGGCGGCACCTTTCCTGGCCTCATTATATAGGGAGGAATGGGCAGTGAGCTGGTATTTGATCACCCTACAGTCACCCCGACAGAACACCCTTGGCCAGATCTGGACACTGTGCTCTCCAGGGGAAGCATGTCTAACTTGTGGGAAGCTACAGAAATCGCATTTAAAATGGAGCATTAGGGGCTTCCCTGGAGGCGCAGTGGTTGAGAGTCCGCCTGCCGATGCAGGGGACACGGGTTCGTGCCCCGGTCCGGGAAGATCCCACATGCCGCGGAGCGGCTGGGCCCGTGAGCCATGGCTGCTGAGCCTGCGCGTCCGGAGCCTGTGCTCCGCAGCGGTGGGGGGGCCACAACAGTGAGAGGCCCGCGTACCACTCACACAAAACAATGGAGCATTAGGAGTGATCCCTATAACTATACTCAATATCCTATGATAAACCATAATGGAAAAGAATATGAAAAAATGTATATATATGTATAACTGAGTCACTTTGCTGTACAGCAGAAATGAACACAACATTGGGAGTCAATTATACTTCAATAAAATAAATTAAAAAAAAAAGAATGATCCCTGTAACTGACAAAACCCAAAAGGGGTAAATAAACTTGTTAAAAACCCTGGACTTTAGATGGCAGAAGAGTCCTCCAGGAGTGTCTTCCACAGCACCTTGCCCCAGGCAGGTATGTCATTATCATCATCATTTTGCAGAGGAGGTGACTGGAGCCCACAGAGAGGTTAGTCACTTAAATCCCAGCCTGCTTGGCAAGCAGAGGGAAAGTCAAGCTCCAGAGACTCGGGCTGCTAGTATAGAGCCGGCTTATCTGCACCATGCTGCATCAGATGAATATAAATGGACATTTTAATATTTGTCATAGTTAACAATTTGCTGGGTAAGCTTTGTGTTAGTTTCACCATGACTGTTCCTTTAAAAAAAAAATCTTCTTTGAAAAGGAGATTTTCAAAACCCTTCATACTTAATTGAAGAGCCTGACACTATTGGTAAGTAAAATGACGAGCTACCTCTTTGGAGCTCTTAGTAGTGCCAATACCAGGGTGGCCAGGCTGAGGAGACCTTAGCTGGAGGGACTCCCCAACCAACAGCACCAGAGATCAGCCTCTGGAACAAAAACTATACACTGCAGAGGGACAAATGAACTCTTCAGAGCCAGAGCCTGGCACTTCAGGAAGACTTAACATAAATTTCCCTTTGGTAGGTTTTTTTTTTTTAACATAATAATTGCTCATATGTCCCAAGTTGGCCTCATCCTCTCTTCACCATTTGGTCCGATTGCATCTTATTTTATCAGTAGTATACTTATTTGGGGCACTAGAACAGGTGAAGTGATGTAAAATGATGCTGCACTGTCTAGGCTGGGGAGTCACACACAGACCCCTCTAGGCTAGGATCACAGCTCCAAGGTCCTTTTACTTTCTTGGAGCCTTAATTTCCCTGTCTGTAAAATGAGACTGATAAGTAATCAGGAGAGGCTGCTGTGAGGATTGGATTATAGGTATATGAAGTGCCCGGCACATTCCACAGATGTTCAGTGAAGGAATGACATAACTTAAAATATCCCTTACTCAAGGCTATTAAAGTTTCCCCATATAAATAAGTAAAAATGAAGACTGATCAAAGATAAATAAACTGAAGTTGGAGAGTGAGATCAATCGATCCATTAACAGTTTCCATTAATACAATGCCATCACCCATAACAACTTGGGTTTCTTATGTCCTGCACATATATTTCCTTTAGAAACAATGAAAATATTATGAATGGACATGAGTCCAGATGTCTCTGGGAGTACATTAGAATACCGGGACTGTTTATATTACCGGCTAACTGAAGCTAGAGAGAGGAAGACGCCTGTCCCTCAGTGGCGTACCCTTGACCCTTTTTCCTCTAAGGAAGCAATATTTCCTTTTCTTTCATCGAAGGTTACATAACGAAAAAATGAGTCAGATTGTCTCCTGGGACTAAAAGGATGTCCTTAGTGCTAATCAGGCAATGACTTTTTGGCCATCAGGGTTCACTACATGGAAGCACTGTGCAGACTGAAAGACAAAAGCAGCGAGCCTTTAGGAAGGCGTTAGTTCATGGATTCAAAAATTTTATCTAGGCTTTGACTTCAGCAATTAAAAAATGGTGTATGTGGCTAAGAGCACGAGGAAAATATGGAAAAAGGAAACAGTTTGCTACATTAGGATGGTCAGGTTGTGGAATGTTTTGTTTTGAAAAATAATTTCTCTTGTTGTAGAAGGTATTTTTACTATTACAAACAGTAACCATTGAGAAAGCACATTTCAAAACTTTACGTTCATAAAAAGCTTTACATAAAATGACAGGACATGTAGAATGGGAAAAGTAATATGTAGCATCCAAACTGTTAGCTCAGTCATTGTCTTCTGGCAGAGAAAAATTAAGCAGAATGCCAACTGTGCATTGCTACGTTTGTGGTACAGTAAATCCATATGTCCTCAGAAAGTAGGAAACCAGGCTAAGCAGTCAGATTTAAGAAATGGTCAAGCTTAAAGATACACAAACTATAACTCATATTAGTGAATAATAATTGATAGGTTTTGTTAAAACGCATATACTAAATTTTCATGAAATACTTTTTAAAAAGCTTTGTGTCTGACTGTTACCTCTGAAGGTCTTATTATATGCCGTTTGCCTCTTGGAGCTTCAAAAAACAGTTGTTCTTTGGCACCTGAATTAACTTGCAGTAATTTCCCTGTTATGATAGAATAAAGTAGGAAGACAATTAAACTCTGCATTTATCTTTTTGTTATAAAGTGATGAACATGATTGCAACTATTTTGATTCATTTTAATCAAAGTCTCATAAACTGAGTAAATATATGTTGAATGATCCAGAAGTGCATGCAAAGACAATTACATGGCAAGGTACAAGCTCCAAAGCTGTGATTTTTAAAAATACGAACCTCATAAAATCTGACCTTGAACATCCTTCAAAACTAGAAGAATCAAGCTTGCTGTGTTTTACTCTGTTGCATTGAAAGCTATTTTTCCAAAGCCTGACAAAAAATTTTTTTTTTTGCTCTTTTCCCCTGTTGCCTCCTAGCACAGAAATGTAGTAAAAGCAAACTGCTTTGGCAAGAATTATGGCACTGGAAGCAAGAACCTCGTAAGCATTTGTGCTTACTAGGATATAAATTCTAAATTTGCCCTTTAACATTTAGAAACAGGAAGACAAGGACACATAAAACAAACTGTAAATGCTCATTCCATTCCCCCCTTCCTTTTTTACTTGAAAATTTATAAAGAAATCCATGACTTTTCCCAAAACAAAATGTTGAGCAAAAATAGTCTTTCGGTCTGATGTAAATTTTTAATCTTGGATCCATTTTGATTAATGTTGAAAAAGATTAGATTTCTTAATTCTCCTCCTATCATATCAATGATCCTTTATGGCTTGAAAATTTTAATGACTCAAAAGATCTACTTTCTAGTATTTTTTCAGCGTGTTTTAAACGATGGAAAATCTCAAACATATATGGAAGTAATAGTATAAAGAAGCCCTATGGGGCCAATGTCCAGCCTCGAAGGTTATTAGCACATGGCTGGCCCTGGTTATTAGCACATGGCTGGTTATTAGCACATGGCTGGCCCTGCTGCAGGAACCTCCTCATTCCCTCACCCCAGATTACTTTGAAGCAAACGTCAGATATCCTAACATTTCATCTGCAAATAATTCAGTGTACATATGCACACTAACATTTTCTACTCTCTCTTTCTTCCATAACTATTTATATCTAGTAGCCTTGAAATGTCCTTCGTGGAAAAAATAATAGCAAAATAAGAACTCCGTGTTACATCATGTTCTTTAAAGTTTAAGTGGGTACCGCCTAGGTCTGAAATCTAGTTTGGCTAAACTTCAGGAGTTGCAGGTTTGTTTCTAAGTGACTAATTAAAAACAAGGTTCTCAAATTTCCTAAATGAAACCTGGATCATTTCCAGTTTGCTGAGTTATAAAACAGTGATTAGGGGGTTTGCCTTGGCTGTGAAGAACAAGTAAATTTGAGAACGTTTTCTCTGAAATGGGCCCGTCTTCCTGACTTTATGGCTCAATATATGCAAATCAGAAAAGAAAAAAGGGAGTTAAATCAGCTTTGGCTATTTAGCATTATATGAAAATGAGTAATCAATATTTTTCCAATGAACTAGATATATCTACAAAGTATACTTTTAGAATTCTCAAGAGTGACTGCAAATAACAAAGGATGTGGGAAAAGGATTAAAAGATTCAATGAAAACATTCTTTGAATATAGATAATTTTAGATATTTTTGGCCATGAGATCGATACTAAGAGAACTCAAAGGATTGTGCTCTAGGATAATCCTAACAACTCACTTTACACCATAGTTTCAAAGATCATACTTTACTTTAAAAACAAACCAAAAACTATAAAAATAGCTCAGTGAAGTATTTTCTGACTGCAGGAATGTTTACAAAACCACTTCTGCAAGCACCAGAAATGCTTTGCAGCTCCACAGACACCTGTGGGTACCTACCAAGCCCACGCCCTTCCCTGAGAACTGCCCTCCACTGTGGGCTGGGCCCCTGCCGTCTTGTCTGCACTCTGGAGGTGGACACTGACCCAGGAGCGACCAGGCTGGAGACAGGGCTAGGCAGTCAAATTCTCTCTCCTGGGAAATTGGAATCTTAGGCTGAATCAGTGGGTGCCTTGCTGGGAGGAGATGTAGCCTTTGGAACTGGGGTGGCATTTGGGGGCAACAGAAAGTGGGTCTTGTGCAAATGAATTAGGGAAAGCCAGCCTGTGCAGAGAGAGGGGCCACAAGCAGGCACCAGACCCAGGAGAGCAGTGGACACTGAGACAGGCTGCCTCAGAGCAGGAGAGGAGGGGAGGGAAACTCCCTGGCTGGGTTCTAGGCATTTTCTGATTCATTCCTAAAGTCAGTTTCTTGGGAGATGTTGCTTCCTGCTCTTGGATTCTATGAAATATCCCTATCTTTCCAATAAAGTCATTCTTTATTCTTATTTTTAAATTTAAGCTGGCTTGAGTGGGTTTCTGAAATCAAGGATATGAAGAAATTTTTTAAAAATCAATTATTCTTGTGTTAGGAAGGTAGAACTATGGGTGTGTTTTCCCCCCAAATTTTCTTTACTACTGTTATTAAACTGTATTTTTTTTTTTTTTGAAGCACAGAGGAACTATTTAGGTCACCACTCCTTTTTTTCCACTGCCTGCTGCTCTGTAATATATAACCACGGAAATATTCTGAGGACAGGAGCAGAAGCAAAGAGCAAGAAGTATAATTTGTCCCTGAATAACAATAACCCTATTCTTTTAGAATCCTCACATTTTTATTAACTAGAAATGTCCATTCACACAGAATAAGAGAATTGAAAGAGATATCTGTCCCCATCACTAAGCAGGTCCAGTAAATCACACATATTGCAGGTGCCTAGAGCTTTATAATCCAGAGTGATTCATACATGTCACCCCAGTTGCTATATAATTTACAAGTTAGAACAATTCCAAAATTGGTACTAAATATACCAAACACATCAGGCCATTTGCAGTGAAAATGGGAATGAGGTGTCCTATCATGGCTCAAACTGTTAGTTGGTAAAAGATCTTACAGTCCTGATATTTCTGGAAATGAACTAACAGCAGCTAGAAAATACCCTTCCATGTTTTCTCTCTTTCCATATATATTTTTTCTTTCTCAGGCATTCTGTGCAGGAGCTTTTATTCAGGGGTAGCTGCTGTTCCTGCAAAAGCCCAATGAGCTTTTCAGTTTCCCTGGGACCTGAGGTTGCCATGGACACGGAAGGCTGCGGAGGCTGGCGGCTGTGCCATTCCCCACCCCTGACGAGCCAGCTGGCTGCGGCAAATGTGTTCACTATTTTTGACAAGATCAAAGGAATGAAACAGATCCCTGCATCTAAGTTCTGCTCTCTACCCTCTGTAGGCCCTCGAGGTCCTGCTGTGAAAAGCTAGGCTGATCTTGAGGCAGCCTGGCACATGCTGGAGGGTAGGCATTTTAGGAACTGGGATATCAGGAGCGGAAGAATATCAATATGACACACGTCTCATGGCAACAAAATTGGAGTTAAACCAGGGAAGATTCACGGGTACACTTGCTCTTATTCTCCAGATGGCATAACTCCTCCCTAAAAATCAAAAATATTCTGTTCTCCTCTCAGGCCACAGAAACCATTTGGTCTGATCCTCTTAACTGACTGAAGGGGCCACTTTGGATGAGAGGCAAAGTGGCTTTTTAAAGACCCTGGCCTCCTTACTCTGTCTTTCCCATCACCCTATGTGCTAGTTGGACCACAGACTCTGGCTTTGGGCAGAATTATGGAAATAGTGAGGTTTGCCTCTCTCCCTGCAAAGTGATGGCTCCACACTGAGGACCTCAATACCGACCTCCGCCCAGGCCCCTCTATGGTGGCAGCCCACTGATCCCCGCCAAGGGTTTATTCTTCCCATCCAGGGTTTATTCCTCTTTATATCCCTACATCTGACAGAGGGCCTACAACACATTTGAAGAATAAAAAAAAAATAACCTTCCCCAAATGTAAATACAACTGCAATGTCCCATCTCATCGCCATTTAGGATAGCTACTATCAAAAACAAAACAAAACAGAAAATAACAAATGTTGGTGAGGATGCAGAGAACTTGAAACCCTTGTGCACTGTTGGTGGGAATGTAAAATGGTGCAGCTGCTGTGGAAGACAGTATGGTGGTTCCTCAAAAAATTAAAAGTGGAATTATCATTTTTTCCAGAAATTTCACTTCTGGGCAAATACTCAAAAGAACTGTACACCCTGTTCAAAGCAGCATTATTCACAAGAGCCAAAAGTTGTAGGCAACCCAAGTAACCACTGATGGATGAATGGATAAACAAAATGTGGTATACACACACAATGGAATACTATTCAGCCTTAAAAAGGAAAGTAATTCTGACACATGTTACAACATGGATGAACCTTCAGGACATTATGCTAAATGAAATAAGCCAGTTACAAAAAGACAGATACTGTATGATTCCACTTATATAAAGCGCCTAGAATAGTCAAATTCATAGAGACATGAAGTGGAATGGTGCTTGTCAGGGACTGGGGGATGGAGAAGGGGGAATTACTATTTAATGGGTATAGGGTTTCAATTTTATAAGATGAAAAGAGTTCTAGAGATGGATGGGGATGGTGGTTGCACAATAATGTGGATGTATATAATGCCACTGAACTCTATACTCAAAATGGTGAAGACAGTAAATTTTATGCTAGGTGTACTTTACCACAATTAAAAATAATTTTAAAGAAATCTTCCCAATCAAAACATATTCTTCCTATGCCCCAATTTCTCTTGGTCCTTCACTCCATAAAACGTAAATAATAATTGGTTTTAACCCCCTAATGGTCATCATAGTGGTGGGATTCACATATTGTGTCAGGTGTTTTGTGTGTGTGTGTGTGTGTGTGTGTTGGGTTCTAAATAAAACTCACCACACTCTATTCTACATATGCATAAAGATGACCCTCACTGTTCTAAAGCTTTCTCACAAAGGGGCATATCTAGGGATGTTAGCCAGAGAACAAATAGGGTGAAATCCTTGCTTTTTTTTGAAATCCTTGCTTTTTAAAAAAACGATAAAGCATAGAATATCAAAGAAGGTGGGTGAGAGGCAGCTGCTTCCATTCACCCCCTGGACCTCGCTGGTTCCTAGATGTCTCCCGGGCCAGTGTCCTGCTTGATCATACATGCCAGCCTAAGCCCTCGGCACTGGATCTGGATGGTCCTGACGTGAAAGTGAGAGGAATTATCTGATCTCCCTTTGCCCTTCTTGGGACTTGCACCTCTCACAATAAATGACATGCATGCCTTCTTCCCATCTACTGCACGGTGTGAAACACCTGCGGGTTGTAACACTTAAGTCCAAATTCTGGTGCAGCAAGTACAGCTACAAGTAAATCCCTGCCTGGCAGAAGGATCAGTCTACGGCCACTACTTCAAGAAATACGTGAAATAAAATATTCTGGCATCTCTGAAATAACCTCTCTTTGGTCAAGGCCCTCATCATCTCTTTCTCCTGGTTTATTTTAGCTGCTTTCTAACTCCAGGCTTACTCACCCTCCCCAGGATGGCAGGGAATGCCTCACTCTAATCCCTCAGAGGTACCTAATGCCTACAGGATAAAGTTTGGGGTTAAATTTCCTGGCGTGAGGTAACAGCTCCTTTATTTCCCGTCTTGGCCTCTCTGCGTTCCCTGCCCTTCCCGCCCGCAGCCGCTCAGCATTACTGCTTCTTAATCCCCCGTTCTTCCTCCCACCTCCACGTAGTGGCACACCCTGATCCTTCAGAGCCTGGGACGCTCGTCTCAGATGTAGCCATCTGGTGAACTTCTACTCAGCTTTCAAGATCCATCTCAAAGGTCACTCCTTCTATGAAGGCTCCATGGATTCCCCTGGGAGCTCTTTCCTCAGAGACACCACTTACTACCACAATAGACTAAAACTTCTCTGAAAGCTGGGACCCTGCCTGTTCCAAAGCAATCTGCCCCGGACTCCAACATCAGCCAAGTCCCCGGCATGGGTTTTAAAAGTGACCCACCCCAGAGCACAGATGCTGCACCCTGGGTACTTAATGCTGGCTTGGCCCACTCTGAGCCCCTGCTCACCACTTCCCCTGTGACCCACCATTTCTTACTCCCTGTTTTACCCAGTCTGTGCTCTTATATTGTTCAGGTACAAGCATGTCTCCCGCACTAAGTTATAAACTTTGCAGTAGGAACACGTCTCACTCCCTTCTGGATCCTCCACATTTTCTGGCTTAAGACTGCACATGGCAAGAGCTAGATTTGTTACATAAATAAACAGACAAATCCCCATGGCATCTGTGGGCATGACTTGGAGGAGGTAGGGCGTAGGTTGGGAGTTTTGAGAGAAACCAGAGAAACTCTAGGTGAGCTGAATGTAGCTTCCTACCTCCAATGGAGGATGAAAATTACTTGAAACCTCTTGGGCAGTTCTCTGGGAGATGGAGAATTGGTAGGAAAAGGGAATGCAGTAAGGAGGAGATACAAGGCAAGGACACAGCATGCCATACTCAGAGATGAAGTGGTGGCTTGCTATGGTAATAGAAGGCAGCATGTATCTTCAGCAGTCTTAAAACTCAATAGCTTGAGTTAATAATAATTATAGGGACTTCCCTGGTGGCACAGTGGTTAAGAATCTGCCTGCCAATGCAGGAGACACGGGTTTGAGCCCCAGTCCGGGAGGATCCCACGTGCCACGGAGCAACTAAGCCTGTGTGCCACAACTACTGAGCCTGTGCTCTAGAGCCCACAAGCCACAACTACTGAGCCCACATGCTACAACTACGGAAGCCTGCGCACCTAGAGCCCATGCTCTGCAACAAAAAGAAGCCACCACAATGAGAAGCCGGCACACCGCAATGAAGAGTAGCTCCCACTCACTGCAACTAGAGAAAGCCCACATGCAGCAATGAAGACCCAACACAGCCAAAAATAAATAAAATAATTAAAATAATAATAATTATAGTAGTGGTAGTAATAATAGTAGTAGTAGTGGTAGTAATAATAATAATAATAATAATAATAATAATATGGAAAAATACTCAAAATGTTAACAGCAGCTGCCTCTGGGTTCTAAAATTACAACCAGTTCCGTTGTGAGTTTCCCCCTGTTTTTCTTTAAAACTCAACTGCCATTTGCTCTGGAAACAGTATATGAATGGACATGATTTTTAAAAACTGAAATTATATTTTAAAAGCCACAACATACTTTACCTCTAGAGTCCCAGTCAATGTGTGTAATGTAACTAGAAGCACCTTTACAGATGCCAACCCTTTTGCTTGTAAGGACGTTGTAAATATCCACAAAGTTATCATGGGACGCCACAGCAAGGTATTTTCCTGTATCTATAAAGAAAAAATGAGTGGTTAACACCGAAACATTTTATGTGGGAATTTATTTCCAGGAACTTAGCATTTTTAAATGGGTTAAAGGTCAAGGAAATATTTATAAAAGGTCCACTCTTGTAACTTTTTGTCCCAACACGTTTTAAAAAGTTTTTGCTGTCATCTTCACCTTTTGAAAACTTAATGTCAGAGATCATTTCTTTTCTGTGATGGAAGGAGACCATGTCTTCAACAGTGTCGGCATTTACAACCAGGAAACTCCCATCATTCAAGCCAACTGCTAAGGCTTTCCCATCAGGGGAGAAAGCACAGCATCTTCCACCTACAAAAGAATCCACAAAGAGCACTGTTATGATCTGAGACTTTGCTACCAAACAAAGCAAATGCAGAGATGGGGAAATGTGCATATGCTCATGGACATGTGACTGTGTCTTTAAATTAACACTCCTGGTGAGAAGAACTAAAACTTCATAATTTAGAACATCTCTTCCCTCCAAACCCAAGGACAATGATCATAATATTAAAAATAAGTTTTCAATTTTTTTGAGGTTTATCCATTCATTTCTTCATATCTGAATACCTGGAGTTTTCAAAAGACAAGTAGAGTGAAGGGGGAAAAGGAATAAATAATTAATATAACCAGTATTTCTGCTCCCAAGACGTGATATTTAAGAATGGGAGTTCTGTAATAAAATTTCTGGAAACTAATTTTTTTCCTATCATGCTTTACACACAGAACTTACTTTAGAGCACCTTGTTGTTCTACTTTTAGTCACTCTAATTCTCTGATCCGTGATTATAATCCATAATTCTAGAGGTGGAAGATTTTGTTCCTGTCTCTTCTGTCATGAGAAGAATGGAATATAGACATTCTCTCCAAGGGTGTCTGCAAAACTGGGCTGAGGGTGCTACATGATCAATGCTTTCTACTGCTTTGTAGGGTCACAGGGAGACATTTCCAAATGAAGAGCACGGACTCGGTGGGGGGTATATTTAATAAGAATCCTATGTAAGGATAGGCCCCTCCCTGGCCCTGTTCTTCTTATTGTCAAGACTTTGGTGAGCACAGCCCTAGGATGGGACAGTCATGCTGCCTTGTGCTAAGGCATTCCAAACTGAGCTTCCACACCCAACCCTCAGCCACTGTTCAGAGCAGGCTGAAAAGCCACGTTCACACCAATAACTTTATTTTTTTTAATTTTATTTTTAATTTTTTTTTTTGCGGTACACAGGCCTCTCACTGTTGTGGCCTCTCCCGTTGCGGAGCACAGGCTCTGGACGTGCAGGCTCAGCGGCCATGGCTCACGGGCCCAGCCGCTCCGTGGCATGTGGGATCTTCCCGGACCGGGGCACGAACCCGCGTCCCCTGCATCGGCAGGCGGACTCTCAACCACTGCGCCACCAGGGAAGCCCCACACCAATAACTTTAAATTGGCTCATCTGAAGTATAATATACCTTCCTTCCTTTCTTCATCCATTCACTTTGCAGTTATTTACCTACTATGAATCAGGCACGGTGCTAGTGCTAAAAGAACAGAAAGACCAGCCCTTGAGGAGGGACAGCACGATTAGGTTAAGAATAAAAATTTATTGTATGAATGATGACACTTGACAGCAAAAGGGAGAGCTATTAATAATTACACCAGGACACCAGCTGTAAACTGGGTTGAATGGCCATCCTAACTCAGATGTGTTAGTTGTTCTTTTGAACTAATTTTTAACCTAGTGAATAAAGTCCATTGGCTGATATTCAAGTCAGTCACAGCGAGGACTTGGTCTGTTATTTCCCCAGTACAAATTAGTGGCCAAATGATTCAGTCCTGTAGTGGGTAAGAGCATGGGCTTTGGAGTCAGACTTGGGTTTGAATCCTGGCTCCACTACCTACTGAGACACAGAAGTCCAGTGTGAAGAGAGGCAATATGGTGGAGGGAGGCACCATCATGCAGGGGCCACAGGTGTGCTCTCTGAAGCCACGCTGCCTGAGTATGAACTCAGTTCCATCACTTACTAGCTGTGCAACTCTGGGCAAATGACTTAAGTTCTCTGTGCCTCAGCTTCCTAATTTGTAAGTGGAAATTAAAAAGGCCTTACTCCTTGGGTTCCCATGAAGACCAAAGGCAAAGTGCTAGCACGGTTACTGGCTCAGCAATATTAGCCACTGTCATTATTGTCACTACTGTCTTGACACCTTTTTTTCATTTTATCCCCCTAGAATACTCTCCCCATGTCTATTTATAAAAATACCTAGCGGGCTTCCCTGGTGGCGCAGTGGTTGAGAGTCCGCCTGCCAATGCAGGGGACGCGGGTTCGTGCCCCGGTCCGGGAAGATCCCACATGCCGCGGAGCAGCTGGGCCCGTGAGCCATGGCCGCTGGGCCTGCGCGTCCGGAGCCTGTGCTCCGCAACGGGAGAGGCCACAGCAGTGAGGCCCGCGTACCGCAAAAAAAAAAAAAGTACCTAGCACAAATACTCTGGGGCCAGGCCCCAATCTCACCCTTTCCTTTCTTAACTTTCACAAGTCCTTTGAGCCTCGGCTCTTAGGTTTCCTCCCTGATGGAGTTGTCTCTGGCTGTGGGCCTTACCCTGAGCCTCCACGATACCTTGCTTGTGCCAGAGATCTTTTGTCTGTCTGTCCTCACCCACTCTCCGCCCTGCTCTGTGCCAGGAGCTGGCCTTCCTGGACTCGATCAGTGGGCCCCTCACCCCCTGGCTTCTGATTCATTTGGTCAAGGGGCAGCAGGAGACTGGAGGGAGGGTAACAGGGAAGGAAGGATAAAGCACAGGGAGGCTGGGGCATGTGCTCCCTTGGCTGCCTCCCTGTGGGGTCACTGCATGCTGGCTGAACCTCCGGGCTGACGATCACAGCCCCTGCCAGGCTGTCGTCTCACACAGCTCTCACTGTCAAGGTTCCAGCAGCTGCCCCTCCTCTTGTCCCTTCAGGCCCAGGGCTGGCAATGGTACCCGGCTGTTACTAGCTGCATCGTGCTGCACCAGCCCTGGTCATTTCCTATACCCTGCCCACCCCTTTATAAATAGTCCCGTTCTGAGACGCTTCTCAAGTTACCCAATTTGAATGGACCAGCCGTTGCTGGGAATCTGTTCAAATCTTGTCTGTCTCTGACACTAGAGATGGGACTGTTCATCCTGGGATCCCCAGTGCCTGATATACAGAAGCTGCTCAATAAATGTTTGCTGAATTTGCACTTCTTGGTATACCTCTTAGCTCTAGTGCATACGGGTGTTCAATACATATTTATTCGTTTCTTGGTATTAACTACTATTTTTAAACTGACTTTCATTTTTCAGTAATAAAATCAGTTCTGGAGACTCTTAGGCATAAAAATAAGCAGCATTCTTTACAAGCTGATGAGTTTCAACTGGCGCCCACAGTTCTAGATGAGAAGAGGAAGGACATATTGCCCCCAGGTGGTAAATGTCTGTGCAGTGCAAGGAAATAAAGAATAGAGCCGGGCACTGATAGATCAGGCCAGCCTTCTGGAACGATTCTCCAGGTGATTAAGCTATATGTGTAGCAACAAACACTAAACCCCCATCACCCAGCATATCTGGGGGCATGTAATAGGTGCGCTCGGTAAATATTAGCTGGATGAACAGACGAATGAATCCAATACTTTTGGGTGTAAATACGTTTACAGATGTGTACGGGGACATCACGTACCTTTTTTGAGTTTCCGTACTGCCAGCATACGGTGCTGGGAGGACAGTTCCCAGATCCGCAGCGTTTTATCGTCGCTCACTGTTGCGCAGACAGGCAGGCGAGGGTGAGCCGCCAGCCCCCATACTTCTCCTTCCATGTGCCCCTGTAGGGGAGGAAACGGGGCAACAAAAACCAGTTCATGCTTCTCGGCTAGCCCTTCCCGCGAGTATCCCAAACAGGTTCAAATATGAACAAACACAGTTTGAGTTTCCTGGAGCCAAAATGATTGTACTGGATAAATTTTTTGCTTGAACTTGAATCTAAAGCTGGGCCTGCGTGATGCTAAAGCATCCATTTGGAAAGCAAAGTAGGGACTCACATTGCTCCTAGGTTTTGTTTATATGATGCCGAACATCTTTCCATTTAGAAACATCCGAGTAAATAAGGAACTGCTCTCATTTTATCCTGTTGTTTGACATTGAATAAACACAGTATATATGTATCTTTTCATAAAACAGCTTGGTCACAATGACACAAACCACTTTCTTCCATAAAACCATATTCTAAAAAATGGAGGTACCACTTATCTCTGTCAGAGGAATTGGACAGGAATATTCTTGTTAATTAATTCTATTTCAGTTCTTTGAATGCAAAGATTTGGCAGAGCAGATTAGAGAGAACTAAATTTTCATATCAAGCATCCTGGGTATAGCTCAGGGTCAGCATTTATTCACAAATTGTTCTATCCATGAAGCACAGAAAACCGAAAGGGGCTTGATAGGCATTGGACCAATTCCACATGCCGACGTCTTACCACAAACACACTTAACTGGCTTAGAATAATAACTGAGATGAAGCAGTGTTTAACGAATGAACAATTAGGGAGAAAATGAATCTGATTTTTCTAACTTATCACTCAGTAAAGCAGTGTAACGAACAGATTAGATACAGAACAATAAAACAGACCAGATTGTTTACTGAATTTCTGCTTTTAGGGGCTAATTATAAAAAGGCTTTGCTTAGTAAAGCAAAAAGGAAGACCACACACAGTCATCTGAAAGGTGTTTGTAGTTGGAATGCTTTGGGGAACAGGTGGCTCTCCAAAGAGAAACTGGAAGATTCCGGTTTAACTGGGAAGCTGTTTGAGCAAAACAGTAATTTGGCAGAAGATACAAAGTTCCCAATACAGCTGACATTCAAATATCTGAGAAGGGCGTAGATATTGGTTTTGAATTTATTAGATTTGGAGCACCCAACATCCCCAGTTTTCTAGTTTCCTTCCCTTTAGAAGCCTCCCACCCCCGAGGCCACCGTCAGAGGATGGGTCAGGTGTGAGCCCTCCCTTGTTCTCCACCAGACTGGATCTGCTTGGGGCTCTTTTACAGACTGAGTCCTTTTGCACACAGAGGACAGCGTTGTGGGGCTCTGAGACCCTTTCAAACCACTGCATCATATATTGATTTTAAATGGTATTTCTTTAATCTAATATGATTATGTACTTTAATTCCTGGATCCTATAGGAACGGACAGTGAGTGAAGCAGGCTGGAAGTCTCTTGAGTGGCACAAGGAAATGAGCTTGGGACTTTACTTTCCTCCTGACCACCCTAAAGCTAATAATAACCAGCTGCATAATTGACAGTTGATTATATTCAAAGTGTATACAATGGGGATTTTCAGAACTCACCTCCTGTCTCTTCTCTCCTCCCCCCAACCTATTCTCTTAAAAAAAAAAAAAAAAAAAAGCAATCTATTCCAAGTAACGTTGAATTGCCGTGCTACAGAAACTAGAAAAATGGTTCTGAAATCTCCCCACAGCAGGATAGTTGATGGTCTTAACCACGCTGCCTCTACTATTCCTTAACTTTCTCTCGGTGTCCACCTCTCAGGAAAGGACTGTCAGCCCCTAGAGTAAGCCCTATTCCACCACACAGAGCACAGGGCTGGTCTTGGCAGGAGCCCAACAAACACTGATTGAACTGAACTACTGAGTTCTACCTAGGAGGAGATGGCAAATGATTGATAGACTGGAAGAGGAAAGAGAGATGCTGAGATAAAGGAAAAGAATGGCACACGTGTAAGGAGAGAAGATGGTCCTCCCAGCTCCACCGCCTGCCTGCCCAGTGTTTAGGGGGTCATGCCTTCTGCACTGTTTTCATGCAGTCTCCATGCTGAGGCGTGTGGAGAACAGTCTGGTGGAGTGACAAAGAAAAGGCTCTGGTACCCGACAAAGCTTGGTGTGAATCCCAGCCCTGCAGTTCTTAGCATGTGGCTGTGGGCAGTTTACTGGATTTTGAGCCCCTCTTCTATAAAACAATTACAACTAAGCAAAGCTGTCATGGAGATGAGAGAGGAATTTTGTACAACAGTATTGCCTGACACATAGTAGGTGCTCAATAAATGGCACCTGTGGTTATTTGCATTATTAGAACAACAGAAACAAATATAGTAAAGAATAGAGTTGTAGAGAATGAAAAAGTGAAAAGCCTTTATTGTCAAGTTTAAAACATATTTAAACAAAATTAGCTCAGCTATTATTTACTTCTTAAAATTTGAAAATGTAGAGTTTTAATTTTACGGTGCTATTTAAATCATATTGTAGTATAAATCTTACAACATACTTAGCAATATAGCATGTGGCAAACAATTTAAAGTCTCAAAAATTTGAGGATTAAAAAGAAAGAAACACTGAACTTTCAATAAAATTAAATAAAAAGTCATGGTCAAGGAAAACGAAGGCAAGTGCAGCTGCAGAATAAAGAAATCTCCCCTCAAGGACGCATCTCAGCACAGTTCTCAATCTGGGCTGCCTGTAGCAATCAGCTACAGAGCTTCTGAGGTTTGCTTCTAACACAGAACTTTTTTTAAAACACAGATTCTTATTCAGGATATCCAGGGTGGGGTCTGAGCACATGCACTCTAATCCGTGATGTGTGTGCAGATCTGCTCTCAGGTGTAGCAAATCAGAGGGCCCCTTTCAGTGGGATTTTGGGGGCTAGTCTTAATACAGCAAGGCTGCAGGCGTGCATCAGGTCAGGGAAGGAGGCCTAGCTCCTCAGACCCACAGAAGTCCTAAAGCTTAGATAACCAGTGCATATTCTTTCCACTCTACCTTCTGAATCCACACCCTCATCCCTGCCGTGCCTCTTCCACCTGTAACTATGGCCTATCCATCACCAAACTGGACAGGACTACCTCCTCACCTCCACAGACTCCCACCCCCTCAGGTGACATGTGATCACTTCTACGATCTTAAAGGATTCTGTTGTTTATTTTAATCTGATTTTACCTGAGTAACATTTTGAGGGGAGAGGAAGTGTGAAGAGTATGTTATATGTTTATGTGAATCAAGGCTGAGACTAGAATGATGCACAAAATCTAAGGAGACACATATATTTGGTGTATGCAGAGCAAATAATTTTTATTAGTTTGACAGATTTTGACAGGTCAAGAGGAAATATACCCAAGAAGCCCCACCCACACCTGGACCTGATTTAGACAATGAGATTATGGACTTTGAACAGATACTATGATGGGATAAGGCTCTTGGGGACCTTGGGAGGGGGGATGTATTTTGCATGTGGTAGGGACATGACAATTGGTGGCCAAAGGGCAGACTGTACTGGAGAGGTGACCCTCATGATGCTCCTGGTTTTCACACTCTTGTGTAACCACCTCCCTTTGAGTGTGGTATAGCCTGTGGCTTGTTACCAACCAATAAGATATGGCAAAGGGGATGGATGTTCATGATTACACGTATGTGATGATATGATTATGTTATTTGAAGTTACTTAAAGGCACAGTAGTACCCATTTTTCCTCTTTCCCTTGCTCTCTTTGAGGAAGCAAGCAGCCATGTTGGGGAACCCCATGTGACAAGGAACTATAGGCAGCCTCTGAGAGCTGAGGGTGGCCTCTGGCCAATAGCCAGCAAGAAACGGAATCCCTCAGTCCTGCATCCCCAATGAACTGAACTCTGCCAACAACTCGAGTGACCTTGGAGCAGATCCTTCCACAGTTAAGCCTCAGATGAGACCACAGCCCTGGCCCTTATTGCAGCCTTACAAAACCTTAAACAGAGGACCCAGTTAAACTGTGTTCAGATTCCTGACCTGCAGAAACCATAAGATAAGGAATGTTTTTGTTTTAAGCTGCTAAGTTTGTGACAATTTGTTATACAGCAATAGATGATTAATATAGCATTTGCCTGACTCTGAAAGTGAGTGTCTCCTTAAATTTTGCGCCCTAAGTGCCCCCCGTTGCCTCACCCTGGTTCCAGCTCTGGTGTGAACTGTGGTTTAGGATGTGTGCAAACACAGTACCTGAATGAGCAGTGTCATTGGGCCATTCTTGTCAATTTCCAGGATCTCTCCATTTTTCGTTCCCACCAGGATATGTCCATGTCCCAAAGTGATGGCACGAATTGAAGGGTTATCTTCCAAAAGCAAGCCTGAGGAGGAAAAATTGCATTTAATACTGCAAATGTTCTATTTAATATAATAAAAAATAAAATGATTGTAATGATTATATAAATTCTGTTTTTATAGTTCCAAAGTACTAGGTAGTAGGCAATTATCCTTGATATTTCTACCAGGAGCCAAGGGCTCTGAATGTGGAAGAAAAAAAGACAGTTGATTTGGTAATGGTTTTCCAAGAACTTAGTACTATTTTTTCCATCTCTATGAACAGAAAGATTTCTACTGCATACTCAGGAGTGGCACCTTTTGAGCTGGTTGACAATGCTGCTCTTTTAATGGCATAAGTCTTCAAGCATCTTTCAAACATATCATCCCAGAGTTCCACGATTCCATCCTTTCCACCTGTTACAAAACCCTGTGAAGGCACACATTAGAAGAATTATATACACATCAAAATGACAAGGTACCCACCCAGCCTCAAAAGGATTTCCCCTTGGGTAAAGAAGCTTTGTTTGTGTTTTCTTCCTAAGTATAGGAGACTGAAAAATCTGAATGATAACATAATATTAATATAATATTTTCTGGAAGCTTCTCTCCCCTATTTCTCTAGCAGGATTAAACACTTTCTCATTGTGTATCCATTTCACTTTCTTCAGACCATTGGTTGGAATTTGGCACCCTGAATCATGGACGGTCATTTCTGTGCCCAGTCCCCTGACTGGAATGTGGATTCTTACAGAAAAGGACCAACCTCAAAGCCTGGCAGAGTTTCTGGTATCTCATATACTCCTGCTGAATGAATTGGAATTAACATCACAATTAAAAATGACTGTTAAATATTTTAAAATATTTACTTCCAGGAAAAACATCATTATTTATTATTAAGAGTAATTTAGGTATTTCATATAACAAAACTATCCTGCTATTTTGTTCAATACACAACAATTTCCACAATAATTAAAATCCAGATTAATTTTTACAAAACCTGGAAAGTAAAAAGTTTAACATATTGGGTATTTTTTGCTAGATGATGATTTTTACTCTTATTCTAAGCTTATGATTTCTTGGCTTTATTAGTTTTCCTTTTTGGCAACTTACATATACAAACTGTTCTTTAAAAAGTTTTTTTTTTTTTTAAAGAAAAATACTGAGTAATTCATTCTGTTTTCTCAGAAACTTCTAATGTACTTCATTTCAATGAAGTTCACAAGGAAATAATATTTTCGAAGTTTGTTACATTAAATATCCTTATTATAGATTGTGAACCTGGGGACATTCACTCTCCAAATTAAATTTAAATGCAGTATAGTATAATGTGATATCCCTGCCATTTCCCATGATTTTTCAGCTTAAGTTATCAAGCAATAAAAGAGTTTAAACAAGTTATATCACATCAACTTCTGAGTCTACAAAAAACTTTGCATTCTGCTTTAATCTTTTCTAAAACTTGAAGTTTAATCAAAAACAAATTTGCTAGTGAAAAACATCTTAACCACTAAAACAACCATTGTAGTTGCACATCTAACAAGAACCTACTTCCATAGCGGGATCAGCATATTTACCTGGGAACAGGTAAATGCAAAATGAGGCTTGGCTTAATAAGGTGTATTAGGTGGCTTAGACTGTTTGGAGGTCAGAGAGCACACATAAACTGGTACCATCAGCAAACTAGCAGTGAACAAAAAAATTGATATTTTCTGGCAAATTGATTGAGGAAAGTGTTTTAAGGGCACTGAAGGTAAGTGTGATCTATTTATTTATTTTTTTTTTGCCGTGCCTCAAGGCATGCAGGATCTTAGTTCCCCAACCAGGGATTGAACCCGTGCCCCCTGCAGCAGAAGCAGGGAGTCCTAACCGCTGGACTACTGGGGAATTCCCAAGTGTGATCTTTATTTAAAACAACACTGCAAGGCCGGGGACAGATCAGGACAAAGATGAGCTTGAGTAGAAATACAGCTGGTATGATGGTTAATTTTATGTGTCAACTGACTGGCCACAGGGTGCCCAGGTTAAATATGATTCCTGTGTGTGTCTGTGAGGGTGTTTCTCGATAAGATCAGTATTTGAATTGCTAGATTCAGTAAACTGCCTTCCCCAATGTAGATGGACATCATCAAATTCATTGAGAGCTTGAATAGAACAAAAGGTAGAGGAAGGACAAAATCACCCTCCTTTTTCCTGTCTCACTGATTGAGCTGGGACATCTTATCTTTTCCCACCCTCAGACTGGGATTTACACCATTGGCTCCCCTGGTTCTCAGGCCTTTGGGCTTGAACTGAATTACACCATCGGTTTTTCTGGGTCTCCAGCTTGCAGATGGCTTAAGTGGGACTTCTCAGCCTCCATAACTCCATGAGACAACTCCTTATAATAAATCTCCTTTTTGTATATGTATATGTACATGTATGTGTATATCTCTGTCTATATCTACATCCTACTGGTTCGGTTTCTCTGGAGGACCCTAACACAGCCAGTGAAAAGACTTGACTCTGACACGCTTGTTAAAACTGAGCCTGTCTACACAGGAACAAGCTGGTTATCAACATAACTTCAGGTCATACTGATGGGAGGGACAATAATCCAAACACCAGGCACTTCCAGGTCTCTGCTCATTGTGCCACCGAGGTGGAAGACTGTGTTGAAATATTTCTCAGGACTCTCTTGCTACTGCGTGTCTGCATTTATCCCAACACTTCTTAAGGAGTTCTTAGAAGTGACAGCCAGGAAGAAAAAGTGCAAAAACAGAAGAGAGAAGTTGCCATAAAGAAATAATTATAAACAAAAGAGAAATTTAAAGACCATTTGTGGTCTCTCCATTCACGACAACTACTTTCTAATTCAGAGGGTACTGTTTTTACACACAGGCATCCTCTTGGTGTGGACCTTCCTAAGCCTAACTTAAACTTTTAGAAAGCTAATGAGGAAAATAGACTATACCTTATCCAATGCATACATAGCAAACACGGGCCCGTCATGAGCTTTCACTGTCTTTAGTAGGAGAATATCCTTCCAAATAAAAATATCTCCAGTAGCTGCTCCTGAGAACACCAGATCTTCCATTCGCCCATAAGAAACGCACATCATTGTTTCTAACTTTCCAACACTTCCAAAAATTCCTCTTTTAGAAGTGAAGCCCCCACCTGGAGTAGACCAAGAGTATTTATTACTTTTTGAAAAAGTGACACCTTCTATGGACATTTAGAATGACTATCTTCAGTGAAAAACCCAGTGTGTCTACATTATGTGTCTACATAAAGATGTATTAAAATGGCAGAAAACGTCATAACAAAAACATTATAAAAGGTTTTCTCCTTCACGCATTAATTCAGTGCTTGTTGAATCCCTACTTTGTGGCGGGCACAGTGGTTGACACTGCGGTATAAAGGTGAAAAGGAAGAGTTCCTGCCTGCAGGAACTTAAGGTCTGGTTGGGGAGAGAACGCGATATACATCTCTAACCAAGCTTCAGCGCAAGTTCTGTGCCAGCCAGAGGAAGGGGTGACTGAGTGCCCTGGGGAGCCAGGCAAGTCTTCCTGAATGCTGACCTAAGCAAGTGAAAACAGCAGTGGCTGTAATGTAAAATGTAAACATGTTTTATGTATGTTTTGCCTCGATTTTTATCACAGTGACTTTGGGGTGAGAAAAATGAATCACTGTGTAGAAGTACATCAGATTTGTTCCTTAAATGTTCACATTTCCCTCTACTTTCTTATTAGCACTGAGAAACCCAGACTCATTCCAGACAACTGTAGGCAGGCTGGCTCTCCAGACATGGTGGGTGCCATGACCCTTTCTTCAAAAGCAGAAGGCATTGGAACAGTAGTTTATTTATGTTTTGCCCAGTAAAAGATTGGGCTTGGTACCAAAGTTGATACTAAGAATTCAGAAACAGTCCCAATGAAAGGTCTGACCTATTAGTGAGAAAAACAAGATATCCTTCCATGTTTTGCCCTGCTTATTTACTCATCCTTATTATCAGCATTATAAACCACAAGTATTTATTTTGACCACTTACTGTGTGTACTGTGTGTCATATTTAATTCATGTGCTAAATGCAGTTATAAATAAAAGAACCCTCAAAATATTGAAAATTGTATTCATCCAACTAAAGTGATTATTTCCTGCTCAGTAGTCCAACATAATCACTGCTTTCAGAACGGATGACTGAATATACAAATAATTATTTTCACAGCAGAACATTTCTCAAAGCTTTCTAGATATTGATGAATATGCATGGCATCATATAGAGTGTTCTAAGCTTCACAGCTCAAACATTATTTGGGAGCAAACGTCTTTTAGGCATACTTTAATTTTAGATTGCAGAGATAGGCTAGGTAGTGGTGTTGGTTGTTGTTCTTTTTCCCAGCTGGAGTAAAATTTTCAACCACATAAAGGATAAACTCTAACAATAGTACCTGCTTGTTGCCAGAATTTGATGTGCTTGATCCCAACCGTAACCAGTCTGTCAACATGGTGTGGGTTACACTTTACCACAAATATCTTATCTTTATGTCCTCTGTAAGAGACAAATAGGGGAAAAATTCCAGTTTTGATGACAGCACTGCTAGAGAGTTTTATTAAAAACATGCATTTAGTCTAATTTTCATTAAGCACATCTAATAGGACAAGTAAATTAGAAGCCGATTTAAAATACACACGGGGCCTACACTAAAATAATGAGTTTTGGCTTTTCTTCGCATGTTTGAGCCCTTTCTTCTTACCCTACCATTGCTACCAAAATCTACTTAATTATGCTTTAAACAAATTAATGAAATATTTTAAATGGATCAGAATGTCTCCATAAGATAAAATTAATGCCACAACTATAGAATTGTAATTCTTGGGATACAGAGGTCTTGTATAAGAGGAGGGAGAAGATACTGTAAAAGTATTAATGAGAAGCTTCAAATGTAATATTCTTGCTGGGGAAGGCATAACTTTGGGTTAAACAGAGTTTCAGCTAGAAATGTATTCACAAGAAGCCGAAGCCCCTGGCTCACATCCATGGAGAGAGAAAGGCTGTCGTCTCTCGATTTCAGGCACTCAAGGATGCTGTGCATTCAGAAATGTAAGTTTATAACCCAGAGGCAGAAGGACAAATATAAAAGTGAGGACTGACTGTAGGCTGGAGCTGTAGACCAGCATTCCACGGTGCCAGGGCAATTTCTGGTTTAGAGTATAAAGTAATTACATTAGAATCTAAGGATTTACTGGTCTTAATGGACTATTTGATGGTCTTCTCTCGTATATAGGACCTAACTTTCATTATGTAAAAGAAAAGCAATTAACATAAAGAACATGACTGACTAGTCTCCCTTATGAATACAGATACAAAAATCTTAAATAAAATACTAGCAAAGAGAATCCAACAACATATTTAAAAAACAGTACATTATGACCAAATGCAGGGTGGTTAATTATTAATGAATCAAATAATACATCATATTAATACATGAGAAAATTATGTTATTTTCACAGATGCCAAAAAGGCATTTCGCAAAAAAAATCTAACAGTCACTTGTGATTAAAAAAGTACTCAACTAACACTCAATAAAGTAGGAATTAATGGATCTTTTAGAGTTATCTCTTAGACTTTTATATTTCCCTGCAGTTCTTGACTCTCAATGAGAAACCCAGATTCATTCAAGACCAATTATACACGGACTGGCTCTTCAGACGTTGTGTGCCATTATCCTTTTTTTTAAAAATAGAATGTGTTGGAACAGTACCTTATTCATGGTGTGTTTGTGTGTGTGTCTGTGAACTCGAAAGTCAGATTCTTACTTAATGTTATTCCCAATAAAGTCAGGAACAAGACTATCACCACTACCATTTAACACTGTACCAAACATATTACCTAATGCAATTAGACAAGGTCTAAAAAAACTAAAGGCACAGGAGCTGGAATGGAAGAGGTAAACTATTTCTTTTTGCAAATGATAATAATTATATGTCTAAAAAATTCAAAAGAAAATAACGTAAAAATAACTACAAATAAGATAATTTAGGAAAGTTGTAGTATATAAAATTAAATACAGAATCAATAACCTTAATATATACAATATCCAGCTGAAAAATATACTAGAAGAAAGGACTCTATTTATAAACAACAATAAAAATATCAAGGCATAGGGCTTCCCTGGTGGCGCAGTGGTTGAGAATCTGCCTGCTAATGCAGGGGACACAGGTTCGAGCCCTGGTCTGGGAGGATCCCACATGCCACGGAGCAACTAGGCCCGTGAGCCACAACTACTGAGCCTGCGCGTCTGGAGCCTGTGCTCCGCAACAAGAGAGGCCGCGATAGTGAGAGGCCCGTGCACCGCAATGAAGAGTGGCCCCCACTTGCCACAACTAGAGAAAGCCCTTGCACAGAAACGAAGACCCAACACAGCAAAAATAAATTAATTTTAAAAAAATCAAGGCATAAATTTAACAAGAACTGTGCACTATATGCAAATGAGTACAACAATCAAAAAACACCCCATATTTGTAAGATAGAAAAGTAGACTTAAAAAAATGGAAACACATTCCATGTTCTTGGGTTTGAAAACTCAATCATAAAGATGTTAATTCTCCTAGCTTTGCTTATAAATTCAACTTGATTCCAATAAAAAAGAGCATTTAGTGTCTGTTCTTTAATCTGGAGTTAGACACCTTGATTTTAAAGTGCTTACGGAAGAATAAAACAGCAGTAATGGCCAGGAAAAGTCTGAAAAAGAAAAGCAAAGTGGGAAGAGTAGCTCTCCTAGATATTAAAACAATTTATAAAGCCTTCATGATTAAAACAGTGTGGTATTGGTACACAAAGTGACTGACAAACCAATGGCAAAACAGAAAATCTAGAAAGAGACCCAATATTTAAATGTAGTAGGTAATAAAGACAGGTCTCAAATCAATGGGGGAAAAATTAATACTAAAAATAAATGGTGTATGTTACCAAAGGCTGGCAAGGATGTGGAGCAACAGGAATTCTCATTCATTGCTAGTGGGAATGCAAGATAGTACAGCTACTTTGGAAGCCATTATGGCAGTTTCTAACAAAACCAAACATGTTCTTACCATAAGATCCAGCAATGATGTTCCTTGGTATTTATCCAAAGGAGCTGAAAACTTACGTCCACACAAAAACCTGCACATAGATGCTTACAGCAGCTTTAATCATAATTGCCAAAACTTGGAAGCAACAAGCAACCAAGATGTTCTTCAGTAGGTGAATGGATTAAAAAAACTGGTACATCCAGACAACGGAGTATTATTCAGTGCTAAAAAGAAATGAGCTATCAAGCCATGAAGAGACATGGAGGAACTTTAAATGGATATTACTAAGTGAAGGAAGACAATCTGGAAAGGCTACATGCTGTATAATTCCAACTAAATGACATTCTGGAAAAGGCAGAACTATGGAGACAGTAAAAAGATTAGTGGTTTCCAGGACAGAGGGGAGGGAGGGACAAACAGCCAGAACACAAAGGGTTTTTAGGGCAGTGAATAGTGAAACCATTCTGCACGATACTATAATGGTGGATACATGTCATTATACACTTGTCAAAACGCATAGAATGTGCAACACCAAGAGTGAACCCTAATGTAAACTGTGGACTTTGAGTGATAATGATGTGTCAATGTAGCTTCATCTATTATAACAAATATACCACCCTGGTGCCAGGTGGGGATTTGAAGGTGGCTGGGAGAGTAGGTATACAGGAACTCTGTATTTTCTGCTCAATTCTGCTGTGAACTTAAACCTGTTCTAAAAAATAGTCTATATAAAAGGGAAAAGGAAAATGGTGTTTGGAACACCTTGACAGCCATATGGAGAAAGGATAAAATTGAATCTGTTCCTCATAAGAGATACTGGGATAGATTCCAAATGGTTTAGAGATCTAAATGTAAAGATGAAGCCATAGCAGATTAGAAGAAGTCACAGGTGATTTCCTTTTAACCAGAGGACAGGGAACACTTTCCTTAATCGGTCTCAAAATCTTGAAGTGGTAAAGATTGATAAATTTGACCACATAAAAATAAAAGCCTTTGCATGATGAAAAACATCATATCAAACTCAAAAGACAAATGACAAACTAGGGGAAATATCTGCAAGTTATAGACAACAAATATTATTAGCCCCTAATATTTAAAGGACTACTTCCTGTGTGAATTGTATTTCAGAGAAACCAAGTGGTTCATGAGAGAAAACTCTTATTTATAGAAGAATGCTAGCTAATATGAAGAATAAATAATAGAATTAGAAAATTATCATTTTCAATCCCTAATTAAGTAATCAATTCAGCCCACAGTTGTAAATGGATGCTACAAACATTAGATAATACATTGATGGGAAGCCTTCAATGGAAGGATGAGGCTGATAGTACCAGAACCCACAATGGAGCTGAGTATTACTAAGAGTAGGAGAACCAGACATTTGGGGCAGTGGCACACCATGGGGTGGACTGGAATTCCTGAGAAAGAGGAATTCCATCCCTGACATTGTTTAGAATTGCTGGCTCAGAAGAGTAATAAAAAGCAGATTGGCTTTTAGTTGGTTTTCTTATTCTTTAAAAAATTCCTACAGATAATAGAAGCCCTATTGCTTGCACCTGTCAAGTACTACTCCCACTGCCCCCACCATCTGGTATGCCACTGATTATGTTTCTTCTGATAGAGTGAAACATGAAGTCCATATCAGGTACTCTTGACTAGAAAATTGAACTTAGGAGAAAATATCTGCAAATCACATATCTGATAAGGGACTTATATTCAGAATAAATTTTTAGAAACCTTTATAACTCAGTAATAAAAAGACAAATAATCCTGTTAAAAATGAGCAAAATACTGATATCTAAATAGACATTTCTACAAAGAAGTTATACACATGGCCAGTAAACACATGAAAAGATGCTCAGTATCGTTAGCCACTGGGGAAATGAAAATCAAAACCTTAATAAGATATCACTTCATATCTACTAGGATGGCTATAATGAAGTGACAGACAATAATAGGTGTTGGCAAGTTATGTGGAGAAATTGGAATGTTCATTCCTTGCTGGTGGGAATGAAAAATAGTGCACCCGGGCTTCCCTGGTGGTGCAGTGGTTAAGAATCCGCCTGCCAATGCAGGGGACATGGGTTCGAGCCCTGATCCGGGAAGATCCCACATGCCGCGGGGCAACTGGGCCCGTGAGCCACAACTACTGAGCCTGTGCTCTGCAACAAGAGAGGCTGTGACAGTGAGAGGCCCGCGCACTGTGATGAAGAGTGGCCACCACTCGCTGCAACTAGAGAAAGCCCTCACACAGAAACGAAGACCCAACACAGCCAAAAAAAAAAAAAAAAAAAAGTGCACCCACTTTGAAATGTATCTTGGCAGTGCCTCAAAATGTTAAATACTAAGTTACTATATGACCCAGCAATTCTACTCCTAGGTATACACCTAAGAGAAATTAAACATATGTTTACTTAAAACCTTGCTCACAAATGTTCATAGCAGCATTATTCATAATAGCCAAAAGGAGGAAACAACCCAACTATCCATCAACTGATGAACAGATAAATGAGCTGTGGTAGGATCCACACAATAAAAAGGAATGAAATACTGATCCTTCTTATGACATAGATGAACCTTCAAATATTGGGTTGGCCAAAAAGTGCCTTCGGTTCTTAAGTAAAAATAAAAGACACATTCTTCATTTTCACCAAGAACTTTATTGAACAATGTATTCACCCTTTCGTTCCACTACCTTCTGCCATTTTTCAGACAACGTCATAATTCCATCTTCCCCAAACTTTTTATCATTTTGAGCAAAGAACTGTTCCAGATGTCTTTTACAGTTTTCCAGGGATTTGAAATTTTTTCCATTAAGAGAATTTTGTAAAGATCTAAGTAAATGGAAATCCGAAGGTGCAATGTCTGGTGAATACGGCGGATGAATCAGAACTTCCCAGCCAAACTGTAACTGTTTTTGCCTGGTCATCAAAGAAACATGCGTTTTTCTGTTGACTAATTCTGGATGCTTTTCGTCGAGTGCTGCTTTCAGTTGGTCTAATTGGGAGCAGTACTTAATGGAATTAATTGTTTGCTTTTCCAGAAGGAGCTCATAGTAGAGGAACTCCCAATCCCACCATATACACAACATCACCTTCTTTGGATGAAGACTGGCCTTTGGTGTGGTTGTGGTGGTTCATCTCGCTTGCCCCATGATCTCTTCCATTCCACATTATTGTACAGTATCTACTTTTCATCACCTGTCACAATTTGTTTTAAAAAACAGAACGTGTTCATTACGTTTAGGTAGAGACTCACATGCGGAAATATGGTCTAGAAGGCTTTTTTCGCTTAGTTTATGTGGAACCCAAACATCAAAGCGATTCACAAAACCAAGCTGGTGCAAATGATTTTCAACACTTGATTTGGATAATTTGAGTATGTCGGCTATTTTGGATATTTTGAGTATGTCAGCTATCTCCCGCGTGGTATAACGTTGATTGTTCTCAATTAATGTCTTGATTTGATCGCTACTGACTTCAACTGGTCTACCCAACCGTGGAGCAATGTCCAGTGAGAAATCTCCAGCATGAAACTTCGCAAACCACTTTTGACACATTTGATCAGTCACAGCACCTTCTTCATACACTGCACAAATCTTGTTTGGCATTTCGGTCCCGTTTTTACCTTTCTTGAAATAATAAAGCATAATGTGCCAAAAATGTTGTTTTCTTTCATCTTCAATATTAAAATGGCTACACAAAAATTCACCAATTTTGATAAGTCTTTTAAAATGCACGCTGATATGACAGCTGTCACATACAATCTAACAAAATTGCTTCGAATGAAGTTAAAGACAACTAACTGCTACTAGAGCCATCTTACGGAAAAATTCGAACGAACATTTTGGCCCACCCAATATTATGCTACATGAAAGAAGCCAGTCACAAAGGACCGCATGTGATTCCATTTATACGAAATGTCCAGAATACAAAAGTCCAGAGAGACTGAAAGTAGATTAGTGCTAATGAGTATGGGATTTCTTTTTGGGGTGGTGAAAGTGTTCTGAAATTAGATAGTGTTAATGATTGCACAACTCTGTAAATATGCTAAAAAAAATCAAATTATGCACTTTATTCATTTATTTTTATTATATAAGTTTCAAGTGTACAGCATTATAAGTTGACATCTGTATACACTACAAAGTGATTGAACTGTACACTTTAAAATGCGTGAATTGTATGGTATATGATTTAGCAATAATACTAGTATTAAGGAAAAAAAGCTGAATGTGAATCTAATCAAGCCTATGGATCTAACTACCATTTCTAGGAAATACAGGGAAATTCTTGATATGCTTTCATGAAGACCCAGTCAAGTTTAGAATGTGACACATTCTAGAGGTCAAATGACCCGGTTTCTCAAATGCATCCATGGCAAGAATAAGGTGGGAGGGGGACTGCTATAAAATAAAAGAGGCTTAAGGGAGATGACAATCAAACGTAATACATGGGCCCTGTTTGGATGCAGATTTGAACAAACCAACTCTCATATGTTTGATTTTAAATAGAGTAATAAATTAAAGAAAGAAATTACTGTTGCTTTAGTTAGTTGTGATAATGGAATGGTGGTTTTTAAAAATAAGTCTTTTCAGTTAGAAATGCCTAATGAAGTACATACTGGTCAAGTGACACAATGTCTTGAGTTTTCTTTAAAATTTTATAGCAAAAAAGAAAGTAAAAGTAAAAAATGAGGGGAGGGGGAAGAGCTTTGTATCATTTGTAGGATGTTGCAGCTGGGTGATGGGTATAAGGGAGTTCTTTATGCTATTTCCTCCGCTTGTGTGTAACTTTTAAAATTTCCATAATAAAAAGTTAAAAGAAAACTAAAGAAAGAACAGAGCAGCTCCATACCTATTATGTAGGCCTTACAGTGAAAGGCAGGGAAAGGAGGAGAAGCTGATTTTTGAACTTTCTCTCTTTGTTTCTTTGAAAGTCAAAAGTGAAGCTTGGACACCAGGGCCAAGATAGATCACTGAAAGTATCAGGAACAATTAGGACAGTGAGAAAAAGGTTTAGATAAAAGAGAAGAGAAAATGTGCTTAACATAAAGAGGAGAAGTGAACCAGATAACCATAAGAAAGATTAAACATCCAAAGATTTCTTGATTGGAGGAAAATCCCCACAGCTCCTAAATCATTAATATAAACTTTAGAGAGAAGACGCTAGAGAAAACTGAACTGAAAATTGAGAACAGATATCACAAATTACATCCCCTACACAGAAAAGAGCATTGTTTTGTTTGCTAGTGTCTATACAAGGTCAAACAATTAGATGGTTGGAAAAGTCTTTTTTGAGAGCACACTTTAGTTTTCACCTAATTTCTTGGTGTCATAAAAACACCAATGTTGTTTCTCTTGTAGCTAAAATTCTAAACTGACTAGTGATGGCACGTAAATGTTTAGTTAATGTCAACACCTAAATAAAGAACATTCTTTGAATACCTCTGTTATTTTTCCCTTTAGACACTTGTTAACTTTGTAGAGAAGTTGCCTACAACTGTGTGTGTGTATGTGTGTGTGTAAGAAAAACAAAATGAAAAGAGTTTCAGGTCCTACCCTGATGGAATAAGAATGTAGGAGAGTCCATACTGCTGCCCTAATACAGGACGATTCCTACGACCTGAGTCATAGGTAATTCACCACATAGGGCCACATTTTAAACTCTATCAGCAAGTACAGGGGAAAACGGAAGGAACGCTTCTCTTCTAGAAGCCAAGGGCAGCTGCACACCACGTGAGTTGGTTTCCCAATCTTCTATTCAAAACCCTCTCATTTGCATAGAGGCCCAGTCTCAGTGTATGTGATTTGGTTTTCTCCTTTTTTGTGAAGGTAGCCCACAAGTGAAAGACCGAATGAATGTTTGATTTATATCCCAGTTCTAAAAAAGATTTAAAATGGCTTACAATATAGAATAACATAGAATAAGCCAGGTAACATTGAGAAGAAGAAAGGAAAATGATACACCGGTGAGTGAAAAAAAAAAAAAAAGCAAGTTACAGAGCAGTATGCATAATACCCCACATATGAATAAAAATGGATAAAAATATTAGCAGAATATATACCAGAGAACATATGCTAAAATGTTAGCCATGGCTATGTCTGGGTAGTGGAATTATGAATCATTTTCATTTTCTTTTTGGTGATTTTCTGTGCTTTCTTTTTAATAATCATGTATTATTTTGAAAACAGAGGAAAAATTAAAAAAGGAAAGTGAGAAAGATCTCAATTTGGTATGCAGGAGACCTGACCATATTCACTAAATGTATGTAAGAGTAGGGACCTAAAATAGAACAAGCAGTGGAGCTAATACATACACTGAAGGTCTATGTACCTGCTCCATGCGGGCCTATGTTTTGTCCTTAAGCTTACTAGTAGCACAACTATTTCTCATTAACATTGAAGTAATCTTGTTATGCACCTTGATAACTGTACCTTTTGCTTAATATCCCCACTGTTCAAGCTTCTGAGATGAAGCTTGTCAATAATAATTAGCCATTGCCCCCCAGTCATGTTACTGGTGTGATGGAAATCTAAATAAAGGGACATAGAGGTGCCTGATTAATTATCTCATTGCTCTGCCCTGATTGACGCTGATATCAGGCTATTTCACTACTGCCCATAAGAGATTACTCTTGGTTATTACATAGGTTACTTGTATATTAGACTAAAATCTGAACAATCTTTAAAAGGAAAAAGAGACTAAAAAATTCATTTGTAATGGAGGGGACTGAAGTCATTCATGAAAATTAGCAAAGATCCAAAAAAACTGTGCAAAGAGATTGAATCAAGTCTCATCAAGATCTTGTAATAAGATCTTTATGGGCCAATTCCAAACATCTCTAATTTCTCTGAGCTGATAAAAACAGAGGTTCACTTAAACATGTTCCCAACTGAAGGGCGGCTTTTGAGTGCAGGGGGTCCCCGTTAGCCTTGGGCAGCAGCGGTACTGCCGGTGATGCCATCACAGCCATTGACTGTGACCCTCCCTCCATGGGGAAATCTCACATCCTGGGTGACGGGTGCTACTGCAGAACATTACCTGCCAGAACCACATGACCTGCGGGAAGCGGGTTTGTTGTTAAGCCTTGCTAGTGGCGATGCAGGCCATGACTGAGACACAGAAGTGCAGAGTGAGGGGTGTCACTGAATCAGCCATCTTCTAAGAGTAAATTAGACACTTGGAGGAGCTACACTGACTCCCGGAAGACAGGAAGGTCCCACAGGTAAAGTATTACTCCTTTTTCTTTGTCACTTCTTTCATGCCCCTGTTTTTAAAGTTTCTATCTACTTAAGCGCCTTAATCTCAGGCCATAAATAGAATTTTAATTTGTTTGGTTACTTATTTACATAAATATTTATGATAGATAATATTGTGTAAATATTATTTATTTATTATTTAAAAATCTAGTATTCATCCAAAGAACTTTAACAATCTCTGATACTCTTTGGATAGAGCAATGGTGAATGTTACAGTTGCAGAATTGGTCTCTGAAGACAACTCTGCCGGTGTCCCATTAGGGGAATGTGACATATGGCTTGGGAACAATCCTAAAAATAAACTGTATTATTAACATAATGGTGTTAAGTCGCTTTGTGTTAATTAAACAGAAGTAACACTACCAAACATATCAAATATATACTTCTAAAATATTAATAAATATTTCTTTCTTCCATTTCTATTACTGTTTCTGATATGTAACAGGTGAGCTACCCACATTTGCAGAGGGTTTTCTAGCAGGAAAATTGCGTTTCTGTTGCTTTTGAAATGCAGACGTGTGCTTTGCCTGAGATTATCTGTAATGCAGATGATATGTTATCAGAAATATTAAAATTCAGTACATTAATCTAGGAGGAAAGCAGACTTGCGATTAGAAGCTGAATCTGAGTATTAGCGGGAAGTGATATAACCGTGAGGAATACTAGATAGAGCAAAAGAAAAACCGCTCAGGTAGGCGGATTTATGAGCTGTCATTTGCTGCCAAGAAGTCCACCTCAGTAGCAGTCATCAGAAAAGCTCCTCTTTCTCTCCTAAGATGGTCAGCTGGAGTCCTCAAGCCTCCATTTGCTCCCCCTCTGAGTCTCCAGCAATCTATAGGTCTTCATTCATTAAATCAAATTGCCAAAAAACACTTTTTTCCTATATAATTTAAAATATCAATTTAAAAAGTGAATATTGGGGTTCAAAGGCATTAACTTAAAAATGATTTTATGGTGCCAGATAAAAAGGAAGTTGGTTTATGCAGGGAAGAACCAGTAGAGAGATAAACTGATAACATGCCTTGGGCAACAAATTGTATTGCTGGGCCTTGGTGGCCAACTATTTTGACCTCTGACTATGGCCGGGCAAACAGCTAAGACCAATGTAAGCAGGAGTGGAAAGCAGTGTTCAGACTTAGGGCTGATTCAGCAGGGAGGCAGGCTGGGGCAAGGGAGGACAGGTGGCCTATAAATAGCAGGTGGTCTTGGAAGGTCTATTTATAAGATGGGGAGATTAGGGCAACAATTTGCCTGCTTTGAAAGTGAGCGGCAGGTGCACACGCCAGGCCTCCTTTCCTGCATGCTGCAACCTCATGACAAGTGGAACTTCTGACTCCAGTGACATTGACAGTCCTTCACTAGATGCTAAGATAGTGGAAAAACAAGGGGCAAGGCACAAGTCTGAGGAAAGCTGCTTTCCTACTGCTGGGAAGAAGCTTTGATATAGAGAATGCATACATTACTAAAAGCAAAGTGATGAATAACTCTCTGGAAAGGATTTCAGAATTTTCCAATTGCCTGAAACAAACATTAATTCCTCTATGTCAGGTTTGTCACCATGAAATATTACAGTATGTTTTTACTTCGGTGTTAAGCTTTCTATGTGAACTTCATCTGAGTTTGAAGATGAAATCTTACCAGAAAATGCAAACTATTAACTTTTACTGCAGTGTGATCATTGGCAGGATGCCGTTAATACCTCGGCAGCTTCTTACCTGGTGGTGGCTATCTTTTCTCCCTTTTTCCAGTCCCAAAATACAATACTGTGAAAATCGTCTAAACCAACCGACACCAGACATTTTCCATCGGCTGTATGAAAACAACACAAATGTCAAATGACTCATTTCTCAATGAAAAACCACAACATTTTATATACTGTAAAAAGGAACAAGAAATTGATCTTAAGAATATTATTTAGGCTCAAATATGTTAGGAGAATAATACACTAAGGGGACCTCACTAAATGAAATGCATAACTACTAATAGTGGAGGTTCTCAATGTATAATAACTGGTTGCTGAATCAAATCGCTGACCCAACATTCCAATCTGAGACACAGGGCTGGGGGGAGCTTCTCAGGTAAGTCACCAAAACCTTGTCTATTTTGTGTCAGACAAATCTCATGACATTTACTAGAAGAGCCATTTAACTTTGTGACCCAGTCTATTGCGCTCTAAAAAAAAAACTGGTTCTGTTCAACCCTCCAAAATAAGAGCATTATAGAAACTAACTTGGAAAATTCTTTCAAAAGATGATTTTATAATTTAAAAAAAATCTTAATGTCTTAGTTTCCCTCTTTCAAATGTAATATGCTTGTTGTAGGACATTTAGAAGATACGGACAAAGGAAATTTAAAAATCATCCAAATTTCTAGGCCTACATCTGATATACATCCTATCAGTTTCTCTACCTAAACGTGCTTTGAAAAGACAAAACCAGGATCATAGTGAACATACTATTACATATTTTTTTACTTGTCATATGATGAACATTTTCCCTTAGTATTAAATATTATTTATAATACTATCAATAATTACTATAATTCGGACAGGTTGTTTTCCAAAATAAAATATATATATATGATATGTAATTGAATTTGAAATCAAAATAGTTAATTTGCTTTCTCATTTCAAGACAGAAGAAGAGGTACAGTCAGTAAGTCTTTCCTTTGCTGCCTCCTCACAAAGCTTCACAGGAGAAGCATCTCAGGTCAGCAGTTCCTCCCTAGCCTGGAGTGGGCTAGGAGACGGGTGGCCAAGCTCACCAAGGCTCAGTTTATTAGGGTGTATTCTCTGGTGACACACAGCCAATGGCCTTAGGGTAAAGAAACATGAGTATGTGATAAACCGTTTCTCCACGGCCCACTCAGGGTTTCAACTGGTATTTTCAAAGACAGCCCTGGGCTAGATGCCAAATTAGGGTTGCCAGGGAAAATGAAGGAGCCTAGTCAAATTGGAATTTCAGATAAGCAACGAATAATTTCTTAGTACAAGTATGTCTCTTACAATGTTATATTGCATGCAATTATATTGCATGGGACATACTTGTACTAAGAAATTATTTGTTGCTTATCTGAAATTCAAATTTAATTGGGCCTCCTGTATTTTTATTTGCTATATCTGGTGACCCTCCCCAAATGCTGGTTAACTAATGCCCAACCCTTGGGTGCCCTTACTTGTTCCAGAGACTCTCCCCTGACCAACTGGGAACGGTAGTCTGCTCCTTTTCTGGAGGAAAAAGGAGAGTAAGAGCCTGGCTTAACAAACCAAATCCTCCCCAATTCTCTACTACCACCAAGTATGAAGCAAGGATTTGAAAGTTACATTAACCCTTTCAAGCTCCTAGACTACAGTAGGTGAAGACATTAACACTTTGCCAAAGCCCTAAATCACCACCAGGTGAGTACTATAAACAAATGTGTCTTCTCAATCACTATATGTCCTTATGCTTAAATGTTACCAGGCTTTAAACTGTGCCCCATGTCTTTTCATGCATTTGGGAGAAGGGACTGGTTGATGACTTCCAATTCATTACCAGCAACATTACTTTTCCTGTACCTCTTGGTGTGGCCTGGTTATATTTCCATATTAGCATGTCTCTGTATTTGGTGATTTTATTTTTATTAGAGAGTTCTCTCTCCCTTTTTAGATCCTAAACTCTTATTTAAGACTTACAGTACTTGTATCACATTTCCAACATGATCCTCGCACTGAGATGGTTTTCAATGAATTCTGATGATACTGGTGACATCAGGAGGATGAGGGAGATAAAAATGGAATATGCCTACGGATGGTACAGAGGGAATGGGAATATTCTGTTATATAAAAATTTTAATCAAAAACACTGCACAGATATTCAGTGTCTTTTTTTGCATTTCTTAATTCTACATTTTGTTTTCTTTTGTAACCTGTGTAGCTATATTAGTATGTCTTTCTTAGAATGCAAACATCCACACATTTTAAATGATAGGTTTTTTTGTTTACATCTTTTGAAGAAGTCCTCAGGGTAAGTTGATTTTTTTTTTTTTTTTGCTTCTTTTTATTGGAATTTCTGCAAGGCCCCATCAGCTTGTCTTCCCAGTTATACCACCTTTCTACCCCAGTTTGTAACTATGAGTAGCAATGAAGCAGCAGAACAAATCTAGAGGTGCCTCAACAACCATAGCTCTTCTTTAGGATGGTGACTTTTTCTTGAATTCTGCAGGTGTGGGCAATTTCTACATACCACACAGTTTGGAGATATAATTGGCTACTTTAATTTTTTCTGAGTTTTTGTTTCCCCTCACAGAGGCTTGATCTGAGCTTTGAAAATCCATTGTTCCTTGACCATTTAGTTGGAGTTTCTGATTTTCAACCATATTTTTAGGGTTTAGGTAATGTCCTTTCAAATCTTTCCAGTCACAGTATGTATTAATTATGGATATTTTGTGACATAGTCCAGAAATAATTCTAAGGAGCTTAATGTCAACAGTAAAGGGCAAATTAGAAAGAGAAATATTTTACTCAGACAATTACAAGTTGTTCCTGTATTCAGGGCTCATAAAAAATGCATAGGTTTTTGGAACTGACACAATGAAATCACACTAGTCTTAGATGTGCCCTTGTGGAAATCAGTATTATTCAATGAAGGTTTTTAAAAATATGAGGATGATATTTAGGCTAGAAAATATTTATATCTGAACCTTTCTCTTTCTAATTGGTTTTCTGTTCATGTGGAAGCACTTTCCTGACTGCAAGTACAGAAGCAAAGACAGCTTCGTTTTCCCTGGACAGTGAAAATAAATCCGCAACAAGTTGCTCAATTAAGTGACACAATATAAATTCATTCCTTCTAGTTGACATAATTTAGAGGTATGGGTTGTTAGAAATGTTTTTGATTAAAAATGTCATCTTTTTTGTTTGCTTTGGAAGAGTGGCAAGATTAATCTAAATTCCTAGGTATAACTGCTTATCTGCTGTCTAGTTTTCCATCATTTGCCTGCTTTGTATTTCTATGACAATCTCTTTCTCTAATTTCTTTCTATTATTGGTAGGTCTCCACAACACCCCCCAAGATGAGCTGACGTGTAAGAGACAGGTGGGTGTGGAGATACGCTGAGGCACTCAGATGGGGCCACCAGCTAGGTAATAACCAATGTCGGTGTCCTGTTTACATGGTTAAACTGGGAAACCTAAATCATCTTCTCTCTCAGCATTTTGCTTGAACTCCTCACTTCACTGCAAGTATCCAAAAAGAAGAGATAGATACTCCTGCTCATGAAAGTGTTTGACTCAGGGCTGTTCTAGGAGAGGGGTCTCTTTTCACAAGGGTGCGGTTCCACGTGGCAGCCTCTATGCACCACCATGCCCACACCACATTTACACTGGAGAGTGGGCGTGGAGGCAGCTGGAGGCACTGGCCATCGGGTAGAAGGAGTGAGGAAGTAGGGGGGCACAATGAGTGGTCCAGGTACTACTCTCATGCTAAAAGTTCACACCAGCCCTGGTGGAGGGCAGGGCAGGAAAGGGCAGGAGGACTGAGAGGGAGAGCACAGCCGGCACAGCTTCCACCAGCTGACAGCCCCAGGCCTGGTGGCTTTCTCACGGGACTGAGAGCCAGGAGACCTGGGTCCTCGCTCTGGATCTGCCACTGTCTGACTTTTACCGCAGCCATACAACCAAACTCTCTGGATCTTCATTCTTGGCCTATAAAGTGGTGCAGGCATCTGTTTAAGACTAAAGCTATATCATTATAACACAAGGTACTACTATCAATATAAATTAAACCAAAGAGGCTTCAGGTCACACATTCAGTAGGGCCATAGAGACCACAAAGATCAGTCGACCACAGTTCATCTGCATGTAACGATACACGGTGATGGATCAAACACAGTACATACTTCCTTACTTTCTGAATAGTCCTTAATGTTAGCGCTTTCTCAAACTATCACCTAGCTTCCTTTCTGTCATTTATAAATTAACATCGTATTTCAACTCTGAGACAAAAATATAATTTTCCACAATCAAAAATACCACATTTGGGGCTTCCCTGGTGGCGCAGTGGTTGAGAGTCCACCTGCCGATGCAGGGGACACGGGTTCGTGCCCCGGTCCGGGAAGATCCCACATGCCGCGGAGCGGCTGGGCCCGTGAGCCATGGCCGCTGAGCCTGCGCGTCCGGAGCCTGTGCTCCGCAACGGAAGAGGCCACAGCAGTGAGAGGCCCGCGTACCGCAAAAAAACCCCAAAAAACAAAAAACAAAACCCCCCACATTTGCTGCATAAATGGGCGCTTCCTTAGTGACTATTATCTGGGGAATAGAGAATGTATTGTTAAAACTGAAATATCCTTTTTATGCAGAAAATATTTTATATCTGGGCATTTCTTTATTTGCCCAAAATGGGAATTAGAAGCAGTGACAGGATCAGCTTCTCAGCCTCTTCCAGAGGGCCTGGTTTCTCTATCCCGGCCAATGACATAAGGGGCTGCCTTACGAGGGGAAGATTTCTAAGTGCAGCTAATTTCTCGATCTTCCTTTTATAAAACTACTAAGCCCAGAAGAGACATAAGCTCTCAGAAATGCAGAGATCAAGTTACTGGGTACCAGCTTATTGCTACTAACTTGCCTCATAATCAATGTTTTTGATCAACATTCCTCTAATCTCTTCTCTAAAGGTATTCAGCATCAGTTGGTTCTTCTGATTTTCCTAAATTTAAAAACCAAAAATTTAATCAATTCTCTAGAAAAAATAATCTGATGATTATTGAATTCTATTTCTAGTATTCTAAATTTCCTGCCACTGCTTATACATTAATACACATACACACATTTCAGTTGAAATCAGTGAGTAGATATTTTGAGTTCTACTCTTTTTCTTAACTTAATACATAGAAATGTGTATGAAATACACATGGTCCACATACTTGTCATTTTGAATTATAACTTTTGTTAAACAGTGCCAAATTGTCTACTAGAATTATTGAGTCAATTTGCAAAGTTGCTGACAATATGAATATGAGAGTCTCCATAACCTAGTACACATTTAGGTTTTATTATTTTATTTAATGGGTATCTTACCACTCTTCTAGAACATACTTATTAATATAATTTTTATATTAAGTATACACATGTGTATCCACTAGCAAGTTAATTTAGGAAAAGAACACAGTTCAGCCATCAGGTAGAACTATTCAAATAAAAAAAAAAGCAGAAATCCATTCACATCTTTGGAATAGAATCTTATTTGAACTCAAATTATAGTTTCATTTTAGATTTTACTGCTTTATCAAGGATACATGGTACACTTATGAAAGCTGTATGTACATCAAACTCCTGGAAGTTTAGGACTTTGTATTCACCGTTTATCAGGTGCATTATCTGGGCCTTCAACTGGCAGGTGGTAGCCAAGTAATTCTCTCTTCCTTGCTACTCATGCCTATGTACCTCACATGCCCACCAGTGTAGAGTTTGAACAATTTAGCTTTGATTTTTACTAATTCAATAACCAAAGTATTGAATAACTTCTAATAGTGATATAACAACTCAGATTTGTACAGTAGTTTACAGCATATGAGAATAAGTGTGTGACACTCTCACACAAATCTGCACCATGTGATTGGTCAGAGAATAAAGATAACTTTCATCCAAAAATGGTTTACAATGTGAAGATCTAGTAGCAGTAGTGAAAGGCAAGAGAGTGCATTAAGCAAAACTTCATTCATTCATTCACGTTTTTGGAGTAGCTTCTGTGTCTCTACAGCATGTGCAGTGGGGAACAGAGAGATGGGCTAGATGAGTACTTTACTGTCTGAGAAGGGCATAGGAGCTGCTAAGACACATAACTACTGAACCACATAGACTCTAACAGGTACCACAAGAACAATGACAACAAATGGGCTAAGGGATACAAAAGAAGGGACAGGACATTTCTCCCTGGAAGAATGGAAGAGAAAACTTTGAGCTTGGTCTTAAAGGATGGTTGGACTTGAACAGACACATGGGAACAGCATGAGCAAAGGAACACAGGCAAAAAGAAGGACAGGAGTGCATTTAGGCTCTACAGTTAGGTAGATGGAAAGGAGCATGAGTGGGTTAGTGGGTGAAAACACTGCAGAGGAAGGTTGAGGCCAGATCATAGAAGGCCATGAATGTCCAACCACGGGCTCAGCCCTGAGTCAGTCAACCAGGGGGAGTCCATGTGGTAGCAATGTAATTGCACTTCCAGAAGACTCCAGAAATGGGCAGGATGGATTGGACAAAGTGGGGATGGAATCAGAGACCAGCATAACCACCATGCACAGACAAGAGGAAGTTCGGGCCTGAACAAAGAGAGTAGAGAGGGAGGTACATAAGAGAGAGACTGGGGTTGTGAAATGGAATTTAACAACCAATATTATACACATGGCACATATTAAACATTTGAATGGAATTTAGAAAAAGGAAATTACAGAAATTACAGAATCAGTTTTCTGTAGAAAGTTTAGAAATTTTTTCTACAGATCTAATATCTACATTGGGGTTATTAAAAATTTCTAGGTTAAAAACACCTTTTGCGATAGGCCCTCATTCTTCAATTCTAGCATAAAGAAATGGTTTTATTCTAAAGAAAATTATATTTATAAGTTAGTATTTTTTTAATAGCACAGTGTTAAAATTTTAAATTAAGGAGATGGAAACTTCAGTTCTATTTTTTCAATATGAAATTTTATTTCCAAAACACCAGTGTTGTAAAGTGGACCTTTGCAGAGAATTTGCACCCCTCGCTCTAGTTCTTTACATTTTAAATCACAGGTGCTGTGTTCCCACTTATTTGGAGAGATGAAACTGATGTTCTGAGTCACTGCCAGACATTTGCAACTAAGTCTTTCAATGGTAACAGCTGCTCTGGATTTCAAGTCTCTCAAGCAAATGCAGAACACAGTGTGAGCTCTGGGTAATGAGTTGGGAGAGAGAAAATGAGGAAGATGAGGAAAGGAGGTGTGATCATATTCACACATCTGATTTCCAGTCTAAGACTGGGTAGCTGACACACGAAGGGCTTACCTCCTTACAAGCAGGACTAAACTAAATAAAAGGATTTTTTTTTAAAAAAAAACAAACCCAAAGTAAATATGGAAGCATCTGTCAATGACTCCAGTGGCAAACTGGTGCTTACCTGAAAAATCGAGCGCACACACTCCTCTCTGATGTTGTCCTTTCAACAGTGACAAACATTTTAGAGTCTGCGTGTCCCACACATGAATAGCAGCATCTCTCCCAACCTGAAATTACAGGATGAGTGTTATTATCTAATTATAAATTATAATAAGAATGATTTTGTTCCTTAGAGTCAAGTGCCACTCAGAAATCAAAACCCACACATTTGGAGAGCAGGAAGACCCTGGGAAATCATCTGGTCCAACTCCACCGTTTTCCAGATGAGGAAACTGAGGCACAGGGTCTAAGGGTCTTATTCTGGCATCAAGGTGGGTGCCAGCAGAATCTAACCTGGTACATGGCTCCCAGTTAAGGGATATTTAAAACTCTAGTTCAAACGTCTACTGTGCTTTGTTTTTGTCAGTTAGTTCTACCCTCCCCTTCTGCCTTCTCAACTCCACACATGATTCCACTCAGCTGTATGTTTTCATGGCACTATCCTCAGAGTTCTTTTACCCACCTCAATTATTTACCCACCTCAAGAAGGCCTGGCCCTACTTCTCCCCCTGGGAAATGAAAGTTTCATGGCTTAACTCTCTGTCATTAAGGTGGCTTCTCCTCAAGGGGACACAAGCTTCTGTCATACCAATTCCCAACAACAGAGAAAACTGTAATACTAAAGTGGTTTTCCTCACTTATAATGCATAGGGGGAAAAAACCTTCTGGGTATGATGACTCTAAAAGGGAAAATGGGACATAAAGCCACGTACATAACTGAGCAGAGTCTGGCCAACTCCTACACTGGCCTGTGGAGGCCCAGTTACCCCTGGAGTGGCTACTGGCATACTGGTCTGCCTCCCAATTACAGTATAGAGTGTGGTAGCTCCTCAGGGGTTTATGTAAAGAACCAATCTCTGTTTTTTCTTTCAAAGGAAGACTATTAAACACCTATGAATCAAGCATCTTCTGTTTCTAAGAAAGACAATAAAGGGGGAGGGGGCAGGAAAGAGTGAAAAGGCAAAGTAGTGATCAATTACTTATAAAACTTAATGTCAGAATAGATGGTCTAATTTGCAGTTGGAGGAGCAGCAAACCAGTGTTTCAATTAACGGCTCTTCCATTTTGGAGGACTGTAATCCTTTTACAAATATAAGAGCTACGAACTCTTCTCCCCCCAAATGCACATTTCTTGGGGTTGACTCCCGTCAGGCCCTCAGTTTCATCCATGGATCTCATGAACATCAGGCTATAAACCCTGTTCAAACACTTCTACCTCCTGTATGTCAAGTCTCAGAAATAGTTCGTTGTCTCATGTTAATCTTTGACCCTCATACCAGTAGTTTTTCTTGGAATTTGCCACTTAGATGTTGAGGATCAGGTGAAGTATTACCTACAGTTAAAAGCCCATGATAAAACTGAACAAAAATGTAATCTATATATTGGTAGAAAAGAGCACAACACTGAAAATACTGTTGACAATATTATTGCTTTACCAGCAAGACAATAAATCTGAGTTTAACAGATTCTCTGTTTGCTGAGTTTACTTCTATCCCCCTCCTTTTCCACACAAAATGATTGACCACAGGGCTCTATTTTGAGCAGCTTTTCAATTATAGACTCAATCCAAAGTTTGGCATTCCAAAATGGTTCATATAAAGTTTAGTTTTTTTGAAGGTTAAAATATAATAAACTAGCCAAAGTTCATATGACTTTAAGTTTTACAAAAATAACTATACACTGGATATTATAGTAGTATTAAAAGATGGTTCATTCAATAAACATTTATTGAGTACCTAGGATATACTAAGTTCTGGGTAAACAGTAATGAGGAAAATATATTAAGACTTCATGGAATTTACAATACTCTAGTTTTACCTAATCCTATTCATAGATCTCATCATGTTAGGATAAGAATCCCTCAAAGTCTTCCCAAAAGTGCTGGAATGTATTGGTTGACTCTCCCACCATCATGAAATGATCCAGCATTCACTGCACTTTCAGCTTCCTGTCTTATGTTTATTTCTACCAAGTACTTCTTGAATTTCTCATATGTAAACTGAATTCAAAATTAAATCCTCTCTCTCTTTGGCTAAACTCCCATCTTACAGGAAAGATATATACCTGCCCAGTGGCCACATAGTCCTTCACTGGATGGATGGTCAGGCTGAGAATGTCATCATCGTGTCCCAGGTACAGCCTCTGGGAGTGTTGTTGCCTATTGTACACGACAGCAACTGCAGCAATGTGATAGACCACTTCTCCAGCTTGTGTGTAGAACAGATTGTTTCTACAATCGTAGCCTCTATAGCTGAAGCACAGGTCCAAGAAATGCACAGTAGTTGAACGCAACAGTGAATGAACAGAGCAGAAGTTGTGAGAAGATAAAGTTAACATGTTAATATGGACAAGGACAAGCAGAACCCAGGTGTCTCCACAGCTGCCTAGGACAGTGATCTTGAATGGGGGTATGAGGACCTCTGAGGGCATGTGATGACTTTCTAAGGGGCAAATGGACACTGATAATTTTAACAGAATCTATTTCCAGATCCTCAGGTGCTATATGTGCTTTCTCTTAAAACTGACTAGTCTGGGAACACACCTGTGATGAGGTACTGGTTTTCCTTTCCCACCTCCCCTTTCCTAATCACCTTCCTCCCAATTTAGGAAGTCATTCCTGTCATCCATTGCGAATCTTACTATGGTATATTACCCTGGAATGTCAAACCTTCCAGGGACACCAAAACAAATACAAGTGTGGATGGATGTTGAAAGTGAATAACTCTAACAACTGGGTAAGAAATCCTTTTGCAAGTCAAGTGACTTCCAATTCTTTGCTTTTAACAAATTTGAACAGTGATTTAACTGAATTGTTAGCTGATGGATCATTAAACTACATTTTTGTGTGACATATCAAAATCATGACATATTTTTGGCCTATAACAAAGAGGAGTTTAAAGAATTGATCACCATTGTTGTGATAAAACTGTCTCTATTCTCATCTACTTAAGTAGCTAGATATGAATAACCTTTCTTAGTGCTTACATTAAAAAGTGAAAAACTGGAATAGATTCAATGCTAAACTGTTACCCTCTAGCAATAAGAAATATATATGCACATATATCTGAACTCATTGAAAAAATTCTATCTTATTAAAAGAATTTTTCCAATAAAATTATTTGCTTAATAACTATCAGAATTTGTACTATATTTATGTTGATTTGGCCAGCTATTTATTACTAATAGTTATAACAATAATTAAATCCAGAAAAAAATTGTTAATGCTTAGAGTAGCACTGTCCAACAGAACTATTATGTGAGTCACAAGGTAATTGAAAAATTTTCTAATTGTCACATTAAAAAAAAAAGAAACAGATGAAACTTATCTTAAGAACATTTAACCCATTATGTCCAAAATATTATCATGTCCACATATAATCAATATAAAACATTTTAATGAGGTAAATTTCTTTTTCATGCTAAGCCTTCAAACTCTGGTGTGCGTTTTCCACATACAGCACGGTTAGACCAGCCACATTTCAAGTGATCATTGGCTACAAGTAGATATCGTACCAGACAGCACAGAGTTAGAGTCTTATGGTCACAGGGAATTAAATTTAAATTGAAAATATAGGGCTTCCCTGGTGGTGCAGTGGTTGAGTGTCCGCCTGCCGATGCAGGGGACACGGGTTTGTGCCCCGGTCTGGGAAGATCCCACATGCCGCGGAGCGGCTGGGCCCGTGAGCCATGGCCGCTGAGCCTGCACGTCCGGAGCCTGTGCTCCGCAACGGGAGAGGCCACAACAGTGAGAGGCCCACATACCGCCAAAAAAAAAAAAAAAGAGTAAATTGAAAATATAGATATATTTTTTCCTTGTTGAAGTTATGACAGGGTAATCAATAAAAGACTTACAAGCATAAAAATATTATATTAGGGTAAAATTCTGTGGGAGAAGTGGAATAGAAATATGAGTTCATGTATTTGTTATATTGATGATAATGGGAATCAAATATCTATGGCATTTGGGTTCCACTGGAGCCATCTAAATAAATAATGTGAGTATTTATAAAACACAAGATATATTCTTCACAACCATTTAAGCTTAGGTTGAAAAATCTTAGATGTCAACTTAAAGTGTGGAAGGTTGTACATGATTTTCAAAATTCAAAATTATTTGGGTACACGTGAACAAAAGTATTTGAAGGAAATATTGTCCTGGGAAAGCCAGCTGAATAGAGCAGGAGTTATGGGATAAAGGAAGCAGAGATGGAGAGAATGAAATGAAATAACAATGAGTGGCAGTAACACATGCAACACGAAAGTACATGAAGTGTGAAAAATCTAGATACACACACTGAGATGGCCATAGAACACTGAGAAAACTGGACAGAGAATCGTGGTTAAAATATTAACTGCAGGTAAGTGCACACTGGAGAGAAGAGCCAGACTGAACTGGGGTAGCACTGAGAAGAAGGATGACAAGGTGATAAGGCTGGTGACAGGCCACCCACCCATGTATGAACTGGAGTTTCAAGCTGTCCTCAGGAGCCTTTTCTCGTTTGAGGAAGGACACTGCATGGTTTTTCTCTTTACTTTGTTGCTTTAGCTGAGGTAGATCTTCCTTGTAAACCTTCAAGCATAAAAGAAACATTTGGTTAGAGACTCTTCAGGTTTCAAATATATTAATGTCTTGACATTCTCAGGAAATCTTTAATTGCAGGAACTCAAGTTTTTGAAAACATAAGAAGCTAAAAATGGTCACAAGAGACAAAGAAGAGCATTATATAATGATAAAGGGGTCAACTCATCAAGAAGATATAACAATGGTAAATATTTATGCACCCGACATCAGACCATCTAAATATACAAAGCATATATTAACAACTAAAAGAAGAAATAAATATCAATACAATAATAGCTGGGAACTGTAAAACCCCACTCCCAACAATGGATTGATCATCCAGACAGAGAATCAATAATGAAACAGCAGATTTGAACAATACTACAGGCCAAATATCCTAACAAATACAGAACATTTCATCTATCAGCAGCAGAACATACATTATTCTCAAACACACAAGGAACATTTTCTAGGACAGATCATGTTAGACCACAAAACAAGGCTCAATAAATTTAAGAAGATTGAAATTATATCAAGTATATTTTCTGACCACTATAGTATGACACTAGAAATAAGTAACAGGAAGAAAGCTGGGAAAGTCACAAATATGCAGAAATCAACACACTCCTCAACAACTAATGGATCAAAGAAGAAATCAAAAAGGAAATTTTAAAAAATCTTGACACAAATGAAAATGGAAATGCAACATACCAGAACTTACAGGATACAGCAAAAGCATTTCTCAGGGGAAATTTTGTAGCTAATAAACATATACATTAAGGAAAAAGAAAGATCTCAGATAAAGAACTTAATATTGTACCTCAAGGAACTAGAAAAAAAAGTTTGGACTTAGTTTGGACACTAGTTGGACACTAAGTCCAAAGTTAGCAGAAGAAAGGAAGTATTAGAGATTAGCGCAGAAATACATGAAATAGAGAATAGGAAAACAATAGAAAAGATTAACAAAACTAAGAGTTGGTTCTTTGAAAGGACAAACAAAATTGAGAACATTAAGACATGAGATTGAATTTTACTTTTTTCTAATGAACACTAACTAAATTGAAATATCTTTTAAATCATTGGGATTTAAAAGAATTAAAAAAAAATTTTGCTATTATGTTTCTAAATCAATTTATATCCAGAAAATATATTACTTTTCTGATAAATAAGAAAGGAAATTAGTAAATAAAATTATCAATAAAATATAATTTAAATATTTTGTTATAATTTCTTCTAAGGCAAGAAATCTCTTGATGATTCAGAAATGTGTAAAATGTGGGCCACATGAATCATGGTGATCACTCTTTGGAATTATCTTTCTTTCATGACCTCATGAATCTTTCAGATCAGACTCTGGGATACAGAGCAAAGCTTTTGGTCTAACCTAGGACCTAAAATGTGCTGCTGACTGAGAGAACATTCTCGATAATTTAAATGTAGATAAAATCATGTAGCTAAAATTTTGTCTATCATGTATTTAGGCCCTACTATCAAGAGATATAAATTTAACACATTTAAATGAAATACAATTCATAATTTCTCATCTTCATATAGGAAAGTTTTCATTCAATCAAACTGCATTACAAAAAATCATGAAAATATTATAATGAAGTTCATATTTAGGATTTGACCAAAAATCGTTTAAAAAAAACGGAAGTCAGGAGATATCTCACTATTGCCTTGTCTATTACGGATGCAGTGATCACTACTGCCTTGTCTATTACAGATGCAGTGAACTAAGCTTTTAAAATCTAATGATAATTATTCATCTGAATTCATGATGCTTTCATCAGCTCATCAACTACTTTAGAGAACTGAATTCTAGTCTTGGCATTTCTACTGCTTATTTGAACAAGTCTCATAACCTCTGTGGGCCTCAAAGTCCCATCTGTAGAACAGACTCCCTGCTCAGGAACAACTCAGGAATCAAATATAGACAACATGAATTAAATAATCTAGGTGAAAACTTTAGAAAGTAAGGTATCACGGAGAATATATAAATCCTAGGCATGAATTTCAATTGAGTCATTCCTTTTCGTTCTTTTACTAGCACTATTTTTATCAAATAGAAACATCCCAATTAAAAAAATTGTATTTCTTTTTTCCCTAAATTGTATGTTTATTTTGCTTAAATTCCATTTCCCCTTGATATTAAGGTATAATATTTGCATATTAATAATTTCCTTTCAAGTCTTTATATTTAGTAGTTTTATAGCATAATATATTGTACCAATACACAGTCAAACCGATTTAGTCCTGAAGTTAACCTAAACCATCAGTTGGACTACTTTTGTACTAATCTAATTTTTCAAATACTGAATCAGTGAGTGACAATTATGGGTTGGGAAAAAAAGTCATCATCTGAAAAGCTGTACATTCAGAGTTTACGTAGAGGCAAAGCCAAGTAGCACATACCATGCGCGCTTTGGAGAGAAGCCCAGATCCACTACAGGCAATGTGGATGTGGGCAAAGTACTCAGCCTCTCAGGGGTTACTGTGGGGTTGGATTCGGTGTATGTAAAGCACAGGATGTGGCCCCATAGAGACACTTGATACATGGCAGCTGCCATAGGCCTATGTGGTAAGTTTCCATGGGGCAACACTGACGGTTGCTGTGTCTGAAATCTGAAATCTTATTCACTCCATGTTCACGTATGGAATCTGTTTCACATACCTCTGTTAAATGACAAGGAAGAAAATAGAACCCCTAGGGTTATCACCATTAAGAAGGTGATACCTGTCCAGATTCCAATGAAGGATTACGTGCTTTAATACACACAATTTAGTGCTAAAATTAAATGTCTATTTTCAAAAAATTTGGTTGTAATTGTTCAACTTTTCTACTAAAGATGATTTCTGACTGGAAGGATAATGTGCATTGTATTTGGGCTTTTACTTTAATTAAATGGATAACGGTCTCCATAAGTTAAGAGAGAAATGAGGACAACAGCTCATTTGCAAACTACCATGCCTCCAGGGATACCTATTCTATAAAGAAAACACATGCTTTAATGATCTGCTAAGAAAATGAAAAATCTTGTAACTTACTTGCACATTTTTCTGTAAAAAATATTTTAAAGTTTTAGCTGCCAGGAAGGCAGAAAACCCAAACTGTCATGGGTTCCATTTTGAAAATTTGCTACTACCTCTACTTAAAAATTTTTTACTGATATGATACAGTAAATGCCTTATTTCAAATCTGTACTTAAAGATAAGAAGTAGGCAATTTTCCTAATTCTTTTCTTGATTTTCTTCTGCCTAAGCACTAACCAATTTTAGTGCAATGTCCAAATTCAGTGAGATCGAGATTTGGGGTTATAAGGCATTTGTCATGGGGCTCTCTGTTTACTGACCTGGCGATCATAATTGATTTGAGTTTCTTGCTCAATATCAGAGTCCAACTCCGGCACGTCAGATAAATCCGAATCAGATTCTTCACTATAGGAATTGGAGCCACCTTCTGCAGAAACACCCAGTGAGAAACAAGCAGAAATTCTGAGACTCTAAATGGCTAAAACTTTTATTTAAAATTTTTTTCTCTCCTATTGAGGTCAATAAAAATAACTACACCATAGTTTTCATTTGTTGTAGATTCTTAAAACATCTTTTTTTCCCATCTTTTTGTTAAGTTCACCATACCTCTAACCCCCTTTTCAGGAGTATTACCAGACTAGGATAACTCCTCCCACTATTTCCACACTTCTATTAGATAACAGATCTTTGGGTTTTAAATCTTGCTTTGAAAGGGAAAAAAAGGGGGTGGGGGGGGGCTAGGTCTTCCCAAGGAGAAGGCTGGGACAGAAGGAGATCCAACCACTCAGTTCAGTAAAGACCCTCATTAGCCTGTTAACATGTCCACCCATGCTGGTAATTGCCATGGTCAAAACTGCTGCAGAACCCCTCCCAATAAGAACATCTCTTCACATATTACATGATCATTCCTGCCAACATCACAGTAAATTAAAGGACTATACACATCCATTGAACTGGAACACAGTGGCCCTGATTGTGGACCATTCTCTGAATGCCGTTCAGGAGGCAACTTCTATTCCAAATGTTACCTTGTCACCTGACCCAGCAGACCCACCACCTGTTAGAATCGTCCTAAGGAGGCTGAGATGTATCTGTTTGGGTTATTCTCAAAAGTTAATTCTTCATGTAAACCTTAGACCTTCAACTTGCATTTGGTATAAGCAAAATCCTTTGAAGAAAATTATCCAACTGACCCATACTCAATTGGCCCATATCTCAAAAGTTTTTCTGTTCTTTTTTTTTTAATGTTAAATTTATTGTAGGAATGAATTTTTCAAAACAGCTTTAACTCTTTACCTTCAGAAGAGATGTTAGACCATTCTTTGAAATTTTTATTGAAAAATAAATAGATGTTGAAAAATTATTACTGGTTTTACCCTGGGGTGCTGTTTCCAGCAGGCCATTGCTGACACCTTCTGGAATAAATCTCCACTGGAAAACCGAGTGGTCAGCCCCTCCTGTGCTTAATACCCACTGAAAGTCATGAGACCAGCGGACGTTTGTGACATGTGCAGAATGACCCACATACTTTCTAAATTTGGCTCCTGAAAAGATATTTTTGAGGAGAATATTAGTTGTGCAAAAAATAGAATTTGTTGGTTAAAAAATTACATTCTATTCATGTTGAGAAGTAAAAGCTTTAAATATATTAGAAAATATAATTTCAATCTTATATATAATAACAAACAATCAAATGCTCCAAAAGATATCTCAATCATTCCAGCATGGATTAAGCTAAAACTTGGTCTTAAAATTTAAGCCCTGTGTCTAAAGACACATCTGAACCTGTTCCAAATAACACCTACTGCTTCACTGATTCTGAAAATAAATGCAAAAGAATGAATATCTTACACATTGTTTAAATACAAGATGCAACAGGCAATCCTTTAACTGGGAAATGGAAAATACTTCTGTGGCGGGGCGGGGGGAGTAAAATTGTTGTTTGGGGTCATGTAGATGTAGAGTTGGGAGAATGAATTTTGTTTCTCTTAAATTGATTGCTTTACTCAGTAAACACCATCCCCAGGTAGTGAATGCAACAGAAAAGCTATGTGAACTTATATTTGTGGTTGAATAACTGCAGCAAAGTCTCCAGTGTATGGTGAGTAGATAGAAGCATAAAGGCACTCATGGAAATAAGCAAGATCCATCTTCTCATGTGGAGGCCTAGGACCCCAAAGACTATGAGAGATTTCTGGGGCCAACAAGCACACCATCCCTCCTTCAGAAATACTTCTACCTATTACAGCCCCTCTAAGCGAAATCTCTTTAACGGGGGAAAAGGCCATCTCTTCAACTATCACATGTTTAAAATTTAAATACCCACTGGAGAGGTAATGATTTAAATTTATATGTAGGCGAAAATGACTGCCACATGTCCCATCCCTGAGAGCATGTTCTGACCAGGTGAGGTTTTATTATATCAAGCCTTCCAAAAAAGACAGGGAGAATGCTGCCACAGAAGGGGAAAGGAAGGACTTGAGTCTCAAAAGCAACCATGCCCATTTCAAAGAGTTTCCTAAATCAGTTTTGGTAATTTAATAAAGTCAAACAGATTCCAACTCTGGTCAGCTGGAAATGCTGGCTGATGATAATTCAATAATTATGAAGTAAATATATATTCTTCCCATATCTCTATAGATCTTTGGGCTATTCTTTGCTGTCCTGACCTTTAGATCCTCCTCAGAGATGATTTAACCCATCTCTTTGTGATTGTTTAAAAAATGTCCACAATTCTAAAAAAATGTTAAACTCATAAAAGCACATGGTAGATTTGCAGTTATCAGGGACCTAGGGGGAAATGGGGAGATGCTGGTCAAAGATACACTTTCAGTTATAAGATGAATAAGTTCTGGGGATCTAACGTACACCATGGTGACTGTAGTTAATAATACCGTATTGTATATTTGAAAGTTGCCAAGAGAGTAGACCTTAAATGTTCTCACTACACACATACACATACATACACACACACACACACACACACACAGGATAACTAACTGAGGTGATGGATATGTTAACTAACTTTAAGGTAGTAATCATTTCACAACATATACACATATATGAAATCACCATGTTGTATACTTTAAACTTACACAATATTATTTGTCAATTTTATCTCAGTAAAGCTGGAAAAAATATGTCCACAAATTATTTGATACAAATCAAAACAGAGTATCTCAAAAGTGAAGGTATGTGACATCCAAGAGGAGGTTATAAAAGGCAGTACAGATGCCTCCTTGCTCTTTCTTGGATCTCTAGATACCATGTGATAAGGACACTCAAGCAGCCTATGGAGAGGCTCACATGGCAAGGAACTGAGGCCTCCAGCCAAGAGCCAGGTGAGTGAGCATCTTGGAAGTGGATCTTTGGCCTCAGTCTAGCCTTCAGATGACTGCAGCTTCATGAGAGACCTGGAGCTAGAATCAGCTGGCTAAGCTGCTCCTGAATTCCTGACCCCCCAAAACTGAGATAATAAATGATTATTGATTTAAGCTGCTAAATTTGGGAGGGAGGGGAATTTGTTTTACAGCAATAGCTAGCTCATACACCATTAGGAGGCTGGAACTAGAACCTGCAAAAGCATTAGTGTCATCAATATTCAGGCCTTATCTCGCTGATCATTCTTCCTTTCTCTCCCTCACTTGCTCTACTCTAGGCTCACTGGTCTTTTTGCATGCCAGGCCCTCTTCTGCCTCTAGGCTTTTGCACTTGTGTTCCCTCAGTCTGGAATGCTCTTTCCCTGCATCTCTGAATGGCTGGTTCTCTTATCTCCTTCAGTTTTCTAGTCAAATGAAACTATCAGTGAGCCCTGCTTTGACCATCCTACTTAAAACAGCAATACTACACTGCCCGACCTGAGCACTCTTTACTCCCATTGTTTGCTTTATTTTTCATCACAGCACTTCTCACCATCAGATGTGTTTATATTGTCTTGTTTATTGACTAGGTCCCCTCAGTAGAACAAGAGCTCCAGGGACTTGTGCTTGTTTTATTCATTGACATATCTCCAGCCTCTAGAATAGCACTTAAATATTTACTGACTAAATGAAGGCCACATCCATCTCTTCCAAGGTTTTCCTTAGGACAATGAGTGACTCTACAAGGCCTCCCTTTATTCTCTGGACCCTAAGGAAGGCTCAGCCCTCAGCCTTCATCTCCTCTCTATTGATTCTTTCTCCTTGGCTTTAAATACTGTTGATACTCCCTCAGCTGCCAAACATTCATCTCCAACCCTGAACTCTCCCAAGAGTGTTGACAGCTTGTGTGCTATGCCCACTTGGATGTCTAACAGGCGCCTCAAACTTATCACAGAAAAACCAGGAGTTTCCCCTTCCCCTCCTACTCTGTTACCACCATGAAACACACACACACACACACACACACACACACACAAAACCTTTTCCTTTCTCATTTTCCCATCTCTATAGATGGTGCTACCATCCACCCCATTGCTCAAACCTAAAACTTAGGAGTCTTCCTCAATTCCTCTCTTTCCCTCTATTCCCACACCCAATCCATCAGCAAGACCTTCAGCTCTACCTTGACACTGTTTCCTAATCTCAACCATCTCTCTTCAGGTCTGTTCCTGACACCTTTGTCCAAGTCACATCATCTTTTACCCAGGCTCTTGCAATAATCTCTCTACTTGAAGCCTCCCCTTCTCTATTCCATCCCACACAATATCAAAGTGGTATTTTAAAAACTTAAATTGCTCATGTCACTCTTCCATTTAAAACCCTCAACAGTTTTCCACTGCACTTAGAATAAGACCCACGTTTCTAGCAGTTGCTTCAAGGCCCTTCATGCCTGGCCCCTACTGCCCTTCCAGCCTTGGAGTGCACAGCTCTCCCCTCGTTCATCATGCTCTAGACACACTGACCTTTCTGTTCCTGCATCAAGCTCATCCAAGCGCTGCTGAAGGCCAGCACTTTCCCCTCCAAGGTCTAGGGTTTCTGCAACTCAAGTCTTACAGTATCCAGGACACTTCTCATAGGAGGTAGTTGTTCAAGGATTGTGTGTGTGTGTGTGTGTGTGTGTGTGTGTGAAGGATTAATGGAATGGCAGCACACAAGTGAAACATGGAGATCCTCGGCCTTGAGCCTCCCCTAGGAGCATGGGTAGATGCCAAGGGTGTTAAGATATGGCAAATGTCAATGAGCAAGGCTTTGGATTTTACCTCATGTCAGTGTCTGGGGGGTGATGGTAAAACAGGATGTACTCTAAATGACACCAGGGAAAATTATCAGTATCGATCCTAATTATTTTAAGATTTCAAAACTGTCAAAAGGAAATGAGGAAAACAAATTGGTTCAGCTATGTAAAAATAATATGAATTGTAGTCATTTTCATTAACTGCAGAACACTTATCTCTAATTATTATGCAAAAGAATACTATGTACACATAATCATAAATGTGTCAATTAACTTGTGAGTTTTATCTAATCACAATGGAAAACTATAATGTTTACTCAGTCTCCACACTTTCTCATAGTCATCAGTCCCTGCTAATATTTGGGTGTTTACAGGTTCAAAAGTTGGGGGAATACTTGTCACTGGTACCTTGGTTATAGGGAGACAAGTTCCACCAACTTTTACCATTCTCATCAGCAACACTCTTTATAAACTTCTCCACCAGTAGCTTTAGCACAAAAAGGCTCCAAGAGCCTAAATGACTCTGAGGCAAATTGCAAGATGTATAAACAATGTGTCATGAAAAGTAGAACAAGTCAGTTTGCTATGAGGACATGGATACTTCTGCAGATTGTTGAGGTGGGTTTTATTACTCTCACCATACTGTCACTCTGGCTGTCAATGTCTCCTTGTTCATTCAGATGTCTCCTGGCTGCCTTCATCCTCAGGGTTGTTTTACATATAAGGGTATCTCATTTTGACTAACAGCACTATTCATTGTACCTCCCTACCTGCCTCCCCCATCCTAATAAGCTAACCCAAGATCTACATCTCCATTGCTATTTTCTAGACCCAAGTCTATCCTACAAGGCTCAGTGACTCATAGGAAATACCAACTCTCACTGAATTCCCAAGTCCTGATACTTGATACCAATAGTATTGCTTCTGACCCTCATGATGTTTCTTCTGATTCCTGAATTTCCAGATGCCTTCTGGTTGCCTAACTTAACTTCTGCAAGTACATTACTCAATTTAACAAGACACGCCCTATTACTCAAAAGACCCATTATGGAGAAAGAGAACAGTTTGAATTAGGCATGTTGAGGTAATGTTGTACCTCAAGCATTTTAATCTGATGGTCATTTTGTCAAGTGGAAGTGATGGTGGTTTTGCTATGCATTTTACGTTCAATTTTTTACCATAATTGTCACTGCTTCAAAACTGCCAGTTAGCTGAAAATGACTTTCTGATGACATTTTCAATCCCTTTCCTTGCTTATTCTAAAAATCGTTCAAGTGAAAGGGTTTTCAGGCAACAGCATATCCCTACTGCTGATCAGATTTTCAGGGTGCAGGCAGGGAGTCTCAGAAAAGCCTGTGTATGGGCTTTGCCTAAACTTTTGAAGGAAGAAGAGGACAGGGTCATTACATGATTAATTCAGTCACATTCTACAAAACCTGACAGTGCCAGAAAAATTGAAGTGACAAGATTTTAACAACAATAAAACAAAAGGACAAAACGCAAGGGCAGAAACGGTTGTTTTGAATCAAACTCTCTCAAAAATTTCACCAGTTATCAGTCTCCCAAAAGCAAAAATGAACAAATGGGACCTAATCAAACTTATAAGCTTTTGTACAGCAAAGGAAACCATAAACAAAATGAAAAGAACCTACAGAGTAGGAGAAAATATTTACAAATAATGCAACCAACAGGGCTTAACTTCCAAAATATACAAACAGCTTATACAACTCAACAATAACAAAACAAACAACTCAATCAAAAAATGGGCGGAAGATCTAAATAGACATTTTTCCAAAGAAGACATACAGATGGCCACCAGGCACATGAAAAGGTGCTCAACATTGCTAATTATTACAGCAATGCAAATCAAAATTACAATGAGGTACCACCTCGCAACAATCAGAATGGCCATCATTAAAAAATCTACAAATAACAAATGCTGGAGATGGTGTGGAAAAAAGGAAACCCTGATGCATTGTTGGTGCAGCTACTATGGAAAACAGTATGGAGGTTCCTCAAAGAACTAAAATTAGAGTTACCGTATGATCCTGCAATCCCACTCCTGGGCATATATCCAGACAAAACTACAATTCAGAAAGATACACGCACCCCAATGTTCAAGCAGCATTATTCACAAGAGCCAAGACAGGGAAGCAACCTAAATGTCCATTGACAGATGAATGGGTAAAGAAGATGTGGTACATATATACAATGGAATATTACTTAGCCATAAAAAAGAATGAAATAATGCCATCTGCAGCAACATGGATGCAACTAGAGATTATCATACTAAATGAACTAAGTCAGAAAGAGACAAATACCATATGATATCACTTATATGTGGAATCTAAAATATGACACAAATGAACTTATCTACCAAACAGAAACAGACTCACACACACAGAGAACAGATCTGTGGTTACCAAGGGGGAGGGGGTTGGGGGAGGAATGGATTGGGAGTTTGGGATTAGCAGATGCAAACTATTAATATACAGAACAGATAAAACAACAAGGTCCTAATATACAGCACAGGGAACTATATTTGATATCCTGTGATAAACCATAATGGAAAAGAATTTTAAAAAGAGTGTATATATTTGTATAACTAATTCACTTTCTGTACAGCAGAAATTAACACAACACTGTATATCAATTATACTTCAATAAAAAAAATTTCACCAGTTACGTAAGTCTGGTGTGCAAAATTAGTGCTATCAGAAGGGGTCCACAAATTGTATTATCACCACAACAATCACTTTCAGATTTTACTTTAAATATGTCTATAAGGATTTGCTTTGCTTCCTATGTATAAGCACAATTAGCTGTAACACATAAAAGAATTTTAATTACAATATTTTAATGTAACATGTAATTTAAATTATATTTATGTAGATATAAGTAAAATAGAATACAACTTGTTTAAAACATGAAACATGAAGTTTATGAATCACGAAATGTTGAGTAACATCTCTGTTAACAAATGCTGACTTAAATTTGCAAAACCACGTTTCAGAATGTCAAAAGCAGAAGATAGCAAACTTTCTATTGAAAAGTGTTAGAGTAAATATAAAGATAAAATGAATAGTCTGCAGTAACAGACATCAAGAAAATAAGCCTTAATTATACTGTATGTATATTCTAGATCAAATCTTCATTTAATGAAACATTTCTTTTGGCCTTACCTTTCTTGAGACAAGGAAACTTAAACAATTTAACCAGTCCAAAATCATCTCCAGATACCAGTACTGAGTTGTTGTAATTTGCATCCACTGAGTTGATGTCAGTGACATCAGTGTATTTTGGCCAAATCCCACTCACTTCTGGGCCGTTCACACATGTCCAGGAGGCCCAGGGAATCCCTTTGATTTCTTCTTTACTTGTTAAAGGCTTCCCAGCTGAAAATAATCAATAACTTTTAATATAATGTTACATTTAAATAAAATCATATTCTAATTTACTTCATTCATTTTTCTCATAGAGGTCTAAAACCTTTGTTTTAAAATGCTTATAAACCAAGGAAATTATAAATTCTAATCTCTTTCCCCAAATGGTGATTTTTTTTTTTTTCTAGCAGGGTTTAAAGGAAGCACATGCTCAAAACTCCGATAGGAGAAAGAAAATGATCATGGTACTAAATCTAATGTCTTAAACTACTGATATTTACTTGACCTTAATTATTTAGATACAGATGATATTATGTTTTGTGTTATTGATGAAATGACTAGTATTAAATTATATATTATCATATTTAGTTACTAACATTTTGCCAGGTTTTTAAAGAGTTTATTCTGAACTCCTACTTTTCATAATTCAAGGAACCATAGAAGTGATTTTTTACAAGTCAGCCTCAATTAATTAGTGGAAAAAATGAAAGGATTTTCTATTTAAATTTTAAAGGGCTAGACAATGAAAATCCACCAAATTTTGATGAAATAAATGTAATTAGCTGGGGAAAATAGTCCCGACAATTGTTCTAGGTATGGTCCTATGTGTGGGGCACAATACAGAGTTTTCACCAGCAGTTGGTAAGGGACGTCCCCAGGGAGCACAAAAAGGAGGAAGCCCATGGATAAAGAAAAGCTTGGAAAAATGCTTAGTCATGCACAATTTAAAAATTCAAAATCAAGACAATTAAGTGTATTACCTCATACTTTCCCCCTCAAAAATAACAAATATTTTCAAATAAAGAACCTATGAGAATAGATGCTCGTGTACATTACTGGTGCACTGTCAAATTGGCAATTCTAGACTCTAACAGAGCATTATATAAAAATCCATTATGAAGACCACAGAATCGGAGAGTTTATAGTCTGAACATAGTCTTGGATCCAGTGTTCCTGCTTTAAAGAATATAGTCCAAGGAAGTAATTCACAAGAGAAAATCCCACCTCTACAAAGATATTTGGATCTACACTGTGTGTACCAGCAAAGATACACTGGTATCTTTGATATCACTGAGTAGGGTGTTACTTTGTTACTGCAAACGACAAAAATGTGTTCCATATTTTTTCACATATGAAAATATATATGAAATACTGTCAAGCAGAGAAAGTAGACACAAAGAAATATGTACCTAGTAAAGGTATACTGATGAATTGATATAGGGCAGAGACTATTAAAAATGTTGAAGATATGTCACACCTTGTTTTATGATAAAATTGATTTTTCAATAAAAAATTAAAATACAATTATTTGAGGTCAAGATTCATGTTAAATATCAAATTTTTCCTTTTACATTATAAAAAATCATTAATCAAAGATTGTAATACAGAAATCTGTCTTTTATTTATGACATTTTAACATTACAGGTTAAATGTTACTAAATGAGTATTATATAAATAAGATGAATAAGATGAATCTATTATAGAAGTTATAGTGGGGGTTACAAATAAAATTTGTGGGTTTTTAAAATCCCAATGAGCACATTTCCCCAAATAATTGTATAATAAGGGCTTCCAATTATGAAGGACACAAAAGAGATGAAAGCAATCATAGTAGTTGACTGTAATCCTCAAATCTTCAGTATTTTTTAAGTATTTTCCTACTAGTTTTTCCTTTTTCTTATCTTTAGGCATTCTTTATATATTATAGGTGTATAGTTGACCCTCAAACAACTTGAGGGCTAGGGCCACCAACTCTCCACGCTGTCGAAAATCCATGTATAACTTAGAGTTGACCCTCTGCATCCATGGTTCCACAACCACAGATTCAAACAACCTCCTACCATGTAGTACTGCAGTATTTACTACTAAAAAAATCTGCACAGAAGTAGACTGGTGCAGTTCAAACTTGTATTGTTCATGTATATCCTTTGTCCATTATAACAATTCCAAGTATTTATGCCCATCATGGTCTCTTTTGTTGTGCAATAATTTTTTATTTTAATGTGTTCCAATTTATAAATCTTTTCTTTGAGAGTTTGTGGTTTCAGGGTCTTGTTTCAGAAAACATTCCTTGCCCTGAGGTCCTAAGAATATCCTCATATATTTTCTGCCATGGTTCAGAGTTGTGCTTTGTACAAACATTCATTGCCCTTGTGACTTACATGGCATTTTGTAGAACAGCTGTTCTCCAGCACCGTCATTAGTTTGCAAGTATTTACTATCCAAAGACCAGTCAATGTGTGTGATGAAACTGAGAGACTTGTTGCATTCTCCTATTTTCTTATATCGCTGGGCGACAGCGTAGATATCTACAGGGCCATCATTGGATCCCACTGCCAGATAAGAACCATCTGGAGAAAATTTCATTTCATGAATGACTTCTTTTCGATCTTTGATATGAACCACTTCTGTCATATCTCTATAAGAATAGAAAAGCAAAGCGATAAGCAGCAAATCTAGAGATAGGAACCCCAAGTCATGTTTTAAAATCTGTGTGCCACAGAAAAAAATTACTTTGAAAGGGAGAGAAAAACTACAGGAATTAGATAATTAACTTTTATGGAAAGATATAAAATATTATTTAGTTCATGGCCGATGTAGGAGAAATTAAACATTTTAAATAATACTTTGGGCTCCCAAAGTAAAAAACAAAACAATTTTAATGAAATGCATTTTCACTTTCATGTTCAATTACATGTATTCTTTTTCTCTAAAACTTTTTATTAAAATTTGGGGTTTGTAAAATTGTTTTAAAAATATGTCACAGAGAAAGGTAAAACATATCAAGGTTAACATAAAAATAAACTATCTTTCTAATACTTTAAGAACAAGAAACCAGTGACTGTTAAGCTTGATGCTTACTGTAAAAAGAGCAAGTCCAAAAAGCAGAAGAGGAAAACTACTTTTTTAATGTTGAATTTTTATGTAATTATTTAACTTTCACTATGAAAGGTCAATAATGCCTATATTGAATCACTGGAATATTCTGTATCCTTTCTGATAATTTCTACTCTTATTTGAAAGCTCACTGAGGCTTTTCCCCCATAGCTACAAGACAAGATTATGACTAGCAGGTCCCCTGAACTAGTAATGATGCCTTCATCAACTCTAAAATGAACTGAATGCATAAATAATGCCAAATATTTGCTTCCACATAATAATTTCTCATACCTGCTATCATTTACTAATAGCATTATAGTTTACTATAATGCCATAAAATAGGTGTGGGAGGATTGTTTTTTGGCTTGGGAAATCCATCAAAAAGAAAATTTGGTAATTAGCTATCTTTTCACACATCACTAAGCAAAGAAAGAAAATGTTGCCCACCCATTTGGTAATAAGTTGTGTGGCTGGTGATGAGGATTTAGTGTAATAAACCATGCCAAGAGCTATATAGAATTTGCTGTGTGTGAGAGATGCAGTATCTAATCTACAGCTACATTTCCTTTCTGTAATCACAAAATGTGTAATCCAAAAGAATAATCAATGTGTTCAAAGAATTACAAGGGTGGGTCATAATTTTTGTCCAGTAGAAATAATATAGGAGGTTAACAAATATGAAATGTTCCATTTTATTGGTGATTATAGGTAGAAAAATCTTTACTTAAGTTTACCTCTAAAAATTTAGTGCTGTTGGAGGCTGCTTTCTTCTTTCTTCCTCTTTTCTTGGCTTATTACAAGCCCATAATCTCTTATCTAAAACCCCTGGGACCAGACAAGCTTGGGAGTTTATTATTCATTGGATTTTAGAAAGGTTTGCATACAATCTATTACATAAGATCCCCAGTAGGAGTTAAGACAGCAACCCCTTTTGAACATGTTAATATTTTTGCAGCAAATCACAAGATACATGACTATCCCTACTAAGAGAGTAATAGACTGTAAACAATCTCACATCCAGTTCACTGGGTCAGGCAGTGCTGCCAAACAAGTTACCAAAGAACTTCGGATGCTCAGAGTGTTTGGATTTTGAAACTATATACAGGCGGTTGTGAATCTACAGTGCTCCTATTCAAAACAGTAAATGCATTTTTCCTAAGGTCCTGGCATACATTCTGACCAGGAGAATTAATTTTAACAAAAGAGTATCTCTAATGTCACTTTCAGTATCAGTACGTGCCTGACTCGGAGAACAATGAAAGATCCGTCCTTCATGCCCAGGGCCAACTGAGATCCATCGGGGCTGAAAGCAACGCTTCGAACGGCTTCCTCCATGTTACAGCGGGCAATCAAGGCATGGTCTGCCAGGCTCCACAGCCTAAGCACAGTTCAAAGTCAAAGACAAAACAAAACAACTTCTCATAGTCATCAGCCAGCCCAAGGCCGAAGGCCTGTTCACCACTGCGATAACAACAAGAAAGACTGCAGTAACCTCACACCAGTGTCCTTCCTCTTGGCATGTCTGGGAATCTGGGAAAGTGTTTAGTCTATCTTTATGTGATTTTCACCATTTGAAATACCCATCAAGAAATATAAAATGAGATAACATTTCCAAAGATTTTGAGATTCATAAAATAAGGAAATTTTAAACACTACTTCACACAAAATTATACTTTTCTCTTTGGAGATTAAAAATTGTTCTGGATTTATACCAATGGCTGTTAATAACACATAGGATAAGAAGTGCTACTAGATGCTGTTGTTGCTTTAAAAAAAAAAAAATACGAGTTCCCTTCTAGTAACTGTGTTATGTAAGCACATACAGATTGAAATACACATTACATTTGTTGGCCTCCTGAGCAAGACGAAGTATTTCAGATGGAGAAGAACGAATGATACCCCTGCCCAGGATGGTTCCAAAGTTGGCTGTACACAGTCATATGCTGTCACTCCTCATGAGCTCCCTGGGTGCCCCACTGCTGATAGGTCCCCTCTTGGTTGGGGCCGGGGCAGGGGGGGATACTTCGCCATGCCCCTGGCTGATGAGCACAGCTACTGCTGGAGAAACAGAGGTCAAGTGCAAGTGCCACTAACAGAATTTTCAGCAGCTCCTTGGAACACCTAATCCAGGCACCTCAAACTGAGAGAACATGAACTAAATATTTGGAGACACAAATAAAGGTTTCCATGTGAGATGCAATTGCGGCATCTGACCTCTCTCTGCTACTACTCTGAAGACAGTCTTCTCCTAACGTGCAAACAACAATATCTGCGAGGGGGTCTGAGAATCGAAGTTCTGTGATAAAGAACCATGAGTAATTCAAATGCGGTGCAATTTCTCTAAATGCATTCCGCCTTCAGGAGGGATGGTGGCATGCGCCTTGCAATGCAGGGCTGCGCAGTGAATAGTTTACTGATCCCTTAGGCAGCCTGCACTGTTCAGCCTAAAGCTTATGGTATGCTTTCAATACCTTGTCCATTATTCATAATCTCATGCTGTTTTTAGCCTTGTACTATTTTAAGCAACGTAAGCTTTGCTTGACTAGCATGAAGAAACCATCACTCCTCAGCAAACTGCACTAATCTTATAAAGCCACTAAGCTAATCTTTATCAAGAAATTATGACTTATACCCTTCCTAAATTTCAATACTCTGTAAAACTTCCATTTAAAATTTTAGCTAAATTAATCGTTAAGGAAAGTAATACAAATTCTGGCAGTAAGGGCTCTTTTCAATTCTAAGACTCAACACAGTTGTTCAAATATAAAAGCCAAAAACTTTCTTGAAATCCCTTCTATCTGGATGGGTATGAATCGAGTTTCTTGGGTGTTTGAATAACTTGGCATTGGTTTGGCTCAGAGTAATGGAAGGAAAAGGAAGAGAGGAAGAGGAAGTGAGTAAAGAGAAGTATAAGCCAAATAAACATTTATGTCACATGAAGAGATAACTGTAATTGTTTTCACTGATTTTTAGACTGATGAGGCTTTAGTGCTCAGCAGAAGCTCAAAAATGGTTTTCTCTTTGGATTTATGCTTTTCTAATGAGTATACTCATTGCATCTTGATTCAATTCACAAACATACAGAATAAGGGCGGGGTGGGGGGAGCAGTGACCTTTAGTCTAGTTTACAGTGCTCCACTTTAGCTATTCAAACCCAGAAGCAGTAATCCATCAACTGATTATCAAAATCAGTCTCTTCCTCTCACTGTCAGGGACTCTCTTTCTGGCCTGCTTGTTGTTGAGCACACTTAAAGCTCAGTAGTACGGAAATACTGGAATCAGTGTAATAGTCTTCATCTCACACTTGCAAATCAGTCTTTCAACAGTCTCAAGAACATTGGAAGCATAATTTTGCTCATTTTACTACTGTCGTGTTCTCAAATAACAAGTGATCCATAGCGAGAACACTTGAGGCCCTAAAAAAATGGGCATATTTTCTTAGGAACCCACACTTTCCTTTGATTTGAAGACATTGTAAATTCTCACAGGGAATTTTGAGCAAAGAAAGAATTAATGACTCACGTGCTAAAGACGACTTTGAAAATCAGAATTTCAGTTCTCTTGGTGATGTTTAGTCTGTGACTAAACTGATGGTGAGTGACTCAGCTGTGAAACTGCCAAGCTGCCTCCAGCAGGACCCAAGGTACGAGGAAGAAACATGATCTTATCACAGATGAGTGCACTCAGCTTACATCTTCAGCTGGAAGAGACCTGGAGGCCAATCTAACCAGCAGTAGTGAATTTTCACTTCTAAGAACATTTTCTTGACTTAAGATGGAGCCAAAGAAAGATAGCAACAACAAAAGGTCAAGAAGCCAACTGTCGTTAAGCAAAATGGCTTAACATTCTGTTTGGAAATTGTGAGGTTCTGCCCTGTGGCTTATCCTTCTCTTAAAGTAATAAACAAATTTGGGCAAAATGAATGTTATCCCAGGGAGGTGAGTGAGGTTACAGCCACCACTGCTGGGGCCTCACCTGACAGAGCGGTCATCGCTGCCTGTCACAGCCAGCGGCTTCTTGGGGTGCAGGGCCAGAGCCCAGAGCTCCCCCTCGCAGTGGCCCTGAAGGATCAGCATTGGCTTGTCCCGTTCTCGCACGATCACTTCAAATATCTCGCTGTCCTGGGTCCCTGCTAGAAGGCGGTCTGCTTTCCAGCACACACTCCGGATAGAGAGGCCTGACAAAAATAAATGAATAAAATAAACACATATCTCCACACCATTCACAAATAAAACACCTAAAGTTAATACCCTGTCACGGGGATAGCATCTAAGGCAACACATCTGAACAATGCCTGGGGGTGGAGAATCAACTCCACACACCACCCTGTGTTATTGACCACTGCCTTCTGTGTGTTAGTTGTTCCCCTGACCCCCTGTGATTTATTTTGTAAAAGAGTGATTGCTCTTTCCTGTCTGACTTAGGCTAACTGTGTGTTTCTACAGCAGGGTCTATATTAAATACAACATCTTAAAGTGAATATAAGAACAGGAATTGGTCTTTATGAAAACCTAACCCTCTTTGAAACAATTTCCTTCTGATTTGCTATGGAAAAGTTAATAATCACTTCAATCTTTAGGATGCTAACATTGTAATACAATTATACGTGGGTGATACTACAGAACGGTTAATTATCATATTAGGCAAGTTTAGTATGTATTTGATCAGAACCTAGACTCATTCTGGATAAATAGATGCACCCATGTCCCAGAAATATGCAAATGAAACTCTAATTTCAGTCTCAGAATACTATGAAACATCTGAAGATGTTTTTCCTCACTGACTTAACGATTTATGGAATCTTCTCTAAAAGCACAGTACTCCCTTTTAAATCCAACCTTCCTCTGTATTATTCCATCCTCTTTAGGCAGATCCCCACTTGCCTGCCCGAGTGTTGATCTGGGCTTCTCTCAGTCTGTTCTATTCCTCACCAGCTACATTATTTACTTACATAGTGAATTTTCTCACGTCTGAATTAGAAATACAGAAGCAATCCCATTTTCATAACTACTTTAAACTACTTAAGGATGTGATAAGCTTTGAGATCTGAGTTGTCTCCCCATCTGGCTTTGTGTCTTTTGTGTAGAAAGTGCCAGAAGTCAGAGCACCTGGACTTCAGTACTGCTCTGCACCTGACTGGCCAGACATACCAAGGAGAGTCCCCTTTTCTCTGGGGACCAGTTTTTCTTCCCTTAAATGCAGACTGTAATTATGGAGACCATGTAATTTATCATCCAAATCAGGACCCCTCTGCAAGTAAAAGCAGGCTCTAGAAATAATTAAATTTACATAAGTTTGTAAAATATTTATTAACCAAGAAAGAAGCTTTATTATATTGAAAAACCTATTAAATAATTCTATCAAAAATATTTTCAAATCTAGAATTATAATGACACTTTATCGCAGAATGAAAGGTCTAGAACAGAGGGATAAGTAGGCAGACACACAGAAGATTTTTAGGGCCATGAAACTCCGTAGGACCTATAATGGTAGGTATATGTTATTATACATGTGTCAAAACTCACAGAATATACAACACCAACCGTGAACCCTAATGTGAGCTATAGGCTTTCGGTGATGATATGTCAATGCAGGTTCATCCACTGTAACCAATGTACCATTCTGGTGGGCAATGTTGATAGGGAGGCTGTGTGTGTATGAGGACAGAGGTATACGAGAAATCTCTGTACCTTCCATTCAATTTTGCTGTGAACCTAAAACTGCTCTAAAAAAAAAAAATCTATAAAAAAAATCCAGGAAAAATGCTGGGACAATATAAGGTTTAATTGGGGGTATCTGGACACCATAACTGAAATCCTCATTTATTTTTTTTAATATTTATTTTTGGCTGTGTTGGGTCTTCGCTGCTGTGTGTGGGCTTTCTCTAGTTGCGGTGAGCGGGGGTTACACTTCATGGCAGTGCACGGGCTTCTCATTGCAGTGGCTTCTCTCGTTGTGGAGCATGGGCTCTAGGCACGCGGGCTTCAGTAGTGGTGGCACACAGGCTTAGTAGTTGTGGCTCACAGGCTCCAGAGCACAGGTTCAGCAGTTGTGGTGCACGGGCTTAGCTGCTCTGTGGCATGTGCGATCTTCCTGGACCAGGGCTCGAACCTGTGTCTCCTGCATTGGCAGGCGGATTCTTAACCACTGCATCACCAGGGAAGTTCCTGAAATCCTCATCTTAACTCACTGTGGTCTTGAAAGCATCCAATGAGATAATGAATTTATTTACAAAAAGTATTTTTTTTTAATGTACAAGGCTATTATTACATGAGATAACTCTCTTTACTTCCTGCTCTGAATTCATTGTTATGTGTCTTGAAATGGAAGGAGACAGCACACAGGCAGATTTATTATTCCTGCTGTGAGTAGTAAGTAGGGATACCTTGGCAACGGCTAGTTCAGGGTCACTCAAAATCTTCCACTGCAAACATCACGACGGGCTTTCAAGGTTGAAAAGGACAGATGTGTGGGGAAAGCAGTCGGGATAAGATGGCAAGCTGACAGTGCAGGAAGCTCAGCTAAGGAGGAAAGAATCCTTTTGCTACTGTCCCTTTCTTATCTTTTTCCCATGCCTTATTATTAACATGTTCTTATTTTCTCTAGGAAGGGGGTGAATTTGTTGTCTCCCCAGCAGGCTTTGCATCATCTACAATTTTATTACAGGAAAGGTATAATACTTTGTTCTTCAGAAACAGGAAGTAAATAGGGATATTAATTATATTCCAAAATTGGCAAAAAAAAATTAAAGAATTTACTAGTTTATTATATTCATTGTCCATTTCCTCTCACTCATGTCTGTGAAAACAAGAGTTTTCTCAGTTTTATACCCTGCTGTATCCTCAGTACCTAGCACAGTGTCTGGCATGTGGTAGATGCTCAATAAGAATCGATGAATGAATAAAATAAAACATTCAAATCACAAACATTTCTTGAGTCTTGGAGATACCAAGAAACAAAAGACAACATCTCCACCCTCAACGAGACCGTTCAAAGAAGGAGGGATATATTCATTTATTTATACAAAAAATTTTTATTGAGCACCTATTACATGCCCAAGACTGGAGCTGGAACAGTAAACAAGCCAGGCTCATGCCCTCATGGATTTTGCGCTCTAAGGAGGAGCCAGACACTTGTAAGCAGAGATATATATATTTATTGTATGAATATACAATAGGGAAAGGACAGTTTCTTCCATAAATGGTGTTGGGAAAACTAGACAGCCACATGCAAAAGAAACATATAAAAATAAACTTAAAATGGATTAAAGACTTGAACATAAGACCTGAAAGCATAAAACTCCTAGATGAAAACATAGGTGGTAAGCTCTTTGACATCAGTCTTGGCTATAATTTTTTGGCTCTGACACCAAAAGCAAAAACAACAAAAGCAAAAGTAAACAGTGAGACTACATCAAACTAGAAAGCTTCTGCATAGCAAAGGAAACCATCAACAAAATGGTAAGGCAACCTACCAAATGAGAGAAGATATTTGCAAATCATACATCTGATAAGGGGTTAATATCCAAAATATATAGAGAACTCATACAACTCAATAGCAAAAAACCCCAAACAATCTGATTAAAAAATGGGCAGAGGATCTGAATAGACATTTTCCCAAAGAAGACATACAGATAGTCAACAGATAAATGAAATGATGCTCCACATTCCTAATCATCAGAGAACTGCAAATCAAAACCACAGTGAGGGAGATGGGGAAGATGGCGGAAGAGTAAGACACGGAGATCACCTTCGTCCCCAGAGATACATCAGAAATACATATCTACACGTGGAACAACTCCTACAGAACACCCATTTAACGCTGGCATAAGACCTCAGACCTCCCAAAAGGCAAGAAAGTCCCCACGTACCTGGGTAGGGCAAAAGAAAAAAGAATAACCAGAGACAAAAGGATAGGGACAGGACCTGCACCAGTGGGAGGGAGCTGTGAAAGAGGAAAGGTTTCCACACACTAGGAAGCCCCTTCGCGGGCGGAGACTGTGGGAGGCGGAGGGGGAAGCTTCGGGGCCAAGGAGGAGAGCACAGCCACAGGGGTGCGGAGGGCAAAGCGGAGAGATTCCTGCACAGAGGATCGGTGCCGACCAGCCCGAGAGGCTTGTATGCTCACACGCCGGGGCGGGCGGGGCTGGGAGCTGAGGCTCGAGCTTCGGTGGGAGCGCAGGGAGAGGACTGGGGTTGGCGGCGTGAACACAGCCTGAAGGGGCTAGTGCGCCACAGCTAGCCGGGAGGGAGTCCGGGAAAAAGTCTGGACCTTCCGTAGAGGCAAGAGACTTTTTCTTCCCTCTTTGTTTCCTGGTGATTAAGAACGCTGCTTAAAGGAGCTCCAGAGACGGGCGCGAGCCGCGGCTAACAGCGCGGACCCCAGAGACGGGCAAGAGACGCTAAGGCTGCTGCTGCCGCCACCACAAGAAGCCTGTGTGCGAGCACAGGTCACTATCCATGCCTCCCCTCCCGGGAGCCTGTGCAGCCCGCCACTGCCAGGGTCCCGGGATCCAGGGACAACTTCCCTGGGAGAACGCATGGCGCCTCAGGCTGCTGCAATGTCACGCTGGCCTCTGCCGCCGCAGGCTTGCCCCGCATCCGTACCCGTCCCTCCCCCGGTCCTGAGTGAGTCAGAACCCCTGAATCAGAGGCTCCTTTAACCCCGTCCTGTCTGAGTGAAGAACAGACGCCCTCCGGTGACCTACACGCAGAGGCGGAGCCAAATCCAAAGCTGAACCCCGGGAGCTGTGCAAACAAAGAAGAGAACAGGAAATCTCTCCCAGCAGCCTCAGGAACAGCGGATTAAATCTCCAAAATCAACTTGATGTACCCTGCATCTGTGGAATACCTGAATAGACAACAAATCATCCCAAATTGAGGAGGTGGACTTTGAGAGCAAGATTTATTATTTTTTCGCCTTTTCCTCTTTCTTTGAGTGTGTATGTGTATGCTTCTATGTGAGATTTTGTCTGTATAGCTTTGCTTTCACCATTTGTCCTAGGGTTCTAACCGTCTCTCTTTTTTTTTTTAACTTAAAAATGCTTTTTCTTAATAATTATTTTGTTTATTTTAATAACTTTATTTTATTTTACCTTACTTTATTTTATTTTCTTTTATCCTCTTTCTTTCTTTCTACTTTTTCTCCCTTTTATTCCGAGCCATGCGGATGAAAGGCTGTTGGTGCTGCAGCCAGCAGTCAGTGCTGTGCCTCTGAGGTGGGAGAGCCAACTTCAGGACACTGGTCCACAAGAGACCTCCCAGCTCCATGTAATATCAAACAGCGAACATCTCCCAGAGATCTCCATCTCAACACAAACACCCAGCTTCACTGAACGACCAGCAAGCTACAGTGCTGGACACCCTATGCCAAACAACTAGCAAGACACAAACACAACCCCACCCATTAGCAGAGAGGCTGCCTAAAATCATAAGTCCACAGACACCCGAAAATACACCACCAGATGTGGACCTGCCCACCAGAAAGACAAGATCCAGCCTTATCCACCAGAACACAGGCACTAGTCCCCTCCACCAGGAAGCCTACACAACCCACTGAACAAACTTTAGCCACTGGCGACAGATACCAAAAACAAAGGGAACTACGAACCTGCAGCCTGCAAAAAGGAGACCCCAAACACAGTAAGATAAGCAAAATGAGAAGACAGAAAAACACACAGCAGATGAAGGAGCAAGATAAAAACCCACCAGATCTAACAAATGAAGAGGAAATAGGCAGTCTACCTGGAAAAGAATTCAGAATAACGATAGTAAGATGATCCAATATATTGGAAATAGAATAGAGAAAATGCAAGAAACATTTAACATGGACCTAGAAGAACTAAAGATGAAACAAGGAACGATGAACAACACAATAAATGAAAATAAAAATACTCTAGAAGGGATCAATAGCAGAATAACTGAGGCAGAAGAACGGATAAGTGACCTGGAAGATAAAATAGTGGAAATGACTACTGCAGAGCAGAATAAAGAAAAAAGAATTAAAAGAACAGAGGATAGTCTCAGAGACCTCTGGGACAACATTAAACACACCAACATTCGAATATAGGGATTCCAGAAGAAGAAGAGAAAAAGAAAGGGACTGAGAAAATATTTGAAGAGATTATAGTTGAAAACTTCCCTAATATGGGAAAGGAAATAGTTAATCAAGTCCAGGAAGCACAGAGAGTCCCATACAGGACAAATCCAAGGAGAAACATACAAAGACACATATTGGGGCCTCCCTGGTGGCGCAGTGGTTGAGAGTCCGCCTGCCGATGCAGGGGATACGGGTTCGTGCCCCGGTCTGGGAGGATCCCATATGCCGCGGAGCGGCTGGGCCCGTGAGCCATGGCCGCTGGGCCTGCGCGTCCGGAGCCTGTGCTCCACAACGGGAGAGGCCACAACAGTGAGAGGCCCGCATACCGCAAAAAAAAAAAAAAAAAAAAAAACAAAGACACATATTAATCAAACTGTCAAACATTAAATACAAAGAAAACATATTAAAAGCAGCAAGGGAAAAACAACAAATAACACACAAGGGAATCCCCATCAGGTTAACAGCTGATCTTTCAGCAGAAACTCTGCAAGCCAGAAGGGACTGGCAGGACATATTTAAAGTGATGAAGGAGAAAAACCTACAACCAAGATTACTCTACCCAGCAAGGATCTCATTCAGATATGATGGAGAAATTAAAACCTTTACAGACAAGCAAAAGCTAAGAGAATTCAGCACCACAAAACCAGCTCTACAGCAGATGCTAAAGGAACTTCTCTAGGCAAGAAACACAAGAGAAGGAAAAGACCTACAATAACAAACCCAAAACAATTAAGAAAATGGGAATAGGAACATAAATATAGATAATTACCTTAAATGTAAACAGATTAAATGCACCCACCCAAAGACACAGACTGGCTGAATGGATACAAAAACAAGAACCATATATATGCTGTCTACAAGAGACCCACTTCAGACCTAGAGACACATACAGACTGAAAGTGAGGGGATGGAAAAAAATATTCCATGCAAATGGAAACCAAAAGAAAGCTGGAGTAGCAATTCTCATACCAGACAAAATAGACTTTAAAATAAAGACTATCAGAAGAGACAAAGAGGACACTACATAATGATCAAGGGATTGATCCAAGAAGAAGATATAACAATTGTAAATATTTATGCACCTAACATAGGAGCACCTCAATACATAAGGCAAATACTAACAGCCATAAAAGGGGAAATCAACAGTAACACATTCATAGTAGGGGACTATAACACCCCAGTTTCACCAATGGACAGATCATCCAAAATGAAAATAAATAAGGAAACACAACCTTTAAATGATACATTAAACAAGATGGACTTAATTGATATTTATAGGACATTCCATCCAAAAACAACAGAATACACATTTTTCTCAAGTGCTCATGGAACATTCTCCAGGATAGATCATATCTTGGGTCACAAATCAAGCCTTGGTAAATTTAAGAAAGTTGAAATTGTATCAAGTATCTTTTCCGACCACAATGCTATGAGACTAGATATCAATTACAGGAAAAGAGCTGTAAAAAATACAAGCACATGGAGGCTAAACAATATACTACTTAATAACGAAGTGATCACTGAAGAAATCAAAGAGGAAATCAAAAAATACCTAGAAACAAATGACAATGAAAACACGACGACCCAAAACCTATGGGATGCAGCAAAAGCAGTTCTAAGAGGGAAGTTTATACCAATACAATCATACCTTAAGAAACAGGAAACATCTAGAATAAACAACCTAACCTTGCACCTAAAGCAATTAGAGAAAGAAGAACAAAAACATCCCAAAGTTAGCAGAAGGAAAGAAATCATAAAAATCAGATCAGAAATAAATGAAAAAGAAATGAAGGAAACGATAGCAAAGATCAATAAAACTAAAAGCTGGTTCTTTGAGAAGATAAACAAAATTGATAAACCATTAGCCAGACTCATCAAGAAAAAAAGGGAGAAGACTCAAATCAATAGAATTAGAAATGAAAAAGGAGAAGTAACAACTGACACTGCAGAAATACAAAAGATCATGAGAGACTACTACAAGCAACTCTATGCCAATAAAATGGACAACCTGGAAGAAATGGACAAATTCTTAGAAAAGCACAATCTGCCAAGACTGAATCAGGAAGAAATAGAAAATATGAACAGACCAATCAGAAGCACTGAAATTGAGACTGTGATTAAAAATCTTCCAACAAACAAAAGCCCAGGACCAGATGGCTTCACAGGCGAATTCTATCAAACATTTAGAGAAGAGCTAACACCTATCCTTCTCAAACTCTTCCAAAATATAGCAGAGGGAGGAATACTCCCAAACTCATTCTATGAGGCCACCGTCACCCTGTTACCAAAACCAGACAAGGATGTCACAAAGAAAGAAAACTACAGGCCAATATCACTGATGAACATAGATGCAAAAATCCTCAACAAAATACTAGCAAACAGAATCCAACAGCACATTACAAGGATCATACACCATGATCAAGTGGGGTTTATTCCAGGAATGGAAGGATTCTTCAATATACACAAATCAATCAATGTGATACACCATATTAACAAATTGAAGGAGAAAAACCACATGGTCACCTCAACAGATGCAGAGAAATCTTTCGACAAAATTCAACACCCATTTATGATAAAAACCCTGCAGAAAGTAGGCATAGAGGGAACTTTCCTCAACACAATAAAGGCCATATATGACAAACCCACAGCCAACAACGTCCTCAATGGTGAAAAACTGAAAGCATTTCCACTAAGATCAGGAAAAAGACAAGGTTTCCCACTCTCACCACTCTTATTCAACAAAGTTTTGGAAGTTTTAGCCACAGCAATCAGGGAAGAAAAGGAAATAAAAGGAATCCAAATCGGAAAAGAAGAAGTAAAGCTGTCACTGTTTGCAGATGACATGATACTATACATAGAGAATCCTAAAGATGCTACCAGAAAACTACTAGAGCTAATCAATGAATTTGGCAAAGTAGCAGGATACAAAATTAATGCACAGAAATCTTTGGCATTCCTATACACTAATGATGAAAAATCTGAAAGTGAAATTAAGAAAACACTCCCATTTACCACTGCAACAAGAAGAATAAAATATCTAGGAATAAACCTACCTAAGAAGACAAAAGACCTGTATGCAGAAAATTATAAGACACTGATGAAAGAAATTAAAGATGATACAAATAGATGGAGAGACATACCATTCTTGGATTGGAAGAATCAACATTGTGAAAATGACTCTACTACCCAAAGCAATCTACAGATTCAATGCAATCCCTATCAAACTACCACTGGCATTTCTCACAGAACTAGAACAAAAAATTTCACAATTTGTATGGAAACACAAAAGACCCCGAATAGCCAAAGCAATCTTGAGAACGAAAAATGGAGCTGGAGGAATCAGGCTCCCTGACTTCAGACTACACTACAAAGCTACAGTAATCAAGACAGTATGGTACTGGCACAAAAACAGAAAGATAGATCAATGGAACAGGATAGAAAGCCCAGAGATAAACCCACACACATATGGTCACCTTATCTTTGATAAAGGAGGCAGGAATGTACAGTGGAGAAAGAACAGCCTCTTCAATAAGTGGTGCTGGGAAAACTGGACAGGGACATGTAAAAGTATGAGATTAGATCACTCCCTAACACCATACACAAAAATAAGCTCAAAATGGATTAAAGACCTAAATGTAAGGCCAGAAACTATCAAACTCTTAGAGGAAAACATAGGCAGAACACTCTATGACATAAATCACAGCAAGATCCCTTTTGACCCACGTCCTAGAGAAATGGAAATAAAAACAAAAATAAACAAATGGGACCTAATAAAACTTCAAAGCTTTTGCACAGCAAAGGAAACCGTAAACAAGGCCAAAAGACAACCCTCAGAATGGGAGAAAATATTTACAAATGAAGCAACTGACAAGGGATTAATCTTCAAAATTTACAACCAGCTCATGCAGCTCAATAACAAAAAAACAAACAACCCAATCCAAAAATGGGCAGAAGACCCAAATAGACATTTCTCCAAAGAAGATATACAGACTGCCAACAAACACATGAAAGAATGCTCAACATCATTAATCATTAGAGAAATGCAAATCAAAACTACAAATGCAAATCAAAACTACTGGTGTGAGATATTATCTCACACCAGGCAGAATGGCCATCATCAAAAAATCTAGAAACAATAAATGCTGGAGAGGGTGTGGAGAAAAGGGAACACTCTTGCACTGCTGGTGTGAATGTGAATTGGTACAGCCACTATGGAGAACAGTCTGGAGGTTCCTTAAAAAACTATAAATAGAACTACCATTTGACCCAGCAATCCCACTACTGGGCATATACCCTGAGAAAACCATAATTCAAAAAGAGTCATGTACCAAATTGTTCATTGCAACTCTAATTACAATAGCCATTAGATGGAAACAACCTAAGTGTCCATCATTGGATGAATGGATAAAGAAGATGTGGCACATATATACAATGGAATATTACTCAGCCATAAAAAGAGACGAAACTGAGCTATTTGTAATGAGGTGGATGGACTTAGAGTCTGTCATACAGAGTGAAGTAAGTCAGAAAGAGAAAGACAAATACCGTTTGCTAACACATATATATGGAATTTAAGGAAAAAAAATGTCAAGAAGAACCTAAGAGTAAGACGGGAATAAAGACACAGACCTACTAGAGAATGGACTTGAGGATATGGGGAGGGGGAAGGGTAAGCTGTGACAAAGTGAGAGAGTGGCATGGACATATATACACTACCAAACGTAAAATAGATAGCTACTGGGAAGCAGCCGCATAGCACAGGAAGATCAGCTCGGTGCTTTGTGACCACCTAGAGGGGTGGGATATGGAGGGTGGGAGGGAGGGAGACGCAAGCGAGAAGAGATATGGGAACATATGTATATGTATAACTGATTCACTTCGTTATAAAGCAGAAACTAACACACCATTGTAAAGCAATTATACTCCAATAAAGATGAAAAAAAACCACAATGAGGGAATTCCTTGGCGGTCCAGTGGTTAGGACTCTGTGCTTCCACTGCAGGGGCCAGGGGTTTGATCCCTGGTCAGGGGAGTATGATCCTGCAAGCTGCAGGTGCAGCGAAAAACACAAAAACAAAAAACAAAAACCATAATGAGATATTATCTCATACTTATTACAATGGCTATTATTTTTTCAAAAAGACAAGAAATAAGAAGTGTTGGCAAGAATGTGGGGCAAAGGGAACCCTTGGGCACTGTGGGAATGTAAATCGGTACAGCCACTATGGGCAACACCATGGAGGTTCCTCAAAAATTAAAAATAGAACTACTGTATGATCCAACACTTCTGCTTCTGAAGCAAAAAAAACACTAACTCTAAAAGGTATCTGCACCCCCAAGTTCACTGCAACATTACTCACAATAGCCATGACATGCAAACAACCTAAGCGTCCATCAGTGGATAAAGAAAATGTGATATATACATATACAATAGAACATCATTCAGCTACAAAAAAAGGAATTATTGTTATTTGGGACAACATGGGTGGCTTTTGCGGGCATACTGCTAAGCAAAATAAGTCAGACAGAGAAAGACAAATATTGCATGATCTCACTTTTATGTGGAATCTAAAATATAAAAGTAAAAACAAACCCAAAAACTCACAGATACAGAGAACAGATTGGTGGTTGCCAGAGGCAGGGGTGGGCAGTAGGCAAAATGGGTGACGGTAGTCAAAGGCACAAACTTCCAGTTACAAAATAAATAGGTCCTGGGGGCATAATGTACAGCATGATGAACATGTACAATGTACATTTAGTAATACTGTAATGTATATTTGAAAGTAGCTAATGTATCTTGAAAGTGGATTTTAAAAGTTTTCATCACAAGAAAAAAAATTTGTAACTGTGTGGTGATGGACATTAACTAGGCTTATTGTGGTCATCACTTTGAGACAAATATATACATTATGTATACATAATACATATATAATACATACATAATATTATATGTAATATATATATTATATATATACACATTGTATATAATCATTATGTTGTATACCTGAAACTGTTATATGTCAATTATATCAGTAAAAATGATATACACATACAGCTATATATATATATATATATATATATATATATATATATATATATACACCTTATATATCTTAGCAATGCTACATATTTTAACTGTCATCAAAATACTCAAAGCACAATCCTTTTATAATTCCACTGACTGTCCTAAAGACTCACCCTTTCCAAGCAGGCCTGGCACCCAAGGCACTACTACAAGCAGGAACAGGCCAGTTCTGCCCGTTTTCCTCCAACAGTGCATTCCTCCATCCCATAAGACTTTAGGAGAATTTCTCCCAAAGGACCAGCACTGTATTTGATCCAGTGTACAGACATTTTTCTCCCCACCACCCCCACTATTTTTTAACTTCTTGTTTGGGGAACAAATTCAGAAAGGTCAAGAATATTATAACAAACAACCCATCACATGGAATCAATGTGTGAACATTTTTAAAATATTTGCTTTGTCTTTAAGAGGGTTAGAACAAAAAAGAACCTTCCACCTCAGCCTAGACTGATGAGGCAGTCCAGCTACACAGCACCCAGCTGTGTTTTCAGACTGTGTCCAGGGAGTTCTTGGATTCCTCGAAGAGCCGCAGGGGCCTGGCAAGGAGAGCGCAGGGAAATGAGGGGCGAGAGGCAGAGTCTGAGGATCCAACCCCTGCTTTTCCCTCAACAACTCACAGTCTGTGTTTTCTAGCGGATTTCATTTGAAAAAAGCGTTCCACTGAACTAACCAACAAAAGGGAGAAGATTTACATGGGGCAAAGGCAATGAAGTTAAACGGATAATGGGTTATTTCTGACCAAGTAGGGGCAGGGGAAGAAGGAGAGAGAGAGAACCAGGGCAGGAGTCGTTTCATTTTCATTGTTTGCAACATAAACCTAATGAGCTGTGAACATTTTCTCTGGAGACCAGCCCAGGCTCTCCACAAATACTCAGTTCTTCAAAGAGATAAATTGGATTTTGTCACATCAGACAAGTCGACCCCAGGGGTCTACCTGCAGCGACAGACAGGATGCTAGGCCACTCTCACTTCCCAGAGAACCATTTAAAATAGGAATGACTTCCTAAGGACACCTCAGTGGGTAGAGAGCTGTATTCAAGTTTCCTAATAACGTCCCGTTTAGGAACGTTATTGGTCACCGCGGGCTGGCCGAGGTGACCATTGCATTGGGAAGTATTAAGCTGGCTTTGTTTCTTTATCTTCTGCTCTGGGAGTCAGACAAATATAAGGTATTATTTGGACTATGGTTAGAAATCCACCAAGAGTGAAAAGAGAGCCAGGGAAAACCATCCTAATTATTTTAAACTACAGAAATTCTCCTTTCTTCTTAAAAAGTACATGTTTCAGAGACTTTGGACAGAATGAACTGAAGGCATTTTGCTGAATTGGTGAGGGGTGCACATTTTGGACACAGGGGCCTTCTCTGCCACTCGTTCCACTATGAGAAATGTGGGGTTCTGGCCTGTGCTTGGTCCAGACAGCCAGCAGATGGCAGTAGAGAGCAACCACCCACCTCAACATAAAAAATCCTAGAGGCTAAGATCAAATTCTCACCAGCCCTTTGCCCGGATTTTATATTCAGACCAGGGAGTGGGAAACAGTATCCTTTCAATCCTCTCTGTGACAGTTCTGAAACCTGGGCATGGGAGATCTAGTCCATGAGTATCATGAGTATCAACACAGACCTAAAGGACATTGCTTATTTTCCACTAGTTCACTGAATGGTTAAGTACATGGACTGGATTTATATCCCAGCTCTATGACATGGCAAGTATTTAACCTTTCAAAACTTCAGTTGCCCTACCTGTAAATTGCAGAGAATATTAGCACTCACCCATCACAGCACTGTTACGAGGATTCAATGCAATCATATATTTAAACACTTGACCCAGTGTCTGGTACTTAGGAAACTAATCAATAAATATCAGTTGTTATTATTTTTAACCAGCAGGTTTTTATTAAGTTCACATCTCAATGGAGAACAACTTGCTGTGCGTGTGGTCAGACTCCGTCCCCAGGCAGGATCAGCACCATGAGTTATGAAGTTGCTGCTTCTGCCTTTCCTTGAGTCTCTTAGTTACATCCTTGTGTTACAACTTATTTGTTGTGTTGTTTGTTACCATTTTTTAAAATAGATCTCTATTGGAGTATAATTGCTGCGTAATACTGTGTTAGTTTCTGTTGTACACCAAAATGAATCAGCCATATGCATACATATGTCCCTATATCCCCTCCCTCTAGAGCCTCCCTCCCACCCTCCCTATCCCACCCCCCTAGGTCATTTTGACATGCCAGCACTGCCGACTCTCAGAAGGAAAGGCTATATCTGACAAAGAGAACTCTTTGGGGAATAAAATGGTTTTTTTCCCTCAATTGTTTGGCCCAAGAAGGGAAGACTGGCAGCTGGGAGCGGGTTGGTATTGATACTTATTAGTGTTCTTAAATCTGGTGCACCGAGGCCTGATATATGGTAAAGGGCCAAGAGCAGTTGCTCCAACACTTACTGTCCATCAGAAACTACATAGAAAGTGTTTTTAAAACAGGGATGCCCAGGGAATTCCCTGGCAGTCCAATGGTTAGGACTCTGTGCTTTCACTGCTGAGGGGGCGGGTTCGATCCCTGGTCGGGGAACTAAGATCCCCCCACAAGCCTCGCGGCATGGGCGAAAACAAAACAAAACAAAACATGGATGCCTGGACCCTACTCAGAAATTCCTCTCAATTGCTCTGGAGTGGAGCTGGGCATAGTTATTTTTAGCTCACCAGGGCTGAGAACCACTTGTTGAGAACCAACCACTATCAAGCTGTTCCCAAACTAGTGTGTGTTCTCAGACTTTAGTCAGACTGCTGAAAATTCAGATTTCCAGGCTGATTCTAATGCAGTGGTTCTTCAACCAAACGTTGGAAAACTCCACTCTAGTAGATTAGAAAGCTGAAGTCCTGATGAGCAGATAGCCAAAAATAAGTGCAACTTTGAGAAATCTTTTTGGAGTCAAACAAGCAAGTTCTGTAAATGGGCAGGAATGGTTCTCCCAGACATTCCCAGCCCTGCACCCAAAGCTTTGCACATGTGCCCAGGAAGGCTCACAGTGACTCAGGAGGAGGCCCTCGGACAGCACCAGGCCGTAGGTGGGGACAGGAAATACGTAAATGAGGAAATTACAGCACAGACAGTTTACCTTATTTGTCCTAAGTCCCAGAGCTAGCAGGTGATGGAGATAAAATGAGGATTCACACAGTGCAAGTCTGGAGCAAACTCTCTTCCCCACAAAGGTATTTCCCTTCTCTGTGGATGCGCACCCAGGACATGGTACCAAAGATCAAACAAGAGAGCATGATGGCCTTCTCCTATCAACCTAATCTTATTAAAGGTGCAGTACTAAGCGGCGCCCCAGGTAAAAGGTAATAAAAGGACAAGAGGGAGAGAGATTTCACTCAGAGGGAAGAGGGAGTGTTGGGAGGGGGTGTGGGAAAACTGCAGGGCGCCCCCCCAGCAGGGGGTGGCTGAGGTGCCTAAGGAGTCTGGAGGTGGGCCAGGGGCTCTGGCGGCCTAGGGTAATGTGGAAGGCAGAGTTTGGAACCTAAGGGAAACAAAAGGGAGGGAAGGCGTGTATCTCCCCAGGGATTCGTGAGCACCAATAACTGGGGAACAGGACTGGCTTTATGATACACAGAGCCCAGTACAAAATGGAAATATGAGGTCCCCTTGTTTAAAACTGATTAAGAATTTCAAGATGATGACAGCAAGCCCTAAACCAAGCGTAGGGCCCTCCTGCAAGTAGGCAGAGCTCATGCCCTGGGAGCCAGCCATGCCTGGGGACCCCCAGAGCTGCTGCAGGAAATACGGGATCCTGCACGCAGAGCGCCTAGCACAAAGCACCACGAGTCTGCAGCACGAAGTGCCCACGGCCTGCTGCTCCTGTTTACAAGGGCTCTCTGCCTGAGAACTTCCAGCAGATTACTGTCTACAAAATCCACTCCACAGGATCCCAAATCCCATAGCCTCAGGAATACTGAAGGATCCACACAGCCTAACGGGACCCCAGAGGACAGAAACACACTGCCAAGCCCGCTGCCTTCACCCCAGGGAAGGAACACCCAGGCTGGTCTTTGTAGGAGGCCAGCTCGGTCAGAGTGTTTACAGGGGAATTATTACCAGAACAAACCAGACAGTCAGCCTCTGCTTCTCTGACACCACGTCCCACACCAAGCCTGGACAAACAACAGCCGACGCTCCTCTGGTGGCACACCTCACCATCCGCAGCCCCTGCACGTTCCTCTGCAGAGCTTCCACTTGCTCAGAACACCAGAGACGCAGGAGGCCGTAAAGGACAAAGGTGAGCAGACAGGGAGAGAGGTGATGGATGCGATGGGAGTGGAGGTGAGCGATGAAGCACTCAAGGGACCAGGAGAACCACAGAAGATACTCGCTTTGTTTCTATCGTCAACAAGGCTGCTTTCAGATTTGAGAGTTGGTCCTGTGAACCTTCTATACCAGGGTTTCTCAACTGCAGCACTGTTAACATTAGGGGCTGGATAATTCTTAGTCGAGGTGTCTAACATTGCAATATGTAATTTTAGGATGTTTAGCAGCGTCCCTGGCCTCAGGAATGCCAGTAGCACCCTTCCAGTTGATAATCAAAAATGTCTCCATACAATGGCAAATATCTTCCAGAAGATAAAAACGCCCCTGTTTGGGCTTCCCTGGTGGCACAGTGGTTGAGAGTCCACCTGCCGGTGCAGGGGACACGGGTTCGTGCACCGGTCCGGGAAAATCCCACATGCCGCGGAGCGGCTGGGCCCGTGAGCCATGGCCGCTGAGCCTGCACGTCCGGAGCCTGTGCTCCGCAATGGGAGAGGCCACAACAGTGAGAGGCCCACGTACCGCAAAAAAAAAAAAAAAAAAAAAAGCCCCTGTTTGAGAACCACTGGACAGAATGATCCTCAATGTTCTCTGAGGGAGAAAAATGGTAATAAGAAGAATGGGTAGTGGGGAAGAGTCACCTGCGCTCCAACCTCTAATCCTGCCCCACTCTAGTCCACTCTCCGCTCTGGAGCAGGTGGAGCCCTGACCATGACACTCACCCCCTTAAGCCTTTCTATGACCTCCTACTGCTGGTCCGTGGGGGCCAAGCTTGAACACAGAAATTATCTGTTCCTCCCTCTGAAGCCTTTCACTTCTCACTGTGCACTCCAGTCACACGATGCACTCTTCATCATTCGTCCATTTCCAGGGTGCCTGCGTGTGCCAGGCACCATTCTAAGTGCTTGCTTGGGAGGCATCAGTGAACAAAGAGGCTCCTGCCCTTGTAGAAATAGACAACATCCATAAGCATCACAAACAGGTAAGTTATACTGTTTGTTACAAGGTGAAAAGAAGATCTGTGAAGAGAGGATCAGGAGTGCCAGGATGGTGGAGGCAGAGTGGGTTGCAATTTTGAATAAGGTCATCAGGGCAGCTTCATTTAAGCAAAGGAGAGGGGTAGTAATCATGCAGATTCCTGGGGAGAGTGATGCAGGCAGAGGGAGCAGCCTGGGCAGAGGGTAGAGCAGAGGGCGGGAGGCCTGAGGGGGAAGGGGCTGGTAGGCCATCCTAAGGATGTGTACTCTTTTTCTTCGGAAAATGGGAATCATGGCGGGGCTCTGAGGAAATGTGACCTGGCTCATGTAAATTTCCAACAACTCCCTCCAGCTGCTATTCTGAGAATAATGGCTGAAGCAGGGACACAAGTTATAAAGCAACTGCAGTAGCCCGTGCACAAGATGGTGGTTCAGACCAGTGAGGGGGCAGTAGAGATGGTGAGAAGGCTAAGAAGAGGCATCTTGTATCCTCGAGACTTCAGCCTCCTTCTCTTGCTCAACACTGAGGGAATGCTGCTTGACCTAATGCAAGATATCTCCAGATTCAGAGTCTACAGTTCATTAGACATAGCAACAATTCAATAAATATGTGTTGGGAGTTAAAATAAACACACAAAAAACTCCAATAAAACGCGTGAAGCACACTTTTTAGAAGAGCCTGTCTAGTTCCTAGGCACGCTTCTGACACTTAGTAGATGCTTAATAAATGCTTACTGAATGGATAAGTAAATGAATAATGCATCTTATACTGTGTGACTAATTACTGTACTCCTCTAGACATAATCATTTACAACCATTAGCTCAAAGTATTTTATTACCATAGATGTAATTCATTTTGATTGCCTTGCTTTAAGAATTATTTTTGGCTTTTTTTGCTGCCACTGTTAAGTCACTTAAGCTTCATTATTTTACCTAGATCATAAATTTGTTTTAAAAATGATCGGACTCAAGATGCACTTTTGTTGAGTTTGATGTGCGACTTGAGTTACAGCTCGAATCCTACAATGGCCCTGAGCTTCATTCTATTCATCCATAAGGTGATAGAGTTCCACGTGATGACATCATGTGGAACTTTTTGTCTCTCCCAGCTTGAAAATTCCAGAACTGGATATTCACTGAAAAATGTACTGGAGGTCCACCATCCCATATATCTAAAATTTTTGGTGGTAGGCGCATTTTGGAATTTTGAAAATTTTGGATTTTGAACTCATGTAATAGATCCAGTGGAGTCTGGGGCAGCTCCTTGAAATCAAATATTTCTGCAGTGAAGGGTATGAATATTCACACATATGAAGACAATAAACAGCTTCATAATAAGTGTAAGTCATGTTTTGCTGCCAAATTAGTTATAAAAAATATTTTGGAAAAAAAGAAGTTGCACCCTTACCTAACACCATGTGCAAAAAATTACCTCAAAAATGGATCAAAGACCTAAATATAAGAGCCCAAACCATAAAACACTTATAAGAAATCTTGAGAGATCTTCATGAAATTGTATTGCACTTGGCAATAATTTCTTGCTATGACACCAAAAGCATAGGTAAAAACAGAGAAAAATAGATATATTGGATTACATCGAAATTAAAAACTTTTATGCGTCATAGGACATAATCAACAGAGAAGGCAACCTATGCAATGGGAGAAAATATTTGCAAATCATATATCTGATAATGGGGTTAATATCTAAGATATATAAAGAACATATACAGCTTGGCAACAAAATAACAAATAACCTTATTTAAAAATGGGCAAAGGGAGTCAAAAACAAGATGGCAGAGTAGAAGGACGTGCTCTCACTCCCTCTTGCTTGAACACCAGAATCACAACAAGCTGCTGGACAATCATCGACAGGAAGACACTGGAACTCACCAAAAAAGATACCCCACATCCAAAGACAAAGGAGAAGCCACAATGAGATGGTAGGAGGGGCGCAACCACAGTAAAATCAAATGCCATAACTGGTGGGTGGGTGACTCATAGACTGGCGAACAGTTATACCACAGAAGTCCACCCACTGGAGAGGAGGTTCTGAGCCCCACGTCAGGCTTCCCAACCTGGGGGTCCAGCAACAGGAGGAGGAATTCCTAGAGAATCAGATTTTGAAGGCTAGTGGGATTTGACTGCAGGACTTCGACAGGACTGGGGGAAACAGAGACTCCACTCTTGGAGGGCACACACAAAGTAGTGTGCACATTGGGACCCAGGAAAAGGAGCAGTGACCCCACAGGAGACTGAACCAGACCTACCTGCTAGTGTTGGAGGGTCTCCTGCAGAGGCGGGGGGTGGCTCTGTTTCACCGTGGGGACAAGGACACTGGCAGCAGAAGTTCTGGGAAGTACTCCTTGGCGTGAGCCCTCCCAGAGTCTGTCATTAGCCCCACCAAAGAGCCCAGGTAGGCTCCAGTGTTGGGCTGCCTCAGCCCAAACAACCAACAGGGAGGGAACCCAGGCCCACCCATCAACAGTCAAGTGGATTAAAGTTTAACTGAGCTCTGCACACCAGAGCAACAGTCAGCTCTAACCACCACCAGTCCCTCCCATCAAGCCTCTTAGATAGCCTCATCCACCAGAAGGCAGACAGCAGAAGCAAGAAGAACTACAATCCTGCAGCCTGTGGAACAAAAACCACATTCACAGAAAAACAGACAAGATGAAAAGGCAGAGGGCTATATACCAGATGAAGCAACAAGATAAAACCCCAGAAAAACAATTAAATGAAGTGGAGATAGGAAACCTTCCAGAAAAAGAATTCAGAATAATGATAGTGAAGATGATCCAGGACCTCGGAAAATGAATGGAGGAAAAGATCGAGAAGATGCAAGAAATGTTTAACAAAGACCTAGAAGAATTAAAGAACAAACAAACAGAGATGAACAATACAATAACTGAAATGAAAACTACACTAGAAGGAATCAATAGCAAAATAACTGAGGCAGAAGAACGGATAAGTGACCTGGAAGACAGAATGGTGGAATTCACTGCTGCAGAAGAGAATAAAGAAAAAAGAATGAAAAGAAATGAAGACAGCCTAAGAGACCTCTGGGACAACATTAAATGCAACAACATTCGCATTATAGGGGTCCCAGAAGGCGAAGAGAGAGAGAAAGGACCAGAGAAAATATGTGAAGAGATTATAGTCGAAAACTTCCCTAACATGGGAAAGTAAATAGCCACCCAAGTCCAGGAAGCGTGGCCAGTCCCATACAGGATAAACCCAAGGAGAAACACACTGCGACACATAGTAATCAAATTGGCAAAAATTAAAGACAAAGAAAAATTATTGAAAGCAGCAAGGGAAAAACAAAAAATAACATACAAGGGAACTCCCATAAGGTTAACAGCTGATTTCTCAGTAGAAACTCTACAAGCCAGAAGGGAGTGGCATGAGATACTTAAAGTGATGAAAGGGAAGAACCTACAACTAAGATTACCCTAACCGGCAAGGATCTCATTCAGATTTGATGGAGAAATCAAAAGCTTTACAGACAAGCAAAAGCGAAGAGAATTCAGCACCACCAAACCAGCTCTACAACAAATGCTAAAGGAACTTCTCTAAGTGGGAAACACAAGAGAAAAAAAGGACCTACAAAAACAAACCCAAAACACTTAAGAAAATGGTCATACGAACATACATATCGATGATTACCTTAAACGTGAATGGATTAAATGCTCTAACCAAAAGACACAGGCTTGATGAATGGATACAAAAACAAGACCCATCTATATGCTGTCTACAAGAGACCCATTTCAGACCTAGGGACATATACTGACTGAGAGCGAGGGGATGGAAAAAGATATTCCATGCAAATGGAAGTCAAAAGAAAGCTGGAGTAGCTATACTCATATCAGATAAAATAGACTTTAAAATAAAGAATGTTACAACAGACAAGGAAGGACACTACATAATGATCAAGGGATCAATCCAAAAAGAAGATATAACAATTATAAATATATATGCAGCCAACAGAGGGGCACCTCAACACATAAGGCAACTGCTAACAGCTATAAAAGAGGAAATCGACAGTAACACAATAATAGTGGGGAATTTAACACCTCACTTACATGAATGGACAGACCATCCAAAATGAAAATAATTAAGGAAACAGAAGGTTTAAATGACACAACAGACCAGATAGATTTAATTGATATTTATGGGACATTCCATCCAAAAACAGCAGATTACACTTTCTTCTCAAGTGCGCATGGAACATTCTCCAGGACAGATCACATCTTGGGTCACAAATCAAGCCTCAGTAAATTTAAGAAAACTGAAATCATATCAAGCCTATTTTCTGACCACAACGCTATAAGATTAGAAATGAATTACAGGGAAAAAACGTAAAAAACACAAACACATGGAGGCTAAACAATATGTTACTAAATAACCAAGAGATCACTGAAGAATTCAAAGAGGAAATCAAAAAATACCTAGAGACAAATGACAATGAAAACACGATGATCCAAAACCTATGGGATGCAGCAAAAGCAGTTCTAAGAGGGAAGTTTATAGCTATACAAGCCTACCTCAAGAAACAAGAAAAATGTCAAATAAACAATCTAACCTGACACCTAAAGGCTCTAGGGAAAGAACAAACAAAATCCAAAGTTAGCAGAAGTAAAGAAATCATAAAGATCAGAGCAGAAATAAATGAAATAGAAACAAAGAAAACAATAGCAAAGATCAATAAAACTAAAAGCTGGTTCTTTGAGAAGATAAACAAAATTGATAAACCATTAGCCAGACTCATCAAGAAAAAGAGGGAGAGGACTCAAATCAATAAAATTAGAAATGAAAAAGGAGAAGTTACAACAGACACCGCAGAAATACAAAGCATCCTAAGAGACTACTACAAGCAACTCTATGCCAATAAAATGGAAAACCTGGAAGAAATGAACAAATTCTTAAAAAGGTATAATCTTCCAAGACTGAACCACAAAGAAAGAGAAAATATGAACACACCAATCACAAGTAATGAAATTGAAACTGTGATTAAAAATCTGCCAACAAACAAAAGTCCAGGACCAGATGGCCTCACAGGTGAATTCCATTAAACATTTAGAGAAGAGCTAACACCCATCCTTCTCAAACTCTTCCAAAAAATTGCAGAGGAAGGAACACTACCAAATTCATTCTATGAGGCCACCATCACCCTGATACCAAAACCAGACAAAGATACTACAAAAAAAGAAAATTGCAGACCAATATCACTGATGAATATAGATGCAAAAATCCTCAACAAAATACTAGCAAACAGAAACCAACAATACATTAAAAGGATCATACACCACGATCAAGTGGGATTTATCCCAAGGATACAAGGATTCTTCAATATATGCAAATCAATCAATGTGATACACCATATTAACAAGTTGAAGGAGAAAAACCATATCATCATCTCAATAGATGCAGAAAAAGCTTTTGACAAAATTCAACACCCATTTATGATAAAACGTCTCCAGAAAGTGGGCATAGAGGGAAACTACCTCAACATAATAAAGGGCATATACGACAAACCCACAGCAAACATCATTCTCAATGGTGAAAAACTGAAAGCATTTCCTCTAAGATCAGGAACGAGACAAGGATGCTCAATCTCACCACTATTAATCAACATAGTTTTGGAACTGCTAGCCACAGCAATCAGAGAAGAAAAAGAAATAAAAGGAATACAATTGGAAAAGAAGAAGTAAAACTGTCACTGTTTGCAGATGACATGATACTATACATAGAGAATCCTAAAAATGCCACCAGAAAACTACTAGAACTAATCAATGAATTTGGTAAAGTTGCAGGATACAAAATTAATGCACAGAAATCTCTTGCATTCCTATACACTAATGATGAAAAATCTGAAAGAGACATTAAGGAAACACTCCCATTTACCATTGCAATAACAACAAAAAAATACCTAGGAATAAACCTACCTAGGGAGACAAAAGACCTGTATGCAGAAAACTATAAGACACTGATGAAAGAAATTAAAGATGATACCAACAGATGGAGAGATACACCAACTTCTTGGATTGGAAGAATCAATACTGTGAAAATGACTATACTACCCAAAGCAATCTACAGATTCAATGCAATCCTTATCAACTTACCAATGGCATTTTTTATGGAACTAGAACAAATCATCTTAAAATTTGTATGGAGACACAAAAGACCCCGAATAGCCAAAGCAGTCTTGAGGGAAAAAAACGGAGCTGGAGGAATCAGACTCCCTGACTTCAGACTATACTACAAAGCTACAGTAATCAAGACAATATGGTACTGGCACAAAAACAGAAACATACATCAATGGAACAAGATAGAAAGCCCACAGATAAACCCACGCACCTACGGTCAACTAATCTATGACAAAGGAGGCAAAGATATACAATGGAGAAAAGACAGCCTCTTAAATAAGTGGTGCTGGGAAAACTGGACAGCTACATGTAAAAGAATGAAATTAGAACACTCCCTAACACCGTACACAAAAATAAACTCAAAATGGATTAGAGACCTAAATGTAAGACCAGACACTATAAAACTCTTAGAGGAGGGGCTTCCCTGGTGGCGCAGTGGTTGAGAGTCCGCCTGCCGATGCAGGGGACACGGGTTCGTGCCCCGGTCTGGGAGGATCCCACATGCCGTGGAGCAGCTGGGCCTGTGAGCCATGGCCGTTGAGCCTGCGCGTCCAGAGCCTGTGCCCCGCAGCGGGAGAGGCTGCAACAGTGAGAGGCCCACATACCGCAAAACAAAAACAAAAACAAAAAAAACCCTTAGAGGAAAACATAGGAAAAACATTCTTTGACATAAATCACGGCAGGAAGTTTTTTGATCCACCTTCTAGAGTAATGGAAATAAAACCAAAAATAAACAAATGGGACCTAATGAAACTGCAAAGCTTTTGCACAGCAAAGGAAACCATAAACAAGACGAAAAGACAACCCTCAGAATGGGAGAAAATATTTGCAAACAATCCACGGACAAAGGATTAATCTCCAAAATATATAAACAGCTCATGCAGCTCAATATTAAGAAAACAAACAACCCAATCCAAAAATGCGCAGAAGACCTAAATAGACATTTCTCCAATGAAGACATACAGATGGCCACGAAGCACATGAAAAGCTGCTCAACATCACTAATTATTAGAGAAATGTAAATCAAAACTACAATGAGGTATCACCTCTCACCAGTTAGAATGGGCATCATCAGAATATCTACAAATGACAAATGCTGGAGAGGGTGTGGAGAAAAGGGAACCCTCTTGCACTGTTGGTAGGAATGTAAATTGATACAGCCACTATGGAGAACAGTATGGAGGTTCCTTAAAAAACTAAAAATAGAACTACCATATGAAACAACCATCCCACTACTGGGCATATATCCTGAGAAAACCATAATTCAAAAAGACACATGCATCCCCATGTTCACTGCAGCACTATTTACAATAGCCAGGTCATGGAAGCAACCTAAATGCCCATCGATAGACAAATGGATAAAGAAGATGTGGTACATATATACAATGGAATATTACTCAGCCATAAAAGGGAATGAAATTGAGTCACTTGTTGAGATGTGGATGGATCTAGAGACTGTCATACAGAGTGAAGTAAGTCAGAAAGACAAAAACAAATATCGTATATTAACGATATATGGCTTATGAAGTCCATTTTCTTTGACTAAGACTTGGGGAGAGGACAAGGAGCCCTGAGAATCAGCTCTGGCTGCACAGATTCTTGTTGATATGACAATGACCTATCTCCAAGCTGGTTCACCCTCAATTTAAAGAAGGGTTAATTGTTTTCAGTAGAAGTCAAAGTCTTCATTAGCTCAAGTTTGACTATAAAGATGTAGGAGAACTGATTAATACCATCATTTTATAATAAAGCTGTAATATCATTTCGGGTTTTTTTTTCCTGAGCTTAGTGTTAATCTTAGTTCATCTAAAAACTGTTCTCTTTCTTGTTTTTAGCAATTAATAGTTATCAGAAGATGCAAATCTAGGTAAATCTTATGAATATTTACATAAAACAACTTGGAAATGGCCAGATTCATTTTGTAGATCTTCTGGAAGTCTATAGGAAGGCCAGTAGAGATTTTTGACTCAGATTACCAAACGTAAGTAGCAGTTTCTGAATTTTTACTAGTAAGTTTATAAATTGAAGGACTACAGAATATTGGTACTATGTCATGGGAAGTGGGACATGGCCATAATTAATTCTCTTGCTAAATTTATTTAAATAGTTGTTTGAGTAATATGAGAAGTCACTATATTTCCACAGAAATGAATTCAAGAGTCATTGCTATACAAACAGCAAAAATATCAAAGAAGGCTCATTCATATCAAGAAATTTTTACTAGAATAAAACCATCCATACATGTAGCTTCATGTCCAAATTGAGAGCAAAGTAGTAAGACAGGCTTGGACCTGAAACCTGGGACCCTTTGCTGCAGTGCTTGCACCTGGACAAACGTCTCCTCCAGCAACAAAATACAAAGAAACTATAAGGAACTAAAAATAACTGTGTGCGTGCACAGTTGGGCTAAATTATGAACAAGATACAAAAAGACCAAAAACCCAACTGCCACTTCTGACCAGCCCAGAGGAAAAGCAGGGTACTGCGCATGCCCCCTGCACACAGCACCACCAAGGGGGTGGGCAGACTGCCTGCCTAAGCCACCCCTCCGGCCGGACCCCTGGACCCACCCCTACCCTCACCCCATATAAAGAAGCAGTTTACCCCCACTCAGGGAGGGAGCAAGGGAACGTGTTACTTGTTTTCGCTCCCTCTGTGCTGCAGCAGGAGCCCCAATAAAGCCTTGCCTGAATTTCCTGACTGGCCTCTTATCAATTTCCACTGATTAAGGAGGCCAAGAACCCTGGTTGGCAACTAGTTCTAACAGTGCTTTGCTTGAATCTGCTCCTTTCAAACGGCACTTTGTTTCCATTTTGAGGCAGAGCCTGAAGGTGGAGGAAAAGTCAAGACTCCTTTTGGGGGGAATGGCGGCGGCGGGGGTGGGGTGGTGGTGTGCAGGGCAGGATGGGGTGGGTCAAAGTACACCCGAAGTCCTGTCCATTCTGCCTTCTTCCTCCTGTTTCAGCCTCTCCCCACAGTCTTTCCTTCACTCCCCTCTAACCTACACTCTGCAAATGTTCCGAAGAGCAAGGGCATGTATGGTATTGGCTGGTTGAAGAGGGAGCTGGAACAGAAAACTGTATACATTTCAACTACTTTTAATCCTCACCTGCAATCCTACATATTTTAATCCTTATACTTGTGCTGGGTCTCCTAGCTCACTCTGGCTTCACTCCCACCTTCAGGTGCCCTAGATACACTCCTGTCACAGGGTGGCCCTGGCAGCTGGTCTCAGAGAACATCATGGAGGGCCTGTTCTGAGACTTGGCTTCTCAACTCAACGGCCCCCCGGCCCTGCTTCAGTGTGATGATGGCGCCAAGGCCCGGCTGAGGGCAAGAGAAAGTCCCTGAGGGTGGTTCAGGATAGTGGCAGGTTCCCCCTGCAAGGCCCTGTCCACACAGGCTCGAGAACTAGCTGAGTTGAGGGTGAAGAGTGAGCCAGATTTGGAGTTGTTACCAACACTTCAACCACGAGCCTTTCATTCGTTTGACTCTAGACATTTATCCTGTTTTCCACTAAGGGCTGGAAAAAATGCTGGCAATTCTTTGGAAGTTTGATAGTACATAGTAGACTTCTGTTACAGTGTTGCCAAAAGTGTGATAGGCAAAGGTGCCACTGATGGTGAAGATGCTACATGGACAAAAATTTTTAATCCAATGGCTAGAACTTACCTTAACAAGTAAAAAATATATATATATATAAATAAACAGTATATTAAAGCCATAATTTCACAGATATTATTGCTTATGAGGAGAAGTTTAAAAAAAGAAGATAGAGATGCATTCACATCCATTTAAAGTAAAACATGAAGTAAGCAAGAGTATTGGTAGTGAGCTGAGATTGCAAAAATGAAGAAGGTGGCAAGAAAATGGCACCCATTCTCACGGCTCCTGAACAGCAGCATGGTCTATCCAGTCCTTTCAAAGCATAGTTCACTACTCCTCCTGAAATATAGGCTATTGTCCCACTGGCCATCCATCTAAAAATACATGCTAATCCCTCCCCTGATATCTATAAGCCCAGGTGCTACAGGCCACACCTATGAGATGCAGGCTTGCTTAAGGTCCTTCTGTCCACTGTGCACCACCTATATCCTCTTTGATCTTGGCAAGCAAGCGTGTGTGGGAATCAATTGAGACTGACAGAAAACAGAACGTGTCCCTGACCATCTTCCCTTGACTCTGGGGATAGGAGTTGACCATGGGGTTGGCTTTGTACAATCAATACAAATCCCTGGCTATATAGATGCTTGTTCTAAACCGGCTCCTGAACTCTCCTTTGAGAGCCTGAAGTCAGGGACTGGGTATCAGGTAGAAAAGTAGAGCAGGGTAAATATGGCTTCTGCCCTGATCCTCACACTTTAAAATTTATACCTTGATTGTGTGATAAAATTTTGGGATGAGCTGGATAAAGTGACTGCCAAAAAGGAATCATTATTTCTGGTTGATGCTCCCCAACATCTAGCCAGTTTATGGTCAATAATCCCATCTAGTAAGTTAACTCATGAGTTATCTAAGTATATGTTTTGCTTCCAGTTTACTTTGAGGGATACACCAAGAAGTTTCACGGTTCAAGGTCAAACATTTTTGGCTACTTTACTAGCATTTTTAACATTGCTTTTATGGGCGCTTACTTGCTTATATCTGCCTGAAGTATTTTTCTGGATAAAGTTACATTGGCCCATGTTCTCTGGCAGACAACTCGAGGGCCTTGACTGTCCATGCAATGAAGTAGACACTAAATTCTCACGTGAACAGAACTCCCCACATGTGCTCAGTGGACTAACATCACTTGTGACTTACTTCGTCTTATCTTTCCTATTTACATTTTTCACTTTAATCTCTCTCAGTGCCAAATTCTCTATATGAAAAATGAGATAATAAGTCTATCATGAGAATTTAAAAAGATGTATATAAACTTCTTTGTATTCTCTGGTACACATATTTAACATATTGTAACAGCAGCCAACATTTACTGAGTGCTGACCATGCACCATGACTTACTTTAAGCACTTTGCAAGTGTATTTAATCCTCATATAACTCTATGAGGTTGGTGCTGGTATTACCCCCATTTTACAGATGAGGAAACTGAGGCCCAGAGATGTTAAGAAATTTGACCAAGGTCTCCAATCTATCACAGGTAAAACTTGGATTTGAACCCAGGCTCCCCAACTCTGAGCCCGGGCTCTTAACTCCTACTACTATGGTAGCTACTCCACTAAAGCTATTTTTTAAAAAATAATTTCTCTTGTTTTTCCTATTATTTATTTATTTATTTATTTATTTTCAGAGACTGCATGCAGTTACATTTAGGGTCACTAACTTACCCAGAACTTCCCAGTTTTACAACTGAAAGTCCCATCTCTCAGGTTACACTCAGTAGTTTTATTATTATGTTGTTTATCTTTGCAGCAGGACCACTGCTTGTACATATAGATACCTTTGTGCAAATTAGGGAAAAGGGGTATCCACTTACATTCAACATACTTTTAATCTTGTGTCCATTACATTTATGTAAACTACCTTAAATCCTTCATGGTATAAGATGGGGTAAGAGAAACAAATATAGAAACAGACTTTCACACTGTATTTAACGCATTAAGATCTATGGGTAAGTATTAATACATGTGTTACCTTTGTATCCTTGTTCTGTCTCCCTGAGATCAATTTTGGTTATTGGTTTGAAATCAGTATCCCATAATCGTATACACCCATCTCGTCCACCAGTGGCAAAGCCTTCTTCGCAAGCATACATGCTGAAGATTCCAGCCTGTTGATTAAGGCAGATAATACTCAATGCTGCAATCGTTCTAAACAGTCATTATAGCTGGATCTTAATGATAAAAATACAAAACAAAGCAAAAACAAAACAAAAAACAAATCTCTTGTTCTCTATCCTGGCAACAGAACAAGTAGCCATTTGTAACAGCCATTTTAGCTAGACTAAAAATTCATGATACCAGTAAAGCAAACTAGTTCAAGTGCTCCTTTGCCACAATTAAACTAATGACAGGCTGTAAAAAAAATTCAGGAATTCCTTGGCTAAAGCAAATATAAAAATCATAAATTTCTTCCTGTGACAGCTAATCATTATAAAGACAATGGTGGAGGTGTTTCATATAAATTCCTTCCCAAAACAAGTAAAGATATGCGGGCTAGGAACACAAACACTTCTATAGGTACAATGGTGACAGAAATGCATCCCAATGAGCTCAAGCAGGCACCATCTGAGCGTAAATGGAAGCATAAATTACACTTGTGTCAGCTTGTTAAGCATTATTTGAAGATGCTTTCCACATCTGATGTGGTTTCACAACTTACAGATGCTTTTCCACAGAAAATGTGTTACAAGAGTATAATGTTGACATAATATCCAGTGTAAAGAGAAATTAGGTTACTAACGCAGCTGTTTTTATGAATGAGGACCAATACTGGCCTTTTAATTGTTTCAAGAGCTGTTTCATAATTAGCGAAGCCAAGAAAAATGGTCTTCAACATACAAGACAGTGAAAGTTCTAAAATTTCATAGCTCTTTTGCTAAGAGTTGCTGAAACTTTTCTTCATGTTCATAGTAACAGGGCAAGAAGCTAAAAGTCTGTTAAGTTTCTGAAACATTTTACCAAATTTCCATTTATTACAACAGGCTTTACCTTTCACATCATCTCCCCATTCTTCTGGTCATTTCTACTTGATCATCTATAGACACAGCAATATAACTATTTTAATATATGTCAGAATTGAGCAGAGTGCTCAGAGTCAAGTTTGTCCTTGTTCTTACAGAGCAGAACATCAAAAGAATTTATCAGTGGTTTTTGTTTGCATTTTAAGAACTTGTGATATGGACATGGAAGTGACGCTCTCTCACTCAGGATGAGGAAAATCTACCTTATTAACCACTATAAAAATAACAGTTGTCTCCACTCTTGCTATTCAACATATGGGCCACAGGCCAGCAGCAGTAACGTCATCCCAGACCCACTGAGTCACAGCCCACATTTTTTTTTAACATCTTTATTGGAGTATAATTGCTTTATACTGTTCTATTAGTTTCTGCTGTACAAAAAAGTGAATCAGCTATACGTATACATATATCACCACCTCTCCTCCCTCTTGCGTCTCCCTCCCACCCTCCCTATCCCAACCCTCTAGCTGGTCACAAAGCACCGAGCTGATCTCCCTGTGCTATGTGGCTGCTTCCCACTAGCTACCTATTTTACATTTGGTAGTGTATATATGTCCATGGCACTCTCTAACTTCATCCCAGCTTACCCTTCCCCCTCCCTCCCTGTGTCCTTAAGACCACTCTCTACGTCTGAGTCTTTATGCCTGTCCTGCCCCTAGGTTCTTCATGAGATTTTTTTTTTTTTTAGATTTCATATATATGTGTTAGCATATGGTATTTGTTTTTTTTCTCTTTGACTTACTTCACTCTGTATGACAGACCCTAGGTCCATCCACCTCACTATAAATAACTCAATTTCATTTCCTTTTATGGCTGAGTAATATTCCATTGTATATATGTGCCACATCTTCTTTATTCATTCAACTGTTGATGGACACTGAGGTTGCTTCCATGTCCTGGCTTTGTAAATAGTGCTGCAATGAACATTGTGGTACATGACTCTTTTTGAATTACGGTTTTCTCAGGGTATATGCCCAGTAGTGGGATTGCTGGGTCATATGGTAGTTCTATTTTTAGTTTAGTTTTTTTTTTTTTTTTTGCAGTACGCGGGCCTCTCACTGTTGTGGCCTCTCCCGTTGTGGAGCACAGGCTCCAGATGCACAGGCTCAGGGGCCATGGCTCACGGGCCCAGCTGCTCCACGGCATGTGGGATCCTCCCGGACTGGAGCACGAACCCATGTCCCCTGCACTGGCAGGCGGACTCTCAACCACTGCGCCACCAGGGAAGCCCTTATTTTTAGTTTTTTATGGAACCTCCATACTGTTCTCCATAGTGGCTGTATCAATTTACATTCCCACCAGTGCAAGAGGGTTTCCTTTTCTCCACACTCTCTCCAGGATTTATTGTTTGTAGATTTTTTGATGATGGCCATTCTGGCCGGTGTGAGGTAATACCTCATTGCACTTTTAATTTGCATTTCTCTAACGATTAGTGATGTAAAGATGTTGAGCATCCTTTCGTGGTTTGTTGGCAATCTGTATATCTTCTCTGGAGAAATGTCGATTTAGGTCTTCTGCCCATTTTTGGATTGGGTTGTTTTTTTGATATTGAGCTGCATAAGCTGCTTGTATATTCTGGAGATTAATCCTTTGTCAGTTGATTCATTTGCAAATATTTTCACCCATTATAAGGGTTGTCTTTTCATAGTCTTTATGGTTTCCTTTGCTGTGCAAAAGCTTTTAAGTTTCATTAGATCCCATTTGTTTATTGTTGTTTTTATTTCCATTTCTCTAGAAGAGGCTGTCTTTTCTCCATTGTATATTCTTGCCTCCTTTATCAAAGATAAGGTGACCATATGTATGTGGGTTTATCTCTGGCCTTTCTATTCTGTTCCACTGATCTATATTTCTGTTTTTGTGCCAGTATCATACTGTCTTGATTATTGTACCTTTATAGTATAGTCTGAAGTCAGGGAGCCTGATTCCTCCAGCTCCATTTTTCTTTCTCAAGACTGCTTTGGCTATTCAGGGTCTTTTGTGTTTCCATACAAATTGTGAAGTTTTTTGTTCTACTTCTATGAAAAATGCCATTGGTAGTTTGATAGGGATTGCACTGAATCTGTAGATTGCTTTGGGTAGTATAGTCATTTTCACTATATTGATTCTTCCAATCCAAGAACATGGTGTATCTCCCCATCTGTTTGTATCATCTTTAATTTCTTTCATCAGTGTCTTATAGTTTTCTGCATACAGGTCTTTTGTCTCCATAGGTAGGTTTATTCCTAGGTATTTTATTCTTTTTGTTGCAGTGGTAAATGGGAGTGTTTCAATTTGTCTTTCAGATTTTTCATCTTAGTGTATAGGAATGCAAGAGATTTCTGTGCATTAATTTTCTATCCTGCCACTTGAACAAGTTCATTGATTAGCTCTAGTAGTTTTCTGGTAGCATCTTTTGGATTCCCTATGTATAGTATCATGTCATCTGCAAATAGTGACAGTTTTACTTCTTCTTTTCTGATTTGGGTTCCTTTTCTTTCTTTTTCTTCTCTGACTGCATTGGCTAAATCTTCCAAAACTATGTTTTATAATAGTGATGAGAGTGGGCAACCTTGTCTTTTTCCTGATCTTAGTGGAAATGGTTTCAGTTTTTCACCATTGAGAATGATGTTGGCTGTGGGTTTGTCATATATGGCCTTTATTATATTGAGGTAAGTTTCCTCTGTGTGCACTGTCTGGAGAGTTTTTATCATAAATCGGTGTTAAATTTTGTTGAAAGCTTCTTCTGCATCTATAGAGATGATCATATGGTTTTTCTCCTTCAATTTGTTAATATGATTTATCACATTGATGGATTTGCGTATGTTGAAGAATCCTTGCATTCCTGGGATAAATCCCACTTGATCATGGTGTATGATCCTTTTAATGTGCTATTGGATTCTGTTTGCTAGTATTTTGCTGAGGATTTTTGCATGTATGTTCATCAGTGATACTGACAGCCTGCATTTTAACAAGATCTCCAGGAGACTCGTAGGCACATTAACATTTAAGAAATGCTGGTTGAAGCTTCACTCAATGACCAGCAAGCTACAGTGCTGGACACCCTATGCCAAACAACTAGCAAGACAGGAACACAACCCCACCCATTAGCAGAGAGGCTGCCTAAAATCATAATAAGTCCATAGACAACCCAAAACACACCACCAGACGTGGACCTACCCACCAGAAAGACAAGATCCAGCCTCATCCACCAGAACACAGGCACTAGTCCCCTCCACCAGGAAGCCTACACAACCCACTGAACCAACTTTAGCCACTGGGGACAGACACCAAAAACAACGGGAATTATGAACCTGCAGCCTGCAAAAAGGAGACCCCAAACACAGTAAGATAAGCAAAATGAGAAGACAAAAACACAGAGCAGATAAAGGAGCAAGATTAAAAACCCACCAGACCTAACAAATGAAGAGGAAATAGGCAGTCTACCTGAAAAAGAATTCAGAATAATGATAGTAAAGATGATCCAAAATCTTGGAAATAGAAGAGAGAAAATGCAAGAAACAGTTAACAAGGACCTAGAAGAACTAAAGATGAAACAAGGAACGATGAACAACACAATAAATGAAATTAAAAATACTCTAGATGGGATCAATGGCAGAATAACTGAGGCAGAAGAACGGATAAGTGACCTGGAAGATAAAATAGTGGAAATAACTACTGCAGAGCAGAATAAAGAAAAAAGAATGAAAAGAACTGAGGACAGTCTCAGAGACCTCTGGGACAACATTAAACACACCAACATTCAAATTATAGGGATTCCAGAAGAAGAAGAGAAAAAGAAAGGGACTGAGAAAATATTTGAAGAGATTATAGTTGAAAACTTCCCTAATATGGGAAAGGAAATAGTTAATCAAGTCCAGTAAGCACAGAGAGTCCCATAAAAGATAAATCCAAGGAGAAACATACAAAGACACATATTAATCAAACTGTCAAACATTAAATACAAAGAAAACATATTAAAAGCAGCAAGGGAAAAACAACAAATAACACACAAGGGAATCCCCATAAGGTTAACAGCTGATCATTCAGCAGAAACTCTGCAAGCCAGAAGGGACTGGCAGGACATATTTAAAGTGATGAAGGAGAAAAACCTACAACCAAGATTACTCTACCCAGCAAGGATCTCATTCAGATTTGATGGAGAAATTAAAACCTTAACAGACAAGCAAAAGCTGAGAGAGTTCAGCACCACCAAACCAGCTTTACAAAAAATGCTAAAGGAACTTCTCTAGGCAAGAAACACAAGGGAAGGAAAAGACCTACAATAATGAACCCAAAACAATTAAGAAAATGGGAATAGGAACATACATATCGATAATTACCTTAAATGTAAATGGATTAAATGCTCCCACCAAAAGACACAGACTGGCTGAATGGATACAAAAACAAGAACCATATATATGCTGTCTAAAAGAGACCCACTTCAGACCTAGAGACACATACAGACTGAAAGTAAGGGGATGGAAAAAGATATTCCATGCAAATGGAAACCAAAAGAAAGCTGGAGTAGGAATTCTCATATCAGACAAAATAGATTTTAAAATAAAAACTATTAGATGAGAGAAAGAAGGACACAACATAATGATCAAGGGATCGATCCAAGAAGAAGATATAACAATTGTAAATATTTATCCCAACATATGAGCACCTCAATAAATAAGGCAAATACTAACAGCCATAAAAGGGGAAATCGACAGTAACACATTCATAGTAGGGGACTTTAACACCCCACTTTCACCAATGGACAGATCATCCAAAATGAAAATAAATAAGGAAACACAAGCTTTAAGTGATACATTAAACAAGATGGACTTAATTGATATTTATAGGATATTCCATCCAAAAAGAACAGAATACACATTTTTCTCAAGTGCTCATGGAACATTCTCCAGGATAGATCATATCTTGGGTCACAAATCAAGCCTTAGTAAATTTAAGAAAATTGAAATTGTATAAAGTACCTTTTCCAACCACAATGTTATGAGACTAGATTTCAATTACAGGAGAAGATCTGTAAAAAATACAAACACATGGAGGCTAAGCAGTACACTACTTAATAATGAAGTGATCACTGAAGAAATCAAAGAGGAAATCAAAAAATACCTAGAAACAAATGACAATGGAGACACGACGACCCAACACCTATGGGATGCAGCAAAAGCAGTTCTAAGAGGGAAGTTTATAGCAATACAACCCTACCTTAAGAAACAGGAAACATCTCGAATGAACAACCTAACTTTGCACCTGAAGCAATTAGAGAAAGAAGAACAAAAAAACCTCAAAGTTAGCAGAAGCAAAGAAATCATAAAGATCGGATCAGAAATAAATGAAAAAGAAATGAAGGAAACAATAGCAAAGATCAATAAAACTAAAAGCTGGTTCTTTGAGAAGATAAACAAAATTGATAAACCATTAGCCAGACTCATCCAGAAAAAAAGGGAGAAGACTCAAATCAATAGAATTAGAAATGAAAAAGGAGAAGTAACAACTGACACTGCAGAAATACAAAAGATCATGAGAGACTACTACAAGCAACTCTATGCCAATAAAATGGACAACCTGGAAGAAATGGACAAATTCTTAGAAATGCACAACCTGCCAAGACTGAATCAGGAAGAAATAGAAAATATGAACAGACCAATCACAAGCACTGAAATTGAAACTGTGATTAAAAATCTTCCACTCCCTAACACCATACACAAAAATAAGCTCAAAATGGATTAAAGACCTAAATGTAAGGCCAGAAACTATCAAACTCTTAGAGGAAAACATAGGCAGAACACTCTATGACATAAATCACAGCAAGATCCTTTTGGACCCACCTCCTAGAGAAATGGAAATAAAAACAAAAATAAACAAATGGGACCTAATGAAACTTCAAAGATTTTGCACAGCAAAGGAAACCATAAACAAGACCAAAAGACAACCCTCAGAATGGGAGAAAATATTTGCAAACAAAGCAAGTGACAAAGGATTAATCTCCAAAATTTACAAGCAGCTCATGCAGCTCAATAACTAAAAAACAAACAACCCAATCCAAAAATGGGCAGAAGACCTAAATAGACATTTTTCCAAAGAAGAGATACAGACTGCCAACAAACACATGAAAGAATGCTCAACATCATTAATCATTAGAGAAATGCAAATCAAAACTACAATGAGATATCATCTCACACCAGTCAGAATGGCCGTCATCAAAAAATCTAGAAACAATAAATGCTGGAGAGAGTGTGGAGAAAAGGGAACACTCTTGCACTGCTGGTGGGAATGTGAACTGGTACAGCCACTATGGAGAACAGTATGGTGGAGGTTCCTTAAGAAACTACAAATAGAACTACCATAACCCAGCAATCCCACTACTGGGCATATACCCTGAGAAAACCATAATTCAAGAAGTGTCATGTACCAATATGTTCATTGCAGCTCTATTTACAACAGCCAGGACATGGAAGCAACCTAAGTGTCCATCAACAGATGAATGGATAAAGAAGATGTGGCATATATATACAATGGACTATTACTCAGCCATATAAAGAAACGAAATTGAGTTATTTGTAGTGAGGTGGACGGACCTAGAGTCTGTCATACAGAGTGAAGTAAGTCAGAAAGAGAAAGACAAATACCGTATGCTAACACATATATATAGAATCTAAGAAAAAAAAATGTCATGAAGAACCTAGGGGTAAGACAGGAATAAAGACACAGACCTATTAGAGAATGGACTTGAGGATATGGGGAGGGGGAAGGGTAAGCTGTGACAAAGTGAGAGAGTGGCATGGACATATATACACTACCAAACGTAAAATAGATAGCTAGTGGGAAGCATCCACATAGCACAGGGAGATCAGCTCGGTGCTTTGTGACCACCTAGAGAGGTGGGATAGGTAGGGTGGGAGGGAGGGAGATGCAAGAGGGAAGAGATATGGGAACATATGTATATGTATAACTGATTCATTTTGTTGTAAAGCAGAAACTAACACACCATTGTAAAGCAATTATATTCCAATAAAGAATAAAAAAAAAAGACATATGCACCTTAATGTTCATTGCAGCACTATTTACAATAGCCAGGTCATGGAAGCAACCTAAGTGCCCATCGACAGACAAATGGATAAAGAAGATGTGGTACATATATACAATGCAATATTACTCCGCCATAAAAAGGAATGAAATTGGGTCATTTGTAGAGACATGGATGGACCCAGAGACTGTCATACAGAGTGAAGTAAGTCAGAAAGAGAAAAACAAATATTGTATATTAACGCATATATGTGGAATCTAGAAAAATGGTACAGATGAACCTGTTTGCAAGGCAGAAATAGAGACACAGGTGTAGAGAACAAATGTATGGACACCAAGGGGGGAAAGCGGGCGGGAGAGGGGGTTGTTGTTGGTGGTGTGATGAATTGGGAGATTGGGATTGACATATATACACTAATATGTATAAAATAGATAACCAATAAGAACCTGCTGTATAAAAATAAATTAAATTAAATTAAATTTTAAAAAAAAGAAATGCTGGTCGCGGGCTTCCCTGGTGGCGCAGTGGTTGAGAGTCCGCCTACCGATACAGGGGACATGGGTTCATGCCCCAGTCCGGGAAGATCCCACATGCCGCGGAGCGGCTGGGCCCATGAGCCATGGCCACTGAGCCTGCGCGTCTGGAGCCTGCGCTCCGCAACGGGAGAGGCCACAACAGTGAGAGGCCTGCATACTGCAAAAAAAAAAAAAAAAAAAAAAAAAAGAAATGCTGGTCTAGAAGATGAAACTGACCATGAAATACTTCTAGGTTCTGTCAAGCTGCTGCTGCTGAATTACAACACTAATCAGTCAGTCGATAATTGAGACAAAAGCTAATTAAGTTATTAAGCTTTTGAAATATTAATTTCTTCCAGGTGAACAAAAATAATTAGGGAAATCGTTCATGAATATTTAGTGAGTGTTCAGCAGAAGTGGCTGATCCTAAAGTAACAGGGAAAAAATACAGAGATTTGTGACTTTAACTTATTTAATAAGTCATTCCCAAATTTCTATACGGGAATACTTACACTATGTGCTCCTTGAATTGTGCGGACTAAATTGAGCCCTTTCCAGACATAGATGTCGCCATTTAAAGCACCAGAGTAGGTGATGTCTTCTTTGGCACATGCAAGGCAAAGGATGGTCTGAAGATCCCCTGTTTTGCCAAATATCCCTCTTTTTGCAGTCAGGGCATTTCCACAGAGTGTCCAAAACTAGAAAATAAGTGATAAAATAGATCCAAAAAAAAAAGAGTATTCTGATGCATCTCATTATTGGTATTTATTTGCTAATGTTTCAATACATTTTACATAATTTGCTATAGGTGCACTAGATACACATAATTTAACTTGTTTTGTTATAATGGCAGAGAACTGCAAAACATTTTAGCCAACTACTAGCAGTAAAAAAAAAAAACTTATAACAATATTTTTTAAACTTACAAAGTTCCAACATTCCAAAACTTTGCTAAATGTTTAATGTTCATTTTTTTGTTTAATTTCTTGTCAAGTTATAGCACTAGTATAGGTTCACTGTAGAGAAGTTTAGAAACAGAGAAAAGTGAAAAGAGGAAAACTGGAATTATTCACAACCTCCTGTTAACATGTTGATATATCTTCTAGGTATTTTTGTTGCATATATATATGCATTTAGAAATAATTTCTAGGGCTTCCCTGGTGGCGCAGTGGTTGAGAGTCCACCTGCCGATGCAGGGGACATGGGTTCATGCCCCGGTCCGGGAAGATCCCACATGCTGCAGAGCGGCTGGGCCCGTGAGCCATGGCCGCTGAGCTCGCGCAACGGGAGAGGCCACAACAGTGAGAGGCCCGCGTACCACAAAAAAAAAAAAAAAAAAAAAAAAAAAAAAAATAGAAATAATTTCTAACTAAAAATTACATAAATATTCACTGTAGAAACATTACTCAGAAATGTTTCTAAATATAAGTTATATTTCATATAGCCAAATAATTGACTAGGCTTTTCAGTTTTAGTTGCATAATTTATCATGAGGGAGACCATAAGCATAAAGGTTGAGCTGCTTTATAGACAGCAGCAGGGAAACTCCCACAGTTATGTAGAAATTAAGTATTTCACTCTGACATATTTTTTTTCAGTATGTGAACTGGTATAATTCTACTGCCATGTACGTAGCCTCTCACAATTTATAAAGGCTCTTTACATGTGTTTAGTTACTTGATCTTCATAATACCCTTACGAATAGGCTAAGGCAGATATTATTATTACACCCATTTGGAAGGGAGAGAAAGAAGGCATAAGTGACTTGCCAAAGGTTCACCAGGGGTTATACATGAGAAAGTATTGAAATATTTGCCTTGAGAACTTTAAATCCAATGAAGAAGATACATATAAGACAAAAAAAGATCATTTTAAGGCAACATATTCAGACTGCATACAAGTGGTAAGGAAATTCGAAGATAGAGAACCATGTTGAATTAACTGGAATGAGCCAGAATAGGATTTGGATCAGTGGTAAGGAAGAAATTGCATTGTGGTTTAGGAGAGCAGCGTTAGGTGAATCCAAGTGACAGGAAATGTGTGAGGAAAAATTAGTGACAACCCTAATATTCTGTGCTTGCAGGAGAGGAAAAATGACAGTCCTCTCAGGTATTCGAGGAAGCAGTTCTAGATGGGTGCACCCCTCAGGAGGACCAGACTCGGGCAGCTGTGGAGGTGGTGGCCCTTGGGGAGAATGAGAAAAAGATGTGCCATCATTTGAGACTATACAAGATTCTTCTCTCATTAAGTATCAACTCTGATGGTTTGCTTCTTTGGCTATCACTGTTTTTACAAAAAGGCACTAAAGTATACATCAAAAGAATAAGACCAATCTGGGGAAAGATAGTTAGGTATATGCTTTGGGAAAACACTTAAGTATTAACTTTGAACCTGAACAAACCTGAACAAACTATGAGACATAAACAACTGGTTGTACCTACATGTCAAAGAACTTGCTGTTACATGGTGATACTTAAGGCAGACATTTATCCTTCTATATTTCCCCATGCATGAAAATTAAAGGAAGTGTAACAATTTGGTAATTATTATCCCTTTAACTTGGGATGTGTACTTTAGGCTGAGTTGTTGAAATATTTCTAGATGGACAACCACAAAAAAGAGAGACTTATCCCTACACAAAGATTTTTCTGATGAAATCACCCAGTCAAATGGCATAATGTCAACATGAAACATTCCAGATAATCAGATGATTCTCTAAAAAGGCATATATAGCTGTAATGACAGGATAGGCATGAGATTTTCTGCAGAAAATGGCAAATCTGAGACATTATCTCTTCTTGAAAAGCACTTCATGTTTGGAAAACAGTGACAGATTTAGCAACACACCATTAACTCCACATCAAATGAAAAGACATTGTTTATCTTCTCCAATCTCCATTCACAAATTGTAATGCAAATTCTGTTAGAATTGGCAGGTACTTGGGAGCTCATCTGGCCCTAAGTAATCCCTGAGGTCCCTTCTGTCTGTGACTAGAGAATGGAGAAAGAACAATAACAGTCAACAAACCTGGTAGGCTCATTTCCTGTAAAACCAACCAAGCAGAAAATGTTCAACTGCTACTGTTTTTCAAGCATTCATTTCAGATAATCATAATTTGCCTGTTTGCCGAACACTGGGGATTGCAAAATGAGAAAGGATTTTACCCTAGCTACAAAAATTTCACATAAAAATATTTTCTTGGGGGCTTCCCTGGTGACGCCATGGTTCAGAGTCCGCCTGCCGATGCAGGGGACAAGGGTTCGTGCCCCGGTCCGGGAAGATCCCACATGCCGCGGAGAGGCTGGACCCGTGAGCCATGGCCGCTGAGCCTGTGCGTCCGGAGCCTGTGCTCCGCAACAGGAGAGGCCACAACAGTGGGAGGCCCGCGTATTGGAAAAAAAAAAAAAAAAAAAAAAAAAAATTCTTGGAGTGCATCAGAGATTCTGCATTCACCTTGTGACTAGAATGATTCGTTTGATGTTAGGCAGCTTTGGAGAAAAAAGGTGGGGGTCCTGGAATTGGATGTAGAAAATACAGATAGTGAAAATAATTTGTTAAAGCCTGCTGAAATTTTTTGTGGATTTCCTTCTAAACAAAATTAATAAAGAATAAAGAAGGACATAATTAATAAAGAATCTGCATTTGCAGATTCTTCCATTTGAGGTAAAAATGCTTGTTTTTGCTTAGAAAAAATGCCTAGGTCTGCCGAAACACAATTAACAAATTTAAAAGGACAAACAGCTCTTAGTATTTTCAAATGAGGTTCCAGGGTTTTATCTGTCTGTGCTTTTAGAATCAACTCATTAAAAGAGTTAACCGAAGATGGAAAGAAACTGGACGAATCTATCAATTAAAGCAGTTAATCTATTATCTTTGATAATCTGGTTTGGGGGTGGGGACTTAAGCCAAGATAGATCATTAAAGAAATAATTGCTAAGAGAAAAGAGCTTGTCAAAGGGAGCCAGAAATGGAGTTTAAATCTTATCTGTGCCACTATTTTTGTAGTCCTAGGAAATGGGAAAAGAAATTAATATTATTGTGCCCCTATTGGTTCCATACACTGTTTAATGTAACTCTTAAATTCAGGAGGTAGCTATCCCCACCCCCTTTTTATCCTGTCTTTTTTGTTTTTGTTTTTTTGGGAAAGAAAGAAATTCAGTCTCAGAGATAAAATAGCTTTCCCAGAATCAAGTAGAGGGAGACAGAACCAGGATTCAAAGTCAAACAACCTCCTAGGTCTTGGCTTCCTCACTGTGGAATATGCAAGTTGGCTGAAGGCTCCCTGGTCACGGTCCCAGACTTCCAGAGAGCCACCGTGGAATAATAGAATCTGGCTCATCTTGAGCTCATGTATTTCTTTGCTTGTGGCTGAAAGAACAACTCAGTGCCTCTTCCATATGTTATGATCAGAAACTCATGTTAGCAGATATATTTCCTTGGTTAATTAAAAACTGTTAAGGGAATTAAGATGTAATGGCTACCATGTATTTCATGGCCAAAATTTTTCAAAATATTTGTTCCCTTGGAAAGAAAATTAAGATGTTCTTTGGTGATGAAAAAGTTGATAATCTGTGAACACGTTAATGGGTCAAGGACCCTTCTGCTCTCCAGACCTATGATTCGATGGGTGCCCAGTCCCTGCCTATTAACTCCTGACTAAAGGGCAACACCTCCCCTGGGTTCTGCTGCCTTCCAAGCTCACCCTACCAAACTCACCTATCCATTAAGGCTCAGCTCAAATAGCATCCCTTCCTGAAACACTTAACATTCCTCTAACCAGTTGGGATCTCTCTGTTATCCCTAGAGAATTTTGATTTTGCCTCTCTTACAGAATGTTCTATTTCAATGTTTTAATTGCTCAGTTTTAAGCAAATTGAAAATCTGGTCAGTTTTTATTCTATCACATGTTACAAACTCAACTAATGTTTATCAAATTTAATGAGTTTTCTAGTCTTTCAGTTGGATTGTATAAATTATGAGGAAGGATCATCCAACTACTGTTGAAGCAAAAAGTGCCTTCATTTCAGCAAACATAGTCTCAGGTTAAAATCAGCTCTCTGCATAAGGATTATAAAATGTTTATGAAGCCCTAAGGACATGTGACACCTGTGAAGAGTAGAACCTATAGACTTATCTTTTTGTCCCCCGTTTTTCCATTACTTTTTTCTTATTTTGGAAGAAATGCATGTTATTGTAAAATAATTTTAAAATAAAGGGAAAATTTAAAAACTATCAACTCACTACCCAAGATAACTGTTTAATGTTTTGGAAGAGCCTTCCAATTTACTTCCTACACAAAAATATACTTTTAAAGTAAAAAAATCAAAGCCACAAATTTATCCCACCTAGAAGTAGACTGTAAATAGATCTTAAATATGTCCAATATTAAATAATCCTCTAAAACATGACTTACGATTGCACAGTATTTCTTCATCTGGATATACCATATTTTATTTAACCACCTGAGGGAAGTTAGGGGGTTTCAGGTCGTCTTTTGTTTGGCTTTATTTGCTATTGATAAGTTACTCAGCAATGAACCAGTGCTTGGTTCATACTCGTAAGAATTTCCTTGGGATAAATTATAAGATATGAAATTACTGGCTGTGCTTACTTTGGCAGCACATATACTAAAATTGGGATGAAATTATTGTTTCAACGGGTATCAACATTTCTAAGGTAATTGACAGGTATTGCCAAATTTCTAGACTGAAAGACTATACTCATTTACCCTTCCACCAGCAAGGTTTGAGAGTGTTCATTCCCCAAATCTTTCCCAATACTGGATACATTTTAATCATCATTTTGATATATTAAAAACATTGTTATTTTAAAATATCTATTCCTTAATTATTAATGAGAGTTAGCATTTTCATGTGTGTATTAGCAGACAATTGACAATAATAAAAATATTGTGGATGTTCTTTGTCCATTCTATAGATTTGCTAGAATCCTTTATATTTCAAGAACAAGCCATTCTATGCTTGTTGCCTATACTTCGCTAGTTTGTGGTCTGCCTCTTTTGTTTCTTGGGGGTAGTGGGAAGGTAAACAGAATATTTTAATATTTATATAGTTGAATCTATAGTATTATCCTTTGATGGAAGAAATTTTCACCTATTAGGGTGTGGGGAAGCCATTCTGGCTTATACGTGATTTGGCCTGAATTTTATGTGAACTAGAACAGCCTGACTTATGGCCTGTCAAACATACATTGTACATTTGCTTTAACCATTAAAGAAAAGAATGCATTATCCAGAAGTAAAGAATGTCCTCTTTGAACATAGGAGTAAATGCCTACCCTTCCATGATGCCCATGTTAGTACTCCTTCGAAGACAAAGTTCCCTTCCCAGAGGTCAAGGTCATGCTGACTCTCTGTGTATGTGCTAATCTGAAACTACACATCTCTGTTGAAAGCTTGAAGGAATGTACCCTGTCATGTTTGATGTATGTATGTTCTTTGTTCAGAGAAAATATAAAACTGTGTTGAAAACCATGTTTCTCCAGAGTGCTTTCTTCCTTGGTGGAGACTGCACTCCTGGGCTAGTCCTCAGCTTGGCTGAAATAAAACTCCCTTCTATTCCTTACTGTACACTGTTTGTTGGTTATTTGTGTCAAACACCTTTATGGTTTCTTTATTTGCTTTTACATTTAGAAACACCTTTCTCCAACTTGAGAGAAATTAAATATTTACATATATATTCTTCTATTTTATAGTTTTTTAACATTTAACTCTTTAATTCATAAATAATTTATTTTAGTATATGCTATAAAGTAATGACATACAACTAGAATAATAAATTTTTCTAGTGCCCACTTGTCAGACGTACTATTATTATATCCTAAATTGTCATACATATTAAGGTCTATTTCTCAGCTCAGTGTCTTTTTTGTTGGTGTTTATTTATTCTTACCCCAGTCTTGTACCATTTTAATTTTTGAAACTTCATACTATGCTTTAGTAAATAGTAGTGCATTTTCCTTTTCATTATTCTTTTTTGTGCCGAAGTTCTTGGTTCTCTTTCATTCTCATAGATTAACTTAGAATAACTTAAAGGGAGATGCTGTCAGATAACAATAAAGCTTATAAAGACTTTAATTGAACTTGTATTAAATATAAATTAACTTGGAGATAAATAATGCATTTATCATTTTTACACTTCATGTCTGGAATCAAAGTTGTCTCTCTCCATTTGCCCAAGTCTTCTTTTACATTCCTCTATAAAGTTTTATAATAGTTTTAAAATTAGGTCTTGCATATTTCTTGTTATGTTTATTTCTGAGCATTTTATCATGTGTCCCTTTCTAACCATTAAGTAGGAATAATGGGAAGGATCATGAAAAACTAGACTAAAAGAAGAACAAAAGAACTGGGAAACAGAAGGAGTTGGTTGGAGGAGTAACACAGACATTTCCTCTGTTCACACAGAAATGCACCATTTTTGTAGCAGCAGAGATCCACACACACTCTGTTCAAGCAAGTAACCCTTACACTCTTTTCTTTATGGACTTTAACTTGTATTATCTACAAACCTATAGACAGAAGATCCTGGGCCGTATCCCAGTGTCCAGGAGAAATTTTTGCTATGTCAGAGGAAAGGATGTCTATGGTGTTAATTTTGCTACCTGTGTAACAAAATAGAGAGGAGCAAATAGACAGAGGCAGGTCCTGCTCCACTAGTAGTATTCCAGGCTGTGTAGTCTACAGGAAGATAGGCATTTAAAAGCCAATGGCCCAGGTAGGTTTGTACTCTGTATCCCTCCCTTCTAGGTCCAACACAACATGGCATCTTTCTTCTAAAAGAACATACCAACATATCAAAAAGTTTTGACATATCAAAAAGTTTTGACATGCAATATGTATAAACATTCATAATGAAAAAACTTAATTCACAAAATTAAAATCAGAACTGTTTTAAAACATGCAATCCTAAAAGTATTATGAGTCTTCTGTCTTCTGTATAATATTTAATTAACATAAAGTTTCCTTTTCAGCTGCCTGCTGAGCACTTCGCTTGATTGTTGTTATACTGCATTTCTAAAAGGGAGGCCCATCAGCTGATGTTAGTGTGCTCTGGGATCAGAGGTGCAGGTAAGAAGCCTCCAAATTTAAGGGGAAAAAAGGTAAAGTCAAGCAGTTTCTCAACACCAAATTATATATATAAACATCTGGAATTATTTTCATACAAGGTACCAAAATTTCTTTATAATAACTACTTTACCTTTATATGTTTCACTCCACAGCTAACCACTCTGTTTGGCTGATATGGATCCCAGGAAATATCAAAAATCTGTTTAAAAAGATAAAAAGTTGCTCTGTTGATCATTCATGTGTTTTTGCCTTCTTTCAGGTACTGTCCAATTGCCAAGACTCTATCCTAACATTCAGAGCACAATGTTACCTACCCAAATGGAGTATTTGGCTATGGAGATGAGTCAGGAATTGCTAAAACACATTTTAGCACCTTGTATCTACTTACCTTAGTCCTGAATGAATAAGTAATAATTAACCACAATCATTGAGAACTGGTATCACATTTTTAACTTTGTCCATCCAAGGAAAATAAACTGTGATGATTTAGGATAGTTTTTTGATCAAATTTTTGGTGGCTCTCCACAATGCTAATAACACACTTTTGAGATACCTTTACAATGAAAACAAAGAGAATGGCAATTGTTTAAAGTGCATATTCCCCTAGCCCATGTCAGAGATTCTGATTTAGTGGATCAGAAATTAGGTCCAGGCACATGCATTTTAAAACACAGCCCAGGAGACTCTGATGCAGGTGGTCCATGGACCACATTCTGTGAAGCTCTAATAGAAAGAAGGACCAATTGTAGGGGCAGAGACTAGACTAGAGAAAGAGGCTGCTAACTTCTCATCAAGTAGGAAGCTATTGCTCCAATCATCAGACAAAGAAGGAGGACCTTTGATTAGGTAGAAAGGAATAATTAATGACCACAGAAACAGCGCTGAAGAAAGAACACTTGGTCTAAGGACCAAGTATGAATAAGGTCCAAGTACCCATTTTATCTATGCGAGCTCAGGCAAGTCTTAGCATCTCTAACCTTAACCTCATCATCTCGAAAATGAATGAATGACACCATCTCAGTTCTGTTGTGAGGTCAATTAAGATAATATATGGACGATCATTTTGCAGACTACAAAGCACTGATTATACAAATTAGTGCTAGGGGCTAAGTATTTTAGCAACTAAAATAATCTTGAAAATAAACATTTGCCCATAAGCAACCAATAATAATTCACACTGTCCTCAACAATAAAGAGTAAAACTGTGTGATACAAATTATGGAGTCTGGGAGAACAGTGTTCTAAAAGCAGTATTTCATTAAAACATTCTAGGCTCTTAAAATTACAGTTCTCACTAGATAGCATTGTACTTTTTACAATCTACTCCTAACTGGAAAGTGTACAGTTCATCAGCAAAACAACAGGAAATTCATGTATTGATCCAGTCCAATTCAACCATTTTCTAAGATAAGATATAATGGGATCACGGAACAGCAGAAACAGTAATATCCAAAATGCAAGGTATGAGCAGGAGACAAGATGGTAGAGTAGAAGGACTTGAGCTCACTCTCATGAAAACACCAAAATCACAACTAACTGCTGAACAACCACCTACAAAAAAGACTTGAACCTACCAAAAAAGATATTCCACACCCAAAGACAAAAAAGAAGCCACAACAAGACAGTAGCAGGGGCACGTTCATGATACAATCAAGTGCCATACCCACTGGATGGGAGACCAAAAGTTGGAAAATAATTATATCACAGAGGTTCTCCCACAGGAGTGAGATCTGAGCCCATGTCAGGCTCTCCAGCCTGGGGGTCTGGCATTGGGAGGAGGAGCCCCCAGAGCATTTGCTTTGAAGGCCAGTGGGACTTGAGTGCAGGAGCTCCACACAACTGGGGGAAACAGAGACTCCACTCTTAGAGGGTGCAGACAAGGTTTCACATGCACTGGGACCCAGGGCAAAGCAGTGACTCCACAGGATCCTGGGCCAGACCTACCTGCAGGTTTTGGAGGGTCTCCTGGGGAGGCAGTGGTTGGCTATGGCTCACTGTGGGGGCAAGGACACTGGTAGCAGAGGCCCCAGGGAATATTTATTGGCATGAGCTCTCCCAGATGTTGCCATTTTGGCACCGAGATCTGGCCCTACCAAACAGCTTGTAGGCTCCAGTGCTGGGATGCCTCAGGCCAAACAACCAGTGGTGGGGGTAGGGGGGAAACACAGCCCCGCCCATCAGCAGACAGGCTGCCTAAAGTTGTCCTGAGCCAACAGTCGTCTATGAATTCACCCCTTGACACGGCCCTGCACATCAGAGGGATAAGATGCAGCTCCACCCACCAGTGGGCAGGCACTAATCCCTCCTACAAGAAAGCTTCCACAAGCCCCTGGACCAACCTCACCCACCAATGGGCAGACACCAGAAGCAAGAATTACAATCCTGCAGCCTGAGGAACAGAGACCACAAACACAGAAAGTTAGACAAAATGAGATGGCAGAGAAATATATTCCAGATGAAGGAACAAGATAAAACCCAAGAAGAACAACTAAGTGAAGTAGAGGTGGTCAATCTACCTGAAAAAGAAGTCAATCTACCTGAAAAAGAAGTCAATTTACCTGAAAAAGGAGGGCATGGCATGATATATTTAAAGTGATGAAAGGCAAGAACCTAGAGCCTACAAGAATACTCTACCCAGCAAGGCTCTCATTCAGATTCAGTGGAGAAATCAAAAGCTTTACAAACAAGCAAAGACTAAGAGAATTCAGCACCACCAAACCAGCTTTACAACAAATGCTAAAGGAAATTCTCTAGCCGGAAAAGAAAAGGTCACAACTAGAAACAAAACAATTACGAATGGGAAAGCTCACCGGTAAAGGCAAAAAAACGTACAGTAAATGTAGGAAATCATCCACACACAAATATGATATCAAAACCAGCAATCATGAGGAGAGTACAAATGCAGGATATTGGAAATGCATTTGAAATTAAGAGACCAGCAACTTAAAACAATCTTGTATATATATAGACTGCTATATCAAAACCTCATGGGAGGCCCAGAACGGAGCCCACGTTTCCACAGAGCTGGAACTCCCAGCTCGGGGTCTCTTCCCTCCGCCATCACAGAAATGCCCTGGAGCCCGAGGGGAGGGCAGCCTCACTGAGGCTGCCGGCTCTGGAGGGGTCCCGGCGGCCGAAGCCGCGGCAGCCGTGCGGACGGCGGGCCGGGTGTTTCAACAAGTAACTTAAAGACAAAATGGAAAAACAAGGAGGTTTGTGCCTGAGATCATGTTGATGTAAAACCAGGATGGCCACCTTGGGCCAGAATCATCATACCTAAATCCACTCATTATGCTGCTACTGGCCTTATGACATTGATTTCATGGCTGAGTGATATTCCATTGTACAATCATCATACCTAAATCCCCTCATTATGCTGCTACTGGCCTTATGACATTGATTTCATGGCTGAGTGATATTCCTTTGGGAAGATGGCGGAAGAGTAAGATGCGGAGATCACCTTCCTCCCCACAGATACACCAGAAATACATCTACATGTGGAACAACTCCTACAGAACACCTACTGAACGCTGGCAGAAGACCTCAGACCTCCCAAAAGGCAAGAAAGTCCCCACGTACCTGGGTAGGGCAAAAGAAAAAAGAATAACCAGAGACAAAAGGATAGGGACAGGACCTGCACCACTGGGAGGGAGCCGTGAAGAAGGAAAGGTTTCCACACACTAGAAGCCTCTTCGCGGGCGGAGACTGCGGGTGGCAGAGTGGGGAAGCTTCAGGGCCACGGAGGAGAGCACAGCAACAGGGGTGTGGAGGGCAAAGCGGAGAGATTCCCGCACAGAGGATCGGTGCCAACCAGCACTAACCAGCCAGAGAGGCTTGTCTGCTCACCCGCCGGGGCGGGCGGGGTTGGGAGCTGAGGCTCGGGCTTCCGTCGGAGTGCAGGGAGAGGACTGGGGTTGGCAGCGTGAACACAGCCTGAAGGGGTTAATGCACCATGGCTAGCTGGGAGGGAGTCCGGGGAAAAGACTGGACCTGCCGAAGAGGCAAGAGACTTTTTCTTCCCTCTTTGTTTCCTGCTGCATGAGGAGAGGGGATTAAGAGCGCCGCTTAAAGGAGCTCCAGAGACGGGCGTGAGCTGCGGCTAAAAGCGCGGACCCCAGAGATGGGCATGAGATGCTAAGGCTGCTCCTGCAGCCACCAAGAAGCCTGTGGGCGAGCACAGGTCACTCTCCACACCTCCCTTCCGGGGAGACTGTGCAGCCCGCCACTGCCAGGTTCCCGTGATCCAGGGACAACTTCCCCAGGAGAACGCACGGCGCGCCTCAGGCTGGTGTAACGTCACGCCGGCCTCTGCCACTGCAGGCTCGCCCCGCATCCGCACCCCTCCCTCCCCCCAGCCTGAGTGAGCCAGAGTCCCCGAATCAGCGGCTCCTTTAACCCCGTCCTGTCTCAGCGAAGAACAGACGCTCTCCGGCGACCTACACTCAGAGGCAGGGCCAAATCCAAAGCTGAGCCCCGGGAGCTCTGCGAACAAAGAGAAAGGGAAATCTCTCCCAGCAGCCTCAGAAGCAGCGGATTAAAGCTCCACAATCAACTTGATGTACCCTGCATCTGTGGAATACCTGAAGAGACAACGAATCATCCCAAATTGAGAAGGTGATCTTTGAGAGCAAGATTTATTATTTTTTCCCCTTTCCTCTTTTTGTGAGTGTGCATGTGCATGCTTCTGTGTGAGATTTTGTCTGTATAGCTTTGCTTTCACCATATGTGCTAGGGTTCTATCCGTCTGTTTTTTTGTTTCCTTCTTTTTATTTTTCTTAAAAAAATTTTTTTTTCTTAATAATTATTTTTTATTTTAATAACTTTATTTTATATTCTCTTTCTTTCTTTCTTTCTTTCTTTCTCTCTCTCTCTCTCTCCCTCCCTCTCTCTCTTTCTTTCTTTCTCTGTCTTTCTCTCCCTTTTATTCTGAGCTGTGTGGATGAAAGGCTCTTGGTGCGGCAGCCAGCAGTCAGTGCTGTGCCTCTGAGGTGGGAGAGCCAACTTCAGGACACTGGTCCACAAGAGACCTCCCAGCTCCACGTAACATCAAACGGCAAAAATCTCCCAGAGATCTCCATCTCAACACCAGCACCCAGCTTCACTCAACGACCAGCAAGCTACAGTACTGAACACCCTATGCCAAACAGCTAGCAAGACACGAACACAACCCCACCCATTAGCAGAGAGGCTGCCTAAAATCATAAGTCCACAGACACGCCAAAACACACCACCAGACGTGGACCTGCCCACCAGAAGGACAAGATCCAGCCTCATCCACCAGAACACAGGCACTAGTCCCCTCCACCAGGAAGCCTACACAACCCACTGAGCCAACTTTAGCCACTGGGGACAGACACCAAAAACAACGGGAATTATGAACCTGCAGCCTGCAAAAAGGAGACCCCAAACACAGTAAGATAAAGCAAAATGAGAAGACAGAAAAACACACAGCACATGAAGGAGCAAGATAAAAACCCACCAGACATAACAAATGAAGAGGAAATAGGCAGTCTACCTGAAAAAGAATTCAGAATAATGATAGTAAAGATGATCCAAAATCTTGGAAATAGAGAAAATGCAAGAAACCTATAATAAGGACCTAGAAGAACTAAAGATGAAACAAGGAACGATGAACAACACAATAAATGAAATTAAAAATACTCTAGAAGGGATCAATAGCAGAATAACTGAGGCAGAAGAACGGATAAGTGACCTGGAAGATAAAATAGTGGAAATAACTACTGCAGAGCAGAATAAAGAAAGAAGAATGAAAAGAACTGAGGACAGTCTCAGAGACCTCTGGGACAACATTAAATGCACCAACATTCGAATATAGGGGTTCCAGAAGAAGAAGAGAAAAAGAAAGGGACTGAGAAAATATTTGAAGAGATTATAGTTGAAAACTTCCCTAATATGGGAAAGGAAATAGTTAATCAAGTCCAGTAAGCACAGAGAGTCCCATAAAAGATAAATCCAAGGAGAAACATACAAAGACACATATTAATCAAACTGTCAAACATTAAATACAAAGAAAACATATTAAAAGCAGCAAGGGAAAAACAACAAATAACACACAAGGGAATCCCCATAAGGTTAACAGCTGATCGTTCAGCAGAAACTCTGCAAGCCAGAAGGGACTGGCAGGACATATTTAAAGTGATGAAGGAGAAAAACCTACAACCAAGATTACTCTACCCAGCAAGGATCTCATTCAGATTTGATGGAGAAATTAAAACCTTAACAGACAAGCAAAATCTGAGAGAGTTCAGCACCACCAAACCAGCTTTACAAAAAATGCTAAAGGAACTTCTCTAGGCAAGAAACACAAGAGAAGGAAAAGACCTACAATAACAAACCCAAAACAATTAAGAAAATGGGAATAGGAACATACATATTGATAATTACCTTAAATGTAAATAGATTAAATGCTCCCACCAAAAGACACAGACTGGCTGAATGGATACAAAGACAAGAACCATATATATGCTGTCTACAAGAGACCCACTTCAGACCTAGACATACATACAGACAGAAAGTAAGGGGATAGAAAAAGATATTCCATGCAAATGGAAACCAAAAGAAAGCTGAAGTAGCAATTCTCATATCAGACAAAATAGACTTTAAAATAAAGACTATTAGAAGATACAAAGAAGGACACTACATAATGATCAAGGGATTGATCCAAGAAGAAGATGTAACAATTGTAAATATTTATGCACCCAACATAGGAGCACCTCAACACATAAGGCAAATACTAACAGCCATAAAAGGGGAAATCGACAGTAACACATTCATAGTAGGGGACTTTGACACCCCACTTTCACCAATGGACAGATCATCCAAAATGAAAATAAGTAAGGAAACACAACCTTTAAATGATACATTAAACAAGATGGACTTCATTGATATTTATAGGACATTCCATCCAAAAACAACAGAATACACATTTTTCTCAAGTGCTCATGGAACATTCTCCAGGATAGATCATATCTTGGGTCACAAATCAAGCCTTGGTAAATTTAAGAAAGTTGAAATTGTATCAAGTATCTTTTCCGACTACAACGTTATGAGACTAGATATCAATTCCAGGGAAAAATCTGTAAAAAATACAATCACATGGAGGCTAAACAATACACTACTTAATAACCAAGAGATCACTGAAGAAATCAAAGAGGAAATCAAAAAATACCTAGGAACAAATGACAATGGAGACACGACAACCCAAAACCTATGGGATGCAGCAAAAGCAGTTTTAAGAGGGAAGTTTATAGCAATACAACCCTACCTTAAGAAACAGGAAACATCTTGAATAAACAACCTAACCTTGCACCTAAAGTAATTAGAGAAAGAAGAACCAAAAAACCCCAAAGTTAGCAGAAGGAAAGAAATCATAAGGATCAGATCAGAAATAAATGAAAAAGAAATGAAGGAAACGAGGGCAAAGATCAATAAAACTAAAAGCTGGCTCTTTGAGAAGATAAATAAAATTGATAAAACATTAGCCAGACTCATCAAGAAAAAAAGGGAGAAGCCTCAAAATAACAGAATTCGAAATGAAAAAGGAGAAGAAACAAATGACACTGCAGAAATACAAAGGATCATGAGAGATTACTACAAGCAACTCTATGCCAATAAAATGGACAACCTGGAAGAAATGGACAAATTCTTAGAAAAGCACAATCTGCCAAGACTGAATCAGGAAGAAATAGAAAATATGAACAGACCAATCACAAGTAATGAAATTGAAACTGTGATTTAAAATCTTCCAACAAACAAAAGCCCAGGACCAGATGGCTTCACAGGCGAATTCTACCAAACATTTAGAGAAGAGCTAACACCTATCCTTCTCAAACTCTTCCAAAGTATAGCAGAGGGAGGAACACTCCCAAACTCATTCTATGAGGCCACCATCACCCTGATACCAAAACCAGACAAGGATGTCACAAAGAAAGAAGACTACAGGCCAATATCACTGATGAACATAGATGCAAAAATCCTCAACAAAATACTAGCAAACAGAATCCAACGGCACATTAAAAGGATCATACACCATGATCAAGTGGGGTTTATTCCAGGAATGCAAGGATTCTTCAATATACGCAAATCAATCAATGTGATACACCATATTAACAAATTGAAGGAGAAAAACCATATGATCATCTCAATAGATGCAGAGAAAGCTTTCGATATAATTCAACACCCACTTATGACAGAAACCCTGCAGAAAGTTGGCACAGAGGGAACTTTCGTCAACATAATAAAGGCCATATATGACAAACCCACAGCCAACAACGCCCTCAATGGCGAAAAACTGAAAGCACTTCCACTATGATCATGAACAAGACAAGGTTTCCCACTCTCACCACTCTTATTCAACATAGTTTTGGAAGTTTTAGCCCCAGCAATCAGAGAAGAAAAGGAAATAAAAGGAATCCAAATCGGAAAAGAAGAAGTAAAGCTGTCACTGTTTGCAGATGACATGATACTATACATAGAGAATCCTAAAGATGCTACCAGAAAACTACTGGAGCTAATCAATGAATTTGGTAAAGTACCAGGATACAAAATTAATGCACAGAAATGTCTTGCATTCCTACACACTAATGATGAAAAATCTGAAAGTGAAATCAAGAAAACACTCCCATTTACCACTGCAACAAAAATAATAAAATATCTAGGAATAAACCTACCTGAGGAGACAAAAGACCCATATGCAGAAAAATATAAGACACTGATGAAAGAAATTAAAGATGATACAAATAGGTGGAGAGATAAACCATGTTCTTGGATTGGAAGAATCAACATTGTGAAAATGACTCTACTACCCAAAGCAATCTACAGATTCAATGCAATCCCTATCAAACTACCACTGGCATTTTTCACAGAAGTAGAACAAAAAATTTCACAATTTGTGTGGAAACACAAAAGACCCCGAATAGCCAAAGCAATCTTAAGAACGAAAAATGGAGCTGGAGGAATCAGGCTCCCTGACTTCACACTATACTACAAAAGTACAGTAATCAAGACAGTATGGTACTGGCACAAAAACAGAAAGATAGATCAATGTAACAGGATAGAAAGCCCAGAGATAAACCCATGCACATATGGTCACCTTATCTTTGATAAAGGAGGCAGGAATGTACAGTGGAGAAAGGACAGCCTCTTCAATAAGTGGTGCTGGGAAAACTGGACAGGTACATGTAAAAGTATGAGATTAGATCACTCCCTAACACCATACACAAAAATAAGCTCAAAATGGATTAAAGAACTAAATATAAGGCCAGAAACTATCAAACTCTTAGAGGAAAACATAGGCAGAACACTCTATGACATAAATTACAGCAAGATCCTTTTTGACCCACGTCCTAGAGAAATGGAAATAAAAACAAAAATAAACAAATGGGACCTAATGAACCTTCAAAGCTTTTGCACAGCAAAGGAAACCATAAACAAGACCAAAAGGCAACCCTCAGAATGGGAGAAAATATTTGCAAATGAAGCAACTGACAAGGGATTAATCTCCAAAATTTACAAGTAGCTCATGCAGCTCAATAACAAAAAACCAAACAACCCAAACCAAAAATGGGCAGAAGACCTAAATATACATTTCTCCAAAGAAGGTATACAGACTGCCAACTAGCACATGAAACAATCCTCAACATCTTTAATCATTAGAGAAATGCAAATCAAAACTACAATGAGATATCATCTCACACCAGTCAGAATGGCCATCATCAAAAAATCTAGAAACAATAAATGCTGGAGAGGGTGTGGAGAAAAGGGAACACTCTTGCACTGTTGGTGGGAATGTGAATTGGTACAGCCACTATGGAGAACAGTATGGAGGTTCCTTAAAAAACTACAAATAGAACTACCATATGACCCAGCAATCCCACTACTGGGCATATACCCTGAGGAAACCATAATTCAAAAAGAGTCATGCACCAAAATGTTCATTGCAGCTCTACTTACAATAGCCAGGAGATGGAAACCACCTAAGTGTCCATTATTGGATTAATGGATAAAGATGTGGCACATATATACAATGGAATATTACTCAGCCATAAAAAGAAACGAAATTGAGCTATTTGTAATGAGGTGGGTGGACCTAGAGTCTGTCATACAGAGTGAAGTCAGTCAGAAAGAGAAAGACAAATACCGTATGCTAACACATATATATGTAATTTAAGAAAAAAATGTCATGAAGAACCTAGGGGTAAGACAGGAATAAAGACACAGACCTACTAGAGAATGGACTTGAGGATATGGGGAGGGGGAAGGGTAAGCTGTGACAAAGCGAGAGAGTGGCATGGACATATATACACTACCAAACGTAAAACAGATAGCTAGTGGGAAGCAGCCGCATAGCACAGAGAGATCAGCTCGGTGTTTGTGACCAGCTAAAGGGGTGGGATAGGGAGGGTGGGAGGGAGGGAGACACAAGAGGGAAGAGATATGGGAACATATGTATATGTATAACTGATTCACTTTGTTATAAAGCAGAAACTAACACATCATTGTAAAGCAATTATACTCCAATAAAGATGTAAAAAAAAAAAAAAACCTCATGGGAGAAATGTCTGTTTAAGTCTTCTGCCCATTTCTGGATTGGGTTGTTTGTTTTTTTGTTATTGAGCTGCATGAGCTGCATGTAAATTTTGGAGATTAATCCTTTGTCAGTTGTTTCATTTGCAAATATTTTCTCCCATTCTGAGGGTTGCCTTTTGGTCTTGTTTCTGGTTTCCTTTGCTGTGCAGAAGCTTTGAAGTTTCATTAGGTCCCTTTTCTTTATTTTTGTTTTTATTTCCATTTTTCTAGGAGGTGGGTCAAAAAGGATCTTGCTGTGATTCATGTCATAGAGTGTTCTGCCTATGTTTTCCTCTAAGAATTTGATAGTTTCTGGCCTCCAAAGAAGATATACAGATTGCCAACAAACACGTGAAAGAATGCTCAACATCATTAATCATTAGAGAAATGTAAATCAAAACTACGAGATATCATCTCACACTGGTCAGAATGGCCATCATCAAAAAATCTAGAAACAATAAATGCTGGAGAGGGTGTGGAGAAAAGCGAACACTCTTGCACTGTTGGTGGGAATGTGAATTGGTACAGCCACTATGGAGAACAGTATGGAGGTTCCTTAAAAAACTACAAATAGAATTACCATACAACCCAGCAATCCCACTACTGGGCCTATACCTTGAGCAAACTATAATTCAAAAAGTGTCATGTACCAATATGTTCATTGCAGCTCTATTTACAATAGCCAGGACATGGAAGCAACCTAAGTGTCCATCAACAGATGAATGGCTAAAGAAGATGTGGCACATATATACAATGGAATATTACTCAGCCATAAAAAGAAACGAAATTGAGTTATTTGTAGTGAGGTGGACGGACCTAGAGTCTGTCATACAGAGTGAAGTAAGTCAGAAAGAGAAAGACAAATACTGTATGCTGACACATATATATGGAATCTAAGAGAAAAAAAAGGTCATGAAGAACCTAGGGGTAAGACAGGAATAAAGACACAGACCTACTAGAGAATGGACCTGAGGATATGGGGAGGGGGAAGGGCAAGCTGGGACAAAGCGAGAGAGTGGCATGGACATATATACACTACCAAACATAAAATAGATAGCTAGTGGGAAGCATCCACATAGCACAGGGAGATCAGTTCAGTGGTTTGTGACCACCTAGAGGGGTGGGATATGGAGGGCCGGAGGGAGGAAGACGCACGAGGGAAGAGATATGGGAACATATGTATATGTATAACTGATTCACTTTGTTATAAAGCAGAAACTAACACGCCATTGTAAAGCAATTATACTCCAATACAGATGTTAAAAAAAAAAAAACCTCATGGGAACCACAAACCAAAAATCTACAATAGATACACACACAAAAAATAAAAAGCAACCCAAACACGACACTAAAGATGGTCATCAAATCACAAGAGAACAAAAGAGAAAGAGAAGAAAAAATACCTACAAAATAAATCCAAAACAATTAATAAGATGGCAAGAAGAACATACATATGGATAATTACCTTAAGTGTAAATGGATTAAATGCGCCAACCAAAAGACACATGCAGACTGAAAGTGAAGGGATGGAAGTATCCCATGTAAATGGAAATCAAAAGAAAGCTGGAGTAGCAATACTCACATCAGACAAAATAGACTTTAAAATAAAGACTGTTATAAGAGACAAAGAAGGACACTACATAATGATCAAGGGATCAATCCAAGAAGACAATATAACAATTGTAAATATATATGCACCCAACATAGAAGCACCTCAATATATAAGGCAAATGCTAACAGCAGTATAAGCAGAAATCGACAGTAACACAGTGATAGTGGCTTTAACACCCCAGTTTACATGAATGTACAGATGCTCCAGACAGAAAATCAATAAGGAACCACAGGCCTTAAATTACACATTTGACCAGATGGACTTAATTGATATTTATAGAAAGCAGCAGAATCAACATTCTTCTCAAATGCACATGGAACATTCTCCAGGACAGATCACATGCTGGGCCACAAATCAAGCCTCAGTAAATTAAAAAAAACAGAAATCATATCAAGTATCTTTTCTGACCACAACGCTATGAGATTAGAAATCAATCACACACACACACACACACACACACACACACACACACACACACACACACACACACACAACTGTAGAAAACACAAACACATGGAGGCTAAACAATATGTTACTAAACAACCAAAGGATCACTGAGGAAATCAAAGAGGAAATAGAATACCTGGAGACAAATGACAATGAGAAGATGACAATCCAAAAACTATGGGACACAGCAAGAGCAGTTCTAAGAGGGAAGTTTATAGCAATACAATCTTACTTCAGGAAACAAGAAAAATCTCAAACAAACAACTTAATGTTACACCTAAAGCAACTAGAGAAAGAAGAACAAACAAAACCGAAGGTTAGTAGAAGGAAAGAAATCATAAAGATCAGAGCAGAAATAAATTAAAAAGAAATGAAGGAAACGAGAGCAAAAATCAACGAAACTAAAAGCTGCTTCTTTGAAAAGATAAACAAAACTGACAAGCCTTAAGCCAGTCTCATCAAGAAAAAATGGGAGAGGGCTCAAATCAATACAATTAGAAATGAAAAAGGAGAAGTTACAACAGACACCGCAGAAATACAAAGGATCCTAAGAGACTACTGCAAGCAACTATATGCCTGTAAAATGGACAACCTAGAAGAAATGACAAATTCTTAGAAAGGTATAGCCTTCCAAGACTGAACCAGGAAGAAATAGAAAATATGAACAGACAAATCACAAGTACTGAAATTGAAACTGTGATTTAAAATCTTCAAACAAACAGAAGTCCAGGACCCGATGACTTCACAGGTGAATTCTATCAAACATTTAGAGAAGAGTTAACACCTATCCTTCTGAAACTCTTCCAAAAAATTGCAGAGGAAGGAACACTCCCAAATTCATTCTATGAGGCCACCATCACCCTGATACAAAATAACAGACAAAGATACCACAAAAAAGAAAATTACAGGCCAATATCACTGATGAATATAGACACAAAAATCCTCAAAAAATACTAGCAAAGATGAATTGGGAGACTGGGATTGACATATATACACTACTATGTATAAAATAGATAACTAGTGAGAACCTACCGTATAGCATAGGGAACTCTACTCTGTGCTCTGTGGTGACCTAGATGGGAAAGAAGTCTGGGAGGAAGGGGATATATGTATACATATGGCTGATTCACTTTGCTGTACAGCAGAAACTAACACAACATTGTAAAGCAACTATACTCCAATTAAAAAATATATATATGATCACCTCAGTAGATGCAGAAAAAGCTTCTGACAAAATTCAACACCGGTTTATGAGAAAAACTCTCCAGAAAGTGGGCATAGAGGGAAACTATTTAAACATAATAAAGTCCATATATGACAAACCCACAGCTAACATCACTCTCAATGGTTAAAAGATGAAAGCATTTCCTCTAAGATAAGGAACAATACAAGGATATCCACTCTCGCCATTTTTATTAAACATAGTTTTGGAAGCCCTAGCCATGGCAATCAGAGAAGAAAAATAAAAGGAATCCAAATTGGAAAAGAAGAAGGAAAACTGTCACTGTTTGCAGATAACATGATACTATACATAGAAAATCCTAAAGATGCTACCAGAAAACTACTAGAGCTCATCAATAAATTTGGTAAACAAAAAAGTTTTAACTTTGTATGGAAACACAAAAGACCCTGAATAGCCAAAGCAATCCTGAGAAAGAAAAACAGAGCTGGAGGAATCAGGCTCCCTGACCTCAGACTATACTACAAATCTGCAGTAATCAAAACAGCATGGTACTGGCACAAAAACAGAAATATAGATCAATGGAACAGGATAGAAAGTCCAGAAATAAATCCCTGCACCTATGGTCAATTAATCTACAACAAAGGAAGCAAGAATATACAATGGAGAAAAGACAGTCTCTTCAATAAGTGGTGCTGGGAAAACTGGACAGCTACATGTAAAAGAATGAAATTAGAACACTCCCTAACACCATACGCAAAAGTAAACTCAAAATGGGTTAAAGACCTAAATGTAAGACTGGATACTATAAAACTCTTAGAGGAAAACATAGGCAGAACACTCTCTGACATAAATCTCAGCAAGATCTTTTGGATCCACCTCCCAGAGTAATGAAAATAAAAACAAAAATAAACAAATGGGGGCTAATGAAACTTAAAAAGCTTTTGCACAGCAAAGGAAACCATAAACAAAATGAAAAGACAACCCACAGAATGGGAGAAAATATTTGCAAAGGAAGCAACCAACAAGGGATTAATCCCAAAATATACAAACACCTCATGCAGCTCCATATCAAAAAACAAACAAACCAAATAAAAAAAATGGGCAGATCTAAATAGATATTTCTCTAAAGAAGATATACAGATGGCCAAAAAGCACATGAAAAGATGCTCAACATCACTAATTATTAGAGAAATGCAAATCAAAACTACAATGAGGGGCTTCCCTGGTGGCATAGTGGTTGAGAGTCCGCCTACCGATGCAGGGGACACGGGTTCGTGCCCCGGTCTGGGAAGACCCCACATGCCGCGGAGCGGCTGGGCCCGTGAGCCATGGCTGCTGAGCCTGCGCGTCTGGAGCCTGTGCTTCGCAACGGGAGAGGCCACAACAATGAGAGGCCCACATACCGAAAAAAAAAAAAAAAAAAACTACAATGAGGTATCACCTCACACCAGCCAGGATGGCCATGATGAAAAATTCTACAAACAATAAATGCTAGAGAGGGTGTGGAGAAAAGGGAACCCTCCCACACTGTTGGGGGGAATGTAAATTGGTACAAAAGAATGTAAATTGGTATAACCACTATGGAGAACAGCATGGAGGTTCCTTACACAACTAAAAACAGAATTACCATATGATACAGCAATCCCACTCCTGGGCATATATCCAGACAAAACCATGATTTGAAATGATACATGCACTCCAATGTTCATTGCAGCACTATTTACAACAGCCAAGACATGGAAGTAACCTAAATGTCCATTAACAGAGGAATGAATAAAGAAGATGTGGTATAAGTACAATGGAATACTACTCAGCCATAAAAAAGAATGAAATAATGCCATTTGCAGCAACATGGATGGACCTAGAGATTACCATACTAAGTGATGTAAGTCAGATAGAGAAAGACAAATATCACATGATATCACTTATATGTGGAACCTAAAAAAATGATACAAGTGAACTTATTTACAAAACAGAAACAGGCTCACAGCCTTCAAAAACAAACTTATGGTTACCATAGGGGAAAAATGGGGGGGGGAATAAGTTATGAGTTTGAGATTAACATATACACACTACTATATATAAAATAGATCATCAACAAGGACCTACTGTATAGCACAGGGAACTATACTCAATATTGTATAATAACCTATATTGGAAAAGAATCTGAAAAAGAATGGATATATGTATATGTATAACTGAATCACTTTGCTGTACACCTGAAACTAATATAACATTGTAAATCAATTATACTTTAATATAAAATAAAAATTATATTAAAAATAAATAAGTAAATAAAATTAATAAATTGAGAATAAATACTGATATAATTTAATGTAGGAAAAAAACCCAAATGCAAGAATCACAAATATTTTCAACCTGTTCATTAAGTACTAAGTTAATACCAATTAAATAGCAGTAAGTTAATATCAATACCTGGGGGTAAAGCCCAAGCATCACTATACTCTAAAATCTTCCCAGGATGTGTAGCCAGTGGTGGGAACCATTGCACCAGAGGGGTGCCAGGCCTCTTCCAACACTAACGTTCCATTACTGATCACTCCTGGACTTTCTGAGGACTTAATCCTCGAATACAATTTGCCCAAATGTTCAGTAAAAACTATGGGGGCCCCTTAAAATGAGAATTCTTCCTAGATGAATATGCCATTCATATAAAGAAATCTTTTAGAGTTCACACCAATCAAGAGGCAGTGAATTTACATTTAATTAGGGCCTCATTCTGCATGGAGTTATACTTTGCAGAAATACAGAACAACTAGGAATCAATGTAAGACAGTATGCAAATTCATTTTTTTAAATTAGAAAATCAAGACAATAAAATAGCCAAATTATTTTAATTATTCCAGACACCGGAGAAATAAATTTCTGACCAGCTAATGCACATGCCTGCTTCCTACCCCATCTTGCCAGCTATGGCTACATGGAATTATCATCTACGATCACAATGACTTCAATATGAATGGTAAGCAGGCCACAATTTATATTCCAGTTTCTTGAATATAACAAAGAATCACACAGTTGTCATCACATTCATTTGAAATTCTAATGTATACACTTGTAAACATATCTTGTGAATATTATTTTCTAACAACTATTTCCATTTCTAAATGAATACACCTAAACAGTGCATATAATTTCAAATTCAATTCTCCTTTTATTTTATGAAGCTAAATGCCAGTATCAAAAATTTGTTTTGCCTATGAATAACAGTAACAATTTAAATAAAGCATCTGATCACCAGAAGAGATCATGCTGACATAGCTACTAATCATAAATTAATTTTTATAAACAGTAAGATTTTAAGTTGCATATGGAGGGAGGATCTACACTTGAAAGTTTTATTTTAAAAAATACTACAACTCTGAGAAGCTACATCACAGTTCCCCCACAGTAATGAAACCTGCATGGCTTGATCCAACAAGGTCTTCTTACCCGGTCAGAGTGGCCAGTGGCCGAGGCCAGAAGTTTTCCTTTCCTCCAGTCCCAAATGCAGACTGTGTTTTTGGCATCCAGTCCCACAGAGGCTAAACGCTAAGAATAAGAACAATAATTTAATACCAGAAAATTATGGGAAAACTTCCTATTAACCATTCCATCTTTTGATAAATAGTTCTTATTACCTACTATAGGCCAAGTATTGAATTTCTTGTGAAAAAAATGATTTCTCAAAACCCATCTTAAATCCAAAAGTAAAGAGATCACAGTAGATGTTATTCCATTAGCATATACTAAAATTTCGACAACCTAAAACCTACAACCAATTTGTCCTTCTTAAACATAGGAAACATGCAAAATCTCATGAAGTCTCTAATTAATCAGTGGAAATCATAGGAACAGAACTAGAAGGCAGGATTTAAATTTTCAAATTTAAGATCTTAATACGGTTTTAAGAGCATCTAGGATTCTGTAGTCTAAAAGCCTCACCAAACTGTTAAAATGAAAGGGTTTGACAAACACATGGAGAAGAAATCCCATAAATGAACATTATCTTCATTCTTCTTAATTTTCATAATTTCACAAACATTTGGAGTGACTATGGAAGGATACATAATTTTAGTAAAAGTACTCTGGTACTTCATCTCCCAGTCTAAATTCACTGGATTCAGATCAGACCTTGTCCTCAAAGGGAAAAAAAATCCCACACCTAGGTATATACAAAATTAACAGGGTCAAAACACATATTAGGGACACCAAAATCAGAGCTTCTAGCAGCATAGAAACAGCACTATGTAATAGAGAGAGGTCTGGGCTGGGAGTAAGTAGATTTGGCTTCCCTTTTGACTTCATGATTAGCCAGACATAAGACCTTAGAAAATTAAACTCCTTAAATTTCAGTTTTTACAACTGTAAAATGAGTGTAAAATATTTTTTCTGCCTACAAAGTAGTATTGTTGTATGGATCAGTGAAATAATGTAAGTCAAAAGGTTTTAAAAACATCACTACCCAAGTATAACAGTATGTGAGCTTATGTATTTCACTGTGTGTATGTGCATATATATGCAATGATAGATAGCCATATATGGCTAAATACATTTAGTGTTATGCAGAGATTATTCAGGTTTCTTCACTAAAGGTAGCTTCCATTAGGAATATTTTTTTTTAAACATCCTTGCTTTCTTTCTTTTTTTAATTTAATTTAATTAATTTATTTATTTTTGGCTGTGTTGGGTCTTCGTTTCTGTGTGTGGGCTTTCTCTAGTTGCGGCGAGCGGGGGCCGCTCTTCATCGTGGTGCGTGGGCCTCTCACTGTCGCGGCCTCTCTTGTTGTGGAGCACAAGCTCCAGACGCGCAGGCTCAGTAGTTGTGGCTCACGGGCCTAGTTGCTCCACAGCATGTGGGATCTTCCCAGACCAGGGCTCGAACCCGTGTCCCCTGCATTGGCAGGCAGATTCTCAACCACTGCGCAACCAGGGAAGCCCCATTAGGAATATTTAGTATAAAAAATATATAGTTGGAGGTTTTAAAATAGGTGCTTACTGAAAGGAGGTCTTTGCTGTAATTTTCAATTGAGAGTTCCAGTAATGGAAATGATTTTAAGACATGGTTGTATTTTTATCTATATATGAAAATCTGAAGTGGGTGAATTCCATTCAGCTTATTTTTTTCTTTTCTCTTTAAACAGAAAAAGCAGTTAACATAAACATGGGCACTAAAGTAAAACCCACATAAGAAATGTGAAGAAGATTGAGAAAAAGCCAAAAGAAATCTATTCTGTTCATTTGCAGTGACAGGCCCTATCGCTACCTGAAAAGCATTTCAATTGCCTTTTGATGCTTGTGAGGTGATGGTCCATTTGTCATTTTCTAAATACCACTCAATTCCAGTGAACTCTGTCCAGGGAAAAAGGCAGATCTGAAGCAATAGGCATCAACAAGCCACGAAATCCATCACAGCAAACAAATAGGAGGCTATTTTTCTCAACTGACAGTTGTGAAAGCACCATGCAGTCCATCCCTGTCTCTACCTTCAAAATGGAACCTAAAAAAAATAGCTAGGATTCTAACACAAAATAACATGAACAAAGAACTAAAAGTTACAGCTGGATCTCCCCCTGCTACATTACATTTTTCTTGTGATTTTGATAAAGAATGTTTGCTAGAACATTGATAAAGAATGTTTGCTAGAATTTTGATAAAGAATGTTTGCTAGAAAAGCAAAATCAGATAGAGAATGTGCATGTAAGTTCACATCAAAGCATTCACTTACACTTGTACATACATATGTGTCCTGACACATTCATTCAGTTTAGTCAGGAAGTCAATAACTGCAAATCTGAATACATGTTACTATCTAGCTATTTCTATTTAGACCTGAATATACAATAGAACTTACGCTTATCCTGACTAAACTGGACAAGATTATAGAGTAGTTAAATCAAAAACATATTTACCAGGGGTCCACATATGTATTGAATCTAATTCTGGAAAGAAAAATGAATAGAATGATCACTACTCTCTCAAAATAGCAGAAAACACAAAGTAAATCTTAGCTGTTTAAAAAGTTACCCAAACCAGGTCAAGTCCTATCTGAACTACCTGCAAACTCTCAGTTTGGTCAATCTTCTATGAATAATTTCACAGGTTTTTCCACAATATGGACTTAGAGAAGTAACTCTAAAATTTACCAAAAAATAGACTGAAGGAACTAACTGGCATTAATACAAGAGTGAAAGAGACAGAGGAAGGGCGTCCTAGGAACGTGGAGAAGGCTAGGAAGAAAATGCATGGCCTTCGCGAGGAGGTGAACGCAGGGGGAGCCAGGAATGAGGCCTCTATGCTTCCACTCCCTTCTCTTTAACACCTTTTAAAAATTGAGATACAACTGGTATCTATAACACACTAACAAATCTTTTCTATCAAGTGTTGCTGGAAGTCCACAGAAAGAGAGATACTTTGTTGGAATGGAAGACTGGGAGGGCTTCATGAAGACCTATGAAGTGTCTTGGAAGAATGAGTCACTTTAAGGGGCAAACAGGGTGAGAGCAGGGCACTGGAGGTGAAGAGGGCAGCATAAGAAAGTGTCTGGAGGTGCCAAAGTACCTGGTCTGGTAGAGGAATCTCTCTGACTTGTCCAACTTGACTGCAAGGGAATAGTGAAGAGAAGGCTAGAAAAGTTGGTCAGCCTAGAATGCCCAGCCACAAAGTGTGGACTTCATTCAGGGAGTACTCCAAGCTTCTGTTATTTTTAAACAACGTTCTGACACTTTTTTCAGTTGGTGAAATGCATTAGCAAGAAATTGACTGTGTGAAGACCAGTTAAGAGGTTACTTAAACTGTCAGGCATGACACAGATTTGGAACTTAAAGGATGGTGGCAGGGAGAATGGGAAGGAGAGAATGAATGTCAGAGTCACCGTAAAGAAACTAATAAATACACATGGATCAGTGACTGCCTGAATTGAGGTGAGTGGGTAGGGGAAAGGATTTAAAAGTCACCTCAAGGTTAAAGAATCAAATAGAATCTTCTCAATGAATTATTAAGAGATGATGCTATCTTCTGAAAGCAAGGGGAACCAAGGAGATACCCAGGGCTTGAGGTCAGTGAAAAAGGTTCAGTCCAACCCTCATTCCAAATAGGAAGCTAACAATGGAAAACAAAGTAGAATCACTGAATCACTATGAACCCAATCAACATGAAGTTTACAGCTTCCTTTCTGGAGGCTTTTTAACCTAATAGTGAGACTGGGGGAACCAAAACTAGGTCCTATCCAGAGCTGGATGTCAGTTCCATGAGTGTGGAAAAGGACCCAACATATGAGGATTCTAAGAGGCTGACAAGGGGAGATAGGGAGGGTCGATAGACCTTCTGAGCCTATACGCTATGTGCATTATAATTCTAGGTGACTTGTGAGAAGTCATTAAAGATAAAGAAAATGCAAAAAGATACATACCTGTCCATCCGAGTCGAAAGCCAGGCAGGCGACTCCATGTGTATGGACATCTTTAAGAATAGACACAGTCTGGACATTATAGGAGTCCCATATACATATATATGGCTCCTTCCCAACTTGGCCAGTTGCAACAAGGGTTTTATCTGGGTGTAAGGCAAGGCTGAAAAAGAAAAAGGCCTCTTTCACATCTTCCTATTGAACAAAGTTAAGAAAAACATTGATCATCTTTTATCCACATTTCTCATTGTAATCATCTAACAAGATAATCCCAAGAGAAAGAGTCCAAACTGTCCCCAAAGTAATGAATTAGCTTATTGGTCTAATAGAAACATTCAACTTTGGGAAAGAGAGGCTTAGCACAGTTTAACAATAATTTCATCTCATCTTACCCGCTTGGTAACCTTGAAAATCAGACAACTGTTATAATTCTGTGATTCTATGTTCTATAATTGCTTTCTATTATGGTATTTACTTACTGATTTTGAAAATATTACTCAGCTTTCAAAGTAACTTTTGACTTTAAATTGGAAAAAAAAAGCTGTTGCCAGGAGAAAGTGTACTTCTCAAAATTAATTAAACCTGCTTGCAGAAGCTCTGGATACCATCCTCATTAGGGTTTCAAAGCATGGAGGGGGGTTTCAGAGTCAAGTGCTGTTTCTCTATCTGCTGCCATAGATTATGTATTTTAAATGAAAATTTCTATTTTACACAAATCACTGTGACACTAAGAGAACCGCAAATTACTATGCCTGTGGTTTGTGTAGAATTTTTCCTACATCTGTAGTCCAATCAAAATAAAGCTGTCAAATACCAACTAGAATTTCAAGGAATCTGTAACAGTTAAGAGGGAGAAATGTAATCATTATTACTCCTAGATGAGAAATCACTTGAACGTGTTAAATTCGTTGTGTAAAGAAGTTGTGCCTTTCGAAAAACAGTGTTGGGAATTAAACGAAAGACCTATATAAAAAACTAGCAGATGACTGTTTACACAATAAACAAAAGCAGAACTGTTTTCCTTTTCAATTTCAGCATCTGTTTACAGTTAACAGAAGTAGAGGGTTTTTTTCCTTTTCAACTTTCAGCTTGATTTTGATAAGAATATATGCTCTAGACTCAGAGCATTTGGATTTGCACATTTGGATTTACACCTGGATTTGCACATTGGCTGCCCCTCAATACCTCTAGTTCCTTGATCTCTTTTGCTCTCAGGTTCCTCATCTATAAAATGAAGATAATATATGAAAATAGATGATATAATGAATATAGAGCAGTTAGCACAGAGTAAGCACTTTCATTATCATCATTATTTGTGTAACTGGCAACAGAAAGATACAACCAACATAGGCATGTCTCTGTGGATACGGGTGTTCCTTTCAGAAACAAACTACTTTCTGCTTCTCCCTTGGCTCCATGTGTGCCCCCACCCCCAATTCTGCAACCACCAAGCCCCACAGTCTGTTCTGGTGTCTCTCACCCCACTGTGCTCACTTCCTGGGTCTCCCACCAAACCTAGTACCATCTTTTGCACAGGACCCCGAGTGCTGGCTCCCTTTTCTTACCCTCGGCGCTCCCAGGCCCTTGTACCCTGGCGCTGGGGTTGTAGTTGGCCTTCCCAGGAGCTCCCAGTGCCCCCATCCACAGGTCTTCAGTCCCCGTGATGCCTCCTAAGCTGGAGGTCGGCTCCATTTGCACTCTCCCTATGAGGCTGGAGGCTTCATCGAGTTTGGGTTTTTCCTTTTTCTTTGTAAGCAAAGAGGGTGGAGTTGGAGCTGCCTGGAGGGTGAGCTTTGTGGTTTTGGCTGCAGGGTGTGGGGGGGAGTGAGTGTGGGTCCAGATGGAAGGGGAGAAAGAGGATGGGTTGGGAGCGCTGACCTCCGGGGCGTCTCAGAGGAATCAGGCCCAGACGCTTCTGCCGCCACCGCCCCTCCAAGAACCAGCCCCATCTCGCGAGATCTCGGGAGTTCTGTGGAGGCAGAGGCTTCCTGGGATGAGAAACACCTGCGTGCTCCAGGTGCCAGTGAGGACGCTCCAATCAGAAAGGAATTTGGCTCACAACACCAATCAAGCAAATCTCAATCTGCCTCACCTGCCCTCCCCCCACCCCCGTCCCCTACCCCCCCACCGCCAGCCATAGTCACAGGGCACTCTCCCCAGGGGCCTGGCCAGGTGCTGGGGACCAGGCTCTGGCCCAAAGGCTGTGCAGTGGGGAGACTGCCCGAGTTCAGAACTTGGGAGTGAAATGCACGCAGGTGGGCCGAAAGTCTATCATCTTTCAGGAAGAGGAAGGACAAATCCAATATCTGCCATGGTCCAAGGCTGCAGCAACCCTTATGCACCATGTCACTGCACATCCTCGGGGGCCAGTTGTTCCTCCTGGCAGCAGCGAGGTGTCTAGAATTCACCCCAGGAGACTGTGGCTGCCTTTTCCTGAAGCCTTTCTCCTGCAGCACCACCTCAGGCATTGCTCTCCCTTTCTGACCCAGTCCAACTGCCTGCACCCTGCGATGGGGGAGCCGGCCTCTCCAGGCAAGCCCCTCCATCAGGAAATGTGCTCCTCTTTCCAACTCTGTCAGGGAGTCTATGGGCCTGGGCCAGGCCTGCTCTGGACGGGGGAGTATGGGGTTTCCCGGGAAGGCAAACAAGGTACAGGTGATTTCCTGGCTTCGGCTGTGATTGGAGTGATCGTGGGTCCTGATGGAGGGGAAGGGAGGAGAGGATGGGCTGAGATGAGAAACACCTGGGTGCACCGAGTCTGAGTTGGCCATCTTAGTACTTGCTGGAAAATATATCCTCTGGGATCGTTATGAGGAGTAATATAAAAAGAAGACACACATAAAAGGGTAGCTTTTTCACAATAGGTGACTGTGAGAGGCTTTAAAACCTTTTAAGCTTGTAGAACACTTTAGCATTCAGAGTTGGTGAGAGAAGACCAATAAAGTATAAAAGTACCCTCTCAATATCAATTTTGCTGGGATACCTCTGGTCCTTGATAGTTTCTAGATGTCCTAGAAAATTGCAAGTAGATTATGGAGTGTCATACTTGTTTCATTAAAATAGTGGATGGAAGCAGTCTATGAAAACCCTATGACAATTTAGTATATTTTTGTTCATTCATCCATTCATTCAACAAACCCTTATTTAAGGACCTATGAAATGTCAGGTGGTGCCATAAATAACAGAAACAGAAAATACACTGCCCCTCTTTCAAGAAGCCCACCTTAAAAGGAAGGACAGACATGTAAAATAATAACGGGCAGGCCAGGGCAGCCTTGAAAGCCCTCTTAATCGGGCCAGAAAGTTAGGGTACCACTGACAGTCATGAGCAAGATACAACATAAATAGTTTCACATGTCAGGCAGGTAACCCTAGTAGCAGTGAGGAACAGTGGGAAGAACAGATGGGTGAGGGCTGTTAGGAGAGGAAGCAGACAGACCAGAGACAAGGTGAGAGAGAGTGAGGTAAGACAGGGGCAGAGAGGATGGAGAGGAAGAGTCAAGAGATATGTAAGGGAAAGGGAGCAAGAGAGAGACAGGGTGAGGGTGTCTGAGGCTAAGGAAAAGCTTGAACATGTCAAACCTGACAGTTTTTTGCTTAGGCAACTGGGTTGATAAATCACAGAGCTTGGCAGCATTAGAGTCTGAAGCCTGATCCTGGGAAAAAGATGGCCTTAACTCGACCTTAGTCTCCACCAAAGAGGCTCCCCAGGTTACACCACACCTGAAGTCCCAAGAGCTATGAAGAAGAGGATTTGATTAGACTGTCTGTTCCATGAGGGCAAGGGCTGTTTCTATCACTCTACATGGTTCCTGGAACATCGTGGCAGAGTAAGCATTAACAAGGTGCTTGCGAGAGGAATGCTGGACATCGAGAGATGAGAAGGGAGGATGCCCAGAGAGTTACCACGCTGCTCCCCCATCCCATGCCTTGGGCCTCCTCCCTTGGGAACAAACAGATGTCAGAAACTGAGCTGGAAAAGATAAAAGTCAGAACAGCTGAGCATTTTGAAAATGACAAAAATAACATTTCTTGGTTGAAGGAAGCCACGTGGCTGACAAGGTCTTGGTGCTCTGGCCGGGTGTCAGGCCTGTGCCTCTGAGGTGGGAGAGCCGAGTTCTGCACATTGGTCCACGAGAGACCTCCCAGCTCCATGTAATACCAAATGGCGAAAGCTTTCCCAGAGATCTCCATCTCAACGCTAAGACCCACCTCCACTCAACGACCAGCAAGCTACACTGCTGGACACCCTATGCCAAACAACTAGCAAGACAGGAAAACAACCCCACCCATTAGCAGAGACGCTGCCTAAAATCATGATAAGGTCACAGATACCCCAAAACACACCACCGGACTCGGTCCTGCCCACCAGAAAGACAAGATCCAGCCTCATCTACCAGAACACAGGAACCAGTCCCCTCCATCAGGAAGCCTACACAGTCCACTGAACCAACCTTAGCCACTGGGGGCAGACACCAAAAACAATGGGAGCTACGAACCTGCAGCCTGCAAAAAGGAGGCCCCAAACACAGTAAGTTAAGCAAAATGAGAAGACAGAGAAACACACACAGATGAAGGAGCAAGGTAAAAGCCCACCAGACCAAACAAATGAATAGGAAATAGGCAGTCTACCTGAAAAAGAATTCAGAGTAATGATAGTAAAGATGATCCAAAATCTTGGAAATAGAATGGAGAAAATATAAGAAACGTTTAACAAGGACCTAGAAGAACTAAAGAGCAAACAAACAATGATGAACAACACAATAAATGAAATTTAAAATTCTCTAGAAGGAATCAATAGCAGAATAACTGAGGCAGAAGAATGGGTAAGTGACCTGGAAAACAAAATAGTGCAAATAACCACTGCAGAGCAGAATAAAGAAAAAAGAATGAAAAGAACTGAGGACAGTCTCAGAGACCTCTGGGACGACATTTAACACACCAACATTTGAATTATAGGGGTCCCAGAAGAAGAAGAGAAAAAGAAAGGGACTGAGAAAATATTTGAAGAGATTATAGTTGAAAATTTCCTTAATATGGGAAAGGAAATAGTCAATCAAGTCAAGGAAGGACAGAGAGTCCCATACAGGATAAATCCAAGGAGAAACATGCCAAGACACATATTAATCAAACTATCAAAAATTAAATACAAAGAAAAAAATATTAAAAGCAGCAAGGGAAAAACAACAAATAACCTCATGGGGATTCCCCTGTATGTTAACAGCTGATCTTTCAGCAGAAACTCTGCAAGCCGGAGAGAGTGGCAGGACATATTTAAAGTGATGAAAGGGTGAAACCTACAACCAAGATTACTCTACCCAGCAAGGAACTCATTCAGATTTGATGGAGAAATTAAAAGCTTTACAGACAAGCAAAAGCTAAGAGAATTCAGCACCACCAAACCAGCTCTACAACAAATGCTAAAGGAACTTCTCTAGGCAGGAAACACAAGAGGAGGAAAAGACCTACAACAACAAACCCAAAACAATTAAGAAAATGGTAATAGGAACATACATATATACCAATAATTACCTTAAATGTAAATGGATTAAATGCTCCAACCAAAAGACACAGACTGGCTGAATGGATACAAAAATGAGACTCATATATATGGTCTACAAGGGACCCACTTCAGACCTAGGGACACATATGGACTGAAACTGAGGGGATGGAAAAAGATATTCCATGCAAAGGGGAATCAAAAGAAAGCTGGAGTAGCAGTTCTCATATCAGACAAAATAGATTTTAAAATAAAGAATGTTACAAGACACAAGGAAGGACACTACATAATGATCAAGGGATCAAACCAACAAGAAGATATAACAACTATAAATATATATGTACCCAACATAGGAGCACCTCAATACATAAGGCAACTGCTAACAGCTATAAAAGAGGAATGGACAGTAATACAATAATAGCAGGGGACTTTAACACCTCACTTACACCAATGGAGATCATCCAGAGAGAAAATTAATAAGGAAACACAAGCTTTAAATGACACAGTAGACCAGATAGATTTAATTAACATTTATAGGACATTCCATCTAAAAACAACAGAATACACTTTCTTCTCAAGTGCTCATGCAACATTCTTCAGGATAGAACATATCTTCGGTCACAAATCAAGCCTTGGTAAATTTAAGAAAATTGAAATCATATGAAGTATATTTTCTGACCACAACACTATGAGACTAGATATCAATTACAGGAAAAAATCCATAAAAAATACAAGCACAGGGGCTTCCCTGGTGGTGCAGTGGTTGAGAGTCCACCTGCCGATGCAGGGGACGCGGGTTCGTGCCCCGGTCCGGGAGGATCCCACATGCCGTGGAGCAGCTGGGCCTGTGAGCAACGGCCACTGGACCTGCGCATCTGTGGCCTGTGCTCCGCAATGGGAGAGGCCACAGCAGTGAGAGGCCCGCGTACTGCAAACAAAACAAAACAAAACAAGCACATGGAGGCTAAACAATACATGACTAAATAACCAAGAGCTCACTGAAGAAATCAAAGAGGAAATCAAAAAATACCTAGAGGGCTTCCCTGGTGGTGCAGTGGTTGAGAGTCCTCCTGCCAATGCAGGGGACACGGGTTTGTGCCCTGGTCCAGGAAGATACCACATGCCACAGAGCGGCTGGGCCCGTGAGCCATGGCCGCTGAGCCTGTGCGTCCAGAGCCTGTGCTCTGCAACGGGAGAGGCCACAACAGTGAGAGGCCCACGTACCGGAAAAAAACAAAAAGAAAAAAAAACTTAGAAACAAATGACAATGAAAACATGACAACCCAAAACCTATGGGATGCAGCAAAAGCACTTCTAAGAGGGAAGTTTATAGCAATACATTCCTACCTCAAGAAACAAGAAACAACTCAAATAAACCATCTGACCTTACACCTAAAGCAATTAGAGAAAGAAGAACAAAAACCCCCAAAGTTAGCAGAAGGAAAGAAATTATAAAGATCAGATCAGAAATAAATGAAAAAGAAATGAAGGAAACAGTAGCAAAGATCAATAAAACTAAAAGCTGGTTCTTTGAGAAAATAAACAAAATTGATAAACCATTAGCCAGACTCATCCAGAAAAAAAGGGAGAAGACTCTAATCAATAGAATTAGAAATGAAAAAGGAGAAGTAACAACTGACACTGCAGATCAAAGGATCATAAGCAATTACTACAAGCAACTATGTGCCAATAACACAAGCAACTATGTGCCAATAACATGGACAACCTGGAAGAAATGGACAAATTCTTAGAAATGCACAACCTGCCAAGACTGAATCAGGAAGAAATAGAAAATATGAACAGACCAATCACAAGCACTGAAATTGAGACTGTGATTAAAAATCTTCCAAAAAACAAAAGCCCAGGACCAGATGGCTTCACAGGCCAGTTCTAGCAAACATTTAGAGAAGAGCTAACACCTATCCTTCTCAAACTCGTCGAAAAAATTGCAGAGAGAGGAACATTCCCAAAGTCATTCTATGAGGCCACCATGCCCCTGATACCAAAACCAGACAAGGATGTCACAAAGAAAGAAAACTACAGGCCAATATCACTGATGAATATAGATGCAAAAATCCTCAACAAAATACTAGCAAACAGAATCCAACAGCACATTAAAAGGATCATACGCCATAATCAAGTGGGGTTTATCCCAGGAATGCAAGGACTCTTCAATATACGCAAATCAATCAATGTGATACACCATATTAACAAACTGAAGGAGAAAAACCATATGATCATCTCAATAGATGCAGAAAAAGCTTTTGACAAAATTCAACACCCATTTATGATAAAAACCCTCCAGAAAAGTAGGCATAGAGGGAACTTACCTCAACATGATAAAGGCCATATATGACAAACCCACAGCCAACATCGTCCTTGAGGGTGAAAAACTGAAACCATTTCCTCTAAGATCAGGAACAAGAAAAGGTTGTCCACTCTCACCACTATTATTCAATATAGTTTTGGAAGTTTTAGCCACAGCAATCAGAGAAAATAAAGAAATAAAAGGAATCCAAATCGGAAGAGAAGAAGTAAAGCTGTCACTGTTTGCCGATGACATGATATTATACATAGAGAATCCTAAAGATGCCACCAGAAAACTACTAGAGCGAATCAATGAATTTGGTAAAGTAGCAGGATACAAAATTAATGCACAGAAATCTTGCATTCGTATGCACTAATGATGAAAAATCTGATAGAGAAATTAAGGAAACCCTCCCATTTACCACTGCAACAAAAAGAATAAAACACCTAGGAATAAACCTACCTAAGGAGACAAAAGACCTGTATGCAGAAAACTATAAGACACTGATGAAAGAAATTAAAGATGATACAAACAGATGGAGATATATACCATGTTCTTGAATTGGAAGAATCAATATTGTGAAAATGACTCTACTACCCAAAGCAATCTACAGATTCAATGCAATACCTATCAAACTACCAATGGCATTTTTCACAGAACTAGAACAAAAAATTTCACAATTTGTATGGAAACACAAAAGACCCCAAATAGCCAGAGCAATCTTGAGAAAGAAAAACGGAGCTGGAGGAATCAGGCTTCTGGACTTCACACTATACTACAAAGCTACAGTAATCAAGAGAGTATGCTACTGGCACAAAAACAGATTATAGATCAATGGAACAGGACAGAAAGCCCAGAGATAAACCCATGAACATATGGTCACCTTAGTTTTGATAAAGGAGGCAAGAATATACAATGGAGAAAAGACAGCCCCTTCAATAAGTGGTGCTGGGACAACTGGACAGCCACGTGTAAAAGAATGAAATTAGAACAATCCCTAACACCATACACAAAAATAAACTCAAAATGGATTAAAGACCTAAATGTAAGGCCAGACACCATAAAACTCTTAGAGGAAAACATAGGCAGAACACTCTATGACATAAATCACAGCAAGATCCTTTTGGACCCACCTCCTAGAGAAATGGAAATAAAATCAAAAGTAAACAAATGGGACCTAATGAAACTTCAAAACTTTTGCACAGCAAAGGAAACCATAAACAAGACAAAAAGACAACCCTCAGAATGGGAGAAAATATTTGCAAATGAAGCAATGGACAAAGGATTAATCCTCAAAATTTACAAGCAGCTCATGAAGCTCAGTATCATAAAAAACAAACAACCCAATCCAAAAATGAGCAGAAGACCTAAATAGACATTTCTTCAAAGAAGATATAGAGATTGCCCACAAACACATGAAAGGATGCTCAACATCACTGATCATTAGAGAAATGCAAATTAAAAGTACAATGAGGTATCACCTCATACCAGTCAGAATGGCCATCATCAAAAAATGTACAAACAATAAATGCTGGAGAGGGTGTGGAGAAAAGGGAACCCTCTTGCACTGTTGGTGGGAATGTAAATTGATACAGCCACTATGGAGAACAGTATGGAGGTTCCTTAAAAAACTAAAAACAGAACTACCATATGACCCAGCAATCCCACTACCGGGCGTATACCCTGAGAAAACCATAATTCAAAAAGAGTCATGTACCACAATGTTCATTGCAGCTCTATTTCCAATAGGTAGGATATGGAAGCAACCTAAGTGTCCATCAACAGATGAATGGATGAAGAAGATGTGGCACTTATATACAATGGAATATTAGTCAGCCATGAAAAGAAATGAAATTGAGTTATTTGTAGTGAGATGGATTGACCTAGAGTCTGTCATACAGAGCGAAGTAAGTCAGAAAGAGAAAAACAAATACCATATGCTAACACATATATATGGAATCTAAAAAAAAAAGTGGTTCTGAAGAACCTAGGGGCAGGACAGGAATAAAGACACAGACGTAGAGAGTGGACTTAAGGACACGGGAAGGGGAAAGGGTAAGCTGGGGTGAAGTGAGAGAGTGGCATGGACATATATACACTACCAAATGTAAAATAGATAGCTAGTGGGAAGCAGCTGCATAGCATAGTGAGATCTGCTCGGTGCTCTCTGTCCACCTAGAGGGGTGGGATAGGGAGGGTGGGAGGGAGACACAAGAGGGAGGAGATACGGGTATGTATGTATATGTATAGCTGATTCACTTTGTTATAAAGCAGAAACTAACATAACATTGTAAAGCAATTATACTCCAATAAAAGATTTAAAAAAAAACAAACAAGGGGCTCGCTGAAGAGGGAGTGAAGGAGGCCAACGGTCATGGCTGCCGTTTTGCCTCTCCCTCTTGCTGCAGGCACAGGTTCTACACAGGACTGGAAAATAAAGAGGATTGAGCTTATTTCCCCTAGATGCTGAGAGACATTTTCAAGAGACACAAATGAAACTCTTTTGCTGTGATTACTGCTTCTAATTAAAATGCTTGAGAGACTTGGTAAATTTCTGGGGTTCTAAAAAATGAAGAATAAAAAAAAATGCTATTCCAGGCAATTGTTCTAACTATAATTTCATGATTCTTGACTTTTCTCATACCTTGAATGAGGGGGGAAATGACCAAAACACTTTCAACAAATCTTTAGAGAGGCCTTCAAAATAATTTATCAGTGTATATTACTCAATTATTAGTGTGACCCCAAAACATCCCATTATGGATTTGAAATATTTTTACTCTGGTTTTTTTCGTCCTTTTCGTTCATCTTAAAGCACATAAATTTAACACATTTATGAAAATGTCCATACTGGATTTTTTTCCCCAGAAGTTTCTTTAACACTGTTCTTTAAACCATCTTTTCCCAGCCCATGATACCCCATTTATCTAAGTTCCTCCTTTACATTTGAATATATTAACAAAATTATCCTTTTCTCCTTTTATACGCCAAGTCTCTGACCTCGCTTCCCTGGCTTGCATGCAACAATGCACTGACTCATAATGTTTCTATTTATCCACGTCCATGGCAAGAATAGGGCAAACAGACAACCACCTCTACTCACTTTGCCATTTCCCATCAGCTTCCCAGAAACTTCACTCCTTCCACCTGGGTAATAGAATGACAGCATCCATGTATCTTTTAGAGCAGAGCCAAGTGGTGTTTACTTTTGTTTTAAATATGTCATATCATTCAACAGCAGTTTTGAATCCTCGTAAGAAAGCAGGGGAAAACCCCAGCAACCTTAATCACTGGATTTTCACATAAGGTATCGGTAAGGGTGCAGTTACAGGAGCATTTATTTAATAAGCATAGTTGAAGCTACCATCAAGGTATCTATTCCCTTCTCACTTCTCTGCATTTAGGAATTCAAGAATTTCATGAAAAGTCATTTTGAGCAGGATCTGCTTTCATCTAATCCCAAAACATATTTGCAATTTTAGTTCAGAAGCGTTTAAATGAGATAGATAGATAAATAGATAGATAGACAGGCACAGATTCCAAATTGGCCCCCTACTGCATACTTCAAAACTGCTCAGGCCCTAAGCCTAAGAAGCTACCCTAAGTATTGCCTTTAGATCAACCAACAGATTATAGGAGGGTGTGTCTCCTTATCCTCTTAAGGGGCCATGATGAAAACTATCATGGCCCCTGAATTCCTTCTGATAAGATTTCATCAGAAATGGCCAATTGTTGTGTTCTTCCATGAAGAAATTACAGAAGTGGAAAGTACCACCACTACACAAAATATCTGGTCCACTCTGGCCTTCCCATCATCTTCTTTACCATAACATAGTGTTGGGTTCTTTCTGTGACTGGAAGTATCCATACTGCTTACTTATATTTTATGTCTTCCATTTGAGAGTCCATAAAGCTTGCACATTACAAATTTTACAGATTATTATGGCTACAACAGCAATGTCACAGTGTTAAAACTTTCAAAATTGACTCCCTTTCACTGAGGGTCTCAATACGATGGAGGTCTCATTCCACACCTACATAGAAAGGTTTGGTGTCCTTTCCTTGGTAGTTTATTGCATTGATTGTATTGTAGACATGGCAACAAAAAAGGGATCAAGCTTTTAAAGAACTGCTTTTCTCTGTGTATATATAAATCTAGTTCCATTGGGAAATCCCATCTTCTGTTGCCATAGCAATAGAAAGCACTGCAGAGAAGGACTTTCATCACCCTATCGGGGAGAAGGAATTGATTTGTTTCTCCAAGGGCAAAAGCATGTCTTTCTGATGTCAGATAAGATCAGGAAGATTTCCCAATATGTTGTGTGGGGAGAAAATGAGAATTCATAGGGTCATGAAAAGAGGTAGTCTTATGGGGGTAAACAAAAAACTCTCATCAACACTAATGATTCTCAATTCCTGAAGGCAAAAAAATTATATTTGAGTACTTGTTCCAAGTGCAGCATTTTAAAAATGTTCATGATTTGGACTTTGCTTTTTAAAGCCTTATTTCATTTTTGCCCAGGCTGCTTTAGGGATTCCCTCAGTAATAACTTTATACGGTAGTAGCTTTTTTTTTTCTTTCAGTAGCCTCACCAGGAAAGCATGAAAGCCTTCTCTCTCCTTTCTCTGAAAATAAACCTGAGAGAATTTTCCAGTGTTGGAGGTATAAGTGCATCAAAGTGATGATTAGGCTGGACTGTCTGAGGGCAGAGGGGGAGGCTGCTGCTTTCTGGGCTGAAGAGGCAGTGGCCCAACCTCAGTAGATGCTCACCTGTGAGAAAGAAAAGGCAAAGGAAGACTTTTTTGAAAATAGTGGGCTGGTGGTAGTGGGACCTCAGATGGGGGTGGCTGTGCTTCAGTCCTTGTCCCCAGAGCTGCACTTGGCACTGGAGTACCTCCACTGGGACTGTGATCTCACCTCACACCACAGATACAGCCCTGCCTTCTAGGTGGGCCTGGGCAGGACATATGGAAGTGAGAGCAATGTCAACAGACCACCAGGGTCCACTGCCATTGTCCCTGAACCGTGTAAGCCCATGGGTACCTGTATAATCTGTGGTTGAGCACTGGTCCCTCAAATTGGACTTCTCAACAACCTTGATGAGTGGTACATCTAATGAGAATTAATGTGATTTAGAAAAATAAAGACACAATATATCTTGCATGCTGAGTGTTGCCATACGGGTATTGGTATGGAACCATATTCTAGTAATACCTTAATACCACATAAAAGAATGGCTAAGGGCATAGTAGTTTGGCTGCCTGAGATCAAAGCATGCAGCAGCATGCTGGAGCCAGCAAGAACTGATTGCTAAATTTCAAAATTTTTGAATATCAGTTGTTAAACACAGCCACTGTTTACAATTAGATTATATAAACTTGCAACTAAATAAATTATATTAAAAACAAAGGTAACCTACCTAAGGAGGTAAAAGACCTGTACTCAGAAAACTATAAGACATTGATGAAAGAAATCAAAGATGACACAAACAGATGGAGAGATATATCATGTTCTTGGATTGGAAGAATCAATACTGTGAAAATGACTATACTACCCAAAGCAATCTATATATTCAGTGCAATCCCTATCAAATTACCAGTGGCATATTTTACAGAACGAGAACAAAAAATTTTTAAATCTGTATGGAAACACAAAAGACCCCGAATAGCCAAAGCAATCTTGAGGGGAAAAAAATGGAGCTGGAGGAATCACATTCCCTGACTTCAGACTATACTACAAAGCTACAGTAATCAAGACAATATGGTACTGGCACAAAAACTGAAATATAGATCAATGGAACAGGGTAGAAAGCCCAGAGAAAAACCCATGCATATATGACAAAAAGAGCCACGGATATACAATGGAGAAAAGACAGTCTCTTCAGTAAGTGGTGCTGGGAAAACTGGACAGCTACATGTAAAAGAATGAAATTAGAACACTCCCTAACACCATACAGAAAAATAAACTCAAAATGGATTTGAGACCTAAATGTAAGACCGGACACTATAAAACTCTTAGAGGAAAACATAGGAAGAACACTTTCTGACATAAATCACAGCAACATCTTTTTTGACCTACCTCCTAGAGTAATGGAAATAAAAACAAAAATAAACAAATGGTCCCTAATGAAACTTAAAAGCTTTTCACAGCAGAGGGAACTACAAACAAGACGAAAAGACAACCCTCAGAATGGGAGAAAATATTTGCAAACAAATCAATGGACAAAGGATTAATCTCCAAAATACATAAACAGCTCATGCAGCTCAGTATTAAAAAAACAAACAACCCAATCCAAAAATGGGCAGAAAACCTAAATAGACATTTCTCCAAAGAAGACATACAGATGGCCACGAAGCACATGAAAAGCTGCTCAACATCATTTATTATTAGAGAAATGCAAATCAAAACTACAATGAGTTATCACCTCACACCAGTTAGAATGGGCATCATCAGAAAATCTACAAACAACAAATGCTGGAGAGGTTGTGGAGAAAAGGGAACCCTCTTGCACTGTTGGTGGGAATGTAAATTGATACAGCCACTATGGAGAACAGTATGAAGGTTCCTTAAAAAACTAAAAATAGAATTGCCATATGACACAGCAATCCCACTACCTGGCATATACCCTGAGACAACCATAATTCAAAAAGACACATGCACCCCAATGTTCACTGCAGCACTATTTACAATAGCCAGGTCATGGAAGCAACCTAAATGCCCATCGACAGATGAATGGATAAAGATGTGGTACATATATACAATGGAATATTACTCAGCCATAAAATGGAACGAAACTGGGACATTTGTAGAGACGTGGATGGATCTAGAGACTGTCATACAGAGCGAAGTAAGTCCGAAAGAGAAAAACAAATATCATATATTAACACATATATGTGGAACCTAGAAAAATGGTACAGATGAACCGGTTTGCAGGGCAGAAATTGAGACACAGATGTAGAGAACAAACGTATGGACACAAGGGGGGAAAGTGGTGGGGGGTGGGCATTGTGGTGTGATGAACTGGGAGATTGGGATTGACATGTATACACTAATATGCATAAAATAGATAACTAATAAGAAAAAAAAAGATAAGGTGATAGAAGGTAAAGCCTGGAGCTTTTGTAGTAGGAGGAGGAGTTGTTGCCCTACCCTCTGTATCTAAACAAAACACTAATGAAAGACAGCAAAAACAAACACAATTTTGGCTTATGTTATAAAATAATGACTCAATCTTTAATGGTCTAGGAGCTGATCATAGAGTTTTCGTATCCACACTCCCTTCCTTACATTTGTCAACTGCATCATTTAATAGTTTTTATATAAGAGAAATTTCTAGGAAGGAAGAACTCCAATGACACACTAGTTGACAGGTCTTATAATGGCAAAACACTAAACTTACAATTTTAATTCTTTGGGGTTGGGATCATTCAATGCTAAAGATCAACATTCATTAAATAAAGACCCTAAATCAGTGCCTGACATATATTAAATGGCAATAAATATTAACTATTACAATTACTATGATAAAAAAGAAAAAAAAACAAAAAATAAAAACAAAGGTAATACATACTAAAACTCATCACTTCCTAATTATTTTACTAATTTTACTATTATATATAGTCTTAAGTATATTGATTGCCAGCCTATCTGTATGGAGAAATACTATATAGAATGATGTACCTCTGCACATCTCTTTCCAACTGTTTTCAATGATGTCACATTAGTGGTTTGAAATCAGCTGCTGTGGGAGTTTTTACATCATGGAAATCAACAAATGCTGCAAATCAGCACTTGATTTGTTGTTTTATCAGTTGTCTAGATTTAAAATATAGAAGGATAAAATGTGAACAATGCAGAATAAACTTAAAAGTGTGTTATGTTTATAGCTGTTACATTACGAATAACACAAAAAATTGAGAAAATATTCTTCCAATATTCAAAAAGTATTATCCACTTAGCAAGTAAGTCGCTCACATCATTGGCTAATGATTAAAGTTCTGACATAAGTCTTTGTTGCATCACTTTTCTCTTATCAATATAAACAAAAATATCAACTAACATTCATGTCAGAACTATATTCATTTGTCAATGATGTGAGGGACTTCCTTTCTGAACTAGATGGTAATCAAGCATTTATTCCTCATCTGATTTTGTCAAATCATGGTTGAACTGCAACCATAGGTTGGCCACAGATACAAGAGTTCAGCAAAAAGCAAGGAAAGAATTTTATGACAATTAATTGGTTATATGGAATTTACAATAAAGAGTATTATATATTTCATTATTATTTGTAAATTGTGTGCAACACATTTATATCAGCAAAATTTACAAAAAATTTATGAATATACATACATTTTCTCTTGGAGAGCTTGTTCTTAAACAGGTATCAGTACATCACTGAAGCATATCTCCTCTACTTACTGGCATGTAAGTCTCTCACAAATCACCTTCAGCAAATTACTCAATCTCTCTGTGCCTCAGTTTCTCATCCATAAAATATGAATAATAACAGTACCTACCTGAAAGAAGGTAGGTACTATTGTGAGGATTTAATAAATTCTAAAACAGTGATTAAAACAACAGTGCTTAAAACATAGTGAGCAGTATATGTGTCGTTAGTATTAACTAACTGCCATGTGATAGAATCTGCTCAAAACAATCACATGTGAAACCCCTGAGGACTGACATTCTAAGACAGGGAAACTCATGTACATAGAGAGCTACTGTGAACTAATCTCCAAAGTTTAAAAATAAGACTACGCTCTGAGAATTAAACTGGGGAAAACCACATGAAATGGACAAGATTGGTTATCTAAAGAAGTCATCGAAGGAGAAAATATCCTAGGCAAGAAATTTGAAAATTGTATCCAATCATGATTGACAGTGAGAGAATCTGGATTCGAACACTGAAATCAATAAATATGAGTAGAATGTTAATAGAAGGGGAAGTTCTGTGTAAAGCCTTTATAAAAAGGAGTCACAATTAAGAAAGTAGAGTGTTGGCATAAGGATAGACATATAGATCGATGGAACACTATTGAGTCCATCAATAGACTCACACTTATATGGTCAATTGATTTTCAATGAAAGTGTTAAGGTAACTCAAAGGAGAAGGATAGTTTTTTTAATGAATAATGGAACAACTGGACATCCATATGGAAAAAAATAAACCTCAACACTTACTTCTCATCATTCACAAAAATTACCTCAAATGACCAGAAATCTAAATGTAAGAACTAAAACCATACAACTGATAGAAAAACACATGAGAAAACCTTTGTGACCTTTGAAAGACAATGATTTTTTTAGAGAAGAAACAGAAAGCATTAGCCATAAAAGAAAACAATTGATAAATTGGGACTTCAAAATTAAAACTTCTGCTCTTTGAAAGATACCATTAGGAAAATGAAAAGGGAAGTCATAGACTGGTAAAGAAAATTCTCAAAGGACTTGTACCCAGAACATACAAAGAATGCTTACAATTCAATAGTAAGAAGACAACCCAACTTAAAATATGGCCCAAAGACTTGAACATTGTCAAAGACAACTAAATTGAAAAGGCTGACAATACCAAGAGTTGCTGAGGATGTAGAGCAATTGGAACGTACACACATTGTTGATGGGGATGTAAAATGATGAATCACTTTGGAAAGTAGTTTGGCAGTTTCTTATAAAGTTAAACATACAGTTACCGTATGACCTAGCAATTTCATTCCTAGATATTTACCCAAGAGAAATAAAATTATGTCTCTAAACAAAGACATACACAAATGTTCATAGCTGCTTTATTTATAATAGTCAAAAACTGGGAATAACTCAAATATTCATCAACAGGTGAATGGATAAACAAATTATTGTATATTTATACAATGGAATTGTTTTCAGCAATAAAAAGGAATGAACTAAGTACTGATACACACAACAACGCAGATGAATCTCAAAAACATTGTACCGAGTGAAAGAATACTGGAGCATTCAGTGGAATACTCATGTCACTAAGATCTTCATCATACAAAATTAGGAGCCCAGAGACACTGTCTATAGTTGATGACCCCAAAAATAAAGATATAAAAATATAAAAGCTACAAAGGTAAATGTTAAGGGAATTAAAAATATGAAATAACCCTTTGAAGAGGATAAGAGAAGGGATGTAAGAATGGCATATGTAAGCTATATTCTCATGTGTCTTGAAAGGAAGTTGACCATGGCTAAAGCAGATAAATCAGAAAATAGCAATTAATCAAATTTTTTTTGAGATGTAGGTACGTAATCACCAGAAAAAAGTCATAAGAATTAAAAGTGTTCCTTTGGAAAGTGGATTGGGGATGGGAAAGGGTGGGGCAGGGGCAGCTTTTCATTATAAAGCCTTCTGTAATTTTTGATTTGTGGGTGAATATTGCTTTGATACAAACATGAAAATTAAAAGAGATAAAAACAAAAAAAATTAAATTAAATGAAAAAGTTACAGAGAAATAAAAATTGATTAACTTATGCAAAAAAGACCATATCTGGTGGTTGAGAAGTTTTCCACAGGCAGGAAGTAGGAAGGGATGTCTGATGACTATATCAGATTTATCAACCCCCAGATGTTCTCATCAAGTATAATTGTTACTGATAAAATGAGTTTGACCAGCATGGCTAGTCTTACAATTCATTCTTTGAAAAACAAGAAATAATACCTTAAGACTGTAACACAACAATTTGGTAATGAGAAGTTTCACTAATGAAGGGGGTCTATGTGAAACTCAGCTTTCTGGAGCTATTCATCTCTTTTTTCTTCAAGTAAGGAGCGTGACTCAAGCATTGAGGGTTATATTTGGCGGAAGTCCTGTTAATTTAGGATAATTAAATATGCCAGTCATGTGTTTCAGTAAGGTCTGATTAAATACTTCAGAGAAGTCATTAGTGAATCCATCTGGTCTAGTGGCTTTGCCAGATGGCAAAATGTTACTACCTTTACCTCTTTTGTTCTTGGACTATTCTATCAATACCTCTATTGTATCATAGCATGCAGTTATTTTCAGGGTAAGTCCTAATTTGCTAGTTTACATTATCAAAGAATCTGGAAGGTGGAAGGCAAGCCTGACAATTGTGTTACGCCATGCCAACTATAATACTCCAAGATGAGGAGAACCCTGGAAGTACTTCCTCCATGGGGATAGTCATCTAAATGGAAAAGTGACCAGTTTTGATTCTTTAAAATTACAGAGTTGTACAGCTTTGTGAGAGTACCTTAAAATGACAATCTTAAGTTGTTTTGGTTCTTTGACCATGCAGAGGTGACCTTTGACTTATCAATTCCCTAACCAACTGGGTCAAAATGCAAGGTATTCTCCAAAGCACTGACAATGGCAACTTTAATACAATCACTTCACTGGCTGGTGTCTAAGGTAAACACTTAAACCCAGGTGATAACTAGAGGCTTGGAGCTGCTGGAGGAGGGTCTGAAGGTGGCTTGATGAAGATATGAAGCAAAGATAAAGCCTAGAAAAGAGCCCAACATTTTATTGCCACTCAACCTCCAACCCCTCAAGTATATTCTAAGGCTAAGTATTAGGTTGAGCTGAAGCCCCACTCTTTCCTAGTAAAGGCCAGAGTTGCAACTCTAATTGACTGAGTTGGCTGTGATCAGATGGAATTTATATTCGGGGAACTGTTGCTTCCAAGGCTATCCCCTGAGTATCTGGGAACGAGGGGTACCACACTACAGCAACTCTTGCATTGAAGGCTCTTGGTTACCAGTACGACCTCTTCCCTTTGTTTTTATTTTATTCCTCTTCCTTCCCCTCTTTCCTTCCCTTTAAAGTTTTACTCTGTCTTTACATTGGGTATTATATTTTATCCAGCATTTCTATGTGTTTGGATAGGAGTGGGGAGGGTGGGAAGGTATGTGTCTCTGTCACCTCTGTACCACATGTTGCCAGAACTGGAAGTCCATGCTTGACACTTCACCACCACCCTCAATTTTCAACAGCTGAATTTTATCATTGTGGAACTACCACTGTGAACATGGCATAAATGACTAATTCAAACCTTTTTAAGATTCCATATGCATAAGAGCATCTGTATTTCCACTGAGTACAGAGATGGTTGCAGACTGATGCCCCCGCCCCTGCTATTCTCTCATCACTGCAGACACCTTCAGTGAAATACGAGCAACAGGCTAGAAAGATCAAAATGGGGTTCAGGATCATCCATCTTCAAACCACCTGTGCCCTATAGTAAAGTGAGAGTCTGTGAGAGGCCCAGGCAGAAGGGGCCAGGATGAGCAAACTGGCTTTTTCATGTGGGTCCACATTAGGGTGAGGAAGGGGTGATTTCCATAAGAAAGTGCTGAGCAAGTGCCTAGCACCTCTGCCCTTAGGAGATGAGATGCAGAAGGGTACTATCAAACCTCCTGGCTCTCAGGACAAGGACTAATGGCAGCATGGACTCTGCTGTGCCGGAAGAGAAGGGAGGAGCACCCTCCCAGAGGAGAACCCTCTGATGACTGGGCTTTCAAAAGACTGCTATCCACCAATAAGGGGTTAATATCCAAAATATATAAAGAACTCATGAAACTCAACAACAACAACAAAACAGACAACCGATTTAAAAGTGGGCAGAGGAGCTGACTGGATGTTTTTCCAAAGAAGACATACAGATAGCCAATAGGCACATGAAAAGATGTTCAACATCACAAATTATCAGGGAAAATGCAAGTCAGAAACCACAATCAGATATCGTCTCATGCCTGTTAGAATGACTATTATCAAAAAGGCAAGAAATAAGAAGTGTTGGCAAGGGTGTGGAGAAAAGAGAACGTTATATGCTGTCAATGGGAATATAAATTGGTGCAGCTGCTATGGAAAACAGTATGGTGATTCCTCAAAAAATTAAGAACAGAGCTACCATATGATCCAGCTATCCCACTCCTGGGTATTTATGTAAAGAAAATGAAAACACTAATTTGAAAAGATACATACACCCCTATGTTCATTATAGCATTATTTACAATAGCCAAGATATGGAAACAACCTAAGTGCCCATCAAGAAATGAATGGATAAGGAAGATGTCATACACACACACACACACACACACACACACACACACACACACATGCACAATGGAATACTACTCAGTCATAAAAAAGATGGAATCTTGCCATTTGCAACAACATGGATGGATCTTGAGGGTATTGTGCTAAGTGAAATAATTCAGACAGAGAAAGACACTGTATATTTTCACTCACATGTGGAATATAAAAAACCAACCAACCAACAACAAAAAAAACACACAAAAAAAAACCCCAATACATGAACAAACCAAACAGAAACAAACAGGTAGTTACAGAGAATAGAGTAGTGGTTACTGGAAGGGAACTGTCAGGGGGGGGAGGGTGAAATGCTTAAATGGGATCAACTGTATGGCAATGGATAGAAACTAAATTTTTGGTGGTGAACGCACTGTAGGGTATACAGAAGTAGCAATATGTTGTACAGATGAAACTTACATAATATTATAAACCAATGTTACCCTAATAATAAATAAACAAACAGACATATCCAATCTCTGAAATCTCTCTTGAGCTGTTCCTTCCTTTGCTATTTTTCTGACTCATCTATCAACTACAGAAAGGAGTGCCAATACCTCTCACAGATTGCAGATGGGTCAATTTCTCCAAGTAGTTCTGCTAAGTTTTGCTTTACATTTTTAGGCTATGTTGTTAGGTACATACAAGCTTAGAACTTTTTATTTTTGTAGTAAGTAAATTTATCATCATGTAGTTACTCTAATATTTGATCTTGCTTTAAATTCTATTTTATCAGATATTAACTGAGCTGTATCAGCTTCCTTTCGGCTAGAATTTGTCTGGGATACTTTTCCTATCTTTTTACTTTCCATTTTTCCATGTTCTTAACCTTTAAGGGTGTCTCTTGAAAAAGCATATAGCTGGATTTTAAGAGTTCAGTCTATTTGTATTTAGTGTAATCACTGAAATATTTGGGTTTGTTTCTACCACTTATTTTATGCATTATTCATCCTGTTTTTTCTTTTCTAGTTTTTCTTCCCTTTTTTACCTTTTTTTGAATTTATTTTTCTTATTCTATTTTTCCACTGTACTAGTTAAAAAGTTGTTGGTTCTTTTTCTATTCCTTTTGTGATTATTCTAGAAGGGTTAATATGCCTTCTTACAAAAATCTAAAGTTGAGAATTATCTGTACCTTCCTCCTTAACCATATAAGACCCTGAGAACACTTTAACTCCCATCTTGCCTAGCTCACATTCTAATTCTACCATTATTTAATTGTTGGGTTTTTTTTAACATACAAGTTACACATTATTGTTATTGTTTCATGCAATTGATGTTTATTTAGTTATCTACACATTTATCAATTACTTTGCTCACATTTCTCTTGCCTCTCAGTTCATCTAGGATCATTTTCCTTCTACCTGAAGTATATCTTTAACATTAATTTAGTGGAGCTCTGAAAAAGTTCATGTTTAACTGAGACACTATTTTGTCCCTGTTCTTGAAATACAATCTCACCAGATACATAATCCTTATATGCCCTCTCATTCTATCCTCCATATTTTTAAACCTCTCTGTCCTAGACAATTTATTTAGATATATCTTCCAATTCACTAAGTCCTTCTTCAATTGTGTTTAACCTGCTATTTATTCTGAAGATCTATTGGTTCTTATTCAAATCTTAGTTGTTTTAAAGAGTGTCTTATTCCTAATTTATATTTTAATTCCTTCTTTTATTTTTTTTAAACATATAAATCATACTCATTTCCAATATCTAAAGTTCTTTGTGGACCTGATTCTGTTGCCTGCTTTTCTCCTGTCTGCTCTTATGATGTCTTATTTTCTTATAGGTAGCGTGATTTTTTTTAACTGAAAGCTAATGCTTCTTGGAATTTTATCTGTGGGAATTCTTTGAGACTCAGGGTAAAAGTGCATTATTCCTCCAGCAGATCTGCATTTGCTTCTCTGGGCACCTGGGGACACCATTGTCCTAGGATCATGTGTGAGGTTTTGTTAGACCACACAGGAAGTGTGAATTTGTGTTTCAAGCCTATATGACAGCCAACTTGTGATCATGAATTTTCAAGAGGAAAATTTTATTTTCCCTTCCCCACTTCCCCCTTATGCAAAGGAGATTTTTTTGTTTTGTTTTGTTGGCTAATACACTATTATAATTTTGGTCCAAGTCTTCATGGTTCTAACTACACCAGCATATACCATTGGATGCCCTGTTTTGTCTCCTGTCCCCTACATCCCACAAGCCCCTCCAAATGGAAGGCACATGAACTCTTCCAAATGGAAGAGTTCAGCACATGCCCCAGAGGTAAGACCATCTTGAGTATTGACTTATCTTTCTGGGTTTCAATCTTCAATTCATTTTCAGCCTCTATGTATTCCTTGATTTATCATCTCAGAAATAAATTTTGAACTGCATTTTAATATTTTATCTAACATTTTAAATTGATCTCAATGGGAGGGCTGTTCAGGTTATCTGATGGTGCATGCTACTAAAAATAGGAAGTTTGTCTGTCCCTTCCTTTGCAATCCCACTACCACTGCTGTGGTTTAGGCTCCTTCCTACCGTTTAGAAATCACTTCGTAATCTTTTACTCCACTTATAACAATCTACCTAGAATTATAATTAGGCCTGTTTTAAAACATGTGTCTCTCATGTTGTGAGCTCTACAGGGACAAACAGTGCAATTTATTGATTATTATTTCACAATGCCACCATCCATACAAGCACACACACTCACATACTCACACTTAAACACATGCACACTCACCCACTCACACATACTCATCCACTCACCCTCATACGCACAGACTTACATGTTCTTATCCACACACGCTGCATAGAACTGCACCTTGCATAGGAAATGCTCGATATAGACTAGTTGAATCAAATTTCATTTTCACATCTTTAACTTCTAATACCTAACTTAAGTCTAGATCGCTGGTTTTGTGAACTCTGTGATTTCTGGATTTGGCCATCATCTGGGATTTTGTTCCGAGTACATATAATTTCATTGATTTCTGCTTCTTATCTGTGACCCTGCTTGGAGATAGTGTGTGCAATGGATAAGACAGACCTGCATTTGGTTTGAATCTCTACCATTTACTGACTGTGGGAAGGTCAAAAGTTAAATTATATCTCTGGGTCTCAATTTTCTCATCTGCCAAATGGGGTAAATGTAAACACTTAGTACAGGATCTGGGACTCAATGAGTACTCAATACATAGTAGCTATAAGTGACAAGTCCCTTTAGCATGACAACTAAAATTATTTATTATCAAGTGAACCAAATTAAAACTTAAACATACTAGATAAGTTACTTATTTTGATTTTCAGATGTGGAAAATAAAAACTGAAATGAATATCTTTTTCTCACTTTTTCTCTTACTGGGATCATTAGTTCCAATTCAGTGATTATCAGTATTTTAAAAGAATGTTAGCTACAAGAGGGCAGGGATTTTAGTCTGTCTTTTTTCATTAATAACATTGGAATAGCAGAGTGCCTAGCATCTAATGGATGCTTTATGAATATTTATTGTATGAGTAAATAAGTAAACATACGTAGTTCCAGATACCTGAATAAAAGTAAGATGGATGAAAACACACATTAAATGATATAGGCTACCTTTCATGCATATAATTCCTGACAAGAAAGATCATGAAAAATGTCATTTGTACTCAATATTAATAGTTCCTCAAAAATATTTATTTAAAATTATCCAGAAGCTCAAAATCCAATTATTAAAAGTGCCATTCTGAGAATGATGGCATAACATTGTAATTCATCGGGACTTACAATTTTCTAACTAAATTAGGTTACAAAATAAAAAACAACCATGTTTGTGATACTGGTCTTGAAAAATAGCATATTAGATTCCTTATATTTGCATAGCAAAAAATGTTAAATAGCATTGAAGAAAGGGTCTTTGAAAGCCAAGAACACTGCAAACAAGCTTTATTCAAGGTCACTGATTTTCCTTTGTACTTTAGTTCAGCACGAATGGTTTCATGGGGAAAAGGAGCTTTATCTATACTCTATTATTCCACAACAAAGGACAATCATGCCCTCCTCAGCACAGGGGCATGGAGTTAGGTCCTCTTCAATTCCCACATCACACTGGGGAGTCCAGCATGAAAAACAAGTGTCCTTCCAGTGATGGGAATTCATGTAAGCAGCACTTCAATGCCCAGGCTGGCCTAGCCTGCTTGCATTACTTCATATTCCCAGACACTGGTTCATCCATCTACCCATCCAAATATTTGATATGCCAGGGGTTGGAGTGAGAGTGCAAGGAACACAGGCTGTGATGAGGGCCAGCAGACCCATGAGAGACTTTACCATCTTGGAGGGTAGAATTACATCCTTGAGTTATCCTCTAAGTCAATTCATGCTAGTTTTAAGAAAAATAATGAAAGCACCCATGTGGTGGGGGTTTCTAAAGACTGTGATTATGTTAGAACATTTTTGATGATGAAAAATGTCCATATTTTTTAAACTGGTACTCCAAAAAAATCTGGTCAAACTGTACTCCTTAACTCAAGCTTCATTTTGATAGAATAGTGGATGATAGCTTTAACACATAAATCCTGAGCTATCTAGGAAGCTATCTGATCCTTCTTCAAATATGCAAAGAATAAAGTGGAGAGTAGTTAAGTGGTGTGCCCAGAATCTCGCAGTTAGTGGCAGAGCTCTAGATCAGCTTTACCCCTAGCCTGTAGTTCAGCTCTGTTGATAGCCTTTGAAAAGGCTAGATTTTCGGGGCTTCCCTGGTGGTGCAGTGGTTAAGAATCTGCCTGCCAATGTAGGGGACACAGGTTCAATCCCTGGTCCGGGAGGATCCCACGTGCCGCGTAGCAACTAAGCCCATGAGCCACAACTACTGAGCCTGTGTGCCACAGCTACTGAAGCCTGCACGCCTAGAGCCTGTGCTCCACAGCAAGAGAAGCCACCGCAATGAGAAGCCCCGCGCACCGCAAAGAAGAGTAGCCCCCCCTCACCACAACTAGAGAAAGCCCACATGCAGCAATGAAGACCCAATGCAGCCAAAAATAAATAAATTTTAAAAAAGTCTGGATTTTCAATGAGCAACATGTTCTCTGGAGAAATGTACCGCATAAATAACCAGATTGTGAGCAAGGGATCTGAGCCAGTAACTGTAACAACCATTGTTATTGCTAATCCTCAGCATAACCTTGGGAGATTGTTATTATTACTCTCACTTTATAGATGGGGAAACTGAGGCTCAGAATATGAGGGGACTTGTCTAAGCTCAGTCCACAGATGCAAGTTATCCAAACATAACTAATATGAATGTGCAAAGAATAAAGAGAAGTCTTGCTCAGACCCTTTGGGCTAATATCAGCCAGAACTTTAATCTTAAAAGAAAAAAAACAATTAAGTCCCTAATGTGTGCCAGTTGGCTTGCTAGGCATTTTCTCATTCACTGTCTTATTAAATAATTTCTGTTGAGGATCAGAGAGCTCCATTTAGTAAGGAGTTGAGTGAAGATTCAAACTGAGGTTTGCCTGATTCTGAAAATGTAAGAGCTAATTAATTTTACCTCTTTTAACATCGGCTTCTTTTATATTATACTCTTCCTGAAAAGGATCAGATAATAAATATTTTAGTCTTTGAAGGCCAGAGTGTGTCTGTTGCAACTACTTGACTCTGTCATGGTAGTGTGAAGGCAGCCACGGATGATCCATAAATGAATGAACATATCTGTGTTCCAGTAAAACTTTATTTATGGACACTGCAATTTGAATATCATATAATTTTCATGTGTCACGAAATACTATTCTTCTTTGAATTTTTTTCATTAAAAATGAAAATTACGTTTTAAAATGCACTTTAAAATGTAAAGCCATTCTTAGCTCATGGGCCATACAAAAACAGAGTCCACCAGATTTGTCCTGTGGGCTGTTGTTTCCCAACTTCTGAGTTATACCATCCTTCTTTTAGTATCTACCGGATGCCAACAGCCAATTAAGAAGCCAATTAAAAAATCCAGTTTGTCAAAGGGTAATTTTACTTCTCAGCAGGAAAATCCACGATTTTGACATTGAGCACATGGCTTACAAGATAAAATAACTTTCTTTTATCTTATATTTCAAACATATAAGTACAAATACACACTCATACATACACGTGAAGGAAAATAAAATGAACACCGGTGGGCCCACCACCCACTTTAAGAAACACATTACCAAACAATGATGCTCCTACATTCCCCTCCCCAGGCACATCCTCCTCTCTCCCCATGAAAATGCCACTATCCTGAATTTTGTCTTCATCATTTCCTAGTGTTTTTAATATATAGTTTTACTCTGCATGTATGCAGATTTGTGTTTGGACTTTATTTAAATAGTGTATGTATTCTGGAACTTGCTTTCTTTCACTCAACATCATGTTGGAGATTTTATCCACATTCGGTGTAGCTGTACGAAAGGAAGGAAGGAAGGAAGGAAGGGAGGGAGGGAGAGAGGGAGGGAGGGAGGGAGGGAGGGAAAAAGCAAGCAAGCAATATGTCTATTCACAAGAGAATGGATAATGACAGCATGGTATATGAAATACTATTCAGGAGTAAATTTTAATGATATAAAGATAGATTGCTAACTAAAAATATAAATTAGATTTCTAATAAAGAGTCTATTAGTCTATTTCTAATAAAGAATACATTTTAAAATAAATGCCAAAATCTTTTTAATAAAAACATGTCTCCTGGGGAGTAACAATCACAAATATGATCTGTATACATAGGGTTCACTGATAGAAAGACAGAGAAGCTGCAGGTGAATTCCTTTGGAGAGTGTAATGCTGGGGGCAGGAGTTGGGGGGAGGGCACAGATTTTCATTCCCTGAAAGTATCTCCTCTTCTGGGAAAAGGGACGTACAGAGCTGGGCCATGGAGGCCCAAATCCAGCTGCTCAGAAGGTACATTAGTGAATCACAAACATGACAAATTGAGAAAGTCAAGTGATATAAACCATTAGTCTTCTTTTCAAGCCAGTAAAATGAATAGCTCTATTAGTGCTATTAAAATTGTACATTTATCTCATTAGAATGACTCAGGTCCTTTGCCTTTCTCCATAAAAAAATTTACCTCTCTAACTTAATGTTAAAACAGATATCTCACTAATAAATCTAGAAAATAGTATCAGTACAATACTGCATTAATTCATACTAATGACTTTAAAATTCACTGCAAATCACTGGTTGACTCAGAAATGAAGAAGAAGTGTTTAGAAAGAAAAAGAAAAAAAAATGTGGCATGTGCATCTTATAACTTCATGAAAAATATGTAGGGATAAGCTAAGCTTCAAGTGTCTTTCTAGAACTTGTTTGCCAATGTTAAAGGCACAAAGTCAATGTTCCCTAGTGACACTGCCAGTGAGGTGGCAAAGTTAATTCATCTCAATGCCTGGACTGTATAGCTCTTCTTTTCTTCCTGAAATTTGTTTCCTTCTAAGGGTCAGGTAGTAAATATTTTTTAAATGTTTGTGAGTTTAAATAATATTTAATAAATTTTAAATTTTAAATTAAAAATCTAAGGGTCTGAAATGGGATATTTACTCCAACATGTACTATGTAGTCTTTCTAAAATAGTATTCATTCCCAGCTCTTCCCAAATTCATATCCTTCTCCAGTGCTCCAGGAAGATTCAAGTAAAGCTACTTTGAGCACCCACTAGGTGCAGGGAGGTTAGAAGTGAGTATGGGTATAAAGTGAGTTAGATGCAGAGCCTGCCTTTAAGTGATTTATAATCCAGTGAGGAAGACATACATATAAACAACTGCATAAGATAGGCTAGGTTATGCTGCAGTCACCAAGAACCTCAGAGTCTCAGTGGCTTGTTCCCTCCTTGTGCTACATGACCACGTGGGTCAGCAGAGGGACTCTCTCAGGGACCCAGGCTGGTACAACGGTCACTATCCTGAATACACCAAGGGGGAAAACACATGGTGAACACTGGCATTTAAAGCTTAAGCAACACATGTTACTTCTACTCATATTTCATTGGCTAATGCAAGCCACATGGCCACACCTAACTCTAAGTGGGCAAGGAGGTGCAATCCCACCCTGTCCCAAGAAGGAGAAAGTACTGGAATATCTGTGAACAGCATCAATGACAACACAAGGACCAATTACTGTATAATAAGAGGGAAAATAATCAAGGTACTGAATGGTGCTGGAGAAAAGAAGGATTATTAAATCTGACTGGGACACAGAGGGCTTCAAGAAGGCCAGTGGCACTTAAGGGGAACTTGAAGGATTGTATTTGGTGAAGGCTGTGGGGTGGGAAGACAATCTAGGCTCAGGAACAAGGTAAGCAAAGGTGCTGGGCATGCACCTGCAGGGGGTGTCCACAGTGTCCAGGAAATGGGAAGCAGTAAGTATATAGAAAGTTCAGATAGATGTAGACGGAGAGGAAGCTGAATGGTCCAGACTGTGCTGAGCAGAAATACTCTAACAACAAATTTCAATTTAGAAAGCAGGAGCCCACCAAAAAAAAAAATGTTTTGTGCATTAGTAACAACATTTAAGGAGCTTGGTAATTTTTTGAGTCATGTTATCTACATTTAACCCTCACACAAACCCTGACAAGATACCGTGTTGATACCCCTACTATAAATATGAGGCAACTGAGGCCTATGTCACAGCATAGAGAAGGAGGGGGCTTGAATTCAAATCTCATGCCAAATCACATTAACCACATTACCAAGACACGACTCAAACTGGTTTTTCATTCATTCATTCATTCATTCAACAAATATTTACTGACCGACTCTGTGGTAGGTGCTGGGGATATACTCATGAATAAAATAGTCTGTAATTCCACATAGTTCAGAGTATCCTTAAGGAGACAGACAAGCAAACAAATAAAATGAGTTTTGGGGTCCATGTAGCAAAGAGTAAGCACAGGAGAATGGAGAAGTAAGAGAGTGGAGACTGGGACCTTTCAGAAATCTATTGAGAAATGGGGAGTTGCTTCAAAAGGTACAGAGTTTCAGTTATATGAATATACTCATAAATCAGATGAATAAGTTCTAGAGATGTGCTGTACAACATCATGCCTATAGTTAACAATACTGTAATGTACACTTAAAACTTTAAGAGGGTAAATCTCATGTTAAATACCACGATTTTTAAAAAGAAAAGAAAAAATAAAGAAAGCTATTAGGAAGCCCCTGAACCAGGGCAGTGTTAGAAGGGATGAAAAAGAGAGGATGGGTAGGGAGGGTAAAGCAAGGAGATGGGATCATCAGGAGGAGTGGATGGGGCAGGGGAATTGCTCCCAGGGGAGGACTGGGAAGGAGCCCAGGAAGGGAAGCCCATAGGGAGAGAAGATGAACTGCAGGCAGGGACCGTGCCTCTTGTGTTCCATGCCTGACACACAGTGGGGTCTGACGATACCTGCTCAAGTAACGAATATACTTCCATTTTGGATATGTTGAGTTTTAGGCAGCTTCAGAAGGTCTAGCAAGGGTTTTGAAATTTCATTCTGGTGCTCTGGAGAGAGGTGAAGGCCGAAGACATGGAACTGAAGTTACATAATGAAGATCATGTCAACACCAAAGGATATGTCTTCAGTCTCATGAGCCTGGCCTTCCTCGTTTTAGCTTTCTCAGTGGTTTCGACACGCCTTGGTTTGCTTCTCTCCTTCACGGTCATCCTTAAAATGTCCTATTAAGTTATAGCAAATACTCTCCTTCTGATTGTAGGAGACTCTAGGGCACTGTTCTTTCAGCCTACACACGGCCACCGCACACTGAGGCATTCCAGCTCCAAAGCATTCTTTCCCATTAAGCCAGGAAGATTATATGTTGTGAAATGACAATGGTATTTTTTCCCTCCAATAATAAACATACATGGATTAATCAATTCTTATCAGTTAACTCAGGATTATTATTATTACCTCAAATGTGACAAGCTTGTGTTTCCAGAAGTAGTGGATTTGATAAGATTAGTATGTTGTGTTAAACAACTCTTGGAAAGAGTACTTTATTAAATGTTAACAAAATCTATATAAAATAAATTTTTATGAAAAGGAATTTGTCATCCATTACAAATCCCCAAGAGAAATTTCTACCTCATATAATAAAGGAAACTAAAATTAAACAATATTTATTGAGTTCCTCTTTTGGGTACAGGCATCAGATGCTTATACATCTGAATAAATTCACAGAGATTAAGTTCTAATGTGCATGAAAAGATTAAACACATTCAGCATAAATAATTTTAAATATCTGACATATTATTGAAATTTCACCATCAAAGAATACTATTAGATTTCAAATTTCTAAAGTTGTACAAATAGTTTGGAACACTTATTTCTTGGGATGTGGCAAAGCCAAGCCATTTACTTGAAGTGAAGAAGGCTTTGGGCAGAAAGGTGTCAAGCAGCCTGGGATTTCACTGTGAGAGCCAGGAGCTGTGCAGACATGGCTACAGGGGCTCACAGTGAGGGACAGACAAGCAGACATATGAGAGGAGACCCAGGCTCCCTGGGAGCTGTGGTTTGGCAGGTGGGGAGATGGATGAAGAACAGCCAGGCATGATGCTCCAGAACCATGGCAGGCAGGGAGGGCTGAGGAAGAATAACCTGTGTTCAGCAAGGCCCCAGGCACTAGGTGAGACTCAGGAGCAAGGCCCTGGTATTAGGGAAGGAACTAATAAGGACATGATAAAGCCCCAGTTCTCCAGAGTCCCTGGGAAGCCTTAGGGGAATGTAAAAATTGAGTGCACAGTAGCAACTTCAATTCACAGGTATGGAAGTGGAGAACAGTGCACAAGCCCATAGGTAGAAGGTTCAAGGAGCCATGGAAGAGGCTAGCACTACCTCCATCAGAGTTGTCTCAGGAGCTAAGCCAGAACAGTCTGCAGGTTGAGGATGCAATGGACTTAGATGTGGGTGACATGGGTACTGCAGAGCCAGGGGGAAAAGAAGGGCTGACAGGAACTCACAGATGGATGGTTTCTAGATTATTGGTTGAAGCTAAAGTTAACTCAGTTTTGAACTGAGTGCAAGATATTCTTTTAAACTTAAATCTAAATATTAATGTTAATGGCAAAGATTAATCATTTATTGTACTGATTCATATAGAATTTTCATGACATATAAAGTCTAATAATGGGCCAAGTTTCTTATTCACTGCATTTCTCCAAAAGCTGCACTCTCTTTAATGATTACATCTGCAGAAAAAGAGAAGATGTAGGAGTCCTACATAATTATCAAACAGAAATTTTTTTCACTCAACTCGGGTTTTATCTGAATTGCTAATTTAAATAGGAAAAAAAGTCATTTTTTTCTTATCTAAGCAGTGTCCAGGGAGTAGATAATATCCCTTAAAGCATGAATGGGCAAACCTATCAGAAAATCAAAACCTCTCAAAAATTATAAATTTTCAGAACTACCTAAATGTCAAATCATGGCAAGTAAAAAGAATTGAAAATATTGGAATATATTACCCTTAAAATGGCTTCTGCAAATTATTACAAAAATAAGAGGAAGGAAGAAACAAAGAGCAGAAATCAATGAAATAGAAAACTGAAAAATGATACAGAAAATTAACAGAGCCAAAAGTTGGTTCTCTGAAAAGATTAATAAAAATGATAAGCCACCAGATAGGAATTCCCTGGTGGTGCAGTGGTTAAGAATCCACCTGCCAATGCAGGGGACACAGGTTCAATCCCTGGTCTGTGAAGATCCCACATGCTGCAGAGCAACCAAGCCCTTGTGCCACAACTACTTGGCCTAGATCCCGTGCTCCGCAACAGGAGAAGCCACCACAATGAGAAGCCCGCGCACTGCAACAAAGAGTAGCCCCCACTTGCTACAACTAGAGAGAGCCCACGCACAGCAAAGAAGCCCCAACACAGCCAAAAAAAAGAAAAAAAAAAAAAGAAAAGCCACCAAAAATACTGATTTAAGAGAGAGAGAAAGAGAGAACAGAAATTATTAAGAATTATCAGGAGGGGCTTCCCTGGTGGCGCAGTGGTTGAGAGTCTGCCTGCCGATGCAGGGGACACGGGTTCGTGCCCCGGTCTGGGAGGATCCCACATGCCGCGGAGCGGCTGGGCCTGTGAGCCATGGCCGCTGAGCCTGCGCGTCCGGAGCCTGTGCTCCGCAACGGGAGAGGCCACAACAGCGAGAGGCCCGCATACCGCAAAAAAAAAAAAAAAAAGAATTATCAGGAATGAAAGAAGGGATATCACTGAAAATCCATAATCAAAAACTTTCCCACAAAGAAAACTCTAAGCCTGGATGGTTTCATTGATGAACTGTAACCGACATTAACCAATTCAATGCAATTTCAATAAAAATTCCAACAGGCCCATTTTTAAATTGGGTGGTTTGCTTTTTTGATATTGAGCTCCATGAGCTGTTTGTATATTTTGGAGATTAATTATTTGTCTGTTGTTTCATTTGCAAATATTTTCTCCCATTCTGAGGGTTGTCTTTTTGTCTTCAAACCCTTAAGTGGAAGTGCAAAGGTTCTAGAACAGCCATAATGATCTTGAAAAAACAACAAATTTAGAGGACTCACACTATTGATTTCAAGATTTACTATAAAGCTACAGTAATTAAGAAAAGGTGGTATTGGCATAAGGATAGACAAATGTATCTATAAAATGGAAGTCCAGAGAAGTTGAGTAACTTGCCCAAGATCGCAGAGCTGGTAAGTGGTGGAGATGGGATTTGTACTCCAGTCGTCAGGTTCTAGAGCTTGTGCTTCTAACCACTATACAGACTTCTTCTCCACAACACAGTCTCACTACAAACCAACTGCTTCCCATAGACCCCTTCCTATCAACAGCAGCCTAAAAATTTTTGATGTTAATAATAATAATAATAGCCAACATTTGTTAAGCACCTACTACATATCAGTCATTGTGTTAAACAATTCACTTATATTTAACCATCACAACAGTCAAAAAAGAACAGCTATTATTATCCTAATTTTACAGATGAGAAAACTGAGGCTGAGAGAAGATAAGTGACTTGTCCAAGTCACACAGTGTATCAGTAAAAGGGCTGGGATTTGAATCCATACCTGCTTGATTCCAGAACCAAGTGTAATAAGCTGTTTGGTAGCTGAACCAAACCGTAGGAAACCAAATAACCACTAAAATGTAGAAAGTATTTACAGCTTACAAGTTCTTTTCACACATACATATGTAAATGAATTATTCACGGCAAGAATGTGTTTATAGTTGCCTTTATTTATATTCTTATTTTTGATACTTTTGAGGCATTACTGTAAAAATCAATGTACATTTTGTTTTAAAGTGACAGATAGATCTTAAAGCATTAGCCCCCTGTAAGCATGCATACGCACTTATCAAAACAAGAATATTAAAACCCCTAAGGTGTTTATACAAAGGTCTGGTCACTCCCGAGTGAGGCAACGGCATCTCACCTGAACTACTCCCAAGTTAAGTAACGCAGTTCCAATTTCATTTACATTAATTACTCTAAGTCAATGTTGTTCAAACTTTTAAAATGTGACCTTCAGTGAAATGCCAATGGGGACTATTTAAATTGATTTCACTGGCCACTGATTGGTCTCAACCAGAACTTTGAAAAATTCGTCCTAGTAAAGAATTTGGTCTTGTCCAAACAGAAGGTCAGAACTTTGCCCTCTGCTTCTGGGGATAACCTCTAGATCCTTAGAATGTCATGCCTGGTAAGAATGGCTTTGTTTGCCAGGGAACACTGGGTGATGCAGAGTCTAACGATATGACTTAGGGTGGGGGGTGGCCACACCAGAGAGACCAAAAATATGGCTTCAGGTCCCACGGTATCAGTCCATCTGGAGACTGAGATCAAACACAAGGGCAACCAATCAATCATGGAGCCCCAGTAAAGACTCTGAACACTGAAGCCTGAGTGAGCCTCCCTGGTTGGCGACATCGTGTGTATTCTCACACATCAATACCAGGAGAGTAACACGTCCTGACTCCACAGAGAAGTCAATGAAAGCTCTGCATTTGGAACTTTCCTGGATTCTGTCCTATGTGTCTCTTCCTTTGGCAGATCTTAATCTGTATCCTTTCCTGCTAATAAACCATAACTCTGAGTGTAACAGTTTTCAGTGAGTCTGTGATTCTTTCCACTCTCAGACTGAGAGTGGTTTTGGGAACCCCACACTTCAGTTGGTGCCAGAGGGAAGGGTGGTCTTGTGTGGAGGCTGTATCCTCTAACTGTACAGTTGGGCCTAAACCTCCATGCACTGCCCAAGACAATCATGTTCAATTAGATAATCAAATGTGAACAGCACCAAAAATCCTCGAGACGGGCACCAAGAAACTTCAGAACACTGACCACCAGCCTGTAAAACAACTCCCAAGAAAATTCTAAGTCACTAAATGATTTCCCGCTGCCCTCATGACCTACTTACATCCCAAAGGCCCACCTCCTAATACCATCACCTTGGAGTTTAAGATTTCTACATATGGATTTGGGGGACACACACACAAACATTCAGAGGGCAGCACCCTCATGGATGGGATTAGCATCCTTATAAAAGAGGCCCAAGAGAGCTCCCTTGTCCCTTCTGCCATGTGAGGACACAGAGAGAAGTCAGCAGTCTGCAACCCCAAAGTGGACACCTACAGGACATTGAATCTGCTGGCCCCTTGATCTTGGACTTTCCAGCCTCCAGAACTGTGAGAAATAAGTTTCTGTTGTTTATAAGCCACCCAGTCTGTGGTATTTTTGTTATAGCAGCCTGAACAGACTAAGGCTAGATAGATAGATAGATAGGTAGGTAGGTAGATAGATAGATAGATAGATAGGGATATATATGGTCATGATGCTTTAATGTGTCTGCTTAAATGTGTGTGTGTGTGTGTGTGTATACTAAGCAGAGAAATTAAGATGTAACTATTCATATTACTAAAGCTAAAGAGGGTTAGGGAGGGGTTTCCATGCCAGATCTTATTAATTCTCCGTTTTAAACTCCTATGATTGTGACTGTTCTACACTAGCTCCTTGCTACTCAAAGTGTGGTCCTCAGACCAGTAGCATTCACAACAGCTGAGGCTTATTAAACACAAATGCAGAGCCTCAGGCCCCACCTCAGACCAATAAGATCAGAGTTTTTTATCTTTTAAAAAGATTCTCCCAGTGACTTGAGCTTTAAAGTGAGAAGCATTTCAGGGTGAGAATTGCTGGTCTGAATCACTTACTCCTGCACTTAATCATATACGGCCTGGTGATGCTCTAAACGGTTTATTCTACACATTCACTTCATGTCACCAAAACAGAACTGAAATTTTCTTCGAAGTAGGGCCTGCATTAATCCCCCCAAACTTTACTGATATGTTAAGCCTACTAGGCTTAAAGCCTTCTGGTGCTGAATCGGTGACAGCTACTTAAATGTGTGTGTGTCTGTGTGTATATGTGTGTGTGAATGTTTAATATATTCAATTTTCATTACAAAAGGACTAGGCCTTCCTTTATTTATTTATAAATTTATTCATTTACTTATTTATTTTTGGCTGCGTTGGGTCTTCGTTGCTGCACGCAGGCTTTTTCTAGTTGCGGTGAGCAGCGGCTACTCTTCCTTGCAACGCGCGGGCTTCTCATTGCGGTGGCTTCTCTTGTTGCGGACCACAGCCTCTAGGTGTGCAGGCTTCAGTAGCTGTGGCACGCGGGCTCAGTAGTTGTGGCTCATGGGCTCTGGAGCACAGGCTCGGTAGTTGTGGCACGTGCACGGGTTTAGTTGCTCCATGGCATGTGGGATCTTCCGGGACCAAGGGTCAAACCTGTGTCCCCTGCATTGGCAGGCAGATTCTTAACCACTGTGCCACCAGGGAAGTCCCAAGGCTTCCTTTAAAATAGCAAACTCTCCAAGTATATTTAAAATAGGATTCAATTTACAAAAAAATCCACCAAAACCAAAACAAAACCCTCAATTTACTTAATGCTCTTCAAAAAGGCACAAATTACATAAATGAGAAGTCTACCTTGAGTGGGAATATTTCATTTCTCCTTTAAGAAATAGGTTCTCTAAAGAAATAGGTCATTTAGCTTCTTTATGCTCCTATTGTGTTATTCTGAGTGTAATAAGTAAAGACTGAATAAAATAGGGAAATTCAGAAGGAGATATTTTATCTCTCATCAGTCATTTTTAGAATCCATTAATCAGACTGATTCCCAGGGGTATTTCTTCTGGTTAAAATTAGATATAGATATATAGACACAGAGATGCCATATATAGATAGATACCACAGAGATTTTATTTATATACTAGATGGGTTTTGTATCTACTTGCATTTTCTTTTTTAGAATCTTTTGAAATCTTTATCTCCTTAAACTTTCTCACACAGGAAGATTATAGTTTCATTTATTTATATAATTTTATCAAGTCCCAATGTTGTTGTTTTTTACATCTTTATTGGAGTATAACTGCTTTCAAATGGTGTGTTAGTTTCTGCCTTATAACAAAGTGAACCAGTTATACATATACATATGTTCCCATATCTCTTCCCTCTTGCATCTCCCTCCCTCCCACCCTCCCTATCCCACCCCTCTTGGTGGTCACAAAGCACCGAGCTGATCTCCCTGTGCTATGCGGCTGCTTCCCACTAGCTATCTATTTTACGTTTGGTAGTGTATATATGTCCATGCCACTCTCTCACTTTGTCACAGCTTACCCTTCCCCCTCCCCATATCCTCAAGTCCATTCTCTAGTAGGTCTGTGTCTTTATTCCTGTCTTACCCCTAGGTTCTTCATGACATTTTTTTCTTAAATTCCATATATATGTGTTAGCATATGGTATGTCTTTCTCTTTCTGACTTACTTCACTCTGTATGACAGACTCTAGGTCCATCCACCTCATTACAAATAGCTCAATTTCATTTCTTTTTATGGCTGAGTAATATTCCATTGTATATATGTGCCACATCTTCTTTATCCATTCATCCGATGATGGACACTTAGGTTGTTTCCATCTCCTGGCTATTGTAAATAGAGCTGCAATGAACACTTTGGTACATGACTCTTTTTGAATTATGGTTTTCTCAGGGTATATGCCCCCAATGTTTTTTTAATAAATTTAGATAATGAGAACAGGTCATCTAGACTTTGGAGCTGACTTTTTAATGCTAACAATTATAACTTGCTGATAAGCATGTCTATGAAATAGAAATTATGCAAATTCCACAGAAGTAGCTTCTTTTGAAGCCAAATGAGTAACATTTGTCTTAAATGCTAAAGCTGTACCTCCTTAACCTGCTCGTCTGCATGTCATCACTGTTTTCTCCAGGGAATTGGGCTCACTCAGTTATCAAGTTTTGAATATGAGGGAGTCTCATCTTCTACGAGAGGTTGGATTCTGCAATTTGCTTGTGGTCGGTCCCTTAGCCCACCATCAGGGACAGTATAGTGCATGCACGTGGTCTGTGTCTATGACTCTGTATAGTACTGAGGCCCACTGAGGAAACTAGACAGTCCTTCAGGGCACAGACTCCTTGCAAGAGGTGGCAAGAGCCCCAGCCATGCTGTTTAAGTCATTCTCTCTCTCCCCATCCCCCTCCTCTCCTTCTCCAGGAAAGACGAGGGAAATGTGTGTTTGATGAGACTCACTATACTACTTTTATACCCACAAGAAGCTTACAACCTAGTTGAAGAAGGAAAACCAACCTAGAGAAATAGTTGCCCAATAGTAGAATGGCATGGTAAAATCCTGGGGGAAAGGCTATAAATGAGAAAGGAGTTTAAAGAAGCATAGGTCAGTGGCAGCTGGTGTGGTCAAAGAAGATTAACAAATGAGTCAGCATCCTGAAATGTTTAGTTGCTGTCATAAAGACAGGGCCAGTCTTGGCATCAGAACCTACTAAAGACTGCAAATTCATCTCCAATGACCCTCCTTCAGGCATTTACTAAACATGATAAATATGACATTAGTCATGTAAGAATGCTTAGGATCTTTTTATTAATAAAATTAATCCCTGAGCTCACTAAACATTTATAGATGACCGAGGCTTTATTCCACTTAAAGGAAAAAGAGGCTGTTGGACACTGAGAAGCTTTTATGGGGAAAATGTTAGGCAGACAGGATCCCTAGTGGGGCCTCTGGACCAGTCAGTTTAAGGAGCCCATAGGGGTGTAGTGGGAGGGGTTTGAATTAAGGAGAACTGAATAGATGCTGCCCTACCATCACTCCCATCCCCAAAACACACACTCCCAGATGTTTCTGCCAGAGAAGAGGATTGAGGACTGGTGTTTTAACAATGAAATCACATGGTCAGCAAGTGGTCAAAGTAAGACTTTTGCTATGAAAAAGTTTTATAATACAGGATAAGGATATTCAGGGACAGAGAAAGAGGTGAATAGGACTCCATAATGCTGAATTGGTGTCTTTAAGTATTTAAATGATCTAAATGTAGTGACAAGGGTGTGAGTGAAGATAAATAGGCAGCATAGTGTAATGGCACAGTCTGGAAGCAAAGAAGCCTCAGCGGCAATGCCAGCTCCCCTACTGTGTGACAATGCTGTAAGGCCAGCTAGGTAATCTGGCCTAGCCGTTGAATTGCTTTATCTGTGAAATGTGGGTACTAACCGGATTTTCTTCCTAGGGATGTGAGCTTTGTATAAGATGACGTATGGAAAGTGCTTAGTGCACTGAGGGAAAGTGAAAAATGCTCAGCCAGGGTCAGCTTTGGTCATGTTTACTGGGCCAGGCAAGTCAAGGGGGCTGACCAAAGAGCCATTAAAGGGAAACCCATGATGAAGACTGTTCCATCAACTGTTAAGTAAAGGCTTCTGAAGACTGTTCCATCAACTGTTAAGTAAAGGCTTCTTCTCTCAGTGAAGAGGGAACTGTGTCCCAGGGGTTTATTGACAAGGGGCAGGGGAGGCGAGAGAATCAACCTAGGTTGGAGCTCCAGCCATCACGTCTGTAGTCCAGGCAACGGGAGTGGGGAAGACACAGAGGTCCCACGACTCCCACCAGCCTAGTGGAGCCAGCTCCCACTATAAGTGCCTTCCTGCAAGTCCACACAACACTTATGTAGTCACCCAACCACAACTGACTCCAATGAAGGCTGGGAAATGTCACTGGGGGGGGGGACACATTGCTTGTCTGAAAAAATTTGAGGTTCTGTTGCTAAGGAAGGGGAGACTAGATATTTGTACACAACTGGCAGTCTCTTCCACAGTCCCTGAAACTATAACTGCTGTGTTGGGTGTGTGTAAAGAAGTTCAACAGGATTTAATGCTCACAGTAATCATGTGCTCTTTGAATTGCACAGAAAATTAAATATACATAGATTTGCTTTCATAATATAAATGTTCTTTGAAATGAAGATGATCAAAAGTAGCTTTTATTAAATAACAAGTGTTGGTGAGGATGTGGAGAAAAGGAAACCCTCATGCACTGTTGGTGGGAATGTACATTGATGCAGCCACTACAGAAAACATTATAGAGGTTCCTCAAAAAACTAAAAATAGAACTACCATACAACACAGCAATTCCAATTCTGGCTATTATTCCAAAGAAAACAAAAACACTAATTCAAAAAAATATACGTACGCCTATGTTCATCGCAACATTATTCACAATAACCAAGATATGGAAGCGACCTAAGTGCCTGTCAGTAAATGAACGAATAATGAAGATAAAGTATATATATATACACACAATAGAATGTTACTCAGCCATAAAAAAGTGACATCTTGCCATTTGTAACAGCATGGATGGACCTTGACGGTACTATGCTAAGTGAAATAAATCAGACAGAGAAAGGTAAAGAAAGGATGATTTCACTTATATGTGGAATCTAAAAAACAAAACAAAGAAACAAACAAAACAGAAACAGACTCATAGATACAGAGAAAAAAACTGGTAATTGCTAGAGAAGAAATGGTTGGGAGGGGTGTATAGGTGAAGGATATTAAGAGGTACAAACTTTCAGCTGTAAAATAAATGTCACGGGGACATAATGTGCAGCATAGGGAATATAAACAATAATATTGTAATAATTTTGTATGGTGACAGATGGTACCTAGTTTTATCATGATGACCATTTTGAAATGTATATAAATATCAAATCACTATGCTGTACACCTGAAATTAATATGATATTGTATGTCAATTATACTTTAATTATAAACAAACAAATTTAAGGTAGTTTTTATTATATGCTGGGACCAAAAATCAATTCATAAGTATTTCCTTGTATCTTTTCAGAAAAACAAGGTTAATCTGTTTTATTACTTACTTTATGATTTGATTCTCCTCCCCTCTCCTGTCCCCCAGGAATTGAAAGATTAAAAAATTTAAATCAACATATAAAATAATCCAGATGCCATACTTTAAAACTGTTTATATCTTGAGTGATCTCTTCAGTTGTCTGTTAAAAAAAAAAAGACTACTTCCAAACACATGTTCTAATAACATGTCTTTTAAAAATCCTAAATTTCAATCTCTTAAATAAAGTATAAGGTCCTTGTGAACAATGTCTTATATTTATATAACATCTATATTTCTATTTTATCCCAAAGTGCCCAATGGAATATTAAGTATTAAAAAATACTTCAATAAATATTTAAAATATTTATTTCTTTCCAGATACTTTTTTTGAACAGTAATTTTTTTCATTTTAAAAAAATTAAGCTATAATTTACGTAAAGGAAAATTTACCCTTTTTTAGTGTACAGTTCCATGAGTTTTGACAAACATCTGTGGTCATGTAACCACGGCCACTGCAATCAAGACATATAACAGTTCTATCATCCCCCCACCAGTTCTGTCTGCACCTCTTTTTAGTCAACCCCTCCCCTTGTATTTGGCAATTACAAATACAGCTGCTATAAGTATTTCTATACAGGTTTTTGTGTGAACATTAGTTTTAATTTCACTTGAGTAAATATCTAGGAGTAGTATTCCTGGGTCACCAGATATTTATTCAAAGCCCCAAATCAAGAGTTAGCTTAGATATCAAGTTTTTATTAAGCACTTTGACAGTCATCCCCAAAGATCTGCATAATACGTTACTAAAAAGAGAAACTGGCACCAATACTTTAACAGATAGCCCAAGGGACATTAACAAAGTAGGCTAGAAGTGAAGGGACCAAATGTATCAAGATCCATTTTTCATAGTGCCCAACACAACAGAAATAAGAGGAAATATTAGATGTTGAAAAGCAATAAGGAAATACACGGTTTTAAGATAAATGTATTCCTAATGGTGCTGTAATTTATACTTTCTTCTATTACTCTTCCTACAAATCACATTTCTGAACTTTAAAAAGATTGTTGAAGAGAACGGGGATGACTTTAGGAGGTCATGGTGCATTCTCATATTTGCTTATGTGGAAGCTTCTAAAGAGGAGCTCGCTGTAATAAACGATACAACAAATCTTAAAGAAATGTTGGGATTTTCTGAGTCAAAGAAGACATATCACTTCTTCCTAGAATCAGAACTAAAAGGAAACTCAGATATAATCTCATCCCACTCTCTCAGTTCACAGATTAGAAGAAAACAAAAGCCAGAGAGGAGAAATCACTTGCCCAAGAGCACAGCTACTTCATGGTGGAGCCCAGGGCTGGACCCGACAAGGGGAAGGTGAATAGAGGGGTGGACAGTATGGAACTTCTAATATAATCCTGTTACACGAAGGCAAACAGAATACACCATCCCATAATACGGCACAGGGATTATTTTAAGTTAAAGTTACTTAGAAACAGCCAGAACAAGAACAGTACTGTGACCCTCCTTTGTCCCACTGAAAGCAGCAAATATATTTCCCATGTGAGGGGTACCCTCCCTACATCTGGCAGGGAGGCATCCTTATCGCCAGAGATGGGGAACTGAGGGTCGAGAATGCTGTTTAAACAAACCTTGTTACTTCTTCATTAATTAGCTGCCCTAAGCCCAAACCCCTTTGTTTTGCTAATTCTTCACAAATCTATTATTTCTTTGTCTAAAAGGTATAAAAGCTGCCTGCTTTGGTCAATTCTTTAAGTCTCATATTTCTATGAGCTCTTGTACATACAAATTTAAATTTGTTTTTCTCCTGGTAATCTGTTTTATTTCACTTAAATCATTAGACCAACGAAAGAACCGGGAATGGAAGCAGAGAGAAGCTTTTTTTTCCTACACATATAAATATTAAATTCTCAATGGCTCTAGCACACAGGCCAACATGGCAGGTATAATGTTTACCTAGGGACATAGAGAGGAACAAAAGGGGTAGCTGTGTGGCTTTTTGTTTGTTTAAGGTAAATATTTTATTACAGCACCTCAGCAATTCTTCCTTCTAATTATAGAATGCACTGACTAGAACTAGAAGTGGGGGGAAATCAATCAACTGAGTTCTCTATTGTTAGAGAACTCAACCAGGGAGGAATAATCTTGTATCACAGGTACAAAGTGGGGGAGTACTGCTGGATTTGTGTTAATTTTGAAGGTGCATAGATTTCAGTTAAAAAAAAACCCAAAACTTGGACTCATTCTCATCTTGGCAAACCACCAATGAAATCCCTAACTGGAAAGAATGTGGACATCTCCCTGATAAACTATCTTGAAAGGAGAGGAGAAAAAGACCCTCCTGGGGAGGGAGATGCAAGAGGGAAGGGATATGGGAACAGATGTATATGTATAACTGATTCACTTTGTTATAAAGCAGAAACTAACACACTATTGTAAAAAAAAAAAAAAAAAAAAAAAAAAAGACCCTCCTGAATGAACATGCAGTGGGACTACAGGTGTGACTATAAAAGAGCTAATCTCATTCATGATGGCCCCACCCTCACGACCTAATCACCTTCCAGAGATCCCATCTCCTAATACCAACCCACTGGGGATTTGGTTCCAGTGCTTGAATTTGCGGGGGACACATTCAGTCTATAGCACCTTCTTTTTTTTTTTTTTTTTTTTTGCAGTACGCGGGCCTCTCACTGTTGTGGCCTCTCCCGTTGCGGAGCACAGGCTCCGGATGCGCAGGCTCAGCGGCCATGGCTCACGGGCCCAGGCGCTCCACGGCATGTGGGATCTTCCCGGACCGGGGCACGAACCCGTGTCCCCTGCATCGGCAGGCGGACTCTCAACCACTGCGCCACCAGGGAAGCCCTATAGCACCTTCTGATCAGGCATTCACTCATCATATCATCTGTGTTCTCATACACAACTCAGGAGAAGCAGAAAATAAAGTCGAAAACTTTATACCCCACTCTGAATATATGACTATACCTATTTTATTTTGTAATGTTTATTCAGAAGAAATGCTGGTGGCAATGCAATAACTTAGGCCTGTGGCTGATGTTTATGTTTACACGTTTAAAAAGTAAATTACAAATATGTATCACATATTATGGAGTCCTGATACTGACATGGATGTGACTGATCAACCACAGGATCCTGGTGCTAAGTATTTTTTAAATATAACCAATTTCGATTTTGCATCCAAGTGTATTAGAATTTATGTCCTTGGTTCCCAAATGTTCATATTTAAATATCATGATACAAGATAAGAACAGGCCCTCTAGCTTTGAAATGGGTGGTGACAATAAAGAACAGAAATGGTAGGGCATACACTGATTAAGAGTGGATAGCACGTAAATGTCATTTATAATTTCCACTCATCAGAAATTTCTTCTATTATTCAGAGCACAACTCACAGTTAAGATGCTTTTTACCCCCAATGGTAAATCTGAAATTAATCATCCAAATATCCTCTTGGGCACAATATAAAAATTTTAACCTAATTAACTCAGTAATATATCAACAAAAACAATATATACACATGTGGAAAAACTGTGAGAAAATATTATTATAAAATGGGTGACTTGCCATTGTACACACAGCAAATTATCCAATTTTTTAACTGGCTCATTAGGAATAACTACCCACGGGCTTCCCTGGTGGCGCAGTGGTTGAAAGTCCGCCTGCCGACGCAGGGGACATGGGTTCATGCCCCGGTCCAGGAAGATCCCACATGCTGCGGAGCAGCTGGGTCCGTGAGCCATGGCCGCTGAGCCTGCGCGTCCGGAGCCTGTGCTCCGCAACGGGAGAGGCCACAACACTGAGAGGCCCGCGTACCGCAAAAAAAAAAAAAAAAAAAAAGAAATAACTACCCACTATTCAATCTTTACTACATAAGACCACTAGTAATTAATGAGTTTTAAGATATATAAATTACTATTATTATCTATTCAATATTTTGGGAAAACCTTCTTCAAGCAAATAATGTACAGGTTATCTTTACATTTTTCATCATTTAAAAATAATATAAGAAAAATGCGTATATAGCTTTGCAAAAGGAGGTGAAACACACTCCTCCCCCCCCCACACACACACCCTGAAGCTTGTTCTAACTTATGTGTGCAAGAGCCAGAGAAATCAATCAATACTTGTAGATATTCTTTATTCTAAAGTTCTCTTTGTACTTATTGACTAACGTATATTAAAAATGGAAGGGTTATTAAAAATGGAAGGGTTATTAAAAATGGAAGGGTTATTAAAACTTCAGGAGAATTAAATTTTCAGCTTCTGAAATAGATGTTTTAAAAAGTTTGGTCCTATTTTTTTTTAAAGCCAATTAGTGTTCATCACCACTTTCCAACCAAGCAAGTACAGAAATAACACCTTTAGGAATTTCCAATATCATGACTGGTCTACCAGTCTATTAGACTCTACAAACTAGGAAAACCAGCCAAATAACCAGTTACTTTAGTGAAAAATTTTGTTTGATCATTTTTCTAACTTTCAAAGACATTTAAACAAATTCCATTTAAACACTCAGGCCACCTTAGACAGGTGAAGCAAACTTTCTCCTATAAAATCTGAATTGAGAGACCTCAAGAAAGCCCGCAGGTCAAAAGACAGCTACACACACGTGACTCTAAGCTCCTCAACAGAAAGTTGCTCCACTTTATTGTTAAAGATTGCATTAAATTCTGTAAGCATTTATTAATCATTGAATGAGTATTATCTACTATTTATAGATCAATATGTGTTACTTTACACATGATCTCATTTAATCCTCAAGAACAATCCAGTGGAATAAGAATACTTATCCCCCCACACACACAAGTATACTGAGACTCAGAAAGGTTAAGGAACTTGCCCAAGGTCACAACGCTTACACGTGGCAAAGCCAGGATTCAGATTAGGGTCTGTATGACTTCACAGTCCTTTCACAATTCAGTCTTCCTCTGGTTCCTTCTTAAAATACAAATATGCTTGAAATTCTCATAAAACCTGACATCTAGGTACAAATAAAATTTTATTTCTCTCTTTCATCTCTCTCACTGACAAGGCCCAGACCATAGGAGAGCCACATTTTTTATATAAGTTAGGATACTGATGAGAAAATGAGAGCATTTGTCAATTTGAACACTACCAGCCTCTGAATGGCCTCCTCCAATGCCCTCTCCCCCCTATCCACAATCCATGACTCCTTGGAGCCCTGCTGAGTCTCCACTGGCAGTACCTGCCTTGCTTGGGGACAAGGTAAGAGCACACTTGAGGCACCTACCTTACAAGGGGAACCTGTCTTCTCATGTTCCATCTCCACCTGCCCCCTTGTTTTCAGACCCATAATCAGAATCAGATACCAGCTGCACTGGGGGCCAAAAAAAAGGTCAAACCAGAGAGAAAAGGCTAACACAGCAATATTTTGCAAACTTACAAACTTTATAAGTTTGTCAAGTTTCACTCAGCCCGTATAAACTTGGGGAATCTATGTGGGAATCTGAGGAAAAGGAAGAACATGATTTTAACTTAGGCTTTATAGATCAACTGTCTTAACAGGGCTTCTGGACTCAATATGGAAGCTCAAGCAACTAGGAGTCATTCTAATTGTTTGCTCCATTTCTTCACTAAAATGTGGACTCAATGGTGAACTACACTATTTGCCAGAAACTCCCTAGTATAATGGAGAGGAAGGAACCCAAAGACTCTGAGATGTGTGTTGTGGATTTTATCTTGTGTGAACTGTTCACTGTCCCTCTGAGAAGGCACAGCTGACTCTTCTTTCACCAGAACACACTGCAGGGCTGGATAGGGGTTCAGTACAGCACCTGAATTAGGGAGCCCCCTATGGTTGGGCACTGTTCTGGGCTGTGTGGTCTGTGGCTCTCCTAGAGATTCAGTGAACTCCCAATACCCTTTACTTCTCTGTTTATAGCACCTAGAGTAGATTCTCTTTGAGGCCAAGAACTCTGAGACCTCAGTCCAGGGCATTCTCTGCTGAAGCTAGGGAGATTAAGACAAGAGCAGCTAAGGAGGGCTGGAACCAAAGACGTAAAGAGGGAGGAGCCCTCCTTGAAGACAGAGCAGAGAGAAATCTTCTAGGGAAAGCAGAGGAGCCACAAGGGACAGTCATCTCATCCTCTCTACGGCCAGCCCTGGGGTACCCCAAGTTGATTACACCAGAGAAAACATAAGTTTCTCTACAATGGATGCTCTCAGTTAACTCTTTCACCATAGCTCTCTGGACAGCCCCTCCACCCCCTGTCACCCCTAACCATACCCAGCACTCCCTGTGCTGCTGCCCAGGCCTGGCCATTTCGTCTCTCCTACTGATGCTCCTGGTCACAACCGCCCTGGACTCTTCCTGAAGAAACTGACTTTAATGGGCCAATTGCTTATAAGACCAAGGCCCCTTGAGTATTCATTATTGTTCTTCATCACCTCCTGTAATAAGGCAGAGGATTTTATTAACTAGGATTTTTGCTCTGTATCTCCTGAGAGAAAAGCAGGTAAATCTGGAAACCAGACTGTACTTCCCAAGGGGCTGCACCCAGCAGGGAGGGTCATGAGTCAGGAAAGAGTTCCAGGGAAGAAATAAAATAAAGGGAAAGAAAGGAAGGTGGGATGAAAACTCACAGGGGGTGGCTATGAGGAGCCACTGCTCCTGGCTCACTGTCCCCAGGAGGGGGGTTTGGGGGGATGTTCTGAGCACCTGCCAAAACCATTTGGTTTGGGGATCCTCCCTGTTTCTCCCTTACTCAGCACTGGCTGCCAACCTATGCTTATTCCTTGGTGGAACAGAAATATGCATCTAGACGAGCTGATGAGATCCAAGACCAATATGCGAGATCCTAGTTCCCCAACCAGGGATTGAACCCACACCCCATGCAGTGGAAGCGTGGAGTGTTAACCACTGGAGCGCCAGGGAAGTCGCAAAACAGGCTTTCTGACTTCACCTCTGGGGAACTGTAATTTATGCCAAAGAGACTTGGGGTTGACATGGTCTTGGTGCTCTGGCCGGGTGTCAGGACTGAGCCTCTGAGGTGGGAGAGCCGAGTTCAGGACACTGGTCCACCAGAGACCTCCCAGCCCCACGTAATATCAAATGGCTAAAGCTCTCCCAGAGATCTCCATCTCAAAGCTAAGACCTAGCTCCACTCAACGACCAACAGGCTACAGTGCTAGACCCCCTATGCCAAACAACTAGCAAGACAGGAACACAAACCCACCCATTAACAGAGAGGCTGCCGAAAATCATAGTAAGTTCACAGACACCCCAAAACACGCCACCTTTCCTGCCCACCAGAAAGATAAGATCCAGCCTGATCCACCAGAACACAGGCACCAGTCCCCTCCACCAGGAAGCCTACACAACCCACTGAACCAACCTTACCCACTGGGGTCAGACACCAAAAACAACAGGAACTAAGAAACTTCAGCCTGTGAAAAGGAGACCCCAAACACAGTAAGTTAAGCAAAATGAGAAGACAGAGAAATACACAGCACATGAAGGAGCAAGGTTAAAAACCCACCAGGTCAAAATAATGAAGAGGAAATAGGAAGTCTACCTGAAAAAGAATTCAGGGTAATGATAGTAAAGTTGATCCAAATTCTTGGAAATAGAATGGAGAAAATATAAAAAATGTTTAACAAAGACCCAGAAGAACTAAAGAGCAAACAAACAATGATGAACAACACAATAAATGAAATTATAAATACTCTAGAAGGAATCAATAGCAGAATAACTGAGGCAGAAGAATGGGTAAGTGACCTGAAAGATAAAATAGTGGAAATAACTACCACATAGCAGAATAAAGAAAAATAAATGAAAAGAACTGAGAACAATCTCAGAGACCTCTGGGACAACATTAAACACACCAACGTTCGAATTATAGGGGTCCCACAAGAAGAAGAGAAAAAAAGGGGACTGACAAAATATTTGAAGAGATTATAGTTGAAAACTTCCCTAATATGGGTAAGGAAATAGTCAATCCAGCCCAGGAAGTGCAGAGAGTCCCATACAGGATGAATCCAAGGAGAAACATGCCAAGACACATATTAATCAAACTATCAAAAATTAAATACAAAGAAAAAATATTAACAGCAGCAAGGGAAAAGCAACAATTAACATACAAGGGAATCCCCATGAGGTTAACAGCTGATCTTTCAGCAGAAACTCTGCAAGCCAGAAGGGAGTGGCAAGACATATTTAAAGTGATGAAGGAGAAAAACCTACAACCAAGATTACTCTACCCAGCAAGGATGTCATTCAGATTTGACAGAGAAATTAAAACCTTTACAGGCAAGCAAAAGCTAAGAGAATTCAGCATCACAAAACAAGCTCTACAGCAAATGCTAAAGAAACTTCTCTGGGCAGGAAACACAAGAGAAGGAAAAGATCTACAATAACAAACCCAAAACAATTAAGAAAATGGTAATAGGAACATACATATTGATAACTACCTTAAATGTAAATGGATTAAATGCTCCAACCAAAAGACACAGACTGGCTGAATGAATACAAAAACAAGACCTGTATATATACTGTCCACAAGAGACCCAATTCAGACCCAGGGACACATACAGACTGAAAGTGAGGGGATGGAAAACGATATTCCATATAAATGGAAATCAAAAGAAAATGGAGTAGCAATTCTCGTATCAGATAAAATACACTTTAAAATAAAGACTATTACAAGAGGCAAAGAAGGACACTACATAACAATCAAGGGATCAATCCAAGAAGAAGATATGACTATTGTAAATATTTATGCACCCAACACAGGAGCACCTCAATACATAAGGCAAATGCTAACAGCCATAAAAGGGGAAATCGACAGTAACACAATCATAGCAGGGGACTTTAACACCCCACTTTCACCAATGGACAGACCAACCAAAATGCAAATAAATAAGGAAACACAAGCTTTAAATGATACATTAAACAAGATGGACTTAATTGATATTTATAGGACATTCCATCCAAAAACAGCAGATTACACTTTCTTCTCAAGTGCTCATGGAACATGCTCCAGGATAGATTGTATCTTGCATCACAAGTCAAGTCTTGGTAAATTTAAGAAAATTGAAATGGTATCCAGTATCTTCTCTGATCACAACGCTATGAAACTAGGTATCAATTACAGGAAAAAAACTGTAAAAAAAACAAACACGTGGAGGTTAAACAATACATTACTAAATAACCAAGAGCACATGGAAGAAATCAAAGAGGAAATCAAAAAATATCTAGAAACAAATGACAGTGAAAACACAACAAAGCAAAACCTATGGAGTGCAGCAAAAGCAATTCTAAGAGGGAAGTTTATAGCAATACAATCCTACCTCAAGAATTAAGAAACATCTCAAATAAAAAACCTAAATTACACCTAAAGCAATTAGAGAAAGAAGAACAAAAAAACCCCAAAGTTAGCAGAAGGAAAGAAATTTTAAAGATCAGATCAGAAATAAATGAAAAAGAAATGAAGGAAACAATAGCAAAGATTAATAAAACTAAAAGCTGGTTCTTTGAGAAGATAAACAAAATTGATAAACCATTAGCCAGACTCATCCAGAAAAAAAGGGAGAAGACTCAAATCAATAGAATTAGAAATGAAAAAGGAGAAGTAACAACTGACACTGCAGAAATACAAAAGATCATGAGAGATTCCTACAAGCAAATATATGCCAATAAAATGGACAACCTGGAAGAAATGGACAAATTCTTAGAAAAGCACAACCTTCCGAGACTGAACCAGGAGAAATATTAAATATAAACAGACCAATCACAAGCAATGAAATTGAAACTGTGATTAAAAATCTTCCAACAAACAAAAGCCCAGGACCAAATTCTATCAAACATTTAGAGAAGAGCTAACACCTATCCTTCACAAACTCTTCCAGAATATAGCAGAGGGAGGAACACTCCCAAACTCATTATACGAGACCACCATCACCCTGATACCAAAACCAGACAAAGCTGTCACAAAAAAGAAAAACTACAGGCCAATATCACTGATGAACATAGATGCAAGTATCCTAAATAAAATACTAGCAAACAGAATCCAACAGCATATTAAAAGGATAATACACCATGATCAAGTGGGGTTTATCCCAGGTATGCAAGGATTCTTCAATATATGCAAATCAATCAATGTGATAAATCATATTAACAAATTGAAGGATAAAAACCATATGATCATCTCAATAGATGCAGAAAAAGCTTTCAACAAAATTCATCACCCATTTATGGTAAAAACCCTCCAGAAAGTAGGCATAGAGGGAACTTGCCTCAATATAATAAATGGCATATATGACAAACCCACAGCCAACATCATTCTCAGTGATGAAAAACTGAAACCATTTCCACTAAGATTAGGAAGAAGACAAGGTTGCCCACTCTCATCACTACTGTTCAACATAGTTTTGGAAGTTTTAGCCACAGCAATCAGAGAAGAAAAAGAAATAAAGAATCCAAATTAGAAAAGAAGGAGTAAAGCTATCACTGTTTGCAGATGACATGATACTATACATACAGAATCCTAAAGATGCTACCAGAAAACTACTAGAGCTAATCAATGAAATTCATAAAGTAGCAGGATACAAAATTAATGTATAGAAATTTCTCGTGTTCTTCTACACTAATGATGAAAAATCTGAAAGAGAAATTAAGGGAGCACTCCTATTTACCACTGCAACAAAAAGAATAAAATACCTAGGAATAAACCTACCTATGGAGACAAAAGACCCATATGCCGAAAACTAGAAGACACTGATGAAAGAAATTAAAGATGATACAAACAGAGGGAGAGATATACCATGTTCTTGGATTGGAATAATCAACAATGTGAAAATGACTCTACTACCCAAAGCAATCTACAGATTCAATGCAATCCCTATTAAATTACCAATGGCATTTTTCACAGAACTAGAACAAAAAATTGCACAATTTGTATGGAAACACAAAAGACCCCAAACAGCCAAAGCAATCTTGAGAAAGAAAAACGGAGCTGGAGGAATCAGGCTCACGGACTTCAGACAATACTACAAAGCTACAGTAATCAAGACAATATGGTACTGGCACAAAAACAGAAATATAAATCAATGGGACAGGTTAGAAAGCCCAGAGATAAACCTACACACATATGGTCACCTTATCTTTGATAAAGGAGGCAAGAATATACAATGGAGAAAAGACAGCCTCTTCAATAAGTGGTGCTGGGAAAAGTGGACAGCTACATGTAAAAGAATGAAATTAGAACACTCCCCAACACCATACACAAAAATAAACTCAAAACGGATTAAAGACCTAAACATAAGGCCAGACAGTATAAAACTCTTAGAGAAAAATGAACACTCTATGACATAAATCACAGCAAGATCCTTTTTGACCCATCTCCAAGAGAAATGGAAATTAAAAAAAATGGGACCTAATGAAACTTAAAAGCTTTTGCACAGCAAAGGAAACCATAAAGAATATGAAAAGACAACCCTCAGAATGGGAGAAAATATTTGCAAATGAAGCAACTGACGAAGGATTAATCTCCAAAATATACAAGCAGCTTATGCAGCTCAATATCAAAAAAACAAACAACCCAATCCAAAAATGGGCAGAAGACCTAAACAGACATTTCTCCAAAGAAGATATACAGATTGCCAACAAACACATGAAAGGATGCTCAACATCACTAATCATTAGAGAAATGCAAATCTAAACTACAATGAGGTATCAAGGTATCACCTCACAACAGTCAGAATGGCCATTATCAAAATATCTACAGACAATAAATGCCGGAGAGGGTGTGGAGAAAAGGGAAGTCTCTTGCACTGTTGGTGGGAATGTAAATTGATACAGCCACTATGGAGAACGGTATGGAGGTTCCTTAAAAAACTAAAAATAGAACTACCATACGACCCAGCAATCCCACTACTGGGCATATACCCTGAGAAAAACAGAATTCAGAAAGAGTCATGTACCACAGTGTTTTTTGCAGCTCTATTTACAATAGCCAGGACATGGAAGCAACCTAAGTTCCATCGACAGATGAATGGATCAAGAAGATGTGGCACATATATACAATGGAATATTACTCAGCCATAAAGGGAAACAAAATTGAGTTATTTGTAGTGAGGTGGATGGACCTAGAGACTGTCATACAGAGTGAGGTAAGTCAGAAAGAGAAAAACAAATACTGTATGCTAAGACATATATATGGAATCTAAAAAAAAAAGGTTCTGAAGAACCTAGGGGCAGGACAGGCATAAAGACCCAGATGTAGAGAATGGACTTGAGGACACGGGGAGGGGGAAGGGTAAGCTGGGATGAAGTGAGAGAGTGGCATGGACATATATACATTACCAAATGTAAAATAGATAGCCAGTGGGAAGCAGCTGCATAGCACAGGGAGATCAGCTCGGTGCTTTGTGTCCACCTAGAGAGGTGGGTTAGTGCGGGTGGAAGGGCAACACAAGAGGGAGGAGATATAGGGATATATGTATATGTATAGCTGATTCAGTCTGTTATACAGCAGAAACTAACACAGCATTGTAAAGGAATTATACTACAATAAAGATGCTTAAAAAAATGAAAAGAAAAAAAAAGAAAGGAAGGTGGGACAGGGGTGGGGAGAAATTGAGACACATTAGGAGGATATGATAAGAATAAACATGAATGGTGAACAAAGAGGGGCAAGACTGGGGAAACCCTTTGGGAAGATGGATGAATGAACCAGAAATTTAGGATATTTTGCTCAATGACATGTTGTAAAGCCCCTGAAACTTCTTTAAGAAAACCTAGAACCAGGATTGATGTTATTCAGCAAGGTTTCCAGAATTGGGTTTGGTTGGAAGGGTGGCGGTAGAGAGCAGGTCTAGACAGGCTAGGGAGTAGAGAAAGGTTTCCAATCCAACAAGTATTCTCAGTTTACACCTCCAATAGCTTCATTTTACAAATGAAACAGTCATGCAATAATCCTGCACAACAATTCAATGATCTTAATCGTGATAATGCAAAATACACAAATTGAGGTTAAATCATAGAAAATCATAGGAGATTCCCTAAGAAACTTACAATACTGTATCCCTTATGATCTTAGTTTTTTTAAATAGAATTAAAATAACACATTATGTGGCCTTTATGCTCACTTTATGAAAAGTGAGGCACTGAAGAACTGAACTTATCTTTGCAAACAAACCAAACTAACCCACCCAGCCCAAGGTCTGTGTGTTACCCTTGGTGCAGTGCACTCTCAAAGGTCTGTTCTTATCCCTCCCACCATGGTCCTTATTTAAAACAAGCAAAGACCAGGTAAGGCGTGTCCAGGCCACAGATGCCCTGTGATTCATGCCTCATTCCTACTGAGAAAAGCTGCCATCTTGGATGGAAGGCAGAGAGTAGAATTTTGTCTGTGACATGCTAATCCATCCTGTCGTCTTCTGGCTCTACAAATACTGTGGTAGAGCTAAAATAACAAAAAGGTCCAGGATTCTAATTCACCACGACCAAGCAAGAGAGTTCCAAAAGCAATGATGAACTGTGTAGTAAACTGACACAGTAGTCTACATGTGCCCAAATCACAACCAATCACCAGAAAAAGAAATGTGACAAATACAGAGCAAGGGGAAAAAATGGAGAGTTAAGAAATATCCAAAATATAGAGATAGAGAGATATACATATAAACTAATAGCTTATAAATTTTTATTTCTAAGACAAAGAACAAAGAAGGAGTAATTAAAATATTATCTTAGGTGGGGGAGTTAAAATGCACCAAAATAAACTGCAGAGGAAACTAAAAAGCTTAAGTAAATACAATAATTTAAATTGTAGACTGGCAAAAATGTGGCATATCAGATATGTACAAGGATTGATAACTTTTCCAGCTTTGAAGCAACAGACACCAAGAAAAAGATCATGATTTCCAAAAAGAAACCACAATTAAACATTTACACAGTAGAATAAGAACAAAACCCAAAAGTCAAAGACTGATAGAAATACTTGCATTAAATGTAACCAATGTCAAAATCTGTACAATATGGAGGAGGAGTTTAGGGTTTTAACTCTGGAATCCTAGGGCGTGATGGCCAACCTCTAACTACCATTTATTAGCTGAGTAACTCTGAACAACTAACTCCTCTTTAAGCCTCAGTTTCCTCATCTGTAAAATGAGGACATAAGAATTCTTAGTTCATAGGGCTGTTGGGAGCATTAGCACAAAGCCTGGACCATGACAAAGGACTGAGGAAATGAGAGCTCTGAAGGTGACAGTGCTGCTGGATGAACAATTCACCCAAGGAGAAGTCGAAAGAAAACTGAAGTTTTTATTCCCTGTCAACAAAATTAGGGTACCTTTAAATGCCATTTTACACTCCTAAGCTGCAAAAAAATATAACACCCAATGTAGGCAAAGCAATTCACTATTGGTGGTTCAGGAAAACATTACAACACTTTTAGAAATATGGTAAAATGTAGTAGAACCTTTATTAGTAGTTATACTCATTTACATGATAACTACTCATAAGTATTTATTCTAATTCAATATAAAAGAGACAGGCACTATAAAGTTAATTGCTTGCTAATTGATTTAAAAGTTTATAACTACATAAAGATCGAACATTAAGGAAATGGTTTAATAAATTATGGAACACAAACATGTTATGCCAGAATGCAGATATTTAAAATAATAATTACATTACAGTGATATTAATATTAAATGAAAACAGCAGAATACAAAATAGCATGTACAGTCTCATTAGAACTATATTTTGACATATACCAATACAGATAGTATTATGTAAAAAGAAAAATGGTCAATTTTTTAGGGTAGTGAAAAAAATGAGTGATTTTAATCTCATATTTAAAAGCCTTGTATTTCTAAAATCTATTTTTTTTCAAAAATCAAGCCTCAAAATTTTTCAATGTATATAATTCTGTCCTTGTGTGGTCAAGATCACATCAATTCATTATACACCATAGCTAACTTTAGGGACATTTTTCTGTGCAACACCAGATATTCATGCTTAATTACATTTTAAAAATCAGACTGAGAAGAGGTATATATCTCTATTTCATCTCCTTATCTAGTTAGACAAGCTCCTAAAATCAAATATAATTTTGTTCCAGACGTGGAAAAAGATTTTACAGACTGGGTACAAATTGACCATATGGCAATACAGAAAACTATTTGCAATGTTCTGAGGATTATTTAAAATATTGACTAAAGATAAGATTTTAAAGTATAAATTAAAAATATAGACTTAAGCTTAGTTTTTGCTTGCTAATGTTTCATCACATACTTATATAATATCCACAACAGTAAAAAAGAAATATGCATATACATCAATTGCCATGGAATATGAATAATTTCTTGTTTCATAAAACAAGATACGAGGTCAGTGAGTGACATTTCGCAGGCATTATAATAAAGTATTTTCCATGTAGGATGTGATAGGGTATGTTATGAATTTTATTAGCTATTATTTACTGATTGACATAATGTATGCATGCATACATACATACATTAACTTCTCCATCAGGTAGACTAATCCACAGGAACAAAGCTAATGGTCACTGACTGCAATAAAAACATCTATAATTTACTGGGCTTTTACTATGCATTGGTCAGGATGCTAAGCCCTTTACATGAATTAATTCATTTAATCATCCCAGCAGCCCTGGGTCAGGTGCTAGCTTCATCATCTCTTTACTAATGAGACACCTGTGGCTTGCCATGGGTTACACAAGAGACAGGAGGTGGTGAAGGTCTAAAATACAATATTGTCTCACCCCACAATTATTAACCTTTATGCTTATATTCAGTATACAGTTTCCAGGGTGAAATGAAAATGCATTTAAAACAACTTCAAACCTGGGTTGCAATAAGAGTTTTTTTTTAATTAGCCCTCAGCTAACTGAGAAGTTCAATTAATCAAAATACCCTAACATCCCCTGCAAACCTCCACAGTGGAGGTTATGGCTTTTAAGCAAAAAGTAAGGGGTTTACAAAATGGAGATAGTGGTGGGGATGCACAGTGAATGAAGGTAAGAATGCTGAAACATCTTGGAAAAGAAGACAGGAAGATAGAACTTAGTTAAAAAAAAAAGAAAAGAATTTAATTTGATCCAGTAGAGTTACTTATAACCCTTATGATTTGATTAGACACATCCTTATTCTTGTTGCAAAAAGAGCTGAGAAGATGAAAAAGTATCCAGTAGACCAAAGTAATCAACAGATAATCGTTGCATATATCTTACTTGGGCTCTAGAAGCAAGAAGAACAGAACCTTTGAATTTAAAAGCAAGCCTTTTATTTGACAAGAAAAATAAAATAATTCCAATTTAGAAAAATCATGTCTTTTTCAATTTCCCTAAGAAATCTTCCTAATATTTCAAAATACTATGTCAATTACTCTAAAATCTAACTTTTATTTATCATGCTTCCCAATATATGTTTGACTTTAAAAATACAAAATATTTCATAAGAAATAAAATGACATTTTGTAAATATTTTTAAAGTTTTTGTTTAGTATTAGGGAAACACCAAGGGAAAGGAACTAACCACCAATGAAGCAATGAAGGAAAATGTAATATTTGAGGTAAAATTTAACATAGGTGCAGAAAGATACTTATTAAGTGGTACAGAAATTTAGAATATAACTTAGTGAAAGCATAGATTTTTTTTTTTCTTTTTTTTTGCGGTACGCGGGCCTCTCACTGTTGTGGCCTCTCCCGTTGCGGAGCACAGGCTCCGGATGCGCAGGCTCAGTGGCCATGGCTCACGGGCCCAGCCACTCCGCGGCATATGGGATCTTCCTGGACCGGGGCACGAACCCGTGTCCCCTGCATCGGCAGGTGGACTCTCAACCACTGTGCCACCAGGGAAGCCCAAAGCATAGATTTTTTTTAAAATATTTTATTATTTTATGCCTAATCTCTATATAATAGAGAATGAAGTTTGGTTGGCACAAAAGACATAAACCTTTTTGTTACATGTACTATAATTAAAAGTGGCAAAGATAACTCCATATTAACAAATTTAAAAAATTTTTAAATTTATTTGTAAATTTATACATGCACTTCACTATAACACTTGTATGTTTTTAGTATTAGATATGTTTTAAAACATATTTAAGATTCTCTAACTTCAATAATTTATCAGCACTGTCTACATACAATTATATTTCAAATTTTTCACCAGTAGAGAAAAACTGCCATAATTTGGGCAAGCATCTGACATTTAAGTGTGGTGGTAATATTTTAGTTTCTGTGTGAGCCAGTTATATAAGGATGAAAATGTTTCCCATTCCACAGCCACAACTTGCATCTTCTTATCTTGACCACTGTTTTCAAAATCACATGCCATTCACTGGCCACAGAAGGGTCTTGTCAAGAATGTGCGTGAAGGGGCTTCCCTGGTGGCACAGTGGTTAAGAATCCACCTGCCGGGCTTCCCTGGTGGCGCAGTGGTTGAGAGTCCGCCTGCCGATGCAGGGGACGCGGGTTCGTGCCCCGCTCCGGGAGGATCCCACATGCCGCGGAGCGGCTACGCCCGTGAGCCGTGGCCACTGAGCCTGCGCGTCCGGAGCCTGTGCTCCGCAACGGGAGAGGGCACAGCAGTGAGGGGCCTGCGCATTGCAAAAAAAAAAAAAAAAAAAAAGAATCCACCTGCCAATGCAGGGGACATGGGTTCAAGCCCTGGTCCAGGAAGATCCCACATATCGCAGAGCAACTAAGCCCATGCGCCACAACTACTGAGCCTGCGCTCTAGAGCCCACAAGCCACAACTACTGAGCCCATGTGCCACAACTCCTGAAGCCCACGTGCCTAGAGCCCGTGCTCCGCAAGAAGAGAAGACACCACAATGAGAAGCCTACACACTGCAACGAAGAGTAGCCCCCGCTCGCTGTAACTAGAGAAAGCCCGCACACAGCAATGAAGACCCAACACAGCCAAAAATAAAGACAAATAAATTTTATAAAAGTAAAAAAAAGAATGTGAGTGAAGAGCTGGCTCATTGCAAATCTGTTGTCACTACCAGAAAAGTCTCTCAACACCTAGGCCAGCTTGGCCACTCACTGGCTGTGGGTCCTTGGCCAGGATACTTACTCTTTCCATGCCTCACGTGTAAACTGGGATAATAATAGGTATATCTAGTATGGTTATTGGAATCACTCAATGTTTAAGTGCTCGGAGCAGTGCAGGCACATAGTAATCACTCAATCAAGGTAAATTGTTATTTTTATTATTCAGTAGTATATCCGCATGTACAGAGAACTGTACACTATGATTATCTTTTAAAATTGTACATACAAATGCATAATACCAGAGATAATAATTCCTTTCCTACTGCCCAAAGAAAAATTAGAAATAAGCGTAGGCTTTGAACCTTTATAATTAATTAGCATGTCAAATGCTTAGTGGCAAGAATGAACCATCTATCAAACTTCTGCAACAATTCCAGCATTCACAAAATTCAAATTATTATTTATGTGATACACAAGCAAAAAGGCAGCTTATTCTTTTTTTTTTTTTTTTGCGGTACGCGGGCCTCTCACTGTTGTGGCCTCTCCCGTTGCGGAGCACAGGCTCCGGATGTGCAGGCTCACTGGCCATGGCTCACGGGCCCAGCCGCTCCACGGCATGTGGGATCCCCCTGGACCGGGGCACGAACCCGTGTCCCCTGCATCGGCAGGCGGACTCTCAACCACTGCGCCACCAGGGAAGACCAGGCAGCTTATTATTAAGCACTATCCTTTAGCCATGTTTCTTTGAAAATATCTTGTTCAGGTTGTCATTCCACATTTACTGCAAGGGTGCAATTATTCCACTAGAAAAGCATGTAGTACGTTTGAGATATTTCCCTAAAGAATTGTAATTATTATACCTCACCTTAGAGAATGACATAATCACTCTTTATTTGTTTTTATTTGTTTTTTAACCTTGAATTCTCCTCCAGGTTTCCAGTATGAGAGTCTCTTTAATTACTGGGAAAAACAGAGAATAAAGGGAGAAATAAAAGCCTTTTTTAACCATTGACAGCCCAGGACAGCCCCCATATGTAAAGACAATCTCTCCCTTGAAAGTCAGTTACTCTCTTGGACAGTCGATCATCTATTTGTGTAAGTCTAAAGCTATGAACATCATTTTTGTCAATGGATTCTAAATGCTAAGGGAAAGTAAATCACTCTGGTTTTTGAACTTTTTAAATCACTCTAGTTTTTGAACTACCATTTTAAACAATCCAGTCTAGTAAATTGTTTAGACTTATGTAAAAGTACAGACTGGAATCATTTTTATCATATCTAATTAATTATTCATTTCCAATTATATTTTAACAGATATTATACTATTTGGGTTAAAAGGCACTTTGCTGTGTAATATTACAAATATTACAAAAACTGTAAATAACTAAATATCTCTCAGTTGATTAAATGCATATGTGTTGCCATCTGCATAGATAAATGCCTCTAAAGATATACACCCAACTGTAAATAGTAGGGACTTTTAGAAAGCAGGATAAGCTGGTGGGGGGTATGGGGGGCGTCTCATCCCACACTGTACATTTCTGTATTATTTGAAGGTTTTACAACCATCTTGCTTCACATTTTCAACTTCTGTAAAGATTCTTTTTAAAGATATTCTAAAAGAAAAACATGTCAAAAATCTTGGATTCTCTTCTGCAATTCTACCACTGACAAGTTCATGAAACTGTGACCAAAATGGTTTTCCCCTCCTGTTGTGTCTGTCATTCAAAATATCTACTCAGATTTCACTAATACTGTCTTAAAGAAATAAAATTCTGAACATCTGTCATTTCTCAGGTGGGAGTACCAAGAATTTATTCATTCTTACTATCACAATTATAAAGAATGTAAAGTAGGATCCTTTATACATTTAATATAAATTAATTTTACTCTTTACATTGAACTTCTAGTTCTATTTCAGTCTTTTCCCTTCTTTCTTACCACAATAAAAAGAAATATGTGGGACCTGACTTAGCACATGGCTTCAGTATCTCAAGCAAAGTGATAAAACAGACTGTGATCAGCAATCAGACAAGAAAAAGAAACAAAAGCCATCCAAATTGAAAAGGAAGAAGTAAAACTATTACTATTTGCAGATGACATGATACTTTATATAGAGAAAAAATATTTTTTTCTAAAGTTTCCACCAGAAAATTATTAGAACTAATAAATGAATTCAGAAAAGTTGCAGGTCACAAGACTGATATGTAGAAATCTGCTGCCTTTCTATACACCAATAATGAACTATCAGAAAGAGAAAGCAAAAAAAAAAGAATCCTGTTTAAAATCACATCAAAAAGAATAATACTTAGGAATAAACTTAACCAAGGAGGTGAAAGATTTATACTCTGAAAAAAATAAAACACTGATGAAGGAAACTGAAGATGATACAAAGATATGGAAAGATACCCTGTGCTCTTGGATTGGAAGAATTAACATTGTTAAAATGGCCATACTACCCAAAGCAATCAACAGATTCAATGCAATACCTATTAAAATACCCATGACATTTTCCATAGAACTACAACAAATAATCCTAAAATGTGTATGGAATTGCCAAAGCAATCCTGAGAAAAAAACAAAGCTGAAGGTATCATGCTCCCTGACTTCAGATACTACAAAACTACAGTAATCAAAATACCATGGTACTGGCACAAAAACAGACACATAGATCAGTGGAACAGAATTGAGAGCCCAGAAATAAAACCATGCACCTATGGTCAATTAATCTACAACAAAGGAGGCAAGAATATACAATGGAGAAAAGACAGTCTGTTCAATAAGAGGTGCTGGGAAAACTGAACAGCTACATGTAAAAGAAGGAGATGAGAACATTTCCCCACACCATACACAAAAATAAACTCAAAATGGATTAAAGGCCTAAATATAAGACCTGAAACCATAAAACTCCTAGAAGAGAACATAGATAGAACATTCTTTGACATAAAACATAGCATACTTTTTTGGATCTGTCTCCTAAAGCAAAAGAAATAAAAGCAAAAATAAACAAATGAGACCTAATCAAACTTAAAAGCTTTCGCACAGCAAAGGAAACCTTCAACAAAATGAAATGACAACCTACTGAAGGGGAGAAAATATTTGAAAATGATATGATTGACAAGGGGTTACTATTAAAAATATATAAACAGCTCATACAACTTAATATCAAAAAAATCCCTAAACAAACAATCCAATCAAGAAATGGACAGAACACCAAAATATTTTTCAGAAGAAAACATACAGATGGCTAACAAGCACATGAAAAGGTGCTCAACATCACTAATTACTAGAGAAATGCAAATCAAAACCACAGTGAGATACCACCTCACACACGTCAGAATGGCTATCATCAAAAAGTTTACAAATAACAAATGTTGGCGAGGGTGTGGAGAAAAGGGAACCATTGTACCATTGTTGGTGGGAATGTGAATTGGTGCAGCCACTATGGAAAATAGTATGGAGGTTTCTCAAAAAACTAAAAATAGAACTACCATATGACCCAGCAATTCCTGGGTATACACCCAGAAAAAACGAGAACACTAATTCAAAAAGATACATTCACCCCATTGTTCACAGCAGCACTATTTACGACCGCCAAGATATGGAAGCAACTCGTGTCCATCAACAGACAACTGGCTTAAGAAGATGCCTATATATATATATTATATATATATATATATATAATATATATACATATACACACACACACACATACATACATACACACAATGGAATATTACTCAGCCATAAAAAAGAATGAAATTCTGCCATTTGCAGCAATGTGGATGGACCTAGAGAATATTATGCTTAGTGAAACAAGTTGGACAGAGAAAGACAAATACTGTATGATATCATTTATTTGTGGACTCTAAAAAATAAAGCAAATGTATATAACAAAACAGCTACAGACTTACAGATATAGAAAACAAACTAGTGGTTACCAATAGGGAGAGAAAAGGGGAAGGGGCAAGATAGGAGTATGGAGTTAAGAGGTACAAACTATTATGTATAAAATAGATAAGCAACAAGGATATATTGTACAGCACAGGGAATTATAGCTGTTATTTTGTAATAACTTTAAATGGAGTATAATCTAGAAAAATACTGAATCACTATGCTGCCCACCTGAAACTAACATAATATTCCAAGTCAACTATACTTTAAAAAAACAACAGACTAATCATAATCACCATTTGGAAATGTAGCACCTCTTAGGGGTTAGAATTACAGGTCAGCCCCAATTTAAGAGGGAGTATAGAACTTTCTCATAATCCCAGATGGAAAACAGTTTTCTCTCGCTCCTCTCATCACTCTTCCTGTCTCTCCCTCTCTCTATATATATATATTTAGCACAAACCTCAGAGCCTTTTTTAGTAATAAATTTTAGCACTTAATAAGCTTTACTGGAATCTAATTCAAATCCTTCACCTGTCATCTTAAACTGATTTCATCGCATTTTCTTTTGAGAATTAATTCTGGATTTGCACACTCTGACATAATCCGAAAGAAACCAAACATTTAGAGATTCACAGGCACATGCAAACAGAAGCGAACTCTTACCCCTACATGCCTAAACAACCCCAAACAGTTGGGGAGAAAAGAGAAAGTCTAGTCAAGTTGATATTTCCAATCTCTGAACATTTAGGTGATAAACATCTGATTAACTTTTGTTTTAAACATTTTTCTTCAACTTTTCTTTCTCTCTATGAGCTTACATTTGAAAATAGAACCAGTAATATTTGTTCACGTGTAAATATTTCCCAATAATGTTATCAATAATTTTAGAAAGTCTATTTTGAAGGCAGTAGAAATCTGTTGTAAATAAATCACATTACAAAATAATTCACTAATTGAATTTTAAGACAGTTTATTTACCAAAGAAAATATGAGTACTTTCAAATAACTTTTTTTTTTTTTTTTAATTGCAGTACACGGGCTTCTCATTGTTGTGGCCTCTCCCGTTGCGGAGCACAGGCTCCGGACGCGCAGGCTCAGCGGCCATGGCTCACGGGCCTAGCCGCTCCGCAGCATGTGGGATCTTCCCAGACCAGGGCATAAACCCGTGTCCCCTGCATCAGCAGGCGGACTCTCAACCACTGCGCCACCAGGGGAGTCCTCAAATAACTTTTTTTTTAATTCATTTTTTTATCTTCCAGTTTTACTGAGATATAACTGATATACAGCACTATATGTTTAAGGTATACATCATAATGATTTGACTTACATACATAATGAAATGATTACCACAATAAATTTAGTAAATATCCATCATCTCATATAGATATAAAATAATTGAAAAAGAAATAAATATTTTTCCTTGTGATGAGAACTCTCAGGATTTACTTTCTTAACAACTTTCATATATAACATAAGAAGTGTTAATTATATTAATCATGTACATTACATCCCTAGTACTTACTTATAACTGGAAGTTTGTTCATTTTGATCACCTTCATCCAGTTCCCCTTCCCCCCATCCCCCTGCCTCCAGTAACCATAAATCTGATCTCTTTTTCCATGAGTTTGTTTGTTTGTTGAAGTGTAATTGACCTGTAGCACTATGTTAGTTCCTGGTGCACAACATAGTAATTCAATATTTCTATGCATCACAAAATGATCACCACTGTAAGGCTAGTTACCATTTGTCACCATATAGTGATACTGTATTATTATTGACTATATTCCCCATGCTATACGTTTCATTTTCGTGACTTGTTTATTTTGTAACTGGAAGTTTGTACCTCTTAATCTCCCTCACTTATTTCTCTCATCCCCCTTTCTCACCTATTCCCACCCCTCTGTCAACTACCTGTTTGCTCTATCTATGACTCTGTTTCTCTTTTGTTACGTTTGTTCATTTGTTTTGTTTTTTATATTCCACATAAAAGTGAGGTCATATAGTACTTGCCTTTCTGTCTGACTTATTTCACTTAGCATAATATCCTCAAGGTCCATGCATGTTGTCACAAATGGCAAGATTTTGTTCTTTTTTACAGCTGAGTAATACTCCGTTATATGTGTGTGTGTGTGTGTGCACGCGTGTGTGTGTGTATGTACACCACATCCTCTTTACCCATTCACCTATTGATGGGAACTTAGGTTGTTTCCATATCTTAGCTAATGCTGCAATAAATGTAGGGGTGCATATACCTTTTCAAATTAGTGTTTTGGGTTTTTTGGTGAAAAATACTCAGAAGTGTAATTGCTGGATCATATGGTAGTTCTATTTTAATTTTCTGAGGCTCCTCCATACTGTTTTCCATGGTGGGTGTGACAATTTACAATCCCACCAACACTGCACGAGGGTTCCCTTTTCTCCACACCCTCTCCAATACTTGTTATTCTTGCCTTTTTTTTTTAACAGCCATTCTGATAGGTGTGAGGTGATATCTTTTACTAATATAACATTTCATGCCAGTTTGAAATGTCCAAGCACGGAAAGGGCTCTTTCTGTCACTAGAATTGCTGAACTAACAGTGGGTCATCACTCTCAGTGTGATGACAGAATTCCAGTGCTGGATGGAACTCATGACTCTCTCTCTCTCAAATGGCCAATTACAACATATGGAAGTTAAATGAGGCCCCTTAAAGACACAACAAAATAATAAGTATGTTTCTGGTTTCCAGAGCTTTTTCTGCACTGTCAAAGATCACACTAGAATCTTGTTTTGCTAAAAAATTAAATACTGAGAGAGGGTGCTAATAGCAGGCAAAAACTTTGTGTATCTAGAACACAGAAAGCAACAGGTTCAAGTTTACATGGAACCCAAAGCAAAAAACCTGCAACCTAAAAATGAGCATAAAAGTCCAAGCTCAGAGTCAAACAAACATAAGAAGCAGAAGTGGTCTTAAAGTCATTGGGATCCTCAATTAAATGACCTACTGCAGAACAGCTGGACCAATTATAAGTTCCTCCCCATCACTGTGCCATCATAACTGCCCTACCCCCACCTGCCCTAAACAATTAGCTGACAGTGAAAAGGCATTTGGCTCCATGCTAAAACCTTAAGATTTGCACCAAATGAAGCATCTTCAAGGCTGGGAGACTCCCCTTCTCTAAGTGTTGAGGTCAAAGAAAAGCAGGGTAGAGGCTGTTGTAACTCCAGACCTCCACTGGGTAGAGATGGAGGTGGACAGAAAAGCTGTGTCTAGGAGTACAGCTGTCCTTACTTTGACAACTGTGGTAGAATAAACAGAGACCCCAGTGAAATGGAGAATAAAACAACTACAACAACAAAGTAGACTTGATTAATAAAATCAAGGGTGGTTTTCTGAAATAACAATAAAGTAGTTAAAACTTCGCTAAGCTTAAGACTAATGAAAGAAAACACAAACAAGCAATATTAGGAATGATAAAGGGACACAATTATAGATACAAGGAGATCTTAAGAGCCTACTATTTAAAAAATATATGAAAATCTAGATAAAAGGAAAACTTTTCTAGAATATAAAATTATGGAAATTGACTCAAGAAAAGGAAAATAATTGAATAGACCAAAAATTATAACGATGATCAAACTTCTACCCAGCATGAAGGTACCAAACCCAGGCAGTTTAATAGGCAAGTTCTACCATACCTAGATTAAACAGGGATTCCAATGTTATTTAAACTGCTCCAGAAAACAGAAAGAGATAGATAGCATCCCAAGTACTTCTATAAGGCTGGCATAACCATTAACACTAATGGTTATCAAAACTGAATGAAGACAGTGGAAAATTACAGAAAATCATCCTTACATGCCACTATGAAATAAAATACATAATAGCAAACTGAATCTTAAGAATAGTATATTAAAAGAATTGTATATCATGACCAAGTAAGGTTGTCAAAAGAATGCAAGGATAGTTCAACATCAGAGATTCTATTACAGGCATACCTCATTTTATGTTGCTTCACTTTATTGCACTTGGTAGATACTGCATTTTTCTTTCTTTTTTTTTTAACAAATTGAAGGTTCGTGACAACCCTGCCTTGCACACGTCAACTGGAGCCATTTCTTCCAACAGCATTTGCTCACTTCATGTCTCTGTATTACATTTTGGTAATTCTCATAATATTTCAAACTTTTTCAATATTATTACATTTGTTATGGTGATCTGTGACCAGTGATCTTTGGTGTTACTATCGCAAAAAGATGACAACTCACTGACGGCTCAGATGATGGTTAGCATTTTTTAGCAATAACGTATATATATATTTTTTGGCCATGCTGCATGTCTTGCAGGATCTTAGTTCCCCAACCATGGATCGAACCCTTGCCCCCTGCAGTGGAAGTGTGGAGTCCTAACCACTGGGCCACCAGAAAATTCCCAGCAACAACATATTTTTAAATTAAGGTATGTACATTGTTTTCTCTTAGACATAATGCTATTGCAAACTTAATAGACTGTACTATAGGAGTCAAGATGGCGGTGTGGGAAGATGTGGAGTCAGTGTCTCCCCACAACTAGGGCACCTGCCGGCTGCTGGTGGGGAACTCTGACACCCAAGGAGACGGGAGAACCACAAAATGAACTGGTAGGACACAGGGGGACTGAGGGGGCAGGAGAAGTGGAGGCCAGACAAGATCAGTGCCCCTGAGGCCAGGGAGATCAGGAGAGGCAGGCAGGAGGGGCCCTCCGGGAGAAGCAAGAGAGGAGTGGAGGTGTTTGCCCTGCCCACTTGGGCCCAGGGAGCTCACTGAGCTCCCAGGCCAATCCCCTGCCCTCCAAGGTCCCCAATTCCCCCCCGGCCACACTGGTACTGGGGGCACAGGAGGCAAGCCAGAGAGATCAGGAGAGGCAGGCAAGAGAGGCCCTCTCAGACCCCAGACCGGAGGAGCAGGAGAGGAGAGGAGGGTGTTTCCCCCACCCGCTTGAGCCCAGGAAGCCTGTTGGGCTCCCAGGTGAGGTCCCCTGCCCTCTGAATCCAGGGGTGGGGGGGGCACGCCTGGGCACCTTCTGTTCCTTGAGCCTAAGCCCCACCTGCCCACAGCCCCCAGGGCCTTTTCCAGCCCTGTGGGTCCTGAGCATTGGCCCCACCCACTGCCCAAACCTCACCCTTGCTTAGGCCTCACTCTCTACAGCCAAGGTCTCCCCTCCCCGCCTTTTTCTTCTTTTCCCTCCTCCTCTTTTTTACTATTTTGGTACTGATGTACCTTCCGGTTGTTGATTCATCTATATTTTTATTTTTACATTCTTTCTAACATATCTGTTAGTTTCCTAGTCTAATTTTATTTTTTAATTTGTTGTTGTTCTTTCTTTTTTTTTTTTGCCACCTCATGCAGCCTGCAGGATCTTGGTTCACAAGCCTGGGGTCGGATGGAAGCTCCTGCACTGGGAGCTCCAAGTCCGAACTACTGGACTAACAGAGAACCTCAGACCCCAGGGAATATTCATCGGAGTGAGGTCTCACAGAGTTCCTCATCTCAGCACCAAGACCCAGCTCTACCCAATAGCCTACAAACTCCAGTGTTGGAAGCCTCAGGCCAAACAACCAGTAAAACAGGAACACAATCTCACTCATTAAAAAAAAAAAAATGAGATGGCAAAAAAATATGTCACAGGTGAAGCAGCAAGGTAAAAACTTACAAGACCAAATAAATGAAGAGGAAACAGGGAATCTACCTGAAAAAGAATTCAGAGTAATTATAGTAAAGATGATCCAGAATCTCAGAAATAGAATGGAAGCACAAATTGAGAAAATACAAGAAATGTTTAACAGAGATCTAGAAGAACTAAAGATCAAACAAACAGAGATGAACAACACAATAACTGAAATGAAAAATACACTAGAAGGAATCAATAACAGAATAAGTGAGGCAAAAGAGCGAATAAGTGAGCTGGAAGACAAAATGGTGGAAATAACTGCCAAGGAGCAGAATAAAGAAAAAAGAATGAAAAGATTTGAAGACAGTCTCAGAGACTTCTGGGACAACACTAAATGCAACCACATTCGAATTACAGGGGTCCCAGAAGAAGAAGAGAAAAAGAAAGGGTGTGAGAAAATATTTGAAGAGATTATAGTGGAAAACTTCCCTAACATGGGAAAGGAAATAGTCAGCCAAGTCCAGGAAGCACAGAGAGTCCCATACAGGATAAACCCTAGGAAAAACACACCAAAACACATATTAATCAAACTAACATAAATTAAATTCAAAGAAAAAATATTAAAAGCATCAAGGGAAAAACAAAAAATAACATACAAAGGAATCCCCATAAAGTTATCAGCTGATTTTTAAGTGGAAACGCTGAAGGCCAGAAGGGAGTGGCAGGATATACTTACAGTGATGAAAGAGAAAAAGCTACAACCAAGATTACTCTACCCAGCAAGGATCTCATTCAGATTCGATAGAGAAATCAAAAGCTTTTCAGACAAGCAAAAGCTAAGAGAATTCAGCACCACAAAACCAGCTTTATAGCAAATGCTAAAGAAACTTCCCTAAGCAGGAAACACAAGAGAAGAAAAAGACCCACCAAAGCAAACCCAAAACAATTAAGAAAATGGTAATAGGAACATACATGTCGATAATAATAATCGATAATAACTTGAATATAAATGGATTAAATGCCCTCAACCAAAAAGACACAGACTGGCTGAATGGATACAAAAACAAGACCCATATATATGCTGTCTAAAAGAGACCCACTTCACACCTAGGGACACATACAGACTGAAACTGAGGGAATAGAAAAAGATATTCCATGCAAATGGAAATCAAAAGAAAGCTGGAGTAACAATACTCATGTCACATAAAATAGACTTTAAAATAAAGACTGTTACAAGAGATAAGGAGGGACACTATATAATGATCAAAGGATCAATCCAAGAAGAAGATATAACAATTATAAATGTTTATGCATCCAACATAGGAGCACCTCAATACATAAGGCAAATGCTAACAGCCATGAAAGGAGAAATCGACAGTAACACAATAATAGTAGGGAACTTTAACACACCACTTACACCAATGGACAGATCATCCAAACAGAAAATAAATAAGGAAACACAAGCTGTAAATGACACAATAGGCCAGACAGATCTAAGTGATATTTATAGAACATTCCACCCAAAAGTGGCAGAATACACTTTCTTCTCAAGTACACATGGAACATTCTCGAGGACAGATCACATCTTGGGTCACAAATCAAGCTTTGGAAAATTTAAGAAAATTGAAATAGTATCAAGCATCTTTTCTGACCACAACACTATGAGACTGGAAATCAATTACAGGAAAAGAACTGTAAAAACCACAAATACATGGAGGCTAAACAGTGCACTACTAAATAACCAAGAGATCACTGAAGAAATTAAAAAATACATAGAAACAAATGGAAAACACGGCGACCCAAAACCTATGGGATGCAGAAAATGCAGTTCTAGGAGGGAAGTTTATAGCAATTCAATCTCACCTCAAGAAACAAGAAAAATCTCAAGCAAACAATCTAACCCTACACTGAAAACAACTAGAGAAAGAAGAACAAAGAAAACCCAAAGTCAGCAGAAGGAAAGAAATCATAAAGATCGGAGCAGAAAGAAATGAAATAAAAATGAAGAAAACAATAGCAAAGATCACTAAAACTAAAAGCTGGTTCTTTGAGAAGATAAAATTGATAAACCTTTAGCCAGACACATCAAGAAAAAAAGGGAGATGATACAAATCATTAAAATTAGAAATGAAAAAGGAGAAATCACAACTGACACTACAGAAGTACAAAGGATTATAAGAGACTACTACAAACAACTATATACAAATAAAATGGACAACCACGAAGAAATGGACAAATTCTTGGAAAGGTACAATTTTCCAAGACTGATCCAGGAAGAATTAGAAAATATAAGCAGACCTATCACAAGTAATGAAATTGAAACCGTAATTCAAAATCTTGCAACAAACAAAAGTCCAGGACCAGATAGCTTCAAAGGCAAATTCTATCAAACAATTAGAGAAGAGCTAACACCGATCCTTTTCAAACTCTTCCAAAAAATTGCAGAGGGAGAAACACTCCCAAATTCATTCTACAAAGCCACCATCACCCTGATACCGAAACCAGAGAAAGATATCACAAAAAAAGAAAATTAAAGACCAATATCACTGATGAACATAGATGCAAAAATCCTCAACAAAACACTAGCAAACAGAATCCAACAGCACATTAAAAGGATCATACACCATGTTCAAGTGGGATTTATCCCAGGGATGCAAGGATTCTTTAATATATGCAAATCAATCAATGTGATATACCACATTAACAAATTAAGGAATAAAAACCATATGATCATCTCAATAGATGCAGAAAAAGGTTTTGACAAAATTCAACACCCATTTATGATAAAAACTCTCCAGAAAGTGGGCACAGAGGGAACCTACCTCAACATAATAGAGGCCATATATGACAAACACACAGCAAGCATCATACTCAATGGTGAAAAACTGAAAGCATTTCCACTAGGATCAGGAAAAAGACAAGGATGTCCACTCTTGCCACTCTTATTCAACATAGATTTGGAAGTACTAGCCACAGCAATCAGAGAAGAAAAAGAAATAAAAGGAATATAAATTGGAAAAGAAGAAGTAAAACTGTCACTATTTGCCGATGACATGATACTATACAAAGAAAATCCTAAAGATGCGACCAGAAAACTACTAGAATTAATCAATGAATTTGCTAAGGTTGCAGGATACAAAATTAATGCACAGAAATCTCTGGCATTCCTATACACCAACAACTAAAAATCAGAAAGAGAAATTAAGGAAACATTCCCATATACCACTGCAACAAATAGAATAAAATACCTAGGAATAAACCTGCCTATGGAGGTGAAAGACTTCTACACAGAAAACTATAAAACACTGACAAAAGAAATCAAAGATGACATAAACAGATGGAGAAATATACCATGTTCTTGGATTGGAAGAATCAATATTGTGAAAATGACTATACTACCCAAAGCAATCTACAGATTCAATGCAATCCCTATCAAACTACCAATGCCATTCTTCATAGAATTAGAACAAAAAAATCTTACAATTCGTATGGAAACACAAAAGATTCCAAATAGCCAAAGCAATCTTGAGAAAGAAAAAAGGAGTTGGAGGAATCAGGCTCTCTGACTTCAAACTATACCACAAAGCTACAGTAATCAAGACAGTACGGTACTGGCACAAAAATAGAAATATAGATCAATGGTACAGGATAGAATGCCCAGCAATAAACCCACGCACATATGGGCACCTAATTTACAACAAAGGAGGCAAGAACATACAATGGAGAAAAGACAGCCTCTTCAATAAGTGGTGCTGGGAAAACTGGACAGCTACCTGTAAAAGAATGAAATTAGAACACTCCCTAACACCATACACAAAAATACACTCCGAATGGATTAAAGACTTAAATGTAAGACCAGACACTATAAAACTTTTAGAGGAAAACAGGAAAAACACTCTTTGACATAAACCACAGCAAGATCTTTTTTGACCCACCTCCTAGAGTAACAGAAATAAAACAAAAATAAACAAATGGGACCTATTGAAACTTAAAAGCTTTTTCACAGCAAAGGAAACCATAAACAAGACAAAAGACAACCCTCAGAATGGGAGAAAATATTTGCAAATGAAAAACAGACAAAGGATTAATCTCCAAAATATACAAATATCTCATGCAGCTCAATATCAAAAAAACAAACAATCCAGTTAAAAAATGGGTGGAAGACCTAAATAGACATTTCACCAAGGAAGACATACAGATGGCCAAGAGGCACATGAAAAGATGCTCAACATCACTAATTATTAGAGAAATGCAAATCAAAACTACAATGAGGTATCACCTCACACCAGTCAGAATGGCCATTATCAAAAAAGCTAGAAACAATAAATGCTGGAAAGGGTGTGGTGAAAAGGCAACCCTCCTACACTGCTGTGTATCACTATGGAAATCACTATGGAAAACAATATTGAGGTTCCTTAAAAAACTAAAAATAGAACTACCATATGACCCAGCAATCCCACTACTGGGTACATACCCTGTGAAAACAATAATTCAAAAAGAGACATGCACCACAATGTTCATTGCAGCAGTATTTACAATAGCCAGGACAAGGAACCAACCTAAATGTCCATCGACAGATGAATAGATAAGGAAGATGTGGCACATATATAGAATGGAATATTACTCAGCCATAAAAAGAAACGAAATTGAGTTATTTGTGGTGAGGTGTATGGACATAGAGTCTGTCATACAGAGTGAAGTAAGTCAGAAAGAGAAAAATAAATACCATGTGCTAACGCATGTATATGGAATCTAAAAAAAAGAAAAAAGGTAGTGAAGAACCTAGTTGCAGGGCAGGAATAAAGAGGTAGACATAGAGAATGGACCTGATGACATGGGGTGGAAGGGCGAAGCTGTAGCAAAGTGAGAGTAGCATCGACATATATACACTACCGAATGTAAAATAGTTGGCTGGTGGGAAGTAGCAGCATAGCACAGGGAGATTGGCTCAGTGCTTTGCAATGACCTAGAGGGGTGGGATAGGGAAGATGGGAGGGAGGTTCAAGAGGGAGGGGATATATGTATGCATATGGCTGATTCACTTTGCTGTGCAACAGAAACTAACATGGTATTGTAAAGCAATTACACTCCATTAAAGATCTACTAAAAAAAAAATAGACTGTACTGTAGGGTGAACATAGCTTTAAATGCATTGGGAAACAAAAAAATTCACAAGACTCACTTATTGTGATATTCACTTGACTGCAGTGGTCTGGAACTGAATCCGCAATATCTCTGAGGTATATCTGTATAATTATTTACTACTATAATATATTAAGAGAGAAAATTCTATCATTTTTATTGCCTCTTCCATTGGAAAGGGCCTTAGTTGTAGCCTATATATTCTATGAGGACACAGTCCATGACTGTCTTATTTATCATTATATTCTGAGAAACTAGCATACTCCTTCCCTCACAAAAATTTGCTGATACTCTTCTGGGACACACCAGTAAACAAAAACCAAGTCCTGCTCTCTCAGATCCTACAGTCTGGTCAGGGAGATAGACAATGAACAATAAACAGATGAATATACAATTGCAGGTAGTAATAAGAAGAAAAATTAAGTAGGGTGAGAGAGTGAGGGTAAAAGAGAGAGGTACCAGTGTGGCCACTTCAGAGAGACAAGCCAGAAAGGCCTGTCTGATGAGGCAACAGGGGCACAGAGATCTGCATGAAGGGAGGGAGCCAAACATGAACCTAGGGGAAGAGCATTCCAGGCACAGAGAACAACAAGCACCAAAGTCCTGAGTCGGGAACTTGCCTGGATGTCTGAGAAACAGCAGGAGCCAGTGTGGCTGAAGCAAAATGGCTAGGACAGAAATGAGGTCAGAGAGGTGGCTAAGGGCCAGAGCGTGCAGGGCCAGGACTTGGAATTTCACTACAAGTACACTGGGCAGCTATTAGAGGGTTGAGAGTAAAGGGAGTGATAAGACTGATTAAGAATTTTTAAAGGATCACTCTGGCTGCTGTGATGAACAGACCATAAAGGGAGCAAAAATGGAAACAGGAAGACCAGTTAGGAGACTACTAGTGAGGCCCAAGTGAGAAACACTGGCTTGGATTGGATGGGATGGACCCACCCACAGATGTGTGCTCAGTAAGTATACATTTAATGAATGATTTTTTTCATTTCTTGATCTTATTTTCAGGAAATTTTTATGTAATAGATTTGTCAATCGAAGTGATGGATATCAGTAACACAGAATCTGAAACACAGGAAGCACTTCTATATCTCCACTTTGGAGAAAACCAAAGGCACGAGGAACGTCAACACTATCTTTTCTAATGTAACTTATTAGAAGAGGCCTTGACTGAACACTGGCCAACATGAAGTAGAAATTAAAGATTTGGCAACATAACATTTCCTAAGTTTGATCATTAGACCAGGGATGGCCAACTCTTTTAGTCCCACAGGATGCTCTAGGAGAAAAATAGTCCGTTAAAATAACTTTGGGAAATGCTAAAACCACAGCTAAGACTGACTGGGTGCTTACCATAAGTCAGGTCCTCTGCAAAAGCCCTCTATGTTTTATGCTGTTTGACCCTCACAACCACTCTTAAGATGTAGGGTAGCAGATATGCTAGTTCTCCCTTTCTCTCTGCAGTGGATGCTGAGTCACCCAGAATCCCCTTTCATGAAGGACTTGTTGGCCCAACTGGCCCATCCTTCAGTTGTCAGTCTCTTCAGGGGTCACTTCAACTCCCAAGAGTTGCCTTGTCCAAGATCACACCTATTCCCAGGCCAGTCCATACCTAACAGCTGATCAATACAAGTATATAAAGGCCATCCCAGCTCCAGAGCAACCTCTGGGGCCCCCCGAGGCTGTCATGGAACCATTATTGTGGCTTGACTTTTCCTTCTGTCCTCCCATCCATCGCCTTTGACCCATAGAGCACCCCTTAATAAACATCATGCAAGCTAAACTTGGTCTCAGTCTGCCTTCTGGGGAAATCAACCTACAATACTCCTCTCCTTTCTCAGAAATAGAACATGTAAATGTCAGCTGGGCATGTGAATAAATGCCAGGAATAAAGACTACATTTCCCAGCTTCCCTTGGAACCACTCAAGTGTGGCCATGCAACAGAGCTCTCGCCAATGGGATGGACATGGAAGTTATGTGTGAAATTTCCAGGAAATGGGAGGAGAAGGGCCCTCCCCTGTGCTCCCTTTTCTCCTTCCTGTCAGCTGGAATGCAGACATGAGGGCTGGAGTGGGAGCAGCCATCTTTTTGAGGATAGCAAAGCAACAAGACAAAAAGGAGGCTCTGTGCCAGGCATTGGTGGGGGCGTTTTATACTTAATCCTGTGAGGTAGGTAATATTCCCACTTTACAAGCGAAGAAACTGACCAAGAGTTAAACATTGGGTCCAAAGGCAAACTGAAAATAAACAGCAAAACTAGATTTGAATCCAGATCTGATTCCAAAGTTTATGCTCCTATGCCAGACTGAGCCTCTGGGAAGAAATTTAGTGATAGTTTTGCTTAGGAAAAGTGCAAATTATGATTATCCATTTTTTCTGCACATAATTAAGAGATATGGATGTTCAAATCCAGTACACAGACTTTAAGTTAGCTGCAAGAAAGAGGTTCCCAGTTGTAAATATTGTAGGAGATTAGAGAAGAGAGGACAGAGAGATGGCTCCTTCCATGAAGAGGCGAGAGATTAGGCAATGTAAATGGGAAGTAATTATCTAGCCATGCTTTGCGTAGAGATACAGATGTCAGCTCGGAAATCTCCTTCTAGGCCTGCAATTTCTTTGTAAACATGAGCAATGACTTTTCCTATCTTGCGTAAAGCAGGGTGGAAGAAAGCTCAGACCTTCAGGAGTGGCATGGGGGAGGAAGGGAGTAGTGGTCATCCCAGCTATACTGGCCAGGCTACTGGCCCAGGAGAGGAAGAACAGGCTCAGTTAGGGATCTGAGATAAGCAATGTGACAGCATGGCTGAGAACGCTGACAGAGAGAGCTGTAGGCACACAAGAAGCACCAGGGAAAGCAGTTCTGAAGCTTGTTTGAAATATCTTGTCCTCTCAGCTTTGGGCTACATACTGGGCCTCATTGCTGAGTGGTGCCTTCTGATCCTAAGGTCATTCACTATAGCTCTGGTTCCTCTGGAGAGAAAAGATTTCTCTTAGAGGAGCCAGGGGTCTGCAGCATCAGCACCTCATGGAAGAGCCACAGCCTCTAGCTGGACAGTTAGCTCATGAAGACCACCCACATACTGACCCCTACTAAAGAGGTGCATCTGGGATCAGAGGGGCTCTCTGCTCTCTTAAGCATCTGGGCCTCATCCTGCATGAGTCAGTTACCCTCTGACATGGGAACAGTGAAATAAGCCAGTGTTGTCATGTCTTGGGCCTAAACTGTTAGCACCCAAGCCACCAAAATACTGAAAAGTGCCCAGTTCCAAGCCTCGTCCAAATGTAGCATTTGGTTAAATTAATCCAGAATAGTACACGAGGACTCTGCCCGTGTCATCACCTTCATCAATCAGCAGTCATGACTGTAACAGTTGTGTGTGAAAGAGACAGTATTTTGTGTGTGGGGGGGGGGCGGGGAGGGGTGTGGGGAGTGGTGTCTAAAGTAGAACAGACCTGGGTGTGAAGCCCAGCTTTGCCATTTACCAGCTGTGTAACCATCAGCAAGTCTCTTGACCTCTCCCATCTAGATTATATTGATAATCTTACCTACATTGCTGAGCTGCTGTTGAGTAGTTATCAGTGAATGTGCATAAGATATCCATTGCATTGTAGGTGTTCAACAAATGTTTTTCATTCTCATGAACCAAAATGTAGCCTCAGTTCAGGAAAAATTTTATTTTGGAACGAAATTATCAAATCTCCTTAAAGGTAAACCATACAGTTAAAATAAAAATTGAATAGGTATCCATCGTATTTTACTTTTCATGAAATGTTTTATAAGTTCCACAGTCCTGGATGACCATTCTCTGCCTGATGAAATCCATCAAAGTCCAAATCTATTACCACCTATTTCCTTTTTTGTCCAAACTAACCAGATGGAATTAGTCCCTCTCCATCAATATTTCCACAGGACATCTCACACATCACTAAACAAGTCACTTGAAGCTTGGTTTAAAGTATAGCTGTTTCTCCTATTAGACTGGAAGCCCTTGGATGACAAGAATCATGAACTAGTCATTCTTAATCCTAATTTCCCAGCACAGCGTCTAGCACAGAGTAGGAATTCCACAAATACCTGGCAAAATAGCACTGAATTTAATAAATGCTGTGGATTCTATGGGTTTCATAAAAATTGCCCTGAGTTCCATAATCCTGATGGCAGCTGGGATCTTGGAGCACAAAGCATTTCAGAGACTATTTAGTGCCAGTACATTTCACTGGAGAAAATATTTGAATGAGAGATTGTCAATTTAGTTTGTCTAGCCCCCAGGGTCCTAGTTAACACTGAGTAAAAGAGATCCCATTTTTCATTACAAATCTGAAATTAATTCAATTTGCAGCTTTGCTTGCCTAGTCAATTTAATTCTAATCCTCATGTTGAAGAGGTAACACAAATGAAACTATCAGAGTAGAAAAATAGGCTTCAGTATTGCTGCCCAGTGTACAGTTATTTTATACATCAAGGAAACTGTGGATACAACATCAGTCAACAGATTATTGGACAACTGCAAAGAACAGCCTCAACCCCAATTATGGATATGCCTATGTGTATGTTAACATACACACACACACACACACACACACACACATGAGAGCTACCATTTTATAGAAGGTATTTTGGAGCAGACATTTTGAAAATGGCATTAACAGAATTCATTTTCACAGAAGGCATCTTGCATCTCGAATTACCTGCATTTGCATTTATTTATGCAATTAGCAATAGAAATGCGCTGATAAACAGTTGGTGAAGATTAGTTGAGACAGCAAAGTTATATAAAGACTGGCTTTTTTTTTTTTTTGCGGTACGCGGGCCTCTCACTGTTGTGGCCTCTCCCGTTGCGGAGCACAGGCTCCGGACGCGCAGGCTCAGCGGCCATGGCTCACGGGCCCAGCCGCTCCGTGGCATGTGGGATCTTCCCGGACCGGGGCACGAACCTGTGTCCCCTGCATTGGCAGGCGGACTCTCCACCACTGCGCCACCAGGGAAGCCCTAAAGACTGGCTTTTGAATAACAGCAGACAGGATGTGACATACCTACGGTTAACGTATCTGCTCCAGTACAAGTAAGAAATGGTTGCTTGTGGCACTACAGGTGACATGGTGACTCAGAGGATGATAGGGAATGAGTATGATAAGAAAGAAAGAATTGGATACCACAATACCAAAGGACACTTAATCTGGCCAGTCCAGGTTAAGGGCTTTAGGGATAATCAGGTGAGAAGGTGGTGAACCCCTAACTGTAATTATTACTGCAAAAGTTTGTAGCATACCATTAAGATTAGTGGCACAGTAAATTACATAGGTTGGATGACAGGGCTCAGTTTTTCTTGACTAATTCTTTTGTCATCTCCACAAAGCACTGAGTTAATAGAATCTCCTTAGGAATAGGTAAGGGGAGTTAAGGAACCAATTTTCAAAGTGACCACTTGGGTACTTAGATCAGTTTAACCTAGCAAACAGAATAAAATGGTCTCCTAACAAGTGGATCAGCCTCCACATAAATGTCATGGCGAAAGCGATGATTCGGTAACAAGAAAAAGCATGTACAAAGTTTACGAAGGCCTGGAGCAGGAAGACCATGCAGAGTGGAAGAGGAAATAGAGGAGATAGACACAGAGCAATAAACAATGTTGATTTTGAAATGAAAATGGGTCACTGATGATGTTGGAGAGCTGCCGGGATACAAGTCATCCTGGTTCGCAGTGACCATTGTTTATTCATTCAACAAGAATCAAGTGCCCCACATGTGCCAGGCACTGTTCTATGTGCCAAGATAAGAAAGTAAACAAAACAGTCATGATCCCTGCTGTTAAGAAGTTTACATTCTAGTAGGTAAAGGAAGAGGGCGATGACAACAAATACCTACTTTATAAAGAAAGTACATAATGTAATGGCATAAACAGTGATTTGGAGGGAGACTATTACTATCTAGTGAGGAAAGGCTTCTTTGAGCAGAGGAAGGTAGGCTTGAAACCTGAACAAGAAGGAATCAGTCATGCAAAGTCCAGGGCAGAAGGAGCAGCAAGGTGCAAAGGCTGTGACACAGGGTGAGCTGGGTGGTGCTGAGGACCAACGAGCCAGTGAGCTGCCAGTGTCCAGCAAATCAGAGGTGAGCAAGAGAAGAGGCTAAACAGAAAGCCAGAGGTCATGAAAGGAGTTTGGATTTTTTTTCTATCTGCAATATGATGCCACAAGCAGATTTTGAGGAGGAAAGTAACTTAAAAACTCTAGCCATGATGTAGAAAATGGGCTGCAGGAAGGCAGAAGAGGACACAGGGAGACTTGTTAGAAGGTTACTGACAAACTTTAGGCCATCAGTGATGGTGGTTTGCACCAGAGGGGTAGCAGCAGAGTGAACAGAATATTAAAGATGAAGTTGACAGGACTTGCTGGGAAGAAGGGAAGGGTGGCGTTGTAAGGAATCAAAGATGATGGCTGGGTCTTGGGCCTGAGCAAGTGGATGAATGGTGGTGCCATGTACTGAAATGGAAAGACTGGAAGAGGACTAGGTAGGATGGGGGTGGGAGGAGATCAAAGGTTCTGTTCTGACCATGTCAGGTTTATATCCTCAGATGAAGATGTCAAGTGAGCACTTAGATACATGAGTCTTGAGTTCAGTGGAAGGATCAGGATTGAAGATACCAACATGGGCGTCAACGTGAAGATGATAATTACAGGTACGAAACTGAGACTGTGGATAGGGAAGAGTCCAGGGGCATCTCGATGCTGAGAGGTTGAACAAGAAGCCTCCAGCCAAAGATACCAAGAAGGCGACACTGGAAAGGGGAGAGAAGCCAGAAGAGTGTGGGGGTCACATAAATAAAGGGGAAGAACACATTCTAAGAAGGAAGGAATGACCAACTGTATCAAATAAGAACAGAGATGTGACTACCCTGGATTTGTGAACATGGAGGTTACTAATGATGTTAATAAGGGCAGGTCTGGTGGAGTGGTGGCAGGAGAAGCCCAGCTGGAGCCGACTGAGAAGAGAACAGGAAGTGAGAAGTGGAAAAGAGGGATGCTAGACTATCCTTACATTAAAAATCAAGAAATTTAACTATCTGAGGTCTGAGTGCTGAGGTTCCCCTAAGAATTACTGGAGATTCCCTATAAGAAAAACCAAAGAGCATGAAAGGAATCAGTCATCAATTCATTTAGGCAGTACCCAGGTACAGTAGAGTTCACAGCCCTGTCACCCAACAGGAACCAGGAACCATGGAACAAGTGGTCCCCGGTGCACTGATGGCAACCTTAGAGTGACATATGCCTGGATAGTCCCAGTTTATATCTGTTGTCCCAGAGTAATTATTAAGGACTCTCAAAGTGTCCTGGTTTGGATAATAAATTCTATCTTTTCTCTATTTATAGTTCACTGTCTTCTTATCCAACACTGGACAAGCCCTATCACTTAAATGAAGTTAAGATCACTATTTAAGGGGCTTCCCTGGTGGCGCAGTGGTTGGGAATCTGCCTGCCAATGCAGGGGATACGGGTTCGAGCCCTGTTCTGAGAAGATCCCACATGCCGCGGAGCAACTGGGCCCGTGAGCCACAACTACTGAGCCTGCACGTCTGGAGCCTGTGCTCCGCAACAAGAGAGGCCGCGACAGTGAGAGGCCCACGCACCGCGATGAAGAGTGGCCCCCACTTGCCACAACTAGAGAAAGCCCTCACATAGAAACGAAGACCCAACACAGCCAAATATAAATAAATTAATTAATTTAAAAAAAAAATGATCACTAAGTTAGAAAACTGCCCAAGACTGGTTCCAGGCAAGAAGCTAAGGGCAAATATCTGATTATGTTGGTAGAATATCAATTTACTGGGGAAATATTAAAGGTTCCATCATACTATTTCATAGAATGCAAAATTATATTGTCAAGTACTGAATCCTAAATTACAATAACATAATGTAACAGTTAATATTAAATCATAGTATACAAAAAATGGTGGTGAGCTTAGAAAAAGACCTAGGAGGACCCACATAAAACTGTTTATAGTGGCTGCTCATAGGGAGTGAGAGCTCAGGTGGATGGGGGTAAGAGCTCTTACCTTTTATTTTATACTACTTCAGTAGTTTTCAATGTTTTATTTTTACAGTGAACATACACTACTTTTGTAATTCAAATTTTTAAAATTTATTTAAACCTATACTTAACCATTTCTCAAAAATAAGAATCCACGATAGATCAGATGCACAGTAACAAAATCTGTATTTCCAGATCTGGTCCCATAGTACCCGATGCTGTGCCTCTGACACATAAATTGAAGTGAATCCGGATGTCCTCTGCAGCATCCTCTATGGCAATACTCAAGCCTTGAATTATGGTGAAGTCTCCTGACATCACTACTAATTCATCAAAGCCTCCTGACAACCCTCCAGGTACACACTGTAGCCGGATTGGCTCATATAAATCTTTGCCAGTTTATTTACAAAGTCCTGTCAGATTCTGGTGTCTCAACCAGCTTATGTGTACATTGTATTTTGATTAATTAAAATAAGTCACTTACCATCTTGGCTAGTGTGGTTCTTAGCTGCCCAGCTTTCAGCTATAGGCTAAGACCCACACAGCCAAAATCTTATGCAAATAGTCTCTGCAGCTCTCACTGCCACATGAGCCTGTCCCAATTCACCTCTGTGATGCAGAAGCAAGAAATTCCAGGGCAGCTATGTGAGCCCTATTTACAACAGAAACCATCCCATATTTTTCCAAGTCATGCTAAAAGCCTAAGTCATCATTACCCATATGTGTTGGCATTATGTAGATATAATTATGTATATTATCTCAATCGGAATCAATAAATCATATATTTTGATTTAAAATTTTTGTGTGATTTTCATCTGTATAGAAGCCAAAATCCCACTAATTTTCTGAAAAAAGAGATAATTTTAAGTAGAATCAAATATATACAAATATATATTGAACTAGAAAAGTTTTAAAGATGCAAGAATCCTTAGAGATGATCTAATCTATCTTTTTTATAGATGAAAAAACAGATTCAGAGGAGATAATGGCTTGTCCAAGACCACACATAATGGCTTGTCCAAGACCACACACAATGTCAACAGCAGACCTTGGACTAGAATCTGGTCTCCTGACTCAGCATCTCCGCCATGTTGCTTGCCACGAACAAAGTGAATTCTCATGGACACTCCATAAAGAGACATTTATGCATGTTGACTACACAATTATAAAATACAATCTACTTGATATAAATAAACTGTTTACAAGTGTTCTCATCGTTGTGTTGCCTGCCACCCTGAAAACTTTACAAGAGTCAATTCAGAATGCCTCCACTCACACTGGGAAGGATAGCAGTGGGGCAGACTGAGAAAAGGCCTTGCACATAGGACTCCTTGAGATGCTTATCCCTTAGTAGGTTCTAGCAATCAGAAGCCAGAACGTTGCTAAATCAGTTTGATTCTTTGATAGTTGCTGAATCTTTTTAATTAAAAAATGAGTACCTGGGCTTCCCTGGTGGCGCAGTGGTTGAGAGTCTGCCTGCCGATGCAGGGGACACGGGTTCATGCCCCGGTCCGGGAAGATCCCACATGCTGCAGAGCAGCTGGGCCCGTGAGCCATGGCCGCTGAGCCTGCGCGTCCGGAGCCTGTGCTCCGCAAGGGGAGAGGCCACAACAGTGAGAGGCCCGCGTACCGCAAAAAAAAAAAAAAAAAAAAAAAAAAAAAAAAAAAAAAAAAAAATGAGTACCTAAATGAGTGGTATCTCTGAGATCAGCTAAAGCTAAATTTTTCTTAAAGACCATTTTTCTTAAAGACCAGTGAATCATCAAAAATGTTTTTCTGATCTATTTAGGACCTATGATGAGAACTGAACCAAGGTATCACCAATCAAGAAGAGGCCTTCGGGGCTTCCCTGGTGGCGCAGTGGTTGAGAGTCCGCCTGCCAATGCAGGGGACACGGGTTCGTGCCCCGGTCCGGGAAGATCCCACATGCCGCGGAGCGGCTGGGCCCGTGAGCCATGGCCGCTGAGCCTGTGCGTCCAGAGCCTGTGCTCCACAGCGGGAGAGGCCACAGCAGTGAGAGGCCCGCGTACCGCAAAAAAAAAAAAAAAAGAAGAGGCCTTCGAATATCTCATCCATGCTACCTTTCAGGAGGTCGACTGAACCAATGTAAAAAATTTACTTAGAAGGCAATTCCATAATTTCTGCAAAGCCTAAGAATCTTTATCCAGAATGCAATCTCATGCAGATGTTTGTAAGCAGAATTTAAAATTAAATCAGAAGTATTTCTTCCAGTATTTTAATGCAAGTTAAAGTTATCACAATAGTTTGTGTGTGTATATCATATATACACATATGTATATATTTTTCACATTACCTAATTACTGCATAGGCCCAATAAATATGCATTACACAGAACTGATTTGAAATAGAAACAGTATAAATAAAATAATCTGCATGTGAAACAGCTTTTTAGACTTCAGACTAAAAGTATAAGCTCGAGTGGCTTTTTAGATAAAATATGTTTTCCAGTCTTGATAAAAATACCTATGTACATGTTATTTATTTTTATCTAGTAGATTCTACTTTATCATCATATAATAAAACTAAAAAACTATCTCTTTGCTGATCTGTGAGAATCTAGGTTTTTTCCAGCTGCAGGTTCTTCTTCATTGATATACATCCTGAACAGATTAGAAACTGTCAAACTGTCATGTTAATACTAAGTTAAATTGTGTTTATGCTGCAACAGTTAATACTTCGTCACAACAACAGTGTCAGAAGAAGATTCAAGATGCTTCAGAGAAACAGCGACAGCAAATAGATGCTCTACAAAAACTGACTTTACCTCACTTACGGAGAGTAATTTTGACAAAATTATGTAAACGCAGGCTACTCTGCTAAAAATATTTAATATATTAGATGCTACTTTTAGCTGTAATTTCAAACAAAGTGGAACAGATGATCCTACTATTATAAAAAGTATTGGTTATGAAGTTTTTTATTTGTGGTAAACACGGGTACTGCACAAATAGAATAAGGCATAGTGCTAAGAGAACTATGAGAGAATTCTGGCGTAACAAGGATAGTTATACTCAAAATAAACAACACAGAATCTAATTAGAAAATCACCCTTTGGTGACCAATGATGATTAAAGCATGAATCGTCAACTGATGGTGGCAGACACCACCTAAACCAGGTGACCAAAGCTAACATCATCAGTAATAGTACAAATCAACATTATGTGCCTCTTGATAATATGTACAGAGAAGAATACAACATCACTTCTATGATATTTCTGCCCAAAATGTGTAACCCAAATCATGAGGAAAATTGGGCAAACACAAACTGAGAGGCACTCTACAAGATAACCGGCCTGTACTCATCAGAAATATCAAGCTCATGAAGGATGGAGCAAATGTTCTAGATAAACAACACTAAATAGACTTGATATATAAATGTAACACATGATCTGGGATTTTCTTTTGCTCTAAATGACATTATTGGGATAATTGCCAAAATATTAGTCAGATTTGTAGAGCAAATAATAATATTGTTTAAATGTTAATTCACTGATTTTGAGTATTGTAGTGTAGTTATACAAAAGAATGTCCTTGCTTTTAGGAACTACACAGTGAAGTATTCAAGGGAAAAGAGCCATCAATCAGGTCTGCAACTTATTCTAAATAGTTCAAGAAAAAATATATGCATTTATATATATTTTTTATATTATATATGCATATATGTATGCATGTGTGTATGTATGTATTATAGATGGACAGATGAATGGATGGATACATTGTGGGCAGTCAGATAGGTAGGTAGATAGATAGATAGATGAAGGAAGGAAGGAAAGAAGCGAGGGAGGGAGGATGAAAGGGATGAAAGGAGGAAGCAGAAGGGAGAGAGCAAGAGAGAATATTAAAGCAAAAATGGCAAAATATTAACATTTGGGGAATCTGGGTGAAGGGTACATGGGTATTCTTTGTATTAGTCTTGGAACTTTCCTGTAAGTCTGAAATTATTTCAAAATAAAAAGTAAACTAAAAAAGAAAGTAGAACATATATACATAAAGAATGGTTCAAGTTTTTACTAAGGATTAAAAATAATAATTGACAGTAAATACCTATTATGTGATAGAGACAGTGCCAGGTGCTGTAGGGACTATACTAAGAAGAGTGCATGAAATGTTCTTGCCCTTAAACTTATAGAGGAAAGAGGATTAATATAATAAAATGATCAGAGAACAGTTCAAAAGAGTAGATATATAATTAAGTGCTAAAGATTTTAGGTGTGCATAACTAATTCATAACAATTTTGAGCCACTGTTGAGGATTTAAAATAATGATAAACCATACCAAAAATATAAGACTTATCACCATTTCTGTTCTTACAAACACACTTGTAAATAACTTCGAAAGATATCTCATGTGTGCATATAATTACACACAAGAATTTAGAGGCTGGATATAATAAAATATTTACTGTTTCTAAAACTTCTACAATCACTTGGATTTGAAATGCAGGTACTTTTTCCACTCAAAGTAAGATATCCAGAAAATGTTATTATAATAAAATGGAAATAGAAGAAATATCCTAATGATGGTGAAAGAAAGAAAAAAAATTTTAATAGTAATAAATATAGGGACTTCCCTGGTGGTGCAGTGGTTAAGAATAGGCCTGCCAATGCAGGGGACACAGGTTCGAGCCCTGGTCCGGGAAGATCCCACAGACCAAGGAGCAACTAAGCCCATGTGCCACAACTACTGAGTCTGCACTCTAGAGCCCGTGAGCCACAACTACTGAGCCCACATGCCACAACTACTGAAGCCCACGTGCCCTAGAGCCCGTGCTCTGCAACAGGAGAAGCCACCGCAATGAGAAGCCCGCGCACCGCAATGAAGAGTAGCCCCTGCTCACCGCAACTAGAGAAAGCCCGCATACAGCAATGAAGACCCAATGCAGCCAAAAATAAATAAATAAATAGATTTTTAAAAAACGAAATAAATATACACTGCCAGCACAAACAGTAGCTAACTGTTCACATGTGTGACTTAACCATTTCCCACTAATCAAACGTCAGCAACCCCAGATGAAGAAAATCCTCTAAAAGCTTTAATGGAAGCACTCAATGGATAAGTTTTAGCATAAGTGATCTGGTAAATAGAAAAGGTTAAACAGGAGAAACTGGAATCTCCTACACTCATATAGGGAATGGAAATAAGGCTGAAAAAGCCACCTTGGCCCTTTGCTGTCCCATTTCTCCAACTTGGGTTTGATTCTACCCTGAGCAGAATATTATTTAACTAGTCATTGCACTGATAAGATAGGTGATGTTCTTAAAAATCAAGTTCATCTTTCAGCTCATCCTTGTATTTACTGATGAGGGCACAGTTTAATTTTGTCTCCCCCAAAGTGAAAGCTGGATGACATCGCTTTAGCCATTGAGTAACTAAGCATTGATGGAAGCAATGCAAATAAGCCTAGATCAGCAACAAGAGGCAAACAAGAGCAATTTCAGGTTAATGTACTTCAGATTCCTTATACAAGTGGAGTGCCCCAAGGTTTCACAAGCAATAGAGATAATGAATTTATTTATGATTACTTTTGGGGAATCAGATGTTGAGTTAATTATCAGTTTGACTTCTTTTCCTCTTGGCCTAATCTCATTAATTCCATATTTACTTTAATTGGATCTCATTTGAATTTTCTGATTTCATAACATGTGACTAATAATATTTCTCCACGTCTACTTTGTACCAGTTTGTTTTATATTAGGAAATTATATGGGCTTGATCTTATTTTACATGCAGAAATAAACACAGTACACATGGTTGCTCTTCACAACGTTTCTCAAATGGCAGAATGAAAAGAATTAGACGTGGAGTTTGAATTATGACCTTGGACAGGTTACTTAACTCTTAGTCATTTTTGCCAACCTAAAAAATAAAACATTAACTAAAAGGCAAGAAGATATGATCAAAGAGGAGAAGACCAGAGGCCTGATAATGACCTTCTCTCTTAACTTCCACCCAAATCTTGGGTCAAAACCTTAAGAGGTGGCACAACCACCAAGATAGTTTTGGGAGGCCTCCAGGTCTGGGGGTCTTGAACCTAAACTCCCAGCCTCAGCTTGGCAGAGAAGGAGGCTTGAAGGTGCGTCTGAGCCAATGCGCCCCCTAGTGTCCCACAAAGAAAGCACCACAGCCTTTTGGAGCACCCTGCTCCAAGACTGCTGAGGCTTTTCTTCAATGAAATTAATGTAATTCCCAATTTGTACCTTAACCATTTTGAACTACATTCACTCGTTTAGGCTCCTGATATTTCACTTGTACGTTTTACCTGTGTCTTGGAGAACAGTCAATATCCTCTACCCACATACCCATGAAAAAGCAACATAGACACATCCAACCATACACTATGTTTGACTTTAAATTATCAATATGCCTTAGTAGCAGAATAGGAACTTAAAAATAAAAAATAAAAGAAACTTGTAACACTCCTCTGAGTATATCTTGCTTTGTAGTCTTGAATTTTAGAATCATGTTAATTTTCCACATAGTCAAATGTAAAATTAAATCATCAAAGATGGGGGAAGGATCCTAAAACTGAATGCAAACTAAAATAAATGAACCCAACTATATTTAAAATGAATAACATTACCACACTAAATTTTTAAAAACAGAGCTAATCCAAGTAACATCTGAACACAGAACTTTGACTACTCTTAATGTAAAGAAAAATAAAAGAACTGCAAAGAATCTTGAACTCTTCTTAGTAGGTTTGTTTTTTATAGTCCTGGGTATAGCAATCCTGAAACTATTTTATGTGTATTATAGGACTGATCAAATGAGTAATCACAGTGGAAGAAGGGAGATACAAATAAGAATGGGGGGAGGCAAGGAAGAACTTGGGGTGGGGCTCTAAGTTGTAATTGTAAGTATCAGTATAAACTTGGGATTTAAAAATATATCTCCATCTTTTTAGCTGCATCTATGAGAGTGTGTAGTATATGTATTTCCAAGCTCTGTCTGTTGAAAAGGTCAAGAAGCGATGACATTCTACCACAGCAATAATTACAATCCTCACTAAAAGAACCAGGGCTCCTTGGAGAAACAGTTGATTCCAGTGCTGGGGCACAGAAAGTACTAGATGGACCTGGAACAGCTAGTTATGCCAAACAGCAATAAAGTGCTTTAAAAAAATTACAAGAGCCTATCAAAAGGATGCAGGAAATAAAGGGGCTTCCTACTGGCCCTAGGGATAATTTGAGCTTCTAAATAATTAAGAGCAGGAGGCACTGCTTTTTAGCAGAATGCTGACTAATATGGAGGGAATGATGAAGTTTTAAAAAATCATAAATTCAGACATAAATTAGTAGCAGTGGATACTAAATCTTGGGATGGAAAAAGCTTGATGAGGAATAAGATATTTATACAGTCTTAAAGTGTTTCCGCACAAATTACTTATTAATTACAAAAGAAAAAATAGTAACTACACAGTGGAGAAAATGGATAACACTTTAATGATAAAATTTAACATTGCCAATAATAGGCGAATAGACACCCTGAAGCTCTGGATAGGAGGCCCTGAGGAGGACTCATGTCACTCCCGAGGCACTCCAGGCAAAAATGCATACCCTGAATCTAATCATGAGGAAACATCAGATAAACTCAACTTGAACTTTATTCTGTAAAATAACTGCCTGGATTCTTCAAAAGTATCAATTTCCTAAAAAACAAAAAAAGGCTGAGATGCCTTTCCAGATGAAAGGAGATAAAGAGACATGACAACTAAGTTCAGCACGTGATCTGAACTGGGACCTGTACTAGAAAAAAGGCCCTAAAGGAAATTACTGGGCCAATTAACTAAATTAGAATATAGGCTGATTTATAGAATTTATAGATAATAGTATTATGCCAATATTAAATTTCCTGAATTTAAATAACTGTATTATGGCTTCATAAGACAATGTCTTTATTCTTAAAGTTGAACGTTTTAATATTAGGAATAAAGGGAATAATGCTTGAAACTTGCTTTCAGGTGATTCAGAAAAAAGCAATATTAATATATATCTATAAAGAGGAAGACTGATAAGGCAATTGTGTCAAAAATACTAAAGATGGGTGAAATCTGTGAGCTATGCTTGCTATTTTTCTGTAAGTTTGAAATTATTCCAAAACTAAAAATTGAGAGTTTATAGTTTGAATTTAAAGTATAGGTACCTACAACTAGTTTTTCTAAACCCTTAAAAATGTTTCCATATTATAATTCAGATAAATTAAAGTCAAGCTATATCCAAAGAGTTTATAATTTACATTAGTGAAAGAAGCACTTTCAATCAAATTACATCTGATTCATCAGTCTGCTTTATGCCTTTGTGATTCTTCAAAATGATTAACCAAATATTTTATATTTTAATTTGTTGCAGTCATATGTTAAAGCATACTTTAAACTGGTAAACTGTTCTGAAAATGGAAAATACCTTACCTGATTTTCTTATTAGTAATTATAAACATGGAAGTACCAAAATGTTTAAAATTACTGATACTTCCCCCAAGATTAGTGGAAATAGGCACCTAAATTTATGCTTTGTTTTCAATTAAGCATTTATTAAAAAACAAAACATATCATTTATTAGTCTACTTTCCAGTTTATAAAATTATGCAAAATTCAGGTTTATAACATTGAACAAGACCATTCCACAAACTGGGAGTATTAATGACATTTGTAATCCATTTAAAATTATATTCTCTATTTGAAATACCTGCATGGAAAACAATTCCCCAATTTCTCAAAAATGATGAGACTCATTGTCATTCAACTGCACTATTAATGAGAATAAAGTGGGAATTAAAATCATAAAGCTAAGAAGCCAAAAATCTAGTTTTTAAAATAACTTGGTATTAACTTCACTAGCATAAACCTCAAAAATACTGATTACTGAACTCAGAATTTCCCAGATTAATAAAAACATCATTGATCACCATTCATCATGCTAGGGCTCATCTCTTCTATATTCAGGAAGTTTGTATTTCCAGGCTCCCCCAGACCCAGAGGGTAACCTCCATTCTTTCCATCTGTCCCCGATTCTTCTTCTAGTAAATGCATTCCCTTCATTTCAAAGCAATAGGAAAAGGTTGGGAGGGAGGGGCTTGAGGTGGGGGACATGTCTCACGTGCACCTCCATCATCTTTGAAATCTAAATTCTCGGACAAGAGTAGCAGTTGGCTTCAAGATTCACTTTGAGAGGAAAAGACAGGACATTCACAAACTCACTTTTTCATACAAGAAAAGAAACCCAGATAGACTCACATTTGGCAAAAAGAATTAAATTTGATAAGATCATATACTGGCAAGGTAATAGAGAAACAGGTCCTCTTCAAGCCTGCTGCCTCTTGGTAGTGCAATTCTGCAGAATATATTAACCTGAAAATGGGCATTGCTATGACTAACTAAATCTACCTCCATATATCTCCCTAGAAGGACATTCCCCATGTATACGGGTATTTACCAAAACACTGTTTGAAAAGCAAAAGAACCTAAATCTCTTTCAGCAAGATAACTTATTTAGAAAGAGAAGGAACACATGCACAAAGAATTCTATGTAAATTCGGGGATAGATATGTGAAGATCTAAAAAGATACACATCAAACTCATATCAGTGGTTACCTCTGGGGATTGTGGAGGGAGATCAGAAATGGAAACTAAAGTTTAAATCTGAGATGTTCTAAAGTTTAAAGGAAAATTCATTTATGTATTACTTAAGTAATTAAAAATTAATTTTGAAAGATTAAAAAAAGAATCAAGTTAAACACCAAGTAAATCTAAGACAGAGATCACTTCGACTAGAAAATATGGAAACTGAGAAATGCTAATTAGACTAAGTTTGAACTACTAACATTTTTAATACATCAGCGCAATGGCCCAGAGTCAGAGTCTGAACCTTGACCTGGCTGCGTATAATGAATCCTACCAATTCCTAAAGAGAGTTAACTATCTTACTTCTCATCTGTACTTAAAATTTTTAAGAAACCCATTCTTAAGAAGAAAGGAAAGAGAAGGAAGGAAAAGAAGGAAGAAAGGGAGGGAGAGAAGTTTCCCCAAGTGTTAAGTCTAATTGTGTTTATTTGTCTGACTTCAAACTTCAATATTGAATCATGTATAATATTTGAGTGGTGGGGAGAGGACTACCAGCAGAAAATTCTCTCCAAAAAGATCTTTGATTTAAAATAAAGCAAAACAAGGAGGCAGGGGGACATTCTCCTACAGAGACCTTGAGAATGCTAGACTCGAGAGAGTTGAAACTATCAACTCTTTTTCAATAGACAATATGGATGGAAATAACTCCCAAAGCCTAGGGAAATACATTTAGGACATGTAGGCAGTTAGGAAGATGAAGGGATCCATTTATTTTTAATAATTTCCATTCAGAGAAGATGGATACATTAATTTACATCTTGCTCTGAACTTAATAAGTAAAACTTAAGGAACCGTTTGCTTATAAATATGTCAATTTATTTCCTTAAATGCAAAAGAAAGTAGCGCTAGGGGGCTTCCCTGGTGGCGCAGTGGTTGAGAATCTGCCTGCCGATGCAGGGGACACGGGTTCGAGCCCTAGTCTGGGAAGATCCCACATGCCGCGGAGCAACTAGTCCCGTGAGCCACAATTACTGAGCCTGCGCGTCTGGAGCCTGTGCTCCGCAACTAGAGAGGCCGCGATAGTGAGAGGCCCGCGCACCGCGATGAAGAGGGGCCCCCACTTGGCGCAACTAGAGAAAGCCCTTGCACAGAAACGAAGAGCCAACACAGCCATAAATAAATAAATAAACAAAAGTAGCGCTAGGAAGAGACGACACAGAGTAGCTGTGTTCGCAAATCTGCTGTCTTCTATAAAAGCTAAGTTTATTATTACATTTATTTCATGTGTTAGTTTGTAAGTTCTTCTGGTGGTTACCTCCATAAATTACAGCATATAACCTTGACTCCTAAATCTTAATGTTAATCCATACCTTTCCCCTCTTTCCAGAAAGAACTTGGAACACTTTAAGCCCATTTAGTCCCTTTCAACTTAAGTGGTATTGTTATGCATTTTAAAAATATTACACACATTTAAAACACTTACTATTGTTTCATACAGTGTTTGTTTATGCACATATTTACCACTAGTCTTTCTGTTACCTCTCTTTCCTACTGGGATCATTTTCCTTCTGTGTGAAGAACACTAAAATTAAAACTGCGAGGATTTGCTGCTAACAGCAGACCCACATGAAAACAAATTCTAAAGGGTATTCTTCCTAGTGTGGGTCTGCTGGTGGCAAATCCTCTGTTTTTTGTTTTTTGATTTTTAAGTCTGAAGATGTCTTATTTCCCCTTTCTCTTCCATTGTCCTATTGAGAAGTCAGCTATCAGTCTAGCTGCTTTCCGATAAAGGTAGCTGATGTTCTTTCTCTGGAGACTGTCCTGATTTTCTCTTCATCTTTGATTATCTGCAGTTTCACTACTATATGTCTAGGTGTGAATTTATTTATCCTGATTAGAATTCTTTTAGTATCTTAAGTACCAGGGTTGATGTCTCCTATCAGTTATGGAATTTTCAGCAATTATATCCTAAAATACTGCTTCTACCCTTATCCTCTCTCTCTCTTCCTATTCTTTTAAGTCACCAAATGAATATATGCTAGACATTTTGTCTGACTTTTGTTCCTTTTGTTTTGTCTACTCACATGCCTGGTCATCTCTGATTGTGACTGGACACTAAATTTGAAAGATTATTTGTAGAAGTAACTTGAAGTGTGGATGCTATTATTCTCCACAGAGGACTTGTGCTTCCTTCTTCTTGACTCCTAAGGCCCTAGAAGGCCTATCAAGCCAAGCTCCTCACTTCAGGTTCCCTGAATTACTTAAACGACAGGAATCCAGGATTCAAGCTGTATGAGGGCTACTTTGCTTCCAGTTCATCTTTATTCCAAGGGTGCAGCTCAAAGTAGAGGATTAATATACCAAGATTCATGAATTCATACCAGAGTCCAACTTTTGTCACCCTAACCCGTTACAGCCTCCAAAAGCCCAGCTTTTCAGCCTCCCGTAGAGGCACCCCCAGGGGAAAAACAGCTTCTCTCCTCTGGACTCTCAGCTTCTCTGAAATCTCAGCCCCAGTAACTACTATCTTACTCTTCTTGAAGCTTTTTAGAAGATTTTATTTTTATATTTCATCTAACCTTTTTGGTTGTCTTCACTGGGAGAACTAGCCCAAATTACACTGCCTGGAATTACTAGGCATTACTGGAAACTTAAGAGTAAGTATACTCAAAAACAGTTAAAGAATTACAGCAGCAGTAAGCACCTTAGCACAGTCTAACATTTGGATGTAATTAAAATGTATCTGGGCTTCCCTGGTGGCGCAGTGGTTGAGAGTCCGCCTGCCGATGCAGGGGATGCGGGTTCGTGCCCCGGTCTGGGAGGATCCCACATGCCGCGGAGTGGCTGGGCCCGTGAGCCATGGCCGCTGGGCCTGTGCGTCCGGAGCCTGTGCTCCGCAATGGGAGAGGCCACAACAGTGAGAGGCCCACGTAAAAAAAATAAAAAATAAAAATAAATTTTAAAAAAATGTATCCAATTCCAAACAGGTTCTGATGCTCTCTCTCCTGAACATTCACATAGTAGCTTAATGATGATTTACTGATGTAAATCCAACTTTTCTTTGGATTTAAATGAGTTGGCACGTGTAAAGTTTTTAGAAGGCTGGTAAGCACTCAATAAGCATTAGCAAATACTATTATTCTATTTCCAAAAAAAGCGAATCCTTACAAGCTTTCAAGTCACCATCATTATTCTTCATTCCACTATTACCATAAAAAATCCTCCAGAAAACCAAAGTCATTTATTTATTTAGCTATTGAAAAAATACACAAAAACCTTAGACAGTATTCCTAAACTCAAATTTTGAGGGTAGCTACAAGAAATACAAGTCAAAGTCACTGTAAACTGTGGGCCTAATTATCAGATATGCATATATTATTTATCCAGTATGAACTTGCCATTTCTTACTACCTGAAAAGAGGGCACTATAGATACAACAGATTAGTACACAACTGTTCTGTAGTCACGCATTTAACAAATGAAAAAGAAATCGAAAACATTCACTTAATGGAAGCTGCTTCATTATGTATAAGAGTGAGCCACACAGGAAGCTGTGCCATATGCTGAGTGCCAAGCATTCCATCACAATGTTTTGTTGTCAAGCTTGTGATTCATTGACTTATTATATGTGGACGTGATAACAGGAAGAACCTCTATATGCTAAAAATCAACTTATGAACCATTCACATTTTATGCTTGGAGAGCAGCATCCCTGCATCACCTACACTGCCCCACACTTTGTATAAAGAGTAGTTAGTCCACCAGATAGCCTACACCCTACATTTCAGCTGGAGCGCAGCAAAACCAGGACAAGAACAATGTCCTCAGACCAATCTGTAACCCGTCCCCGCATCTTAAAATAAGATACAGCATCATACTCATTTAAGAAATATTTACTGACACCTGGTTTCAGCCAGATACTTTGATAGAAACTGGATGTTTAATGGTGAACAAGATAACATGATCCTGGCCTCCCAGAAGTTAGTCTAGGCATACAGACGAGAAAGAGAAATAAATGCATGACTGTACTATAGAATAATAAGTACTATGATGGAAGAAGCACAAGGCTACTGGAGGAGCATATTGGGGACAGGATATCAGGAAAAGTGTCCCAGGAAAATCACTCCTAAACTGAGACCTGAGAGATGAGTAACAGCCAAGCAAAGGTGAGAAAACAGAACATTCAAGAAACCACATGTGTAGAGGCCCAGAAATTAGAAAAACTATAAGGGTGCATTCTGGTCAAGCAGAAGCAAAGGCTAAGCTTACTCTGTAGGAAGTCTCTATAATCAGGGCCAGCAGGATTCCCACCAAAAACAATGTTACATACTACAGAGGGAAAGAAACCACCTTGAGGAAGAGTCAGGAGACACAGCAAACAAGAGAATGAGCACACACATATACACCCAAAGACTTGGAAATTATAGAACAATTTGAAAGATTCTATGTATATTTAAAGTCAATAAAAAGATAGGGCTTCCCTGGTGGCGCAGTGGTTGAGGGTCCGCCTGCCGATGCAGGGGACACGGGTTCGTGCCCCGGTCTGGGAGGATCCCACATGCCGCGGAGCGGCTTGGCCCATGAGCCATGGCCATTGAGCCTGCGTGTCCGGAGCCTGTGCTCCGCAACGGGAGAGGCCACAACAGTGAGAGGCCCACATACCGCAAAAAAAAAAAAAAAAAAAAAAAAAAAAAAAAAAAAAAAATAAAAAGATAAAAGAAGGTATAGGCACCACAAGGCAAGAATAATACAGAAGAAAACAGAACAAAGAACACTGAAAATCAAATAGAATTTGTAGAAAGTATCATCACTGACATTCAAAACCAATGCAAGACTTCTAGTTTTAAAACATTTGTCTATGCTTCTTTCTAAAACCAAAGTAAAAGGATAGGGAGTTATTTTAAAAGACATAAACTCACAAAGAGAACAGGAAAGGAGAAAATATACAAGGGAAACTTTAAAAAAAGGAGCCAGAAAGCAAATGATTAAGTGGTGACTGATTTTAGAGCCCTAGGAAAGCTGAAATCTAAGCCTAACAGGGGTTGGAGTGGGAGGAGGGAGGGGGAAGCCAGAAAGCAGCAGCCGGTTCACAGCCAGAAACCTGCAAAGGCTCAGGGCTCGGAGACATGAGATAGCTCTGCAGGCAGGAGTGGAGGGTGTGGGAAGGTAGGAGGGCCAGCTTAGAGTTTGTGGTTTGTAGAGGAGTTTGTCCACCAGATATCCTCCCACCTAGCAGACGTCTGGAGGTTTACTTTCTGGGTGGCTGCCCAGCTAAGGAGAGGGCTAAGGCGCATTCAGGCAGTGAAGCAAGAGTCTACTTAATCCTAGAACCCTCCCCATTCGGCTCCTACAACCCTGGCATTTAGGCTTAGAGCCACCCATCCTACCCCAGGCAAGAGATTCAGGGATATCTTTCTAGGGAAACTGGCCAACACAAGAGAAAATACCTCTCAGTTCTGACATGTTCTCATCCTTCAGTGAAAAGCCGGCCCACCAACTTATCACTCTATGGTAAAGCCACTCAACAAGCCCTACCCCGCACACCGTGCTTCCAACCAGCTTTACAGAGTCTTGCGCTTAAGTACAAAAGGAGAGCCAAAAGTTGCGTGATGAAAGCCTTGAACCTGAAAGATAAACACCAATACAAATGAATAGGATGGAAAAAGGAATGCTGAGGTAATAGAGACAATGAAGGGGATAGAAGAAAATTTAAAAACAACATAATTAATATCCTCAGAGAAATAAGAGAAAGTATTGTAATATGCTGAAACAAGAATCAGAAGCTATTAGAAAAGAAACATTCAGTAAATGTAAAACAACATTTCAAAATATAAAATATGGTAATAGAAATAAAAATTTAATGGAAAGTCTGGAAGATAAAATTGAAAAAAATTAACAGAAAATAGGAAACATAACAATGATATGGAAAATATGATTACAATTACAGATCAACCCAGGAGGTCTCAAAACTACTAAAGGGACTTTGTAAAAGAAAGAGCAGAGACAATGGAGAGGAAGACATTATCACAGCAACAATGCAAGAAAATATTCCAGAACTGAGGCTCACAGGTTTGGAGACTGAAAGCTTCCATGAGAAGCTAGAAAAATGGATAGGGATTCAAACAAAGGAATATTATTGTTAAATTTCAGCATGCCAAGAATAAAGAGAAGATCCTAAAAGCTTCAGAGAAAATAACAAACAACAACAGAAATAAATGAGTAATTCTACTTAAAAAAAATTCCAAATCTGGACTAGGATTTTTATAAAGTGCTCATCAGAGCATCATTTATGAAAAGGAAAATAAAGGAAACAACCTATATGTCCAACTATAAGGGAAATAGTTAAGGAAACTTTGTTATATGCAACAATATAAAATCAGGACTCAAACTTGTATAAACAGGACACAGAAAGCATTAACCATAAAGTATAAGATTGAGAAAGATTGTTAAATTGAACTTCATTAAATTATGAACTTCTAATTATCAAAAGGCACTGTTCAGAGTAAAAAATGCAAGCTACATGGTGGAAGAAGATATTTGCTATATAAATTTGACAAAGGATTCATCTCCAGAATATACAAATAATTCCCATATATCAGTAAGAAAAAGACAACTCAGTTATTTTAAATGGTCAAAAGACCTGAACAGGCACTTCACAAAAGAGGGTACCCAAATGATCAAGAAGCCTTTGAAAAGGTGCCAGTATCAGTTTCCTATTGCTGCTGTAATAGGAAATTACCATAAACCTGGTGACTTAAAGCATCACAAATTTATTATCTTACAGTTCTGGAAGCCAGGAGTTCAAAATAGGCCTCAAAGGGCAAAAACTGAGATATCCTCAGGGCTGTGTAATTTCTGGAGACTCTAGGGGAGGATCTGTTCCTTTGTTTTTTCCTTCTAGAGGTTGCCCACATTCCTTGGCTAGTGGGCCCCTTGTATTTCAAAGCTAGTTGAGTCCTTCTCATGCTGCATCACTGCTTCCATCGTGACAGCTTCCCTAACTATCCTTCCACTCTCTTTCACTTATAAGGACCCTTATGATTACATTGGGCCTGCTGGGATAATCTAGGACCATCTCCCCATTCTAAAATCCTTAACTTAATGACATCAGTAATGTCCCTTCTGCCATGGAAAGTCACATATTCGCAGGTTCCAGGGATTAGGACATGGACATATTCAGAGGGGACACTATTCTGACTACAATGTGCTCAACTTTATTGATCATCAGAGAAACTCAAATTAAAAACACAATGTTCTATACTAACCACAAGGCTGGCTAAAACAGAAAAAGACACACAATACTAGCTGTTAGCAAGCATGTATAGGAACTAGAACTCTCATATATTGTTGGTGCATAAATTAATACAACCACTTGGGGAAACTGTTTAGTAGTATATCTATTAAAACTAAACATGTATTGATACATGCCATATGGTATACTAAAAGAAAAGTACGTTCATCCTCCAAAAGACATGTTTAACTATGTTCAAAGAAGCATTACTTCCAGTAGCCCCAAACTGGAAACCACCCAAATGTCCAGTAGTGAACAGAGTAAATTATATTCACACAATAGAATACTAGACAGCTACAATGAAAAAGAATGAACAATGAATGCAACAACATGTATGAATCTCATAGACAGACTGGTGACCAAGTCAAGCCCCACATAAAAGAGCACATACTGTATGATTCAATTTATATAAAGTTGATGGCGGAATAGAAGGACGTGCTCTCACTCTCTCTTGCGAGAGCACCGGAATCACAACTAACTGCTGAACAATCATCGACAGGAAGACACTGGAACTTACCAAAAAAGATACCCCACATCCAAAGACAAAGGAGAGGTTGCAATGAGATGGTAGGAGGGGCACAGTCACAATAAAATCAAAACCCAAAACTGCTGGGTGGGTGACTCACAGACTGGAGAACACTTATACCACAGAAGTCCACCCATTAGAGTGAAGGTTCTAAGCCCCACATCAGGCTTCCCAACCTGGGAGTCCAGCAATGGGAGGAGGAATTCCTAGAGAATCAGACACTGAAGCCTAGTGGGATTTGACTGCAGGAATTCGACAGGACTGGGGTAAACAGAGACTCCACTCTTGGAGGGCACACACAAAGTAGTGTGCACATCAGGACCCAGGGGAAGGAGCAGTGACCCCAGGGGAACTGAACTAGACCTACCTGCTAGTGTTGGAGGGTCTCCTGCAGAGGTAGGGGGTGGCTGTGTCTCACCATGAGGACAAGGACACTGGCAGCAGAAGTTCTGGGAAGTACTCCTTGGCGTGAGCCCTCCTAGAGTCTGACATTAGCCCCACCAAAGAGCCCGTCATTAGCCCCACCAAAGAGCCCAGGTAGGCTCCAGTGTTGAGTCGCCTCAGGCCAAACAACCAACAGGGAGGGAAGTCAGCCCCACACATCAGCAGACAAGCAGATTAAAGTTTTACTGAGCTCTGCACACCAGAGCAATAGCCAGCTCTACCCACCACCAGTCCCTCCCATCAGGAAACTTGCACAAGCCTCTTAGATAGCCTCATCCTCCAGAGGGCAGAGAGCAGAAGCAAGAAGAACTATGATCCTGCAGCCTGTGGAACAAAAACCACATTCACAGAAAGATAGACAAGATGAAAAGGCAGAGGGCTATGTACCATATGAAGGAACAAGATAAAATCCCAGAAAAACAACTAAATGAAGTGGAGATAGGAAACCTTCCAGAAAAAGAATTCAGAATAATGATAGTGAAGATGATCCAGGACCTCGGAAAATGAATGGAGGCAAAGAATGAGAAGATGCAAGAAATGTTAAACAAAGACCTAGAAGAATTAAAGAACAAACAAACAAAGATGAACAATACAATAACTGAAATGAAAACTACACTAGAAGGAATCAATAGCAGAATAACTGATGCAGAAGAACGGATAAGTGACCTGGAACACAGAATGGTGGAATTCACTGCTGCGGAACAGAATAAGGAAAAAAGAATGAAAAGAAATAAAGACAGCCTAAGAGACTTCTGGGACAACATTAAATGCAACAACATTCACATAAGAGGGGTCCCAGAAGGAGAAGAGCGAGAGAAAGGACCTGAGAAAAGATTTGAAGAGATTATAGTTGAAAACTTCCCTAATATGGGAAAGGTAATAGCCACCCAAGTCCAGGAAGCACAGAGAGTCCCATACAGGATAAACCCAAGGAGAAAAACGCCGAGACACATAGTAATCAAATAGGCAAAAATTAAAGACAAAGAAAAATTATTGAAAGCAGCAAGGGAAAAATGACAAATAACATAAAAGGGAGCTCCCATAAGGTTAACAGCTGATTTCTCAGCAGAAACTCTATAACCAGAAGGGAGTGGCATGACATATTTAAAGTGATGAAAGGGAATAACCTACAACTAAGATTACTCTACCTGGCAAGGATCTATTTCAGATTAGATGGAGAAATCAAAAGTTCTACACACAAGCAAAAGCTACAAGAATTCAGCACCACCAAACGAGCTCTACAACAAATGCTAAAGGAACTTCTCTAAGTGGGAAACACAAGAGAAGAAAAGGACCTACAAAAACAAACCCAAAACAATTAAGAAAATGGTCATAGGAACACACATATCGATAATTACCTTAAATGTGAATGGATTAAATGCTCCAACCAAAAGAAACAGGCTCACTGAATGGATACAAAAACAAGACCCATCTATATGCTGTCTAAAAGAGACCCACTTCACACCTAGGTACACATACAGACTGAAAGTGAGGGGATGGAAAAAGATATTCCATGCAAATGGAAATCAAAAGAAAGCTGGAGTAGCAATACTCATATCAGACAAAATAGACTTTAAAATAAAGACTATCAGAAGAGACAAAGAAGGACACTACATAATGGTCAAGGGATCAATCCAAGAAGAAGATATAACAATTATAAATATATATGCACCCAACATAGGAGCACCTCAATACATAAGGCAACTGCTAACAGCTATAAAAGAGGAAATCGACAGTAACACAATAATAGTGTAGGACTTTAACACCTCACTTACACCAAGGGACAGATCATCCAAACAGAAAATTAATAAGGAAACACAGGCTTTAAATGACACAATAGACTAGATAGATTTAATTGATATTTATAGGACATTCCATCCAAAAACAGCAGATTACACTTTCTTCACAAGTGTGCATGGAAAATTCTCCAGGACAGATCACATCTTGGGTCACAAATCAAGCCTCAGTAAATTTAAGAAAATTAAAATCTTATCAAGCACCTTTTCTGACCACAACGCTATGAGATTAGAAATCAATTACAGGGAAAAAAAACACAAACACATGGAGGCTAAACAATACGTTACTAAATAACCAAGAGATCACTGAAGTAATCAAAGAGGGAATCAAAAAGTACCTAGAGACAAATGACAATGAAAACATGACGACCCAAAACCTATGGGATGCAGCAAAAGCCATTCTAAGACGGAAGCTTATAGCAATATAATCCTACTTCAAGAAACAACAAACAACTCAAATAAACAATCTAAACTTACATCTAAAGGAACTAGAGAAAAAAGAACAAACAAAACCCAAAGTCAGTAGAAGGAAAGAAATCATAAAGATCAGAGCAGAAATAAATGAAATAGAAACAAAGAAAACAATAGCAAGGATCAATAAAACTAAAAGCTGGTTCCTTGAGAATATAAATAAAATTGATAAACCATTAGCCAGACTCATCAAGAAAAAGAGGGAGAGGACTCAAATCAATAAAATTAGAAATGAAAAAGGAGAAGTCACAACAGACACTGCAGAAATACAAAGCATCTTAAGAGACTACTACAAGCAACTCTATGCCAATAAAATGGACAACCTGGAAGAAATGGACAAATTCTTAGAAAGGTATAACTTTCCAAGAGTGAACCAGGAAGAAATAGAAAATATGAACAAACCAATCACAAGTAAGGAAATTGAAACTGTGATTAAAAATCTTCCAACAAACAAAAGTCCAGGACCAGATGGCTTCACAGGGGAATTCTATAAAATATTTAGAGAAGAGCTAACATCCATCCTTCTAAAATCCTTCCAAAAATTTCAGAGGAAGGAACACTCCCAAACTCATTCTATGAAGCCACCATCACCCTGATACCAAAACCACACAAAGATGTCACACAGAAACAAAACTACAGGCCAGTATCACTGATGAACATAGATGCAAAAATCCTCAACAAAATACTAGCAAACAGAATCCAACAACATATTAAAAGGATCATACACCATGATCAAGTGGGATTTATCCCAGGGATGCAAGGATTCTTCAATATACACAAATCTATCAATGTGATACACCATATTAACAAACTGAAGGATAAAAACCATATGATCATCTCAATAGATGCAGAAAAAGCTTTTGACAAAATTCAACACCAATTTATGATAAAAACTCTCCAGAAAGTGGGCATAGAGGGAACCTATCTCAACATAATAAAGGCCATATATGACAAACCCACAGCAAACATCATTCTCAATGGTGAAAAACTGAAAGCATTTCCTCTAAGATCATGAACAAGGATGTCCATGCTCACCACTATTATTCAACATAGTTTTGGAAGTCCTAACCATGGCAATCAGAGAAGAAAAAGAAATAAAAGGAATACAAATTGGAAAAGAAGAAGTAAAACTGTCACTGTTTGCAGATGACATGATACTATACATAGAGAATCCTAAAAATGCCACCAGAAAACTACTAGAGCTAATCAATGAATTTGGTAAAGTTGCAGGATACAAAATTAATGCACAAAAATCTCTTGCATTTCTATACACTAATGTTGAAAAATCTGAAAGAGAAATTATGGAAACACTCCCATTTACCATTGCAACAAAAAGAATAAAATACCTAGGAATAAACCTACCTAGGGAGACAAAAGACCTGTATGCAGAAAACTATAAGACACTGATGAAAGAAATTAAAGATGGTACAAACAGACGGAGAGATATACCATGTTCTTGGATTGGAAGAATAAATATTGTGAAAATGACTATACTACCCAAAGCAATCTAGATTCAATGCAATCACTATCAAATTACCAATGGCATTTTTTACAGAACTAGAACAAAATATCTTAAAATATGTAAGGAGATACAAAAGACCCCAAATAGCCGAAGCAGTCTCGAGGGAAAAAACAGAGCTGGAGGAATCAGACTCCCGGACTTCAGACTATAGTACAAAGCTACAGCAATCAAGACAATATGGTACTGGCACAAAAACAGAAATATAGATCAATGGAACAGGATAAAAAGCCCAGAGATAAACCCACACACCTATGGTCCACTAATCTATGACAAAGGAGGCAAGGATATACAGTGGAGAAAAGACAGTCTCTTCAATAAGTGGTGCTGGGAAAACTGGACAGCTACATGTAAAAGAATGAAATTAGAACACTCCATAATACCACACACAAAAATAAACTCAAAATGGATTAGAGACCTAAATGTAAGACTGGACACTATAAAACTCTTAGAGGAAAACATAGGAAGAACACTCTTTGACATAAATCACAGCAAGATCCTTTTTGATCCATCTTCTAGAGTAATGGAAATAAAACAAAAATAAACAAATGGGACCTAATGAAACTTAAAAACTTTTGCACAGCAAAGGAAACTACAAACAAGACGAAAAGACAACCCTCAGAATGGCATAAAATATTTGCAAATGAATTAACGGACAAAGGATTAATCTCTAAAATATATAAACAGCTCATGTAGCTCAATATTAAAAAAACAAACAACCCAATCCAAAAATGGGCAGAAGACCTAAATAGACATTTCTCCAAAGAAGACATACAGATGGACAAGAAGCACATGAAAAGCTGCTCAGCATCACTAATGATTAGAGAAATGCAAATCAAAACGACAATGAGGTTATCCCTCACACCAGTTAGAACGGGCATCAGCAGAAAATCTACAAATGACAAATGCTGGAGAGGGTGTGGAGAAAAGGGAACCCTCTTGCACTGTTGGTGGGAATGTAAATTGATACAGCTACTATGGAGAACAGTATGGAGGTTCCTTAGAAAAACGAAAAATAGAATTACCATATGAGCCAGCAATCCCACTACTGGGCATATACCCAGAGAAAACCATAATTCAAAAAAACACATGCACCCCAATGTTCACTGCAGCACTATTTACAATAGCCAGGACATGGAAGCAACCTAAATGCCCACTGACAGACGAATGGATAAAGAAGATGTGGTACATATATACAATGGAATATTACTCAGCCATAAAAAGGAACGAAATTGGGTCATTTGTAAAGACATGGATGGATCTAGAGACTGTCGTACAGAGTGAAGTAAGTCAGAAAGAGAAAAACAAATATCGTATATTAATACATATATGTGGAACCTAGAAAATTGGTACAGATGAACCAGTTTGCAGGGCAGTAATTGAGACACAGATGTAGAGAACAAACATATGGACACCATGGGGGGAAAGTGGCAGGGGGAGGTGGTGGTATGATGAATTGGGCGATTGGGTTTGACATATATACACTAATATGTATAAAATGGATAACTAATAAGAACCTGCTGTACAAAAAAATAAAATTCAAAAATCAAAAAAAAATTTATATAAAGTTCACCAACAAGGAAAACTTGTCTAAATGAAAGGGGTCAGAATAGTGGTTACCTTCCAGAGGGGATAATGCCCAGGAAGTAGTAGGCGACAGGTTCTAGAATGCAGGAATGTTATATTTCTTGATCTGTATGGTAGTTACATGGGTGTATTCGCTTTGCTAAATTTCATCAAGCTGACTACTGGCAATTTGTGTGCTTTTTAATATGTGTGTACTTGAATTTTAAAGTTTATAAAAATGTAGAGAGAGATTTGGTGTTAACTATGGACAATTTTTTTTTCTTTCTGGCCTTATTTTCCAAAATTTGTCTAATGAGCATATATGGAAATAATGGGGGGGGAAAGCAACTTTCAAAAAATAGCAGAACTGAGATTCTGTGAGGTTCCCACCAAATCTAAGTATCGTGTGTAATTTAAACACAATGTAACTGAAAAACACTGGGCTGCTAGACATGCTGAAAATGATGACCTAGAATGAATTCATCCTTACGGTGGGGAAGAAGAAATAAAGGTTTGGAAGCCTAAGTTACAAATAGAGGATGTTAAAGTTTACCTTCAAAACAGTTAATCATGTGATATCCAGACTTTTAAAGTATTTGGGGTATCATTATGAAATCCCAAATTCTATTGCCCTTTTCTCTTGAAACTTGATTACAAAATTCGCATTCTATTTTTGATACGCTCTTACTGCCTTAGCTTTCAGAAAGCAAACTGAAGGCGCTTATTAGCCCAAAAGTCTACAATAAATGGCACAATATCTTCTGAATAACAAACCTTGCATGATGAGTCATGAAAACTTTTAAGCTACCATATGCCAACATGGAGTAACATATTTTGTCTGAACTGAAAAATAAAATTTAAATATAACCCAATGAGATAACCTCAGGGATTTTTTTAAAAATCCTAAAATCCTAAAATTTAATAAGGATATGGGGACAGGGCAATGAAGAGGGATGTGTGTACTGTATGTTGCAGAGCATTTGTCCTTCCTTTTGTAAATTTCTCTTTCTTTAAATGTAATCATATTTTTTTCTAGAAGTAGAAACTCTAACTTATTCCTCTGTTCCCTTGTGTTTTCCATAACATAACTAAAGTTTATTGTGAACTTTCTACTCAGTATTCTAAAGGGACTCTTCTGTTCAGAAGCTTCCACTTATCTGTACTCCATTAGAGCCCTCCAAGCTAAGAGCAAGCTCATGCCCAAACTCCCTTATGCCTTTGTATGTTTCTCAGGAATTAATCCAAGGAAGTGATCCCTGTTCGCCACACCAGTAGTTGGTTTCTTATTTGCTATTTAACATGCCCCATATCATTCTGCGCTCTGCTTAAGCAAACTGTTGTTGTTGTTGTTGTTGTTGTTGTTGTTTTCTGGCTGCGCACCATGTGGCTTTCAGGATCTTAGTTTCCTGACCAGGGATTGAACCCACACCCTTGGCAGTGAAAGCGCGGAGTTCTAACCAGTGGACCACTAGGGAAATTGCCAAGCAAACTGTCTTTGTCACCATAAAAATGGCTCTAACTCTCAATCTAAAAAGACAATGGGGAGCTGACCACCCCATTCAAAAGGATAACAAACAGATCTACTGCTCCCTGGACTCATCTATTCTCTGAATGATACTTCAAGCTCAGTCCCTATCATTTTCCAGGCTTTCTTGTGACTACCACTTTGAAATATCTACTGTTTTAATAAGCCCAACATTTCTCTCTTCTTCTGGTAATAACACTTCTCCCTTTTTGTAGGAATTAACCTTTCCCCATCCCACGTGGCTCTGGGAGGACTGCCAGTCACAATTCCTTACACAGGCTAGACAAGCATGATACTCAATTCTTGGCTACAGTGACAGGTCCAAAGGATGGACACAGGACCCATGCGCACAATCAGAGTGTCCTTCCCTGGAATGGTATACGCTAGTGCCGGAAAAGTTCCCTGTGTCCTCTGATGTCTCTAGCTGAGAGGCTGGAAACCTGCAGCCATCCTTGGTCATGGCATCACTAGGCTGCCTGCTCCCATAGCTTAAAAGAAATCTATCAGCAAAAGGAGTGAAAGAGGCCAATGACCAGAGAGAAACACAGCCAAGAGATGGAGAAAGAGAGAGTCTAAGAGAATACTGACAGTGTCACGTGAGTCCCCGTAGGCCAAGGTCAGCACCAATCTGGAATTTTCCAGTGACATAAACCACTAAATTCCTTTGTTTCCTCAGGCCAATTTAAATTGGGTTCTGTTACCCTGAACCAAAGTCTTAAAACACCAAAACCCTGCAGTGGTGGTGATGCCAGTCGCTAGCTGCTCTCCCCAACTCCTTACAGCTAACCGGAGGAGCGCGTATCTCAGGGCGTGGACTGGCTGGTGAGTAGGTGGCTGTGGGGCATTCTGCGTGGGAGATTTCCAGGTCGACCATTCCAGGTCTAAAAAGTGAATCCAGTCCCAGGAGCCCAGGATTACCAATCTGCATGTCCCCTGAGTTCTCTGTGGGCCCCACCCAGAAGCCAGACTCCAGGTTTTCATGCTGGGTGGCCAGGCTCAGGGGATGCTGTGTGGTGAGCATGGGCAGCCATGGGCCCTGCCGTGTGCCGAAGCACGTGTTCTGTCATCACCAGTGTCTATTCCGTGCAAAGTAACTGACCCCTCCGTGTTCAAGAAACAGGTGATAGGGATTGTTACCTTTGCTTTCAGCAGATCCATCAGGGAAAAAAGTTAAGCTGGACCTAGAACCAAGCAGAAGTTCTTAGGAGGAGAGATCTAGATTTTTCAACAGGGATCACTCTGAGAGACATGAATAGATATACCTTAATGCGTATTCATGTTAGACTTATTATTATTATTAGAAAATATCCTTGATTCTCACCATCAGATGACAATAACTGAGTGACAAAAACAGGCCAGGCAATTAGGCAAATGGTAAATTAGGCAACTAGGCCCTGGGGCGAGAGACACCTGGGTTTGAATCCCAGCTTGACAGTTACTAGCTATTCTCCTTGGGCAAATTACTTAAATTCTCTAGGCCTCAGTTTCTCCTTTAGTAAAAAGGGAATAATAGTGTCTACCTTAAGGACTTGTGAGGAGTAAATAGGATAATGTACACAAAATGCTCAGCGAAGTGCCCAGCACATAATAATACATTATTAATCAACAAAGTACATATACAAAATGTTGATTTTTATCTTCTCTCTACATCAACAATATATATTAGTAGAACGATTCTATAGGCACTATCATAAAATAAATCCTTATTTATAACATTATGATAGCAATGAAACTATCACATATGAAATCATCAAGCCAAAGATATTTGAACATAATATTTATTATTGAATATTTTAATTGAATCTATCTCTGTGCATCTTCACATGTATAGGATGTAGGCATCACCATTAAAAGGACCAAACAGAAAAGAAGAAACTTTATGTTTACTGTCATCCAGAAATGCCTCACTTTCTTGAATTATAAAATGTCCACACTTTCTGACTTCAGGAGAGTTAAAATAAATCTCATACCAGATCAGCAGAACCAACGTATGTCACTGTCCTACACATACATTGGTACATCTCTTTTGGGGAGGCAGTTTGTCAGTATCTATCACAATATAAAATGTACACATTCTTCGACCCCAGCCATTCTACTTCTAGAAATATCAACTACAGAAATACCCATGCATATGCTCCAGAAAAGCACATATAAGTATGTCTGCTACAGTATTGCTTGTAATAGTGAACAAAGTACCCATCAGTAGGAATGCTGAGACACAGAACAGAGACTGAGTTGACAAACTAGGAGTCCAGGGATTCTTCCAAAAGCCACATGTAGGTGAACACTGGCCTCTAAATCATTCAACAAAAATTCATTGAGTGTCCTCCCCATGCCAGGCCTTGTGCTAGGCATGTAAGAACAATGGTGACTAAGACAGACTCTGGCCCTTTAGCCAGAAGAAGAAAACCCAAAACCAGATTCCATATTCTCCCAATCCAAGGGGGTTCTTATAAGATTGTTTTTAATAACACACTTGATTTTTAGTTTATAACTTCAACTAAGGATCAGTAATGCCCACTGAAAGCACTGGGGCAAACTTTTGTATGAAACGGAAGTAAATCTTCATTGAGCCTTTGTCTGGCATCACATAATCATAGTTTTGATCATTTCTTATGTCATGTCACTGTTTATCTCTCCTGAGTTTCCTGTCAAATAACTGTAATTTCTTTCTGGTGTCTTGCCAAAAATCAATAAACAATTTTACCCCTTATAATTTTTGTAATAAATCGCACTAAAAGGAATCAGTTTCCTCTAGAATTACTGGAACACCTTGCACGTATTAAAGTGAAACTTTAACCAATAAATTATAAAAAATACAACCAGGTGCAAAATTAGGGTAAGTAATAATAGCTCAGTTCTGTAATCAAGTACTAATATAAAGTAGTACTCCTAGATAAACTTCTATAATTTAGTTATGAATAAACAACATTAAAACAAGATACTAATAGAAACAAGAACTGTTTCACATTCTTCCACGTATACTTCAAGGATTTTATTCCCCGTAATTTCACATATTTCAAGGATAAATAACACATCATAAAAGCAATCATGACAATTAGTACAGCTTTGCTTAGGGCCCAAATAAAATAAAACGAAGAGCCTGAAATAATTTACCAAGTTCCCATTTCCCTTACCATTTCCATTCAATATTGCCATATTAGTCTTAAATAAGAATTAAGGTCATTCATTATGTGGGCTTCAGACATACATGGTAGTTTCTGCATAGTGTAGTGACAAGCAAAGTTATAGCAGAAATCTAAAGAGAGCTAACAATTTTGTTTTCTGTCACTTCACAAATATTTGTTTAGTTTCTGTATCAGGACTTTTGGAACCCCCAAACAAGACTAATCTACATTTTTTTAAAAATTGAGTTTTAACATCTCATTATTAACTTCCACTGTTCTGAATTTCTGGGAGATTGCCTTGTTATAATATATTTTCTCTATCTATTTTCATTTGCTACCACTGAAATACCAATCTAGCAGACCTTTCACTTTATTATCCAGAAAGCACACTTGGTATGAAAAGAAGGATGTCCTTTGCTGGACATGATTCTTTTGTGGTTAAGGAAGGTGAAGTGGCCTGCTCTGAATATGTGAGGACCTTAGACTCTCAAGTCACTGTATAGGATGGTCTAATTATGAAAACATTTTATCCACCAACATGGTGGACATATGGTGAAGTTCTAAAATTATTATTATTTACACTTTACACATATTTACCAAAATGTTCCATATTTCTCTGATATTTTTTTAAAAAACACTTTTTAAAACCCTATAGTTAAAATTCCTAAGAATACATAAGGGAAATGTCAAGGATGTGTGTTCACTTTGAATGAGCATAGGCTGTGGAAAATACACAGTGCCCATATTGCAGTCTCTTTGAAGTGCGTACAGGGCAGGAGACAAGTAACTTAGACATCCAGTAACTGACAACCTGTAACCACTTCCGGGATGTTTTCCATCCCAGTGTGACCGCCTCCTTGTTATGGCACTTCTGTGTGATTACTCGTGGCATGCTACTGTTCAATACTTTCATTGATTTATTTCTGGAAATATGATTTCCACTTTTTTGTGGCACCCAGAAGGAAAAACCTAGCTGCTGAATTAGCTTCTGAGACTCGTGAGAGATTTAGATGAAACTAGGTCACATTCGGAATTAAATATACCGATAAACAGATAATCATTTTTCATCTACAAAATAACAAAAATATTATCACTTAAAGAGAAAATCTGCTCTAGCTCAGAAAAAAACCCAAAACTCTAAATTATGTGAAATTTGAGCCTATAATTTAATCTTTGCAGTGTGACAGAGTATAAGGATTAATAAACATACCGAAAACCCCCAAATAAACCTGTTTTCCTTTATTTATTTATTTTGCTAAAGCATTTAAACAGTACGCTAAGTCTTGAAAAGAAATAATAAATCACTACGAAACCAGATGAAATCACAAGCCTGTCCTTAGGAAAACAATAAATAGATTTTTAAACCTATGGTTTGCAGCTCCATTAAAGCAGACATGCCTCTTGGTTAAGGAAACTTTGGGGAGGAAGAGACATAGCTGGTGGTCAACTCTCATTTTCGTTCAGTATTCCCTACTGAAACAGATGGCATCTTGGGGGTGCTTAATCTCCCAGAATAGGTGCCTATGAGCAAGATGACTCTTAAATCTTCCAGATCTCAGGAAGCGTTTTGCCCAAGTCCGTGGGAATATAGCGCTAATTAGTCTACACTTTCCTCTTGCCCCAGATTTTGATTCTTACTCATTGTTCCAGCAATCTGAATTCTGCCCCCACATGACCGGAATGAAAATGCTCTTCCCTTGACCTCTTTTGAGTCCCAATCCTGGCCCATCTCTTTGCTGGGCTCCAAGGAGGAGCCTTCCAGCAGCCCTCACCACCAGGCCCACCGAAACACAGAGAGACAGGCGTTCGCTTCCCCCTGGTCTTCCATGGTCTTCCATGTCGCTGCACTCCCTCAGTTCTTCCCATCGCTCTGCCCCTTCTCAGGCCCCTTTGTGCTCTAGAATTTAAAGGTAAGGGTGTATCCTGGGGTTCTGTCTTAAGCCCTCATCCTTTTCACTTCTCATGCTCTCCTTCAATCTCACACATATGATGATCACCATGAGGGTCCCTGGCAGGCACTCAATCGATATCTGTAAGAAGAATCACCCTCATCCATTCTGGCAGCCACCCATATAAGAGACTGTCTAATCTGGATCTCCATCCAACTACCTTCTCTGACCACCATGTCCCCCTGATGAATGGCTGAGAGACTACAACTCTCATGAATGGGTTGGAGTCGATGATCCTAGTTTGACGTTTTCCACAATGGGATTATTTCAGGTCATTGTGGCTCTCTCTGTCTCTCCCTTCTGGTTTACAGTCTCCACGTAACAGAAAGAGCATGGCTTTGGAGTCAGATGGATTCAAATCTGGGGTCTGTCAATTACTAGCTATGTAACTATACCTTTGAAATTCTGCAGGATTACAGGGGAAAATGTATACATGTAAAATATCTGTATGTTTATATTTTTAAAAACTTACTCAGGGCCTAGTGAGGTTTGTTTGGTTGGTTTTTCTTCCCTTTATTTCTTTTTAACTCACTTTGCAAAGCTCCTTACATGTTTTATTTAATTGAATTCTCCTAATAACCTATCAGTAGATCTAGAGGAGGAAGCTGAGCTTGGCTGGGAACGACTAAGAAGTGGTAGAATCAGATTCAAACCTAGGTCTGCTGGCTTTAAAGTCCTAGTTCTCTCCACCACATAAAGTGCCTCCAGGATGCTAGGTGGGTGGGGTGAGGAGACACACAAACGGAAAATCACAGCGTTAACAGGAGAAGTGCTGTGCGAGAGGCATGGAAAAAACGCTGTGGGGGTCCTGAGGAAAGAGACTCTGCTTCTGCCTCAGGAAATCACGGAGGGCTTCACAGAGACGGTGTGATGGAGTTGTGTCTTGGACAACATGAATCTGCCCCACAGAGAGACCGACCGGGTAGGACATTCTAAGCAGCAGGGTCGTGTGCAGTAACAGAGAGATGAAACCGTGTGAGTCACCGCAAGGAGTATGGTGTGACAGGAGCAAAAGCGAGGGAAGGTGGAGAACAGAGCTGTGGTAGGAGAGGCGGGCAAAAAGGTAGGGCGGGGCCAGGCCTGAGCGTTTGAAGCCCCTTCCAGAAGCAACAGAGCCGGCAGGAGTTCTGAAGCAGGACAGGGAGAGATCAAATCTGTAGTTTTGAAAGCTAATCCCAATGCTAGCGTAGTGCAGGGATTCTGGAACACAGAACCACTTGGGGAACCTCTTTTTTTAATGGCTTGGTTTGTTCCTTTATTGTGAATGTTTGGTCATTTTGTTAAGGTGGTGTCTGCCAAGGTTGTCCACTGTAGTTATTGTTTGTCCATTGTAATTAGCAAGTATCTTGTGGTGAAGTACTATGTAAATACCACATTCCTCAACAAACTTCCACCCTAGTTACTACATCAACTGATTTTCTAACTCCATCGTTCCATCTATATTTAATAGTTGATGTTCTGCTCAAGGGAGAGCTTTCTCTTCTCCCCATTAGTTTTTTATATCACTATAGATGCATAGGTTTATTTTATTCAACGGATTATAATTAATGCTCAAATTATTCCAGATATGACCCAAGGAAGTCCTTTCAAGCTGGCTCTTATGTCATTTTAATATCTCCCTTTATTCTTTAAGCACTGTTATACTTTCTATTTCAGACTCATCTTGCAATTTCCCTGCCCCAGGCCTGGAATCAGCTCTATTTATAAGGAGTTCTAATTTTTTGTTGTGGAGAATGATATTTAGAAACAAGTTCTGGGTGCTAGGTGTGTGCCTCCTACTGATGTGTCATTGCTTGTCAGTCCTCTCAATGGACAAAGCAAGGGAAGTCTCTGTGTGTGTGTGTGTATGCACTTATATACACCTATATCTCTATTTCTATGGGAAATTTCTTTAAAATATAGACTTTGGGGACTCTTGCTGGACCTACTGAATCAGAATCTTTAGGAGCAGGCTCATAAATCTGTATTTTTTTAAGTTTAGCCAGGTTTTCAAACAGAGGATTGATAGTAGAGTGATAGTAGAGGCAGGAAGACTAGTTAAGAAGCTCTGTAACTGTTCTGACGTAGGTTAACAGGGGTGTGAACTAGGGCAGAAGCAGCAAGACAGAGAGGACGTGGCCAACTGGACTTGGGGCTGATGGATAATGGAGGTGAAAGATAAGGGGGCAACAGGCACTCAAGGCCTCCTTCTTGGAGGACTGTTATTGCTGTGGCCTGTTAACTCTGTCATTTACACAGTCAGCACTGAACACAGGCTTATTTCATTGAACAGATGTTCAATGAACATCTTTTCTCCTATAGTTTTCTCCTATAGTTCTCCCACTTTTCTCCTACAGTTTGTATAAAAATCCAAGTGACATTCTGGGAAGAAAATAATTATGAAACATTCTAGAATTTATATCTCCTCCATTATATTTTATCATATGGACTAAAAACTGAGTGTTACTCAAAACAAGAAGGATGATATGAATTCACTGTCAGCAGGCAAGGCTCCCACATAAACACGGCCTGGCCAAAGTGATTGCATTCAAGTGACTGCACTCATGTCTACTATGCAGAATAACAGACCTGGAAGGCTTTTTAAGAAGCAACGTCTGCAGCCATATCTCTCATTGTCCCAAAAAAAAAAAAAAAAAAAAAAAGGGCTAGAGTTTGTTAGAGATAAAAGTCATTAAGCCAAGATGACTGCTTACCATCAGTGCAGCATAAAAGTCACTGGAGCATGAGCAAAATGTATAAAAGAGATGTAGGAAGAAAAGTAAAGCTAAAAGGAAATGGCCCTTAGAATTCTAACTGCTATAATGGAAAGTTTAAAACCCAGATAAAAGTACAACCCCAAGGAAAAAAATCATTCCCAATGTTTTTGTAGTAAAAGCAATTCATCAACGATCTTCTCATTGCTAAATCCACAGGGCCCTTTTCTAGACTTACCTTGTTGCACTCTAGTGATACTGCTGAGCATCTCCTTGACACTGTCTCTGCTCTTGGCGTCCAGGGCACTCCACTTTCTGGGTTTTCCTCCTACTCCTGTGACTATTCTCATTGTTCACAAGCACTTCTTTCTTTGCTGATCCCCTGAACGTTGATCTTCCTCAAAATCCTAAGCCTGGTCTCTTCTCTTTCCTCCGTGTGCTTTCCGGGTTATCTCATCCACTCCCACATGCCCCCTGCAACTCACAAGGTTCTCTCCTGAGCAAGAGACCCACATATATGTATAATCACCTCTCGGATGTTCCACAGACACTTCAATCTGAACATGTTCAAAGCTGAATTCATCACTCCTTGGCCTTGAACCTGCTCCGCAACCAGCTGATTATCACCTTACACCTTCCTTCTCCCCACTCACCTATATCTAGTCAATCACCAGGAATCTAGAACCTCCAGAATATATTCATTGCTCTCCTTGCATACTATCATAATGATCTCACAGCTATATCACTTCAAGTGCCTCCAGACTTCCCTTCCAACAATCCACTATTCACACTGCAGCCAGAGTGACCAGCCCAGAGCCCAAAGCTAATGACGCTCCCTCCTCCAGAAAACCTTCTCTGACCACCATGCACTCCCATGCATGGGTTAGGTCTATGTCCTGGGCTAACTATCACAGACCTGAACACACATACCCAGCTGCCAACTTATTTATGAATATTGCCCTCATGATGATAAGTTCCTTGAGAAGAGATGCATATTATTCACTGTCGGGTGCCCAGTGCCTAGCACAGCATACGACACATAGTAGACACCTAGGAAATATTTGATGTAAACCATTTTTGTTCCTCTAAATCCAGGGATTGTTAACCTAGAGTCCATGTACCCCTTAACAGAATTCAGGAGGGTTTATGTATTTAGATGGTCTAAAAATTACTAAAAATCTTTATTTTTCACTAACTTGTAACAGACTTTAGTATTTCCTATCATTCAGAATGTAGGCAACAAACTATAGTAGTATATGTGACCTAGAGATCAATAAAATCACAGATATTTTCATATCATATTACAGTTGTTACAGATCTTTCAAACATCATGGATACTCATCACTACTTTGAAATCATGATAATTACTAAAACTGCTAGACCTTTCAATTGTGTGAGTTAATAAAGAAGCACATGTAATACATCACAACATATTAAAAATATTTCTACAACTGTATTTCAGAATAGTTAATTTTCTTTGTAATCCTATTTATGTATTTTATTTTATGCACTAGGAAACATTATTCCATGATAGTGGCAGTATAATTTGATATATCCACTTTGGAAAAGTGTATGGCAGTGCCAAGAAAAACTGATCATATATGCACCCCATGCCCCAGAAATACCACTCCTAGGTGGAATTGCATATAAATGTTCACTTGTACTAGAATGTTAATAGTAGCTGAAAGAAACTAGGAGCCACCCAAATGCCCATCTACGGTAGAATGGATAAATTATGATATTTCCACACAATGGAAAACATGGAACTGAGAATAAACATGCAGAAGCACAGATAAATCTCATAACATAATGTCAATCGAAAGTAGCCAAACACAAAAAAAATGCATACTGTACCATTCCTTTTAAAAGTACAACATCAGGCAAAACTAATCTACACTTAAAAGTCAGGATAGAGGTCACCTTCACAGTGGGGACTGTGACTGAAAGGGGGCACTCAGGGGTCTCTGTCATGCTTGGTAAGGTTCTATTTCTTGATGTGGGTGAGGGTTACAGGTGCATTTGGGTTGTGAGAATTGATCCAGCTGTACACTATGATATGTGCACTTTTCTGTATCTAGATTGTACTTTGGTAAAAGGATAAAGCAGAACAAACAAACCTATTATTCTGAGATGGGATCCACAAGCTTCACAGTTTGTCAAAGGCAATCCTGCCACACACACCCCAAAAGAAATCCTATTCTAAGCAGAAATTCCAAGGGGGTTATCTCAAAACAAACAAAAGTCAACATATACTAGTCATTTATTCATTCAATAAATACTTACTAAGTGTCTTCTGTTGATACATACCAGGAATCATTTGGGGCACTGTAGGCAGGGCAATGAACAAAAAACTCTGCCCAAGTAGAGCTTATATTCTAGTGAAGAGATTTAACAAGGCTCAAAATAAAAAAGAGCTAAGGGGAAACATAAAACAGGGATGGGTAATAAGGAGTGTGTTGGGGAGGGGCCTGAATTTTAAAAAGGGTAGTCAGGAAAGGCCTCACTGAGAAGATGACACTGAGCAGGGACCTAATGGAGGGGAGTCATGTGACGTCTGGAAGAAGGAGGAGCCAAAAGGTGGGAAGGGCCAGTGCAAAGGCCCTGGGGCAGAAGAGTGCTTAGGTATTCAAGCAGCAGCTCGGAGGCCAGTGTGGCTGGAGTGGAGCAAGGGATGGGGAGAAAATAGATTAGACCATAGCGGTAACAGGAGGCCAAATCTCCAAAGAGTCTTAGAGGCCATTATAAGGACTTCTGTGTTTACTCTGAGAGCTCTGAGCAGGAATTAACATGACTTGACTTACATTGCAGCAAGATCAACTGGCTGCTGTGTTGAGAATAAAAAGGCAGGGCAAGGATGGAAGCACGGAGGAAGCAGTCGGTAAGAGGTCTTGGAGAAAGAGCATGAAACAAGAAGAGGAGAGAACAGATGCCACGAGAAACACAAACACAGACACACATACAAACACACACAGACACCTTATTACTGTTGTTGCTGTTGCTACTGAACCTTGCGAGAGCAATCTGCAGCTTCATTAACTCTTCACTCCTAAATATCTTAGCACATATCTCCTAAGACGAGTACTTTCTCTTAAATAACTGCACTGCTACAATCAAATTCAGAATTTTAATGTGGACACAATGCTATTACCTGACATATAGTCCCATGTTCAAATTTCACTCATTGTCCCAATACTGTCATTTATAGCAATTCCTACCCACCCAAATCCAGGATCACATATTGCATTTACTTGTGTGTTTTTAGTCTCCTTTAATCTGGAACAGTGTCTTTTGTGAGAATGACATTTTTTTTGCAAAGTACAGGCCAATTGTGGTGTAAACTGTCCCTCAATTTGTATTCATCTGTTTCCTCATGATTAGCTTCAGGTCATGCATTTTTGGCAGGAAAATATGATAAGCGATGTTGAGGAGCCCCTTTTGTAAAAGGTGGGCCTAGGGGGAGGAGACAGAGGTCAGTCAGGGAGGCAGGAGGCTACAGAGGCTACAATCTCAAGGAGAGAAAAGGGAGGATATTGAGTAGAAGGTGATCAACTCTACCCAGTGCTGTTAAGAGGTTACGCAGGGGGCGGCCCCATTTAGCACCGGAGGTCACGGGAGTTGCTCCAGAGAATGACTCCAGTGGCTGGTGGAAGTAGAAACCAGTTCATTATGTTGAAGAGTGATCAAAAGATTAAAAAAAGGAGGCAGTAAATGGCAACAACTCAGAATCTCAGCACTTTGATTTAGAAAGGATTTCAGAAGGATCTTCGAGATCTTGTAGTGAGTAAGCCTGCTCATTTGTAGAGGAGGAAACTGAGGCCTGTGTTAAGTCCCAGGCCCAAAGTCACACATCTGGTTACAGACAGAGCCACAGCAGTGTTAAATTCCATGGGACTCAATCCCCTCGTACAATGCCGTGCTCCCTTTCTAAGAAGCCTGGCATTAAAGGAAAAGAGTGTGGAGAAGAATCACAAAGAAGAGGTTAATATAAGTGAAGTAGAAATCCTATGCCTTCAGTGATCTTCCTAAAATGTAAAATGGTCTTGTTTAAATCCTCTCCCTGGTCCCTGTAAGTTGTGGGGTGAACTGTAAATCCAGCCCACTTCTCCAGCTTCATCTCCCACAATATATTCCTCACTCTAGCAACACTCAACTACTCTCCTTTCAGGAGACCCTTTGCACAAACTGTTCCCTCCCTGGTGTTCCCTCCTTCCCCTATTCCCTTTCCACTTGCCTGCCAAATTGCTCTTCATCCTTCAAAAACCACTTTATCCATGAGGCCTGCCTTTGAACACCTACTTCTGTACCTTTGGGTGAAACTCTTCTGGGCCAGAAAGGACTTAAATTTATTTAGAGTTGACAGGTGTTACCTTATAATCTCTGCAGACATCCCCCCTACAAATGTTCCATCATACTGTCAAAAGGTACTTAAAAGACCCTGGTGTTTCCTAAATCTAAAGGGATACAAATTAAGATTTTCCTTATAATACAGTCAAAAAATCTTAAGTCATTCAAAAGGAATGTTTCATTGTGTGATCCATGGATATATTTCAATGGATCCATGGATATATGTCTTCAATGGTTATTTTTCCATCTAGACCAGGAGAGCCATAGAAGGAGGAAGCCACACAGAATTTGGTATCTGACTTAAGAGCAATGAAGTAATTGGTAACTGCTGCCATTCAAGTATTTTTTTGAAAAGATGATTCTGAATCCTGCCTCTAAGTGCCAACTGAGGATATATTTTCAGGATTTTCTCCTTACAAAGTATGTACAGAATGAGTTCTATAGAAGTCTCATCCCCATTTCATACCTTGCTCCTTGCAAATAATTTGAGATATGAAGAACTAAAAACAAATAACAATACATTGAGCACTTACTATGTCCACGACAGGTGTTAGGCAGGGGGACACATGGATCACAGATCAGGTGGAGAGATAGGTAAGTCAATAAATGTAAAACAATGAATGCAATGACTCTAGCAGGGAGGTCCTTGCATGGTGGCCTGGACGCACAGAGAAAGAAGCGCCTAAATAGTCTTGAGCTGTCAAGGTAACGCTTCAGGGGAGATGACACTGCACTGAGATTGAAGGAAGAAAAAGACTGTAGGGCTTCCCTGGTGGCACAGTGGTTGAGAGTCCGCCTGCCGATGCAGGGGACGTGAGTTCGTGCCCCGGTCCAGGAAGATCCCACATGCCGCGGAGCGGCTGGGCCCGTGAGCCATGGCCACTGAGCCTGAGCATCCGGAGCCTGTGCTCCGCAGCGGGAGAGGCCGCAACAGTGAGAGGCCTGCGTATCGCAAAAAAAAAAAAAAAAGAAAAAAAAAGAAAAAGACTGTATAAGTGGACAAGTGAGGGGTCATTTCAGGCAGTCAAAATGGCATGTGCAAGGTGTAGAAAACAAACTTATGGTCATCAGGGGGAGAAAGGGGGAGGAGTGATAAATTGGAAGATTGAGATTGGCACATATACACTACTATATATAAAGTAGATAGCTAATAAGGATCTACTGTATAACACAGGGAACTCTACTCAATACTCTGTAATGGCCTATATGGAAAAGGGTCTAAAAAAGAGTGGATATATGGATATGTCTGATTCACTTTGCTGTACTGCAGAAACTAATACAACATTGTAAATCAACTATACTCCAATAGAAATTATTTTTTAAATTGGCATGTGCAAGGATGAGGATACAAAAAATAGGATGCTGGGTCCAGGGAACTGCAAGGAGTTTGATGTGGCTGGAGGATGTTAGGACAGGGAGGGACATCAAGCTGGAGGAAGAGAGAGGGACCAGATCATAATAGCCCTAGGAGACCACGCTGAAGGAGCATGGATAAGCTTGAACCTTATCCTGCTGGTAATGGGGAACCGTAGGCAGATTTTAAGTCTGGCTTGAGGAAGATTCTTCTTCAATGTCTGTTAGATGGCCAAGCTCACTAAATCATCCAGGGTTCACTCATGCAACCTTTTCACTCATTGCCAAGGCTGGTGTTCAGCAGGTATGCACCAGTATCTGTGTCAGCTAAAGTATGGAAATAGTTCTTCACCAGCTGGTAAACAGCTGCTGCCCCAAGTTTCACCTCCCTCATCTGAGCAGCCTGCACCAGCTCCAGGAAGCCTCCTGTGCGTGCCATCAGGGCATTTCTCTGGTGCCTGCTACCATCAGCCCCTATCCCCATATACTCCACTCCGCCACCACCCCTACCACCAGACCCCAGCAGGAGAGGGAACACTCTTAGTAGGAGCACTGGCACCCCAGTAGGCAAACACTTGATGTCCACCTAGCCCTCCAAGGCTGTGGTTACCAGCCATTGGCCAGCATTTCCCAGGGACTCCCTCGCATGGCCTCTTATGAGAACTGAAAATACCATGATGAATTGTATCACCAGTATTTTGTGGGGGGTTTTTGTGTTGTTTTTTTTTAATAAATTTATTTATTTATTTTATTTTTGGCTGCATTGGGTCTTGGTTGCTGTGTGCGGGCTTTCTCTAGTTGCGGCGAGCGGTGGCTACTCTTGTTGTGGTGCGTGGGCTTCTCATTGCAGTGGCTTATCTTGTTGCAGAGAATGGGATCTAGGTGCATGGGCTTCAGTAGTTGTGGCACACGGGCTCAGTAGTTCTAGCTTGCAGGCTCTAGAGCGCAGGCTCAGTAGTTGTGATGCACGGACTTAGCTGCTCCGCAGCATGTGGGATCTTCCCGGACCAGGGATCGAACCCATGTTCCCTGCATTGGCAGACGGATTATTAACCACTGCACCACCAGGGAAGTCCCCAGTATTTTGTTTTTAAAACCTCTTAATATCTCTTTCCTGGCCTCTTCTTGCCCTCAACTCTGTATTTCTCATCATTGTCCTGCTCTGTTCTGTCCATCAAAAAACCATTTGCCACCTTCTCTTCTAATCCACCTCCTATAGTAGAGTTGCCATTCATTCTTCCTCAGTCCTTATCTCCCTTATTAGACAATCTTCCTTAAAGGGGCAGACCTTTGAAACCTAGTCCCACTCTCCAGGCTACAGATGATAGAACTGGTGGACATCCTGACCCTGCTGACCCTGCTAGGCCAATTAGATTCTATTTCCTGGAAATCTGGAATTAAGACTCACAAGACCTAATCAACTGGGTTTTTTTTGTGGGGTTTTTTGGAGTGTAATGGCTTTACAATGTCATGTTAGTTTCTGCTGTACAACGAAGTGAATCACTGTATGTATACATATATCCCCTCCCTCTTGGACCTCCCTCCCATCCCCCCCATCCCGCCCATCTAGGTCATCACAGAGCACCGAGCTGAGCTCCCTGTGCTATATCGCAGAGTCCCACTAACTATCTACTTTACACATGGTAGTGTACTTATGTCAAACCTAATCTCCCAATTCATCCCACCCTCCCCTTCCCCCACTGTGTCCAATCAATTGGTTTTGTAGGATCAAGCTGGGTAGTCATGTACAGTGAGGGGGTCCAGATGGCTTTTTTTTTTTTTTTGGTGGCTATGTGCAAAATGGATCATTAAGTTAAGAAGCCAGACTGCAGTAGAAGGAAATCAAAGCATATTTTATCCAGAGAGAAGCAGAGATGTGAATTCCTGTGATGACGGCAACACTTGCAAGAGAAAGAAATAGGAAAAGAGTAGCCGCTTGATAATTGTGCAGTGTCTGAGAGGCCAGCCATGCTCTCTGTAATTGAGTTCCCGAAACTTCTCTTGTCATCTTATGATCCCCTCCTTGTGTTTCTTTGAGAAAATTTCAGTTTCTTGCAACTAATAGTCTCTTACTTAGAAGGCATCCTGTCATTGGTAGAACTTGTTTTATTCTTACCCATGAAATCAATTCATAATGAACACAGAAAAAAAAATTAATGACATTATTAAACAGGAGTTAAACTAAACAAAAATCCTCATGTCTTAAAATAATTCTCAATAACCTTAGAATAATTCTCTGACCAGCCTATTGATGTACTACCAGTCCAAAGCAAGCTTCTTTCCTCTCAGGGAGGTAGAGCTGGCCTGCCACTCCCCTCCTTCATGCGGATAGGAAAAGGAATGGTGGAGAATTAGTGGGCAATCCTAGAATCCTTCAACTTCTAGGTTGAGGCCATCCAGGTGTCTGCCTCCCATTGAGGGAAGAAAGGAGGAAACTGATAAAGAGGTCAAGGGGTACCCTCTCTGACCACTCTCTTTGCTTTCCAGACCACCTCCACCCCCTCAGCTGTCTCAGTATGTCTGTCTCCAGCAGCAAGACTGAAGACTACAAGTTCATTTTCAAAAACCAAGAATCTCTGGAAGTAAACAAAGCCAATGTATAGACTGTTGCTGGTTCTTAAACCAACAGCTGCTAAACACTGCACCAGCTCCTCAAAGTATAAACGGTTATATTTTTTAAATATATAAAAATCTAAAAAAAAATGGTTATGAAGAACCTAGGGGCAGGACAGGAATAAAGACGCAGACCTACTATAGAATGGACTTTGGGGAGGGGAAAGGGTAAGCTGGGACAAAGTGAGAGAGTGGCATGGACATATACCAAATGTAAAATAGATAGCTAGTAGGAAGCAGCCACATAGCACAAGGAGATCAGCTCAGTGCTTTGTGACAACCTAGAGTGGTGGGGTAGGGAGGCTGGGAGAGAGGGAGATGCAAGAGGGAAGAGATATGGGGATATATGTATAGCTGATTCACTTGGTTATAAAGCAGAAACTAACACACCACTGTAAAACAATTATACTCCAATAAAGATGTTTAAAAAAATCTATATATCTTTCATAGGATATAATGGCATCTTTACAAACATAGAATGGTAACCAAAGCCTCAAATTTCTATTACTTCTAGGTTAATCTTTTTTTTTTTTTTTTGCAGTACGCAGGCCTCTCACTGTTCTGGCCTCTCCCATTGCGGAGCACAGGCTCCGGACGCACAGGCTCAGTGGCCATGGCTCACAGGCCTAGCCACTCTGCGGCATGTGGGATCTTCCCAGACCAGGGCACGAACTTGCATCCCCTGCATCGGCAGGCGGACTCTCAACCACTGCGCCACCAGGGAAGCCCTAGGTTAATCTTTTTAATGATTGTTTCTAGGTCCCCAAACGTTCAGTATCTTCTGTGTGCAAGGAATGGGCTGCCTGGTAGGGCAATTCAAAGGCTATAGACATCCAAGACAACTTAATGGGAAAAGAAAAGTCTTTTCAACAAACGGTTTTGTGACCACTGGATATCCACATGCAAAAAAATGAAGTTGGACCCCCTATCTCACACTCAAAATGTATTATCTACCTAAATGTCAAAGCTAAAACTATAAAACTTTCAGAAGAAAACACGGAAATAAATCTTCATGACCTTGGATTAGGTGATGGTTTCTTAGATATAACACCAAAAGTGTAAGTGACAAAAGAAAAAGATAAATAAATTTGACATCATCAAAATTTTTAACTTTTGTGCTTCAAAAGACACCATCAAGAAAGTGAAAAGATAACTTACTGAATGGGAGAAAATACTTGCAAATAATATATCAGATGAGGGCCTTAAATTCAGAATATATAAAGAACTCTTACAACAATAAGAAGACAAGCCAATTAAAAATGGGCAAAGGATATGAATAGACCTTTTCTCCAAAGAATATACAAATGGCCGAAAAATTATGAAAAGGTGATCAGTATTATTAGTTGTTAGGGAATGAAAATTAAAACCACAATGAGATACCACTTCTCACGCACAGGATGGCTATAATCAAAAAGACAATAACAAGTGTAGGTAAGGATGTAGTGGAATTGGAACTCTCATACATTGCTGATGAAATTGTTTGGAAAACAATTTGGCAGTACTTCAAAAAGTTACACATAGAGTTACCATAAGACACAGCAATTCCACTCCTAGGTATATACTCAAGAGATTAGAAACCATATGTCTACACAAAGGCTGTGGCATACTCATCCGCTGCTCACAGGGGCACCCTAGCCATCTCCTTAACTTGTTCCAACCAGTTCCTGCTTGGTTCTTTCTGGAGAAGAAAGAACACTGGGCTAGGGGGAGCTTCAAGATGGCAGAGGAGTAAGACATGGAGATCACCTTCCTCCCCACAAATACATCAAACATACATCTACATGTGGAACAACTCCTACAGAACACCTACTGAACGCTGGCAGAAGACCTCAGACTTCCCAAAAGGCAAGGAAGTCCCCACGCACCTGGGTAGGGCAAAAGAAAAAAAGAAAAACAGAGACAAAAGCATAGGGACAGGACCTGCACCTCGGGGAGGGAGCTGTGAAGGAGGAAAGGTTTCCACACACTAGGAAGCCCCTTCACTGGCGGAGATGGGGGTGGCTAGAGGGAAGCTTCGAGTCATGGAGGAGAGCGCAGCAACAGGGGTGCAGAGGGCAAAGCAGAGAGATTCCCGCACAGAGGATCGGTGCTGACCAGCACTCACCAGCCCGAGAGGCTTGTCTGCTCACCCGCCAGGGCGGGCGGGGGCTAGGAGCTGAGGCTCCGGCTTCGGAGGTCAGATCCCAGGGAGAAGACTAGGGCTGGCTGCGTGAACACAGCCTGAAGGGGGCTAGTGAGCCACAGCTAGCTGGGAGGGAGTCCGGGAAAAAGTCTGGACCTGCCTAGGAGGCAAGACACCATTGTTTGGGGTGCGCGAGGAAAGGGGATTCAGAGCACCATCTGAAGGAGCTCCAGAGACAGGCGTGAGCTGTGGCTATCAGTGCAGACCCCAGAGACGGGCATGAAACACTAAGACTGCTGCTGCAGCCACCAAGAAACCTGTGTGCAAGCACAGGTCACTATCCACACCTCCCCTCCCGGGAGCCTGTGCAGCCTGCCACTGCCAGGGTCCCGGGATCCAGGGACAACTTCCCCGGGAGATCACAGTGTGCCTCAGGCTGTTGCAATGTCATGCTGGCCTCTGCCACTGCAGGCTCACCCGGCACTCCATATCCCTCCCTCCCCCTGGCCTGAGTGAGCCAGAGCCCCCATAATCAGCTGCTCCTTTAACCCTGTCCTGTCTGGGCGGGAACAGATGCCCTCAGGTGACCTACACGCAGAGGCGGGGCCAAATCCAAAGCTGAACCCCAGGAGCTGTGCGAACAAAGAAGAGAAAGGGAAATCTCTCCCAGCAGCCTCAGAAGCAGAGGATTAAATCTCCACAATCAACTTGATGTACCCTGCATCTGTGGAATACATGAATAGAAAACGAATCATCCCAAAATTGAGGCAGTGGACTTTGGGAGCAACCGTAGACATGGAGTTTCCTTCCTGCATCTAATTTGTTTCTGGTTTTATGTTTATCTTAGTTTAGAATTTAGAGCTTATTATCATTGGTAGATTTGTTTACTGATTTGGTTGCTCTCTTCCTTTTTTTATATATATATATTTTTTTCATTTTATCTTTTTTGAGTGTGTATGTGTATGCTTCTTTGTGTGACTTTGTCTGTAGGGTTTTCCTTTTACCATTTGTCCTAGGATCCTGTCTGTCCGTTTTTTTGTTGTCGTTGTTTTTGTATAGTTTTTAGCACTTCTTATCATTGGTGGATTTGTTTTCTGATTTGGTTGCTCTCTTCTTTTCTTTCTTTATTACTTTTTAAATTTTTTAATTTTTAATAATTTTTTTTATTTTAATAACTTTATTTTTCTTTCTCTCTCTCTCTCTCTCTCTCTCTTTCTTTCTTTTCTCCTTTTCTTCTGTACAGTGTGGCTGACAGGGTCTTGGTGCTCCAGCCGGGTGTCAGGACTGAGCCTCTGAGGTAGGAGAGCTGAGTTCAGGACACTGGTCCACCAGAGACCTCCTGGCCCAACATATCAAACAGCGAAAGTTCTCCCAGAGATCTCCATCTCAACGCTAAGACCCAGCTCCACTCAAGGACCAGCAAGCTACAGTGCTGGACACCCTATGCCAAACAACTAACAAGACAGGAACACAACCCCACCCATGAGCAGAGAGGCTGCCTAAAATCATAATAAGGTCACAGACACCCCAAAACACACCACCAGACTCGGTCCTGCCCACCAGAAAGACAAGATCCAGCCTCATCAACCAGGGCACAGGCACCAGTCCCCTCTACCAGGAAGCCTACACAACCCACTGAATCAACCTTACCCACTGGGGGCAGACACCAAAAACAATGGGAACTATGAACTTGGAGCCTGTGAAAAGGAGACCCCAAACACAGTAAATTAACCAAAATGAGAAGACAGAGAAATACACAGCAGATGAAGGAACAAGGTAAAAACCCGCCAGACCAAACAAATGAAGAGGAAATAGGCAATCTACCTGAAAAAGAATTCAGAGCAATAACAGTAAACATGATCCAAAATCTTGTAAACAGAATGGAGAAAATACAAGAAACATTTAACAAGGACCTAGAAGAACTAAAGAGCAAACAAACAATGATGAACAACATAATAAATGAAATTTAAAATTCTCTAGAAGTAATCAATAGCAGAATAACTAAGGCAGAAGAACGGATAAGTGACCTGGAAGATAAAATAGTGGAAATAACTACCTCAGAGCAGAATAAAGAAAAAAGAATGAAAAGAATTGGGACAGTCTCAGAGACCTTTGGGAGAACATTAACTGCACCAACATTTGAATTATAGGGGTCCCAGAAGTAGAAGAGAAAAAAAAAGGGTCTGAGAAAATATTTGAAGAGATTATAGTTGAAAACTTCCCTAATATAGGAAAGGAAATAGTCAATCAAGTCCAGGAAGCACAGACAGTCCCATACAGGATAAATCCAAGGAGAAACATGCCAAGACACATATTAATCAAACTATCAAAAATTAAATACAAACAAAAAATATTAAAAGCAGCAAGGGAAAAGCAACAGATAACATACAAGGGAATCCCCATAAGGTTAACAGCTGATCTTTCAGCAGAAACTCTGCAAGCCATAAGGGGGTGGCAGGACATATTTAAAGTGATGAAAGGGAAAAACCTACAAACAAGATTACTCTACGCAGGGCTTCCCCAGTGGCACAGTGGTTGAGAATCCGCCTGCCAATGCAGGGGACATGGGTTCGATCCCTGGTCTGGGAAGATCCCACATGCCACGGAGCAACTAAGCTTGTGTGCCACAACTACTGAACCTGTGCTCTAGAGCCTGTGAGCCACAACTACTGAGCCAGCGTGCCGCAACTACTGAAGCCCGCACGCCTAGAGCCCATGCTCCACAATGAGAGAAGCCACTGCAATGAGAAGCCCATGCACCGCAACGAAGAGTAGCCCCCGCTTGCTGCAACTAGAGAAAGCCCGCATGCAGCAACGAAGACCCAACACAGTCAAAAATAAAAATAAATAAATAAATAAATAAAATAAAAAGATTATTCTACGCAGCAAGGATATCATTCAGATTCGATGGAGAAATTAAAAACCTTTAGAGACAAGCAAAAGCTAAGAGAATTCAGCACCAAGAAACCAGCTTTACAACAAATGGTAAAGGAATTTCTCTAGGCAGGAAAAACAAGAGAAGGATAAGACCTACAATAACAAACCCAAAACAATTAAGTAAATGGTAAAAGGAACATATACATCGATAACTACCTTAAATGTAAATGGACTAAATGCTCCAACCAAAAGACACAGACTGGCTGAATGGATACAAAGACAGGACCCATATATATGCTGTCTACAAGAGACCCACTTCAGACCTAGGGACACATTCACACTGAAACTGAGGAGATGGAAAAAGATATTCCATGCAAATGGAAATCAAAAGAAAGCTGGAGTAGCAGTTCTCATATCAGACAAAATAGACTTTAAAATAAAGACTATTACAAGAGACAAAGAAGAACACTACATAATGATCAAGGGATCAATGCAAGAAGAATATATAACAATTGTAAATATTTATGCACCCAACATAGGAGCACCTCAATACATAAGGCTAATGCTAACAGCCATAAAAAAAGGAAATTGACAGTAGCACAATCATAGTAGGGGACTTTAACACCACATTTTCATCAATGGACATATCATCCAACATGAAAATAAATACGGAAACACAAGCTTTAAATGACACATTAAACAAAATGGATTTAATTGAAATTTATAGGACATTCCATCCAAAAAGAACAGAATACACTTTCTTCTCAAGTGCTCATGGAACATGCTCCAGGATAGATCATATCTTGGGTCACAAATCAAGCCTTGGTAAATTTAAGAAAATTGAAATCATATCAAGTATCTTTTCCGACCACAATGCTATGAGACTAGATATCAATTACAGGAAAAAATCTGTAAAAAATACAAGCACATGGAGGCTAAACAAGGCACTACTAAATAACCAAGAGATCACTGAAGAGATCAAAGAGGAAATCAAAAAATACCTAGAAAAAATGACAATGAGAACACAACAACCCAAAACCTATGGGATGCAGCAAAAGCAGTTCTAACAGGGAAGTTTATAGTAATACAATCCTACCTCAAGAAACAAGAAACATGTCAAATAAACAACCTAACCTTACACCTAAAGCAATTAGAGAAAGAAGAACAAAAAAGCCCCAAAGTTAGCAGAAAGAAAGAAATCATAAAGATCAGATCAGAAATAAGTGAAAAAGAAATGAAGGAAACAATAGCAAAGATCAATAAAACTAAAAGCTGGCGCTTTGAGAAGATAAACAAAATTGATAAACCATTAGCCAGACTCATCAAGAATAAAAGGGAGAAGACTCAAATCAGTAGAATTAGAAATGAAAAAATAGTAACAACTGACACTGCAGAAATACAAAGGAACATGTGAGATTATTACAAGCAACTACATGGCAATGAAATGGACAACCTGGAAGAAATGGACAAATTCTTAGAAAAGCACAACTTCCGAGACTGAACCAGGAAGAAATAGAAAATATGAACAAACCAATCACAAGCACTGAAATTGAAACTGTGATTAAAAATCTTCCAACAAACAAAAGCCCAGGATCAGATGGCTTCACAGGCAAATTCTATCATTTAGAGAAGAGCTAACACCTATCCTTCTCAAACTCTTCTAAAAGATAGCAGAGGGAGGAATACTCCTAAACTCATTCTATGAGGCCACCATCACCCTGATACCAAAGCCAGACAAAGATGTCACCAAAAAAGAAAATTACAGGCCAATATCACTGATGAACATAGATGCAAAAATCCTCAACAAAATACTAGCAAACAGAATCCAACAGCACATTACAAGGACCATACACCATGATCAAGTGGGGTTTACCCCAGGAATGCAAGGATTCTTCAATATACACAAATCTATCAATGTGATAAACCATATTATCAGATTGAAGGATAAAAACCATATGATAATCTCAATAGATGCAGAAAAAGCTTTCAACAATATTCAACATCCATTTATGATAAAAACTCTCCAGAAAGTAGGCATAGAAGGAACTTACCTCAACATAATAAGGTAAACCATACATGGTTTGCCATATGTGACAAACCCACAGCCAACATCGTTCTCAATGGTGAAAAATTAAACAATTCCCACTAAGATAAGGAACAAGATAAGGTTGCCCACTCTCACCACTATTATTCAACATAGTTTTGGAAGTTTTAGCCACAGCAATCAGAGAAGAAAAAGAAATAAAAGGAATCCAGATAGGAAAGGAAGAAGTAAAAATGTCACTGTTTGCAGATGACATGATACTATACATAGAGAATCCTAAAGATGCTACCAGAAAACTACTAGAGCCAATCAATGAATTTGGTAAAGTAGCAGCATACAAAATTAATGCACAGATTCTCTTGCATTCCTATACACTAATGATGAAAAATCTGAAAGAGAAATTAAGAAAACATCCCCATTTATCATTGCAACAAAAAGAATAAAATACCTAGGAAAACACCTACCTGACAAAAGACACGTATGAAGAACACTATAAGACACTGATGAAAGAAATTAAAGATGATACAAACAGATGGACAGATGTACCATGTTCTTGGATTGGAAGAATCAACATTGTGAAAATGACTATACTACCCAAAGCAATCTACAGATTCAATGCAATCCCTAACAAATTACCAGTGGCATTTTTCACAGAACTCGAACAAAAAATTTCACAGTTTGTATGGAAACACAAAAGACCCCAAATAGTCAAAAGAATCTTGAGAAAGAAAAACGAAGCTGGAGGAATCAGGCTCCCTGACTTAAGACTATACTGCAAAGATACAGTAATCAGGACAGTATGGTACTGGCACAAAAACAGAAATATAGATCAATGGAACAGGATCGAAAGCCCAGAGATAAACCCATGCACATATGGTCACCTTATCTTTGATAAAGGATGCAAGAATATACAATGGAGAAAAGACAGCCTCTTCAATAAGTGGTGCTGGGAAAACTGGACAGCTACATGTGAAAGAATGAAACACCATACACAAAAATAAACTGAAAATGGATTAAAGACCTAAATGTAAGGCCAGACAGTATAAAACTCTTAGAGGAAAACATAGTCAGAACACTCTTTGACATAAATCACAGCAAGATCCTTTTTGAACCACCTCACAGAGGAAGGGAAATAAAAACAAAAATAACTAATGGGACCTAATGAAACTTAAAAGCTTTTGCACAGCAAAGGAAACCATAAAGAAGATGAAAAGACAACCCTCACAATTGGAGAAAATATCTGCAAATGAAGCAACTGACAAAGGATTAATCTCCAAAATATATAAGCAGCTCATGCAGCTCAATATCAAAAAAACGAACAACCCAATCCAAAAATGGGCAGAAGACCTAAATCGACATTTCTCCAAAGAAAATATACAGATTGCCAACAAACACATGAAAGGATGCTCAACATCATTAATCGTTAGAGAAATGTAAATCAAAACTACAATGAGGTATCACCTCACACCAGTCAGAATGGCCATCATCAAAAAATGTACAAACAATAAATGCTGGAGAGGGTGTGGAGAAAAGAGAACCCTCTTGCACTGTTGGTGGGAATGTAAATTGATACAGCCACTATGGAGAACAGTATGCAGGTTCCTTAAAAAACTAAAAATAGAACTACCATACAACCTAGCAATCCCACTACTGGGCATGTACCCTGAGAAAACCATAATTCAAAAAGAGTCATGTACCACAATGTTCATTGAAGCTCTATTTACAATAGCCAGGACATGGAAGCAACTTAAGTGTCCACTGATAGATGAATGGATCATGAGGATGTGGCACATGTATACAATGGAATATTACTCAGCCATAAAAAGAAACGAAATTAAGTTATTCGTAATGAGGTGGCTGGACCTAGAGTCTGTTATACAGAGTGAAGTAAGTCAGAAAGAGAAAAACAAATACCGTATGCTAACACATATATATGGAATCTAAAAAAAAAAGGTTCTGAAGAACCTAGGGCCAGGACAGGAATAAAGACACAGACATAGAGAATGGACTTGAGGACACGAGGAGGGGGAAAGGTAAGCTGGGACGAAGTGAGAGAATGGCATGGACATATATATACTACCAAATGTAAAATAGATAGCTAGTGGGAAGCAGCCACATAGCACAGGGAGATCAGCTCTGTGCTTTGTGTGCACCTAGAGAGGTGGGATAGGGAGTGCAGGAGGGAGACACAAGAGGAGGGGATATGGGGATATATGCATATGTATAGCTGATTCACTTTTTTATACAGCAGAAATTAGCACTCCATTGTAAAGCAATTATACTCCAATAAAGATGTTAAAAAAAAAAGAACACTGGGCTAGGTGCCAACTTAATAAAAAAATTGATTCTGTTAATTTAAGAATTTAATAAATATGAGTCATATATACATATATTATTAAAAGTCTATTTCACAAGATGGCAACATCTTTGGGGTTGAAAAAAAAACAACACTGGTCTACTGAGATCTGAAACATACAAATGAGGATCTGAACATCTTGCTGCATAGCAGACCAGAAGCATTAGCATCAACTGGGAGCTGGTTAGAAATGCAGGATGTCAGCCCTCACCACCAGACTTGCTGAATCAGAATCTGGATTTTATTAGTGAGTGCTTGGGTGACTCCTATGCACAATGATATTTGAGAAGAACTGTTTGCTGTCAAACATTTTAATTACATTTAAGTCCAATCCACATATGACAAATCAAGTTAAACCTACAAGAGGAGGCTGACTGATGAAGATGTGTAGGTCTGCTGGCTAAAGGATAGCTTTCCATGCCGCTCCAGCTTACTGGGGAAAGAGTCAGTTCCAGAAGCAGAGTCAGCAAGGTAACCTTCCCAACAGCTTGCTTTTTCTTTTTTGTTGGCAAATACATCATCTACATTGCAAAGTTATTGAGATCCACATCCTTGTGGGTAGGAGAGGCCCTAGAACAGCCCTGCTTAAAGATGCTGCCATGGGGCTTCCCTGGTGGCGCAGTGGTTGAGAGTCTGCCTGCCGATGCAGGGGACACGGGTTCGTGCCCCGGTCCGGGAAGATCCCACATGCCACGGAGCGGCTGGGCCCGTGAGCCATGGCCGCTGAGCCTGCACGTCTGGAGCCTGTGCTCCGCAACGGGAGAGGCCACAACAGTGAGAGGCCCACGTACAGCAAAAAAAAAAAAAAAAAAAAAAAAGATGCTGCCATGCAACAGTTTTTCACTTACCACAGTATAATCTACATTCTGATTGACTGTTGGTGGTAGAGCCAATATAATTCTTTATAAGAGAGCATACTCCAGTGTAATGTTTTTCAAGCAGTGATCCATTATATAGTAACCATATTTTAAAAATAACATCATGGTCATATATTCTGAACTAAAAAGAGAATCATGACATGACAATAGCAAGTATACCCATAACAATAACTGAATGGAATATTTGTTACTGTCCTGGGATATCTAGGACATATGGTACCAAAACCCATGAGGCATTAATGACCTGGATGAGAAGTACTATGACCTTGGTCTTTCTCTGGATATCTATACCAGAATTCTGGGCACACCAAGTTCTTTCTCACCCTGGTGCCGTTGCACATAACCGCTCTTTCTCCATCACATCTTCGCTTACCTACCCCTTCTCATCCTTCAGATCTCAGCTTAAATGCCATCTCCCTAGACAGCTGCTCTGGAAACCTTATCTAAGGTAGCTCCCATACCCCCACTCAACCCAGTTCCCCTCCAAGGCCATTCCCTCGTTAGTACTTATCACAATCTATTGATATATTCACCTTGCTTTCTTGTTCATTCATTGTTGGCTTCCTCCACCAGAATGGGGGCAAGAACTTGGTCATGTTCAAAGCTGCACCCCTGCATCTGGTACATTCTAGATGTGAAATGAGTTTTTGATGAATAAACAAATGAAAAAGAGTAAAATCTACCCAATTTAGAGAATAAATAAATCTTAATAAAAAATCACCAGACTATAGCTTATTAACAATAATAACAATAGTAAAATCATTTATGAATAGACTGTAAGCTTCCATCAAAACCTTTCACTACATGCTCATGCCAATGAACAGAGCAAGTAAGATCCAACAAATAGCGCAGATGGTACCACTGAGTGACTTCGCTTAAGTCTCTTTCCCTCTCTGAGCTGTACCTGTAAAATAAAGGCTATCTCTCAGAGTTGTGGGTGAAGGGATTTCTCTGTGTGTGTGTGTGTGTGTGTGTGTGTGTGTGTGTGTGTGTGTGTGTGTAGTGCCTGGTACAGAGCAAGCACTCAACTCAATACAGGTTTGATTCTTTATAGTTACCCCCATGCTTCCTTTGTTCAAACTGGTCAAGGGACTGAAGAATATGAAATCACATCTCCAGGCCTTCATGTGAACCTGTTTACCCAACACTCCAGGCCCAACCATGGCTATTACAACCCTCTCTTCAAATTCAACAAGTGCAATTGAGTGCACCTGCAGCACCAGGTAATTTTAGCCATGTCACAATTGAGACTTAACAAATTTTTTAACAACATCTCCAGCAGTTCGTTGTTTCAGGTCATTGCTTCAAAGCTGGTGATGTTCCTAAGGTGAACTTGAACACGGTTCCATTTCTAAACAGAGTTCTAGTGATCTGCTTCAAATATCCTTAAATAAAGCACGAGGTTGAAAAACAGTTACAAGGAATCACAAACTTACTGAGTTCTGGTTAGAAACAAGGCACGATGGTAGGGACCACAGTAACCGAGAAAAATAAAAAAGTGTGTAAAGCAGTGAAGTGATAGCTCTGGGTTTTGGAATCAGACTGACTTGGGTTCCAATTCCCATTCTACAATCTGCTAAATAGTGACCATGGGCAACATCTTTAACCTCTCTGTGCTTCAGTTTCCTCACCAGGAAACTGAGGCTAACCACAGTACCAACGTCACGGGGTTGTCGAGAAGATGGAAGAGATAAATCTGTACGCACATTTAGCACTGAGTCTGCACTCAGGAAATGTTGGCTCTGATTATTAAATTCATTCTCAGCCTCAAGGGTCTTACATATATTTACAAATGAAAATATTCAGAGTGAAACAACTAAATTATATATATATATATATATATATATATATATATATATATATATATATATATATATATATCAAGTGAGCAGCATCGGTCACGAAAGATGTAAAACTTTAGGAGTGCAAGGCATTCCTTCATCTAAGGCGCCTCTTCATCTAAGGATGGTAAAAGGTCTCATGGGAGAGGTGAGATTGAAATGGATGGGGCCATGCAAGACGTAGATACAAATAGGCTCCCTGCGGCGGGCACTTCCTATCTGCCAAACACTGTGGGGAACCTTGTATGTTATCTCCACAAGCTACAAGTTAGGTACTTCTAAACCTCCATTGCATGTATGAGAAGCTATTTTACTGATGATAGTTGAGACTCACAGAGGTTTAGTAGCTTCCCCAAGTCACCCAACTGGTGGCACATCTAGGTTCAAAATCAGGTCTGTCTGACCAAGCCCATGCTCCCACCACTATGCCACTGGGGGAAAGGGATCAGGAGAAGAAGGATGAAGGGGGAGATAAATCATCCCAGTGTGAGACAGGAAAGAACATAGTAATCTTATTATATGGCAAGTGGGAAGCAAACAATTTATGTTTCTTTTTAAAGAAAAGGAAAATGAAGGTAGAAAGGTGGGTTAAGACCAGGGAGAATGGAAAACTCAGAATTTTGGACTTCAGACTATGGACAGTGAGGAAACATTTTTTTTGTCTTTGGTGTATGTGTGTGTTTTTGATTAAATACTGTACTACTACTATCATTACTAAGAGCATTTATTGAGCAACAATTAAGGGCCAGGCCCCATGCTAAACTATTTGCATACATTACTTCTAATAGTTACAATTCTGCAACTTAGGTGTTGTTATCCACCCTTTCACAAACAAACAAGGCCCTGAGAGGTCAAGCCACTCACTCGGATGCCTCTAGTAAACAAACAGCAGAGTGGGTTCAAACCCAAGTGGGTGTGAAATCAAAGTCAGCGCCCTTTCCCCTAAAATGGTACTGCCGAAAAACCGCCCTTGCAACAGAGAGCTGAAAAATAAGAGAAATGAAAAGGGAGACAGGGGACTAGTCAGACGCAAAATAGGGATCCAGAGTAAGGAGAGAAATGTCTCAACTGGAGTCACTGTGAAAATGGACGGGAGGTGACAGAGAGCAAATGTGTTCATGACCTTTTCTTTCATTTGCTCCAGTACTGTGTCATGGTCTGCTACCTGCAGCAGAAACCAAGTTAGTAATTATTCCTGCCTGTATACTGTCCTTACCTTCAAGCACTGATTTGAGTGTTGCTTTAATATTTATTTGTCCCACCACAATGTTATCAGAGCTAAAATATGGCATCATCTGCTAATCTGTTAACTGTATTGAAGTGTAGTCATTCAAGAGAATAAAACTAAGCCTCCACATCCAATAAATCACATTATGCTTCACATATTAACATCTTAAAAAATCTGACTTAAACACATAGTCTGTCAAATCAGGAGGAAACATACGCTGAACTCTAATGAGCTCTGCCAAATCCTACAGTATTATTATTAAAGTTCATCATGATCTCAGAGATGACACGGGTTTCTAAAATGGAGTGTGGTATCAATATTTGTTGGACTGCTTTCTAGTTAATATTCTCGGGAAAGTAGCACAATAAATAAAACAGTGGGAAATGTATGCATTATGAATATATCTTTCAAACTAATGCAAAAGCTATGTGGACAATTACTTACATTATCTTGTTTGATGGAATCAAGAGTTAGAAGTTTTAATATTTATGTCATGATTCCAAAAAACCCCAAACATTTCTGCACTAGTATTTTAGCTTTAGTCCTCCTCATTCAATGAGAAACATCAATATTTTAAATAGAAAATCAGTAGTATAACTGGCTATAGAGAAATGAGTTGAAATTCATAAAGATAAAAGAGTACAAATTTCCTTTCCATATATACAGTTAATACATTAATATTCCTAACATTTTACAATACTAATTTCAAACATCTAGTATGCTTCTGGGAATAAAATTATGAAGGAAATGGCACTTAAGAGTCCCATATACTAAGGCTAAAAACAAATATTGCCTGTGTACTACCTTCACCGGAAAAAGATATTTACATATAGAAGATAAAGCAAAATAACAACATAAACATTCTACATTCTCTAATTTTACAGCTCTTAATTATATAATGATCTGTGGTCTGTGTTTTTTAATCTGTTGGACTTAATTTTATTCCTATGTGCAAACACATACATGGATATTAAAGAACTCTGCTCACCTATACTCAGACCCAACCAAATATCATCGAAATTTAGCAATAAAGTCCTTTCTCTGCAGGCAGCCTTGCTACTATGTCACTGTAAAGCATAAAGATATAATTATCTCAATAAAAAGACCAGAAGCTAAATCACCTTTTTTTCTTTTCAAAATTGAAGCTCCTTGCAAACGCAGTTACACAAATAACTTCATTCACCTTATCTTCAAATCTGAGTGTTTCTTCAACTAAGCCAGATATCATCACATCCCCACTAGTCCCATAGCCTGTCATAACAGTGGTTCACTGCAACTCCACCCTTTTCCCACCTTCAGTTTCAACAGTGCATTTAATTTTTTTTCCTATTAGAGAAAATAAATTAAGATTAGGAGTTCAAATCCTCAAAGTAGTTCAGTGAACTGTCATATTACTATTATTTAACCGCAAGGAATTTTCTGTTTAATTGCCACTCTCTCCCTTCCCCCAAAGGACTACAACTTATTTTGATGGTGTTAATGGAAAGCACTGCATTAAGAAAGAGCAAAAACATAATGGGTTTTAATTTTTAAACATCTAACCTTTTCACGAGTCACTGTTAATCATCTGCACCTGTGACTTTAATAATCAGTTCAGCAATGACAGAAGCAAAATCACCAGGATGGGACTAGGTAAGGATGCCCCAATCACAACCATTACCATAGCAGGGAGAGAAGAAAGCTATTCTGTCATATGTGACATGAAGAAAGTTTTACATGTCAGTTCCACCCAATCTTGAGAACGGTAGAGCTCCTAGTACTTAAAATCTTCATCTTCTAAAATTCAAGATTTTTTAAAAAATATATCTCACTGCATTTTCAAATATTAAGTTTTTACTTTCTGTAACAATTTTTTCAACTTTAGGGCTTGGGGGGAAAGAAGGCTCCAGAATACAGAATAATCACAACACTACAAGAGGGGAAAAAGCTAGTTTTTAAAAATCATTCTTCCCACAGAGACATTAAGACCATTATCATTACACCACTTAACCATTTATTTCATTATGAAAGGAAACAAAGCACAAGTGGCAATATTCTGAAACGTGATGTTAGTGTGTTCTGCATCAATGAACACACGAGTCTGGAAGGTACAAATATGGTCTCTGTCAGTTGTAGTCCATCCTCAGCAAGTCACTTTCCCTGTGGGCTGAGGCTCCCATATCATGGAAATCTTCCCTAACTGCTGAAGGCTGAAAAGGATTCCCTGTGAACAGCATCTGGACCACACCTTGTTTGGTCACACAAGAAGCTGACAAGGGCTGGAGGAAAATGCGTCTGGTCCAAAGATTAGAGGACAGGGCCAAAAATCAAAATATACCCTTCTACAATTTAATAAGGAGGACCCCTAAAATGTCTATTCATCCAGTTTTGTTCTTCTAATCAGTCCCGCCATCCACTACTAGATGTTGGCCATTCTGTGGGCTGGCTGGTAGGGTTTTGTGGTCCAGCAACTGCCAGCCTTTTATAACCTCAGTGATGGTGTGGAAGCATCCATAAATATGCTTTTTGGCACTAAGTCAGTACCAAGGGAAATATTAGAGAACAAACTCCCCACCCACTGCAGAAATTTCTTAGTTTCAAAGCATCTGGAATGAAGATCCCAATTACCCTTAGCAAAATTTCTTTTAGGGTTGTTGTTTTTTTTTTTCAATCCTCTTGCTTGCTGAGGAACCTTCTAAAGAGCCCCCCAAAGATGATACCCACAGTTCAGGTTATTGGACCTACATTTTCCTAGTTAGGGAGGGAAGGAGAAGTGTTTGATAGTTTACCCAGGATCCTTCCACTTGTAGCAGGAATGAACACCAAAAAAGCATCAGGACACTTAACTCCTTAGAGATTTAAAAGCCTTCCGGAGGAATAAAGAGAAATCTCTTCCTCCTCACCTGCACCCCCTACCCTGCTTCTGCCCTAGCCTTAGAATCCGTAGCCCTTCTGTAATTCCATGAGGTTCCAGAGAGACTCCTTTATTCCATGGGGCTTCCGGATCTGACCCCAGGAAAGCCCAGTTGGTCATCCTTCTCCTCACCCTTCCAACCTTCACACCCAACCCCTCCCCACCGCCCCAGGCCACCTCCTTACCTGATAATGTCGTCGTTGTGTCCCAAGAAGAATTTTTGGCTGTGCTCGCGGGTGCTGTAAACCACCCCAACGCCAGCCACAAAGTAGACTACTTCCTTGCCGGCGGTGTAGTACAGGTTGTTGCGGCACTGGTGACCCCGGTACCCGTACACCCACTCCAGCCGGAGCTGGCAGCTGGGAGCTGTCCGATCCGCCATGATAAGCTGACCCCACTCGCCCCCCGGTCGCTCCGCGCGCGGGTCCGTGGCCCCTGGGCTCCGGGTCTGTCCTCGCCAAGGCTTGGGATGCGGAGGACCTGCAAGGGCTCAGCGTGCAGTGCCGGGCGCTGATTTCCGCGGCGACGCACAGACACAGACCAGCGCGCCGGCCGCAACCATCATCCGCCGCCGGAGACGAGCCGCCAGGTACGCGGTCGCCAGACCCCGCCGGGCTCTCCGGCTCCCTCTCCACGGGAGAGGCGTCTTCTGGGGCGCCAGCACTCGCGCGCGCACGCCTCACTGCACCTGCGGGCTTCGGCCCCCGTGAGAGCTTTTTGGGAGGGTCACCCGCCTTTTAAATCATGGATCTGCATATCCAAACACTGATTACCAGTTCGCTCACTGAAGTTTGCTGTGCCTGGGGGCCTCGCAGCAGGCAGCGGGATTTATTCTGTGACAGCTTTAATTTGATAAGGAACTCGAGAAAGCTTTGCCATCGCCATCCTTGGATCCGAAACTGACAGTCTACATCCAGGATGCGAGAGTGAGGAAGAAAGAAACAGATATTTTGCGTAAGTCACCCAGTCCAAGAAAATGATCCCCAAACAAACCAAGTTTTTAAAAATTTGTCAACTATTCCTCCTCTCTCCCTCCAGATCCATCTTTTTAATGATATGAAATATGCCCTAAATGCTGCTGGCTGGTGGCTGCCGATACGATTTGAAAGAACATTTGCTGCAAGAGGGAGGAGATATGGGGATATATGTATATGTATAGCTGATGCACTTTGTTATAAAGCAGAAGCTAACACACCAGTGTAAAGCAATTATACTCCAATAAGGATGTTAAAAAAAAAAAAAGAACATTTGCTGTTTCCCCCATTAAGCCAGGGCAAATATGCAACGGTCATTTTTTAGATGCTCCAATTAGTTAGTTGTCGTGTACGTGTTCATAATTCATATCCTCCGTGAACCGTCTCTTGGCCGAGAAAACCACAAGAACTTAGCAGCTCTCACTAATCAGCAACTCCAATTGAAAGCGCCATAAAAAGATTTTTCTGAATCGGAGGAAACTGAGACACTAGTGCAGCTAGAGGTAGAAAAGCTCAACCTACAAACGCTCCCGGTCCAGAAGAAATTAAATAATTAACAAGTGACCAAAATCTTGTCCCCTCTCCCCAGGAAGGTCTGCGCTAGCTATGGGGTCCCGCAGGCGCAAGGGTCACGCCTCTAGCCCGGCGTGGGGCGGGAGCGCCCGAGGAACCACTGGGGACGGCGAGCCCCCACATACGCGCACACACATCCCAGGCATTGGTCGCTGCCGACCTGAGGGATGCCAGCCCCAGGGGACACCCCGGCCCGCGCACAGTGCAGCCTTTGCAGCGTCCTGCACTCCTCCCACACCCGATCCAGGCTAGCCTGCGGAGCATCCCGGCTCTGCCGCCTCTAACCTCTGCTCTGAGCGGGCGCCGCGAGCACGTCCTGGATCTCGCACGGGCGAGCGAAATCCTCTGCTTGCCCCCCCTTCCCAATCCTTCCCCGCCTCCCGCACCCGAGGACGGGCTTCGTCACTGGGGCGTCGCGAGAGACAGGTTCTTCCTCCTGCCGAGGCTCCGGGGGCGGGGCCACAGCGCCGCTTTCGGGAACCGAGGCTGCGGGTTACTAGGCGAGATCTCGGCGCTTGGAAACGGCGATGCCCCAGAGCGCTGGGACCGCCCCCTCCTTCCACCGCCCCTGTAGGCCCCTTCCTCCGATGCATCCTGGGAAATGTAGTCCGTTCCACGCGGGCCCGGGCAGGGAGCGCGCGGGGCCGGACCACAAGTCCCAGGATTCCGCGCGCCCAGAGTGGGCCGTAGAGAGGCCGTTAACTGCCTCCGCGATGCTTGCGGTTCTTTGCTGAGCTGAGGAAGGCGCACCAAGGGCGACCGGTGGCTAGCGCCCTGCGTTACCTAGTGACTGAGGCTGCCGGCCCGCGTGCGTGTGTATCTAAAAAGAAGAGCAGTGGAGCAGGAATAGAGACCATACCATCTCTACGGCCCACGTCGAGAATTTCTTCTGTACCTGTCCCTGATAGCTACTGTAGCCGACTCAAGCCCAAGTTTGTTTCCCACTTCAGTTTTACTTTTTATTCAGATGGATTCTAACCTGTTAAAGTGCAGTAATGCCGCGTTTAAGAAAAATGCTGGGGATGTGGTCTCACTTTGTCCTAAGAACCAGCGCCTTCCTATGAGCTGCTTCATAAGACTTGGGTAGTTAAGGATAACCAGATTGTGCAAACAGGAAGGTGCTCACGCCACGAACAACTAACCTTGACCCTCAAACGCAGAAGCCGGTGGCATCTGTCTAAGTGAACTGTGAATTCCAGTGTGTTCTGAAGTAGCCTCTTTTCAAATCCGGGCAACAGCTGACCTGTGAGAAGAGGCTTAAAAATCTCACTGACTAAAAAGCTGCAAAAGGACGATTAAAGGGACATTTTTAGCATGCCCTTTCCTTCCTGTGCTCTCAGTGTAATCCCTTACTCAGTTCTTCAACTACCTCAAGCTTTAGCAGAGCCCTCTGAATGGTAGGAAAGCCTCTGGAAGATTAGAAGTGCCAGAGTTTGGATGAGCAGTTGCTGCCTGCAGCAGTGAAGAGGATGTGAATTGGTCTCATCATTCTTTTTAAGGAAACAAGGATCTACAAATCCATGAAGTCGCACTGTGCTAGACAATAAGGGCACTACCAAATGTAAAAACAAAAACAAACAAAAAAACATGGTCTGAAAGATTTGAGACATAAGCTAAAATATAATGACCAATAATGCTATGCCACAAAACAATGCCAATGAATTAAATAGAGACAGTAAATTCTATATAAAAATTCACAAGATGAAGAGCTTTTCCAGCTATAAGTCAGGAAGGACTTCATGGAGGAAATAGGAAATAAAGGTAGAATTGAGATAAGTAAACATAAATTGAAAGCACTGTGCATGGGTCTATAGAATAAAAGGGTAGATACAGAAAAACAAAGATTTAGAGAATAAAATTGGTGCAAGAGAGAATTCGTGTAAGATGAGAAGGGGACTTAAACCTGAAAGGTTAGATTGTGGATGGAGCTGAACCTAGAGGTTTGCACCATATCTTAAAATAATGGAAGGCCATCGGATTTTTTCAGGGGGCGGGGAAGAAGGGAATAGCAATAAAAACTGTAGATTTGCCAGTAGTCAAAGCATCAGGTATTAGAGGCTTAAGGTAGACCTTGGTTGGGGTTCTACATGAGAGGTAGTAGTAATGGTCCAGAAAGGAAGGGACATCTTTCAGAAAAATTACAAAAGGATGTTGAAAAGAGTCTCCTCAACAAATAGAAATGGATATAACATGACATGTTCATTTCCTCAGTTACCTTTAATATAACTAGTGACCACCATGCTATACCCTATTGTACTTTTAGTTAAATGAGTATATATATACCTCCCAGCTCAAGACATAGATCTATTTATTATTAAACAACTGGTGAGAAAATATAGCAGAGTAAGGCACGGTTACAGAATTTTCCACCTCAAGTTTCTTAGACAATGAGAGGGGAAAATATTCTCAAGAAACAGTATTAAGGACATAAGGTAAGTTCAAGAACTCATGAAAATTCTCACTAAAATACTTCAATTTATAAAAGTAAAATGAGAGAGTAAGTGTATAGTTTCCAGGTTTTGGGGAGGATACTTTTAGAGAAGACGACCCTGTGTATTACCTTGGGTCTTCAACAAAAATAAAATGTTTTACCAGTATCTGCCAGCATCAGGGCACTCTGCAGAGTCAAGAGAATAAGCCAGAATCCATAGGAGTGAGATACACCTTTGGCTGCATGGAAGGGGCTCTGGAACTGGACATTTCACAGGATCTCAAGAAAGAGCAAAGGCCTATCCCCTAGCAGAAGCTATACTCAATCCCAATAGATCTCACTATTTTTCCTACTCCACCCTTTTCCAATTTTAGGCTACAGGAAAGTGGATAAAAAGCAATATCCAGCCACTATAGCTCTGAGAAGATCAACTTATTCTCAGATAAGGTGAGAAGAATGTCTAGAAGAATTCATACATAATGTGTCTGAATAAATGATTTGGAAAGAGCTGCCCCATCAAACATAAGAAACAAAAAAAGTAAGGGCAGGGACTTACCTTGTGCCGCAGTGGTTAGGAATCTGCCTGCAGAAGACATGGGTTCGATCCTTGGTCTGGGAAGATCCCACATGCCACAGAGCAACTAAGCCCGTGCACCACAACTACTGAGCCTGCGCTCTGGAGCCTGTGAGGCACAACTACTGAGCCCACGCATGACTACTGAGCCCACGCACCAGAACTACTGAAGCCCATGCACCTAGAGCCCGTGCTCTGCAACAAGAGAAGCCACCACAATGAGAGGCCTGCACACCGCAGCGAGGAGCAGCCCCCGCTCGCCGCAACTAGAGAAAGCCCACGCACAGCAACGAAGACCCAAAGCAGCCAAAAATAAATTAATTAATAATAAATGTTAAAAATAATTTTTTAAAAACCTTAAAAAAAAAGTAAGGGCAGGGCTTCCCTGGTGGCGCAGTTGTTGAGAGTCCGCCTGCCGATGCAGGGGGCATGGGTTCGTGCCCCGGTCTGGGAAGATCCCACATGCCGCGGAGCGGCTGGGCTCGTGAGCCATGGCTGCTGAGCCTGCGCGTCCGGAGCCTGTGCTCCGCAACGGGAGAGGCCACAACAGTGAGAGGCCCGTGTACCGCAAAAAAAAAAAAAAAAAAAAAAAAAGTAAGGGCATAGCAAAAGCAAACCAAAATCTTGAAAGAAAGGTACATTATATGCGAAAGATAGATGAAGAAACTTTATGTCATCTTGAAGAAAATATACGTCAAAGAAGCAGATTCTCTACCAAAGAAGAACTTAGTTACAATATGAATTCAAAATATCAAGAGCTTAAAGATGGATACTAAAAATAAAAGCCAAGCTAAAGAAGTAATCAAATATAAACACAGTTTCAGATCTAATGAATACATTTGAAACAATAGGAAAAAAAACTGGAAATCATATTACCAGTATGGAGGAAACACCAGAAATTATCACAAGAAATGCAGAGGAAAAAGCCAAGGATATTAAAATAAATAATGCTTGAGACAACAAAGCTAACCCAACCTACAGATCATTGGCATTCCTAAATTAGAGAAGCCAACAAATGGAACAGAAAATAAAATAGAGGAATATATTAAAGAACTGAATCTGCACATTAAAGTGGTACACTGTATATCAGAAAAAAAAAGATGATATATAATAGTCTCCTTGGAGGCATATCCTAGCAAAATTATTTAACTTCAAGAATAAATAATATTTCAAAATCATTTGCCAACTTTAGAGAGGACTGTTTTACCACCTCTGCCAATTAGTAATTAAAGAGAAACATTTAAGCATTTACTTTGTCTTCCTGGAGGAACTAAAGTTTATCCTCAGTTGATAAAGGAAAGCTATTTACATAAGAATGCTAGCTAATAAATGTAGGGAAAATAATAGATTTAGAAAATCATCCAGTGATGTAACTGATGCAGGAAAAGGTTGTAAATGTATACCAAAATGATTAGATGAGAGGATATTCCTTCCCATGATGCTAAAGAATCACCCTACAAATTATGTAACTTTAAATGGAGTGCTCTGGAGGTCACCATCTCAATTAAATTACCAAACTTAGTATCACCAGTACTGACACAATCTGCTCCTTCTGCCTCCTGATGTGATGCGGTATGAGATACTGCATAAAACATTTTTGGCCAAATAACTAACTCAAGTCTAATCAAGCCTTATGACTTAACTCTATGTTTACAGAAAATATGGGATAGATGAACAAGTTAACTGAAACCATAGGTAAACAATCAGATAAAGCCAGAAAATAGGGCAGCGTACTACACAAGTGGTCTGGCTTGATCAAAAAAGCAAATGTAATTAAACAAAAAATATATAACAAAAAGGTGAGGGATTATTCTTGGTTAAAAGAGACTAAAGAGATATAACAACCAAATACAATGGGTGACTCCTGATTGGATCTTGGATCCTGATTTTTTTTTTAAGGCCACAAAAGACAATGTGGGAAAAGGAACAATTGGGGAATTTTAATACAAAAACGATTATTCTAGAGCAGTGGTCCCCAATCTTTTTGGCACCAGGGACCGGTTTCGTGGAAGACAATTTTTCCACGGATGTGGGGGGAATGATTCAGGCAGTAATGCAGCGATGGGGAGCGATGGGGAGCGAGCGGCAGATGAAGCTTCTCTGGCTCTCCCGCTGCTCTCCTCCTACTGTGCGGCCGGGTTCCTAACAGGCCGAGGACCTGTACTGGTCCAAGGCCCTGGGGTTGGGGACCCCTGTTCTAGCAGATATCAGGGAATTACTGTTCTTTTTCTTTGGAAAATCGTATTCTAAGGAAACACATCCTGAAGCATTTAGGAATAAAATGTTACATCTACAACTTACCTTCAAGTGATTCAGGAAGAAATGTGTTCTCTATGTACATACAAACACACATGCACAGGAGAGATAAAGCAAATATGGCAAATATTAGCAGTTGCTTTATGTATCTTTTTTCTGTATGTTTGAAATTTTTTATTATAAAAGACTGGGAAAATGTTTCTCAAGGATCTAGGCAGAAACAAAAATGGAGGATGGGTGTAGAAATCAGGCTGGCCTCACATTCTGCACTGCAACCTCCAATGCCAGAAAAAATGGAGCAGTATTTATAAGTCCTGATAGAGAAGGAAAGTATAATATTAGAATTATACCCAGCTAAATCGTTAAGTGTAAAAGCAACAGGCAGACATTCTCTGACATTAAAGAACTTCAGGGCATTTTTTAGCCCTTGTGACAGTTATAATGAAGTTTAATGGCACGTGACTAAAGAACCCAAATAAACCATTAAAGAAGGTAGAAGTTTCTCTACCACATAAAATGTTTGGAAGTATAGCAGATTAAGGAAGTTTTCAGATACCCAGAATCTTCCTGTCTTGTTATACATTAATACAGATCTTTCACCTCATGGTTTAAGATGACAGATCAAACTTCAGCATTTACATTTGCAATACAGCTAGCAGGAAGGAGAATAGATCTCCTCCCTTTAAGGATATTTTCTGTAAGTTTCATACACTTCTGCTTACATCCCATTGGCCAGAACTTAGAGTGCATCTAGCTGCAAGGGAGGCTAGGATTATACACTATATAATGGGGGCAGTTATGTACATTTAAAATCCGGAATATTTTACTAAGAAAGAAATGGAAAAGCAATGTTGGTGTTCACCAGAAGTTTCTGCTAACACACTCATGAAAAAACTACCTGACAATGATATTCAGCCGTGCAAGAAGTGAACAAAAGAATCACTTTTGATTGGTAATGGTAAATGGTAAAGCATGGTAAAAAGATGGGAGGGGGGCTTCCCTGGTGGCACAGTGGTTGAGAGTCCGCCTGCCGATGCAGGGGACACGGGTTCGTGCCCCGGTCTGGGAAGATCCCACATGCCGTGGAGCGGCTGGGCCCGTGCGCCATGGCCGCTGAGCCTGCGCGTCTGGAGCCTGTGCTCCGCAATGGGAGAGGCCACAACAGTGAGAGGCCCGCATAAAAAAAGATGGGAGGGGAGCAATGAATCAGTTTATTAAGGAAACAGTTCTCCTCATTCATTCTTCATTTTCACTTTTTTGTTTGTTATTAAGTAAAATTAGTTGAAACCCTTTATTTAAAAAAAAATTCATGAGAATGGTATAATTCCATTCTCATGAAATTATTTCTATCCACTTAGTTATCTGCCATGCATCTAACTATGTCTGTATAGAGATATTATAATATAGTTCACCAAAAACTAACCTAGTTATTTCTGGAGGAGTGAGATTTAGAATAACTTTTTGTCTTCTTTTTGGACCTTTCTGATTTTTCAAAAATGTTTGAAATGAGCATGTACCATTCTTATGAAAACAGTAAGTCATTATCCATGCATCTATGGTCAATTAATCTACAGCAAAGGAGGCAACAATATACTATGGGGAAAAGAGTCTCTTCAATAAGGGGTTCTGGGAAAACTGTACAGCTACATGTAAAAGAATGATTAGAACATTTCCTCACACCATATACAAAAATAAGCTCAGAATGGATTAAAGACCTAAATAAAAGACCTGAAACCATAAAACTCCTAGAAGAGAACATAGGCAGAACACTCTTTGACATAAATCATAGCAATAATTTTTGGATCCATCTCAAAAGGCAAAAGAAGTAAAAACAAAAATAAATAAATGGGATCTAATTAAACTTAAAATCTTTCACACAGTAAAAGAAACCATCTGAATGGGAAAAGACAACCTACTGAATGGGAGAAAATATTTGCAAATGATATGACTGACAAGAAGTTGATAGCCAAAATACACTAACAGCTCATATAACTCAATGTCAAAGAGCAACACAATTTTAAGATGAGTGGAAGATCTGGATAAACATTTTTCCAAAGAAGACATACAGATGGCTAACAAGCATGAAAAGATGCTCAACATCTCTATTAGAGAAATGCAAATCAAAACTACAATGAGATATCACCTCACACCTGTCAGAATGGCTGTCATCAAAAAGCCTACAAATATCAAATGTTGGCGAGAATGTGGAGAAAAGGAAACCCTTGTACACTGTTGAAGGGAATGTAAATTGGTACAGCCACTATGGAAAACAATATAGAGGTTCCTCAAAAGACTAAAAATATAACTACCATATGATCCACCAATTCCACTCCTGGGTATATATCTGAAAAAAAAGCCACTGTGTTGAAAATATACATGCACCCCAATGTTCATAGCAGCATTATTTACAATAGCCAAGACATGGAAGCAACTCAAGTGGCCATTAACAGACAAGTGGATAAAGAAGACACACACGCACAATGGAATATTAGCCATATGAAAGAATGAAATTATGCCATTTGCAACAACGTGGATGGACTTAGAGAGTATTATGCTTAGTGAAATAAGTCAGATGGAGAAAGACAAATACTCTATGTTATCACTTATATGTGGAATCTAAAAAATAAAACAAGCAAATATATATAACAAAACAAAAACAGACTCACAGATATAGAAAACACACTAGTGGATACCAGTGGGGACAAGGAAGGGGGAAGGGCCAGATAGGGGTATGGGATTAAGAGATACAAACTACTATGTATAAAATAAGTACAGGGATATATTGTACAGAACAGAGAAATATAACCACTATTTTGTAATAACTTTAAATGGAGTATAATCTATAAAAATACTGAATCACTGGGCTTCCCTGGTGGCACAGTGGTTGAGAGTCCGCCTGCTGATGCAGCGGACACGGGTTCGTGCCCCGGTCCGGGAGGATCCCTCATGCCGCGAAGCGGCTGGGCCCGTGGGCCGTGGCTGCTGGGCCTGCGCGTCCGGAGCCTGTGCTCCGCAGCGGGAGAGGCCACAACAGTGAGAGGCCTGCGTACCGCAAAAAAAAATATATATATATATATATATTGAATCACTATGCTGTCCACCTGAAACTAATATAATATTGTAAGTCAACTATACTTCAAAAAAAATAAGTCATTGCTCTTAAAAATATCTGTTGATAATAGACTGTATTTTTCTTGAAATGATATTTGTAGTCATTAGGACAAAACCTTTGGTTGACCTTTCTAGACTCCGTTAATTGGCAATATCAAGAGCCTGTCAGATCACTGAACAGAGTTAGGGCATATGAGTGTAGCTGTTTAACCAGAATTTTCTCTGTAAAAGGTAACCAATTTATTTGGAGCTAGACCTTGTAGCCTTGACCTCATTAGCATTACACTTTAGATACCACTGAACTACAAAAAACTGACGATGATATTTCACCAGCAATCAACTAATGGGGTTAGAGTCCACATTTTTAACCAAGTAAAACACTTAAAAATAAAAATAGCACATGAAAAGGTTCTCTACATCATTAGCCACCACGGAAATGCAATCAAAACCACAATGAAATATGACTTAACACCTGCTGTAATAAAAAGGCAATTACAAGCATCAGAGAGGATGTGGAGAAATTGGAACCCTCATACACTGCTGGTGAGAATGTAAAATGATGCAGCTGCTCAGGAAAACAATCTGGCAGTTCCTCCAAAAGTTAAACATGGAGTCACCATGTGATCCAGCAATCCCATTTCTAGATATATACCCAAGAGAAATATATTCACACAAAAACTTCTATTGCGTTAGCGAAAAGGTTCATTCATTTTTTTCCATAAGATGGCTCTAGTAGCACTTAGTTGTCTTTAACTTCATTAGAAACAATTTTGTTAGACTGTATGTGACAGCTGTCAAATCAGCGAGCATTTAAAAAAAGACTTATCAAAAGTGGTGAATTGGTGTAGCCATTTTAATATTGAAGATGGAAGAAAAAAGCATTTCTGGCATATTATGCTTTATTATTTCAAGAAAGATAAAAACGCAACCGAAATACAAAAAAAAAAAAAAAAAGATTTGTGCGGTGTATGGAGAAGGTGCTGTGACTGATCGAATGTGTCAAAAGTGGTTTGCGAAGTTTTGTGCTGGAGATTTCTCCCTGGACGATGCTCCACAGTCGGGTAGACTAGTTGAAGTTGATAGCGATCAAATTCAGACATTAATTGAGAACAATCAGTGTTATACCACGCAGGAGAGAGCCGACATACTCAAAATATCCAAATCAAGCATTGAAAATCATTTGCACCAGCTTGGTTATGTTAATCACTTTGATGTTTGGGTTCCACATAAGTTAAGCAAAAAAACCTTCTTGACTGTATTTCCTCATGCGATTCTCTACTTAAACGTAACGAAAACACTCCGGTTTTAAAACAAATTGTGATGGGTAATGAAAAGTGGATACTGTACAATAATGTGGAACAGAAGAGATTGTGGGGCAAGCGAAATGAACCACCACCAACCACACCAAAGGCCCATCTTCATCCAAAAAAGGTGATGTTGTGTATATGGTGGGATTGGAAAGGAGTCCTCTATTATGAGCTCCTCTATTATGAGTCCTCTATTATGAGCTCCTTCCAGAAAAGCAAACGATTAATTCCAACAAGTACTGCTCCCCACTGGACCAACTGAAAGCAGCACTTGACGAAAAGCATCCAGAATTACAGAAAACGCATAATCTTCCATCAGGATAACACAAGACCACATGTTTCTTTGATGACGAGGTAAAAACTGTTACAGCTTGGCTGGGAAGTTCTGACTCATCTGCCGTTTTCACCAGACATTGCACCTTCGGATTTCCATTTACTTCGGTCTTTACAAAATTCTCTTAATGGAATAGATTTCAATGCCCTGAAAGACTGTAAAAGGCACTTGGAACAGTTCTTTGCTCAAAAAGATAAAAAGTTTGGGGAAGATGGAATTACGAAGTTGCCTGAAAAATGGCAGAAGGTAGTGAGACAAAGGGTGAACACATTGTTCAATAAAGTTCTTGGTGAAAATGAGAAATGTGTCTTTTATTTTTATTTAAAAAACCAAAGGCACTTCTTGGCCAACCCAATACATGAATGTTCATGGCAGCATTATCCACAATAGTCAAAAAGTGTAATTAATCTAAATGCCCCTCCATCAATGAATGGATAAGTAAAATATATACATTCATATAATGGAATATTATTCCTCAATGAAAAGAAATGAAGAACTGTTACAAGTTACAACATAGAACCTTGAAAATGTTATTCTAGATGAAAGAAGCCAGTTGCAAAAGACCACACATTGTATGATTCTATTTCCAGATGGAATATTCAGAAGAGTCAAATTTGTACAGACATAAAGTAGATTAGTGGTTCACTAGAGAAGAAGATGGGTAGGTGGGGGAAATGTGAATAACTACTAATGAGTATGGGATTGTGGTGTGGGAGGGTGATAAAAATGTTCTAAAATTAGATTGTGTTGATGATTGCTCAGTTCTTTATATACTGAAAACCATTGAATTGTACACTTTAAATGGATGAATTTATAGTATGTAAATTATATATCAAAGCTATTAAGAATAAAAATAAAAACAAAGTTTGACTCATTTTACTTGGTTGTTGCATGTACATTTCCTATATATTATACATATTAATAATTTCTTGCTTTTTGATTCCTTAAATGCCAGTCATTCTTATAGCAGAAATTATTTCGTACTCATAGAGGAAAAGATTTTTAAATTAAAGTTCATGGTTTTAATCTATCATTCAGAACTTATCCTATGTTTAATGTTTTATAGGAATATTAAACATTTTGGGTAAACTATACAGGTCACATTGGAAGATGTAAATGCTAGGTCTAAAAGGAATGGGCAATTATCAATAACTCATAGAGAAAGAACTTTTAAAGTTTTTCCCCGTCTCTTTTCAAACATTTTTAACAAAGGATAAAGAGGCTCTGTCCATTGAGCTAGAAGTAGACACTACAGTCCAAGGGGAGATCTAATCAATGAAAAGCTTCCATGATTTTTTATTGAAGATAGAATTCCTGTATATTCCCTATTCAAATGAGATAACATAAAAGAATACGATCAGACAAGTAAGAAAAGGCCTTTTAAATCCATGCTTGAAAAGGACCCATTCTAAAAAGCATTCCTAGATACACAGAAAGTTTGTCTTTAAAATGTAACTAGCTATGACTCTTATGTAAAGTCTAGTTTACCTGAAGACCAACTTGCAACATACAGACATCTACAACTTCAGTACATCATTTGATATTTCTTAATCCAAACATTACCCCTGGCAATAATTCTTTTTTTCTGCTCCTGGTAATAATTTAGTCATAGTGTTCCACTCTAATAAAGCCCCTACTGAAACTCTTGCATGAGAGTTCTAATCTCAAAGAGAGAATATGAAAAATTAGTCATATAGCTAATAACATATGCTATACATTCAGTGCATTTTAAATGTTTTAGGTTGATTATATTAGGGGTAACATCTAGTTGTTAGATCTGGATCGTTGAAGCTGACATCACTACATATTCTTCCTAAGTGAACCCTATAGGCTAATTAATGTGCCTTCTCTAAAATTTTTGCAGTATTTCTTAGTGAGAACAATGAGAGGTTCCCATAGAAGATGCTGTGTTCCAAAATTTTAAAGATGTATGGTAAACTCACTGATAGGTAGGCTTCTATAATAATAATTTAATTATTATTTCTAATTATAATTCTTAATTATTAGTGGTCTTGTGTTACCTTCAGGTATACTTTTTAGAACACTGCTTAAGCTTACACTGAAGGGGAAATCATAATCATCTCCACTTAAGAGTCACAGGATTCTAGGGACTTCCCTGGTGGTGCAGTGGATAAGACTCCACACTCCCAATACAGGGGCCCAGGTTCAATCCCTGGTCAGGGAACTAGATCTCACATGCATGCCACAACTAAGAGCTCGCATGCCGCAACTAAGGAGTCAGCAAGCAGCAACTAAGGAGTCTGTGAGCTGCAACTAAGGAGCCCACATGTCACAACTAAGACCCAGTGCAACCAAATAAATAATAAATAAATAAATAAAAGAATCACAGGATTCTAGAGCTGGAAAGTATCTTAGAAATACCTAAATTTTACTACTAAAGGAGGCTCAGGTCATGGCCAAGAATGAAGAAAGTCCACAACAACAACTTTATTGACTGCTTGTATAGTTATCAAACAGATAATTCCTGAGTACTGCTGTGGGGAGGGATTAATAATGCTGCACAGAAAGTGTCATGGGAATAGTGTGATATGGGGAAATCCTTTCAGTTCAGAAGACAAGGTTCTGGAGGCAGACTGACCAAATTGTAATCCTTACTCTGTCACTTAGTAGTCTTTTGGCCTTGGACAGGTTACCTAATCCAAGCCTCAGTTTCCTCATCTGTAAAATGGACATAATAGCATCTATCTCATAGGATTGTCAGTAAGGACTGAATGAGTTAAATACATAAGCAACCTGAGGCCCCATATGAACTCTCCTCTTCCTTATGGGTAAAGATTTTTCAGGGCCAAGGAGACATTTCCACCCAGAATCCATACTCCTCCCTCCCTTTACTGCAGGCATCTGAGACCCTAGAATTACCTGCGCAAAAATGCCTGAGTCCGCATACAGGGCTCTCTTCTGGACTGCTCTGCTGGGGTGTACTCTCCTAAGTTAACGGATGACGTGAAGGCACAGCTATCTGTGGGGTGGGAAGGCATGAATCTGAAGCTTGGCTGTATGGGCTGAGGGCACGCAAATTTGTGCTCAAGGCCCCTGGTGGTGCGGACGGAGTAGGAGATGGGATGAGAAGGAAGGCAGCCTGAAGGCAGGGGGCCACTTCTCACACTGCCGCATTCTGGCATGGAGCTCAAGGGAGTCTAAGAATTCTACATTTGACTCTGTCCTTCCAGGTTGCTATGAAAGCATATCTGACATGGTAAGAGATAGCTTGCTCGATATCTAACTTTCAAGCATGTAGACATATGGAATGAACTCCTGGAGTGTTCTTGCCCTGCCCCCATGGGTGTTGGGGTATGCCTGGTGCCTTGTACACAGTAAGCATTCCATGCATTTTATTTTAATCTTTTTTAAAAAAAACTAGATCTTTATTGGAGTATAATTGCTTCACAATACTCTGTTAGTTTCTGTTGTAAACAAAAGTGAATCAGCCACATGCATACATATATCCCCATATCCCCTCCCTCTTGCGTCTCCCTCCCTCCCACCCTCCTCCTATCCCACCCCTCTAGGTCATCACAAAGCACTGAGCTGATCTCCCTGTGCTATGCTGCTGCTTCCCACTAGCTACCTATTTTACATTCGGTAGTGTATATATGTTGATGCTACTCTCACTCCGTCCCAGCTTCCCCCTCCCACCCTGTGTCCTCAAGTTCATTCTCTATGACTACGTCTTTATTCCTGCCCTGCAACTAGGTTCATCAGTACCATTTTTTTTGTTTTGATTCCATATATATGTGTTAGCATACGGTATTTGTTTTTTTCTTTCTGACTTACTTCACTCTGTATGACAGACTCGAGGTCAATCCACCTCACTACAAATAACTCAATTTCGTTTCCTTTTATGGCTGAGTAATATTCCATTGTATATATGTGCCACATCTTCTTTATCCATTCATCTGTCAGTGGACATTTAGGTTGGTTCCATGTCCTGGCTATTGTAAATAGTGCTGCAATGAACATAGTGGTACATGTCTCTTTCTGAATTATGGTTTTCTCAGGGTATATGCCCAGTAGTGGGATTGCTGGGTCATATGGTAGTTCTATTTTTAGTTTTTTAAGGAACCTCCATACTGTTTTCCATAGTGGTGGTATCAATTCACATTCCCACCAAGTCCATGCATTTTAACCAGTATTATTTTTGTTATTACTGTAAGAAAGTGACTCTTCTCACAAACGGTAACAAAATAGAAGCTTTCCTTTCCCCACTGACGTGAGAGAACACAGTCTGCCAAGAGAACACTGGTGTGAAAGCACTCAGATTAGAGATTTCTAAAGGTCCAAGCAGAGGCCCAACCACTTTTCAGGTTAGTGAGAGTGACAAGGAGGGAGGCAAAGCCCTCTGCCAAGATCAACAGACAGAGATTCCCTACTAAGCATGGACTCAGTGTCAGCACTTGCAGCACGGAGTGACAGGGTAAGTGCCCTTAGGACAAGAGGGTGACCAGAGGGCCAGGGAGGAGAAGCAGCCAGCCATTAGTGGACCAGAGCGTGAATTATTCTAGTAGCCTCAGGGCCTAAGTGTCAACACCAGCTCTTCAGTAAGGATGAGCCGCAGGTGCAGAGCAGAACCCACTGTGGGCTTTTACTTCTCTGCTTGGATTATACCAGAAAATGTGGGCCCACGCCTTCCCCACAAATCACTTTGTTATTTTTATAAAGTCCTAAATTTTAAAACCTGCTCTCAAGAAGATAGAATTTGATTCATTCCACCTGACACCATTATATACATTAAATATATGTATACAGAAATATACAGTTGACCTTTGAACAACACAGGGGTTAGGGCATCCAAACCTCTGGGGAGTCAAAAACTTCAATAATAATTTATAGTTGGTCCTCTGTATATGCAACTCCCCTGTATTCATGGTTCTGTATCCCCAGACTCAACCAACCAGGAATTGTCTAGTTCTGTAGTATTCACTATTGAAACAAATCTGTGTGTAAGTGGGCTCTCACAGTTCAAACCCCTGTCGTTCAAGAGTCAACTGTAAATGTAAACATAAAATCATCAAGCACTGAAAGAAAACATGAGTTAATTCACCTACAGCCTGGAAAAATATTTCTAACTATGATGCAAAATCCAGAAGTAATATGGGCAAAAATTGATACACTCAATAACTAAAAAAAATTTTAAAAATTAAGAAATTCTTGCATGGCAGAGAACAGCATAAGAAAGTAAAAAGAAAAATGATTAACTGGGGAAAATATTTGTAATCAAAATCACAGAGAAGGGATAAATATCTCTAATATATGAACTTCTTTTGATAAAAAATAAGCCTACTGAGCTTCCCTGGTGGCGCAGTGGTTGAGAGTCCGCCTGCCGATGCAGGGGACACGGGTTCGTGCCCCAGTCCCAGAAGATCCCACATGCCGCAGAGCAGCTAGGCCCGTGAGCCATGGCTGCTGAGCTTGCGCGTCCGGAGCCTGTGCTCCGCAATGGGAGAGGCCACACAGTGAGAAGCCCGCGTACCGCAAAAAAAAAAAGCCTACTAACTCTATGGAAAAATATGAATAGGCAATTTACATAAGAAGAAATAAAAAATGGTCCTTAATAATATGGAAAAAAAGAAATGCTCAAAATAAGAGAAATGCAAATTAAAACTCCACTATTTTAAAACAAGGAAGATCGACTGTACATTCCCAAGGATGTACCTGAAGACAAACAATAAAATAAAATGGTTATGTCCCTGAGGATAGATTCTAAAGTTAAAAAAATTAAAATGTTTTCAGTCATCATACTGGAACATAATAAATAATACTGCAGAAATGCAATCAGCAAAATCCAGCTTTGGGCAATTCCAAAGGAAACCTGTTTGGGTTGTTTTTATTTTAATCAAATAAATTACAAGAAATAAAAATGTCAGATGGAGGGGGAAACTGTATGTTAGAAGATACTTAAAATACATACCAATCTCATGGAGTTTACTTGGATTCTGATTTGAACAAACGATTAAAAAAAAAAGAACCACTATGAGATAAACATGGAAATGTGAATACTCAATATTTGATTATTTTAAGGTATTAGAATTTTCAGGTGTTATAATAGCATTGTGATTATGCTTTTTAAAGTGAATCCTTATCTCTTAGAGATACATGCTGAAATATTTATGTATGAAAAATTTTGAGGTCTGAATTTGCTTAAAAGTAATCTGTAGAGGGTGGGAGATGAAATTAGATCGGTTCTGAGCTGATAATTACTGAAGCTGGGTAATGGCTATGGACAGGTTCCCTATACTATTCTCTATACCTTTGTATATGTGTAAAATTGTTTAAATATTTCATATTTCCAATTTTTAAAAAAACTGCTTCAAATATTGTTAGAGGCAGGATTCTGAACAGGGCCCATCCTCTCTGACTGCTCCAGCCAGGGTTCCAAGTGGCACAGTCAAAAAAGTAGCATCCCCTACAGAATCTTCTTTTGGGCTTATTTTCATTTGAAGGTGTTTATTCATTACCCCTACAAGTGTTTTCTTTATTACATTTTCATTAAAATAGGACAAGTAAAATCTTGCTTTATTACTTCACCCAATGAGAAATAGGAAGCGCATGGTGATAGTTAGGGATTCAGGCTCTGGAGTCAGATGCTTCCAACCACATCCACCTCTGCCATCTGGATATGAGACCCTGGGCAAGTTATTTACCTCCTAACATTTTGGTTTCTTCATCTGTGAAATGGAGATAAAAATAATAACCCACTTCATAAATATGTTGTGGATGAAAGAATGTATGTTTAGAATGCCTAGCACATGGTAAATATTCAAAATATTTTTATTGTTAATAATATTATATATAATCACTATTTAAAATATCCTCCCACAGAAGGCTCCCAAAGAATTTAAAATAAGATTTGGACTTAATTATGCATGTGTCTATGTGATTGCCTGAGTTACTACTGTTGTGTTTATATGCTGCCCGGCTATGAAATTGGGGTCCGTTCTCTGAACCAAAGTTTTCTGCCAAATTGTAGAATATATCGGAACTAATGCTGCATCAAACTAATAATTCTCCACAGTCTTAAAAGCATCAACATTGCTTAAATGCAAAGACTTTAATGAGCTAAATAACATGCTACAAGTTCATTAAATCACTACCATTATAGACTGTAATAAGTTCAAAATTGTACACAGAAGGCACAGTAATGTCATCAAATGAATGGTAACCTGAAGCCCTCAGAATCAATTAGTCGTGCCCTAGAGTGAGGAAAGTTAGAGAAATATTTATAATCCAAATATCCTGACCCCTGAAATCCTGAATTTCTGAAAACATTTTACTAATGGAAAGGAGACTAAAAAATGTCCTTTTGTGAACCCTTGTGCTGGTACCCACAAATACCTAATCTTCCATATTAGAAAATGTTTTGATTCCACTGAGGAAAGGTGAGCAATCTGAATAAAGGACAGAATTATCGAGCCAGGGGCACATGGAATGAAAACAAGACCTGAGTTCCAGCCCTAATTACTTCCTGCACGGCACTGAACAGGCACTCAATCTCTTCAGGTCTCGGTTTACTCAGCTGTAAGATGAATAATCTGTAGGATCTCTTCCACCTCTAAAATGTTATGGGTAATTAAGAGTATTACTCTGTTACTGGTAAAACGTATTTCAGGGAAGTAGTACAGTCCAACCACACATCATTTGTTGAGATTCTACTTCAAAAATGGTGAAAACAAGAGAGAATCAGCGCTATTCACTCCCAATCTAGGGCTCTTTAGAAAGACCAGGCTAACCTTGTGACTAGACTTCAAATAATGTTGTCAATTATATCTCAGTGAAACTGGGGTAGGGGGTTAAAACCACACAATTGTACACTTTTAAATGTTAAGTTTTATGGTATGTGAATTACACCTCAGGAAAAAAAATTTTTTTTAAAGACTGCTCATCCCCCAGGGAGTATTCTTGGTGACCTAAAGAAGCTTAAATGGGGATGTGGACCAAAGTATGAACCTTTACAACTAAACTAAGAAAACATGGATGGCAAATTTAGCTAAACCAACATCGAGAATTACCCTTTACCGAGACCGGCTACATAATTTGCATGGCCCAGGACAAAATGAAAATGCAAGGCACTTGATCAAAAAATTGTTAAAATCTCTAGACAGAGATAGCAGAGCATTAAACCAAACTCGAGCCCCTTCTGAGTGGGGACCTGTGCAACTGCACAGGTCACACACCTGTGAAGTCAGCTGTATTTATCAAACTTTTAAGATTTTCTAGGTCCAGGGCTGAACACTGTACAGACAACTCATTCAATTTCCACCACAATGTTGCAAAAGTAATATTATTATCCCCTCTTATGAAAGAGAAAATAAAGGCTTAAAGAGGTTAAAGAATTTGTCCAGTTTCCCACAGCCTGGTAAGGACAGAGCAGGACTTCGTGCTTAGGCCAGACTCCAAAGTCATGTTTTCACCAGTGGTCTTCAAATTTATTAGGAAAGGGACTTCCCTGGTGGTGCAGTGGTTAAGAATCCGCCTGCCAATGCAGGGGACACGGGTTCGATCCCTGGTCCGGGAAGATCCCACATGCTGCGGAGCAACTAAACCCATGTGCCACAACTACTGAGCCTGTGCGCCACAACTACTGGAGCCTGCGCGCCTAGAGCCCGTGCTCCGCAACGAGAAGCCATTGCAATGAGAAGCCCATGCACCGCAATGAACAGCAGCCCCTGCTCACCGCAACTAGAGAAAGCCCGCACGCAGCAACAAAGACCCAACACAGACAAAACTAAATAAATAAATAAATTTATTTTTAAAAAATTTTATTAGGAAAAATTTTTGAATGAATATTCCAATGTTTATGTACATATACTACTGTATTATTAAATTATGTATCTTATAAATCATGCAAAACAAAGACATTTTAAAGATGCCATCAATAGAACTTCTAATATTTTCCTCCCATATCTCAACCCATCACCTTTCACAATCCCTGTTGTACCTAGGGGTTAGGCTGCCCTTGACCCAGCCAAATTTAGAGTTAATAGCACTTAAGATGTTAATTTTCCTATGAAGTGTGAACTTTTAATAGGATATTGTTAAAAGGTGTCACTCAAAAAGGTGAGTTGTTCACAACGGAATTTTAGGTTCTGTGAAAATCAAGGGGTATTTCTTTTTTTAATTCTGGAGGCTGACTTGCCTTAAAGAAATCTCATTTTACTCACTGGCTGGGCCCTGACCAGGATTTTTGGTTTATTCTAGGTTATCTGCACAGTTATACAGCAAAGGTTGATTACTTATGGAACACAAGAAGGAAAACATTCACTTGACAAGTGTTTATTGAGTGCCAACAATGGGCCAGAACTTCTCTGGTTGCCGGGGATGGAAAGTGAGTGAGATCCATAGGGTCCTGCCAGCAAAGAGTTCAGGTATGTTCTAAATTTCTGTTGGTGCCGTGCCAACAGAAGTAACCTTAGAAAGAGAATGCAGTTTGTCTTCTGCTCCTTGAACCTAAACCTTTAGAAAGAAAAACTGGGACTTCCCTGGAGGCTCAGTGGTTAAGAATCCACCTACCAATGCAGGAGACGTGGGTTCGAGCCCTGGTCTGGGAAGATCCCACATGCCGCAGAGCAACTAAGCCCGTGTGCCACAACTACTGAGTCTGCACTCTAGAGCCCGCAAGTCACAACTACTGAAGCCCGTGCGTCTAGAGCCCGTGCTCCATAGCAAGAGAATCCACCGCAATGAGAGGCCAGTGCACTGCAACGAAGAGTATCCCCCGCTCGCCGCAACTAGAGAAAGTCCGCACACAGCAATGAAGACCCAACGCAGCCAAAAATAAATAAATAAATAAATAAAATTTAAAAAAAAAGAAAGGACCATGCTCACAAGTATATTTTATGAAAAAAAAATTCAGTACATTAGAACTTGATGAAAACGCCAAATCTTCCTTAAAAATACAAGAATCTACTTTTCATAATACTTTTTTCTCTAAACCGTAGTCGTTTGTAATACTCTTGAAATGTTTGATTCAACGTGCACTAAAAATTTTGTTTTTTAAATTCTGCTTTTATCTCTTTGTACATAATAAATAATCTTTGAATCACGAAACTGCTAAAAATTGACAGCCCAAGTAAAGATAAAAGAGATTTTTATATTTCTTCCTCTAGATGGCGACATAGGACTATGTCTTTAAAACAGGGAGCTCTCCTGTGTCCTAAATCAACCGTAATTTAATTCCATTAAATTAAATGGAAAATACAGAATTTGTTTTCTTACTGAATCTACAAAGGAAAAAAAGTGCAAATAAATGATATCTACAGTACTAGATTTTTCTAGTCTCCTGTTAGTTTAAAGGGTGGACTGTTTGGATAGGTTTTTTGCTTTGTAAAAGTAGCAGTAGAAAAATAAAAGGATGTGAGTAGAAAGAAGAAAATTGGGGTAGCAGATTATTTACTGAGCTGGGTATGTCAACAACTCTTCAGCTTCCTTTCTTTGGTTGCTATGGTAACTCACAGTTTTATTCATCCCAGCCCTTGTTTTTTATAAATTTATTTTATTTATCTTATTTTTGGTTGTGTTGGGTCTTCATTGCTGCAGGCGGGCTTTCTCTAGTTGCGGCGAGCAGGGGCTACTCTTCATTGTGGTGCACGAGCTTCTCATTGTGGTGGCTTCTCTTGCTGTGGAGCACGGGCTCTAGACGCATGGGCTTCAGTAGTTGTGGCGTGCAGGCTTCAGTAGTTGTGGTTCGTGGCTCTAGAGAGCAGGCTCAGTAGTTGCGGCACACAGACTTAGCTGCTCCGTGGCATGTGGGATCTTCCCAGACCAGGGCTCGAACCCGTGTCCTCTGCATTGGCAGGTGGATTCTTAACCACTGTGCCACCAGGGAAGTCCCCCTGCCCTTGTTTTGATAGAGCTTGGAAGTCAGTGGGATGTTGGAGCTGCAGGCAGACTGCCTGCTTCAAATCCCATCTTCGCCTTTTACTAAACGTGTGACTGTCAACAAGTGATTTAAACATGTACCTTTGTGCCTCAGTTTCCTCATCTGTAATGTGGGGATGATGATTACTGAGAATAAGCATGTAAAGCACTTAACACAGTGCCTGGCACACACTACACAGGCAATAAATTAGCAGTCATCACCAAACCACTATCATGGTCATGTCTGTGCTACCTAGGAAGACTCATCAAAGCATTTCTTTCACCATATTTCAGGAAGAAGCATGGTTCTTGGTATTGGCCAATCCCAGACAAGGAGAAAAATACTTGAAGGGCTAAAGAGTATTATATAATTTGAATATCTTTGACTCATTACTTAAAATAAATTGTTCAGTTTTTCATTTTAATGCAATCAAATAAATGGATGGATGAATCACTCTATTCTGTTTGTCATTTCAAATCTTTATAATTTTTGCTTTAACTAAATATTACATAAAGCAAATTTATGCAGAAGGCCACATTTTTACCAACCTATTTCTTCTTTTAAATAGATTTTTACATACCCCAATCCATGTTTCTATCAGCATTTACTCCATAATTATTAGGGGAAAAAAGAGAATAAAAATAAGCACCATTTTCCAAATTACATGACCTAAAGAGCAAGTTCAATCATCTCATATTTGCAGGAGATGCTTGGTTTTATTTTACTACTATCCTCTTTTTGCCTTTCCTTCTTGATACTGTTAATTATATTAGGATTTAAGCAGTTCTTTCAACATTCACTCTCTCCACTGTCATTGATTTTTTTAGAATTGTCAAAATAATTTTTCATATTAACAGCCAATATGCCTGCTTCCTGCTGGTCGAGGTTCAGTTAGTCTGTTGATTTAGTCTGCTTTGTTTTTCTTCTAAACAGATTCAATTTAACCATAAAATTCCAATTTTCTGGTTAGCATCCCTTGGCTAATTATTTATCCCCTACACAGAGTTGTCTTTTTGAATTTGAATGTTTTACACTGGATGGAATCATTTCTCATATTGGTCTACTCACTATCAGTGAGACTCAAGCCCTTTGGTGGCAGTGATGATTGGCACTATACCATCCATCCACACTTATGTCCCCCTGCTTCAGCCTGATGGCAAGAACTACAGAGAAATCTGCGGCCACAGACAGAGATCCTCCTATGAATCCTGGACAAGGAGAGTCAAAAGGACCGATCTGTGTAGTAAAGCTTGTCTCCCAATAGCTGGATAAACTGATGCTTTCTAAAACTATGTTGCAGTTTATACATTTTACCTTTATAATCAACACTACTTGGCTCTACTCTAAGATTTTTGAGGGATGTTTTTTAAAGTCAGAGAAACTTCACCTGTGTGATCTCTGGTACAGGTTCAGTGTTTTACTTGTTTCCTACTAGTGACTTTATCAGAGGAAAGCCCATCCTGTCAAACAAAACATCAAAGAAAAACATGGTGTGTCAGTATGTTACTCTGGTGGCCCCAGAGAAAAACACTCTGTGGCATTCATGCCCTTGTGTACTCAAGTCCTTGACTCTGGCCTTGACCGTGTAACTTGCTTTGCCCAATGGGACATGAGCTAATGTGGTGATAGCAGAGGTTTAATAAGCACTTGCACATGGGAGCTTGTCCTCTTGGAATGCTTCATCTTGGAGCTAGACCCCTGAAGGGTGAAAGGCCAAGTGAAGAGGGGCCCTGGAGGCCATTTGGACATTCCACTTCCAACCAAGCTGCCAACAGACTGCAACAGCATGAGTGTCCTCAGCCACACAACACAGAGCAGAAGTTCCTCTCAATGGAACTGAGTCAACCCACAGAATCATGAGAAATAATAGATTGCTGTTTAGCTATGACATTTTGGGATGGCTTGTTACACAGCAATAAACAACAAAATGTACTAAAATGTTATCTTCTTAATTACACATGGTGCTTACTCTAGGTTTCTTCTTAGGAAAACATTACTGTATACACATTTCATTTTGATAAAGATTCAACTCAATTTATAACCAACGGAAATGTCAGAAGGATGCCTGACACCCTGCAGTGTGCTTTGGCCTCTGAGCTATTTAAAAACATGTCACCCTGGGCAGCTCTGTCCTCACTGACATCTCTTCCAGGGAGCCTGGCTGGCTGGCACTCCAGGCGTTGCGCATCTTATTTCTGAAAATGCCGACAGATTGTTTCACGGAATATTGTCATCTGTGTCACTGAATCTTGAGCTGCCTTCATGGTAGCAGATTTCTGCAGGGATTGTTCCTATCTTTTTAGATATTTATAACTCTGTTTAGGTTGAATCCTTGAAATTAGAAAGTCAATATCTCTGAATTATAATTAATATCTGCAAATTTGTTTGTTTGTTTTTTTACGGTACGCGGGCCTCTCACTGTTGTGGCCTCTCCCGTTGCGGAGCACAGGCTCCGGACGCGCAGGCTCAGCGGCCATGGCTCACGGGCCCAGCCACTCCGCGGCATGTGGGATCTTCCCAGACCAGGGCACGAACCCGTGTCCCCTGCATCAGCAGGCGGACTCTCAACCTCTGCACCATCAGGGAAGCCCAATATCTGCAAATTTTGATGAAATTTTAATAGCTTAATCAAGTTTTAATAAAGTTTCCTTTTTCATTAAAATGTACATTTATGAAAGGTAATTATGAAACTAGAGAAACCTATAAAGGGAAAGTTTACCTACAGAAAAAGTATGAACATTAACTGTGGACTAGTTAAATAAACTCCAGTATGTCTACACAATGCAGTGCTATGTAACTATAAAAAAAATGAGCAAGTCCTCTTGTGCCGATATGGAAAGAACTTCTAGATAATATTGTTAAATGAAAAAAAGCAAGTTTCAGAAAAATGTATATGTTATGTTTCCCTTTGGGCAAAAAGGGTGAGAAATCTAGATTTGTATTTGCATGTATATGTAATATATTTTAAAATCTGACGAGTGGGAAACTGACACTGGGGGATTAAGCACAAGAAGGGGACTTTTCCCCATACACCTTTTTATACTTTCTGGTTTTTAAACCATGTGAATGTATTATCATTTCAAAATATGAAGTAAGGTGTTGAAGTTTGGGGAGACGATAACTAAAAACAGTGATTGACTCTGGGTGGTAGCTTTTCACATATATTTTTTCTTTTGTTTATTTGTATTTCCTATTTTTTCATGTAATTTAAAAAGCAGTATTTAAAACCTATTGAATAAAGAAAAAAATTCATTGATAGTCCCATTGTTCAATCCATTATTATTTTTTATGCATAAGCTTTGTAATCACAGATATATACAGTCTGGAATCTCTTATCTGAACATACCAAGGTTTACTTAACCATTTTCCTACAGCTGAACACTTTGATATTTTTTGTTGTATCCTTTCATAAATAATGATGCAATAAATCTGTTTGTACAAAAAGTATTTATCTGTAGGATAAATCGTCATAAGTGAAATTCTGTTTCAAAGGGTATAAATATTTTCAGAAGCTTGATATATACTGTCTAAATGTTTTCCAAATGGATTGTTGTCAGTAGAAATTTATGAGAATGCCAGGTTCATTAAATTATCACTAGCATTGATTAAAATTCTTAAAATCTTTGCTAATAGGCCAAATATGAATCTCTTTATAATGTCTTTACATTTCTTTTGCAATTAATGAAGATGAACATTTTTATATTTGTGTTGACCTGTTTAATTCCTCCTTAAAAAATGTTTTTTTCAAGTCCTTTGCCCATATTGACATCTCAGAGGTTTTGCTTTATGTGTTTTTTAAACATATTTTAGTTATTAGCAAGTGTTAGACCTTGTCTGTCTTTTTCATTGGAAATATTTTTCATCTGTCTTCTGCATTTTGTTTGCTTTATTTTATTGCATTTCAGAGTGTTGGTTTTTATGTATTCATATCTAGCTTATATGCTTTCCATGGATCCCTTCCATCAGAGGCCTAATCAAGATTCCATTTTATTTTCTTCTATTTGATATATTTAGATTCTTAAAAACTTCTTTAACTTACTTAGAATTAATTTCTGTGCAATGTTAGAAGAGGATTTGAATAGGTATTTTAAAGACATCCAAATTCCTTAATAGCATTTATTGAATAATCTTTCCTTTTCCCATTGATCATGTGACCTTCTTTATAATATTTTTGTTTCTTACACATACTAGTGTCCATTTCTGTAGTAAGTACTATGTTCCATTGATTTGCCACAGTATCATACTCGTTACATAGTTTGAGAATATGTTTTCATAAACGGCAGCCCTAGTACCCATTAGGACAATCACAATCATTTTCTTTGATACCATCTCTTTCTTTGATGTTTATTCATTATCTATTTCAGGTAAATAATTTTATCTTTTAAAAATGTTCCATGGTGTTCACTGGAAATTTGTATAAATCTATAAATTAGTTTAAGTAGAAGTTGTTTCTTTAAGATGTTCTTGCCTCCAACAGGAGCACATTTCTTGTATTCATTCAGTCGGGCCTTCCTGTAGCTCACCACATTTTTGTTTGTTTATTCAGTTGGTTAGTTGGTTGGTTGGTTGGTTTTCTGCTCACAGGTCACGTATATTTCACATTAAAAGTATTCCTTGGTACTTTATGGGTCTTGTTTCTACTGTGAATGGGGTCTTGTTTTATTATATTTTTCTAACTGATATATATAGAGGAATGTTATTGATTGTGTATTTACCTCAAATCTAGCCCCTTTGGTGGCTCTACTATCACACTGGGAAACGATTTCCAGTTTAGGTTTTCTGGAAATACAAGTTGCTTTGACACTTAAGTGGGCCTGGAACTCTGTTAATTCATGGAGTAAACAAAAATCATTAATGGTATCACAATGGCCAATCAACTGGTTGATTTGAATGTTTATTTTCCATCAACTACACTGTTTTGTGGACACAGCCTGTTTTAGGGATGTTAGCATGGAATCTTGTAAAACTAGAAATGTGAATGTATGCTGATGAATTACAAGTACAATAACAGTTCTTGAGTTAGATATGAGTAGGGCACCCAGCTAACTCTCACTGTGTTGACAATCGCAGGTGAGGAGAGGTGAGAATCCTAAAATGGAAAGGAAATTGAAGAAATCAGCAGAATGACTGATCAGTGGTGGGTTCAGTGTGCCCAGATGTCTGAGTCCATTCCACATTTAACTGGCTCTAACTTTGTATAGATAGGTTTGGTACCACCTTTGTACAGACAGATACCTAAAAGAATTGGAAAGGCATTGGCATCATGGATATTTATCCCTTAGTGCTGCTATGGAGATACTCGTTATTGCCTTCATCTTAGCCAGGAAACAAGGTCCCTCTTTGTCCTCTTCATCACAAGTCTCCTCTAGAAACACATGGAAGTGGGCTCTGGCTCCCTTTGTTTTATCCCAGGAGCCAACATGGCAACCGTGCTGCCTCTCCGGGGAGAAGCTGCCCTGCCCAAGCCCCTGACGACAAGGATGAAGAGAGATGAGAGCAGGACATTCTACTCCAAGGAAGACCCACAGGAGGGGAGGGGATAAAAACACTGAGAGGACAATTAGGAGTGGGGAGGGAAGTTGAGAAAAGCTTGCTATGGACTGATAGATGTCTTAAGGGAAAAAAAAAAAAGACCTGTTATAATCCACCCTCTGCACTCTGTGTATCCTCCAGCATCTAAAAGTCAGATTTTCCTTCTGATAATGGCTGTAACTTCCTGCCTTCCAACTGCTAAAGGCCTGGATGAGGGGTTACCTAGCCTGTGACTCTCCATTCTCTGGAGAAAGGTGAGGAGAAAGGTGAAGAGAAAGGGCCTCTTTCTCGCTTTGTCACAGCTTACCCCTCCATGGACATATATACACTACCAAACGTAAAATAGATAGCTAGTGGGAAGCAGCCGCATAGCACAGGGAGATAAGCTCGGTGCTTTGTGACCACCTAGAGGAGTGGGATAGGGAGGGTGGGAGGGAGGGAGACGCAAGAGGGAAGAGATATGGGAACCCGTGTATATGTATAACTGATTCACTTTGTTATAAAGCAGAAACTAACACACCATTGTAAAGCAATTATACTCCAATAAAGATGTAAAAAAAAAAAGAAGAAAAGAAAGGGCCATAACGTGTGAGTTGCCGCATTTATTTAAAACTCCTGTTTCTGTCGAAAAGGTGAGTGAAAAGTCCAGCTGGAGCAGCAATCTGGCAGAGGATGAAAGTTCGAGGGGTGCACATGCATTAGCAGGAATATTTCCACTGAGCAATGCCAATCAAATGTTAGGAGTTTCAAAGTAACACGGTTAGTAAACAGGTAAGAGAAATGACTTGTGCTCTGAGAAGCAGTTGGAGGATGATAGAAAAAGGTCATTTTTTTTACAATCGGGAAGTAAAAGTAAAGCTGGCAATCTCTCTGACAAGATCTGTGACAAGGGACCCCTGCCCAGAAACTCAGAGTCAGGAAGCACAGTGGCACGGCACTCAGAGGAGAAGCCCCCTCAGGTTGATGTAGCTCAGTGCCTGGAAGGCCAGAGGAAACAAGCATTCAGCTTCTTTTCTTCTTTATTTGTGTGTTCTGACCCAGAGTCTCCCTCCCTTCCTCCTCTTCGACGGCTGCTCTCTTTGTGGCTCGCTCTGGTATAAAATCAGGATGAACTGTCATTCCCGGTTACCTGGGGAGAAATGAGTTCAAAGCAATCTCCTGTGCTGGTAAATGTTCTTCCTCCAAGCTCTGAACGAACTGACTTCCTGCACTTGTGGATGCACGGGCCTCATCCTTTCCGGGAAGGACCTCGCTTGCCTTGCTCACCACTGCCCCCCAGAGCATGACACGGTGCATGACACCATTGGACACACAATCATTATTGAATGAAGGCTCACCTCAAACCGTATTTTCCACTTTGTGTCTGCTCATTCCTGAGGCTCCAGAGGACTTCCCATCCTTCAGAACACTGTTTCAGAACTGGGGTTTGATACAGACGGAAAAGGGACTTTTCTTCTATCCTCCTTTCCTTGGGTCTCTGCTGTGATCTCTGTCAACACCTAAAACAGGCTTTTTCCTGAGAAAATTGATCCAGGACTGGAGAGTCACTCGCTTTCTTACTTTGGTGGGGAGCAAGGCTGTGTCTTAAGGAGCCACCTCTTTTCCTGGAAGAGTTGGCCCAGGCTAGAGCTGCCAGAAGGGCCTCAACACCACCCAGGCCTTGAGACACCTCTAGCTGAGATAGAGCCATTAGCAACTGGGTTTGGGATGGGGAGATGGATTTTATCAATTTTAGACTTTCATTTATTTGAACTTCAACTCACAAGGGCAAGATAATTTGATTTCGAAATTTAATTCCTTCAAAACTTCATTGTCTTTGGATTTTTTTTTTTTTACGGTACGTGGGCCTCTCACTGTTGTGGCCTCTCCCGTTGCGGAGCACAGGCTCCGGACGCGCAGGCTCAGCGGCCATGGCTCACAGGCCTAGCCGCTCCGCGGCATGTGGGATCTTCCCAGACCGGGGCACGAACCCGTGTCCCCTGCATCGGCAGGTGGACTCTCAACCACTGTGCCACCAGGGAAGCCCCGTCTTTGGATTTTAACATGCAAGTAGGTCTAACCTTTCCACTTCATTTCTCCCTGAGAATTTGTAATGGAAAAGGGATTTATATTCACACCTGGGACCTCCTTATAATGTTTGCATTTTATTTGTGGAGTATCTTAATGTGATCATTTGCTCTCATCAAAGAACCTCTGACGATAGACAATGTGACTGATTTAAATGGGGGTCAGAAACAGAATGGGGAGTGTCCAGCTTTGTGAGCTCACTGTGTGGTTCTGACCCATCTCAGAGCCTTCTGCTGGCAAAACCTAAAATGCCAGCAGATTTTTTTGAAGCCTGAAGCTTATACAATTTTCAGGAAGGGAGCGGTTTAAGGAGAAAAGAACATAAGTTGATGAATACAAAATCAGGTATAGGGCCCTTGTAGGGGCCTGAGCAAGTGAGGGGTCATGAAGCGTCAGCGTCCTCAGCTTTGTGATAAATCCACCTCTGCTGCCCACCAACGATGTGGAGGGTACCCCCCAAAACAGTGGCTAGTCCACAAAGATGGGAGCAGGACCCTACTGATGAGTTGCTGGTCTCCCCCAAGATAGCCACACCCCTGGCTGACCACAGGCTGAACAGTTGTTGCAAACTCACCTAAAGCAATTTGCTTATTCACAACAGACTCCTTTGATGAACATCTATGGCCTCCTCTGTAACCTCCCTACCAAGATACAATGAAACTAATTCTTAGATTGAGTTCTGCCACCCATGCAAATGCTAATTAGCAGGCAGGCAAGAAACAGTCCTACAACCTATTCTGGGACCTCTGTGAATTCCTAGCTCTGTTCTGTGTATGGAAGGTTAACTAGATACAAATGTCACAATATTCTGGTTACAGGATATAGTCAGATTCAGGCACATGAATCACCCACTGAATATTTCGGAGTGTTGGTTTTTTGTTTGCTAAGAATAAAGGTATTCTACATAAGAACATTACCAATATTAAAATCAGGAAATTTAACTTTGATACAAACCTATTATCTAATTCTCAGTCCATATACAAATTTTGTCATTGTCTCAGTCATGTAGCTTTTTTGCCTCCATCCAGGATCCACTCCAGGATCACACACTGCATTTAGTCATCAACACATTGCCTCCTTTAACCTGGAACAGTTCCTCAATCATTTACTGCCTTTCTTGACCTTGACATTTTGAAGAGTAAAGACCAATTCGTTTATAGAATGTTCCTCATTTTGGCTTTGTCTGATGTTTCCTGATTAGATTAACGTTATACATTTTTGGTAGGAATGCTGCAGAAGTGATGCTGTGTCCTCAGCGCACCATATCAGGAGGCACATGATAACGGCTTGCTCCATTACTGGGTGATGTCAAGTTTGATGACTTAGTTGAGACGGGCACTCCAAGATTCCTCATCATAAAGTTACTGCTTCCCCCCTTCATAATTAATAAACAATATCCAGGAAGACATTGTGAGCCTACATGAATATATGGTTCATCATGAAACTCACCCACTATTTTGGGCAACATTGGTGAGTTTCTAATTCCATCATTTCTTTTATTTTTATTGTTGAATTTCTATTATAAGAAAGAATATTTATTTATTTATTTATTTCAGTATGAACTCACAGAATGTTATTCAATGGGTGGTTATCCATTATCACTAAAATTTTAAACTGTTTAGGTAAGAGTGGGAATGTCTGTAATTTCCAACCCACATCTTGTATACCTCTCATTTTACTGATGACATCCATTTGTCTAATTAACAGAGCCTCTATTGCTAGTCCAAGATAAAGATAGCTGAAACATTCTTAGCAGCTTAATGACCCTTGCAGTATATATTCCTGAATTAGGAAGACTGAATACAGAGTATAGATTAAAGCAAACATGCATACTTAGACCACAGTGCCTATGCTGAAGAATTTAGAGTAAATTATAGAGTACATTACAGTGATTAAACCTGAGAGGTCAACAGAATGAAAAGTCGGGTAATGCTAAGAGGAAATGCACCCACCTCTTCCTGGAGCTAAATTAGTATGGTTTTTTGCTTTCTGTCTGAATTCAAGCTCAGCTCAGCTCAGCCCCTCCATCTTTTGCTCTTGGAAATCTTCCTTGCCTGCTTGAAGCTCAGACATCCTGCTCCTGACCAAGCTGTAGCCTTAACAGCAAATGTCCTGCCCTCACTGGAGGAGGCCTGAGATAGTCCAGCACTGGACCATCTGTAACTGGGCAGGTATGTCTAATGCTCAGATTCAATTCAAAAAAGCTCATTTGCCCTAAGAAAGTCACTTCCTCCAACCTAGACTTGACCCAGTAATAAAGTTGATATTTTGGCCTTTCTTCAAAGAATACCTCGTCTTATTTCTCAGTTGGCTTGGACCATGGCTGGGAAGAGGCAAAATTTATCAGAGCCCTCAACCTTCCAAGGTCCGCCCCTTTCATTTCTACTTCAAGACAGTTAAGCAGTCTCCCCTCACTGACAACTCTCTCAGCGTTCAACATATTGAAATGTCTTCAGATGAAGAGAAACACCTCAAAGCCCACCTTATCTTCCTCACTAAATGCTAGTGCTCCGCAGGATCCATGTCTGTGCCTCATTTCTCATTCTCACCTCCTCCCAAGTTGATTTTCCATCCAGTAGCCAGAATTATGCTGTGAAATGAAACCAGATCTCTTCTCTGCTCAGAACCCTCCACGACTCCCCCATCACTCTCAGAGTAAAAGCCAAAGTCCTTACCATGGCCTACTGAAATACAAATATGGTTTAGATTACAAAATGGGTGGGTTAGATTAATTGCATCTTGCCTATGGTCTAGCCCCTTCCTACCTCTCTAACCTCTTCCTCCTACCCTTCCCTTGCTCACTTCTCTCCAGCCATTCTGGCCTTGTTTTGTTGCTCTAACAAACCAGGCACATTTTGTCCTCAAAACCTCTGCCCTGGCTGTTCCCTCTTTCTGGAACAATTTTTCCTCATTTAGCTGTATGACTCATTTCCTCACCTTCTCTGATATTTACCCAAATGTCATCTTCTCAGTAAGGCCATCACTGGACTCCCGACCTAAACTGCAACCCACCCCACACCTCCACCAAATACATACGCCTCTTTAATCTCTCTTCAGCACTTAAGAGCACCTAATTTTTTTTTTTTTTTTTTTTTTGTGGTACGCGGGCCTCTCACTGTTGTGGCCTCTTCCGTTGCGGAGCACAGGCTCCGGACGCACAGGCTCAGCGGCCATGGCTCACGGGCCCAGCCGCTCCGCGGCATGTGGGATCTTCCCGGACCGGGGCACGAACCCGTGTCCCCTGCATCGGCAGGCAGATTCTCAACCACTGCGCCACCAGGGAAGCCCCAAGAGCACCTAATATTATACATTGTATTGTTAATTGTCTGGGTGTCACCATTAAAATGTAAGATCTCTTGGGACAGGGCATACAACAGAAGAAAGTATTTGAAAGCTGGAATATAGAGAGATTATGTAGAATGCCACTGTTACGGACTAAATGTGCCCCCCTGCCCCCGCCAATTCATATGTTGAAGCACTAGCCCCCAGTATGGCTGTATTTGGAGATGAGGCCTCTAAGTAAGTAATTAAAGGTGGGGTCCTGATCCAACGGGATTAATGTCCTTATAAGAAGAGACACGGGAGAGTTCCCCTCCCAACTGCTTCTCTCTGTGTACACTGACAGGTCACACGAACACACAGCGAGATGGGGGCTATCTACAGGCTAGGAAGAGTCCTCACCAGAAAATGAATCTGCCAGCACCTTGATCTGACTTCTAGCCTCCAAAACTATGAGAAATATACTTCTATTGTTTACTCCACCAAGTCTGTGGTATTTTGTTATGGCAGCCTGAGCAGACTAATATAGTCACATAGAGAGATTTTGTTTTAAAGACACACGATAGGGCTTCCCTGGTGGCGCAGTGGTTGAGAGTCCGCCTGCCGATGCTGGGGGCGGGGGTTCGTGCCCCGGTCCGGGAAGATCCCACATGCCGCGGAGCGGCTGGGCCCGTGAGCCATGGCCGCTGAACCTGCACGTCCGGAGCCTGTGCTCCGCAACGGGAGAGGCCACGGCAGTGAGAGGCCCGCGTACCACAAAAAAAAAAAAAAAAAAAAAAAAAAGACACACAATAAGATGGTAGAAATAAATCTAATATGTGAGTAGTTACATAAATATAAAGAGATTAAAAACCAGAGATCGGGCTTCCCTGGTGGCGCAGTGGTTGAGAGTCCGCCTGCCAATGCAGGGGACATGGGTTCGTGCCCCGGTCTGGGAAGATCCCACATGCCGCGGAGTGGCTGGGCCGGTGAGCCATGGCTGCTGAGCCTGGGCGTCCGGAGCCTGTGCTCCGCAACGGGAGAGGCCACAACAGTGAGAGGCCCGCGTACCGCACCAAAAAAAAAAAAAAAAAAAAAACCAGAGATCACCAGACTAAATTTTTAAGAATCCAGGTAAATGTTACAGGACACATGCCTAAAACATAAAATAATAGAAAGACGAGGTAGGCGAGAGGGTCAGGGAAGAATGGAAAAATAAACATTAGCCAAATGAAATTTCTTTACTAACCAAATGAAATAATATCAGACAAAATAAAGTTTAAGGCAAAATCATTACTAGACAGAAAGACGGTAACTACATAAAATTTCTAAACTTCGATTCATCAGGAAGATAATAAAAATTCTAATCTTGTATAGACTTAATAATGAAGCTTGAAACAACATAAAGCAATATTGATAGAATAATACCCAACTCAACTTATGAAGCTCTCATAACCCTGACAGCACAAACATGAAGCGACAGTATAAGAAAGGAAAATGATGCCAGGCTCACTCATGAACATGACTGCAAAAATCCTAAAACTAATTTAATAACCAAATATAGCTATGTAAAAACAAACAAAATAATACATCATGACTAGTTTATGTTAGGAATGCAAGTTGGGCTAGATAATATCACTGCTGTAATTCATTTTCCAACAAATTAAAGGAGAAAAAACACACATGATTATATCAATAGACAGACAGTTCTGCCACTAACACCTGCAGGGCTTGGGGCACAAGTACAGATGGAAGCCACATATCATGAAAATGATTTTTAAAAGTTATAAATTAGTCTAGGAAACTGATAGATAAAATCTGCTTTATTCTCCTATCTTGATAAATATACCTCCATAAGGACAAATTTTTTAAATACACACAAAGCCTTGGCTTTTTATAATATCAAGAACATGCAAAAACATCCAAGATGACTAAATTTAAGTATTATTCTGTATATCTGGATAGTCTTTTAATGGACTGGCTATGTTTAGATGAATAATAAAGTGAAAACATATATAATTCATAAGGTATACATTTGTTCCATAAAATATATTTTTCTCATTTCTGTTTTAGTAAAATTACTAATTTTGATGTTATAATCAAGATTTTCATATAATTTGTTGATAGTAATGATCTAAGTGATTGAAAATAAAATATAATTTTATTGAAAGGACACAAAATTTGAACATATTTTCATCAAAAATAAACTGAGATAAATGTGTAAAAACTGAAAAAGTAAAATTATTTTTATTATATTTTCTAAGAGAGCTATTTTATTTATACCCAGGACAAAAGTGTAATGTATGCTTGTGAAGAAAAATTTGCAAATAAGTTTACCAGGCCTCAGGTTCTACCCCCAAATTTCCACCATACTGTAGACTATCTGTGGGTTAGATGTCATTGATTAAACATGAAATTAATGACTAATCAAACAGTCTTTGAGGTTCCACATTCGTGCTGACCTAGCAGACACACTTTTTCATTGTTCTGCTGAATAATGCCCCCCACAAAGATATCCACATCCTAATCGCAGAACCTAGGAATATGTTACATTCATTACATGACAGAGAGGAATTAAGGTTACTAATGAACTGACCTTAAAACAGGGAGATTATCCTGGATTATGCAGGTGGGTGCAATGTCATCACAGGGGTCCTTTAAAATGGAAGAGATGTAGATGTTGAGACTGTGTCGTGAGAAGGATTTGCGTCCACTGTTGCTGGCTTTGAAGATGGAGGAAGGGGCCACAAGTCAAGGAATTCAGCTCCCCTAGAAGCTGGAAAAGGCAAGGAAACAAATTCTTCCCTAGAGCCTCCAGAAAGGTAGCCCTGCTGACACCTTGATCTCAGCCCACTGACCCTTGTGTCCAACTTTTAACTTACAGAACTCTAAGAGAATAAGATTGTACTGTTTTCAGTCTCAAGTTTATGGTAACTTTTTAAGGCAGCAAAGCGAAACTCATACTGCCACTCTGTTTTTTAACCCCATTCCTACATTGTTGGAATCCATCACCTCTTGAGGCAGAACCCTCCCTAATAGAAAATTAGAATGCCTTTTTCTGACCTCCCTTGCAGTGAGTGAGGGCACAGGGCCATGGCCTCATGTCTACCAATTATATGCACCTGCATGGCTGCAAAAACTGTAAGCCTGGTGCCCTGGCCCTCCTGGAGATGCTGGGAGCCTTAATAAGTTCCATTTCTGCCTAATCAGCCAGAGTTGGTGTTTGTGGATTGTGACTCAAAAGCCTCAGTGAACCAGGTATGCACAGATAATTTATTCAAAAGGAAAAAGAAATTGTCAAATTCAGGAGAGGAAGTTTACCCCAGGTGGTAGTCAAAGAAACTCAAAGCAAGCTCGAGATGCTGTATTATACCTACTAAAAATAAAAACAATCGTTTTTGTGGCAAGAAGGTTACTTTCGTTTACATCTAGTAAATAAACGGATGCATTGTTTGGAAAGCAGTAATAGGAAAAGGAAGTAAAATCTGTAAACATGTGCTTAGCTTTTGACCTACCAATTCCCAATAAAATGTGGCAAAGTGTGTGGTAAGATGAAACAATTATTTGTGTATTTGTGAGAGACATTACTGATGCAGGCTTAAAACGGGTTGGGAATGATAAAATTTGCATTAGGACCCCAGAAGATTTTAGGAAGCAAGAGATAAAGACCCAATCTCAGTTTCCCGAAATGTAAAGTTCCTGAAGCTGTCAGGTGACCAAGGTCAAGACCCAGAGCTGGAAAGGGCAGTGAATCCCCAGAGAGAACATCTCCACAAAGGTGGAGCTGACCAAGCTCTGACTTCGTTCTTCCCAACGGCAGTTCTCTGGGGGCATGAACTCCCTCCAGCTAGGGCCATTTCACAGGCCATACTCCCCGTTTTGTTTTTTTGTTTTTTTGTTTTTTTTTTTGCGGTACGCGGGCCTCTCACTGCTGTGGCCTCTCCCGTTGCGGAGCACAGGCTCCGGACGCGCAGGCTCAGAGGCCATGGTTCACGGGCCCAGCCGCTCCGCGGCATGTGGGATCTTCCTGGACCGGGGCACGAACCCGCCTCCCCTGCATCGGCAGGCGGGCCCTCAACCACTGCGCCACCAGGGAAGCCCCATACTCCCCTTTAATCACCTGCCTGGGTACACACCTCGTAAACCTGTTTCTAGACCCTGCCCAGCCGTTATCACTGAGGGAGCCAGGCACCGAGCACCCAGCCGGCACTCAGGCTTTTTCATTTAAACTGGAGAGAATCACTTGTATGGGATCAATAGGAATACACGTTGTAGCAAATACCAAACAGGTGAATTCCCAGCTCACAACAATTGCCCCTGAGAAGAGCCCCACCACAGAGGTGGACCTGAAGTAATGATGTGCAATGTCCTTGCAACTTAACCCTGACCTCTGGCTACCTCCTAGGGGTAGACAACTGACCTAAGCTGTATCAACTTTTGACACTTGAAGGGAGAGACTGAAGCTGGTTGAATTTGTTACCTTAATGCCAGTGTCCATATACTCCCGCCGCCGAGGCCTCCACGGACCGCGACCCATGGAGACCGCTGCCGCCATTAGGCCTCGGACTTCACGTCCTGGGTCCGGCCAGTGGGCAGCCGTGGCAAGGGCTCTGGAGCTCTGCAGGACACAGCCCTTGGCCTGTCCCTGAGCCCCCCAGCTCACCTGCCAGCCTCGAGGCCGGAGGGCCTGGAGGGCCCCAGGGAGAAGGCCGAGCCCCGCCTCCGCCCGCGCTCTCTGCCGTGAGGACTTCTGTTTGCTGAGCGTTGGCGGGGCCGCAGCCCTCAGGGTCCCGCGCTATTGGCTGTGCGCCTGCCCCACCCCTGTTACACAACCAATGGTTCTGGCACATTCAGATCCAGCTTCTGCTCCTCATTTCTCAGCAGAGACCCTCTCCCTTTCCTCTGGGGTAAGTTCACACTCACACACCCACTTCCACAGAGCCCGGGCTGGCCGTGCAGGATGCCAGCGATATCCGGGCGACACCCTTTCTAGCAGCTGAAGGTAACACAGCTGAATGGCCGTGAGGCAGGGGGCCGGGGCGGTGACGGCGTCGGTGTCAGCTAGAACTTGTCAAAGCTTCAGGACACTCGGAGGCGCTGTGGGCTTGCTTCTCCTAGCTCGGGCGTGGCTCACTGTCTTCTGTTCCCTGCAGTGACAGTTCTGGTCTCAGCTATAACACCCCGATAACAAGTGTCTACTTCACAGGGTCACTGTGAGGTTAGCTGAATTAGCACGTGTGAAATACTGAGGTGGCACCCGATGCATACAGTAAGAGCTCAGCAAGCTGGCCACCAGTCACAGCTGGGGCAGAAATAGCACTCCTCTTGGTGGGGCCCCAAGAGCTATGACGACAGCCCTGGGGTGGAACGCGGGCCCTCCACTTCTCCCAGCTCACATCCCAAAGATCTGAGACACGAGGGGAGGCATGTGGTGACGTTCCCACAGCCAGGCTGCTCCCCTGAGAAGCAGCTGTGATAGAGAAATGACGGAAATGCCAAGTGTCACAATTAAAAAGATAATGTGCAGACAGGTTCATCTTTGCAAACTCTTCTGCTGTGGAATTTAAATCCTCCCCTCCTAACTGAGGAATGCCGAGGATTCTGCCTCCCCTTCTTCTCCAAAGACCAGTGCAGCCTCTTCCACCCAGACCTCTGACCCAAGCGAATGGCTTCCCCTGAACCCTGCCTCAGCATCCCATCCCGGTCACATGCGACACCCTTGGCCTTTTGAGTCATTCATGTTCTGGGTACTTCCACCTCCTGTCAGTGACGAGAGATTTTGTAAGAAATACGGTGCTGAGTGGCAAGGGAGCAGCTCCCTCATGGTGTAGGGCCCCCAGGGACAGCGTGCAGACCCTCACAGATTGTCTTTCAACCAAATGAGTTTCCAACCACCAACTCAGGCATTCGGCACTCCCCAGAGAAACAGATAATTAGCACCTTCAAAGGTGAGGGCTTTACTTCAGAAGAAAAATAAATCCAGTTATTTAGCCAAGCATTTGGTTAATGCATAAATTTACAGCATCCCAACATCAGCTCCTTTCCCTGATGAGCTGTACCAATGTCTGAAGTAACCCCCACTGACTGCTGGAGAAGGGAACCCTGCAGATGCGAGCAAGCAGGACTAGACCCTTAGGGCCTCTTCGGACTCATTAACCGGCATCTGTTCTCTGAAGCCAAGTGCATCCCAAACAAGCACCTTGGAGGGAAAGCCCAGGGCCCACCGTGCAGTCAGGGGGCAAGCTTCGATACATTAGCAGGTGCTTTAAATGCAGGGAGCTTCAGGCGTCATTCCAAGGTTTCTTCTAGAACCACTGTTCCTCCTTTTTTTTTTTTTTTTACATCTTTATTGGAGTATAATTGCTTTACAATGGTGTGTTAGTTTCTGCTTCGTAACAAAGTGAATCAGCTATACATATACATATGTTCCCACATCTCCTCCCTCTTGCCTCTTCCTCCCACCCTCCCTATCACACCTCTCTAGGTGATCACAAAGCACCGAGCTGATCTTCCTGTGCTATGTGGCTGCTTCCCACTAGCTATCTATTTTACGTTTGGTAGTGTATATATGTCCATGCCTCTCTCTCACTTTGTCCCAGCTTACCCTTCCCCCTCCTCATATCCTCAAGTCCATTCTCTAGTAGGTCTGTGTCTTTATTCCCGTCTTACCTCTAGGTTCTTCATGACATTTTTTAAATATATACAATGGAATATTACTCAGCCATAAAAAGAAACGAAATTGAGTTACTTGTAGTGAGGTGGGTGGACCTAGAGTCTGTCATACAGAGTGAAGTAAGTCAGAAAGAGAAAGACAAATACCGTATGCTAACACATATATACGGATTCTAAGAAAAAAAAAGTTCCTCCTTTTTTAAAAGAAAAAGTAGCTTTCAGAGAAGCTCCCGCTTTCCCCAAACCCCACCCCTCTTTGGGGGCCAGCACTCTCATGGTGAGATATGCAGCATTTGAGGAACCAGGAAGAAAGTGGGGGCTTTAGCACCCCGACACTCACACATAGTCTCCATCAACCTCCTCCAGCCCCCTCACCCAAGCCGCCCCTTCAGGTTGTTATTCATTGATGTGGCTTTCTCAATCTTACGTCGTAATGGACAATGGGGGCCCATCCCACCCATGTCCACTGTAGTGGCCGGTGGTTTGGATACCAGGAAGGCACCCTGGTTGCCTGAGTGATATCTCTTGCAGTAGGTGTGGTTCAGGGGTGGTGCAAAACCTAAATGAATCCTTTCAGAGTGAAACGCAGGGCTTTGTTCTATGTTTGGGGGAAGAGGAGCCCTCTCCCTCCTCCTAGATGTGAACAAGGATATGGCCTCGGAGGTGCTGGCAGTCCCCATCCCCAGGAGGGAAGCCAGGCTGAGGCCAAAACTGACCCATGGACGAGGGTGGGGTTGACAGAATACAGAGATATCACCTGCAGTCCTGAGAGGATGGGAGAATTTCCGGAGCAAATCAACCCATGGACTGGCTCTACCCCAGGATGTTTTAGTTGTATGAGCTGACGAAGTCTGTTATTCACTGCACTGGGAAGTGGCGTTTTTGTTATTGAATTGGGAAGCACTCTAATAAGATCATCTTTGGAAAAAAAAACCACAGAGAGCCTCCTCCTGGCAGTGGGAGCAGACTCATTTCTTCAACCCCCTTGTCAAGAAAAGATGACTTGGCCTCTGATAAAGCCCATGGTATGGAGTATAGCATACTGAAGCTCCACTAGAGCTGGCACTTAGTAGGTGCTTTGCCAAGGTGATGAGGGAATATTCGTCACTTGGCTGCACAGTAACCAGTCTGGGCTCAGAGCCCACGCTCTTCCCCAGAAGAGCAAAGGCCAGGCAAGCCAGATACAGGACTCAGATCAGGTATCCAGGAAAGCCCAGGGGAGAGATGTGACAGACGCATGGAACAGATGGCAGCGGGAAAGGGCCCGCCAGCACACCTGCAAACACGGGGGCAGACACACACTCTTCAAGGCCTTTTTAGCTGCAGCCCTGGCACCTGTCCCTAGGATGGCGGACCTGGGCGGGAGATTAAAACCTTGAGAGATTGTCTCCCTCACAAAACCAAAGCTGGAGGAACAGCAACACTGGAAATCATCCTCTGTGACAGGGAAACTCAAATGGTGACCGAATGGAGCAGATCCTCCAGGGAGAGGGCTGTGAGCCAAAGCTTCCTCAGCTCCGTGGAGAAAGGCCCAGGCTCCGGAAGGAAGGCAGGATGCCCCACCCCTGGAGAAAGGCCCTGTGGGCTTAGGGAAGAGAAAATTCCCTTTCCCTTTAAAGCAGCAGTTCCAGGAAACTCCACTAATGTTCCGCCTCCTCCATTCCCACTCCCAGACACAGTGGGTCCCCAGAGTGTGATAAACATTGGAAGGCACAAGTGGAAACTTGTGCTGGGGCCCGGATGTGGAGCCCTGCGGGATAGCTGTGTGTGGGGAGCAGGGCAGGGGGTGAGGCGGGGGAAGCCCTGCCCCTCCAGCAATTACGCGAGTTTAAAGCGAACACTGACGACCAGGGCAGCTCAGGCAACAAACCCCACGTTTGGGGATTAGAAACTGGGGTGTTTCTGAGGACGCTGGTCTTCCAAGCTCCTCTGCAGAGGAAAGAGACAAATGAGGTGCTACCTCGGAAAAATCTGAATTCTACAAATAATTCTACCCACTGTCACCAACCCCCTAAATCACCCCAGTTCATGTGAGTCTTGGGTCGGTGGCACAGCCTCAGCTTGAGTGAAAATTCCCTGAACAGCATAGGAGAGAAGCATTAGTTTCTCACATGTCTTGACTCCTAATTTAAAGTAATGGGAGAGAGTAGGTCCCTCCCATTCCACTTCCTGAATCCCTCCTTTTAGAAGGAGGGCCTTTTACAAAAACATACAGAGCTCCAAACAGGATATAACATTCTTTCTCAAAGTCAGGCCAATTGGGAATTTTTTTTTTTTAACAAGTTGAAAAACTTATTTTTCTAGGGTGGCCTGCATTCTTGAACCTTTGAAAAACTTCGAAGCTCACATTTATTTCTCCCTTGGGAAGTCTTTAATCAGCTCTGAAAGTAACAGAAGAGCACTTCACATTAAGCGCTTGACCTAGCAAACTGGCCCGAAAATAAGGAAGGTTGCTGGGGTGGGGGTGGGGCGTGGAAAGATAGAGAAACTAACTAAAAAACGTATATATACACATAAACCACACAAAGGGAAGGAGCTTCAGACAGCCAAAATGACTAGGGAACACCCACATATGGATCGGGGGTGAGCATTAAATATAACAATTATTTGTAGAACTAAGATTACAGGAGGGTTCAGAGGGAGAGAGCAGAACTACTTGCTCAGACATTTTAGATACAATAAAACGACCTAGATGTGGGGTAAAGGGGAGAATGGAGAAACCACATACAAAATGTTTTTTAAAAATTGTTCTCAGCACTCCTGGGCAAAAATTGTTATCCCAGAGAAATGAAGGTGTATGCTCACACAAAAACCCACACACAAATGTTTACAGCAGCTCTATTTGTAACAGCCCAAAACTAGAAATTATCCAGATGTCCTTCAGTAAGTGAATGATTAAGCAAATGGTGGTATATCTACCCCATTTAATAGCACTCAGCAATAAAAAAAGGTATGGATACATACAATACACACAATAACCTGGATAAATCTCCAGAGAAGTATGCCGAGTGAAAAAGCGGCCAATCCTAAAAGATTACATCCTGGGTGATTCCATTTATACATCATTCTTGAAATGACAAATTTATAGCAATGGAAAACAGACTGGGGGTTGGCAGAGGTTGAAGGCGGTGGGGCTGGAAAGCAGGTGTGGCTACATAAAAGGGCAGCAGGAAGGATCTTTGTGGTGATGGACATGTTCTGTATCTTGAGTATGTCAAATATTCTGGATGTGATACTGTGCTATAGTTTTGCAAGATGACACCACTGGGGGAAACTGGGTAAAGGGTACCGAATTACTTCTTACAACCCCGAGTGAATCTACAATGGTCACAAAATTTTAAAGTTTAATTAAAAAAATAAAAACTGTTCTCAGCAATTATATTGGTGGTGGTATTATTGGTATTCTGAGTTGATGCATGTAATTTGGGATAAAGCACATGAGTAATTATAGGATATTCTAATTCTATGGCTCCTGTATCCTTGAAAGCCATGATCCTGAGTGCAAATGATTAGGACATAAGAAAAACCTCTACAATCCTGAATTCGAGTTACTTTTTCTTAGCTCTATCTACTGATATGCCTAGAAAACAAAGACCAACCCAGTAGCAACGAGCATTGCTAGCACACAAATTATGGTTTTCAAAATACCATTTTACACTAAAAGAAACCAGGTTTTCTTACAGGAGTCTCTGATTGCAGGTCTGAGGGCAAGACATGTACTGGATGAGCCTGGGACAGTGCGTCATGCCAGATAAGGAGGAAGAGGATAACAAAAGGACTCAGAAGCCAACTTGAAGGGACTTCCACCAGCCAAAGATGGGACATCTTTAAATTTCAAAAAGGGTAATTTCATCAGTGGTCAGTGTTGGGAAGTGGGAATGAATGATTTCACCATGACTCTCAATGGTGAGAAAAAGTCCTGAGCTTTGGTGGATAGAAGTTTTACCTTTTTTCTTTAATTTATGCTTTTTTGGGTTATGGATCATGCTTAGAAAGACCAGCTTAAATCATGGTAAAGACTCAGGCATTTACCCTGTCTTTCCTATATGAATTCTACCACTAGATGGAATATTCAAATATTCCAACTAATAAATGAAGAGAATGTATCCAGAGGGAAATATAGCTGCCCCCCCCATACACCACCAATCCTAAAAGTGCCAAAAAGTTGGTGAGAAGAAAGCCATGTGTCCACTCCTCAGCCTGATATACTCTATTTCACTGACTGAAGACCTGTAGGTTGTACAAAGAATCATCACTCTAAGTACCGCCAAGAAAACACAACGCTGAGGCTTGGGAATTGGATGCATTCCAACTTTAGAGACATTCAAATGTGACAGAAGCGGCCTTTAATCAATCAAGAATGCCTCCTTCATGTCCCGAAAGTCTTAATTTACTGCTTCTCACTTCTCAGATGCATACACAGAAAGACCAGTTTTATTACCCATCCTGTACCACTAAAAATTCAGGTAAAATAGTACACTACAGCAACAAAAATAAATGTGCACAATTCTCAAAATGTTAAGCAGTGCATGATTTTTACAGAATTCCATTATTTACCTTGACAGGATTGAAGATCACGATCTCATATGGCCTGTAACTTCCCCCTGTGAACATGTCTTCATTCGGATTTTCTAATCACATGTGCTGACATCAGCTCCTGATGACCCACCGAAGCCGTTCTTCTGCGGCTGCTTCCCCTGCTGCCCGTCATCTTCCACTTTCAGGCCTCAGGCATCCTCAGCAAGGGCAGTGAGGAGAGCATGTACCACCAAAACCAGGTATCGGGGGTCTGCAAGCCTCTGGAATTACATGCAAAATGTTCCATCCACATCTACTTTCTATGGGAATCTGGGATTGCTGGTTAGTTTCCTTTTGAGTGTGGCCTGCCTGCCACCTGCCTGGCTTTGTCAGGTAGGCTGTAATCAATCATGATTATTTTTTTAACATCTTTATTGGAGCATAATTGCTTTACAATGGTGTGCTAGTTTCTGCTTTATAACAAACTGAATCAGCTGTACGTATACATATATCCCCATATCTCCTCCCTCTTGCATCTCCCTCCCAACCTCCCTATCCCACCCATCTAGGTGGACACAAAGCACGGAGCTAATCTCCCAGTGCTATGTGGCTGCTTCCCACTAGCTAGCTATTTTACATTTGATAGTGTATATATGTCCATGCCACTCTCTCACTTCGTCCCAGCTTACCTTTCCCCCTCCCCGTGTCCTCAAGTCCATTCTCTCTGTTTGCATCTTTATCCTTGTCCTGGCCCTAGGTTCTTCAGAACCTTTTTTTTTTTTGTGATTCCGTATATATGTGTTAGCATATGGTATTTGTTTTTCACTTTCTGACTTACTACACCTCACTACAAATAACTCAGTTTTGTTTCTTTTTATGGCTGAGTAATATTCCATTGTATATATGTGCCACATCTTCTTGATCCATTCATCTGTCGATGGACACTTAGGTTGCTTCCATGTCCTGGCTATTGTAAGTAAATAGAGCTGCAGTGAACTTTGTGGTACATGACTCTTTTTGAATTATGGTTTTCTCAGGGTATATGCCCAGTAGTGGGATTGCTGCGTCATACAGTAGTTCTATTTTCAGTTTTTTTAAGGAACCTCCATACTGTTCTCCATAGTGGCGGCATCAATTTACATTCCCTCCAACAGTGCAAGAGGGTTCCCTTTTCTCCACACCCTCTCCAGCATTTACTGTTTGTAGATTTTTTGATGATGGCCATTCTGACTGGTGTGAGGTGATACCTCATTGTAGTTTAATCATGATTATTTTCTAAGATGCTTTTTCTTAAGTAAACATTTTGGTCAGAGGTTCACCTGCTGAGAACTGAACAACTTGATTCCAATCCTGGGTAAGGTGAGGGCAAGGGAGCGTCACGGTGAGATAAATGGCCTTGGGTGCTTGGGGGGTGCAGGTGGGGGTAGGGGGAATAAACAGTGAGGTCTCAGTTCACCTGAGGGCAACAGAAAGCCCTGATGCTAGTCAGCTGTGAGGCCCAGGACTGATGTCATGGTAGGCATGTCCTCTGGGGAATAAACTACTGAAGAGTCTATAATACTAGCACCCATTGCTACTTTATGTAAGAAAACATGCAAGTGGTATGGAGTTGATACACACAGATAAACTAGGACAAGTACAACACACGTTATCTAACCCACGATCCTATGCTGGCACCAGCAAACTGGCCCACGGGCCACACCTGGCCTGTCATCTGTTTTTGTACAATCTGTGTAAAATAGATTTTACATTTTAAATGTTTTTAAAAAATCAAAAAAGAATATGCTATGGCACATGAAAATTATACGAAATTCAAATCTGTGTCCACACATAAGGTTTTACCGGAACACAGCCGCGCCCACTGGTTACACATCATCGATGGCTGCCTCTGTATTACACAATGGCAGAGTTTCAACAGAGAGAGTACGGCCTACAGAGCCTAAAACATTTACTTATCTCTGGCCATTTACTGAAAATGTTTTCTAACCCTTGCCTCAGAGCTCAGGTTTAGCGAGCTCTCTGATAACTTTTTCATACATAGAAGATAAAATCTGGAGCTGCAAAACATTCCATATTTATTATGCCGTTTATTGTAACTTTCAAAGCTGGGGTACCAGACATGCACAAGAATGCGAAATAGGAACACAGATGGACGGTCTAATGTTTCCCATTTGCTATTTCTCACTTTGCAAATTCCCTACATGGTGTGCACGCAAGGAGAGGAAAAACAACAATTACCCACCGTGCTAGATTTAAAAGCATTTAATGACATAGCATATATTTAACAGATAGGGCAAAAGTCGAGAGGTACAGGTCATAACAACTGAGCACTGGGCCTGAGTGACCACCTCCCTGCTCAGGCCCAGCCTCTGGAGTTCATTCCTATCAATGCCATTTTGATTGTGCAGTAAGATGAAAATTTGTCATTACAATCGTTACAGTGACAGAGAAATGCACACTATGTATCAAATAGCAAGGTAATGAAGCAAATTATAACACAGTGTGGCAACGCACAAGCAAGTAACCATTAGGGTAACAGGACTTTGTCCAGTAAATGCTTCAGGTCCACTTGTACACTTACCAATGATTTAAAGGGTTTATTATACATCTAATTTTATTATACTTTGTACTAGAATTATCTCAAACATACAATATAATGTATTTCAGCAAAAAAAAAATTGAAATTGAAATTACAGATTATTTAAAACAGTATCAGTTTTCTAATCCTTCTTGGATCCCGACATTCTTAACCGTTGTCCAGGCTGATGCAGAAGAGCCGCATGTCGTGTGTTAGTAAGTGATGCCAGATACAAACGGTTTGGTCTGCAGAGTTAACAATGGAGCTGCACTGTGGCTGCAGCGAGATCATAATACACAATCTGTTTATTCCAGGTTAGACCCATCGTGGGCACTTTCTAATAGTCAAGACTCAAGGTAACCACTGGAAGTAAATGGAAGAGAATGGTGTTGGGAAGTTGGTACATTTTGTCTGTGGTGAGCACAGGAAGTACTGTTTAAGCACCGCTGCCTTGCATACCAACAGCACTAGAGGCGGGTTATTTCCAACACAGCCTCACAAAATTGAGGAACAGTTTAAATATTGAGATCTAATCTATATAATTTCGTTAAAAAAAATCTGGTCTTCCCTCTGCACCTCAAGCTTTTTTGTAACTTGGAGATAAAGTGTTTAGGTGTATTTTCCCCATCCCCCCACCCCGAGAAATGCTCTATAAATTAAAAGAAAAAAATCAACCACATTGAGGAACATTTAGGCACAGAGAGTAATGTGTTGGTTCTGAGCCTGCATGCTGGAATTTCACTGAAAAGGTTAAGACAAGGGCAGGAGGTGACGGAAAGGAGTTCACTTCTTTTTGCCAAAAAGGCTGAACCTCTTTTCTTTGTCTTTCTCTTTGTCCTTCTCCCGTTTGCCGGGACTGGACTCGCTGGTGATGGTGACAACGCTGGTGGGCAAGGTCTGAGCCCGGCTGGATGCTGGCGTGCTCTGGGTGCTGGCGGACACCTCGTGTTTATCGGAGGAGATGGCAGATGAGATTGCCTGGATCCATGTGTTCATTTCCTCCTGGATGAAGGAGGGGACACAGGTGAGACTCAACTAAGAGGGACGGGCACGAGATGCTCTCAGTCCACCTGGGTGACCGTGTGAACCTCTGTGGGCTGCAAGGCTTGGGAATGGTGTGTGTCTGCCTGAGAAGGGAAAGCGGTTCCCAAACGAACCTCTGCTTTGTCAGGACAGTAGTGAACATGATTGAACGCTCACCAGAATTCGGTTTACGGTACCTGAAGGTCCTCACTCTAGTATGTGGCCCTACAAATGTGGACGAGCTGGAAAGACTGGTCTACAGTAGGGTGTCAGGTCCCACCCTAGAAGGTGCTTTTTCTTTTCCTTTTTTAAACTGAAATACATTTGATGCATAACATTGTATAAATTTAACAGAAGTTGCTTTTTTCGAATTTAAAGCCCTGCATACGTGTTGTTTTCCCATCGGCCGACCCTCTCTCCTCTCAAGGAGAAGCACAGCCAGGCAATGGTTGGTTAAAGGCAGTGGGGCGCAGTGGGTGCAACGGGGAGGCTCCTGACTGGGCTGCAGGATCCACACCCAGTCCTGGGACCTGCTCCCTGTGCTTCACCCACAGTTCTCCTCTGCGGACTTCAAGGGACCCTGCACTAGGTCTCCTGCCACGGCGGGAGGACAGCGAGATGACATTCACTGCCTCTGAGAGATACAGGAGAACTGAACACCTGCCAGCGTTCATGACCGTGGAGGCCAGAGGACAGAAGCCACCACTGGATCATTACTTATGTGAAGAACATCATACATAAAGCTCATCGGGCCACCAACAATTGCAAACTTCTAAGTATTTGAAAAAATGAAACTTAGAAACTTACATCGTCTTTGGCTTGGAAGAGGTACTCATTGCCGTCATTTAGTCTGTAATTTGAAGGAAGAAACTCAGTCACAATATAACTTAAGGAAAAAAAAAAATCCCCCAACTCTCATGTGGGATACAAGCAGGCCACAGGAATCACACCAGAAATGCCCGTGGGAACTCTGCACACGTCGCCCACCGTGCCGGGGGCCTGCACGGGCCCAGCAGCCGCGCCCCAGGGCATCAAGAAGCCATATAATTGGGCCAATATGCACAGGTAACATGGGTGTTTCAAATCACTGGAAGGATCCAAAAAGCTCCGAACATGTCAACACCTGGATCTGTGTGGCAAAGACCACTGGGATGACCGATCACTGCTCTAAACTAAACACAGAAGAAAGCTCTTTAAAACCCACGGGCCCTCCTGAAATTCTGCCACTGGACTTACATCCCCCACATTAACAAATACCAGGCTTTCTGAACTAACACCCAGAAAAGTTCTCCTAGACTTTTCTTCCTATACACCTCTCAGAACAAAAGAAACTGCCCTGGCCGGGCTATCACTGTGACACCGAGAGGACGCTGGCTGGGAGGGCCCCTCCTTCTCTGCTGCGTCAAGAGGAAGCGGGTGTTCCCGGTGCAGAGGAGGTAAATGCCCTCTGCCGACATCCTGTCGCTCTGAAGCTGCATCAAGGAAGTACAAAGTGGGCGTGCAGCCAGGGTGGGTGCCAGGCTGGCCGCGCCTGGTCTTACAGCGTGTAAAGCGTCCCAGGTCCCTGGGGCCTGCCTCCAGTGCCCGTCCAGGGCTCAAGGAATCACCCCATTTGAACTGCTCTCATTTGCGATCCTTGGCCTCGTCCAGCTGGCATGAGACCCACGTGTAACTGAGGACCAAAGTTTGCTTTTCAAATCCCAAAGCACCAGATCAAGTTAGTATCAGACTAAGTATCGTCCTAACCACTAACATGTTTACTTTTCAGGCTTTTAAAAGAAAAACAAGTTTTTCTGCCCATTTCCAAGTACAAGCAGAACTTCAGAGCTTGGATCCACTCTGTTTGGAGTCGTATGTGCTGTACAGGGTAGAGACATTTGGAACTGAATGGTTCCAGAGGCATCTGGAACATCCGCCGGGTGAGTCAGGGGAGCACAGGGCCCCTCCCGCCCCTTCCTGTTTGTCTCCACCTGGCTCCGGGATGACTCACTTGACCCATCTCCAGATAAGTCATGAGCAAAGAACAGCATCTCCTGGGTCTGGATTAGCTGCAAAGATGGGGAAACTATTTTTCTAAGCTCCCCTTAAAATGTGAAATGTGACTAGCTCACCTTGTCTCAGGAAACACTAAGTTCCAGCTTATAAAAAGGAAAGCTGCTTTTCTTCCATGTTCAGTTGTGCCGTTAACCGGCCACAGAGCCCAGAGATCCTAACCAAGACGTGTGCCTGTCCAGTTTGTCACTTTGTTGGTGATTTTTTCAACGGCAGAGGAGAGGAATCAACTGATCACAGCATCTATCTAAGAGAACCAACCCCCAGAGTGAAAATAAACACACACCCACTCTCTGGCAAAGCTCACCTTAGCTTGAACACGTGTTTCTTCTTTTTGTAATCAAGGGCCACTTCACAGATGGCTTCTTTCAAACTCACAGGGACCTCGCTGTGGTAGGGAATTCCGGAAGCAGCTGTCTTTGCATCTTTGTAGAAACCCATTTCTTGGTTATTTATGACACAGTAAACATTGTGCCAGGACCTGAGCAGTAAAGAAAGGAGCTTCAAGTTTCTGCTCCACACTCCCTTCAAGAACTAAGGGTCTGATTAACACGAAAATGATCCTCACACAACACGGCATGATCCCCTGTTAAAAAAGCCCTTCCTAAATCCTGCTAAAAATACGCAATGGAAAAATTCCTCTGTGGCCTCCCAAGACACATACTGCTAGTGGCAGGTTTTTGAGGGCCACTTCTCACTTGGAGTTTGAAGAAAACCACAGTGCCCTCTTTCATTACATAAAGGTACTCTTGGCTCTGACGGGAAAGACTTTTGCTGGTGTTTGGTACACTCTTGTGGTAACAGGGTACAGGCCAAGCTCCTTACTGGAAACATGCCTGTCCTTAAGCAGCTCTTCCACCTCAGCTTCATTCTGTAATTAAGTGGCCTGGTGACGTGGCAGGGAGGGGGAGGCAGACCCAGGGCCACTAGCACTTACGGTACACTGGCTGAATTAGAAAGAGGGAGCCTTTCCCCCAGGGTACAGCAAACTCTCCTAATATACTGCTTTTATTAGAACAAGACACTTTACTGCCACCTGCCTGTATTAACAAATAAATCTGTAATGTCCCCAATGTGGATGGCAGCTCTTAGATGGGATTCCCTTGTACAGTGTAAAACCTGTACAACTGTACATGGTGGTCCCAGGCAGTTTAGTTTACTGGTTAAGCACACAGGCTATGGAGTCAGATGAGTTTTACCCTAGCTGTGCCATTTACTAGGAAGCTACACAGAGTGAGCTTTCTTAACCTCCCAGAGCCTCAGTTTCTCCATTTGTAAAATGGAGATAATACAAGTAGGGCTACTGGGAGATAACGAATATAAAGACTGATATGGAGATAAGGTAGGGGAAATGGTGAATGTCTTAAAACATCTCACAGGAGGGAAACAACAGTGAACTCACTTCACTCTAGGGAAGACTCCCCCACCTCAATCTAGCAATATTCCTTCTCAGGAGGAACTACTAAGGCCTCTTCTTGCTGTTCCCCCACACACGTAACTCTTCCTTCTCTCGGTGAATAAAAAAGCACTCTACTCCCACTTCCCAACCTAAGTCCCGAGAAGGATGTAACGCCCGGGAAGCTACAGAACAAATCAACCACATAAACACACGCTCCCCTTTCGATCCAGAGCGGCCCACCTCCACCTCTTAATGGGCTGACCTCCCCTGGGACTGCCTCAGCCTCTGTGCTGTTACCTGCTCGAGGCCTTCTTATTGTGGGCCTCCCACTCGTGCTTCCGATTCAGGAAGCCTTCCATCTGGGCCAAAGGCGTCTCCTGGGTCCTGGCCGGCAAGGTGGCAGCACTCTGGGCCGGGAGGGCAGTCTTGGCTTTGCGCTCGGAGGTGGGAGAGGGGATGGGGCTGGACTCTTTCGAGCTTGTCCTCTGTTCTGCAGCGCCATTGACCATTTCGCTCGTGTCCACCGTTTCTGCCATCTAGGGACAGCGGAGAGGCCGTTCAGCTAACCCTGTGAGCCCCCGGGGTGACCACATACGCTCTGACTCGCACACGTGGCTGTGTATAAATGCCTGGCACAGATCGAGGCAGTACAGTAAAACCATTGCACATCCCACAAAGCCAGCTGGACACCAAGGACATTAGAAGGTGGGAATGGATTAATACCCGCCCGTTTACGGGGAAATGAGAAAAGCGAAATGCCAGGATGAGTTTTACTGCACTCTGTTCCTCTGATCAATCCATTTTCTCTAATAGAACTCAGATCATTTCCTCTTATGGTTACTTTAAAACAAAAGGACAACAGTTAACAATCACACATATTAAATATGAGAGAGTGGACGTTATACAGCAGCCACCTTACAACCAAGGACGCCACCAGAAGGGCTGGAAGTTGAAGCGAAAGGGCATTCACAAACAGGTGGATAGACAACTCTATCAGAACTACACGGCATTCCCCCAAAGTCAGACAAGAAAGACCTTTGGTTTCTGAAAATGCTCTCCGGCTCTCCTCCCACCGCCCCTCGACACATCGTCATAAACACATGCAGAAATTAGGACGGCAATCATGCATTTCACATCTACCATCCCCGTTAGACTTTGGAACTTAAGAGCTGGAAGGAAATGAGGCAAGTCAACGAACATCAATTTAACCACATCTGCCGAAGTTGTATCGTGAGTGGGTTGTAGTTTGTGTTAAAGGAGCTGGAAAAGCCAATCACAGTCACTCAACACCACACGGCTATTTACCCCCAAACAAAGACAGAACCAGGGCCTTCCCCATCACGTGTTGGTTGATCACGGTGCCTTGCTGCACTGAGACGAGAAAGCCCAGACAGCCAGGCTTCCAGCGGCTCTGACCCTTCAGGCTGGAGACGTCTTCGGGAGCTGTTCCTTCCCAAGCTCACTTATATTGTAACCCTCATGGCTTTTCGGCTTGGGAAATGCAGTAGGGTCTCCATTCATTATCGCTTTCAGCCTGTGTGCCATCAACTGTGTACCATGAACTGAAGCGGCCCCTGGCTGATACACCCAGGGTGTGGGATTAGCGAGTTACTAAAGCTGGGTGTGGCTGACGCTTTAGTGGATTACAGACAACCTGCACCCTTTGTACACGGACAAACATGGAGGTGTCAACGGCACGCTCATTAGATACGTCCCCCACCTCTGCTGCCCAGAACCAGGTGACAGCAAAATTAGCAGCAACAACCTCAATGGGATCAATTGGAGACTGGCCACCACCGCTTGAACATCCGATATGTCAACTCTCAGGAACTGGGATGTCTCTGTTGGGCCTTATCTAAGTGGTGGGCTGGGAGTCAAGTTTATACTCTGTCTATACAAACTATCACTGTCAGCAGTGGGGTTTAAGGTAAGACTAGAGGCTATGCACTTGAAGGGTGTTTGTGATTAGAACCCTTTATCCACATAGCAACGTGGAAAAAGGATTCTTAGGGTAGAATGGCATAGGGAGGAGATGCATGGTGATTATCCTGGCCTTACAAGTGATGGCCTGTCGACCAGTGCTTATAAGAAATAGGCCACTTAAATATCTCTCTTGCCTTTCCCTTTTAAAGGAGAGACAAAGGGGAATAGTAACCAAAAAAACAAAACCCCTATGTCAAAAGTAAGTGAGTGGATTTTAAGGCTGACACATCTGTTCTAGTGTGAGATTTCAGGAAACTTCTGGTTGGGAGGAAGTATGAGATCGGTCTGGAAGGCCTGTGCCAGGCCTGAGTCCAGGGAGACATGGGGTTAGTGTCTATAGAAACCAGGTTAAACAAAAAAAAAATTAGTGCTGCAGGTGTGACTCAAAAACTGCTAGTGACAGCAGTGACCTGGATAGAGGAATGTTTACTGGAAAAAGGCTAAAATTTATCATACTTGGTCAAACTTCAAGGTAGGTGACGGCCAGGGGAAGCCCCTTCTGGGGGTATTTCTGCAGCAAAAATTTTTTTCTTTAGAGTTAGAAGGAAAGAGAAAACCCCAAACCAGTATGCAGAGATAATTAATGTTTATGCAAATGAATCACTAACCAAGAAAACAAGGAAAATAAAAGGAACAAAATGAATTTTAATGGACATGTGCTTAAGCATGCCAACAGACAACACGCCACTAGAGACAAACATCAAAAGCAAATCGTAGTGCTGTGACCAAACAGTGGGTACATGTGGATACACCCCTACCCCCACCCCACGTTGCTTCTCTTTAGCGATTAGTGGCTGCGTACACCTGAGATACTTCAGTCAGGAGGTGAACATAAATGCAACGTGACAACTAGTAGCACAAGGAACACCTGATTGGTTTTCTAAGTGCAAGAAGCAACACTATTTTCAAGTTCATTAACTTGAGTCTCTGCACCGTAACTCAGAAGAATGAAAAGAGCTTTCCTTCTTCTGATACAATCCAATTTCAATTAAAAATTTGTCTGGCAAGCTACAATTTAAAAATCTAGATAAAAATAGGCATGAGAACAAATGCCAAAAGCATCACAGCACTCCTTTCTTTCCTGTGTGCTTATGTGGCTTTGTTTTGTTTTGTTTTGTTTTTGGTCTTCTGAATACGAAAGGCATAAAATTGGGTATTAGCCCTCATGATACAAATTTTAAACATATATATATATGGACACGTCACATATATACATATAGATCAATGACACATATCATTTGGAGCCAGAAACACATGTCAGGGCTCCCTAATCACCAAAGATGAAGCAGTAGTTTCTTTTCTAAAATGAATTTTGGTGTGTTTTAAGGCAGAGACACAATAATGGTGCATACTACTCCCAGAACATAAGAAGCTTGGCATCTATCTATATACCCATCTACGGTCGCAAGTAGATAGATATGTACATAGAAATGAGGAAAAAACAAACAAGATGCTATATGATGTTATCCTGACAAAAGAAAAAAAAGACATGCATCATGAAAAGACAAATTAGACTTAACTCATGGAGAACACATATCAAAACAGGTTTTCTGATTCCACTAACATCTAAATATGGCAAATGAGCAAGTGAATATCTCACAAGGCTCTGATGTAATATGGACTTGGTTTGGTGAATAGAATTTCTGTTAAAACATTTTCAAATCCCTGCTGGTGGTCTGATAAATGTCATCCTAAACGACTCTTTATTAGAGAGCTTCACAAAAGGTCATAGGAAAATGAAAAATGCATCAGAAGATTCATACGAGACATACAGCGGAGTTTCTGTCTACAGAGATGCTGAAGGACTTCTGGGGCCTGGAGGCAGGCAACAGCTCCTGGGGTGGTTCCCCCAAGTGTGTCGTTCAAGTAATCAGGGTGAACCAGAATGGCTTTTGTTCCATTTGTTTGCAAAATTTAAAACAGTTTGACACCCTGAAGTCATCAACTGAACAGAGAGGCATGGAAAAGTCTGGTAGGCAGGCTTCCCCAACGGGCCGAGAAGTGCTGCCACACTTGCCACATCCCACGTTCCGGCGGTGCCGACAGTGACCCAGACAGAGGTGGTGGCAGCAGTCAGTGGGCCCCTGACTCCTGAGGCCGGGTGCTTTATCTGCTGCAAGCGAGCCTACAATTCTCAGTTCAGGACTTGGCAGAAAAAAATAAAGAGAGGACCTGGTTTGTAAAAAAGTAATAAATGATCTGAGGGTCTCAAAACTGTTCAGATTCTGCACCTAAAGTTTAAAAAAAAACCCTTCCCAAATAGATTCAACTTTTTTTTTTTTTATCGTTTTCAATAAATGAATGTATCCTTCATGGAATGTTACACAGCTGACTCTAGGTTTTAATCTTAGTACTGGAAGTCTCCCTCCTCAATTCCTAGTAAACTACTGCAGGTTAATAACTCTGTAAAGGGGGCTACGTATAGTGCAGGACTGCACCCTGTTAGTATAACTGGATGTGTCATACCTGTCAGATTCTAGTTTTCTTCTTCATTTTGCTGTAATCTCATTTAATTTCAATTACTCACGTAAGGCTTTTGCTGCAAAATCTTAATAAAGTAAAAAGCTCATGATAAATAAACAAAAAATACGTATGTTGCTTTCAGGCAACTGAGCATCCATCAGTTAAAAAACTCAAATAAACATGAATTAAACGCAAACAAATATGAAACCAAGGAAGGCTATGAATTAAGTAAAATTTTTAACACTGTGGGTGAAGTGGAAGCCAAAAGGTCAAACCAACAGGATTTGGAAAGAGTGGTTCTTGACAAATGGTAGCGAACTTCACAGTCCAGACCACGGCTGGTCACTGGCTGTCCGTCTGCTATTAAAGTTTTTGTAGTTTTGGTAGGTTTGAGAGCGGTAACTAACCCGTGGAGATCCCTGTTCAGCCGGCAAACCATTCTGGGAAACTTGCTCTCCTTTTGAAGTATCCCTGTTGGGGAAGGGGGAGAAAGAAGACAGAGGAGAGAAGAGGAGGAAAGGGGGAAGGAGGGAGGGGAGAGGGGGGAAGGAGGGAGGGGAGAGGGGAAGAAAAGAGGAGGAGAAAGAGAAGAAGACGGGGGAGAACACAAGTCAACTTTATTAGAGCCCTCCTCTCAGGAAAACATATGCAGCCCTCTTTCACATGACGTGATATCTTTCTAAAAACTCTTTAAGTGTTTCAAATCGACTCTAGATAGAGAGAGTGAGACCACAGGCATCCCCGACCATAAAGGTGGCATTCAGGGTTGTCATGGAGCTTGGACCCCAGCAAAATAATCAGCCTTTCAGAAATACAGAGTAATTTCTGCCCTTTGTGTGAAAGTCACCCAGAACTTTCAGAAAGCATCACCACACACTCACTGGCCTGAAATCTGGGTAGTTCACTCCATCCATTTACTCATGTGGAAATTCTAAGTGTGTGTGTGTGTGTACACACACATGTGCACAGCAGAGATGGTTGCTGTCGAAATTCCACTTCCACTACCAACATCGCAATGTGACTGTGGACAAGTCACTGTCCTCAAATATTATCCAGGGGTGACCGTATGGAGTCTCAGTAGTCTTCAGAAGTGACTAACAGGAAGGGCACATCAGCACGGGCTTAGAAAGTGTGCTCCCTAAACCTCTCTTGTCACTGAAGCTGAGACTGAAGTGGGCGGGCTGCCCATGACTCACCACTGCTGCTGGGACTCGGTCTCCTCGGAAACCTTCGAGCTCGGCTCAGGAGAAGGCGGCCGCCTCTTCCTCTCCTCTTCCTCTTGCTGTCTGCGCACTTCCAGTAGCTCCAACTGAGGGAGAACACGCTGATGTGTGGCAGAACCCCAAACTCTGCCTCTTAAGGAGAGGGCTCCAGGCAAACCCTCCTGTCTGAGTGGTCTATGCTGGATCACACGGGACAACCAACTAACATCCTAAGCAAAATCTCGTTAAGGTCATAGGAACTGCAGCTACAACCCAAAACCACAGGAAACAGAGGTCTGAGTGATGAAACAGATCCATTCTATGGGCTGGCAGAAGCCCTGTGAGTTGTGTGTGCTCCTGGGATATCGGGTTTAGTTTCTAAATGAACTCTGCAGCTCTCAACTTTGCTGAGGAAGAAAGCACCTGAGCATGAGGGTCCGTGCTGGACTACTCATCAGAGATCAGACCAACACCACTGAGTCAGAGCTGCAATAATTCCCACGGAGGCTTCTTGTGCTGCGGTAGGGATTCAGGTTCAGCCAAACCCCAATAACACATTAAAAAAAGCCAGGAAATAGACTAACTGGAACTAAGCCATTTCATGAGCAATATATGCGTGTACCCAAAGTATTCCGTTTTAACACACATGTGTACAGGTACATTTTAGATGCCCAGGACGGTAGAAATTGGGAAGCACACCATAAGGAATCAGCTTTCCACCAGGAATGCAAGCGTCTTCGGAGAGAAAACACCAGTTGAGCAAGCCCTATTCTGAGGCCTTTATTTTGGCAGAAGAGATTATCAGGACTGGGGAGAGTTTTCAGTGGTCTAAGATAGATACTAGTGCTTGATGGGAATTCTAATCCTGAAATCGGAAGAGAACTGTAAGGCTATGCTCCCTAGAAACCACGGCTTCTATGAGATACAGGAAGAAAAGCAGATCAAAAGAGAAAAGCAAATCCCAATCGATCAATTCCCAGACAGGAAGTGACCAGAGACCTAGGTTCCCAGGAAGTGGTTGACGGGGCAGGAGCCCTGGACCATCTCCCCACGTCCTGTACCAAGAGAAACACCAACTCCAGGAAGATCCTTACGCTTTTAAAATCAGAGCGATGACCTGAGCTCCCTAGCCTGGGAGGTGAGCAGGAAGGAGAGGCTGCCCACGGGAACCACGGCAGAGCACCCCGGCTCCCAGGGCCCACTTACTGTCGTCAGCCTTTCCAGGGCGGAGAACCTCTCGTCCCAGGTCGCTGCAGACTTTTCAAAAGCCTCGTGGCGCTTGATGAGTTTCTCCACCTCGTCCACGCTCTGGCCTATTTCTCGGCTGGATAGGTAGGGCTCCTGTCCGAGCAGCCAGGCCTCGGCCACACTGGCGTCCCTTGAGAACTGATGGACCTCCAAGACTGCACAGGGAGCCAAGAGTGAGTGTGGAGGGCAGGGTGAGTCGGCAGCTCAGGGTGGTGCTGCCCTCTGCTGGCAGCTGCCGGCACAACCAGCTTACAGTCTAGTCTAGATCTGCGCTGTCCCCATAAATGTCATGTGAGCCACACGTGTACAGCTTTAACCTTCCCAGCAGCCACATTAAAAACAGGTGAAGTTGATTTCAAATGCGTATTTTAGACAACCTGATATAGCTGTTATTTCAACACGTAATCAGTGTAAAAATTAACTGAGTTGTGTTACATCTTTTTTTTCTTCTGTCTTTGAAATCCGACATGTATTTTATACTTGGAACATATCTTAATTTGGACCAGCCATGTTGCAAGTTCTGAAGAGCCCCATGTGGGCAGTGGCTACTATACGGCCATGCAGGGCCAGGAGGTATGCTCTGCTCACTCAGCCCTACTTCGGTGAGGTAAGCCTCAGAGCCCTGAAGAATTCACAATCTACATATAACCAGATTACTCTGATGGGACAGCCATTCACCAATCACCCTTTCTGGGGTGGAAGTGCTGTTTCACTTTGGGGGGCTGAGAGGCAGGGAAGGACCTGGAAGCAGTAGGGGAAGTAGGGACAGTATGGGCTAAGGCTTCTGCTTTATTCATTCTGTCCCTCCACACGTGAGGAAACACAGCATGACCTCCACCCACTGCAGCTGTGAGAAGGCAGGCCAGACCTCAGCTCTGCCTGCGCTATGGCTGGCATTTTCATTATACCTTAAGCAGCAAAGGTTGGGGTCATTCAGGTAAGAAGAAGACTGCGGGCAGCACTGGTGTCCCCCTGGTGGCCTCCCCAACACGGCACAAGAAGATGCCCCCACTGCTCGAGAAACTTGTCACCTCATCAGGAATGCCCAGCATGCAACCTGGTGCCTAGTTCACAGTGGAGTGTAATCTGGGTTTTGCTGAACTGAACTGAACTGAACCTGCCCTGGGAGCTGGCAAAATTTACAGACCAAAACCTCATCCAAAGAATGATCAAAAGTGGGATTTCTTTTTCAAAAGAATTGAGATGCCTCCACTAGGTCTCTTATACACCTTTCAGAAAAGGCCCCTTGGATTCTGCTTCTAGAAAGCACTCCTGGTGCCTGAGAATAAGGTTATAATATAATATAAGGACAGAGCCTGGAGCCCCAAACACAGAATGGCAAAGTACGGTAAATAATGCTTCAGTTGGGCTACCTTTGCAGTTCATACCAATCATAAATGCTCTTCCCAATACTGTATATTATGAAATCTGTGTTAGCTCACATATTCCTTTATAAAATGAGATTAAAAATAGAATCTACCTCAGAGGGTTATTGTGGGAAGTCAATAAAGAAAAACATATAAAACACTTAGAATAATGCCCGGTTCACTGCAAAATCTTTATCGTTGTTAGCTTTCATAAGACCTAACAAGCCAACTTTCCATCTTCTTGACTCCACAGTTAACAATTGTCCTTAAAGATAACTGGAGGAGAAAGGGCTCCTGTCTGCACTCTCCCAGAGGGATGCCACGTCCTGTCATCCCTATACTGTTCCTACACACTCAGACCCCACTCACAACACTGAGGTCAATCATGAGATGAAAGATAATGAATATGTCACAGGGAACTATTTAAAAATACTTATTAGCATGAAATGGTGAAATAGGACATTAAAAAAGCAGCATTCAGAAAGACTCCAAAAATCATTAAGAGATAACATCATATCAAATCAATTAAAGCAGGTAAATAAACTGGCTTGCTTTCAGTGGGGACCCAAAAAGAGCAGAGAGATTAGGTACATCCTTACTCAGTCTTAACCATTCCCATCGGTCTTCCCACTTGTCAATCATTTCTTTCCTCTTTTCCGTCAACTGCAGTAACTTCTCCTTGATCTGTGAGAAAAGAGGACCCCAAGGACATCTTAATAGAGTAGATCACATCCTCCTAGTCTGACCCTTGATGGGCTGCTTCATATAAGAAAAACACTTTTTTTTTTTTGTGGTACGCGGGCCTCTCACTGTTGTGGCCTCTCCTGCCACGGAGCACAGGCTCCGGACGCACAGGCTCAGTGGCCATGGCTCACGGGCCCAGCCGCTCCGCGGCATGTGGGATCTTCCCGGACCGGGGCACGAACCCGCGTCTCCTGAGTCGGCAGGCGGACCCCCAACCACTGCGCCACCAGGGAAGCCCAAGAAAAACACTTTTTATGTAGAGACCACCACTAAGGCAGGAAAGATCTAAGGACTGCTCAGTCTATCTGCGTACTGGCAGAAGAGAGAAAAGCATGGCGACGTTCCTTCCAGACGGGGCTGGGAGGAAGGCCGGGCTCCACCCAAAGCTGCTCTGTCGTGAGGAGGCCAACAATGCACTGAGCCCCCTCCAGACTCCGGGGATCCCTGTGGCGAACACACTCAAGTTCAGAGCGGGGGGCAGCGAGAGGGGCAAAGCCCTGAGCTCTCGGAGGCCTCACACTGATAACCACTGCCCTGTGTGTCACCAGCATCCCAACTCGACTTAGCAACCATCCACTAAAGAGCAAAGAGATCTAGGGCACGGGTGACAGAAAAGGGGTGACACCTTCTAGAACGGATGGAGGAGGCGAGAGAGGATGAACCCTTCACCAGAGGCCCTCAAAAATTGTCTTCTGTGCCATGGATTTGATTGGCTCTACACCTAGAGACTTGCCTGTCTTATTCTACACATACAGGAAAGAAGCAAGGATTTCTAAAACACATATAAGTGTGTGCATACGTGTGTGTGAATGTAAGCATAGATTTCTCTGTGTGTGTGTCTATATAGGCCCCCACACGCTCACAAGAGTGAGTCACTTTACATCTGAACACCAGCTGCACTCACCCCAGGGGCCCCAAAGCATAAGTGGCATCCTACCTCCTCTGATGCGTAGTGCTTCCTCGCCAGCAGCGATTTCCCAAGTTCAATGCAGGTCGTGAAACTGTCATTACGAGCATCGATTTCTGCTTTGATACCTTGATGATTATTCATTAATAGTTCAACAGAGGACACATCCCTAAAATTATACAAATAATACTTCCTTTAGGAGACCAAGCTTTGCAAACAAACGTGTGGGTTTCAAAACACGTAATTAATTTGAAGGAAACTGGCAGCACAGTATCTGAGTCACAGTCTGAGCCAGGTTAGGTCACTGAGCTGCAGTGCAACGATGGTGTAACTTAAGCACAGCTTCACAACCTAACACTGAGAATAAGGCTACTTTTATTTTTGTGTGTGCGCTGAAACAATTTTTCTAGGTGGAGACCAGAAAAACCACTGGATCTCTGTTCAACCTTTTACTCTGAAATGCACTTCAGACTCTTCAAGAAGGCACAGAGGCAGTAACAGGTGTCCCCGGTTGTACCCCAGTGAGTTAGCTGCCGAAGGTTCAGGACGTGTGTGTTTTAAAGAGCAGCAAATACTGTCTCCTTATTTAGACATGAAGACACACAGAGCAGGAACCAGCCAAGCAATCAGCGACTGGCAGAGCCATGAGAACGTCTCATCCATCAAAACCGACTGACTGCAAAGTCCTGACCTAAGGAAACACAACTGCTTCATGTATATAATAACCATAGTTCTTCTTTTGGGGCACAGCCCATTTCTCAGTTATGGTGAGGGCTGGAGTCGGCAGGGGTGAACAGGAGGCTGTGTATGTGCCTGCTTGTACACCCACTAGCTCCTCTTCACCGCTTTGCACGAAACATGGCCAAAGAGAAGACACAGAACAAATACTAACTACGAATCCCGAGACACCATTAAAGCAGATGCTGAGTGTAAGAGGCACCTTTAGTAATATGTCTGAAAAGGGATAGAGTGATTTTTGATCTGACAGACATAGAAAAAGAACTCAGAAAAGCCATCTCATTCCAGTGGTGAGGTAGAGCTAGTCTGGTCCCAGGTATGCGGCTGCTTTGAGGCACGAGGCCCACAGATGAGAGCAGGAGGGCCTGGGTGAGCGTGGACCCAGGGGACAGGGTCGGGGAGAAATGGGGAGGGCTCCACAGGGCTCGACTACACTGGGCCCCTCGTTCCCTGACAACCGTGTGCAGGAGACAAGTGGAACAGCGGCGGCTCCCCCCAAAACCCCTCCCCGCCCCCGTTCTGGTCTCAAAGCTCTGGGGCAGGGCCCAGCCGGGAGGCCGGCAGCGTTACCGTGGCTTCTCCTGGGCTTCGATCTGCCGGATGACATCCTCCATCCACAGCATGAGGTCGCGCACCATGCTGAAGAAGCGGAACTTGTCCCCCGTGTCCACCAGCCGCACCCTGCGGCCCTCGCAGGCGTCCAGCAGAGCCTTCCAGGCTTCCAGGACCTCGTTCTCCCGCTTCTGGATGTCCTCGGCCTTGTCGCCCGCATAGGCGGCCTGGAGGCGGGCTGCATCCTCCTGCAGCTGTCTCACCTGTGAAGCCACCAGGAGACGAGACGGGTCAGAGCTGGGCCTCCGCGCCACCACCCGCCTCCCACTCCCCCCTGCACACTATTCTGCCTTCGCGCTGATGGGAGTCCTGGTCGGGAAAGGTCCCCGGAGGTGGCCCAGGATGTGAAGACGGCACAGAAACACACGGTATGCACCCAGATACAGTAAAGGATAAACACCTAATCTGCTCCTGCATGGTACAGACGGTGTTTTTTTAAATCAGGAATGAGAAACTGCCATCAAGAACTCATTTTGAAACACCTTTTCCATTAGCTATGTGACGTTGCTGTTGAAAACAATATATGCATCACCTGTAAGAGCTCCCACAATGGCACATTCCAACGTGAAAAACAAAAAAAGCAGCATTTAATGCAGTTGAAAATGCTGATGCCAAAGAAGGTAAAATCTTAACCAGCCAAACTTCAATAAAAACTCTGGAGAACAAGAAATGCCAATGAGCCTTATGAAAATATGCTACAATGGAGATACTGTAATTTGTCATCTCCTAGTTGGCAAAAATTCAAGCTTGATGATGTATATATGTCAGTGAGCTGATTCACTGCTGATGGGACAAAAGGTTACAGCTCCTGCAGAAGGCACAGGCAGTGCCCACCAAACTTACTTATAAATGCGTGTGCCTTTTAATTTTATGATTCCACTTTGGGGAATTTATCCTACATATACTCTTGCACTTTTAGGAAATGAAATACACATAAGGTTATTTATTGCACCAATGTCTGTAAAAGCAAAAGACTGAAAATAAAGTATCTGTTCGTCCACGAGGGACTGGTTAAATTACAATGGCACATTCATACAGGAGGTTCCCATGCAGTCATGAAAAAGAATGCGGAAGGGCTCTGTGTACTCATATGAGAAGTACTCCAAGATGACGGCTATGTAGAGAAGGCAAAGCACAGAGAGAGTACATAATATCAATACTTTCTGTGTAAAAAGGGGGAAAAAAACAAGAAAAGCCTTTCACCCTTTTGTTGGGGGCAAGGGTGGTGGTGGAGGGCAGATACACCTTTACAAGAGAAACTAATAACCGTGACTTATTTTGTCTTCAAAAATTTCCTTCTCTTATGTTTTATATAAAGTACGTATTAGTAATGCCATAATCGTGCACAACATCTAATTTAAAATATACATGTATGGGGAGCGCACACTCAATCTTCATTTACTGATCAAAGTCTGAAGACAACAGCCATCCTGAGTGATAGCAGCCTTCAGGTGTCCGTGAGGGGAGTTATGTGGAGAAACATCATGGAGGGGATGGACACTGGGGCTTGCGGGGAGGTGTTCCAACCCTGATCACTCAAAAGGCTCTAGGTGGTGGTAGGTAAGGAAAACAAATTTCTGCAAGAGACGCAAAGAAGAATCAATGGGGTTTGGTTTCCCTGGTGATTTGATTTCCATATCTTAAGAGACTTTTGGAAACATTCTTTAAATATGGCTCAGGTATTAACTCAAATGACAATAAGCAAGTTCCTAGGAAATTATTTGAAAAGCTTATCTCCTATATGACTAACCAAATCTTTCCAAACAAGTTAAAAAAAAAAAAAGTTTCCTGGGCCTCTAGCTGTTTTTAATTTGTTCTCACAACAACAAACATGGTAGATGAGGAGAGCAAAAGCAGAAATTCCCGCCAGAATTAACTACTGCTTTGAGGAGTCACTGCAGATCATCATCAGGTTCCCTCATGCCCACTGTTCCCGCACAGAATGGAGGATGGTGGCGGGTCAGCTGGCATTAAGAGTAAAGCAGCCAAGGAGGAAACGCCATCAGCTTCCGGAGCCTGCACCAAGAGCCCTCCCTTCTGCTCTAACTGCAGAAGGGGCATGCATACTTTTGTGGCTGAAATGGCCTGGCCCAGCAGGTATGGTGAGGTGCAGACTATCAGGCTTGACGGAACAGATTCCTGCCCTGGATGTTCCTGGACTCTCAGTGGGCTCCTGCATCTCTCTGAGCCTCTCAAAGTGAAGGGATTTAATGAAAAAAAAAAATGAAGGAGCAACTCTACCATCTCTGGAGTCTCCTGAAGTTCTAAAAGTAAATGATTTTACAGGTGCAGAGGAAAGACCTGCTGCTAATAAGGCTTCCAGGCATTCCAGAAGTTCTCTTAAGCTTTTTAAAAACAATACACACTGCAATCCTTAAAGCATTAGGGAACCGAAGCTTAGGAAGGAAATTAAAACTTGGAGTGATACAGCTAACAGGCTCAATTCAAGCCAGGGCCGGCCCTTCTCTGGTGGCCGTGCTCTAAGTGCACGTGTACGTCAGACTGCATGGTTCAGGATCCTTACATGCTCACGTGGTGCTCCAGGACCTTACATGCAGTGAGAGCCACTGAACAGGAAGCTGACAAGCATTTGAATGGAGAATCCGCCAGCCGTGAAGGAAAGACTGGAAACCCGCACAATGCATGGTGGGCGCTTTTAAATTCTGCCTGATGCAGACCCTCAGCCACTCCACAAATCTCTTAAATATTCCCTCCACACCTTCTACCTCCAGGATGGAAAAGGGGAAGCCACTTAACGTGAATGGAGCCCCAGCTGTGACCTACCTTTGCTTTTAGAAGGGGCAAATTAAGGGGAAGACAACAGCAGTAAAGGTGGTCCTTCCATAGAACAAACCCCAAAGCACACCAAAGAAGGCTGGCACACTAGATCAGGGGCTGGCCCACAGCAAATCTGCGCTCCCTGTTTTTATAAAGCTTTGCTGGTACACGGACATGCCCTTCGCTTTCGGATTGTCCGTGGCTGCTTTATGCTACGATGGTGGAGCTGAGTAGTTGTAAATGGACTGTATGTCCCACAAAACCAAAAATCTGTACTGTCTGGGCTTCTACAGAAGAAATCTGCCAACCCCTGCAGTAGATCACTGACGTGCTTCTAAAAGGTAAAAACAAACCTCCTGATATCCTGAGGGCTGATATCTTTCAGAAAATGGACTTCTTCTCTAAGATCTTGAAATTTAAGGGAAAAGACAGATACAATTTATTTTTCATCTAATAGGCATAAGACTAAGCAGTAAACTGTGCAGGGATGAGAGTGTGCATTAGAGAGTGATTATACTACAGATCGTTACTGTTATATGGTTATCACTTTGCCAGACAGCTCTTAAACAAAGCCTTAGTGCTAACCACTTCATAGCGGGGAGGGGAAGAGCGGGCATAGTAAAACTTTAGAATCTTGTTTTCTCTCTTTTCCGATACAAAACTCAGACTCTGGTTGACGGAAAATAATGAGGTATCATTTTGGAAATTATTCCGGATGGATATGCCAACGTAATTCAAATTCTTGTTGAGAAGGCCTAAAACTTGTAAATGTCTGTGTATGTGTCTGGGTTGTTTATTTTAATCATAAGTACTGTTCATCCAACAGTGTCTGCGAAATGTGGCACACTGAGAATGTTACAGACTGGTAAGTCCTCCCAGATGGAGCATTACAGCAGTGTGGGTGATACGTGTATGTGCACACGCATGCCCGTTTAATTTGGGCAATTCTTTGAGGCATGTTTTGCGGAGCCAAGGAATGGAGAGAGATGCTCCGAGAGGCACAGAGACACTGTACGGAAAGAAGCCCTCCCACCACCGCTGGGCAGCGCCTCACCCACCTGAGTGCCCAGAGCCTGGATGTCGTGCTCAAACGTGGTGTGCATTCTCTGTAAGGTCTCCACTGTGTTCTGATCTCTCCCGAGCTCCTCGGGGAGTTTCTTGTGCTTGTCCTGGATGCGCCCAAAGATCTCCTTGGCATCGTGGTAAAACTTGTGCAGTTCATAGGAGGCGGCGAGGATCTGCGTCCTCGTGTCGATGAGCTCCAGGAGGTCAGCCCAGGCTTCATTGAGCCCGTCCTTCCACTCGGCGATGGTGGCGGCATCCGAGTGTCCAGAGTTGATGAGTTCGTCTGCCATGTGATTAACCGTGTCCACGCGCTCCTGCCCAATGTTCCCTGTGTCCCGGGCAAATTCCCGGAATCGTTCTTGTAGCATCTGAAACAGGGATACGCACCAAGAAATCAGTGAGACTACCGTGAACACTTTATTTCTTGATCACGCGAATGTCCTTTGGAGAGAAATGCCTGACTTAACAGATCTCAGCTCCAAAGGCTCTTTATCAATCAGGCTTCCTCCTTGCTCACTGCCGCCCAGTAAGGCCTGGGCTCCATCTCCTCTGACCAGAGGAGGACAGGCCGCAGCAGAGAAGTTCAACAACCCCCAAGTCGCCCGGTGACCAAAGTGTCAAGTTGAAACGAAACCCCGCCATCTTTGGCTCGAGTCTGGGGTGCGTTCTCTGCTCGCAGACAAGGCGCGCAAGGGGCCTTCCGCAGCCCGCGCGCGCGCCGCGCGGCCGCCCAGACCCTCTGCCCGCAGTACTTGCCGTGACGTGCTCGTAGTCCTGCCCCAGCTCGTGCGACCCTGCGACCACCTCCCTCTCGGCGATCCACTGCTCCAGGTCGTCGACCTCCCGGTTGAGCTGGAACAGCCGGTGCCTCTCGTCCAGCTTGCCCCTCCTCTCCTCGGCCAGGTCCTTGAGGCCCGCATACAGCTTGTCCACCTTGGACTGCCGCATGCTGATGCGCTCACTGCAGGGGGGTCGGGGGGAGGGGGGGCGAGATGAGGGGGACATGTTCTTCAGGGAGCCAGTAAACGAGGGGAAATGCCAAGAGATCACGTTCTACAACATTTCTCAAAGGAAACCTCAAGTTAACCGATTTAGCCTAAAAAAATAAAACTCTGAACTTTGACCTCAAGTAATGAAGAGCCAACGTGTAACAAAACACAGTGATTAAGGACAAAGGCCATCCTGGCCGTGATGACGGAGGGAGGGGAGAGAAATCGAAACACTCTGCACGGCTGGCTCCGTATGTCAGGACTTCCTCTGACATTAGAAGTTAACCCAGGATCCGTTCTCAGGTGCCATGCTGTCGAAGGGACAGGTAACATCCCCGTCTGCACACACCTTGACCTTCTCTGGGCTGCATGCTCTTCTCTGCCAGGAGGGCGGGCCCTGCTGTTCCCATTTCCTGGGTCCTGGGGGTGCAGCATCCATCCCCCTCCCTCCAACTTCTCCCAGAATGACAGTCTTCCAGCATGAAAGCAGTCAGACAAGGACTTATTGATGCCTGTCCTTGAGAGATGAGGAAGGCCACTTTCCTGGGAGTCCTGATCACGAACCCCTGAAGGACGCCCTGTACCAACCCAGCCACTGACCTCATCTCCAACTGGCCTTGGTTAATGCACAAAGCCGATTCTTGTCTGTCTGAGCCGTAACAGGCAGTTCCAGAGAAAGCCTAAAATGACTGCCACTGAAGTGAGCGTGTAAGCCTGGTATGTAACAGGGCAGGAGTACCACACACTCCTTTTTCTTATTCCTGAGGCATTCTCAAGACTCAATGTATATGAGTTCAGAGGCGGCATCATTTTCTTCTCCCCGTAGCCCTTTTAATTTACAGGTCCAAGTATCCTTATCCATTGCTCTATTAAAACTAGTAATTACTTTCCTAAACTGGATGACTTTTTAAACCCAAGGGTAGGTGCTTTTATCACCTGTATATCCATGCAAGTCAATCGGTACTTCTGACGCACGACATCAATAATCTTCTCTCAATAGGGCTTGGCCAGCAGGAGATAATCAACCCGCAAGAGTGAGCTCCTGTAATGTAACCGGTCACCCTTCCTGTTCAGCACAGGCCTACTGGGTCTGTTTTAAAAATGCTTCCCAAAGATCTACATTACCAGTTACTCGAGCAAGAGGCCCTGACTGGGGAGGAACCGACAGGCCAGTCTCATCTTCACAGAACGGCACTCACCTTTCGGGATGGCTGTCGGCCACCAGGGCCCGGCTGGTCTTGGAGAGCTGATGCACCGTCTCCGCGTAGTCCTCCACGGCCTGTTCCAGAATCTGGTGCTTCTTCAACATGGAGACGGCGCTCTGCTCATCCTGCTTAGAGAGGGGGCCGTCACAACCACAGCCGTCCCCACACCCCTTGACCCAAAACCCCCTGGAAAAGGGGCTGGCTGACTGCGTGGTGTGGCAGGAGGAAGACTTGGCAGAAAGAAAAAAAGCCACAGGTGTGATATGAGTGCTGGAATACAGAGCGCTCCACGAGCTTCAATGTGGACTGGACCATGGGAGCCTCTGAAAGATGGACATGAGGATGACGCAGGGTGACGAGGACCCGCTGAAGTATGAGGTAAAGCCCAGGCAAACCAAGTGTATCCTGGCTGGCTGAAAAACTCTCCACGGTCTAACAGATGTAGATAACAGCATCCTGGTGAGAATACTTTCAAATACTTCTAGACTGTCTCAAAACAAAAGCATCTACAAATACTTCTAGACTGTCTCAAAACAAAAGCATCCAGTATATACTGTAAAAGGCAGACTTTGGCAAATCTCTATTTAAAAAAGCGGAGGGCATGATGAATCCAATCTTAACAATACCAGGATTCAGACAAAAAAATTTTGCGTCGAGGAGCAAAGAGCCAGGTTCCAGCCACCGGTATGCACCACACTGCCCCCACGACCAAGGCGACAACAAAACATTTCACAAGGACGTCGCCCCCAGCAGTGCACAGGCTCAGGCTCTGCGTCTGAGGCTCTCCAGCGGCAGGGGTGGGGGGAGGGGACTTGGCCTCCCTGCCTCACCTTGGCCTTCTCCTCGGACATCATGTACAGCTCCTGCTCGCTCATCCACGCCTCGGCCTCGGCCGCGTCGAAGTAGTACTGCTGGGCCTTGTGCGCCTCCTCCAGCCGCCGGTGCCGCTTCTCCGTCTCCTCGATGAGGAGGCCCCACAGCTGCTTCAGGTCGGCCAGCCTCTGCCGGATGGCCTCGGCGTTGAGGCTGCTGTCCGTGACGATGTTCTGGCTCCTCTCAAAGATGTCGTCGATGCGGGGCTGGTGCCCCTGGATCTCCTTCTGCAGGGTCTGCGGGAGCAGGGCATACATGCCGGAGGCTCGCTAAAGCCACGGCAGCTCGCTGCTTGTGCTGCGCCTCGGGGGCCAAGGAGAAGCCGCCAGCCCTCAGAGCTCTCCCGCTCACCGCCTTGTAGCATGGCGCCGATTTACCAGGAGGAGCCAGCCCCAGCAGACACGCTTACCTGATTTTTCTTTATTAACAGCTGCACGGTCTGGAGGTTGTGGCCGTGATCCGTGGAAGTTGCCAAAGGCATCCTCTCTCCAACCCACAACTAGAAGGAATTGTAAATAGGTGGTCAGGGCCACTCAAAGAGAACAAATATTTGATGCAAACGAGGGCAGGAGGGGAGAGCAAGGAGGCCAGCGTGAGAGAGGAAGTGTGTTCAACCCCACTAGGGGATAAACGACAAGGTCCTACTGTACAGCACAGTGAACCATATTCAATACCCTGTGATAAACCGTAATGGAAAAGAATATGAAAAAGGACATATACACGTATAACTGAGTCACTCTGCTGTACAGCGGAAATTAACACGTTATAAATAAACTACACTTTAATACAATTTAGAAAAAGAAGAAGAATCCCACTGGGAAGGGCAGCCTGGGGAGCCTGCCCTTCTCCTCCGATACAGGGCACGGGCCAGCCTTCCAGACCTTACTTCATCCTCAATACCGGACTCTCCGTGAGTCCTCATTCTTTGTTTGTAAAACTACCGTTCGAGGGGCATTAAACCCTTGAGTTATGTTTAGAAAACCCGACAGAAAAACAGAGTTACATTTTGCGTGGATACACAGAGCAGGGCTGGGACAGCTCAGCTCACTGACGTGACCAAGGTGGGTTGGGCCCAGCAGTGAGAACACGGGCACCAGGCTGGCCAGGCAGGGAGGTACTCACGATCTCATCCTCCACGTCCCTGTTGAACTGATGGATCTCTCTGGAGGCCAGCAGGTTCTGTTTCCTCTCGTTCAGGGGCTCCAGCAGCGCCATGAACTTGGTCTGCACGGTGAGGCGCTTGCTGTCTACCTCGTCCGTGCTCTTCCCCTCCTGGCTCAGGGCCTGCGCCTGGCTCTGGAGCTCTTCGATCTCCTTCTTCCGCACCTCCATCTGATTCTCCAGCATCTGAGGGCGAAGACAGACCCACCTTCACACCCGAGACGAGGGACACACGGAGGGTGCTGTAAAATGTTCCCTTGTGGCACTGGCCAAAATGCAAGACCCAAGAATATTCACTGATACAGTGGAGAGCCCAAGAAATGGTTCCGCACGGCCAGCGAACAGCAATTAGCGCTCCACTTCGTCAGCTGATCTTTCAAAAAAAAAAATTCCTAGAAAGATTTTTTTCAACTTGGGAGCAACTGTCAAGTTTATCCAGGAACTTAGGAGGCAAATGACAGGGGAAACAAGAATTAATTATGGGGAAAGGACAGTCTTCATCTGCCTGTTCAGAAGCCATAACGATGCTGGAAACCAGCTGAACCCCCAGGAAGGAGTCAGGTCTTCTGCTTCCAGTTCTTTTAGGCCAGAAGGACAGCCAATGTTACCATCTCCTCTTGATTTCTTCAGTCAGAAAGCTGATTATTCTTTTTTAAAACTGGATAATGGCTAAAAACATCCTAACTGTGTATTTACATGAGGAAAACGAGCAAAAGCAGAAGCAGAGGTCTCTCACTCAGGAAAGACCACCCTGGGAAGCCCACACACTGCTGGCTTAGAGACAAGGGGCTGGCATCTGAGAATAAACTGACTCTTTTCTTAGGTAGGGGAGGACTCGGCCACACACTGCAAACCTGGCCCAGGGAGCTCCTGCCAGGTTCTGCCACCAACTTGCTTGCTCAACCTCACCAGAGCTGTTTCCTCCTCAATTCAGAGTAAATTCATTGGCCCTTAGAAGGGCTTTACTGTGATGCAAAAAACCCCCAAATTTCTTTTATTATTTATAAAGTGCCCTGAACAACTCAGATAACTATCACATATCTAGACGTTATACAGCCAAGTATGCAAACACAATAACTTTCCTTCATGTAAATTGCAGACTAAATGAAATGAATATTTACTCAACTGTTAAGTAGTGATACTATCCATCAACCAAGATGATAATGAAAGAATATTTCCATGCATGGACACCCAACACTGCTACTGTGTCTTTCCAGTTGATTCTGGAAATGTCCCACGATGCTGTCAGAGCCCGCTGTGCTGGGTTAAAATCCCTTCACACACCAAGGGGATGTCTGAGAACACGGTGGGCGAGTTAAGACTATCAGGACCACGGCAGGGAAACAGCCACTTGCCTGTTGCTTTTTCAGCAGGATGTTGACACTGGTGAGGTCTTTGCCATAGTCGTCAGATTGAATCTGACTCTCCAGGCCGTGCAGCCATTTGTCCAGATCTGCACAGCTCTGGGTGAAGAGTTCAGCTCTGTTTGCATCGAAGAGCCGCTGGGCCTTGGTCTGTGTGGTAGACTCAAGGACTTCCCACATTTTATGTAAACCTGTGAGTTTCTCCTTCACCACGGCTTCCGTCTCTGGCTTTTCTGAAATGAGCTGCATTCCTTCCTGGAAAACACACATACACGCAGTTTGCAGGAGAACAGGTGCTACTGTGAAAAACAAACCTGAGATATTTCATCTGTGAGTTTCTTATTCATTCAACACACACACACACGCACGTGCAGCCTTTCCACGTAGAGTTAACTGCTCAACAAAACTGACAATGGCCTGGCCTACTGTGGTTTTCACAGGCGTGGAGCACCAAGTGATTGCTGGGGCTTAGGGACACTTGATGCCAATAACCTAAAACTCCATCCCCTCCACATCACCCCCAAGAGACCATAATACATTATTTTAACCGTTAAGAGTTTGAAACAATACAGAGTGTGAAGGAAGAGAAGGGTCGGGGCGGGGGGATGTCACATTCATGCTCTATTGTGCTGCAGAGAACCTCCCTGTGCCAAAGCAACACATTTTAGATTATTTAAAATATATAATATTTCTAAGTTCCATGGATCCGCTCAGTCTCTGTCACAGTCCAGCACACATAACATGATCAACAGAGTGAGGACGCCGCCCCAGGGGCTTGTGGTCCATCAGGGGCAGCAGATGAGACACGGGACTGCTCCCGGCTGTGTAACTTCTGTATGTGGTCAGATATGACTCAAATATGCTGGAAAACGTGTTAAATACAAAGGAGCTCATTTCCACCCAGTTCGTTTACTCACCACGGCCACACTGATGGAGCCCCATCAAACATCTTAACTCACCTTCTCAATTTTGTCAAGCCATTCTTTGTTGGATGCGAGTTCTGCCATAAAGGCTTGATGTTTTAACCATTTGCTGTGCAGATTTCTGGCTTCATCATAAGACATGTCCTGGGCTGTAAGCATCTTTTCATTGATCCAGAGAGACAGCTAGGAAAGAAAAAATAATCAGGAAGGTTTCAGAGATTGTGATCACAGTGACATCAGCCTTTCTTCTGCCCGGAAAGAGCCATTATGTCGTACTATACACACTCCACGTTTCCAAGTCAACAGACAACCAAACGTTCACTTTACAACCCTGACCCGTCACAGCAGGTATCTCCACTGTATGGACAGTGTACCGGAGCCTTTCTCCCGACTATGTATCTAACATTAAATCCAGGAGTACAAGAGTGCTCCGAGCCAGCTTTCAAACTGCTTGGCACCCTTAACCAGCTTTTCCCCCAAAGGCTTGTGTTTAAAATTCTGCCCTAACCAGGCTAAGTCACAACCTTCTTTCTCCTTCAAAGAGCCGTGCCAGCTATACCATGTTAAGCATGATTAAGTGTCTTCTACTCTGTTCCGGAATCTTTTTACTCTTTTAGTTCTTTTATTTAAAAAAACCAAAGCCCCTACTCTTCTATCGCTCCCTTTTCCTTCACAGGCCTATCTATGGGGATGCCAAAAAGCGTAAGTAACTTGCTCACTATAGGGGTAAGGTAGCAACGATGCCCTCTCAACGCTCCCTTCAAGTCTGAGTCACCTTCGCCTTTTCTTCCTCTGTCTGTAAAGAACCTTCCATTCAGACCAAGAAACACTTCACAGGACTTGATTTTGAGGCCCAACATGTCTTGCTTGGATCTGAACTCTAGGAAGCCTCTTCACAGAGCCTGCCAGCCACTGACAGACAGATCTGAGAAGCCTGGGGCAGGAGTCAGCCCAGCCTGGCTCCTGGACACACTTCTCCTGCTGGCTTTCATCCTGATTTGCCTGACTCCTCACTGCCTGCCTGTAGTTGGCCACACCAGGGTCCTAATTCCTACCCCATCACAGGCCTAACCAGGAAGAGCTTTTGTTTGCCCAGATGAAAGATATGCAGACAAACGCAGGATCAGCCTGGAACCAGAAGCAAACGTCTTCAGGGGCTGTGCCATTTCTCCTAATGTGACCACAAGAAGCCACGCTTACACCAGTTGCTGCCACAGCGAATTTGCACCCAAACTGCTTCATGGTCCCATCACCAAAGGTTTAGAAATGGTGCATAAAACCAACAGAAACGCTTACAAAATCAACAATTCTGAGGCCATTCACTTGCACCCTGGGCTGCTGCTAGGAAAGGCTTCCCCATAAATTTGCTTCAACAATACAAAGTCTGTTCTTTGAAAACGATGTCAAGGAGGGTGATGCGGGTCACGGGAGCACCCCGGCTCTGCACATGGGTGAACCCCCAGGCACCATCCCTACTTTCCTCAGGATACTCACCCACCACACAGGAGGGAGTGGGGTTGAAAGCAAAAGGTAGTGAGATCTTTGATGTCACGCTTTATTAAGGGAAAAACCCCCAGTAAATCTCATAAAGCACTTTGTAAGCAAGGAGCATAGATTTGTTACACAATAACCGAGACACTAAATTTCCTACTTTAAAAGCATTACCTATTTTCCTTCCAGTTACCTGAGTAACTAAGATCTGAAATGCTATGGCCGTTCAATCTAAGGAGAAAAGAGGTTAAAAGGAAACCAAATGGTAAAACATTCCCCTGTACTCTGTACACACACACACACTAAACACAATAAAAGGCATTTATCCGAAGTGCAAAGGACATTCACATATTTGCGCTATTCATAAACACCTACCCAAGAGAGATTTTTTTAAAAAGAGCTACATAAAAATCAGAGGCTTATAAACAAATCTGCTCTTTGCTGAACACATCATCCTACAGATAAAGCAGCGTGCAATGCAGCACAATGAAATGGAGCTATGGAACTTGCTAGTTTATCAGCCCTCCATCAGCATTCTGGAATCAGAACCACAGTTATTATTTGTGGGCATTTACAAAGGTCATTTAAGAATATACTCATTCTCTGCAGAACAGAACACTGTGCAGATTGGAAAAGGATAGGAAAAAATGCTTTGATCACTGAGTTAAGCTCACAGCAAAGCACTGAACTCGCTATCCCTGTGCCACCACGTCTAGTTATACTGTCCTCCTGGGGAAAAACAAATCAATTTCAGAAAACAGGAGGTATGGTGGGAGGGAAGACAACAGAAAAGCAGCACCTTTTAAATCATTCAGTTTTCAGGATATCACATTAAAAGAACGGTACAAAAATTATGATACTCTTTGTGTCGCTATCTATAACTGGGACTAGGTGGGCCCTGCTCATTCCCACGGCACCGCTGCGATAAATTTCCCCCATCCAGCAAGTGTTTCTGGGGGGGGGGGGTAGCAGTGATGGCAGAATTCACAACCCAGCCCCCTCTAGCCTCTAACCCACGAGGAAGGGAGCGTGACAGCGAGGCAACCTGGATTCTCCAGACCTTGAACAACACCAACAGCCAGCAATGGTATTAAATCTGACCTCTGGGTGCTCCGTAAAACTCCACCAGCACAATAACAGATAGATGTTCAAATTGTGGGCCGGTCCACACACAAGCTCCATTCTCAGAGGTTCTGGCTTAAAAGGGGTGTATTTTAATGAGGCTGAATGATGGAAAGTTTAGAGTCAAAGAATAGTATCTCTTAATAATAACATCACCCCTTTGCTTGTACTGCTACACTGAGGGTTTTGGAGCCCCAAACCTGACCTAAATTCCGGCACTATGTGGAAACTATATATGCTGATGTGGTACCCCCAGCAGATCCTATGGTTGTACTAACTCTTAATGAGGTTCAAGGAGAGAAGGATAAACCAGGGAGACTTGGCCGAGCAGTCACAGAGAGACCTGCGCATCATCTCCAGGACAAAAAAGCCCAGTCAAAACCTCTGTGCATACTTTGAGGGGAAATCGTGCAGGGCTGGGCCCTCTGAGCATGCCTAACAGTCACTGGTGTGTGTTAAGGAGGGAACTCCTTGTAACTAAGGATGCTAATTTGGAACAAGCGTTAACAGAGATCTAAAAATCTACTAAAACTATTTCCTGTGATTCAACTTGGAAGGACTATCGTTTTATCTGCTTAGTTTTCCCACACATTTCTATTTTCGAATCCACACGTATGTAAATGGAAAATGGGGGCTGGAAATTTCAACTGAGCTTCTCTCAAAGGTTCCTCCGTCCTCTCACTTCCTGCTCATTTCCTGGCATTCTTCTTCCCAAATTTAGTCCAGGTTTCACCACGCTCAGGTCAATGAATTTCATCTCAGGAACTTGTCCTTTAAGCAAGGGTATGGAATCCCACTGATTTCCCCAGCACAACACTTCCAATATGTCTTGAGGTTAAAACAAGTCACTGGTGGTGCTTCAAGGGAAACATCAAGGTACTTCAGGGACCTTCGTTCTGGGGAAGGCACAGCCCAGGCTGCAAACGTCTCCTGAGAAGTTTCACTCCTTCCAGTGCTGAAGGGCCACTTGGTATTCACTGCAGCACATCATGCAACTCTACACAGCTAACCTTGGAGCCCATTACTCTTCCCCATGCCTTGCCTGGGGACGTGAATGCCTCTTTAAATGAGCATCCTATTCAAATAGGTTATTCATGCTCAGGTGTCACTTGAAGAGGCACTTCTGTCCTCAGCCTGTCTGGCTCCAGGCAAACCCTGAGAGACCTAGGTCCATCAGTGTGGCCCTGAAAGCCAACAGACCCTAAGCCACATAGTTGAGGGGCTTTCTTCCCTTCTCAAGGTTTAGCTACTAGAGCATATTTTTAAGATTCACAGTAAGACAGCAGTTTAGTGGACATGAAGGATCGCTTCTGTCACCGACTCTCTGACTCAGCTGTTATTAGAGCCACATTTCTTTTAACACACAGCTATAAGTTTGCATGTGAGGGATTCGTGATGAGTCCAGTCATATTTTTAGCACATGACCTTGATCCTCTCCCCACCCCTCAAACTCCCCGTCCCCAAGGTTCCTGCAGCTTCACTTGGATATTCTTCATCCCATTTCTGCCTCCAATGGGATTTAAAGTCTAATAAACCAGAGAGGACCGGGTCTCACTGTGGTTCTCTCGCAGACAGTGAAATACGATGTGCTCATGATCTCACCCATGTGAAGTCAGCTAGATGCTTTTTTCCAACTAGCTTGCAGAGAGATTGCATTTTTCTGGCTAACTTTAGTTTCCCCAGTTTGTTTATGCATGTATCAGGGGAGCATGAAATAGTTTGAGAATCATCAGATTAATACCACATGCTAAAACTCGAGTTTGAAATCAGGATTACTGCTCTTGGCATATCAGACAGACACCTGAGGAGCCTGAAAGATGGATATTTCAAGGTCTTCAGTGAATAAGAAAGTCAGTTTTTATGTTTTTAAATCTTTCTTCTTACCTGGGTAGCCAATTGCAGTTCCTTTTAGTTCTTTCCTTCTGTACTATTAAATGTGCGTTATTGTAAATAGTTTAAAATATAATATTAGATGCTTTTAGGTTACAGAATACTTGAGAATATCACTGTCTTTGACGATGGAAATGTTCTACATCTGCATTGTTCATGTGATATGGCAGCCACGAATCACAGTTGGCTACTGAGCACTTAAAATACAGCGAGTATGATGGAGGAACTACATTCTTAATTTCATTTGATTTAAAATGAGACAGCCGCATGTAGCTAGTGTCTGCTGTATTGGACAGCACAGTTCTAGACTACAATATTCTAGATCGTAATAATCTGGTTACTCTAAGTGGTAGCTTGTAGGCTGGAGAACTGACACTGCCCCACCTGCAAATTATATACGTGCTATGAATTTCTGGCCTCAGTTAATTTTGTAATTCCAAGGGCTCTTCTGCCAAATGCTCGGCTGCTCCTGTGAGAAGAGAGGAAAGGAGGAGTTAAAAGGAGACGCACCTCCTGACAATCTTGCAGGAATTTCTGAAGATCCCTGTTGTCCTTCAGTCTCATCAGAAGCTCACTGGCTGCCTCACGATTCTTCCTATGTCTGTTACAAAGATAATAAAAATAATTTTAAAAAGAGGAAGTAGGGAATCTTGAAATGCAGAATTTACAACTCAGCTTCTTTCCTGGGTCTCAATATATGCTGAAAACAGTTTGCTTACAGTTCTCAATCATGTCAAGGAGACAAGATAACCAAGAGAGTTGAGCATCCTCCAAATGAGTAAGCCATGGTACAAGAGACCATCACACCTGTCCCAGCCACACAACAGGCCAGGATGCAGGCAAAAGAGCTTCATAAATCTGGTGTTAGGGGAGAAAAACCCTGAGCCATGTGCTGAGTAAGGGTCTCCATTTTAGGAACTATGTGAGAATATGAAATTGATCTTTAAGAAACTCATACCTGGGTGACAGGCCAGGTACATGGCTAAGAAAATGCATAAAACCATGTAACTGGCTTAAAGGAACCTTCCCTGATAATGAGATTCTCGTCAGGAGAAAAGCTCACCCAAATCAACAATAAACCAAGAATGAAAATTTTCAGACCTGTGACATCACACACCTAACTCAATCCCACTCTTCATTAATAGATAAGGGTCACCAAGGTTTAAGTAAGTTAAAGCACAAAACCTTAACCGAAAAACTTAAAAGAACTGGAAGGAGCTGCTGAACTTGGGGAACGACAGGGGACGTGGAGTGCTCGCTCTCCAGCCCGGATGCTGGGCACAGGGCTTCTTGGCACATGCTGTGGAGGTGCCCGAACTCCCCTGCAAGCCTCCTTTACGCACCCAGGGGCTTCTCCACCAGACTGTGAAGAAGAGCTATGTGAATGCTTTGAGTGCCATGGAAAGGGCTACCTTCACGTGGTCCTACTGCCATGGGGCAGAGCTGTACCACACTGAGCATCGAGAAGCATCACCATAACACAGCTCCCCCACCTTCCCAAGGAACCCAAGCGCCAGCCAGCCAAAGTGAAGGGTGCGAAGAAGGGCAAAGGAAGAGTGCAAACGGGGAGGTTTGGCTTTTCATTCCAATTCCCAAAGCAATTTCTTGCTGCAGTGCCTGGGCAAGGTCTCTTGACCAGCCCTGACTGCCCCCATGGCAGGGAGGAAGAAGAACACGACCTCTGATTCTCTACAACCCCAAGAAAGGGCAGCTCAGGGAGCACCTCATGCCAACTGGCTTTTAAAGAACCTTCTTCAAGAGCAAGAAAGACCTTACAGTGACACATGTGTCACACAGGCCTGCAGTGGCTGCTGGCAACAAGGGACAGTGGCAGCACTGTAGCTACCATCTTGCCTGGGGACCAAAGGGAAATGCCCTCTGTTCCTACAGGTACCGGCGACTACAGAACACAGCAATAACGTGAATGGAAATAATACTGTCAGGTATTATTGTTTATTATAATATGTTTATACCACTTAGGCAAAATGCAACAATAGAAAAGTACTTCTCATTATAATGCTAAATGAAAAGAGTTTATGCACAGCCAATGATACAAAACTCCAAGACACAAATTGGCAAAGCAAAAACTAAAATGGCATGTGCTAAGGGTGAGATTAAAAAGTAGTAGTTTCCACCTCCCCTCCGAATTTTAACATTGTGGCTTTTATAAGAAAAAATAAAAGGCCAAAGCCCCTTTACTTCATTGCTATCCTTTCTCAAAGATCAAAATTTTTTTAAAAATGTTTTTTAAAGACTGTTAGTGATTTCGGACTAAAGGAATTAGTCATCTAAAAACGTGGGTGGGGAAGGAATGTCAAGAAAAGTTCTTCAAGTTCCCAACCCTCAAATTCCAGTCACTATCTGTAGGGGGGTTTAAGAGAAAGAAAGCAAATAAAGCAAACCTTCAGGAGGAAGGTAATTTGAGTTGGAGTTAAGTCACAAAATGCAAGAGTCCTGCCTTTAGCCAAAGGCCTTGAATGAAAGTTCCCGTTCCCTTCCCCGGCGTCACACAAAAATGCTACGATGGCAAGGAGTAATCAGAGACACGGGCAGTTAAACCAGGACATGCAACTCTGAAGCTTGTAGAAATAATAGGAGTAAAAATAACTTCAAACACTGAGAAAATTTACTAAGAGAGAAATACCACCGGACGGAATCTTGAATGTCTCTCTTATATAATCAAGACTCACACGTGCCCATTAGACTTCTGCCTGGACAATTTTCCTCTTTCGGTGGGTGCATGAAGGAGGGAAAGGCCAAGTGGTGATTTAAGGCCTCATGTCCAAACAACACAGATCAGGAGGGCATGAGGATGGCCTCTGAATGATGTGCTCTGTGGAACGAAAAACAGCTACACGGGCAGCTGAGATGGTTGCTGCTTCAGAAAACCCTCGAGAGAAGTGAGCATGGCTTAACAGTGCACTAGTGGTCACCAATGGTATTCACGGGAAGTGAAACTTGGGAAGGTCTTTCAAGGGGAGATCGTGGATTTAATTATAGGGAAGGACCTTCTTAAACTTGGCCGTAGCTTCCCACACTCCTAAGAGTGCTCTTTGGGGCAAGGTTACATCTCTTGCTTTCTTTCCATGTCTCACCACCTACCCCTATAATGAGACTCAAAAGCTCCTCACCACATGAGGCAGATATTGGGCTTAACTGTGGTTCTTACGGAAAATAAAGAACCACAGGTACCTAAGTAAAGTGGGTTGGTGATTTTTAAGCTTTTTTTCCCACGTGAGACCAGGTCTGGCTTTATGAAACTGGACACTTTTCCTTTTGTCCCAGGACTGCACTGGGGCTGGAATTTCCCTCTGAGCCAGGAAGCTCACCCGTTCACACCCCCCTGAGCAGGCTTGGACAGCAGGCTCCTTTCCACCCAGTCACAAGCCCTTTACAGGCCACTCATGCCCCACCCACATCTGTTAAGAGTCAGTGTCTTTGTTCTAGTACTTCTTCTCAACAAACTTCAGTGGGAATCGATGAGATTTCCAGAACGTAAGCAGGTTATGATGATTTTGCTTCCTACAAAAATAGCTTCACGGGAGCGTCAGAATGTTTCTGGACAGGGATCAGATCCAAAGAGTTAGATATTTACTTAGCTTGTGCCCTGACACCACCTGGAACTCAGATTTGTATATTTTTTTATAACAGACCAGTGTCCTCTGGGGTCAAGTTTCAGATCTTGAGGCCTCTGGGGATATTAAAGTGAAACCAGAATTCGGTTAACACGCGCTGAGGAAAATAAGAAAATGTAGTCCTCCTGAGGGCAGATCACTGGAAAGCCCCGTCCCCCTTCCATCTCTCTTATGCTTACGGATAGTAGGGAATCTTCTTCCCAATGCTTTTTTAACAACAGAAATCCCCAGGAGGCCTTGGAACCCCACGGGCCCAGGCTCTCAGTCAAGGACAAAAGGAAGGTTAAGCCGCACTTGAGAGCTGCTGAAGCTTTCTCTCACATCCAGGAGCCTCCGGTCTTGACAGAGTCACCTGCTTCCAACAAGCCCTTGCAGCTGTAGCATCGGGGGATGGATAAACACACTGAGGAAGCTGCCAGGCAGCTGCACGCCTGCCTGAACACAAGTGTCCCCAGTGGCCCGGCCTGCCTTCAGGAAACCAGCTGTGTGCACCTAACATGGAAGAACATGGTGTACCATGTTTACAAAACAACATGAGATTTAACATTAAGAGAAAAGAAATTCTTTCTCCTCCAGGTTAAGCCTGTCTTGCCCAATCCTTGTTTCTCACACTCATTGAAGAAGGGTTTGGTAGAGGGATTTTTTTCTTTTTCTTTTTCGTAGATGTTTTAAAAGCAACAGATACAAAATTTTAATTAATATACCTTACATCCTATTCCATAGTACCACCCTGAGAGCATATGGTTTAGGATCTGAATCAGCGCAAAGGACAGACTGGTTAAAGCCAGGAGCTCAATCTTTACAGGGCAAGAGCAATTCCCCTCTCCACTGCACACTGTAAAACCTTCATCTGGCCCAGGGTCCCAGGAGACCCTCTCAGACATGGTAAGAAGGTAAGTAAGGAAACGCTCTCAGCAAGAAGTTCTTCCTCTTCACTGCACTTGAAGGCCGGAGAACCCTTGAGGAAGAGGCTGTTTCTCAACGACATCAGCCTCACAACGAGCCCTTAAATCTGGCCCAGGGCCCCCTGGCACCAGGGAAGATCAGCTGCAGCAGAGGCTAGTGACTGACCCAGATAGGCCACACCCAGAGAGAAGTGGACAGTCCAGAACCAAGCCAGATCTGCCCAGACCTCCTACTTCAGTAATAACCAAGGCAGAGCTAAGAGTCGGGCGTGAGGGTCTAACAGAGAACACTGGCCAGGGAGAAAAATCTTTTGGAATGGCAAATAAATAAATAAATAAAAATAAAACAAGAGCATCTCATCTTGGAGAGGGCTTGGCAGAAAAGGAGGAAAAGTCTTTTTTCTTATTATGAAAAAGATCCTATTACAGCATTACCCAAGCCAATTTTCTAAGAAAGGCCTGATGGTGTTCACTTTTGCCTCTGCCAGGTACTCAGGACAAGCCAACTATACCCTTCCTCCCTGTCCCCTCCTGAAAGGCCTCAGAGGAGTCTTGGGTGGATGAAGGTGAATGTGGGCTTGGCTGGGGAAGCGTCTGGCTTTCGGGGTCCCACTGGGTGACACGCTACGTGTCACCTCTCACAGGGCAAGGCTCACACCCCACCGCTACTCAGCACTCTGGCTCTCCTAAGTCTTTGGTTAAGAATTAGTCTGGCGTCTCAGGCTTTCTTTCCTTTGTAGATTAAATTTTACTAGGTGCCCACGTCCTGCCCACTGGGGGAATTTATACCCACAGCCCCAAAGACATTGGCCAGTGACTCAGATGCTTGACAGCCCCAGGGTGCATGACTCCCTTGAGAACCTCAGGACGCCGCACCTGTCATCGATAGAGTCCACCTTCTCCTGGATGCGGTCCGAACTGATGTTCCCATCGCTCACCAGCCTCCGGCCCGTCTCCACGACCGCATTGATCTTCTCCTCGTTGGCGTCCATGGTGGTCATGAAGTCCTCTTGTTTTTTAATAGCTGCTTCAGCTCCTTCCAAGGTGGTGGGCATTTCAGTATGGGCCAAAACATACTCCTTATTTAAAAAGGGAAAAACAAAATCAGAGTAGGATGAGAAATCATGAAATACAACTTGCTTTCAGAACAACAACAAAAAAGCACTCTTTCCTACATCCTGCATTTCCACGCAACATACTTTGCAACAATTGCTTCGTCACACTTACATGAAATTATCTATGGAGTCAGATAACACAAAAAGTTGGGCGGGGGAAAAAAATCCCAGTGGGACACCGCAAGTGACTAAATTTCCCTAAGTGGTTAAATGCTCTTATTTTTTTCCCAAAGAGAGTGAGGGAAGTGAACAAAGGTTTGTGCATCAGCCACAAGGGTCCACTCATGGGCCCATAAGGTGACAGCAACAGACCGTTCAAACCCAATCTTTTAAGAGGGATTATCAACCACAGTGTTGGCGACCATCCTTAGCTCTTTCTCTTTCTCTAATCACTGCCCTTGGGTCATTGGGTCAAGTCCCTGACCTTTCTAGAGCAACGAAGACAGAACCATTCAGGAAAAAAAAAAAAGAAAGAAAGAAAGAAAAAAAATCCCCTAAAATACTGGGTTGGCCAAAAAGTTCGTTTGGATTTTTCCGTAAGCTTATGGAAAAGCCCGAACGAACTTTTTGGCCAACCCAATACTTTTTAGATTGAATTAACACCTCTCAGAATGTCGCTAATTTAAGGAACTACTATGAGCACATACATACTATGAACACACTAAGAGGTCCTCGACCGTCACTGCAGTGGAACTGTACTTTGCAAGGCAAGATAGCCCGTGTGGAAATCTTCAACTCTATCCCCTACGCTGTGATGGGTTTCAGTGCCTTAGATGTCAGGAAAAAACAAATGTCTTTCCATTATTCTTCTCACATCCCACAGGTGAGGTTTAAACCAGCAGCCCTGGCAGAAATGCTTCCAAAGGCAGCCAGGGCCTGCTCCGACAGGAAGGAAGCCAAGGCAAGGAGGGACGTTACCTGGTTGTTAAGGAAGGCCTCGGCCTGCTTCGTGTCCCGCAGGAACTGCTGGTAGGCGTGGGACTGGGAGAGAAGGTTCTGCCTGTTCTCCCACATCTTGTGGAGCTCATTCCACCCAGTGTCCAGGGCCTGCAGCCGCTGCCGCAAGAACATGTACTGGGCATCGGTCTGGCCCTGGGTGACCATCTCGCCCATGTCCCTCATCTTCTGGTAGTCCTCCTCATAGTTGTCGATCTCGTTTTTGATGTTCTCATGCTGCGTGAGGAGCTTCTCGGCCTCGGTCAGGGTGTTGGGCATGTCCTCCGAGGCGATGGCCGTCTGGGTCCTGGAGAGCCAGGACTGGAAGTCGTCCAGGTCCCGCAGGAACTGCTGCAGCTTGCTGGCCTCTCCCAAGGAGGCCTCACGGTTCTTCAGCGTGGTCTTCATCTCCTCCCACACGTCGCTGATCTCGGCCAGCCGAGACAGGATGGCCTGGGCCTGGTCGGGGTGCTCGGATTCCAGCTTCTCGGCCTCCTTCTGCAGGTCGCTCAGCTTTGCCTCGATGGCCACCAGGTCCCGCTCCATGCCGGTCAGCTTGCGCTGCAGGGCCATGACTCCTGCCAGGTCGTTGCCCAGGTCCTGGGTGGATTCAATGACCTTGGTCTTTTCCCGAATCCAGGACTTGGTTTCATTGCACTCGAGGTGGTAGTTCTGGATGCTCAGGGCGGAGAGGAGAGCATCCTTCTTCCGGTCCACCAGCTCCCTGAACTGACTCCACCTGTGGGTGCAGGGGCGGAGGAGAGAGCAGAGTGGGAGAGAGGCCGGAAGCTCACGGCTGGACAAGGAAATTAACAGTGATGGTCGAAGCTGCGACTCCCCCTCCAACTTTGCTTTGACTACGTGCGTTTTGGAAAATCATCTCCCTCAGTATATGGACACCAAATATCACCATCGAAACAGCTCAGAGACACACTATAATCGGGAAAGAGCCTGACAAAAGGGGGGGACTTGTCAAAGGAGCTGCAAAGTCAGCAGTGACAACACACCTGTCCCCCAAAGAGTCATTTAATTTACGTCTGCAATTCACATTTTACTCATCTCCAAGCCGCACCTAATGAATGTTTCCCACACCCAAAGGCCCCAGAACCAAGACCAGCTTGCCACCACAACCTACTCAAATGTATTTATTCAACAGAAAGATAAGACCGGGACAAAGGTCCACCTTGATAATCAGGACTTTCATCCACCAATTACGTCTCAAACATGCTAAAACCCCGTTCCAGAAATCATTTTAAGACACGGGACAGGTGCCGCCTTGATGCCGTGATCCACCACGCTGGGCACAGGTCTCACACCCAGGCCCTCGCTTCCCACGTCGGGAGGGGCTGCCCCGAACGATGTCGCCGCCCCCCAACCCCTGCCGTCTTTCTCAGAGACACTTCTTGAAAAACCAGGGTGTGTCGAAAGGCAGATGCCGACATCATGACATCAGCGCCAGAATGTCAGTGACCCTGTGCAGGAAATTCCTGACCGAAGGCTCAGCAGGCGACCTCGCCATCCCGGCCTGGCACACAGGGAGCCGGCCCGCCACCTGTCTCACGCTTACCTCGTGTTGAGCTTGTCCTGCTGGGCCTTGATCTCCTTCTCGCTCGGGTGGCCGCTGTGCATCAGCTGCCGAGCAATCTGGTTCACCACCGCCACCCGGGAAGCCTGGTTGTTCATCTCTGGCTCTAGGCTCTCGAATCTGCAAAGGCAATTCAACAGGGAGGTCACCTGCTCGGTCACCTCGGCTGCGGGAGGCGGGCGGGCCAGTGTCCCCGCGGCACCCGCTCACCTGTGCTGGATGACCTCCAGGTCCTCCAGCTTCTCCGGGATCTGCATGTTGTCGAGCCACTGCTCCTTCTCGTCGATCCAGAGCTCGCAGGCGCCGGCCTCGCTGAACATCTTGTACAGGGCCAGGGTGTCCTGCAGCGCCTGCTTCCGCAGCCGCGTCAGCTCGGCCACCTCCTTGTAGCGCTCCTCGATGCCCGCCAGCCGGCCCTGCACGTCGGGAGACTCGGCATGCTCCTGGGGGAGGGCGCTGGCCTGCTCATGCAGCGAGTCGATGGTGGGCCTGTAGTTGGCGATCTCCTCTGCCACGTCTTTGTGCTTCTTGACCAGGGACTGGGTGGAGTACTCGTCGTGGCCCACGTCGTTGCTGGAGACGATCTTGAGGATGTCCAGCATCCAGGCGTCGATGTCGTCGGCGTCCGCCTGGAACTGATGCAGCAGCGAGGCCTCCTCCAGGCGCTTCTTGCGGATGGCCGAGAGCTGCTCCAGGTGGGCCCACTGCTCGCGAATGTAGGCGATCCGCTCCCGGATCTTCTCCGACCCGAAGTGCTCCTCGGCGATCATGTCTTCGCCCTCCTTGATGGCCTGCTCGAAGTGGCCGCTGCGGCCGCTCATCTCGTCCTCAAACGCCCGGTGCTTGCTGAGCAGCCGCACGACGCTGGTGAGGTCCTTGCCATAGTCGTCGGAGGACAGGATCTTCTCCTTCTCCCGGATCCAGCCTTCCTCCTCGGCCATCTCCCAGAAGAACTTCCAGAGGCGACGGGACTCTTCCAGGCGGGCCCGGCGCTCGGCCGCCAGCTGGCAAAGCTCTTGGTAACAGAACTCCATGTGGGCCACGCGGTCTCGGATCACCTGGGGGTCGCAGGGCTTGTAACCTGTTTAACGCCAAGGCGGGCACGTGGGTGTGACAGCGGCAGCACAGGCTCCTGCGCATTTGCAGGCAGTCGGCTACACCCCCGTTCTCCCTCCTAGATCACCAGTTTACGCTAAGTGCAGGGCCAAGTTATGGGGCAATGGAGCCCCTTCTAGGATCTTGACTGGATGAGGAGGGAGAGGCAAGGATAACTGCTATTTTTTTTTTTTTTTTTTTTTGCCCCAAGCATTATTTTTTTTTTGATTACTTAGGAAACAAAAATAGCAGGTAAAGTGTAAGAAAGAAGGCAGCTGCATTTAATTGTTTCTAAAACAGAACAAAACCAAATCCTTCCAAACATCCTTTAAACAAAGATATGCACAGCCAGGTGTGAAAGTCATGTCTGAGAGACACACCAGGCTATTGGTGTGCAGAGTGTGGTCTGGCAGATTTCAGTGGCCAACATCAAGCCACTAAAATCCAAGCAGCACTCGAGTATGGAAGGAAAAGACAGGTCCATTTCAGAATAGCAAGACAGAATTAAAATGTAATGGAAGGCCACCCTACTGCATCTCATTATACCCACGACACGGCCCACTGGGAACCCACAATAGCAAGGTAACTTTAAAGGTCCCACTGCCACACATAACCCATCTACGTCTCTGGAGATGGACTTCTGGTGACGAGGGGGTAACGTCTGGAACGGTCTGTCTTTACCTTCCCCGTCTGTTGCAAACTTCTGGGCAGAGGCATTGACACCTCTCACCCGCTCTGCCTGGATGCCAATGTCCGCTTCAACCAGGGCGTGCTTCTGTAGCAGGTCTTCCACGCCGAGCAAGTGTTTGCCATAGTCTTGAGATAATAATAGCACCTGCGTGCAAGAGGCAACAAAAAAGACATCCATGAATACAACCTTGACGTCAGCGTCTCATAATCTTTGGACGGGATGGGAGCCACCAACCAAGCTGCACCCTCCCTCCAGCCAGCCATCCTCCCCATATCTTTAGGGGAAGATGATGGCATGCAAACCAGAGCAAAACAAACCCAAAAGCCTGTAGCAGGAGAAACATTATAAACTAATGACCATCTACCTTGGAATAAGAAGTCAAACCTATACTAAAAAGTAAAGAACAGAAAAAAGAAAAAAAAAAAAGGAAGAGAGGAGAAACCAGTATGAAATATAAACTGAGCCTCCAAGAAGAAAGTGCCTGCAATAACAACCATTCAAGAAGATAAGATAAAGGTAACAGAGCTGTTTCATGTCAAAGTTTAAAGAAGTCTCCTAGAAGTTGCTGACCCCTTAACGGGATGCTCTCCTCACCTGCAAGCTCATTGGTACTTCTCTGCGATACTTACACAATCAACGGGAGAAACACCTAGTTGAAAAGCTTACAAACCACATCTCTAACCAAATAAGAAGAACAGGGTCAGGTGACTGTCATGCTTAGGACGTCCCGAGAAACATCTCTGGTTTAAGTTTGGACCCACTAATATTTTCTTTCATTTTTTCCATCAGCCCAATTTGGGGCTCTCATCACACATCCTCTCCAGATGGAATTTCTACTTCATTCTTACTTATGAGGAAGTCTCTGGCCCAATCGGAATTATAAAGTGCATGACGAATTCTAAAATGAAAAGCACATCTGTGCTAGACTTTATGAACATTTCTATGTTAAGAGGTCAAGACAGACCATACGTGAGAACATCATAAACCTGGGACAATAAGAGGGAAAACTCATGGTACGAAGTGACCTTGCTCCCCCTGCCAGGAACAGTTCAAGAGGTAAGCAAAAGACAAGGGCTTACATCCCAGGAAGGAAATCCCTCGCATGAGGTCAAGGTGGGGAACACAGCGTGTTGAGATAAAGGAGGCTTCATGGTACGGCCTGAAAGCTGCCCTGTTCTGCCCTAGCTATGTGGCTAAAGGCCTGCCAGCTGGAGAACTGCTTGACACGGATGAGCTTTCATCAGAGGCTTGCATCAGAGGACACGGACAGGCCCAGGACTACAGCACAACGGCAGGTCTCTTCCTGGGTTGGGGGAAAGCTGGGAATACCATGCCCAGAGCTGTCAGTAAAGGAAGGGGAGGCACAAATCGGCACTGGCAGCCCTCTCCAACCAGCGCACCGTCCTGTGATACATACACATATCTTGCACTTAATTCTCGCTATAACCGGATGAGGTAGATGAGGCAGATGGTAAGTAAGCTCTCCGCTTACAGGTGAAGGAACGAGGCTCAAGGAGATCGGGAAGCTCCGGCGCTCACCATCTGAACGCTGGCTGTCTGGTTCCCGGGATGCGCTCTGTCCACACTGCCTACTACTCTTCCGTACCACCTGCCTGGCCTCTCCCCAAAGCAGAGCCACTCACACATAGACCAACGAGACGGAAAGGTAGCCCCAACTCTAAAAAGTTAAAATCACAGAAGACCACAATTTGATTGACTGCCTATCGTGGGATATACCTAAATTAGACCTGAGTCACAGCAGCAGCCCTCCAGCTATGGAACTGAACTTTGTCACAACTTCTTCTCACTTCACGTCTCATTTAACTTGTGAGCTAACAACCTTCCCATGGGTGACATGGCCCTTCTCTGGCTATAAGTGGGTGATCAGACCAGGGGCATTGCTGTGTGTTGGGGGGTTAGTGGGCGGGTCCCAGACGACAGAGGCCTGACTGGATGGGCTCGGGCCTCCATGCAGGCACGTTTTACCTTCATTTCATCCATCCAGTCCATAATGTAGAGCATTTCCTGGAATATCTTCTGCAGCCCCAGGTTCATCTCGAGGCGCTGCCGCCGGGCCCTGAGCAGCTCCAGCAGGTACTCCCAGAGCCGGATGACGTTGTCCTTCCTCGCCGCGATGCGCTTGATGTCGTGGTAGTTCTCCGCTTCCAGCTCCCTGGCCACGGCCACCACGGCCTGCACGCGCTCCTCGTATGCGGCAATGTCCGTCTCAATGGCCTCGTGCTTTTTCGTGGCAGCCTCGACTGCGGGAAGGTCAAATCCAAAGTTGTCCTAAGACAAAAGGGAACAAAAAGAAAGAAGCACAAAATTCAAAAGCCATCCAATTTGGAACAAAGAAACAGAAAACGGAGGTGGAGTCCTGGGCACACCCCCTTAATCTTTGGGCGGGGCGGGGGGTCCCAAAGCCAAACACCGACTCCCAAGTCCCGACCCCCGCTGGTCTCCGCCTTCCTGGGGGCCCTTAGAACTGTGCTTGGGCTCAAATGCTGTCCCCAAAGCAAACCAGCAACTTCTCACTTTACAGAGGGGTGCAGCACATAGGTAGCACCTGACTTATGAGACTGAAGCAGGCGATGGCTTTGGTTAAGCCAAGTAGAAAAGAAGCCACTTACTTATTTCATGGCCAGTCTAGCTGCCTTGAAGGCCAAAGACTGGGAGAAAGAGAGAAATTTTTAAATATGAACGGTTCACACACACTCACTGGCTCTAAACAAACTTTGTTTGAGCTACTTCCAGATCTATAAAAAGTTAGATAAATAGAAGAGAAAATATATTAGAAATTATAAACATCCTCTTCATGGGAAGTGGGTGAGATGACTTGACAGCTGCTTCAGGATACTGGATGTTGACAAACAGCTGTCCTAGGGCCCCTGAATGTGGTCTAGGTTCTAGCGGACCCCAGGAGCAGTTTTCTTGAACACTGTTCTAGAGCAGGACCTGGGACACCAGACGCTGGTTCTCGCTCAGCCAGGTCTCCCTCATAGCTGCCTTGCGGTCAAATCTGCGGGCGAGCTGTTCCAGTTTCTCCTGTCTTATGAGCTCGTTCCGCAGGGCCAGTTCTCGCTCATGTTCCGCTTTTTCCAGTCTTTCCCAGGCCTACAGAAATGAAAGAGAAACAGTTTCCTGCTACGTTCAAGGAACAATCCTAGGCTGCAGTTAACAGCCAGAGCTTCTCAAAAAGACCTGAGAACTTAAAAGGGAAATCCCATTCCCAACCTCACTGACTCTTAAGCCTTGGGAAAAAAATCATTTTCTCTCAGTTGAGCCCCATGGGAACACTCTCCCCTATCTAAATCTAAAGATCCTATGTCATATCTGGGAAACAAAACAGTGTAGATATGGAGCAATGTAACTAAGTTACAAAGCCCTTAACTTTAATTGAGAGGAAGCAAAGTATCTTCAACAGCTCTGATGTAAAAAAGATAAATGACATCTCTAAGAAATCATATTATGAATCTCTCATTCACCCCACTCTAAAGTCACTTATTTTTTTTATTGTTTTTTTTTTTGCGGTACACGGGCCTCTCACTGTTGTGGCTTCTCCCGTTGCGGAGCACAGGCTCTGGACGCGCAGGCTCAGCGGCCATGGCTCACGGGCCTAGCCGCTCCGCCGCATGTGGGATCTTCCCAGACTGGGGCATGAACCTGTGTCCACTGCATCGGCAGGCGGACTCTCAACCACTGCGCCACCAGGGAAGCCCTGAAGTCACTTATTTTAATTCACATATCGGAGTATTTTTTTCCAAAATACTCACCAATTAAATTCATTCCTATGAAATATATCTTACTTCAATTAAAAAAAAATTCCACTTAGAAGAATCTAAATGTGTACAGCTGACCACAGTTCTAGATTTTTCAGATTTCTGCTTGGAAATAATGCCCACCATGAAATTCTATAATTGCAGATGTAACAGGCATGGAAACAAAATTTTTGACAGCTTCTTGACAGAAGGAGTCAAAATCCTAAGCCCTAACCTCTAGGGATTCCAGATACATGAAATAAGGTTTTGAATTCTCCCTTCTGCAATTTAAAGATGTTTGAGCCAATTGCCTGAGACAAAAGACAGGTAAACTGATTATGTATCTGAGTGATAAGGTAAACAGGCTGAACCTGGTTTGATAAAATCTAACACACACACACACACACACACACACACACGCACACACACACACGCATGCACGCACGCACGCGCACACACACACACACCCCACCAGCCACCTGCCCCCAAACCACCACAAGCACTCCCTTGACCCTCAACACTATGTGAGCAACGACTGCCGCTTATCAACTCGGCAGGCCAGGAAGGAAGCCTTTCAAGATCTCTTAGCAATCAAGACCCACTGATAGAACCTGAAGACCTACAGGAGGCTGGCGCCCACACAGGAAGGCAGGGACCATGAAGGAGGCCAGATGGATCAGTTTTACCTTGTTAATGTCAGAGATGAGCTTCCCCTCCCGGGGCATGTAGACCTTCTGGTTATTGGCCCTCATCTTGCTCTGAATAGTGAAAAGCAGGACTTCCAAGTTCCCCTTCTCAGTAAATCTAGGCAGAGAAAACCAGCCATAAACATTATACTATATTTTGTTCCTTCAAAAGGAAAAATGCATCTGCTTCTAGAGAGAGAAAAAAAAAAAACAACCACGCTTCGTGCAGCCTCACAATTTTAAAAGGCACTTATCTCCGGTCTGACTTTTATGTGAAATGCGTGCATGTCAGAGAAACAGCAGTGGGTTAGTTTTTGGGTACTGAAGACCTCAGTATGTGCCAAACTGTGGGGTTTTTCTTGTGGTTCGTTGTTGCTGAGGTTTACAGTCAGGGGCACAGAATGCCACTCTTTTGTTAATCAACTCAATCAAGATTTAGACCCCAAGCCCTGGACGATGAACTTGCTTCATTCGGAGAGCACAGCTGAATGCATTCAACAATGATCAGTTCAAACGACCACCTAGGGTCACTGTCAATGGGTTGTGGAGACCTCAGTCAGGAATTCACAACTGAGTGGAGTTTTCAGAAAAAGGAGGGATGACTCTTGTCATAATAAACAAGAGATAAGGGCCACAACCTTTACTGGACAACTACGTATCTTTAAAATATGTGAAAAATCAGACTTCTGGGGGCAGCAAAACCTGATCTGAACTGATATGAAACTATTGTTTTTTTAATTCACACAGTGTGAATAATTACGTGTTTTGCTACAGATATGTGAGGAGGCTTGATACGAGTTAACTGCCTCAGAGCCACGTGGCATGTACCCTGTTACTTCTCTAAAACCAAGAAATGATGGAATTCTGAAACACATTAGGCACAAGAGCTTTGGATAAGGAACTGGGGACCTGCACCATTTCTTGGGATTCTCACGTATCCCACGTTACCAGTGGCACGTTTCTGCTAGAAAGGGCTCACAGAGGGTATAATTTGGAATACATCTGGGCAACACAGGCTCAGATTAAAAGGAATAGGACAGGCCGCTGGCGAGAGGCATTCATTGAGACCATGCAAGTCAGAAAACAGGGGTCTGCGGCTGCAATCACCTCTCTCCCCATAAGAAGGGCAAGGCATTACACTCTGCATCTTACTTGGGCGGCTTCTCCACAGTGCGGTAGGTGTTGAAGGCCTGAAGCTGTTGTTGAACCCCAACCAGTGAGTTGGCAAATTTGCGATTGTTCAAAATAATGATGGTTTGTTCAATCCACTCCAGAAGGTCAGAGGCAAGGGATTCATACTTTTCAATCATTTTTTCTGTTTCAATAGCATTGTCGAGCACCTGTAAACAAGAGTCAGAAAAATGGAAAAACAACATCGTATCCCTACGTAAGGGAGACATGACTGCAGCCCTATGGGAGCCCGCACACACTTCAGCGCTGGCTCTGAAAACGGTTCTATGAGACTTTGTCACAAGTTTTTAAAACTCCAAGAACCATGTGCTAATAAGCACTCAGACGTGGCTATCATTTGTGAGCAATGACAGCTTAACTCAACTGTAATTGGTTCTGTAACCTCCCAACCCCCAGGCAAAGGGTTTCAGATCCTGTATGACTCCTGATGCCTCAGCTCCGAAATTCCTAGAGGAACAAAAAGGGCTCTATTTTGCTTGGTCCTGTCCCATGAACGCCCATGAATTTTCCATTCCATTGCACTGAGAAGACAATGTTGTCTGATCTGCGGTGTTCTGAAATATATGGCAAGGGAACATCAGCCAAACAAAATAATTAAAAAAGCGTAATACTGATGAGGCCTTTCCAAGCGTGGTAAGTAGGATTTTCACATCCATGACATCAGGCACCTCAATCAGATTTTCAATACCTAATTTTCTGGCAAGGTTGAGGGGAGGGGTGTTTCCGGGTCTGAGATCCCCCTGAAATCCCTTCCTGAGTATTTTAGCCATCCACCACTCCTGCCTCCTGTTACTCTTTGGGATCGAGAGGCTGCTGCCCACTTCCCTGCCGTGTGGAGAACCTGCCACGAACTCCCAGTAGCTAAACGTCTGAGTGCATGGTGGCGGCACATTAAGATGTGAACCTTAATTACGTCTCACAACTTACAGAAGTGGTGTGAGCTTACCTTTCCAATTCGTTTTCCTTCAACAGCCAAGGCCTTCATCTTTGAGAAGTAGTGGTAATAAGTCACCACATAAGTGATAATGGACTTCTCATCAGGGTGGTCCACACTGATATCTGCAACCCAGAGAAGATTCTGTTCAGTACCCTGCTCACGGCACCGCCAACCAGGCAGCAGGAACAACCCGGAACAGCTGCTCAGCACTGCACAGGCCCATATCTTCATTTTTTGGGCTTAAGAGTTCTGCCATCAATGTGTTAATATAAAGCTAACTAACAGGGATGAAATCACCTCCCTGGCTCTTTTAGTTTATGAACATTCATAAGTGCCTTCCACTGCTATAAGAACATAAAAGTCTTTTTTTTTAAACATCTTTATTGAAGTATAATTGCTTTACAATGGTGTGTTAGTTGCTGCTGTATAATAAAGTGAATCAGCTATACGTATATATATATCCCCATATCTCTTCCCTCTTGCGTCTCCCTCACACCCTCCCTATCCCACCCCTCTAGGTGGACACAAAGCACCGAGCTAATCTCCCTGTGCTATGTGGCTGCTTCCCACTAGCTGTCTATTTTACATTTGGTAGTGTATATATGTCCATGCCACTCTCTCACTTCATCCCAGCTTACCCTTCCCCCTCCCCGTGTCCTCAAGTCCATTCTCTACGTCTGTGTCTTTATTCCTGTCCTGCTCCTAGGTTCATCAGAACCACTTTTTTTTTTTTTCTTTTTTAGATTCCATATATATGTGTTAGCATACGATATCTGTTTTTCTCTTTTGGACTTACTTCACTCTGTATGACAGAAGGACATAAAAGTCTTAATAGACAGGATCCTTTCTCTAGAGGATCCCAGGCCACTGAGATGACAAAATATATACAAAACTACTAAACAGAAATGAAGAACATAGCAAGAATTGAGTCAGAGATCTCAGTGATGTGGCTACCACCCAGACACACCACATTCACCTCCCTGCCTCCCCGACCCCTAAGCTGGTCTGTGTTTCTCTGTGGTCCTTATTTCTGCCAGTGGCACCAGAATCTTTCCCGGCCACTAAGTCCATGGACATCTTTATCTCCTTGTTACCCATATATCCAGTTAGTCACCGGCTCTGAGACCTGATGATTCTATTTATGGAATCCTTATTGTCACACTCGGGTCCAGCTCTCACGGTCACATAACCAGACCTGAAGCAGTGGCTTCCTCACTGGGTCTCCCTGCTACTCGATTCACTTTACACACCTTGCCTAGCTGATCTTCCAGAAGCACAGCTGTGAAGCACAGCTTCCTCCCAAGCCCAAATTACTCAGAAGTGCCCTGCAGTCTGAAAAATAAAGTATAAACCCCAAAGGCCTCTACAATTTGCCCTAACTTTCTTTCCCTCCCTCCCTTCCTTCCATCTATCCATCGAGTATTTATCAAGCTTCCTCTAAGTGCCAAGTGCCATTCTAGACATTTCTCATTCTATAGCCTACTGGTTCTTCTAAGGCACTATAGATCTAAACCAAACTGGAGTATTTACCACCCCTCAATTCCCAATATTCCTTCCAGTTACAGCCTCCCTTTGTCTGAAAGGGCCTTCCCCAGCACATCACCTTCTTCCTACACTTCAGGTCCAGCTCAGAAGCCACCACTCCAACACAGCCATTTACAATCCCTACAGCTGGAATGACTGTCTCCTCTGTTCCCTAAAGGGCTTTGTTTATCGTTTGCTTTCTGCCAGGTCCTATGATTACTTATGCACATTTCATTAGTCTTACAAGACTGAGTTTCCAAGGCAGGAACCCAGTCTTGGGAAGCCCTGTGTCACCGTGCCTCCCCACCTCCTAACGTGCTGTCTATATACAGGGTGGGTGGTCAATAAATATTTATCGAGGGAGGGAGCAAATGAATGAAGGTGGTCCATCTTTGGGGTATAGCAATGTTGGGAAGTACTCAACTCAGGATAGACGGAGGAGAGAACACACAGATGGCTCTTTGTTGACGCATGGGGCTCTTTTTTCAATGTGCCTCCGCACACGCGCCTTCACTTCTATCCTCCTGGCAGCCCTGTGTGAGGCAGGTTGTTTCTCTTGTTTTAAAGACTTGACTACCAGGGTACAGGGCGGGAAAGCTCCCTGCCCAGAGTCACTGAGGCAGCTGATGGCAGTGGGGGGCCACAGCTACTGTTCCCACCCCAGGGCCCCTGTGGCCAACTCCTGTGTCTGTTTGGCCCCATCAAAGTGGGCCCCGTGGATACAGAATTGTAGGAAGGCCAGGAAAAAATGCCATCCCTGTATGCAATTTAATAAACATAAAATGTCGACATAACTGGGAAGGAGTGAGCAAGCAAAACCTTTTTTAACTTGTTTACAATTTTATTTTAACTGAAACTCTCTGGGGCACCAGACAACTAATAGCAGCTAAGGACAACTAACAATCAAGATCAAACCCACAGAATAAGTGACATCGACTGCTTTTTTTAGCTCCTTGTCTTCGAATGATCTGGGGAACCTCAATCCCCTTTTTGTAGTGGGTGGTGATTAGAAAGATTAACTAATGAGCAGCTTATTAAATTTCTTTTTGTCATAGTGATTAAAAAAAAAAAGAAGATTCTTTATCTAAGCACAAAGAGCTCGGGCTCAGGGAGGATGCCTTTCCAGAGTAAGGCAGGGGTTAAGCACAAAGATTTATCACAGTCCAAGAAATTTTAGTTTTGTGTTTATATTGAGAAATCATTTAATGGGCTAGCACAAAGATAATTTTATCTCAGCTTCCTGTAGTGAAGCTATCAGTGCATCTGATGCACTGGAAAATAGCAAGACGCCTGCCTGGCAGCCTCCTGACCTCGGTCTGCCCTTGGGGAGTTCAACTTCCTGTTCTATATTTATAAGAACTTTAAACTTTCACTCACATACAGTTTTTTCTCTCTAATGTCTGCTAACAGCTGAGAGGGTCTAAAAAGCTCCAGACCTACAAACAGATCCTCTTACGTTTTCAATGCATCTCGACATCAGAAAACGCTCCTGTGACAGCTCCTGCTAAGACGAAGCCTACGGTTAGGATTTTGGTAAGCAAGGGATTTACAACCTATGGGACTGTCCCACACAGGTCTGCTCCATGTCACCTGCAGTCAGTCTTCAGGGTCCTGCTGCAGGGATCCGCAGAGCAGAGAGGTTGGATCCGTGCAGAGACTGGGCCGCCAAGCAGCCAGCCACCAGGAGGGACTGCGCCTGTTACTCCTGCCACCCACACGTTCCGGGTGCACCTTCCTCACTGAAGCTCTTCGTGCTCAGGAGCAAACACCGCACAGTCTCCTAAGGAGGCCTCTGCCTCCATCTCTACCCAGGCCAGACCACGCTCTTGGCACCGTGGGATGAACGTCAGTCAACAAGCATGTACGGAGAGACTAAGGCAGGTTCTCTTCCTTGAGCACAGAGGCTAAGAAGCTTCAATGACTCCCCACTGCCTGCTGAATAACCTCTAAAGACTGTAACCTGTTGGGCCCCCACCCACCTTTCCAGTTGTATCTTTCCCAACATCACGCTAACACCACTCCCAATAAACTGTTAGTCCCCAATCACACCTTCCTCTTTCCTGGTTCCTTTGCTCACACAAATCCCTCTACCTGCCACGCCCTCTCCTCTGGCACATGTTTAAATCATACTCATCTTTCAAGGCCTTTTCAGACGTAATCCTCTACACAAATCCTCAAGTAACTCCCACACCAAAATTAAACTCCTCTTCCTTAGATAATTCCCAAAGCACACTGTACAAATTAAACAAACTGACACAAAACAGATTTTATATTTACCCCTCAGTGCTAGAGATGCCGAAGGTCCCACCTTTTACCCCTGGAGTCCTTACCTTCGGGGTCCAACAGTTTAGTGAGGCCGAGGTGCTGCTCTGCAAGGTTAAATGCATTCTGCAGATTGTAGTGTGCATTGGATTTCTTTAGCTTGTCAAAATCTATCAGGTCAGGCCTGTGTAGAACAACAGTGGAACACAACAGAAACCATGGCTTGAAAACATACCGTGTGACCAGTGGGACTCGATTACTACTCCAAAAGTGTCCACTTAGCAGAGTAAAAGCCTACAATATTAGTTAATCATCAAACAGTGAAACCCGATTTTTGAATAAACAACCTCAAAGTTTATGAAGAGAATGGGTGAACTTGTTTCTCTGGTTTGGGAGAATTTACACATTCTCCCTCACCTTCCTCACGGGGAAGGCAGGAATTTCCACCGTGATGCAACAGCGAGGGCAACGGACATGAGGACTGAAAGTCACCCAGATCTGCTACACAAGGATGTCAACATTCCACCCCCAAATTGTTAGCATCACCTCTAAGGACTCACCGGTGTTTGTGTATCAGTGCATTGAAGGCCATGCCGTCCCTCCAGCTAGTGGTGAAATTGTGAATGTTGACGTTGGGGTACCTAACAAACACGAGGCACAAGACAAGAGCGACACAATTATCAAACAAAGGTCTGTGCTTTTGCTAAACACAGTGCTTAAAAAAAAAAAGTCTGTAGGCACTGCGGAAATGTCGGGCAGTGAATATCCATAAGGACAATCAAATCAAAGCTAAGATCCGCCTCAACTTCTCCTTGTTGGAAAATAAGAATAAAACACACACCCACATGGCTTTTCTTTCTTGGTAATTCGATCCGTGATCTGCGTCCTCAACTGAAAACACCAGGCTTACTGAGAAAAAAGGGACCACAACTAGATGCCTCTGAGGCCTCCTTGCTTCAGTGGCTTTCCACGCCCCCAGCACAGCTACCAGAACCCTGCAGACACCAAGACCCGAGTTCACACGGCACTCCGGGAGAGGAAGTAGCTGGGATTACCTGTTCAAACACTCAGCCCTCCTTCTTCCTTATCCCACTGAACTGGATGAAGTTTTGTAAATCTAGTACCTCCCTGAAACACTTCCCTATGTTTGAAACTTACCTGCAGTCAATCAGCTACTCTACACCACATTGATTATTAATAACTTTCTACCTGTGGTTGATTAAAAGTTCATTCTTAACTTGATCCCCTTACTAAGGCTTACACTCTTTGTGGTTTCCATAGTTACCACTGACTGATCATGTCCATTACAGTTACATCTGTCCTTCAAGTAGTCCTTACTTGGAGCAAAATTAACCTGGTACAAAACCAATTCTCAATTAGTACCTAGGAGCTCCGACAGTTTCAGTGAGCAATAAGCAAGATGCAATTCTTTAAAAAATATCTTGACTGAAATTTCAATGAAAGAATAAAAGAAAGGGAAACTGAGATAATGTACAAAGACCACCCACCCTTAAGTTTACTGCACAGAGCTTCCCAAAGCAACAGAAATTAAAGAGAGGAGAAAACCCACAACTTTTTACAAATATCATGGATGATATTCTTAAACATGGTTTCAGGGTTTTAAAATTCAAGATTAACTTCTCTCTGGAACTTCCTTAATAAACAGAGGGAAACTGATTGTGCAAATGACAGGTTCAGGATATAAATCAACTCCTGTTCTGAGAGCCGAAATGTCAGTGCATCAACTGCTTGCGAGTCAACAAGACATCTCAATGAAGTGGTGGAAAAGATACTCGTCAACACCTTGTAAGTGATGACTCTGGTAGAATTTAGTCCTGGGAGAAGCAGCCCCTAACCCCCTGAGTTTGTGCTCACCCAGCTGTCTTCATCTGGCACCACAACAGCAATGCATCCTTGGCAGATTTCTTCTCTTTGTTGTCTTCAGTTTCCACGCTGATATCCTGGATCTAAGATTTACAAAGAAATATCAGACCAATAGATGCATTAGCTTCCTAATGAAAGCCACAGAAGAGGTCGGCATATACATAGACTAAACTTTAGATCAACACCTAGCCCTGCAGACTGCCTACTCCAAGGGTCAATGAGAACTGCTTTCTGAAGCCAGGGTTCACTTCTTAGGAACACCAACCAGAACTAGGTTCTCTATTTTTCACAAAGATAAGACTGAAGTGAAGACCAGTTACCTGCCTGACTTCCAAGAACCGATTAGGGGTCATTTCTACCCCCAACATAGCCCAGCCTCTCCAACTACAAGCTAGAACCGTGGTTCATACGGTACGCCTTGAACCTCAGCAGACTCTAGAAAAATACTGTTTGTTTTCTCACAACCAAAGATTTTTTTACACCAGGGTGAGTGAGTTCTTCATTGATGAGGACAGTGCGTGCACCATTTCCTGAAAACTGACTCAAACTCTCAGAGAAAGAGTGCCCTTAAATGCTGTGCTTCCATGGTCTGAATGTTTGTCTCCCACACCCTCACCAATTCTTATGTTGAAATCCTAAGCCCCACAGGTGATGGTGTTAAGAGGCAGGGCCTTTGGGAGATGCTTAAGTTACGAGGGTAGAGCCCTCATAAATGGGATTTGTGCCTTATAAAAAAGGCTCCAGAGAGATCCCTAGCGCCTTCCACCATGTGAGGACACAATGAGAAGTATGCAACCCGGAAGAGGGCCCTCACCTGACCATGCTAGCACCCTGATCTCAGACTTACAGCCTCCAGAACCGTAAGCAATAGATCTCTACTGTTTGGAAGCCACCCAATCTGTGGTACTTTGTTTTAGCAGCCTGAACGGACTAAGACAGCCTGTATTCATCAGCTACTCATAGGCCGCTGATTCTCAACAGGACATAGAGCCTGGGCTACTGGCACCAAAGTCAGACTCTCTGGGTCCGAATCCAGGCTCCCCCACCTATTGCGTGTCCTTGGGCGAGTTCCTCGGCTTCCCCTCTGAGGGGTTGCTATCTCAGAGTGCTGCTGTACACTTGAACAAATGCAAAGTACGAAGGGCTGGGCTCTTAGTAAGGATCCATACATGTCAGCTCTTTGGATCACGGGCTGCCTACCAGTTACGTGATTTTAAACAAATGCTCTAAATACCCCTTTGCCTTTAGTTCCTTGATTATAATGATAAAGTGTGGGGTGGAGTCAGGGGAAAGGGTGTTGGCCTCTCTTTCAGCTCTAACCATTCAAAGCTTCCCTGTCCTGGCCCCTGTCAAAGGTCTTTCCATTTAATCTAGAACACGCCCCAGAATTCTTTTTAAGAGAAAGAGGTAGGAGGAGGATAAAATACATACACATAAGATTAAAAAGTTAGAAACTTTCAACTAGGAAAAACACCTAGAAATTGAAATAATTACACTTCTAAAAAAAATTCTCCATTTTTAACTGTTGTAAGTGAAGTCTGAGCTTGCATAAACTCCAAACTCCAAAGAGTGTGTAAGAATAACCTTCACTCAAGGAGTAAGACACAGACTCACCAGGAAAGGCAGGTGGAACTTTACACATTAACCCCCGTCAGCTTTCCTATGCCTCAGTGTGAAGGGAATCTGTTTCCAGACTTGTTCTTTCAGAAACAATATCTACCCTTCTGAAATGAAGACAGCTCCCTGTGTGGACTAGGCAAACTCGACAACTTTCATTCCAGTTTCTCACACCATCTTTTACTCTCTTTTAAGGGAAAGCAGCATAAAACCTGTCTGTCATCATCGGTATTTAATGCACACCTGCTACACACAGCAGGGCAGGCCACGTCTTGGGGACTCTGGACACACACACACACACACACACACACACACACCCGAAATGTAAGACAAGGTTGCACATTCAGGAGCTGGGGAGCGGTGGGGAGAGAGAGAGATCTTTGTAGATACATGGGACGCCTCACAGAGGACGCAGAATGTGAGCTGGGCCTTGGCTGGTGCAGAATCAATACATGTTTGTGGAGCGGGGGATGATTTGATAAAACTGCTGTGGGAGGTGGGGTCATGTCAGACACCAACCCTGCAGGCCATGCAGTGACATCAGCCTCAAAGGAAAGGGAGAAACTACGTATCAGCATTTACAGGTTCAAGCACAGAAAAAGGAAAGCTGGCAGGAAGCTAATTAGTCAATGATGCAACCCAATTCATGCCTAGAATCCTGGAAAGGGCTGTGTGTGCCAGCTCCCGTCATGGGCACAAGACCCGCTCAAGAGAGGCCACTGTCAGTACGCCCTTCCACGCTCTGATTACTACAGGCCAAAGGCAAGAGAAACAGGACTTTTTACTCTACAGACCTGAGGCAATGCTCCAGGAGAGTCCTGTTGGCCTAAGGCCAAGAGCAATAGTTAGTGAATGCAATGGTATTCACTCTGTTTTCAAATCATTCAGGAACTAAATGACAGAAACCTGCAGAAGAGTTCTGTTTGCAAAATAAAGTCACTGATTGTTGCAATTAAATCTCCACTAACGATGTCACCTTCACAGTGGTTCCCAGCCTCAGACCTATTTAATTAGAAGCGCTGGGGCTGGGACCAGGGAACCTGAATGAGTAAACGGCTTTCCCAAGGCAGGTCCAGGCTTAGGAACCCCCCATGCAGGGAGTGTCTCTGTACAGCTCTGGTTTGGTCCCCTACCCCCTCCCTCCTCCCACATACCCAACCAGGCCACTAAACTAGAGCTGCCCCATCCTGAGGGAAGCAGAAGGAAAACGATTGGTTAGAGGTTGATTTCAGCGTTTTAGTAAGAATACAAAGAGAGCTATAATTTGATTTCTGACATGGCCTTTGTTGGTGAGATTTTTATTTACCTAGGGAAAAAAAATCAATCAAACTTCATCAAAGGGGCTTAACAGGAAGGGAAGATACAGAGAACACAGCCACGGTGGAGACATGACTGTTCCGACTTTTGTTTGCAGAGTAACCTGATGCTATGGTAAGAAGTGTTCCCTGAATTTCAGATTTTAACTGAAAAGCAGGAGCATGAAGCAACAGCCTGGAGAAAGAACCAGTAATCAGGCGGGAGGTGCTTCACAGACAAGGAAGGCTGAGCTCTCTTCCAAGGGGTCAGAATCATGCACAGCAGCCCTGACTGGCTGTGTGATCCCTGGCAAGGCTCCTCCCTTCCCTCATAAAGTGAAGGAACTGGACAAAATGACCTTGAGAGTACCTTCTGGCTTAGAGTATTTCTATACTTAGAACCTTTCGCTCGGGTATAACAAACCCATAAAATCGTCATCAATTCAAACAAGCATAAGGCTTTTTTTGCACATCCCCCCTGAAAACTGCTTCCTCACATCCAAAGGAGAAGGAGAAGGTGAAAACAGAGCCCACACATGTGTCATGATCCTAAGAAGCTTCGCCTAAAGATATTCTATGATGCATGCCACAATCTGGCAAAGTTCAAACAGTCCAGTGGTAGTAACCCAGCATCGCCCACATCCTTACACCCCTGCTCCTGAACGCAGAGCAGCAGACACCAGACGTTTACAGTAGGTGTCGGTGAAGTGGTGGGCTGAGACGCAGCCCAGAAACCCTCTTATTTGCCAGGAGAGTCAAGGTTTTCAGGGGCTGGCAGAACTGAGGGAGGATATGGTTAGCTGCCACATGCCTACAGGGCAGCCAATGTGACCCGCCGCTCTGCACACCTGACTCCGAGACGACATTTCAACCTGGTCTTCCTGGTCCCTCTGGAATGGGGAGGCCAGTTTCACAGGGATGCTCCTACCCAGGAGGGAGGCCGAATCGCCGGGCCAAGTCTGTTACCTGGAAGCGCAGGATGATGGTCCAGATAAGGCCGAGGGTCAGCCGGTGGTTCCCATCCACGATGTCGTGGGACCCCATGTTCTCAAGATGGACTCTCTGCTCCTTCAGGAACTGAAGGGCCTTGTCCACGTTCTCCAGACAGTGGATGCGCATTCGTCCCTTGGTGGGTTTAGGCTAAAACAGATGAGCAGAAGGTGGAAACAGATCATCCAAGAGGGCAGAAACCAGCTCAGAACTACAGCCCAGAAAGTACACACGTGCCCATTCATGCAGCGCTTTCCGACCCATACCAAAACGTTAAAAAAAGTGCTCATTGAGTCCAAGGACAGTTTATCTAACAGCCTTAGAAAAGTTTACTTAAGGGATGGTAACCGATCACTCTTCAGAGGTTTTTGTTTAATCATGGAAGCGACACAATTTACAAACGAGCACAGAAGCTGGAAGCTTAGAGAAAAAGGAACCCAATTTTCATAAAGAATTTCAGAGCTACTACTGCCATCCATATCATTTTTGCAGATGCACAGCGAAACACCTCTGAGGATTTTCTGGCTGCTTTAAACGTAAAAACAGGTTTGCCACCTGCTGGTTCGGGTTGTTTCCCAAGGTTGGCTCAAAATGAAAAAGGGGGGACACTCCACCAAATCAGCGGAATTTTCAAGTGCTGGTTTTGTGAGGATGATGGAGGGGGGTTGAGTAAAAGGGTGTGACTTACTGCAAAGAAAGGATAAAGTAAGAAAAATAAGAGAGTAGTCTAATTTGACTACCTCAAATGTCTATTCCTTTTAATCAGTTATATCAAATTCAAAAAAAGGTGTTTTCAAGGTGAGCATTTTAAATAAACAAAGCAATAGGTAAAGATACACACACACACACACACACACACACACACACACTCGAAATTTTCAACGGGTCTCTATCATCTCCTGTGTCAAGAACAAGCTCATGCCTCCATCGCCCGCCTCCATCCTTCCCACCCTCCTCTCTATCGCCCGTTACTCCCGCTTCTAGCTGAGGGTGCACCTCAGGCTGATCTCATTACTCCACAAAGCTGCCACCAGGTTGCCCACACCCCCCTGGCCAGAAGATGAACCTGGCCTGGCTGCCATCCTACCTCCTCAGCCAACTCATTGTACCCCACCCACCTTTCAAGGTCCAGGTCAAGGCACATCTTTCCTTCTAGGAGTCATTTCCAACCATTCCAGTTCTCACAGGTCTCCCCTTCCCCCCCAAACCTATACATCTGTGGTCTCTGTCTGGACCACAGAGTTCAGGAACTAATCACATATCTTACATTTTTGCTGTTATTTCGTATGAGTTGTTCTTATTACTTCCAACTTGACTACTGGCTCGAGAGCAGGGATAATGCTTTATATTCCTGCTATATTCTCGGTGGCCTCTGGTTTGGTTCAGAGCCCAAGGCCTACATGGAGTGACCTGAACGCCCACAGATGGACTGGGCAACGGTGTGTGCTATGAGCCGGCCTCACAGAGGAAAGGCAGCCAGGTGCGCAGCAACCTGGGCACACGCAGGTGTGGGCGACAGCTAGTCCTATGGTAAGGTCTTGCCTGTTTCCCACTTTACCCGCTGTAGCTGAGATCCTCAGTTAAGTGCTAGATGGAAAACATATAAAGAGAAGATAACTTGGCTAACAAGTGACCACTTTAAGTACTCAGTCTCAGATTATGTTATTTTTTTTCTTGACTTTCTCTTCTACAAGAAACGACTGGCAAGCATACAAGAATGTGCCTTGACCCCGAGGAAGTAAGATTATGGCCAGAGGCCTCACCACAAGTGGCAGAGTTTTTCAAATAACAGCAATGGAAAAAGCAATGTCTCTAAAAGTCAAGCTTTTCACGCTCCAGTTGGCCCTCCGTACCCGCGGCAAGTCCTGGAACCAATCCCTCTTCGGGCATCGAGGGAAGTCTGCATTATGAGTTTACTTACAACCTCCCACCACCCCCCGCAAAAAGGCATCGTCTCTCAGAAACGTCACAACTAATACATTTCAGGTATGTCAGAAATGCTAGGATTTGTTATTCATGTTAGGTCAAGTGATAACATTACATCAAAATCAAGCAATATGGCGAGGTAAGAAAAAGGCCAGATATTTAAAACAGAAAGCAGTGGACTCCATCTAAGATTCCGTGAGCGACTGTGTAGACACAGTCTGAGGCTGACACTGGAGCCCCCTTCTTCCAAGACGCGCCCAGCAGCCTCCTCCCATGGGTCCCCTCCTAACAGGGGAGATGGCCCTGATGGAGGGGTGTGCCCAGAGCCCTCGGGGGAGAAGTCCCCGGACTCGGCACCTGGTTCTCGCGGGCCAGCTTTCGGTTCTTCTCATTTTCTCTGGATCAGCAGTCATTTCTTGAGGTTGGCAAAGTGACCACCCACAGTGGTTCCTTGTTCTTCTCGTGTCCAGGTGGCTCCTGCTGAAACTCTGTTCAAAGTTGAGGGGTGGGGATTAACTGCCTCTAAGGAAGCACGTGAATTCTGGGGCAGGGGCTCCTGATATTTCTCATTACTCTACAGAGGCCTCTTCCTCTCATCTCTTTAATGCCTGTGCCCTGACCAGCGAGCCTGTGACCATACAGCGTGTGTCAGGCACCATACGCCCAGGACCGCAGAGCAACAGGGATGGAAGCGTTCTCCTAATGGCAGCAGGTACCTGCGAGGCCAGAAAAGGTTATGTCTTAACTGAGTGTGAGAGGAATAGTGTGGATGGAATTAGAATTGGTAAAGTTCATTCGAGTACCAGGACCCACAAAAGAGAGGCCACCCCAGTGGCTCGGCCCACGTCACAAACCTAAGTCAGACTGCCCTTGAGGGAAACAGCTGTCAAGGAGCCCCAACACACACCCATCACAGTCCTCCAGCTCACCTCACCCCAGAAAACAGGACCCGCTCGCCTCCTAAGGAAACCTCCAACCTCCTAGCCAGTCACGCCCTGTTCCCACGCTGCCCCTTTTCTAACCTCTGGAAACCTGCTCTCGCCCCAAATCCCTAGGGAAGCATGCTCCACCACTCGTGAGGCACTGCACTCCTCTGTCCACGGACTGTGTCCCCTTGAACAAAGGACATCAAACTCTTTACTAAATTGTTTAGTTCTGTCATCTGACAGAAGGGCCTGAGCACCAGGAGAACAAGGAATAGGCTGGGGGCTGCCAGGACCTTCCCAGGTTGCAGCAGGCATAACTCTGCAGTTGGTCCTTTTGGACTTTATCTTGAAACACTCAACTTCAAACGCACGTGAGACACTGCTCAAGCCTCTGTTCTCTCGTTACAAAATCCCAGCCGACGGAGGGTTCGTTTCCACGTGAGTAGGGGGTGCAAGGGCGTGGGAGGGGGAGGGCTGCGAGAGGGGTCCGAACGCTTTCCTGCAGGCTGGAAAAGCCCAACGCCACGTGGCAGGGACGCCGTGCTGATGCTGGCTGGCCATGCCAGGTGGGATCTGAGGATGGTTCACCCCAGACCTGGACACAACGTAAGTCCCCTCCAGCACCAGCCATCAGAAACACTAGTGCATGGGAACACAAAGGAAGGGGAACTAAAATAAAAACGGCAGAGAAACATCTCTGGGTAGATGATCAGACTTCTTCAAATGGTTAAAAAACAAACCTCACCAATTTCCAAAAGTCAGAGGAAATGGAAAACTCTCAGGAGACCCCCTGACCCCACTTGGGTTTTTTTTTGCAGTTCTCCCAAAAATCAAACCAAGATTCGGGGGGATGATACTCTCTGCTCTTCTCCCCCTGAAGTTTTTCTATTTTTAATTTTCCTACTGCTCCTGGCCTTTATATCTTTTAAAACATAAAACATGAACATACTTTTGTTGGGCAATTCAGTGTAGAAGATGATGTTAATGTTAAAATGCCCACATTTAAGTTACAATTTCCCCACTTTCTAGCAAATCAGTGCCTTACTTCTCAAATGTCTGTTTATCCATAACATGGGGATAATATGAATAATTATCTCAAAGGGCCGCTACATAAATGAAATGGTGCACTAATGATTATGGTGTTCTCAAACCCGCAAAGTGTGTCTACCAACAGGGGTGCCTCAAGGATTTTCCTCCCAACGATTCTACTTAAAAGAGGGGGCTCCCCCTCTCCATGCCACTTGGGCTTCAAACTGTTTAGAAATAACACACCTCTCTGTTAGACAACAGGAAATGTTCAGGGTCTAGACAGAGCTCTCCCACTGAGAGGCAGAGAGGTTGGTATACGTCAGCTGAAAGGCAAATTTAATACCAGAAGGGAATGTGCCCCCAAATAATGGTAATGATATTACTCTTCTAATCCTGACACCCCAAATTAAACTCTGGACAGAAATAAAAGGAAAAGGTGGTAGAGAAAACTTATGACTGGCTGGTGCCTGGAGGGAGGGGAGATAGGACGAGAGAGCGGAGAAGTTGTGAAAACACCCAAACCTCAACACTTAAGGACTCTAGATACAGTAAGACCTCTGACTCAGAGCTTACTAGGAAACAAGGCTGGGAAGCACGATTTACAGAGATATTTTAAATATTACTATTATGCTGTGCAGCTAGTGATTCAAACTAGGCTAAATGGTGTGCAGTGAACGTTGCTTCATTGCCTCACTATACATCTCTCTCTCTCTGTTTTTCAAACACTTTGCCACATTTCATCTCAACTGAAGCTCACTCATCTTCGGTGGCATATTAACCCCTTTTTAAGCCAAAAGAATAAACCAGACGTGGCGCGATTAGATGATGTACGGGTAGCACAATGAGGGGGAGTAAGAATCAAGACTAAAACTCAAGAATACCAACTCCTGAAACTCATGTTGTGTCTGCTTCAGAGAGGGCTTCTCAAGTGTTTTAAGGCACGGTACCTGGGCAAGTTTAGGGGGCAATCGTTACAGGGAATTTATTTTAGAAGGGTTAATGATTGCACAGAACCATGTACACTGAAACACACTGGGTCATATAAACGGCAAAACTCCCAAGATCTAAAAATTCTTAGCTGCCATTTCCTGTGCCACTATGTTAACCTCTCTGTTAGGTGGTTTACATTTAATCCTCACACTAACACTGCACAGCAATAATTATTATTATTCTTGTCATTTTGCAGATGAGAACATGCTGGTTTAGAGGGGTGAGGTGATGGCGCACGGCTGGCTGGTGTGCGGTGAGCCGGGATTCCAGAGCGCGCCCTCTTCATGCTACACCGGGAACCAAGGGCAGTACACACACATGTCTACGTGAAAGGAAATTACGAGGCTCAGTTCCCATCTGGCAGACAGTTTTCCCTTTTTTTTAAAAGAGCTATTTTTATTTTACTCAACTTCCATCTTCTCAAGAGGAAGAAGAGATAACAATGGAGAGAACTGAACACAGTGCAACTAGGGGAGGGGTGCATCGCTCAGAGATAAACACAAGCCTCGCCCCAAGAGTAGCTCGCTCTGCCAAGAAAAGGAACCTTCCCTGTCTCGTCTCCATTAATTATTGTCAAGTTCCTAGTGCGACACAGGTCCGTTCCCACGGCAACATGCGCATTTCTGTCCTCTGTGTCCTTTCTGATGGGGCAGTTTGAGATGCCACTTAGGAGGCAAGGATCAATACCAGACTCGCGTGCAACTCAAGCAAGGGGGGCTCTGCAGGCGTGGGCTCCTCTGAGGAAATGCCAATTTTTACGGATCCTCCTTCAAATCAATCTAACAAGTGTCCCTGCTCTTCCGCACCAGGGCCTGTGGGCCTGTGTTTTGCGGGTGCTTTTCCTGTTTCCCCTTCCCAAGGTCCCTTCTGTCCCTTCTAGTCCCAAATCTTTATCAACCACAGCTCTCACCCATCTGGGCCTTACTCCAGACCCATCTTCTTTCCAACTCCAAAGGAGGAGTGGGAATTACAGGGCTAACTAACCAACCTCCAGAAACTGACAATATAATCCTGATTGCTTATTAGAGCAGCTAGTCCAAGCCCTGCCCCTGAGAAGCGGTGTGGTCCTGGGCAAATTTGCCAAGTGGGCCCAAGGCTCACGGGTCTAGCTGCTCTGTGGCATGTGGGATCTTCCTGGACCGGGGCACGAACCCGCGTCCCCTGCATTGGCAGGCGGGCTCTCAACCACTGCACTACCAGGGAAGCCCTGGTCTATATTCTTTATGGAACTTTAAAGCAAGACATTTATGAACTTATAGTACACAGTAATTTCAGAGTAACACATTGGAAAGGAAAGGTTTTCTTTGTCATCAACCCAATCCCAATTAGCAGCAGCTTCTGGGCTCAGCCAAAGAGTTTCCTCACTGCTCCAGGACCTGACATACCTTGCGGCAGAGAGAGCAACGACTTCCGGACACAGATCCCGCCCAAGTCAGGACCAGACGTGAGGATTCCTGCCCTCTCATGTTCTCCAGTACATTGGAATCAAGTGCCTTGATAACCCAAAATGCCTACCCAAAACATGCTCAAATCTAACTCAAATTTTATTAAGCCGAAATGCAGGGTGGGGTTAGGGTAGAATGCTCTGGATCATTAAGCTAATGTATTTCTTTGAACTTCACTCAGTAAAAATAAGACAAATTTTCCCCTCTGTAAAGAGGGATGAGCTGGCTCCAAGAATCTATTAATAAAATAAATTTAGATACTACAGTCTCTCAAACATTTATCTACTACCTACTGTCAAGCTGGTGGTAAATGCTGGCGCTGAAATGCCGATGGAGACATGGCTCCAGATGGAGTGCAAATGTTTATGTGACCCAGGGCTTTGGATCACTGATGCAGAAAGCCCAGCGCTGACTGAACGTTATCTGATGATACAACCATTTGGCTGTGGACATTAATTTACCCAGGCCTGGAAGCTCTAGCAACCTCATTCGTTTTGGAATCTGAAGATGCAAGAATCCTTTGGGGCAAGCCCTCATGGATGGATGTCCTCTCCTGCAGGGAGGGTCTCTAACGTTGAGTCCCTGGCAGCCTCTGCAGCCAACAGCAGAGTGTGGTCTGTGTCCCTTCCAGAAGGCTCCATGAACCAAATAAACCACAGGGCCAAAGAGGCCGAAAATCTCCAGTACAAATGAACAAGAGCTGTAGCTCACTCTATCTATGGTAACCTTACTTTTGGAATAAGAAGATTAATCAGACTATAGTCACGAGTTGGCTGTGAGGAAAGGATAATAAAAGAAGTCAAGGCTCTTGGGGTTTTACAAAGTGGTAAGTCACGGCTAAACACAACTTCTGCCACTGACTGCCTGAGAGGATGGAGATGGCAGCCCTCTCACGTTTCTCCATCTCTACTCTCCCAGGCCTCTGGGTCACGGCAAAAAAAAAAAAAAAAAAAAAAAAAAAAATATATATATATATATATATATATATATATATAGATAGATAGATAGATAGATAGATATATAGACCGCTGGCAGCAAATAAACAGAGGAGTGGGAGGTATCTGCAAACAACCAAGAATTATGCTTTGCTGGTTGCTTTTTTTCTCCCTAATGTTTTTGCTGCCCTTTCCAGAATAAAGGGCAAAGGGTCTGATCCCGTTTATTATGTGGACATTATCAAGGACCCAATCTTCTTGGTATGAAAGAATTATGGACCTTCCAGGGTGAACAGTTTACTCCCCACAGCCCTGAAGACGGGACCCTGTTGGGACAAAAATTAATGTTCAAACTAAGTTCTAGTTTCAGGTGACCTTTAATGATTTTTTTTTTTAGCTACTTTCAAAACATCATTCAAAAAAAAATCAATAGACAATCATACTAGGTTAAACATTAAAAGGGAAAAAAATGTGGGGCGGTTGAGAAAGTCTGGTTACCAAAATTGTATTTAAAGATGAATATCACAATAATTCTGGCCTAGACTCACGTCAAAAAACAAACCAAAATGACTGGCCCTCCCCATGTGGACCCACTGCTCCTACTTCCACCTTACAAACCGCCTTCAGGAAAGCATCATGGTTATGGAGGCAGGAGCCTCCTTTGTTTATCCAGTGTGTCTAGCTTGACCCACAACCTCTCAAGAAAACGAGGCAACAAAACGTGCACGCTCAGGGAACAAAGAGCATGTGGACAAAAGGCACCGAGGATGAGACGGGGCTTCACTGTCTCTTAGAGGAGCCTAGGCTGTTCTTGAACGGAGGAGCAGGGAAAGGGAAACCTGACTGCTCTTACCCAGGCTCAAAGGGGCCATTCTGTCTGTGGGCTAATGACAGGACAGGGTACAACCGCAGCCCCTTGCCTGTGGTCAGAGGTGTGTGGGTCGGTCTGCATGCAGACCCACCGCGGTTGTCAAGTTACAGGGTGGAGCTCGAGTTAAAAGTAAGGCTTTCTGGCAGCCCTGCCAACCACCAGCATCATGTTTTCCTGGTGATGTCACTGCAGATGTGGGCTCAATCCCTGGGCGTCAGCCTGCCTTTGGCTGGGCCCCCACCAGCACCTATGGAACTGCCTGTGCTCTGGCAGAAGACAGCACCCATTTCCACACCAAGGCGAGACAAAACCTGTTGGGTCAGTTACAATGACTGGTTTAAGATTCCTCAGTTTAAGGTCCATAGACAAAAGTCACATCAGAGACAGCCATGGCAGCTCTGGGAAACAGAATGGGGAGAACAGTTTCACTGTAGGCTGACAACTCCCCTGCCCAAAAAGGCTCGGGGGAATTCATCAAAGCTCCAAGTTTCCAAGGAGACACAGCACCAGCCTCTCCCTCCACCCTCCAAACAAAAAGTGTTCACAGAAGAAACCAAAAAAACACCAGGGACCACTGAATTCAATTCCTTCCACCTTAAAACAGCAGCTCAGATTTTCCAGAGAATCAGTAAGACACAAATTTAAAATTATTCCGTGATCTCAAGGGATATAGGTACATCCTGGAGCCAGCACCCCAAGGCTGGCCCTTAAATTTCCAGCACCGTGCCCTGTTTAACAGGGGACATCAGCCAAGATCTTTCTGACCAAAGGTAGTAACCTTGCAAATAACCAGAGTGAAGCCGCTTCATTACAGTTCAAGAAAATCACCCAGACTCAGAATGTCAGTCACCGTGGAGCTTTCCCCAGCATACTCATCTCACTTATCAGGAGTCTCCTCCTCAAAAATATCAACCATTAACTGCAGAAATCAACAGGAGACAAGTCCACACTTGATTTTTCAAAAAAACATTTTCCCACCTACAGGGCACCACACTTCACATCCCCTCTTACCAGTCTCTCTCCGGAGAGGACCTCCAGCAGCTTGATGAGCATCCGTCCATCCCGAAGGTCAGTGTACAGGTCCGTGATCCGGCAGGACACCCGGGCGAGGTGGGAGTTGACCCACTTGGTGAAGGTCTTCTTCTGCACGGCTTCACGTTCATCTGCAAGCAGAGGAGAGCTCGCTTTACCACCAACCACAGCCTGGGCAGTGGTGGGTGTGTGCCAGCGGGGGCATGAGACCCTGGCCCAAGGAAGAAGAGCAAAACTCAACTGTAATGAACCTTAGCTCCTCTAAATCACGGTCAACAACTCAGGAATAGAGGAACCATACAATTCCTGAACATTGGAGCCCCTAAGCATAACCACTAGCAGAGCATCCTTTGCTGACACTCATCTCATTTCCTCCCACCTCTGCTGAAGAGGCAACACGACAGAGAAGGTCACGGTGCGGTCCTCTGCAGCCCTGCCCGACAGTATAATACTTGACTGGTAAAGTTTCTAACGTGGGTGTCAGCTATTATTCCTCCCCAGTGTGGGGGAGGCACACAGTACACAGAAGGACGTGGGGCAGAAGAGCTCAGGAGACAGCCAGAAATTGCTTCCCTCAGGTACAAAGGATCAGGCAACACCTGACGAGATCAATTCACTCATGACCTTGATCTGCAATGACCGTTTCACCTGCTGAGTGGGATGTTCAGTGAACAGCAGAGAAAATGGTGGGCAACGTGGCAGAGTACAAGGAGACCTGGCCAGGTCCTGGGAGAGCAGGGCCTGGGCCCGAGGCTGAGCTTTCGTCAAAAGTGAGCTGAGACACTGGGCTCAGTGTCCCCTTCCGTAAAGTGAGTGGACGACTATCATCTCCAAACTTCAACCATTCCTTGAAAAGGCAACTGCTGGTTTATGGTCCAAAGTGGGGTAGCTGCACATCTAAATCATCCAGGAAACAGTATTAAATTTTTCAAGCCTCAGTGATCAAGTTCTGTCCAATTCAAAGCACAAAACTCTAGACACACGTGCCTAGAACTGGCCCTTCACATTTCATACAAATAGGCTTCCCATCTTCTTGCCTCTGCAGAATGTTCTAAATGCAGGCTGTTGAAGATCTTCGACAGGCATCCACAGAATGTGCCCTGGACCCACCGACTCACACTCCCTGACAGTTCTCTACTGAGCTACCCTTTGGTCACATACTCACCCCACTTCCAGTTCCATCAGCATAAATCTGTCCTAAAAGGACCCAAGACTTCCTCCTTTCAGTGTTAGGCCCAAACCCACCAAGATGTTTATGAACCAATCTACAAAAAAGGGAACAGACTCCAACAACTTTTTGTGTATTTCAGCATCACTGAGTGACAGCTAAAAAGCCACCCTTGCTGATGGGGCACGAACTTGGTGGCCTGGGTGCACTGGGTTCCCAGGCTGGCCAGGGTATCCTGGGAATGTCTGCCTGGAAGGCTCTGCTGAGGCCTCTACCCACCACAGGGAGGGAATGAGGCAGCAACAAGAGATGAGCCTTTACTGCTGCCAACCTGGCAGGTGAGGCCACCGGGCCACCTGCCAAGACAGTCGCCCACCTTCGAAGCCAGCAGCTCCTCCTGGCCCAGCCTTCCCCTGAGGGAACAGCCCACCAGAGGGAAAGAGGGCCTTGCCTCGCAACAAAGGCCAACTGAAAGCAAGGGATCAGAAAGGACAGGATGGGGGGAACAAGGAAAAAGGCAGTGAGGGGCACAGTGCAGACTGAAAAAGGAACTGCACCAATAACATCATGACCGGTCGCAGAGAAAAGATCCCATGCATTATTCATCACACAATCATCATGATGGACGGTAACTTTATGACAGCGACACAGAAGCTGTATTTTTTGGCTGAAGGTTGGCTGTTTTGAAAGAGCAGGTCCAGAGCAGAGTACACAGACACATGAAGCTTCTCCTAGGGACATGTCACAGATGGCAAGTAACTCAAGGTTCAGGTGCATTTAGGGTCAACTACTTTTTTTCTAAATTATAATATCTTTTATGTGCTACACAGTTGGAAATGTCTTCAATAAAGCCCTTAATGGGTATCCTAGGTTGTTATTAAAGGGTCTGGGGCTCCAAATCACTACCACACCCAGCCTATCACGGGAACAAGGTCAAAATGAAAACCTGCTTGGATTAAGTTATTTCTAAATAAACAAGTACCAAATGTGTCCCCAGCCAACTGTCACTGCTTCGGGGGAATCTCACATTACAGAAACACTCCCGGCTTCTTTCAGGTTCTGAATTAACAGGTTCCTTTACGAGGAGATTCGAGGATCTCCTCCTAAAGACAGTGCGCTCCCACAGCACCCTGTCCTGAAGAGCTGGAGGCTAACTCCAACCCTCATCCCCATGAAGACGCAAGCAAACAAAGAGGTCATGGGCAGAGCAGAGGGAACTGAGTGGAAATAGGACAGGCTGAGGATCTGTGAGGGGACGGCTCCCCAAGGCTGCTGGGGTCCTCAGAACCTCCTGGATGAAGGGAGGAAAGAAGAGAAGGAAGAGACGTTCAAAACTAAAATTAAACAGAAGGAATGAGAGCTTGCTCTCCTGCTTCCCAGCTCTCTGCTCTGCCCCGGCCTCAGGAGCAGGCTCCAGGTAGCGTGAGCATCCTAGAAAAATCATGGAGGGCTCAAGTTCCTCGGGCTTACTGGAAAAGGCATGGAAGATTCCATCCAGGGACTGGACCAGAATCAACACCCTTACGAAACACAAGGGGCAGGAAACGGGGCTCAGCCGAGAGACACAAAGCCCAGCCAACTCAACGTGTCCTCTTACAATGGAGCACTTGGTGAACAACAAACACTTTTGAAACCGGAAGGAGGGAAAGGGAGGGAAAAAACCTACCCAGCGGGCCAGCTGAGGATGAGGCTGCCTGTCCTTGGGGACCCTGTCCTTTGTTCCACCCTTCCTGGGAAGGCGCAATGACATCACCCCTGCACTCCCAACCCGGTGAGGCCAGGCCAGACGCCTGCCCGAGGAGCTGGAGGCTTGACGCAGACAATGGAAGACAGTCCAGAGGCGTGTTCCCAACTTCAAGCTGCTGTCACTGTGCCCGAGCTATGTGAGGAGGCGGTGGGAGCAGCAGAGGGCAGAGCGCCCACTTCTAGTTCTACAAGTATGAGCAGCTCTGGGAGCCCTTACGAGCTCCACTTGATTGGGTTATTTAGACCAGTGGTTCCCAACTGGGGGCAATTCTGCTCCCCAGGAGACACTGGGCAATGTCTGGAGACATTTTTTTTTTTTTTTTTTTTTTGCAGTACGAGGGCCTCTCACTGCTGTGGCCTCTTGCGTTGTGGAGCGCAGGCTCAGCGGCCATGGCTCACGGGCCCAGCCGCTCCGCGGCATGTGGGATCTTACCGGACCGGGGCACGAACCCGTGTCCCCTGCATCGGCAGGCGGACTCTCAACCACTGCACCACCAGGGAAGCCCTGGAGACATTTTTGATTGATTGTCACAAGTGGGGGGCAGGTGCCACTGGCACATAGTGGGTAGGAGCCAGGGATGCTGCTAAACACCCGACAGCGCAAAGGGTGGCCCCTACAACAAAGGGTTATCCAGCCCCGAATGTCAGCAGTGCCTGAGCTGGGTTGAGAAACCCTGGTTGAGACATTCTGGGCTTACACCAACTGGAGTTGACGTCAGGACACCCGAGTTGGGGTACTGTTCATTCATTACTCCCTATGCCTGCATCAAAGGCTTTTTGATCCAGATGGTGTGCTTGTGGGCTGATGGCAGCAGAAACTCCCTGCCCTCAGGCCCACTCAATTCCACAAAGAGCTGGCTCCTTCCTTGCAAGGCAGAAGGACAACCGCAGGGGTGGGCTCGGTTTGGGTCAGTGTGACACGGGCATTTCTGTCCCCCGTGCCATTTCTGTCCTCCTTTTCCCTTTCAGGGCCTTGTAGTGCTGTTAATCAAGCCAAAGCATGCCCGCATCTCCTCCCGAGAATTCACGTGGATGAGCCTGATGCTGTGGCAGGTTCCCACCCGTCTCTGCCCCAAACTCAGCAGTGGTGCCTCCAAGGAACAGGGGCCCCACAGCTGCTCCCCGTGCGTACCCTTCAGCTGTACTTGCCCCTCTCCCCCACATGATACTTCTGTGGAGGGACCCACCTGAAGCTTGCTCTGGCATCCAACGCGAGGACGTCAAGGTGCCCGGCGTGTTGTAACTCTCATACCTTGGTTCCCTCTCCCTTTCCCCAGCAAAGCAGCCCTTTCAACAACTCAAACTGTTCAAGAAACTTAACAGGGATCATGGAATCATATCATCTCAGGGTAGAGCAAGGCTTTACAAGTCATCTGAATCAACTTTCTTTCAAAAGCAAAAACTCCCTTCTACTGTACCTGGACGAGCTATTTTAAAATTCCAAAAAAAGGAGGGAGGGAACTGTGTGTGTACACAGCAGGAGGTTAATAGTTAGTATAGAAAGAAAACGACTTGTTCTTTCTTATTAAAATAATAATAGCATACACAGCATACTTACTAAGTCCCTTACACTCCTAACTACTCCATTAGTTAGGATCTGTTAACTCTCCAGGGCAGGCTGGCTCCAAAGCCCAGGTTCTCAGTCACTATGCAATAATGTCTCTACCACAACATTAAAAAAACAAAAAGTTTCAATGATACAACGTATAGAATCACCCGTAATCTCACCATCCTAACCCAAGTCTTTATTTTGTGAAAGGGTCCGCTCCATCACTGGGTAGCTCCAATTGTTGGGATGCTGTCTCCATCAAGACGAGATCTGGCTCTGTGGCCTGCCGAGGAAGCTTGCTCCACCTTTGAAGCTACAGAGAATAGGTCTCCTCACTCCTCCATGTAAAGGCCTTCAGGTGTGAACACTCCTCACCAACCCCTCTTTGCATGACTGTCACAATGTGGTGCGCAGCGTGGAACCCAAGATGGTACCTGAAGACACAGCCACCTCTTGGTGGCCTACCGATACAAGCCTACCTACCGCACACCTAACCGATACAAGCCGGGACTTGAGGCAGCCGCAGGAGCAGCAGCAGTCGGGAGGCAACAAAAGTGGGGAACCACGTGAGGAAAGGGCAAAAAGAGCCCAACAGCCCTCTGCGGGAGGGAGCCTGGTGAGGCAGTCTGTGTGTCAGTGCAGGGGTGGTAGTCAGGAAGGGCTCTTAAAGCAGCTCTCAAAAATAAGTTTGCCAGAACCACAATTTCTACCAGAATGTCCGTGGAACCCCGAGAACCTAGGAACCAGAGCGGTTCCAAGTGTCAAGATCCAGCCAGTTAAGTCTTCTTAGCTCCACAGCCTCAGACACGAACTAGCTGACCACCTGTTCAACAAGGACCACTGGGAAGCAAACAAGAAACCCAACCTTGAATGGGTGACAACATCTGCGTTGGCCTCTCATTGGAAGGACTGAATTATAAATGGCTTTCTATTATGGTGCTCTTTCCCGAAAACAGAATTTTACAAGATGATGTGCCTGCAGTGCACCATCATGCATCTGAAGAGCAATTTACACTTTCTCAAAGCTCACTAGATCTGCACACCAACCCCGTCAGGGAGGTGGGACACCAGCGTGACCTCCAGCAGAGCCCAAGGCTTAGTGAGGTGGTGGGCTGCTCAGTGTCACCAGCCAGCAGTGACACTGGGAGTGCTGGGTGGGTGTCTTTGGGTGTTGTTCTGTCTCTTCCACTGTTTAGGTTAAGAAGGATTAGGATCCTTTCCTCTGAGTATCTAGACTCACTGTCTTTTGTTTGTGATACATAACTTGAAATTTTCAGAAGACGTCTTACAGAAAGAGGAGGAGATATTCAGAACAGAGAACTGTACTTGCTTAGTATCAACCAAAGGGCTGTGAATATCCTCTCCATCCTCCCCTTCTAGAAGCACATAATCAATTTCCTTTCTTTTTAGGGAATGACTATGATCAGTATTGGAAGGTTGGAACACTTCAAAACTTACTTACTCTGGAGAATTGGCTGTAACTGGAAAAATGAACATTGTGTTAGCATGAGTTAAGCTACAGGATATAGAAATAGCACTGATGAACAGAAGGGCATTGTGTTATGGAAATGATTGTACAGTATTTTTCTGCAACACCCTCTGTACAGAATGCTAAACATAACCACATTCACCATATGCCACAGCTCCAGCTATGGAAAGGGACAGGGGCCAGGGATGAAGAAAGGCCTGAAGGCATGTAACCATCTCTGGATGGAAAATAAGGGAAATACAGAAACGGGAACTGACCAATGACCCCATTTATTATTCCCTCTAAGACTGAATTTATACCTGGCGGAAGAGAGCAAATCTTTCTTCTACTTTTCAAACAGTCTGAACCTGCTGACATAACCCAATAATGTTTTCTATCAGGATCTTCCTCAATTGTGCTAAGATAACTGGCCTATCTTAAGTAAGGGCTGGCAATCCCTTACTTTTTTCCCCATATAAACACATAGCTAAATTAGGTACAGAGTTGGGTTCATAGAAGGAAAGGAGGTACAAGGATGGAAGCGGAAAAGACATCAAAAGGAGATGATAAAGCAAGTGTCCCATGAACACATCCCCACAAGTGGCTATTTAAATCAAGAATACTCCAATATTTTACAAAGTGCATACTGCATGCAGAACTCTCTATGTAAGACAAGCTCTCCTGCCCTCAATGAACTAGGAGTCTAGCTGGGGAAACTTTCTACATGGGAAGTTAAAGAAATGACAAAAGATATTACAAAGCAGTACAGGATTAGGTGCCAAGAGAATGATTTCAACAATGTATTTTTGGGTGTTTGGAAGAAAAAAACTCACTACAATTAGGGTGGTTTCAGGCCCCGTCATCCAACAGTTACTAAAATCCCCGGCCTTGTGCCTTTCCCATTCTTACTCTGCTTAAACATCACTGCCATAGTCATCTTCCCCCAAACAGTGGTTTTTCAAAGTTATACCACTGAACCAATACCTTCAAAGGATCCCAGCCATCTACAAGTGGGCCCAAATCTGAGCCTGGTGTTCAAGGTTCCTCAGCAGCCTCCCCCAGGGCACCTGCTTCATCTGGGATCTTCCCTGACACCCACCCATCTCTGTGTTCCAATCCAACCCAACCGATCTTCTTATTCATCGTGTTCTCAGCTCTCACCTTGCACATTCCTTCTTCCCACCTTTGCTTACACCATTCCCCTAACCTGGAACGTACTGTACTTGCTCTTCTTTCGCCCTTCCTTTAAGACCCAGGCCAAGAGTTGCTCTTCCAAGAGGATTTCACTTGGTGGGATGAGGTCTCTGTCCCTCTCATCTTTTTATTATGTATCCTGTGTCCTATCTCCTCAGGTAGCCTGTAACTGTCTCCAATTCTATATCCATTTAGGGCCTCAGCATGTGCCTGGGGACTGTGGGGCGGGGGGCGGGTGCACAACACAACACACGTTTGTTGAATGAATAAACAAACCTCCGGTGCCCAACAAATAGGCTCTCAATAAGTCTTGCTGCTGATGGTGGCCCCCACTGTTAACGAAGAAAGACATTTTCCAAATCACATAGACAGGCCCTACGCAGTTAAACGTTATCATTGCCTGTCACTAAAAACTTTTAACACCTGAACTGTAATTGCTCTTCAGGGTCTGATAAATGATAAAAATGCAATTTTGTGGTACTGTCTTTCAGATTCAACGGGGTCCAAAGCTAACCTAAAAAGTTTCACAAAATTTTGTTTGTTTTTATTTTGTTTTGGGGGCAATTGCCACCACATGCCCATATGGTAAGAGTGAAGCTGCAAAACATATAAGGGTATAATTATAACATTATTTTAACATGACCCAAACAAGCCAATAATCACAAGACTTAATTTATTCTAATTTTAACAATTTATCCATTAAAGCTCAATTCTTGAGTTGTTAAAAAAAAAAAAGAATTCTAATTCAAAACAAAAGAATACAGTAGGGTGGAGTCCCCATATGTGCCTTGGCTTGAAAAAATAAATACATCATTTCCCAAGAGCAACATGCAAAACACACAGAACAGGAAACCGGAAACAGGCAACTGGCTGTACTGATAATAGAGAATCAAACTGTTATCCTGAGGCAGCAAAAGGAAGGAAACTAATCTTTTGACTGAAGGCCCTGTGACGGATTAGTCTGGGGGCCTTTAATTTATGTTTGCTGACTTGTATATAAATAGAACTTGAGTTGAAATACTTTTCCTAACAGTTTAGCCAGCTTCATGGACAAAACACATGTAAACATCTGTTCTAAATGCATGTGTAGCAAGTATGCAATTCTCTGCTAGTACTTAACACTCTGATGTGCAGACTATAAAACAACCATGAACTCCCTGTAACCCGGCACCCACGGCTTACGTCAGCTGAGCAGGCCCGGCTCACAGCTTCCAGAGGGTCTTTCTTCTGAGCAGCACAGCCCCTGCTTTGCCAGTGTGGAAACCAAGGCACTGCACGGGAAAGCTCTGGAGGAGAGCCTGCAGTGATGAACTGAGAAAGCAAGCCCCATTCCAGGGCCCCTGCCGCCCCTGCCATGGTTATCTCCTCAAGGTCACAAACCACCAATGTCGAGGCCGTGGAGGAGGTGGAGGTAATGACGGGGGCCAGCTCCCAAAGCCCACGGCAGAGCAACAGCACTGACCCCTCTGCGATGAGAATGAGGCTGAAGGAAGTAGCACACAATGCCAAAACCAGGAGGCGAGACTAAGTGCCTTAAAACACAGAGTCAGGACCTCAGGAAGAAATATTCAGAAACCGCCCGCTCCATTTGCCTGAAAATGGGTGGCATGCTTCAAAGTGCCTTCACAGACAGGAAACCATGCCATGAGCCCGCTGCCCTGCTGCTCTCCACCGCTGTGGGACAGGCCAGCAGGAACCAGCCTGAAACCGCAGCCAAGGAGAACCAGGAGGACGAAGGATGAAGTCAGCCCTCCTCTGCTCCTACGGCACTGGTGGAGGCCGTCAGTTCTAACTAGACAAGGCCCAGAAAGGTTCTAGGGATTCTCCTGAGGGCGTATAGCCAGCAAAGGCCCACCCAGGAGCCGAACCCTGAAGAATCCCGAAGCTCCTACGCACATCCCATCCCACAGCGCCTACGTAAAACATGATGCCACCTCCCCACACAGCACAAAAATCACAGCCATCCATCTCAGCCCAGTTTCTTCATGACTGAAATTTAAAACAGGCATCAGCAAACTTGGGCGTTATAGTCTGTTCCTGTACAGCCTGGGAGCTAGAGGGTTTTTCCTTCTTTTGAGGGTCGGGGAGGAGCATCAGAGGAGGATGAGGAGATAAGATAGAGAGCCCCACAGTGGCCCGCAGAGCGTAACATAGTTACTCTCTGGCCCTTTACAGAAAAAGTTTGTCAAGTCCTGGTTTAAAACATCTTTTATAATGTCATTGGTCCCACATCCTATTTCTTAGCTTCCATTTTCAAGGACATGAGGCCAGGGTGACGTGCTATAGCCACATGCGCTTTTTTTTTTAAAGTTATTTCACTAGGATGCTGCCAATATGTCAGGTCAGTAGGGGCAGGGGGTGGTGTGGGGGACAACTCAGGGCCCTCTCAGCTGAGGGGTATTTATCTGGTTACCACGACACAACAGGATTAACAGCGCTACCCCAGCTGTCAGGAGGGACAAAGCACGATGAGCACCACAGGCTCCTGGAACTCAAGGCCACACCTTCTCTTCCCCTTCAAAGGATGAGGAAGAGCCAGGAGGCTGGAGACCAGATTCCCCACCCGCCTCTCCAGGTACACAAGCTTCAGGTCCTCAATTCTTACCCTGAAGGACATTTTATTCGCCACCACCTCTCCTCCCCAATCCTCCCTGGAAGGAAGACTACGAACTATTAAGTCAAGGTAGACTGAGGGTAATTTGTAATATCCTCAAAAGATGGAAAAGGCTTGGACGTAAACAGATACCATATCCTTAATTATTAAACTTATATGGCAGAATGCTCACATTAATACAGACTAGGACAGAGTTTTTTAAGGGGCAACAAATATAATAGGTACACTAAAGATAAGACTTTATGAAAGTACTTTAATTGTTAACATATGAAGGTGTGTGTCTGTGTGGTATTACTTTTTCTAAGCAACAACTAAAAAAGCAGTAAATAATATATTCTAAACCAGACTATTATGTGGCACACAAATTCACTGGGTAAAGACAAAATCCTGTATTTCATTTTCAAGGGCTTAAAGGTAGGTTTTTATTACAGGAGTCTTGGGATTAAAGTGCAGGTGGTGAGGTGAGAGAAGTTTACTATGCCTCTTTTTTCGTGCAATGAACAAAAAAGGGAGCCATTCTGTTCTGTGGACTGTATGTAGTTGGTCTAAACCAGTATATTAAAATTCAAATAGTGTGTGCCCTGGCCCTTGCTTATAATTCTTCTATCTTTTCCAGTTTTCCAGAATTCTTAAGGTCAACAGTGCAGGGAGGAAAACAGAACTCTCTTTCATACACTAGAGTCACATTACTGTCAGACACTCAAGATACAAGAGGACACTTACTACTCAATGTTTTCAAAGAGGCTGAGGCGGCCAACAAGATGACTGCACCAACTGCAGCCACTCAGGACAGTTCCTGATAACTCTCCTGTATAATGAGGCTGTCCAAATTAACTGTAATTCACTGAGTCCAAAAAGCTCAAATCCAAGGGACTCTTTTTTTAAACTAGAAAGACACACAAACAAGAAGGAAGGAGCAGTCAAAGACCTAAAAGTCACCCTAAAGCTGTCTGCTTTTCATGGATAGTATAGTGTTTACTAAAATAATCATTTCTGAATGAACTGATTATGGAAGCACCTATGTAAGAAAATCTAAGATATCATGGAAGTCCTCCAAATAAGGCTATGTGTATAAATTTAATCTACAAAGGATTGGCATTTTGGAACAAAGAAAGCCACGGTGATGCCCAGTTATCACTTGGATCTATATAATGATGACAAGGTTCCACTTAATGAGAAGAGAAATTATATTTAAAAACAAATGAAACAAAAGAATTTTAAAACTGGCTTCTGCCCTAGAGAGCATTACAAATTAGTCACCTAAACCCCTTCTTGCCAGTAACCATGATGCACCACAAAAACTATGAGGGTTGAAATGGCAGAATAAATTAAGTAAGACTGTCTCTCAATTTCAGTGCCAAACTCCAAAATTAAATAAGCCCAAGCTTTCATGTGTGTTTGGGAGAAAGGTGTCCAAACTACACTTGGATTTCAGAAATAACTAGTAGTTGTGCCAAGATGAAAATACAAAATGCACAATGTTATAAAGATGAGCTGCTCTCTGGACTGAACTACATAATTTTAGAGCTTAGCACTACTTTCTAAATGATATCACAATGCATCAAACCAAAATTTCACATCTCATGATGCATATCCTTCATCCAAGAAGTAATTACTGAATGATAAATTCTGACCCAATCCTCGATTATATATGTAACTCAGCCAACTACTTCACTGGAAATTGATTCCATACAGAAGAGCAAATGGTCTACACACTAGTATTTGACATTCAGCCACACAGGTCTACTGTCCTTTTCTTCATCTTGGATCAATCTATCAACCAATGAGCAACCATTTATTGAGTAAATGGTATGAAGGCATTGGAAAGAGAACCTAAAAGCATTCAGAGTTCTTACCTTACGGTGATCATTTCATAATATACCCAAATGTCAAATCATTATGTAGTACCCCTAAAACTAACAATACTGTACATCAACTGTATTTCAGTTTTTAAAAGTTCACCAGCAATTTTCAATTCCTTGGAAATTCACAGCAGTAGATAATTGATACCCATACTCAACTTCTGTTTAGTTATTTTTAAGGTGTCAAAATGAAGAGAAAGTTATCACTCACAGCATCAAATACGCAACAATCCTGCTCACTTCCTCTGTGGCTTTCCTCAACTCCACACATAGAATAAATGGTTTCTTACAAAGCCAAACGGCACAGAGTTTTGGCCAGCAGATTCTATAAGTACACAATGTACAGTACCGTGTTTTAATAAAGGAGAAAAGAAAAACTGGAGTGAGGAAATGACCTCAGAGTCAACCCCTGTAATGATCTAGTCAACAGGTGGGTGGCCCCGAAGGAGCCCTCACACTAATCAAAGGAGGGCAGGACAGTTAACGGTTGATACTAGTTTTTTTTGTTTGTTTTTTTTTTAAATCAGTACCTATTTCTCATTGATAGGAACCCTCATCAAAGATTTAAGCATAGCTTTACAGAAGCTAATGCACAAGGTGTGCCCTGGATCACACTGAATCTTCCCAGCTTACAGCTGGTCATCTACCTTAATTTAATTTTTTCAAGTGAAAAAGCAAAAGGGGGGCATAAATGGGGAGATCGGCTTTTTTGCTGTTCTGTTTGATTTAGAAACTTAAACCTGTTGCACAGTGCCGCTTAACTTAAATGTAAGTGTCTTCCTACAGAACCTTTATAATGTCCCAAAACACACACACCCCCCTCCCCGTGCAGGCCCCCATCCCCGCTAACAAGGCATTAACTCTCACTCCACAAAACCGGGAGCTTTCAACAGGTGTGCGGAACTTGGCTGCTGCAGTTATTAGGTTTTTTTTTTTTTTTAAGTTATTTTTTTTGTTTTTTTTTTTTGGTGTGGACCATTTTTAAGCTCTTTATTGAATTTGTTACAATACTGCTTCTGTTTTATGTTTTGGTTTTTTGGCCCTGAGGCATGTGGGATCTCAGCTCCCCGACCAGGGATCAAACCCATACCCCCGGCATTGGAAGGCAAAGTCTTAACCACTGGGCTGCCAGGGAAGTCCCTGGCTGCTGTAGTTTTGCCCATCTTTAGGGAAATGGGCCTGTCACAGGGTAAGTATTATTCCTATTACCTGGACATGGCCTGGGAAGCCTACTGCTATAGCTGACTTGTTCTTTGAGACATTTTATTGCTTCATAAAGTCCTTGGCAGTTCCTCCTCAACAGCTTCTATAAAGATAATAATCTTGGAACTGAGTGGGAAGGGCTGGAGGCCCAGAGAGGTTCCGTTGGGGCGTCTGACAGCAGAAGTTCCACTTCTAGGACTAGGTGAAAATAAACTCCGTTTCTTGAATTTGAAAAACAAATCTTGTCTGAAGACACAGAGAAATGGACAGACTAGTATGTAGCTGGTGGGAGGGTAAGTGGGCAATATCAAAATTATTAAAATGCATTTTCTCCACCTACCAATCACACCTTAGATACTATCTAGAAATACTTGCACATAAAGATGTACAGGATATGAAGGGAGATTGGTTCAAGATGGAGGAGTAGAGGGACATGTGCTCACTCCCTCTTGCGAGAGCACTGGAATCTCAACTAACTGCTGAACAATCATCAAGAGGAAGACAATGGAACTCACCAAAAAAGATACCCCACATTCAAGGACAGCAGAGAAGCCACAATGAGATGGTAAGAGGGGCGCAATCACAATAAAATCAAATCCCTTAACTGCTGGGTGGGTGACTCACAGACTGGAGAACACTTATACCACAGAAGTCCACCCGCTGGAGTGAAGGTTCTGAGCCCCAGGTCAGGCTTCCAGGCCTGGGGGGTCTGGTAACAGGAGGAGGAATTCCCAGAGAATCAGACTTGGAAGGCTAGCAGGATTTGATTGCAGGGCTTCAACAGGACTGGGAGAAGCAGAGACCTCACTCTTGGAGGGCACACACAAGGTGGTGTGAGCATCAGAACCCAGGGGGAAGGAGCAGTGACCCCATAGGAGACTGGGCAAGACCTACCTGCTGGTGTTAGAGGGTCTCCTGTGGAGGCGGGAGTTGGCTGTGGCTCACCGTGGGGATGGGGACACTGGCAGTGGAAGTTCTGGGAAGTGCTCCTTGGTGTGAGACCTCCCGGAGTCCACCACCAGCCCCACCAAAGAGCTGTAGCCTCCAGTGCTGGGTCGCCTCAGGCCAAACAACCAAGAGGGAGGGAACATAACCCCACCCATCAGCAGACAAGCAGATTAAAGTTTTACTGAGCACTGCCCACCAGAGCAACACCTAGCTCTACCCACCACCATTCCCTCCCATCAGGAAACTTGCATAAGCCTCTCAGACAGCCTCATCTACCAGAGGCCAGAGAGCAGAAGCAAGAAGAATGACAATCCTACAGCCTGTAGAACAAAAACCACATTCACAGAAAGAAAGACAAAATGCAAAGGCAGAGGACTATGTACCAGATGAAGGAACAAGATAAAACCCCAGAAAAACAACTAAATGAAGTGGATATAGGCAACCTTCCAGAAAAGGAATTCAGAATAATGATAGTGAAGATGATCCAGGACCTCGGAAAAAAAGATGGAGGCAAAGATCAAGAAGACACAAGAAATGTTTAACAAAGACCTAGAAGAATTAAAGAACAAACAACTAAAAGAATTAAAGAACAGAGATGAACAATACAATAACTGAAATGAAAAATACATTAGAAGGAATCAATAGCAGAATAAAGGAGGCAAAAGAACAGATAAGTGACCTGGAAGACAGAATGGTGGAATTCACTGCCATGGAACAGAATAAAGAGAAAAGAAATGAAGACAGCCTAAGAGACCTCTGGGACAACATTAAACACAACAACATTCGCATTATAGGGGTCCCAGAAGGAGAAGAGAGAGAGAAAGGACCCAAGAAAATATTTGAAGAGATTATAGCCGAAAACTTCCCTAACATGGGAAAGGAAATAGCCACCCAAGTCCAGGAAGCACAGAGAGTCCCAGGCAGGATAAACCCAAGGAGAAACGCACTGAGACACATAGTAATCAAATTGACAAAAATTAAAGACAAAGAAAACTTACTAAAAGCAACAAGGGAAAAACAACAAATAACATACAAGGGAAGTCCCATGATGTTAACAGCTGATTTCTCAGCAGAAACTCTACAAGCCAGAAGGGAGTGGCACAATATATTTCAAGTAATGAAAGGGAAGAACCTACAACCAAGATTACTCTACCTGGCAAGGATCTCATTCAGATTCGATGGAGAAAGCAAAAGCTTTATAGACAAGCAAAAGCTAAGAGAATTCAGCACCACCAAACCAGCTCTACAACAAATGCTAAAGGAACTTCTCCAAGTGGGAAACACAAGAGAAGAAAAGGACATATGAAAAGAAACCCATAACAATTAAGAAAATGGTAACAGGAACATACATATCAATAATTACCTTAAACGTGAATGGATTAAATGCTCCAACCAAAAGACAGGCTCGCTGAATGGATACAAAAACAAGACCCATATATATGCTGTCCACAAGAGACCCACGTCAGGCCTAGGGACACGTACAGACTGAAAGTGAGGGGATGGAAAAAGATATTCCATGCAAATGGAAATCAAAAGAAAGCTGGAACAGCAATACTCATATAAGATAAAATAAACACTAAAAGAATGTTACAAGAGACAAGGAAGGGCACTGCATAATGATCAAGGGATCAATCCAAGAAGAAGATATAACAATTATAAATATATATGCACCTTACACAGGAGCACCTCAATACATAAGGCAAATACTAACAGCCATAAAAGAGGAAACTGACACAATAATAGTGGGGGACTTTAACACCTCACTTACACCGATGGACAGATCATCCAGAAAGAAAATTAATAAGGAAACACAAGCTTTAAATGACAAGATAGACCAGCTAGATTTAATTGATATTAATAGGGCATTCCATCCAAAAACAGCAGATTACACTTTCTTCTCAAGTGTGCATGGAACATTCTCCAGGATAGATCACATCTTGGGTCACAAGCCAAGCCTCAGTAAATTTAAGAAAACTGAAATCATATAAAGCATCTTTTCCGACCACAACACTATGAGATTAGAAACCAATTACAGCAGGGAAAAAACATAAAAAACACAAACACATAGAGGCTAAACAATACATTACTAAATAATCAAGAGATCACTGAAGGGATCAAAGAGAAAATCAAAAAATACCTAGACACCAATGCCAACGAAAACATGATGATCCAAAACCTACGGGATGCAGCAAAAGCAGTTCTAAGAGGGAAGTTTATAGCAATACAATCCTACCTCAAGAAACAAGAAAAATCTCAAATACACCATCTAACTTTACACCTAAAGGAACTAGAGAAAGAAGAACAAACAAAACCCAAAGTTAGCAGAAGGAAAGAAATCATAAAGATCAGAGCAGAAATAAATGAATTAGAAACAAAAAAAACAATAGCAAAGATCAACAAAACTAAAAGCTTGTTCTCGGAGAAGATAAACAAAATTGATAAACCTTCAGCCAGACTCATCAAGAAAAAGAGCGAGAGGACTCAAATTAGTAAAATGAGAAATGAAAAAGAAGAAGTTACAATGGACACCTCAGAAATACAAAGCATCATAAGAGACTACTACAAGCAACTCATATGCCAATAAAATGGACAACCTGGAAGAAATCCATAAACTCTTAGAAAGGTATAACCTTCCAAGACTGGACCAGGAAGAAATAGAAAATATGAACAGACCAATCACAGTAATGAAATTGAAACTGTGATTAAAAATCTTCCAACAAACTAGAGTCCAAGACCAGAGGGGTTCACAGGTGAATTCTATCAAACATTTAGAGAAGAGTTAACACCCATTCTTCTCAAACTTTTCCAAAAAACTGCAGAGGAAGGAACACTCCCAAACTCATTCTATGAGGCCACCATCACCCTGATACCAAAACCAGACAAAGATAGTCCAAAAAAAAGAAAATTACAGACCAATATCACTGACGAATATAGATGCAAAAATCCTCAACAAAATACCAGCAAACAGAATCCAACAACATATGAAAAGGATCACACACCATGATCAAGTGGGATTTATCCCAGGGATGCAAGGATTCTTCAGTATATACAAATCAGTCAATGTGATACACCATATTAACAAACTGAAGAATAAAAAGCATATGATCATCTCAACAGATGCAGAAAAAGCTTTTAACAAAATTCAAAACCCATTTATGATAAAAACTCTCCAGAAACTGGGCTCAGAGGGAACCTACCTCAACATAATAAAGGCCATATATGACAAACCCACAGCAAACATCATTCTCAATGGTGAAAAACTGAAAGCTTTTCCCCTAAGATCAGGAACAAGACAAGGATGTCCACTCTCGCCACTATTATTCAACATAGTTTTGGAAGTCCTAGCCACGGCAATCAGAGAAGAAAAAGAAATAAAAGGAATACAAATTGGAAAAGAAGAAGTAAAACTGTCACCGTTTGCAGATGACATGACACTATACATAGATAATCCTAAAGATGCCACAAGAAAACTACTAGAGCTAATCAGTGAATCTGGTAAAGTTGCAGGATACAAAATTAATGCACAGAAATCTCTTGCATTCCTATACACTAACAATAAAAGATCAGAAAGCGAAGTTAAGGAAACACTCCCATTCACCACTGCAACAAAAAGAATAAAATACCTAGGAATAAACTTACCCAAGGAAGTAAAAGACCTGTACTCAGAAAACTATAAGACACTGATGAAAGAAATCAAAGATGACACAAGCAGATGGAGAGATATTCTTGGAATGGAAGAATCAATATTGTGAAAATGACTATACTACCCAAAGCAATCTACGGATTCAGTGCAATCCCTATCAAATCACCAATGGCATTTTTTACAGAACTAGAACAAAAAAATCTTAAAATTTGTACGGAGATACAAAAGACCCTGAATAGCCAAAGCAGTCTTGAGGGAAAAAATTGGAGCTGGAGGAATCACACTCCCAGACTTCAGACTATACTACAAAGCTGCAGTAATCAAGACAATATGGTACTGGCACAAAAACAGAAACATAGATCAATGGAATAGCACAGGAAGCCCAGAGATAAACCCACGCACCTATGGTCAACTAATCTATGACAAAGGAGGCAAGGATATACAGTGGAGAAAAGACAGTCTCTTCAATAAGTGGTGCTGGGAAAACTGGACAGCTACATGCAAAAGAATGAAATTGGAACACTCCCTAACACCATCCTTACACAAAAATAAACTCCAAATGGATTAAAGACCTAAATGTAAGACCAGACACTTTAAAACTCTTAGAGGAAAACATAGGAAAAACACTCTTTGACATAAATCACAGGAAGATCTTTTTTGACCCACCTCCTAGAGTAATGGAAGTAAAAACAAAAATAAACAAATGGGACCTAATGAAACTTAAAAGCTTTTGCACAGCAAAGGACACCATAAGCAAGATGAAAAGACACCCCTCAGAATGTGAGAAAATATTTGCAAACAAATCAATGGACAAAGGATTAATCTCCAAAATATATAAATAACTCATGCAGCTCAATACTAAAAAAACAAACAACCCAATCCAAAAATGCACAGAAGACCTAAATAGACATTTCTCCAAAGAAGACATATAGATGGCCAAGAGGCACATGAAAAGCTGCTCAACATCACTCATTATTAGAGAAATGCAAATCAAAACTACAATGAGGTATCACCTCACACCAGTTAGAATGGGCATCATCAGAAAATCTACAAGCAACAAATGCTGGAGAGGGTGTGGAGAAAAGGGAACCCTGTTGCACTGTTGGTAGGAATATAAAGTGATACAGCCACTATGGAGAACAGTATGGAGGGTCGTTAAAAAACTAATAATAGAATTACCATATGATCCAGTAATCCCACTACTGGGCATATACCCAGAGAAAACCATAATTCAAAAAGACACATGCATCCCAATGTTCATTGCAGCACTGTTTACGATACCCAGGTCATGGAAGCAACCTAAATGCCCAGTGACAGACAAATGGATAAAGAAGATGTGGTACATATATACAATGGAATATTCCTCAGCCATAAAAAGGAATGAAATTGCATCATTTATAGAGACATGGATGGACCTAGAGACTGTCATACAGAGTGAAGTAAGTCAGAAGGAGAAAAACAAATATTGTATATTAATGCATATATGTGGAATCTAGAAAAATGGTACAGATGGACCAGTTTGCACGGCAGAAGTAGAGACACAGATGCGGAGAGCAGGTGTGCGGACACCGGGGGGGAGGGGCGGAGGGTGGTGGTGGGATGAATTGGGAGATTGGGATTGACATATATACACTAATATGTATAAAATGGATAACTAATAAGAATCTGCTGTATAAAAAATAAAATAAAATAAAATAAAATCCAAGGGGAAAAAAACAAGGAGGTATCACCTCAAAAAATAAAAAAAATTTTAAAAATTGAATTATAACTCACATTCAATAAAATGCACAAATCTTAAAAAAGAAAAGATGTACAGGATATGAAGTACAGATTTTTTAAATAATTGTAAAAAATGGATAGCAAAAAAAACATAAAAAGACTGGAAACGAGTAAATATATTAATATACTGATTTATTAAAATATGATGCATTCAGGCACTTCCCTGGCAGTCCAGTGGTTAAGACTCCATGCTTCCACTGCAGGGGGCACAGGTTTGATTCCAGGTCGGGGAACTAAGATCCCGCATGCTATGCGGAGCAGCAGGAAAAAAAAAAAAAAGATGCATTCATATGAAAGAACAGTGTGTACACTCTAAAAAGAGTAAGGGAAACGAATAGTTACTTACAGAATTATATATATATATATATTTAGTATGATCCTATGAATATTTATTTATTTATTTAAATGTAAGTAATCACATAAAAAAGTACAGGATACTTTCCAAACTATTAACTCTAATTTCCCCAAGGGAATAGGAGCAGAGGCAGAAGGTATTTCCGCTTCTGTATTTCTGCAGTGTTTACTGGTTTTTTTTTCTTTAATGAGCACATACCATTTTTTAAATATGTAAAGGGCATTTCTATTTGAAGGGAAAACACACAATTCATTTTTATTTGATAACAGAACTAAGGTTCACCAATGGGTCTGAGATTGATGAGCACGAATAAAAAGGGTACTCACTAGAGGAAAACAAAGTCTCCCAGGGCACCATAAGAGGTCATATGTGAAATGCTGTCTTCAGTGAGTACTCTAAAATAAATAAATGTCACCCCGAATTTTCATGTCTTTCTTCTGGAGAATACTAAATCAGTATTTAACATTATACAACACTTATAAGCAAAATAAGGCAAACGACTATGAATACTTCCTTTCAATAGACATGGAACTGAGGATATTAATACAAAAATAAGTGACAATCACTGAAGAAACACTGAGGTCTAGGCAAGCAGTTTTCAAACCAGATTCCTGGAGGTCAGGCTCCAAGTACCACCTTCTCACCTGTACTTTGGTCAGAAACACTTCATTTTACACCCTTTATTTACTGGAATCCCACCTCAGATTTAATCTAGGGGAAAAACAAATTCCATTTTTTTTTTCCATTTTTGCACATTTGCAAAACATTTATTATAAATTTTTTAAGTGTTTATTTGAGTTCTTTTCTACTTTAATTGGAAAGTTATAACAGCTTTTTAAAAATACATTTTAAAAATATATTTTAATCTATTTTATTATAATATTGCTATAGAATTTTTTCTCTTATCTGGTTTGAATTTTTTTTTTTTGCTTTATAACAAATTTAATCAGTTATACATATACATATGTTCCCATATCCCCTCCCTTTTGCGTCTCCCTCCCACCCTCCCTATCCCACCCCTCCAGGCGGTCACAAAGCACTGAGCTGATCTCCCTGTGCTATGCGGCTGCTTCCCGCTAGCTATCTACCTTACGTTTGGTAGTGTATATATGTCCATGCAGCTCTTTCACTTTGTCACAGCTTACCCTTCCCCCTCCCCATATCCTCAAGTCCATTCTCTAGTAGGTCTGTGTCTTTATTCCTATCTTACCCCTATGTTCTTCATGACATTTTTTTTCCTTAAATTCCATATATATGTGTCAGCATACAGTATTTGTCTTTCTCTTTCTGACTTACTTCACTCTGTATGACAGGCTCTAGGTCCATCCACCTCATTACAAATAGCTCAATTTCGTTTCTTTTTATGGCTGAGTAATATTCCATTGTATATATGTGCCACATTTTTAAAAAATGTTTGTAAAATTGCTGTACTAAGCGATGGGAAATAAAGAGAGATGCTGAAGCAGTTTACAGTTTAATGACGCGCCACCCTCGATGACAGGTAATTATATTGCGCGGTAATGAGGAACAAGCAAAGCACAGAGGGATCAACCAAGCGGAGGTGAGTCAAGCGGTCAAAGCTTCACAGCTGAAATTTGACTCAAGAAGACATAATGGATCAGCAGCAAGGAGAGGATCAGAGCCTACTGGGGTACTCCAGCTACACAAGTGGCAAGTTCCATGGACGGGATCCTGAATCATGGGGAATTCCAGCGTCATCTCCCATATCCACCCACATACTTAAGAGTTTATGGAGTGGGCTTCCCTGGTGGCGCAGTGGTTAAGAATCCGCCTGCTAATGCAGGGGACACGGGTTCGAGCCCTGGTCCGGGAAGATCCCACATGCCGTGGAGCAACTAAGCCCGTGCGCCACAACTACTGAGCCTGCGCTCTAGAGCCCGCGAGCCACAACTACTGAAGCCCACGCGCCTCAAGCCCATGCTCCTCAACAAGAGAAGCCACCACAATGAGAAGCCCGAGCACTGCGGTGAGGAGTAGCCCCCGCTCACCGCCAACTAGGGAAAGCCCGCGAACAGCAACAAAGACCCAACTCAGCCAAAAATAAATTAATTAATTAAAAAAAAAAAGAGTTTATGGAGCACTTACTAGAAGGGGCCAACACCCTTCTAAGCACTTCACCCAAACTTATTTAATTCCCACAACTGCGCTGTGCAGCAGGTACTCCTGCCGTCACACGTATCTTGCCTAAGAGTAAACCGTAAGGCTCCGAGAGGATCCGTGGCTTGCCATGGCCACAAGGCAAGCGCGGGCCCAGAAGTCTGACCCAAGGTCTGACGCCACAGCCCCTACTGCTCCAAACAGAATTCTACACTGGCACGGACCTTGCGGTGCAACTGATATGAAACGGGGCTCAAGCCTGAACATTAAATTAGCTTCTTCCCCACCTACAGGGAGCACGTGGAACTAAGTCTCTTAGTTCCAAGCACCTTAATTCCTAACAATTCCAAAACCAAGAGTTTTACTTATAATTCAGTGATAGCAGAAGGCCTCATCAGAAAGCCCTGCAGCTTTTCAACTGTTCTTTCAGTTCCATCAGGGTCTCTCTTCAAGTCCCATCAAGGGAGGTGCTCCTCTCCCCTGCCTCACACCTGGGAGAAGTGTAACTCACCTTGCTCCCAGTCACCACCAATCCAAAACCAAGATCAACACTTTCCTTCCCAGACATCACCTTTAGCCACAGCATAGAAATGTCCATGACTCTCTCCTATCCCGACCCCCGTTTAAATTATTTTTTAGACTCTGGAACCACTGAGGCAAGAAAACTAGCTTTGTAATTGTTTTACTACCATGTATTTTAACAAACAGATGAGATCATTTAAGATTGTACCTGTTTTTAAAAAAGCATCAATATCAATTGAAAGCTTTGAACAAGCCTAGGTTATACACAGCCAGACTGCCAGGTGTGTTTTTCTTTTACCTTGGTTTCCAGAGCCACCCTATTCTTGGCCCTGATAATTATAGGCACTCCATGTACCAAACCACAGAGCAGCACCTCTGCAGCCAGGGGTGAGTGAAATGCCTGTTGTCTGGCATGGGGTAAAGTCTTCATTCAGATTTGAAAGTAAGTAGAGCAATTAATTAACAAAAAAAAATATAGCTTGGGGTAATTAGCAGCAGCAACATAAATGTTTAGCTGAGTGTCACCCTTTTTATCTTGAGGCAGTTCCAATAGACAGATGATGCTCAGGATTAATGAAGTGTAATGAGACCTGCAGCAGCTGGCTAATTAGTCAGTGAAGAGGAAGCAGTAATGACAAGGGAAAAAGGGTTTTATTCTTGTTATGAGCTCAGGCCTTGGACAGTTTTCCTAAACTGTGGGGCTGTGCCCCCAGGAAAATTCCTGAAAAGCCTCCAAGTGGTCCCAGGGCAAGTAAAATTTTTTTTAAAAAGGCAAAGAAACCAAAGCATGAACGCTGGCTTCCAGCTGAGCAGGAGTAACTGTGGGAGCGCAGAGGCTGTGGCAGCTCAGTGCCAGCACGGTTCCCTGGGGAGCAACACCAAATTCTGTTGCCATCAAAGGATGACCACATCCTGGGCAAGCTGGACAGTCACCATCTTGGGTCTCACTGAAGACCTTACTGAGAATTCTCAGTTCTGAGCATCCCTTCCTCCCCAATACTAAGACTATTTAGAAGGTTATTAATTATGAAGGAGAAGCACTTAATGACAACGGACAACTCTTTTTGCTCTACATCCTGCACTTGGATCATCATTTAAGAACTGCACGGTAGGAACCCAAATTCTTTCAGAATTAACTAGTTACTGGCAGCAAATTTCTCATTCTGTCAAGAAACAGTGAGGGAGGGAAGTTTCTCTGTTCAAAGAGAAATCTGACGATACTGGGATTATAATCTCTCCCCTCCACACAAACACACAAATAAGCAGCTGATGGCAATAATATTGATCTTCCCAACTGACAAGGCCTGTGCTTCAAATTGCTTTCCCAATAATGTGGATGAATCTGCTCTGTACGTATTCAAGAAATAGGCTGTGAAGAGCCAGTGTAGGCCTTAAAAGTGAAAAGTGCCCAGCCAAAGTGGGCCAGAAGCCTCTAGATGTTGCCGGTTTTCTAAAAGTTTCAGGTGCCTTTTAGTTCCACACAAAGTTCTACCTTTAACCTCCACCACTCAGCACACCAGCAAGAGGCAAAAATCTACTCCTTATGTAACAATAAAGTCACCCCAGAGTAACCTTCACACGCTGGGTTTTTACTTCAAAGAAAAGAAGCCTTGCAGCCATCATTGCCATGAAGAGGATACTCTAGGGGGAAGCCTGCAATTTTTTCAGCATTAGCTTCCTTTCCCCTTGGGCCAGAGGCTGTCAGAACCAGCCTGGAAACCACTTTCATATATGGCCATGGCGTAAATGAAAATATTCCACTGTTAATTATTGACATGAAGAAGGTCATACAGGCTTGTCCTAGCGACACCAGAGAGCAGGTCTCTCCAGCAGCTTTTACTCTCATTCGTTCAGCAGAGCTTTGGGTTTATAACCTGTTTCCAAACTAAATACAGTTAAACTGCTTGAGGCTATTTACTATTCCAGTTTTAGGATCTCTGTCACATTGTATTTTCTCAAAAGCTCTAACACACAATACAGTCATTAAGTCTTCATGCAGGGCTTCCCTGGTGGCGCAGTGGTTGAGAGTCCGCCTGCTGATGCCCGGGACACGGGTTCGCGCCCCGGTCCGGGAAGATTCCACATGCCGTGGAGCGGCTGGGCCCGTGAGCCATGGCCGCTGAGCCTGCGCGTCTGGAGCCTGTGCTCCACAACGGGAGAGGCCGCAGCAGAGAGAGGCCCGCGCACCGCAAAAAAAAAAAAAGAGATAAGTCTTCATGCAGTGGCCAGAACTGGTTCCGACATTCTCATCAATCCTCTGAGACTGATACTCTATCTACACCCAAAGGTCAACAGTCAGGAGTTAGAGAGACTCACAAAGGTGTGTTTCAGAACCCCACACAGCAGATACGTGTTCCCAATTCAAAAGCAGAACCGGGCAGCAGCGCTCAACTCCCCTGATTTGCCCCAGCCAGTGAGGATCTGCTCCATCCAGAGTGTTGGTATTAAGAGAGCAGTGGTTTCCTGTCTACTGTGCTGTTCCTACTGTAAAGAGAAGAAGCAACCCTCCTTGGGTGCTACAGACCCTCCGTGTGAAATGTGAAAGATGGCGGGTTAGGTGTTTTTAGAAACTCTGGTTTGTGATAACATGATATGGTTTACCCATACAGCATATAATGTCACAAGCACAAACACAATCACAATCACAAACACACTGGCTGTCACCTCCACAGAATCAATCTCAAAAAATGGTAACTGATAATCCTGTATTCTCTCCCTCTGGGTGACATTATACCTGTGAAGCACGCCATGCTGAATGGAAGCTATTATAATTCATTCTGACCGCATGCTTGCTTCTGACTGCAAGCTCCTTCTATATTTTAAGCACACTGCAGCTCAAAGAGAAGGTGAAAGAGATCAGTCGAACTACAAAAATCATAAAAAAAGCTTTACTCTCAAAAGAGATCAAAATGGGAGTTTACAACATACACACTCACCATGCAGGAAGGTTCTTCTACAGCACCCTCAACAGAAAATTTCTTGGGGAAAACACGTAGCAGTGACATGGCACCTTTCAGTCTAACAATGTCAGACCTTCCCAAGAAAGACAAAAGACATTCGCATTTCTCTATATAGAGGTGCCCAGGAAGAGAACAAACCTAGAGTTCACCAACCCAACGATCCCATGACGAGTCTTGTGATTCCAGACTCTGCCGCAGCAGAATCATCACACACACAAGCACAACACACACACATGCACACAAAACCATCAGGAAACACTTGCTTAAGCCAAATTAAATCATTTCTCGAATGAGATGGGGTATAAACAAACATAAATTACTTGCTTCTCTTATGCCAAATTCACAACACAATAGATGGCAAACAAAATCAAGCTTGTGTTTTTTAGGGTATAACAACAAGTAAGGATGAACAGGTGCCCCTCTTAAAACCTATTTTTCTATCTATCTGCCATGGGGAAAATCAAAAGGTGGCCTGGAAAAAAATTTGAATAGCAGCTGGAACTGCTCACATATTCTTGGCAGCAGCCGAACCAGGAACAGGGATTACCTACTTTATTCACACGTTGGAAATCACAGAACAAAAGGCAACTTGGCCTAAATACAGCAGCAAATGCTCCAGCAGCTGAAAATGTTTAAAGTCAAGAAAAATCAGCAAATTCCAACAATCTGAACTTAAAACGTGGGTTTGGGCTCAACTCCATGCTCCTAGGTAGTGCCATCGCTGTTGAAAATTGCTCCAGGCTTCCCTTCTGTATAGCCTGTACCAAGGAGTCATGATCAGACTTCTAACTCCAAAATTCTACTTCAGGGCTGGTACCCTTCATCCCACTTTCTCAAAGTTCCTTTACAGATAATTTTATAGACTAGCAAGATACCAGGCAAATACAAACAAACACACCACTACCAAAACCAAAATATCTAAACAACAAAAATCTCAATACCGTGAGAACAGAAATGGTGAGTTTATGATACGGTGACAAATAACTTGTACCACTGGGGAAAAAATCAGAGTCCGCACTGTCAGTTCAGTCCCTTATTCTGCCAGAATTGCCAAAGTAAACTACCATCAAAGAAAAGGAAACAAAGCCTTCCAAGATTAAGCAAGGCTCGAATTTTACATCGCATCCACCATGCTGCCCCTCACCATCACTGCCAATTAAGAGCAAAAGTCAACAAATCCGCTACAGTTGGAATAGGATCAGGAATGTCCACTTCTCGGCAATGGCTTTCACCAAACCAAGGTTTCCCAGATCCTAACAAAATGCTAATCCAAGATCTACAAACACCCAGGCCTCCATCATCCTGTGGGAAATACTCTTGAGAGGCAGCACAGCAAAGTGGTTAAGGATTCAGAGTCCAGAAGCAGCCCGCCTGGGTTGGGATCCAAGACTCTACCACTTACTAGCTATGTGTTCTTGGGCAAAGCATCCCTTGTACCTCAGTTTCCTCACCTCCACAATGGACATAATTCTTATTTCACAGGGATGCTGTGAGGAGCATTAGAACAGCACTGGCCCAGGGTTAAGTATCAAGAAGTTTTAGCTGTATTACTATCACAGCCACTACCACTTCTGGGCTAGAGTTTAAGGAGGGACCTACTTTCCTTCTCTGTTTGCATGAGGACATGCTTCTCTTTTGCTTTTCCTCTCCTTGCTAGCCTGTTAGTTCCACCGCAGGACTGGTTCTGTGAGCCCAGAGAACAGAGGAGCCATTTTTTTTTGGCAGTGGGCATCTACCCAGCAGAATCTCATAGAAGCGTTTGGTGAAATGAAAGTTACCGAAGATGGCCAGTAGTACCCTCCATGCATTTATTTGAAGAGGTCCTTAAATCTGCAACCAATGATGATCTAACAACCCTTTGTAACAGGTAACAAGTGATATACAAGTTGCTTGTGCAAGGTCATTTCACCAACATCAGCTGCTAAGCACCTGATTCCCTGTACATATGCCAAGACTAGCTGAATGCTGGCTAACAAAAAGGAGGCAAAAACCCCAACTAATAATAATAAGCATTAATAATTGAAACGGAAGGGAAAAAATATACATCATATCCTAGCCAAAGTCTAGCCGTTCCCCCAGCATCCCTCACGGTTCTGCAGCCCCCTCTGGTCATATCCCATCCCCACCCCCAGGCACCCACCATCTCATTACCTAATCCTAGTCACACTTAAAGTTGCAGCTCAAATGTCAACTCCTTCAAAAAGCCTCTCTCACATCCCACAACCCAGGAATGTTATGTGCATGTCTTAGAACACCTGCCACTTTCTACCTAGTATTCTCTTTTAGAATGTAACTTCAGACAGTGGCTGTCCGTTACATCTCTGTGTTTCTGATGTGCTTATTAGCATTGCAACTTGCTCACCTGTGCTTGTTGAACGACTGCATGGGTGGACACATTTGATGGCTCCTTTAGAGATCTTAGAGCTATGAAGGTGTTCTAAAAACATACCCTGCCTTCATCCACAGTACTTATTCTTCATTACTGAGGAGGTGCAGGCTATTCTAGTCCAACAGCCAATATGAACTGGGAAATCAACTACAGCATATTATAAGCAACTGACTTCCAGATTTTTTTGACAGTTGAGTTTTTTAAAAATTTATTTATTTATTTTTGGTTGCGTTGGGTCTTCATTGCTGCGCATGGGCTTTCTCTAGTTTCAGCGAGCGGGGGCTACTCTTCGTTGTGGTGTGCGGGCTTCTCATTGCGGCGGCTTGTCTTGTTGCAGAGCACAGGCTCTAGAGCGCAGGCTCAGTAGTTGTGGCACATGGGCTTAGTTGCTCCGTGGCATGTGGGATCTTCCCGGACCGGGACTCGAACCCATGTCCCCTGCATTGGCAGGTGGATTCTTAACCACTGCGCCACCAGGGAAGTTACCCAACAGTTGAGTTTTGAAGACAAGTTCTAGATAACAATATTTATCACCAAAGTGAAGAAACTAGAGCCAACAGTGAAGAAACTGGGCCTACACACACCTCCCATCAACGTTCTAGCTTTAAGTCATTACTTGAGCCATGGAAGCAGCAGAAAGAAGAGACAGATCTGGGTGATGACAGGAATTAACATAGACCATCACCGTACCCACCTTTCCCTCTAACTCTGCTGCCATAATCTAAACTGAATCAGATTCTGGAGGCTGCCCTAAGCACCCACCCAAACATGTTTCTTTTGTGCTACAGGTTAATTCCTGTCTCACCCAGGATAAAGGAAGAAAGACAAGGTTTTCATGATGGCCTAAGCAGAGGTGTGTTGGGACCCAGTTTTCCAAAGGTAGGTAAGCACATTCTCCCTCTCCTTTTGGTTCAGAGGCTTGAGGGCAGGTTCAAATGAGTCGTTGGTACCTAGAAACCGAGCAGTCTGGCTGTCACTGAGTCACCACCACATCACTGCATCAAGAGATGCTTGGCTGCAGGTATTTCATCTCCAACAATTTGGGATCCAGAGTCCTCACAGTATTAGCAGTGGATCTATATCCATGTCTGTTAACTACGTTCAAAAGGATCCTGATATGCCAAGGCTCAAAATCACCTGAATTTAAGCTATTACATGGCTCAACATCCCCCAAATAGCCTAACTGCATTTACCAAACACTGTATCCACACGTGGGTGAAAGTCTGCTCTGTCCTTTAAGATATGTAGATACGTTGCCCATCCCCACAATATTATGCTCCTTGCAATATCAAAGATAAGCAAATAAGCAGACTGCATTGTTTTTAATGGAAGGATTTACTCAGCAATAGCAACAGTCTTATCAGAAATTGACACGTGAGAAACCTATTGGTGAGCCTTCCATTTTCAAGCTGTGTATTCGATTTGTTGCTAGGTTAGATGGTACACTTTTTTTTTTAAATTAATTAACTTATTTATTTTTGGCTGCGTTGGGTTTTTGTTGCTGTGCACGGGCTTTCTCTAGTTGCGGCGAGCGGGATCCACTCTTCCTTGTGGTGCATGGGCTTCTCATTGCGGTGGCTTCTCTTTGTTGCGGAGCACGGGCTCTAGGTGCGCAGGCTCAGTAGTTGTGGCTCATGGGCTTAGCTGCTCCGCGGCATGTGGGATCTTCCTAGACCAGGGCTCGAACCCGTGTCCTCTGCATTGCCAGGCGGACTCTTAACCACTGCGTCACCAGGGAAGTCCCTAGATGGTACACTTTTAAACACCTGTGAATTTGGCTAGATGTCAAATAATTAAATACACGTTTTAAACAAAATTTTAAAAAATTAAAATCAATGCAATCCACACATGTGCTGACAGACACGTACACTATACGCCTTGCTATGTGCCTCCACCTATTTAGAAAAAGCACATGCTCTAAGTTCAAAGAAGTGTTGAAAAAGGCCCCTCCTTGCTGCAGAATTTCACAAAGTCACCCATTTTGTCACATGCTGGCTAAGAACCTTGCCACCTTACTTCACCTTTCTGATCCTCAGGTTTCTCAATCCACAGAGCAGACGTTATACCACCTACCTCACAGGGCTACTGAATGGATAAATCATATGTAGGTGAAGGTACCTGACTTATACCTAGAGCTCAGGCTGGAAAGCCCACAAAAACTTTTTTAAAAGTCACGTTCAGGGCAAGAGAAAGGAGCTTGTGGTTTCACTTTTACATCACAGCCATCAGTAGCTTCCTGAGCAATGTGGTGGAAAGGGTGTGACCTGCAATTCCAAACCAGACTGCATTGATCCGGCCCTCACAGTACCCCCGGCTTACCGCGTGGTGACACAAGCATGACCCATCCTGAACACAGGGCGGGCAGCGACTCCAGCAGGGCCGACTACCAGCAACAGAGGGGCTTTCTGACCCTGGGGGAGAAGAGCTGACCTCCAGAGGGAGGAGGAAGGAAACCACATCATAAATCTCACCCCCAGAGGGGAGGATGCTTTCTGAGGAGCTAGGGCTGAGGGAGATGCTTCAAAGCAGACAAGACACTGTGCAGGCTGCTGCTAGAAGATGTGGTCCAACTGCTCCCTCCACACCCAGCCACACCTGGATCCTCCCAGGAAGATAAGCATCTAGGAGAGGCAGTGTGGAGTAGGGCTCAGGTGGACACACAGCCAGGCGGACTGCCAGGCCCGGCCCACCGCTTACTAACCGCCTGCCACTGAGCAAGTTGCTTCATCTCTCCAAGGCTTAGTTTTCTCATCTGTAAACAGATCTGTGCCCATCTCTAGCATTCTCCCGAGTATGCGGTGAGGTAATGCATATAATAAATGGCACAGAGTCAGGTACTGAAGAATAAATGTTGGCTATTGTTACTGAAAGGTCTCTGCTTCCTTCCTCAGCGAACACCATACCAGCTGAGTGTACCTGAGCACAAGGACAGCCTCGCCATTTGTTTCCCCAACAAAAACTTCTTAGAATCGATAATGAATTTGTATTTTTCATAGGGAGTTCACGAATTATGATGTAACCGATTGTCACAGCAAGCCAGGAAGAGAGGGGAGGGCCGGTGTTCTTCACTATGCAGGTGTATAAAGCAGCCCCCCTTCCTCATATATACCCATTCAAATCCTATGACAAAAACTGTTTTCCTGTGTCCTGTTTGTGAGCTTCTTGAGGACAGGAAAAGAAACTGTACCCCAGTGCCTAGCAAAGAGCTACAGACAGAGGCCCTCCGTCAGGCAGAATATTCAACAGGGGTTGAGTAACACCATTCATTATTCCAATGATCAGGGCTCCTACTCCAATAGGAGTTTTGTTTGTGGGCTTTTAAGGCAGGGAACCTTAGAAGATGAGTTACAGTGTGAATTCCCACTGGGGGAGGGGGAACAAAGACAGAAGATCCCAAATCAACTGCTGCATCACAGAATGATCTGGGCCTCGCTTTACTCTCCTAAAAAAGCACTGAGCAGAAGAGCAGCTCCTGATCAAACAAAGAGGGAGTCAGGACCCAGGACACAATTTATGTGTGCAGACAATGATGAGCTCGTAGGAAAACGAGGTAAGAAAGGTCATTTCAGAATCCCTGGATGACAAATGGCTGAGATGAACATCTGGGTCCGCCCTCCCATCTGACCCCCCAGCACGCCAGGGGCAAACCCTCACCAAGACAGCCAGCGCCAGATCTGGCCCAGCAGATCTCGCTCTAGTGCCCCTCCCTCAACTCCAACCCTCTCCCTTCCCCAAAAGCCATCTGAATTTACTACCCTGATAAACAGTGCATGTGGTTCTGTGGCCAAGAACTCCTAGTCAAGTCCAGCTACAGTCAAGCCCACTGCGGAATGAGTATGACTTTAAAAAATTGTTTCCTTGTGTTTCAAGTGAAAAAATAACCTCCCGTCTCAAAATTGAAATCATATATATTTGCAGAAGAAAACCAAAGATCTTTTTAAAGCGGGGTGGGGGGGGAGTTGGGGGTGGAGATTGTAAGGCACTGAGGGCTGGTAAGTAGTAGTTCTTGGGCCAAAGTTAGTTTTCTCCATGGCTGTTTCTTCAGTTTAAAAGACCAAGCTTGCACATTTAGCTGGTATCTAAACTTCTGAGGCTGTGCCTTTATTTGCTCAGAGTATTATTAACTGCCTGGCTTCCAGAAAAGCATTACTCATGAGGCATCACTCTGAGTAAAGGCATATTCAAATTAGAGAAATCACATTCATTTTATTTACAGCCACACAATATAAAGCTCTGAATGGCTACCACACCTAGAAGAATGGATTGCAGTTTCACGGGGTACACTTTTACCTCTTTTGCTGTGTCCTAGTGTCACCCTTAAGCTTCTCTCCTGGTCCAACTACTCTTGCCCACCCACTCAAAAGGAAAAAGAAAAGCAACAAAAATGAAGAGACAACCTGGTGCCTAATTAACTTCCAAGGACCGGTTCCTCTCTCTGCAAGTACCGTAATGCCGTGGGCTCCCCTCTCCTCTCCTTCCCACCAAAGTTAAGTCAATTCCCCAGTGCCCTGTAGGGTACAGGGACTACATGAGGGAGAGCCCTAGGGTCCTATCAAAATTTCATGTTATCAAAAAAGGAGACATGGGGCTTCCCTGGTGGCGCAGTGGTTGAGAGTCCGCCTGCATATGCAGGGGACACGGGTTCGTGCCCCGGTCCGGGAGGATCCCACATGCCGCGGAGCGGCTGGGCCCGTGAGCCATGGCCGCTGAGCCTGTGCGTCCGGAGCCTGCGCTCCGCAAGGGGAGAGGCCACAACAGTGAGAGGCCCGCGTAACGCTAAAAAAAAAAAAAAAAAAAAAAGGAGACAGACTCAGATAAGCTCTTCCTGAAGTTACAGTTTAGCCACATCATAGAGCCAAAATCATTATCATGAGAGATTCATTCATTCATTCAGCACATTATTTACCATGTGGCTGGTGAGGCCACCTCTTCTCAGGGAATAAGAGTCAACAAGGAAGAAGAGGCGCTAACTCACTTTAAAACAACTCTGTATGTGTTACTACTGCCTGCATTACTTTACTCATTCGTTCATACACTCCTTTATTTATGAGACATTTATTTATGTGCCAAGCACTAGGAAGGAACGCAGGGGTGAACTAACACATACAGACATCATCTCCGTCCTCTATACACAGTAATAGGTGCTTTTATGTATAATTAGGGTGACCTAGCGCCCAGCTTGCCTGGCACTTTAAGAGAGATTCTCTCTCTCCTAGAATCTGGGAGATTCCCTGGATGTGGGACAACCAGTGCTAAACTGGGGAAGTCTCTGTCAAACCAGGATGAGTTGGTCACCCTATTTATACAATATACGAATTTAAGCTTCCCAACCACCCGCCAAGGGCTATTTATTCTTCCCAGTTTTTTTTTTTTTTTGCAGTACGAGGGCCTCTCGCTGTTGTGGCCTCTCCCGTTGCGGAGCACAGGCTCCGGACGCACAGGCTCAGAGGCCATGGCTCACGGGCCCAGCCGCTCCGTGGCATGTGGGATCTTCCTGCACCGGGGCACGAACCCGCGTCCCCTGCATGGGCAGGCGGACTCCCAACCACTGCGCCACCAGGGAAGCCCACTTCCCAGTTTTTACAGATGAAGAAAATGGGACTCAGTGAGGTCAATGGTGGAGCCAGGATTTGAATGCTGGCTTATATGAATCCACAGCCCATGAACTTTCCACCACCGTTGAGTTTCTAAAATGAGAGATAAAATGTCCTAATTCTGAACACAGTCCTTCTCACGACCGCCTGCTGCTTCCCTGCTCCCCTGGTCACTGCCACCCACTCTCCACCACAAACTCTGTGCAGCTGGGATTTCATCTGCTTGGCAGTTGTTCACAGATAATACACAATCTCCCTCTACCACTGCAAGACTGAAATTTTTTTATAGCAAGTCGTTTAAACCTCTGTAGGAATAAATGTCTTCCTCAATAGAAATCAGGGCACCGTTTTCAAGCACCAGAAACACACTTTGCACTAGACTTGTATTCACCTCTCAACTACTATACAATCAAGCTAGCAATCTACAGAAACTCACTGGCATTTAACAGTTCAAACAGACTAGGCAGATTTTCAAAGGCTCTATCCACTTTAAACCAGACCTTCAAAGTTTCTCTTTAAAAAACAAACCTAATTCAAAATGCCAAGGCCACATTCCAAGGGATAACCACCATTTGCTTGTCAGTGTGGCCAAAATAATGTCTATGGTTTGTATAAGGATTTCAGGCAACACACACACACACAAACACACACACACACACACACACACACACTCCTGCAACTAGTCGTGCTTAAACCCACAGCTCTCACTCCAAAATTCCAACACAACTGCACTCTCAGCGGGGGTGGGGTGGGGTGTAAAATTCACCCAAATAATGACACAGCCTATGTAATTTCCTTGCCACCAGAGAAGAACAGAGCCTCCGGATGTTTTACGTTTTGCTCACATTCTTCATGAATGAAGCGTGCCTCAGTGATCCTCAAATTAACTTTCCACTTGCATCATTTAAGCATTAAAAAAAGACTTTAAGGCCAGATCGTTCACAAGGCCTTTGTGAGACCAAATATAGGCCAGCCTGTGTCTCCATGCTACTGTGTGTGATTACTGGATTTGCTACTCAAAGGTCCTGTGCCTCTTGAAAACAAGGTTGGGGGAGAGAGAGAGAGAGAGAGAAAGCCTAAGAGAGGTCTTTCAAAAGCAAACACAGTAGAGGCATTCTACAGAGGGCAGCTAATGTGAGTCTGGTTACAGTAGTCTCTTCTGACGACGTGCTGGACGCTCTGGCTGCAGCACTAAGTGCTCCGGCACGCTTTTTATGAACCTGGGAGAGGGACCACCACTGTGTCCTCAACCAACATCAAAAGTCACCAGGCTCAAGTGACTGCTGCCAACCCTGTGTACTTTCTAAAGGGCAACATAAAAGGGGGTGTTTTCGGCTGGGTGCATTTTCTGGCAAACTCAACGCTCTTCTACACATGCTGAAGGAAACCACACCCAGGACAGGTTTCGGGGGTGGGGTTGAGGTATTCAACTCAAGTTCAAAAGACTTGCCGCTGCAGGGTACTGCTTTGCCTTTTAACCAGGACCTGTAATAATAAAGGCTGTTGTTGACTACTGAGGGCCCACCGTGTGCCGGAACAATTTCCATGGAGAATCTCCCTTACTCTTCCAACAATCTTATTACACAGAAGTTGTATTACCCCCATCCCACAGAAGAGACAGCAGGTTCAGGTTGGTAAATAAATTGCCCAGATTTGGAAAGCAATTTGGCAAGAGGCACAGAAAATAACCACATGTGAAATGTTTGTCATATAATGTTAAGTAAAAAATAAAAACAAGATGCCAAGACAAAACTGAATCTATATAGTGACTATAACACTGTTAAACTGTATATAAACAAGAACTATCAGAAAGTTAAGATTTGTTGGGACTGCGGGATTTTACATGAATTATCCTTTCATTTTTATTTATTCTGGAGATGACCTGATATGGCTGTGAAATAATAAATATAAAAAATGTTGGAGTAATACAAAGAACAGCTAGAAGTTTAATTTTTGTCTATTAATAACCTTCAACCTTGCCTTTGAAAGAACACCATCTGAACACTACTGCTTTCATTACCCACACCCTTTCCCCTGTCAGATAGGTTCTGGAGTGATGCCAGTCAGAACAGAAGTCACTTATCTCCCCGCCCCTTTTCTTTCTTCTAAGGGGCAAAAAATTCTGGCCAACAAGTTTCAGCAGGTGCTTTTTCTCCCCTACCTAATCAATAACCAGTAATTTTAAAGCTTCACCTGCAGACTCACAGGAAATAAGCACTTATCAAGTAACAGATATTTAATGTATTTCAAATCCAGCTTTAACAACAAAACCTGAAGGCACTTGCTGGGTAAGTTTGATATATATGAAACCGGACTAAAGTCTAACCAACTGCAAGAACACCAACATTCATTTAATTAGGATCATTTTAGTAAGGTGGAGTGTGGGGAGGAGGGGGTATTTTTGCTTCAAAAAATAGTTTTAAAGTATATCAGGGCTTCCCTGGTGGCGCAGTGGTTCAGAGTCCGCCTGCCGATGCAGGGGACACGGGTTCGTGCCCCGGTCCGGGAGGATCCCACATGCCGCGGAGCGGCTGGGCCCGCGAGCCATGGCCGCTGGGCCTGCGCGTCCGGAACCTGTGCTCCGCAACGGGAGAGGCCACCGCAGTGAGAGGCCCGCGTACAGCAAAAAAAAAAAAAAAAAGTATATCAAAGGTTTAAGTCATGAAGCAAGTATGGACTTAATAAGCCTCTACTTCCCAGGACACCATGTTGAAATTCTGGAAGAACTTAGAGAAAGTAGCCCAGGGTATTTTTGTAATACTCCATTAATACCAAATGGATAAATGAAAAGAAACTGTGTTTTTTTAACTTCACAGATTTCTAGAACTGCAGGATTAGCAAGTAAGAGAATCCTAGCCAAACTCTACAAAGATTTATAAAGCTAGGAATTAACCAAACATGCTTTAAAGCCCTGTAATCTCCTAGGGTAACGTTAAACTTTAATTAACTATTATTCATTTGGATACTATATTATTTTTACAGTTAAAATGATCCAGTTTACTTCACACACACACACACACACACACACACACACACACACACCCCTCCTTCCTTTAAAGCAGACTATATATGAAACACAAACGTTAAACCTCAGAAAGGTCATAGCCTCTTTAGGACTATTTCCTTCTCGACTCAAGGGGTAGGGGGGCAGGCAGAGATTATTTCCAAGGCAGCACTTCTTAGACTTGTCTGTGCATACAAACCACTTGGGGATTTTGCTAAAAGGAAATTATGCCTTAGTGAGTTTGGGGTGAGCCTGAGATTCTGCATTTCTAACAAACTCCCAGGTCATCTACAGACCACACTGAGTAATAAGCTTCTAAGTACCTTGCAGTTCAAAATTCAAGGAGGTTATGCTGTTTCTGTTTTTCATCACAACAAATGCAACAGCCTCCTAAGTGGTCTCCTGCCTCTTCTCTTGACCACCACCCACCTTCCAAAACAATCATTATACTCAGGAATCAGACTGGCCTTTCCTTAAGGAGAAAAAAATCAGAACAAGTCACTCTCATACTTAAAATCCTTCAGTAGCCTCCCACTGCCTTCCCAACTCCTTAACTTGATTTACAGGACCGTGCATCCTCTGGCCTTTGTTTACTATCCCTTCTAGTACCCCTCCTACCAACACTTCCTCACTCTGGACTCTAAGCTCCGGCCACCCTGGCCCTGCTTCCGTTCCCCTACCTGGGTCCCCACCTGGAACAAGTTTATTTCTCCACCTGCTTCTACTCATCAGTAAGCTCTGCAGCATAGCTGAGCCACGCTTACTCATACACTTCCTAACCAGAGGACAGCTGCTTACTGAAAAGCAGGCGATCAATAAATATGTGTTGATCAATAAATATGTGTTAATAAACAAAGAGAACAAAAAAGCATGTCCTATACTGCTTAAAACACTTTTATCATTTTATTTCTTAGGAGTCTTCTTGCTTTAAAATAGCCTAGATTAGTAACCAACTACTGAGCTTTTAAATGGCAAGTCCTTTGCATCCATGATATACAAACAACTGCCAGATTTTTAAGTAAGCCAATCAAGCAAAGAATACTGAAGTTAGAAAAAGGCTTTACAATGCCCCCATCATTTATTTCCCCCTGTCATTAGTTTTTCATGGCTGGGGCTTCTAAGAGTTGATAGAAACTTGTCAGGCAAAAGGGAGAAAAGGCACTACAATCTAAAAATGGCTGGGATCTACCTGGCGTATTTTTGATAACATGCACAAGTATGATTCCAATAGGAACATATGAATGGCTGTGAAGCTCTGGTTCACTGGAAACTTGAAGCTCTGACAGATTATTGACGCTATTTGGCAGTCATGAGTTGGCTGAGGCCTGCAGATGTTAAATGGCTCCTCTAGTTTAGCAGGGTAGAGCTCATTCCTGACTAGCTAAATACCTTTTCCACTACTACACAATTTTGTTCTAAAACATACTTTTCCCTAACTCTTCATTCTTCAATAAGAAATCAGATACAATATCTGCTCCTATCTGGGAACAATTCATGCAATCTGTTCTTCCCAAATCCTCCCACTCCCAAATTGCAAAGAGGGTACAAATGATCCAATAAGGGAGCGTTTCTCAAACTTGAGTGTACATCACAGTCACCAGGGATGCTAGTTAAAAACCTATGACTAGGCCTCACCCAGAGAGTTTCTGATTCAGTAGGTCAGAAGCAGCGCCTGAGAATTTATACTTAGAGCAAGTTCCCAGGTCATGACACTGCTACTGGTCTAGGTACCTCATTCTGAGAACCACTGAAACAAAGTATTCCATAATACTACTTCATTCATTTACTCCTTAATAAATACTTAGTGACTACTATGGGTAAGACAGGCTGTATCAGACTTTTGTCTTTATGCTCCCAGACTTTGTGAAATGTAAGGAAAGCAGAAAGGCAGATACTCAAACTGTAACCAAAGGCAGGATGTGAAAATCACAGGAGAATGACCAAGTGCTTAAACTTTACATCTTAAAGGAAAAGAATCCAAGCAGAGATTCTGATCACCTCTCCCTTGAATTAAGTGGCATCTGAATTGAACCTCAAAAAAAAAAAAAAAAAAAAAAAAATCCTGACATAAGAAATAATTCCCAGGGGGAAGAAACCAGGAGAGCAGGAAAATGCAGGGTAGGTTTAGGGAATCATGAGTACCGTGGAGTAAGGAATAGCAGGAGCTGGAGGTGGGCAGGTCAGCTGGAGTCAAATCCCAAGTTTTTGCAGGGAGATCTCTTATCAGAGCCTGCATTTAGGGAGGCTGGGGCAGCTGCATGGCGGGGAGGGGGGCATTAGGAAACCACGGAAAGAGACTAACACAGAGGAGGCAGCAGTGGGGCTGTGAACAGACCCCGTTCTAGGCCCAAGGCATGAGAAGAGGTGAAAATTGGGAACACAATCATCTAGAAAGCTTCCTCAGTAGCCAGGACGTTTAGAGTCCCATTCTTTCACTACCGTAAGTGGTATCTTTTCCTCAAACGGAGTAACTATCTCCCTCCTCTTCTTCCTAACTGGTCTCCAAAAGTCCTTTTTACAGTCATCCCAGTCAAGCACTGGACTTCAGCTAAAAGAATCAGTGTTCCCTTGACTGTCAGTGTTCCTAGACCACCAAAAACTGAGGGCACCACATGTCCAGAAATCTGAGCAGTTCTGCGCTCGTTAATTTTCCATGCCGCCAGAATGTATTCATGATATCTGGGTAATGGGTATCATGGCTCATACCTAACCTACACTTTGTGGCCCTATAGGAGAAGATCAAATTTGGAGTCAGAAAACATGGATTCTGGAGAGGTAGCCTCATACTGGTTGATCTTAATCCAGTGGTCTATTTCTTTATAAAAAGGAAGAGAATACCCCACAGGATTATTATTAGTACTAAGGAAATGCCCACTTATTTAGAATTTACTGAGTACTGGCTTCCATGCTGGGTACTCTGAGTAATCTCATGTAGTTAATTAAGCAAGATGGTACGTATTAAAGTGCTATAAATATTAATAATAATAATTAATAGTAGTACATCACTCAAAAAAGATTCTAATTCACAAATCTGCTTGGAAGTTCTAAATTTTGAGTTGAAACTGTTGTAAGCTGGTGAAAAGAGTTTTTTTTTTTAATTGGTGACTTATCCCACAAAGTTATGTGGGCTTAGAAAAATCTATAGTATCATAGTACAGCATTGGCAGGTATCCAGACCAGAACCCAGAAAATGTTCTTATAAATCTTGGCCACCCCAAAAAAACCAGGGTTATCATTTGTCACCAACTCTTTTCACTGTCACAGTGGGAAATATTTGAAGGCTATTACTTTATATCTAAGAACTTAAAGTTTTCTTCATGACAAGCAGGTGTAAACCCAGCAATCTTCTCTCTCTGTGGTTTATGAAAGTAAACAAGACAAACATCTAGGTCCCATAACAAACCGGAAAGTTCTTTTTAAACACTTAAGAATGCATTTTCCCCATGATCTGCGGGTATAAAACCAGCAAAATTCTTTCCCTAACAGTTTAGAAATCAAAACCAAAAAAATGAAGAAATTCAAGGAGGCAACCCTGAGAGAGCACGTAATAAACTTGAGTGTAACGCATTCCCACAGCCTGCAACTCTTTAGTCTCCCTCTATGTCCCAATGAAGACAGGTGACTCCATGATTCCTTCTGGACAGCTGGAAAAATTCACTGAGCCAGAACAGCTAAGAGAAAGCACCTTCTCCAGAAACACCAGGTGCTGGATGTCAGGGTCAGGCTGCAAAGAAGGCAGAGAAAGTTCATGTTGGTGTATTTCAACTAGATTCTGTCTTCATTACAACTCCACTGCCAGAACTGATAGAATCAGTGCTGTGAGGGGGCAGGTAGGAAGAAGAGAGAAGCAGGTTGGGGCTGGCATTTCACAAGGTCACCTTCGCTCTCTTTTTTTGCAGAAATAAAATAATATTAATATCTAGAAGTCTGGGAGGAGAAAGTTCGAGAACAACAATGTTCAGCCTGAGCTCAACAGTGCCTGGGACCTGGAACAAGCTATTTGACTCTACCTTTTCATCTTCAAAACCTCGGGGGGTGGGGGAGGGGCAATATAGGAGCAAGGGATTAAGAGGTACAAACTACTGTATGTAAAATAAGCTACAAGGATGTACTGTAAAACACAGGAAATAAGCCAATATTTTATAGTAGTTATAAATGGAGTATAACCTTTGAAACTGTGAATCATTATATTGTACACCTGAAACATATACTGTACATCAATTATACTTCAATTAAAAAAAAATCTCCTAAGTGTGCTATGAACACAAGATGAGATATAGACAAAGCTCCCACTAACACGTCTGGTGCATGGTGAGCACTCCATGAAATCTTTTTCCCACTACCCAACGGAGGAGACAAGGAGAAGCTTTCTGGAATAATGGAATGTAAGCACACTCTTAAAAAAATTGTAGGAAGGATTTCTATTGGTAAAATGGAAGGGCAGAACCTTTGAGGCAGAAGGTAGACAATGAAGGAAAAACCCAGGGCTGGGTTTCATGAGGAGCTGCAGGCCTGCCCACCTGGAAGATTTATTTGGTTGGAATGTAAAGAGCTGGAATAGGAATTTCGTGTCTGGGGCCATTTGGGGGAGGGTCCTGAATGCCAGGCTAAGGAGCCTGGAATTTAATTTGCGCAAGAGGCAGGCGCAACAGCCTCTGAGTAGAGGCGGAGCAGGAGTATCGTCTGATAAGGAGTGGAGCTGGTTGAGGTGAAACTGGAGAAAAGGTATCATCATGAACTTCTCCGTTACTACAAACACATTTTTTAAAAACATGTGAGGTTTTGTTGTGTTTCAGCAGTCCTCTCTTATTTAAAAGAGAAAAACAAAACAACAAATCTAACTGTATAAGATACACGAACAGATTCTGAGGAAGGTGGTAACTTAATCTTGCAGGTGAAATTCGAAAGAGATCTCAAGCGCGCAGTGGATATGCCTGTCAGGTGTGTGCCTGTCAGGTGTGTGCTGGGCGTCAGTGAGTAATGTTTGAAGCCATCAGAGGTGGAAGGTCCTATCTCTTATGCCAGGAGCATCAGTGTGAAAGACATCACTCTGCATCTCGGCCCCTTAAGCCCCTCAGTGAGGTTTTGTTTCTAATCACACTTATTTACTTACTGATAAATCTCTATAAACTATTTTATCTAAAAGACCAAACTCACTTTAACATTGTATTTCCCTTAGCTAGAACACTAAAACTCCGCCCCCTCCTGAGATTTTTAGGATCCAGGGTGAAAATATTTGAAACCAAGAAAACTGCAGAAATATCTCCTACAAAATCACAGTACTCTCAGACTCTAAGGTGTAGGCGCTAAATGAATAAGTTCATGTAAGAGGCACTAAAAAAAAAATCGATACAGATTCAGAGGTGTCGTTTGCCAGGATTGGGTTATAAGTACTAGGAAGGATTAAAAAGAGGAAAAAGGCAGCTTAGTAGGCATGTACAAAATTAAATCAGCAGACAGAATCTATGTGTTATCAAAGATGTGATGATTGGAAGAACTACAAATACTAAACTAAACAGTAAGTAACAAATACCAGACGGGGTCGGGGGGTAGGTGGGGATGGGAAAAGGTTTTATCAAAAATATTCCTCAAGTTGCTTAAAATGCAATCAAGGATGATGCCAACTGTCTGTAATTCTCCTGGGATCCACCATACTTGAGGCTTAATTCGCCCCGTCTCAGTTCCCCAACACGGGTGGTTTTCTGTTATAGAAGAAATACCAACACTAAACTTGTGCAACCTCTAAACCGCAATATTTAGAAATAAGAAAGTTATCTGCAACTAAATTAGGGGACAAAGGTCATTAAAAAAAATCACCACACAAAATGTGGAGCTCACCCCTTTTGAAGGGATTTCCTTGGGAAACACGAGGTAAAATATCAAAGGCACGCAGTGATTTTTTTCAATTAAAATTTTACTTTTCCAGAGAGGACAGTTTAAGACATTTCCTGTGTGTAAGCTCCACCCTCCTCAGTGAGCAGTTTTACAACTGTCCTCAAACCTTTCAGAGTAACAGCCTTTTGTTATGGGTGGGCCTGTGGGCACACTGCTCCCCACACCTTCTTGTATTTTCTCCTTGGTTTTCATTTCTTCTGAGACTACAGGAGGGGGTTCACTGGCCTCAGTAATAGGTTTTCAGATCAAGGATCCTCCTTGGTGCTTTCTCCTTGGCAGTATGATACAACGAAGTGAGGAGCCTGGGTCCTTTGAAGAAGAGGTGCATTCTGAATTCTCAGAACCTCAAACCTCAAACTGTGGGCCTTTGCTCACACACCCAGAAGATAATGGACACACCCCACTCCTCTATTTACCATCTTCAAGTCCCCACCCCGCCACCAGCTCTGGCTCCCCCTAAGTTTTCCAAAAAAGCAAATTCTACCTTCGAAGAGCTCAAGAGGGATGAAGCAAAGACACAACCATTCCCTAGAGAGAATGGAGCTTCCTCTTAGCTAACTGCCCAAGGAATGCAGCACAGCCTAGCAAATGTTTAAAATCATGTCCTGTTCTGCCTCTTGTTTTCCAGAACAGTGTCATTACTGTCAACTATTTCACAAGACAAATAAACCTGTGAATGAAATATAGCCTCCCCATCTCCCCAGTGAAAACATTCTAAGACTGAGCTGCTTCCTTCCTTCCTCCTCCTCCTCCTCCCAGGATCCACATTTGCGGCACCAAGAAGAGTTAAAATAAGAAACATACACCGTCTGCAAAGGCCACTTTTTCACAGCACTAGAATCATTCCCAGCCTATTACCGATTCCAGGGGCTTCCTAACGGAAGGAGTTCTGTTTTCAGTTACAAATCCTTTTTCATGTGTAAGCTCCAAGACACCACCGGCCAGGCCTGCTGGTTGGGCAGGGACAGCCAAGGGAAGGGGGCTGCAGGGGCCACTTCGGCCGCAGGCTGCAGGCCCATCACCCCACACACTGCTCTCCATAAAAATATTAGATTCGTTCAACTGTTTGAGATTAATACAGACTCCAAGAAACCTGTAATTGATCCAACTAATCTAACCCAATAGCACTGGAATGACAATAACTGGTTTTCATTATAAATTACATAGCTCACTAAATTGATGGCAAGGCTCTATCCCAACACAAGACATCAAAAGGGTTAAAATGAAGCTTCGGAATCAAAACTGTAATTTACCCAAGGCTTAGGAACAAAAAGACCACTCCCTCCTTCCCTTTGTTATTGTTCTACAGGGTGTCCAGCAGTGCACTTTACACCTTTAGGCTTCCCAGAGGTAAAAGGCTGGGTGCTGGGAGACGGAGGCGACCCGGAATCAAATACTTGCATACTAATAGGTCTATTATCATTGATCTACTAAAATGCAAAGACGGCTAAAAAGAGAGAAAATGTGTGTGCAGTGGGCAGCAGATACCTGACAACCAAGAGAGCCCAAGGGAAACTGGAGAGAGAGACTCCAAATGGTGGCTTTTCTGGAGTGAAGAGTGAGAAACTGTCTCCTTTAAGTAGTGAATGGGGTGCTCGCAGCCAACCAGAGGCTTTGGGGCCCGGCGCGCGGCCGCCGGTCTTCATTAGGGTCACGTACCATATGGCACAAATAAACCCTCAGAACCCCTGGAGGCAGCACGGCCCCCGGGCAGGCCCGGCCTTTGAGACGGGAGTTTACCTTGTAGCTGCTTGAATCTCCCTTCCAGCTGGTTGTAGTTGTAAGGCACCTGCCCCGTGTAAGCCGGCGACAGCGGCCCGGAGATGCTAGACGTCCTCTGCAATTCCATTATGCCCAGCGTAACGCCCCGGCGGGCTGCACGGTGGAAATCCCGCTCCGGCCCCCTCCTACCCCCATCCAACACGCAGCAGCTTCCGCAACGCTTGGCTCCCGGCCCCGGCTAAAAGGGCTGGACCTTAGGCAAGCCCCATCCCGGTGTGAAAGTCCAGCAGGCAGATCTGATAGGAAGTTGGCCGCAGGACAGTCCACCTTAGCCCGGCCACTCACGCATCTAATTCCTTGTGGCTTTCCTTCCTTTTGTGGCCCTTGGCTCTAGGCTTGAAATAAATTACCGAGGAGGGGCGGGAGAACGGAGGGAGGGAGGCGCAAGTCTTACTTAAAATTTTTTCAAAATACGGCCAATCCTAAACACGCCTCGGTCGCCGAGCCCGGGAGCTCGCGGGCACAGCGCACACACCTCCTCCCGGCTGCCCTTGGCGGCCGCCGGTTTGTAATTTAATCAGGAGCCACTCGCCGTGCGCTGGGCGGTGATGTCACCTGATTAGCATAACTGCATTGTAGAGGCAACGCAGGCTGTACCACGAGGGGCGCGGGGGAGGCCGGCCGGCCGCGGCCCCCACCCACCGGCCGCCGCGGGGCCGCCGGCCGCCGCGGGGCCGCCGACCCCCGGGTCGGGCCCAGGACGCGCCTGCAGCGGTGGTACCTTCCCAAACAAAGCTGCTGGAATTACAATCTTTTGTTGAGAGCCTCACGTAACGGAAAAGTCTCCGATTACTATCTCATGAAAAGGAGGCGGCCCGGTAGGGTAAGGCGCCCCGCAGGTCCCCGGCCGGGGCGGCTCCTCCACTATTTAGCTTCAGGAGCCCACGCAGCCATGCGGGCCGCGCACCTGGGCGCTCAACGTCCTCACCGCGCGGGCGCCGACCACGCGGAGGCGGCCCGGCCGTGCCAGCGGGTCAAAGAAAAAGTCCCTCTGGGCGTTGGGCAAGGCCACAGCGAGGGGGGCGGGGGGGAGCGTGTAAGTTCAGGCTCACGGAAGGATCTTCTCAGCAGACCTGCCGCTGCCAGTAAAAGACGTTAAGCGGAGGTTTTCCGGGATAACACCGGCCCTATAACAGTCACTCAATGCAAGCTTTATGGGAGCAGCGACTTGCAAGGCATTGTGGGAGAAAGGTACACAGGTAAACACCTCCAGGATCCCTGACCTGGATGATTTTAGGAACCAATGAGGAGATAAAAGAAATCACCCTGAAATCCTACTGTGATTTGTAAAACAAAGCCTTTAAACTTCTGAGTTCTTCAAAAATTTAAAACTCTCCTCCCTAACTTCTCCCACCAGTCTCAACCAAAAACAAAATCCTCTACATAGACAATAACAGTGATCAAAATGTGTTCTTGGGAAATAACTGACCCTAGTTTCCCACCCACCCACCCATCCCCTTTCTCAGTAACTACAGGCAGACAACAAATTACAAATTTAGCGTTTCAAGAGTGTAGCCTTGCAGCCATACTCACTGAAGAAGGTAATTTCATTCCTAAGGGATTCCAATCTGCCCTGAAGAGATGGGCCTCCACCACAGGTTTACTTTAGTCCCCAGGGCACTTGTAATTCAAGCAACTGCATCCTGTTCAGGACTAAAGTTAAAACAAACCCAGAGTCTAGCTAACTGCTCAACTCGGAACAACACCACTCCTTCCATCCACACCGCTGGGTTTTTAATGCAACCAGTGTCAACCTTGAGCTTTCTAAAGCCAGGCCCAGGATTCGAAGATATTTCTCCACATCCAAGATGTAGAGCATTTTCTAAAGCCCCTCTACTGCAATTCAAAACACTGACAGCAAGGTGGCAAAATGCAGGGTCTTGGAAGAAGCACTTGACTAGGATTCCCAAGACCTGAGTTTCTAGTCCTGGCCAAGCCTCTTAATCACTTATGACCTTAGAAGAAACCCTGGATTCTTTCTAAACCTCTGCTGTCAGACAGGGATAAGTCATGCCTACCTACAAGATTACTGAGGGGATAATGTGAAAATGCCCTAAAAATGGTCATACTATTCAAAATTAGAAGTATGTTTTGCAAAATGCACCTCTTCTTGATTTTTCCCCCACGTATCACATCAAGGCTACAAAGAGGAGAATGGAGAATTTTCTCATTTGAGATCTTTTTAACGGGCCCCTCTTCACTATTAAATATACTGGTGATATGTTAAGTCTCTAAGTGGCTAGCTATGGGCACACAAAAATGAGACTGCAAAGTGCTTGACAATTTACAACACATTTTTAATCTTTAAGCCACTTAGTGAACAGAGTATGAGTCACCACTCTTATTAGTCTCCCTTTCAGTTCCCTCTGGTACAGGGAAGTAGGTAAAATAAGCTTTCTAATTACCCAGGTTACATGCGATGTGATGGAGGGAGAGGCTGGGGCTCGTGTAGCCACACTGGATCCTCAAGAGCTCACTTAGAACAAGCCAGGTGAAGTGGACACATGTAAATACTAGAAAGAAAGGTTTTGAGGCTAGGAAAGGGTTTAATAACCCCACAGGGGCAGGGAGTGAGACATGGGAATGCTGTGGTGTGATGGGGCCAGGGAAGAAGAGGACCCAGCCCTAATGGCTCCCGTGACCACCTCCACCTCAGCAGCGGGAGGAGGTAAAGGACGGCCAGAGCACTCATTCTTTAGTCCACGCAGTATTTCCTGGACGCCAACCGTACGCAGGGCACACTGCCTGGTGTTTTGGAGGAGTCAAAGATAACTGGGAGAGATGGTAGCCAAAGGAGATGGGACAGATATGCCAATAGTCCAAAACCAGAACAGAGTGAGGAGTAGGTAGGGGAGGTGCAAGAGTTCAGTGGACAAGGAGGTCACATCTGCATAGGAAGGCAGGAAGAACAACTCCAGGAGGGACTGGCATTTGACCAGATCTTGAAGCACAGGTAGACTATCAACAGGCTGGGATGAGGGGGAAGCTCTTCTCCTAGTTGGGGGAAAGCAGCCCAAGTAAAGGCACCAACTGGACTGTCGGGGGAACAGCACCAGCGGGTGCTACCGTTTGACTGAAACATAAGGAACTAGGGTCAGGCAGGAGGAAAGCCAAGAGAGGCAGCCTTGGAACCACTGGAGATTTTTGAGCCAGAGGAGGATGGGTTCTGGGCTGGGCTCTAGGGACGATTAATCTGGCAGTGGTAGATTAGAATGGGTTGAAAGGAGAGAGACATTAAAGGCAGCAAGGTGGTCACTGCAGTTGTCCGGGTCAAAGGGCTAGTCAGGGTATGGCAATAGGAGCAGAAAAGAATGGGATGATGCAAGAGTTAATCCATAGGACTTTGGTAACCAATTCAAGTCCTATGGGACTTCAAAGTCTTTGGGAGGTTCAAAGGCTAGGGGTGAACTTCAGACTCTGGGGTTTTTAGAGCTGGCTGTGGGGTACAGGGGGGGAATGAACATTTTCTTCCAGACAGGCTGCAACTCCACAGGGTGACATGTCCAGAAGCAGTCAGGGACGTGGAAACAGAGCTCGAGGCTGAAGATACAGCCCGTGCACAGACTGAGAGTTGAGACTGCAGTGGGCTGAAGTCTAGGAAGGGATGTAAGAGGCAAGCAGCCCGAGCAGAGAGCCCTGGGGAAGGCCAGCATCTGGGAGGAAGGAGAAACAACAGTGGAGACACCAAGGGATTCATAGAATGAAAGTTCAAGAGAGGGAAGAGATATTCAAGCAGGAAAGGTGGTAGACGGATGGCAGCTCGTGCTGCAGAAAGAACAGGGAACAGAGAACAATGAGAGAACAGGTGATCCAGTGTGTGAATTAGGAGGTCACAGGGATAATACAAGCTGAAGTGAGGTCACAGGGAGTTGGAGAATGAGAAAACAGAAGATGGAGGGCAAGAAGGTAGAGGTGGTGAAGGCCAGATGAGGGAAGGGAGCTACAGGACCAGGGAAGGGTTCTGGGGAGGGCTGAGCTGGCATGTCCTCCGCGCACAGGCTTCAGCCCCGAGGTGGCACGGGCAGGAAAAGGCCGGCGGGCAATGGCTCACCGGTGTGGCTGGCACAGGCAGCCTCAGCCAAGAGGAGGCCCACTAACCTTCAGAGGCAGGCGGGCAAGGACGGAGACGTTCTGAGGAGGAAAGTAGGAATTTAAAGGAGCTTGCCCAGCTCTAACTCAATAAAGCAAGAGGCCAGGGGTCCGAGTTACAGTTTTATTTCTAGTGATCTGAGAAAAAGAATCCTGAAGACACCTATGACAGAAACACGCAGCGTGTGAATGGGAACATTAATGCGGGCGGTGGGGTTCAGAATGCTCGACAGTCAAGCTTCCCGCAGGAACAGACCCTGCCATCTCGGCCTCTCCCCTCCATCTTTTCTAACCTGAAAAATTACTGTCCCTCCCCAGCACCAAGGATATCAACACATGTGGCCAACCCTGCTAAGTGGCTGTGCCTGCCTTCAAGCTGCATCAAGATCCCAAGGCGTGAGAATTCCCTGGCAATCCAGTGGTTAGGACTTGGTGCTCTCACTGACAAAGGCACGGGTTCAATCCCTGGTCAGGGAACTAAGATTCCACAAGCTGCACGACACAGCCAAAAAAAAAAAAGAAAATGATTCCAAGGCGTAATGAAAGATGGCCACGATTGACTGGTCAAGTCAGCTATGGGTCTGAAGCAACTGAAGCCCAAGTAACATGTATCTGCTATCCTTGTGATGCCAGAAAGGTCAAGCCAAGTTGCTATGGTTATCTGTAGACAGCACAAATCAGAAGTGCTGTGGTGTGGTGGAAAGACTCAAGACCACAGTCAGGTTCTCAGGCTCACCCCAACTCCTGAGGACCACCAAGAAGCTAAGTAATTGCACAGGTGCCTTACCTCCCTGGGCCTTGCAATCCTCGCCCACAAATCAAACAGGTTGGAATCTATGGTCATAAAAACTCCTTCTGGTTCTAAATGTATGAGTGATTTGAGTTCAATCTCCACATAAGCTGAACGGCCATAATAACAACAACATCACATTATTACAGCACCCTGTAGCTTTCATATACATTTTCTCAAGTGAGGTAGGTATTGTGTCCATTTTGCAGACAAGGCAACAGAGGTTCAGAAAGATACAGTGTCTTGCCCAGGGCCGCACAGCTACTGAGGCAGAGCCACACCTGGATGGCAGACCTATCGGTCTAGCGATGTTTCTCCTATGTACTCAGAGTATACTATCAGCTTACTAATGGTGTCTACGCTTTTCAGAAAAACCCTAAGACTCGATAAATGGTATCAAGGTAAACCTAAAACCCAAGCAAGCCTCCACACGAACCTAGACAACACTTAGTTTGGGTCAGGATCAGGCACGTTCTCTGCTGGTTCACACACAAGTTGCTACTTGCAGGGTTCCCTTGTTGTGAATGGGTTTTGTCTGGTCTTGTCTTATTCCTTTTCTCATACTTGGTGGACCTGTAACTAAGATTCTGTATGATTTAGCATGTAGCACGTGAAGGGGAACACTAAGGGAGTGAGATTAAACCTCTGTTTGTTCCAAGAGGCTTTATGTAGTCTGGGAGGTCAAAAGAAAAAAAAAAAAAAAAAAGATTGCTTTTCCTGCATTACAGCAAGCTTGAAAGGGTAAAACATGGGGTGTTCATTTCCTGAACATCTGAACATTAGCAAGATTGAAATGTCTGGGAGAGGATGCCCAAAATGCTAAGATGTGATGGGATCTGTACACATTCAAGGACTTGAAAAGCCAACCCAAAGAGCTGGGAAAGAAGTGGTAGGAACAGGGAGTGAACCAACAAGGTTTCACATACAAACTATCTTGCCAAATTCTCTGCCGCTTTCTACTGCTGTTTCCACATCTGCCTTTCGTGTTCATCGCGGTCAAATCCCTCGACAGCTGGACGACCACAGCCAATTTCTCCTGAGCCTTTCTTTATAGGAAACCAAAATACTACTACTAAAATAATCCTCTTCCACCCATGTGGCCAAATAGACAAGCGGGCTCCAAACCATACTGCTGCATTTATGCTCCCTGCAGCTGAAACTTATATTATCTTTCTGTCTCGTCTCCCCAATTTTCCTTCTGTCTTACCTCTCTGGCCCACCCATTCCCTCCTCCAGGAGGCTCCTGCCCACCTCCCCCAGTCTTGAACCTTAACGTGATCATTCTCCTTCTACTTCTACTATATATAATGCCTGGAGAGCCTCCCACCCGATAACTACCTAGTTACGGCTGGCCTTACTCCCCAAAGCCTGCCTCAGGATGCATCTTCTCTTAGAACCCATCCCTTTTTCAATGGAAACAGCCCCACTTACCAGAAAACTCAACCAACCAACCAAGCATACAACCATGAAATCTAGCCAAAACCAGAAAACAAGAAATTATCTGAAACCTCCTTTTCCCACCCCAAAGAACAATTTTCACAATGTCCCACTGGCAGACAAATCTGTGACACTGGCATTTCTGTGCCTGCCAAGCTCTCCAGAATGTCTCCGTTCTCAGGGCCTACAGCCTGGGTGGCTGGAAGCAGTCAGCAGCACTTCCCCTCCCCTCACAACCCACAGGACTCCTAGATCAGGGCTGAGACCACCCCCATATTTTCCCCTAGAGCACTGCCCACTGAGTGTTTGGGTCAGGGTTTGGAAATGCAAAGCCAGAGGAGGAAAGGTCGTTAAAAACAGACTTGGAATCTAGGAAGCTGGCTCTGCCACTTTCTAACTTGGTGATTCTGAGCCTGAAAAACTGGCCCAATAATGCGACCAACCTCAAAGAGTTTTTCTATAATTGAGTTAAATGTTTAGAAAGATCTTAGCACCATCATAGCAGCTATGATTACTAGTCTTTAAACTTCTCATAGAGGAAATCTCAAAAACGAATTCTACCCCACCTCTTCACCAAGGAGGCTACCAGCTGGAGGATGTTATAGGTTCCACGTGGCATCACTGTCCTCAGGCTGGGAACCCCTTTGGATTTTGGGACAAGGACAGTTCAGAATAGCAAGACCAGTCCTCCACCTGGGAAGTACTCACAAACCCCATTCCCTCTCTGTAACTCACCCCATTATGCACTGGGAAAGGCATATTCAAAATCATATTTTATAGTCATAAAAGTAGTAATATCTCAGAGATAGCAAGAACACAATACTATGAAACAAGTTATAAAAGGCCTATGTTTTTAGAAAGGCCAATGTTTGTTTGAGGTGGGGCTATCAGATTTGATACTTCGGGACTCAGACTAAGTAGAACAAAGATTAAAGGGAAGGCTAAAGGTATTTTCCATCCACAACAATTGCTTTCTCTGTGCCTTGGAGGATATGCATGGATGGATGGATGGACAAATGGATCTCTCTCTCTCTTTACACACACATTCACCCCCCCCACACACAAAATCATATAGTTTTATGGCTGAAATACCGGGGCAAATCTAATTTTTATTCATATCCTTTTCCTGTTTCTTTTTCCACTGGTCACAGCAGAACTGAATACAAAGCACTGACATCTCTGCTGAGAAAGAGAAAAAATGGCAAGTTACACTCAGTAACAAGCACCCAAGGTCCCGGGGGAAGGAAGGAATGCAGTTTATTGAATCTTCTACCCCAGCCAAACCTTATCCTGCATTCTTATCTCATCTGTTATCTGCACATGCAAAGCTTCCCCGCAGAGGCAAAAGAAATGCTCCAGTCCAGAGGCCCCACCTTTGGCAAACAGGTGTGTTGCTATGCCTGTGAATATATAACACCAGCCAGAGCCAAGACTGGGCTCCTCCACACAGGTAGAATGGTTCAAAGGAAAGAACATCTGAGGAATGCAGTTGGGGCCAGGTCTGCTCTTGCCCAGGATTTTTGATTCTGCTCCCCACCTCCAACTTGGAGGGAAAAGGCTGACACACACAGGTATTCAGAGCCATCGGGCCAGTGTTTTACAAAGGGGCAGATGGAACAGTGACAAGACGCTGTTTCCTGGTAGCACGGCTCGTGGGAAAGAAATGGGAAAAGAGGAAATACAAATCTATTCTTTGTGAAAATAGGCCTTTGGACCCTGCCCACAGGTATCCACACCCAGGTTATCTTTTCCAGGGCTTAACACAGACTGGCTGTAATGAGAAAGGGTGAAAAGAGCAGGTTGAACAGGCATGTGGAGAGGAAAGGAAGAAAAGGAAGGGAGTGAGGGATGCAAACCTCATCATCAAGACACAGGCCCCGCCGCTCCTGGTTTGCACAGAGCAAAAGCCAACCCACCCAACAAGTTCTCAGCCCTACCGTGTTCTCAGCTCAGGCCATCTGAGGGACCCACAGCGTCATAAGAAGTGATTTCTTCTCTGCAGGCACTTTTGGCCCAGAGGAGGAAACAGGACACACCAACACACATAGACATGTACACACAAATGCAAAGATGTGATAATGCATGACAAGTGAGGTTAGTGAGAGTTGGTGTGAGTACCACTCTGAATGGATCAACAACAGCATTCTTCTCCTTGGCTGAGAAAAGAACAGAGCAGAGTGGGGTTCCTTCCACCCGAATGCTCTCCGTTGCCATACCATCCTATCTGCAATTTTAATGTGGCTTCTCACCAAATCCCTGACAACATGTGCCATGCTAACACGAGTGTGTAGGTTACTGCACTTATTAACTGGGCATGGGGGATGTGATTTCTCACTCTGAAAAACAGGCACCGATTACCCAGCTTCAGGGCCATGGAACAGTGCATGCAGCCCTGGCATGTTAAAGCGTGAAATATTTTAAGGGTGCAATCATTTCTTCATCCTCTGCACCTGAGCCTCTGCTGATCCCTCAATGATACAGCACAGCCTCCTTCCCACAGGGCTTGGCCAGGCAGCCACTCGTTGGGTACAGGCCCTGAATAATTCATGGTCAGCCCAGTCACTCAGGAGCGCCAAGGCCCGCCAGATGCCATTAACTGGGAGGCAGGCTCCAGGCTTACAGTAGAAGAATGAAATACTATCAACGGCCTCAGAGACCTTCTTTACAGAACCTGACAATCCTTCCCTGTTTTCTTTTTCTCCCCATTTGAAACCAGGTACTTTCCCACCAGATCAAAGTGTAACTGACTTTTACTCTAAGGAGGACAGGTCCCAAGTACAGATGGGGAGGGGAGAAAGTGACGTCCTCAAGTGAGCGCTTGGTCAGGATGTCATTCCCCCACTCAGCATGCTGAGACGACACAGGGGAAGGGCCAGACACTGTGCCTGACGCCAGACAGATGCTCAATAAATGTCAGTCCTCGTCCCCTCCTCCTTCCTGTCTCTCTGCCCCAGCCAAACTGATCCCCACCACGTGTCTCGGGCTTTCTCCTCGCCACGCCTCTGCTCGTGGCGCTCCCCTCTCCTCTCCCTCTCCCTCTCCATCTAGAGTCCACCCATCCTTCAAGCCCAACTCAAAACTTCCCTCCTCAAGGAAGGCTTCCCAGATTATCCCAGCTGGAATGATTGCTCCTTTTCAGAAACCCTATACCCATACTGTCAGCCCCACATCGTCTGGCACCTTTTGTGTGCTGCCTTAAGAGTTTGCTTATCTCTTCTTGGGCACCAGTCTTATCTACCTAATTAAAATAATGGAGAATGCACCCGTTACAGACTCAAGAGAAGTGAAAAGTGTACTCCAGTCTCAGCTTCTGACACTGACTGGCCTTGCTGACCCAGAGCCCGGCCCTTGGCTTCTCAAAATGCTCTCCCTGAAAACGAAGAGATCTAAAATAGAAAATCTCCAGGGCCCTCTGGATATAATGCTCTTGGAAATACATCATGATCTGTTTTAGGGCAGATGCAAGTCTTACATAACCTTCACTCCACACCTAGCCCAGCATCCTCTAAGAAACAACTGTTTAAAAGCGACTTAGGCATTTCAGAAGCCTGCACAGTGAACAGAAGCCTGAACAGAGCAAGGGCTCTGTGAGATAGCTGACACCATATGGTACACCGCAGGGCCTGTTCCACCTTACGTAACACCCCCATCCATACCTTAATCCTTCACAAGGAGATGAGAGCTAGAACTCTGAACAGGTGTCAAGAAGGTCCTTGTCAAAATTCATCCACCTGAGCCAGCCATCTCATTTACAGAGAAGGAAAATGAAGCACAGAGCGGCATGCCCACAGACACAGAGTAAGTTACTGCGCCCCAGCAATCAGAAAGCAGGCCTTCTGAATTCCTGCTGCCTCTTTCATTTCCAGGGAAAACCTGAAGGTATCAGGGGCTGAGGACAAAGGCAGTGGCATGCATTTCTTGAGCCTTTCGGTCAGTGAAGCGGGCACAGGGCTTGAAATCAGAGAAAGGGCATCCTCATCCCCTCTCCCGCCTCCCTTCCAGAATCCAACACCAAGTTGGAGCCGACAGGCTTGTACTAAGTGGCAGATGACCCATATCTTTCCGTGTGTTCTCTGACATCCAACTTGTACCAGCTGAGAGACAAGGAGGCCCCAGGCTGTGGTACTGGCCCCTTTGATCTCACCCTCTCAGCCCAGCAGAGACCCAAACACACAGTCAGCCCCAAACAAACTGAATCCCAAGGTCTGTTGTTCAAAGACCCCCTTTCTCTTGGTCTTCTTCACTAGATTTTTCTCTATTATTATTATTATTATTTTTTTTTTGGCTGCATTGGGTCTTCGTTGCTGTGCATGGGCTTTCTCTAGATGCAGCGAGAGGGAGCCACTCTTCATTGTGGTGCGCAGGCTTCTCATTGCAGTGGCTTCACTTGTTGCAGAGCATGGGCTCTAGGTGTGTGGGCTTCAGTAGTTGCAGCATGCGGGCTCAGTAGTTGCGGCACACAGGCTCAATAGTTGTGGCTTACGGGCTCTAGAGCGCAGGCTCAGTAGTCATGGCGCATGGGCTTACTTGCTCCACGGCATGTGGGATCTTCCCCAGACCAGGGATCGAACCTGTGTCCCTTGCATTGGCAGGTGGATTCTTAAACACTGTGCCACCAGGGAAGCCCTCAATTATGCTTATGATGTTCAGAGGGAATAGTTTACTCAGGAGGCATTTTTTAAAACACATCTGATGAATGAATCTATTCATTATAAGTAGCACTTTAACGACAGGTAAAGAATGAAGTGAGAGAAGAGAGAGACGAAGCTCTTTTCTAAAACTTGCCATGCTCACCTATAACCACCTCTCCACTCACCTTTTTATTACCATTTCTATCACCCTTTTAAATTACCATCCACCAGGAAAACCACAAGTTGTGACCACGATGGTATCTTTTTCCACTACATCTTATCTTAATAACAATAAAAGTTTCAGTGAAGGATGGGGAGAAATTGGAACCCTTGTGCACCGTTGATGGGAATGTAAAATGGTGAAGCTACTGTGAAAAACAGTATGATGGTTTCTCAAAGAATTAAAAATAGAATTACATATGATCCAGCAACCCCAGTTCTGGGCTTACCAAAAGAACTGAAAGCAGAATCTCAAAGAGATATTTGCACACCCATGTTCACTGCAGCATTATTCACAAGAGCCAACAGGTGGAAGTAATCCAAATGTCTACGAATGAATGAATGGATAAAGAAAATGTGGTACATATATACAATGGGATACTATTCAGCCTTAAAAAAGAAGGAAATCCTGTCACATGCTTCAAGATGGATGAACCTTGAGGACATTCTGCTAAGTCATTATGAGGACATTATGAAATAAGCCAGTCATAAAATGACGGGTACTGTATGATTCCACTTACGTGAGGTATCTAGTAGTCAAACTCAAGGAAACAGAAAGTAGAATGGAGGTTGCCAGGAGCTGGGGGAGGGGGAATTGGGGGAGTTGTTGTTCAATGGGTATTGAGTTTCAGTTTTGCAAGATGAAAAAGTTCTAGAGATTTGCTACGTAACAATGTCGATATAGTTAACACTATTGAACTGTACACTTAAAAATGGTTAACATGGTAAATTTTACGTTATGTGCTTTTTTACCACAATTAAAAATAAAGTTAAATGAAATTAAAAAGCTTTGGTACTGATTCTGTGGGAATCGACTACTGGGTATGGGAAGAAAAGCTGATCTAAGGCCATGTTACGTGTCTATGACTCCAAACTCAAACAAAACGTTCTCAAATGCTATCAACCAACACACTGATCCCTCCAAGTTCTCTCCTCAACTCTTAAGAAAAAAAAAAACTGTATTGGAATCCTGCCAACTGTCATTTTTACAACAAAAGTCCCAATAAAGTACTTATTGACTCCAAATTGCCTCCAAGCCCCGCGTCTGTGTACAGAGTGCTGTAGAGTAACCTCTATGTACTGCAGTTACCCCTAGGGTCAGGCCTCCTGATCTCTGCAAGTCCACCCTTCATGAAATTGTTCAAAAACTATTTTTTCAGTCAGCCTCTTTGAGACTGAATCCCCAAAACACAAATCTGTAGTAGTTTTTGGTCGTTTAGGAAGAGTCAGTAGCAACACATCATAGTTAAGCAGGCATGCACACATCTATACAATTTGGGTGTGGGTGTGGTGTGTGCGTCCACGAGCAGGCCCATATGTGCACAGGATCACCTTGGCCAATATTAACAGGAGTTTTCCGTACTCCTAAGGTTCTGTGATACTCCATCAACTCTCATGAAATATTCAGACTTGCTGATACCCTCTTAATGTGTGCACATACATAGTTTTCTGTTAAGAATAATTTTAGTGTAACGAGGGCTCATGAAGCAACAGATCACAGTTCTTACTGATCAAAGTGTCCTTCTATCTATCCTGCCTATGTAAGATTATGGAAAGGCGAATGGAAAAAATCATTACACAGGAGAAGGGCCTGCAATTTGAAGTGATTATAATCAGTCTTGTTAACATTCTACCAGAGCCTGCATTTCTGACTCATCAAACATAAAAAGTTTACAAAAAATTAACAAGAGACTAGGACTTGAGTCAGAGTCACATGGCATTTATCATTTCCTGGAGAAGGACAAAGTTTGCTATCATCCCTATACACAGTTTGGGTCTCACTGTGTACACAGAAACCACTGGGAAAAGAGGCCAAAAACTCACCTTGGTAACCACAGGAAGGCAGCCTGCTAACTGCTCAGGAGCCCACACACTCTTGGAGGCCTATGGGACCTTAGAATACCTAACCAGCCCGTTCCTCATTTTTCAAATGAAAGTGAAGCTGAGAGAGGCTGCATGATTTCTCTAAAGTCTCAACCAGCCAAGCCCAGCAGCACCTCTGTCTCCTGACTGCAGAAACAATACTGACAACAGCCTCCCAGCTGAAGCCCTTTTGTCAATGCCGTGAAAAGCTTTGGGACCTAAAAAAAGTTTTCCCTAGAATATAATGCCCATCTTTAATGCCTGGTTTTTCTCTAACAGTAGAAGAGCAATGTGATAGTAGGCACGTTAAATAAAGTGCCCAGGTATCCCAGGATACCTTCACTTATTTAATTTCATCCTTCCTTAAATATAAACATACCCCTTTTCTAAAAATGTTTTTCAAGTTGTTTCTACAACCTACCAACAGTCATATCTAGGATATATTTTATACCTCCATACCTTATAAGGTAATTCATACCACCGTATCTTTTTAGTATACTATTTAACACAGATAAATGTTTGACCTTTTTTAAAAATAAGTCACTTAGGCCTCCCTTTTTAAACTGGTCACATTTCTCTTGCGCGTGACAATCAGAAGAAAGAACTCTGTAAAATATCTGATTCTTGATTCAGCTGTCCTGTTAAACATAGGTAATGTTTGGCTCTATGAGGAAAGGTTTTAAAATAAGCTCAAGCACCACTGATGTCATAAATGAGTATTCGTTACTTAAAAAAAAAAAGCTCTAAAAACTTTGCTCTAATTTCTGTTCCTCCAGCAGTTCTAATCTTCTAAGTTTACGCAAGGTATCTCAGAGTCTTACTCATAATTCTCTGATATGGAGTAACTGTAGGAAGAGGTACAAGATACTTTTTTCATGAATTAAAAGGCATTCAGATACCTACAAATACTTATGCGAAGGAGGGCAATTTACAAGAGAGTTAGAGAAGATAGGTCAAAGATAGGCATCAGAGGCTTTCAATTACCGCCCTGGAACGCAGGGGCCTCTGATTTATATTACTACTAAAGTAGGAAGGCTGGGGCAAATAACAACCTAATTCAGAAAATCTCAGACTGAAATCTGTGAAATGGGGGCTAATGCCCCCTACTGAAGACTGCTCTTAATATTTAAGTAATATTTTTATAATCTTCCCCAAGATGAAAATGATACACAAATTTTAAGTATTACAAATAATCCCCCTGAAAATCTAGCAATATTTCTTCTTTATTATCTCCTGATACCAAACTACAGCTGTCTCAACAAGAAGGAAAGAGCACCAAACCTAATAACCCCCATGAAGGATCAACCCTCTCCCAGCAAGTGCCGGCCGGCCTACTCGACTTGGATGTTCTATGCTGAGCTCGCCCCACCCCCTCCAAGCAACACAGGTCTCCCACTCCCATCTCCATCGCTCCCTCCCTCCAACCTTGGTTATTTGCAGGGAAAAAAATAAATTTCTCAACCTCCACTCCAAGTTTTTAAATGTTTTTATGGAACTTTTCCCCTAAATCATTCTCTCAATGAATGTTTAGGGTTCTGATCATTTTAATGTGCACTAAGTACAAACCCAAAACAGGAAAATGCAGCAAGAGAAGATGCAAATGCGAAGAACATATTAGGGTTTTTTTAATTAAAAAGGAGGCTTTTCCAATGCTTTTCCTCCTCAGAAGAAGAAGGCCTGGAATCACAAATGCCCTCTAAACACCACAGCAAACAACGCCACAGGTCGGCACTATCTTTAGGCCATCAGACAGGCATCCTTTGAATGTTCTTGCTTTTGCACCCTGACTTCTGATCTTCCCACCATGTATTAATGTAGCATTTCTTAATATGGAAGGACTCCTTGTAGGAGGAGAGAGGAGACCTCTCTTCAGAAGATTTGTCTTCCTAGTGCAATGTTATAATTAGCACCTCCCACCCATGCCTACCTCGTGCAGATGCTGAGCTAGGCAGCTTCCACATTAAAGTTCTCGCAACAATCCCACAGGGAGGATATTATGATTCTCAGCCTATAGATGTAACTTTGCCCCACTACCTTACAGCTAGTAAGTAGCAGAGCAGGGATTTAATCTCAGACCCTAAGCCTCTAAAGCCACTCTTCTTTTCTCAGCATCAGCCCTGTGACGGATGGTTCTGGATGCCTGAATCCAAGCCTAGGAACAGCCGGGTGCTCAGGTCCTAGGAGGACCCACACATGGGCATGCAGAGAGGCAGACGAGAGAGCTTGGGGCCCATGTGTTTTCCAAAGGCTGGGGAGAATATAGGCAAATGCAAGCTAAGGAAAACGTGGTATAATCCTGAAAACTAGAGGCTACGTGATAGAGCAAAAACAAAAACAAAATACTGAACAGTGGCCTGCCTTGCGTATTTGTGACCAAAATACCCCATACAGCTCTCAAGATACCCCAGGCATCTGGAACCCAGAAGAAAAAACTTAGCATGAGGTTTCATATAACCAAAACCAAATTCATGCTCCTCCCGCCTTCCTTTCCCATCCCCTCCACAGCCCACTGGAGAGCAAGCCCTAGGGATTCTGATTAACAGTTTAAGTCCTTGCTCTCTCAAACCCTTGGTGACAGCCCCAGTTTCAGGGCCTCCTACTCATCTCCTCCAGACAAACAGGACAGTCTCCCCAAATGGCTTCCCTCTATCTAGCTTTTCTCCTAGGCCTTCCTCCATGGTGTCCCCAGAGGGCTCCTGCTGAGACCCAAGTGCCATCCTACCAATGGTTCTCAGGCTAAGTCACCAGAAGGCTCAGGACCCCTGGGGGTAGAAATCCAGGTGAGGCCACTCTGTTTCATCCAGAGTGGCTCCAAGTTTGCCATTTTACATATTAAGGTAGCAAATACAATTCTACTTAAAAATAAAAATTCTCCCAAACTCAATGTTGAAAACCACAGGCTAAATTTAAGGATAAAGACAACTCCTTGGCATGGCATTCCAGGCCCTCCTCATGCACTTCTAGGGTTCTCCCTCTAGTTCCTTCTGCACTTCTGTATGGCTCCCCAAGACAGCTGGGCACTGTTGTGCCATTCTGGGCACCACCTGTTCAGTCTGTAACTCCCTTCCATCTACTGACATTGCCTCTCCTCTGTGAGAATTGAAAATCTTTTCTGCTGGCCACAAGCTTGTTTTCACTTCATAACCTATCTCTATACAGTTGACCCTTGAACAATGTGGGTTTGAACTGTGCAGGTCCACTTCTATGTGTATTTTTTTAACAGTAGATACTACACTACAGTGTTACATGATCCACGGTTGGTTGAATCCAGCAGATGCAAAACCACACATACAGAGGAACCATGATACAGAGGGCTAACTGCAAAGTTATACAGTACTCAGATTTCTCACTGACACAGAGGGTTGGCATCACTAACCCCCACATTGTTCAAGGGTCAACTGCATTTCTAATGTTAATCACAGTGCCTGGTACATAGTAGGTGCTCAATAAAGATTTCATTTATTCATTCATTCACTAATAAATGAATGAAACAAAAACATCAAGTAATCACTCTAATAATCATGATTCATAAAGCTTAAAAACAGAGAGACCACTTAGATGTTCTTTCAAATGGACCTGTTATCACAGGGTTTTCCAACACTGTTGGTTATAAACTCTAATTAGCGGATCAATACTAGCATTTTAAAAAAATAGAATGAAAAATATCAGAGCATCTCATGAAATACATGTAAACACTACTTTGTGAAATTGAAATGTGGGTGCACACACACACACATATACCCACATACAGACAGTTCCTTACAATGGTTCAACTAAACTTTGCAAAAGCAATACACGTTCAGTAGAAACCATACTTTGAATTGTGAATTTTGATCTTTTCCTGGGCTAGCAATATGCTGTATGATACTGTCTCGTGATGCTGGGCAGCAGCTCTAGTCAACCAGGCGGTCACAGGGGTAAACAACCAATGCACTTAGAACCATTCTCATTTTCACTTTTAGTACAGCATAAACAATACATTACATGAGATAGACAGCACTTTATTATAAAATAGGCTTTGTCAGATTCAGGCTAATGTAAGTGTTCTGAGCATGTTTAAGGTAGGCAAGGCTAAGCTATGGTGTTCAGTAGGTTAGGTGTATTAAATGCATTTTTTTGGACTTATGACATTTTCAACTTGCTGATGGGTTTATCAGGACATAACCTTATCGTAAGTCAATGAAGATCTGGACATAAATTTATGTGTGTACTAGACTGCCATGTAAACTATATTTCTTACTGATATTTTGCTCAAATTTTTTTCTTTCAAAATCTTAAGTTAGTTATAGATTAGATCAACGTGATTACTCTAAAGTCCTCCATTCAGTTTAAAAAACATAGAAACTTCATCCTTCATGATAAAATTCAGTTCAGATAATAACGGTGTTGGGTGTGCCAATTAAAATGGCTCCCTGAATGTGAGGGAGTTTAAAAAAAAAAAAAAAAAAAAAAAAAAAACCTCCATGTGAGCACACCTGAAGATTACAGCTGATTAAATGCACAAAGAAAGCACAAGCACACCTGTTAATTCAGTGTCAGGGGTTTTGGGTTTCAAATTAGTATCAAGTGCCTTCTCCAGCCTCGCCTCCTCTCCATCCCATAATTCTCAAGGCAGTCTTAAATACCTCTCCATTATTTACAAGCATCCCTACTAATACCGGCCTTCCCTCAAATGCACGGAGACAGCTCCACGGATGGTGCGTTTAGGGGCTCAGGGCAAAAGCAAGAGGTACACACTGATCCTCTGCAGGACGACCAGTTCCAGGTACAAGACTTTGTATTTTCACAGTAGAGACACACAAAGGGCTAAAAGATGTGATCTGTAAACTTATTTCTCCAACATCAGTATATAACACAGCTTCAGGACTATCAATCCATGGAACTGTCAAACCCACATCCTGGCTAGAGAAAAGGTAAAAACTGACCATGGGCCCAAGCTGGATAAATGACAGGCTGCTAGCCCCATGGACTAGAGGGGCTTCCCTGGTGGCGCAGTGGTTGAGAGCCCGCCTGCCAATGCAGGGGACACGGGTTCGTGCCCCGGTCCGAGAAGATCCCACATGCCGCGGAGCGGCTGGGCCCGTGAGCCATGGCCGCTGAGCCTGCGCGTCCAGAGCCTGTGCTCCGCAACGGGAGAGGCCACAACAGCGCGAGGCCCACATACCGCAAAAAAAAAAAAAAAAAAAAAGAAAGTTACTAGATTGTTTCTGTTGTTGTTAACCACAGAAGGCTTAAATTATACATCAGTGAACACAACCATCATGACAACAGCACTCGAGTCCACTTGGAGCCTAGTCTAGGGGACAGATGAGTGGCCTTTGGCTGTTGAAGCAAAATGGAAGTATTCTAGGAACCATATACTACAATGATAGCAATTCCTTCTCTGTCGTGTGTGTGGCCACCATATTTGCCAAATTCCCTATGTCCTTAAAGTCACAATACAGTATTCCAGGAGGAAAACTGTGGCCAGCATTTACAAATTTGTGATGAACCCTTAAATTTCAAACTCCAACTGCCGGGACCCACTTGAGGCTAATGATGACACACAGGAGAACACAGGCAAACTGCAGGCCCACCCAGGAGTGAGTGCCTCTTTAGAGATGCCCCCCATTGAGCACCTCTAGTATCCCAGAAACATGGAAGGCAAAGAGACAACAAGAGAAGAGGTCCAGAAACACTTCAGTGACATGAAAGAGGAGAAGACAAATCAAAAAATCTTTAGCTTTAGCTCCTCTGGCCAAAAAGCATAAAACCCTAGGGGCAGACATGTGCAGCACAAAAGGAGCCAGATGCCACCCTGAGAGCATCGTGGAAGGATGTCTGCTCCACTGCAGAATGGTTTGTACCAGCTTCCAAACAATGCCCCAAACTTCTAAAAGCCTCTCTTCAGGTGACAATGCAGTACGGAGATCGGCTCCTCCAAGAACGAAAATCTAGGACAGTCCCCTCTTTGGTGGGGAAAAGACTAAGCTCCAGATTCTAACAATCAACTGGTCCTGCTACTGTTTATAATAATTTACATGGAAAATATCCCAAAAGATATACATCAAACTTTTAAAAGGAATTATCTTTAGGGATGGAGACAGGTTTGGGGAAGGGGAAACATTCACTGTCTACTTCCATAGTGTTTGGACTTCCTTTCTTTCTTTTTTGTTTTTTAACAATGCATGCATTGTAACATACAATATACAATGCAAGGCATTATTTTATAATATATTTTAATTTAAAATTCTTAAATACGTAGAACTAATTTTTCAACGGTATTACAGAAATTAGTGAGAAATTTTCCCCAAATGAAGTGATACTTAGTAGTTCTGATCATGAATCAGTTCTTCAGTCTGACAAGTAAAAGTACATAATCGTATTCTGACTTACGCGAGGAATGCCGAAAAAAAAAACATTACTCGTTGTCACTGTCTTTGAGGAGTTTAGCAGTCAGCCAGAGAGACAAAGTATGGATACATCCACCTTGAGCTCACACACAAAATTAATAAGGCTCAGGCTGGAGCCAGTGGAGAGGGCTTGGGTTTGCTGAAGACTTACAGGGTGATCCAAATGGTAACATGCAAGGCAGGGAGGGTCCAGGGACCTGGAAAATGGCCCAGCAACTCCTTGACTTCAGTCCATCTGTTTCTTACGATGCCTATGGACACAATGATGTGGCTAATAAAGCAATTTCACACGCGTGTTCAAGAAATCAAAGGAGTCTGCAGAAATTTAAACCTATGTGACAAAATTTTTATCAGCCTCACCCAGTAACATGTGCCCATCACCCAATTATGTCAGTACCTTAGGGTTCTGAAAATTCACAGGTGTGCAAGAAAGAGATTAAAACTTCCCTTGAAAATTACCTAATGAGACTCTAGAAGAGATAAGAATTGTGGAAAATGGACATCTCTATCAACCAGAAAATGAAGAGACCAAGATTCAGGTTTTGGGGAAGTGTCACAACACTTTTGTGTAATACTGTCGCATGCACTGACTGTTTTATACATACAGTCTATTTTCCCGAAATAGATTACATGTCAGTAAGGAACATGCTAATACTGTACTTACGTCACTATACTGCTAAAATATCTGGAATGACACTGTATTACTGGGCACCTGTCATACTCTAAGAATGTGCTGGTCCTTGAGGCCCCAGAAGAAAGAATGGGATAGACTGTTTCCAAGTCACTAAATCACCAAGCAAATTCACAAATTAACTCAGGTACAGACTGAACAGCTTATTCTAATAAGACATATTCTAAAGACTGACACGCTAATGTTCATTTCTCTTTGTTTACTTCTTCAAAGATCTTAAAGGAAGCTGTAAGGTTATTTGTTGCTTTGTTTTAAGGAAGCTATTAGTCAGTGGTGAGGGTCATCTTGCCATTTTTATAAAATAGTGTTCCCTCTGAATCAAGGACATCAATCTATCTGAAAACATGCCGTGAACATTTACCGTTATGTACTGCCATCTGCCCAACACCCACTCCCTTTTTCAGGAGGACCTCCATGTGGTTCCAGGGAGAGCTACTGTGTTCTTACATCCCTCTACACCCTACACCACAGTGCACCGGTTCAGGAGTCACCCCGTGACCAAAGCCTCGTAAACTACATCCTCCTTAGCAAACAGCCCCAACGTTTCCAACTGGAACTAGAAAAATGGGGCAAGTGGTGGATAGCAAAGTCCAGGGGCACATAGCAACCACATCTCCTGCTACCTGGAAGACCACCTGCAGGGGCAGAGACAGAAGCTAAAATCAAGAGATTGAGAGATGGAAAGCCCTAATTTCTGTTGTTCCGGGGCCTGTCTGCACTTTGCCTTTCCCTCAGACTGGCTGCTTAGCTCTTCCCTTGGTCACACGAGATATACCAATATCTTTCCCCAAAAGCCCTAATATAAAATACCTTCCCCCACCACACCACAATTCTGCATTAGAAATGCCAACCAGGGCTTCCCTGGTGGCGCAGTGGTTGGGAGTCCGCCTGCCGATGCAGGGGACGCGGGTTCGTGCACCGGTCCGGGAGGATCCCACATGCCGCGGAGCGGCTGGGCCCGTGAGCCATGGCCGCTGAGCCTGCGCGTCCGGAGCCTGTGCTCCGCAACGGGAGAGGCCACAACAGTGAGAGGCCCGCATAGCGCAAAAAAAAAAAAAAAAAAGAAATGCCAACCATAGCCTCCGACTGCCAGCCGAATCCCCTCTAACCCGTGGATGAACGCAGCTAGTATGTTTTATACGTATGGCTTCCTGCTCTTCACCAGTGTTCTGGGTAACTCTTTTAAAGGTAATCATTCGTAAGTAACCAGTTGGTCATGACCTGGTATAAAAATATTATCCGGGCCAATCAGAGCCCCAACTCCATACTCAACCTCACAGAGATCTGAACCAGAGAAGGCCAGGATATTGAGTCATTTAGCAATGATGTCAAAAGAGAAAGATCGGCAGGAGGTAGAGTTGGAACCACAACATACCAAAGCCATCGGTGAGCTGAGTTATGATGCGCAGTTACCAGCACTATGCAGGGGGCTCCCATCCATGAGGTACCCGCCCCACCTGAAAGATGAAGATCACCTCCAGCCCTACAGCAGCCTCAGTCACTAATGGACTCCTGGGGCTCGTGCACCTGAAACTTTGCAATAACCTCCCCACCCCCACTCCACCACACACTCTTTTTTTGTTCAGACACTCAAGTGAATCCCTGTTCCTGAAAACCAGAAAGGACTAACCCCAAATAATTGTGAATGCAGAATTCTTTCCAGAGAAGCCAATCAGCACACACAAACCACCTTGTTACCTTCTTACCCAGAACCTTCCCACTGGGTTACTATTTATGTGATCGTGTCAAAACTACCGACAAATACGCAGTTTAATAATCAAAGCCATCTTCTTTAATCAACTTGGTGTCAAACATCAAAACATAATTTAAGAAACTATTTAACATCTACCCAGCATCAATTTTCTCTGCAAATTAGAAAATTATATTGAATGTTACTGCCGCAGATGGTGGTTAAATAAAAACCTTAGCTATCTGAATTGCCATTGTTAATATAAAACCTACTTCATGACACTCTTAGCTTGTTCTCATTGGGGGACATGTTTTTAAAGTGGACAGGACTTTATAAATGCCCTGTATGTAAATGATGTATTTTCTTTTTACCTTCTTATATTTTCTTCTTTACCTGCTCACAGGTCCACTTCGATAGAAAACTGGCAAAAGAGTTAAACGGTATAAGTGAATTTAACAGATGGAACAAAGATGACCGTAAGAGATGACCGCACACCCACCAGGAGGCTTATCTGATGACCACATCCAGGTAAATGAAGAAGTACTTAACTCTACAGCACTTTCAGATGCCTACGAGGTATTTGCCATCTATTCCCAGGCAATTGCCAACTAAAATCACAGTATTATGCTGTCAGCAACTTTCATAGAACTTTTTCTGTTCTTCCTCACTAATCTACCACTATTACTTACATAAGAGAACAGAGGGAAAAATCAGAGAGGTACTGATAACATCCTATACAACACGGATGAACCTTGAAAATGTTTTGCTAAGTAAAAGAAACCAGTCACAAACGGCCACATGTTGTATGATTCCATTTAGATAAAATGTCCAGAATAGACAAATCCATAGTCAGAAACTAGATTAGTGGCTGCCTGGAGCTGGGGAGGAGTGAAACTAGATTAGTGGCTGCCTGGAGCTGGGGAGGAGTGAAAATGGGACTGCTAATATGTATGCGACTTCTCTGAGGGGTGATAAAAATGTTCTGGGATTAGTGGTGATAGTTGCACAACTCTGTGAGTATGTTAAAAATCACTGAATTGTACACTTCTCAGGGGTTAATTTTATGGTATGTAAATAATATCTCAATAAAGCTGATATTTAAAAGACAGACAGATGGCGGCGGGTGGAGGGTGCACAAATGCAGAGAGAGCCAGGAAAAGTAGAAGAGAGGAGAAAAATCGTGAATTTTTCCTCTTTTGCTTACCTAGGCAGTCTCCAACAAAAGACAGGTCACATTCCCTAAGTTCAATCACAAATCAAGCATATAAAGTATATGGGATTTTCCCCTAGAAATGGTGACTGGAGTTCCTCAAAAGTAAGGGACTGACTTAAGGAAAATATTCTGGTGGGGTGAGAAGTTAAGACAAAGGCTAAGGTGCAGTAAGAGATGAGTAAGGGGATGAGGATTGAGAAGTTCTCTGACCTAAGGAATGAAACTTGAAAGAGACTGAAGGGCAGGAATGGGGGCTGGGTTAGGAAGAGGAATGGCGTGTGGTTAAGAGGTTTGATGAAGGAGAGGAATAGTAAGTAGGCTGTTTCTCCCAGCCAGGATCATTCATCTCAGCTGCTATGGAGTTTCAGCCGTTGCTGAGATGAGAAGAAAATTTGAAGAATATAAGGCACAGGAGCGGAAATCCAAGCTGATTTCAAAAGTCAGGAGGGCGTCATCTACAGCAGTAAGAAGAAAGAGAGGGGAGGGAAATCTGAGGAACCTCTACCCAAAAAAGAAAGAAAAGATTCCTGCAGTCCTACAGTCAGGAAACTACTGAAGCCTTATGTATATAGCAAATAAATTGAGGGTATAATCCAGGACTACTTGTAATGACCTAAACAGACCTTCTCTTCACTAGTCTGCCTGAACTTCTTTGATATGAAATGCTCTTTCAGATTCAGATTTCACAACTAATGGGTGGTGTATTTAGTGGCACTAGGGACCATGCCGTTCTCAAAAATAATCCCAAATAATGCATAATTTAGGCAAACAGCCTCAAGAGTAGATGGGTAAAAAGACGGGGTAGCTATTAAATCTGTTAATCCTAACTATAAAAATCCACTCCATCATGCAAGAAGCCTTTCCCTTGGGGCATAAAAGTGTTCCATCTGAACAGGGTGATGAGTATGCAAATAAGAAAAGCTCTAGCTTAATTTTCAAGGAACGAATCCAAGCTCAAGGTGGTGTGTCATCTTGAGAAGCCAAAGCACTTTCTGTTTTAGTGAAAGGCCTCTTCTGTTTTGCTGCAGTGGAAACGGAAGCAGCCATGCCAGGGTTCAGGCTCCATTCTCTCTCCAAGTTCCAATGTTCTTTTCATTACTTGACCCATCCTCTTAAAATGACTTATTTTTTTCCCTCTTGCGATCAATCCTTCCTTCCCTCTAAGTTACTACAGCACTAATTGCCTGCACTACTTTCTTGGTACTTGCATACTAGTTCACGTTTCATGTAAATAGGTTTTATCTTCCTAATTAGATCATTCCAGACCATGTTTTATAGATCTCTTTGCATATTCAATAGCAAGGTGGCACCATACTTCCACTAGAAGGAAGTAAAATATTTTACATATATTTGTTTGTGTATTCAGTCTTGGCAGGGGGGATTGATTGTGAATTAACAGTCGTGTTCTGGGAAGTTTCTAGTAAAACCACCGTAGCACAGGGGATCTTAAAAAATATGAAGCCAGTATCTAAACCACTTAATTAAAAATTCATGATTATAGGCAGAAAAGACAATAAGACATCTCTCAAAAAAGGTAAACTAAAAAATCTTTTACAGTTTTAAAATAAGTTTCCACCATATATGCACAGGTCTATCTATTTGGGGATTAAGTAAATAATTTAAGTATATAACCTTAATGACAGATTGAAATTTGCAGTCAACTGGCAGAAAGCAGACGGCAAGTTCTGCTTTAATTCTCAGTGTATGGAATCCAAGTCTTTTCCTCCTGAGAAAACCCTGTGCCTGAATTTTTTTATCTATAACTTTTGAAGAGTCCCCACTAATTTTAATTAGCACTAGAGAGCTAATTTAGGCCCCCAAGAAATGTTCTGCCCTCCTGGAGACTACAAATTAAAAGGCCCAAACAACTCTAGGGGCTGGGGTTAGGCGGGGGAATCTCCATCACCTCCTGCAGGAAGATGCACCCAGACAGGGGCTATAATGAGGGCAGGGATTACAGCAAGAATGTGTTCCTCCTGCCACGAGACAGCTCTCTACTCAGTTCAGGCAGAACATTAAGCCTTCTTAGGTGCTGAGATATCAAAACATAACTGTGACCTACTTACTGGAGGGAAAGGGCAGACTAATATTTTAAAGGAGAGATGAAAAGTTGATTTTCACTTTGGTGAGAATACTCAAGGATAATAAGATTTCAATATTAAGTGAGAACACTTTAGACCATGTCACAGGAGAGTGTTTCTCAAAGAGTACTGTATGCATTAAAAATGGAGATTACTGTGCTCCCTCCCACTGAAGTGAATCTCAATTTTTTGGAGGGAGCGTGGACACCTTGGAATATGCACGTTTACACAAGTCTGCTATTGAGTCTTCTGCATCCAAAAATAGTGTTCGAGCTCAAGAACAACGCCAAAGTTTTCAGCGGAAACAGCAGAGTGTGGATGTTGTGGAGGACCTTTGTTGCTACTTTGCATCCATTTAATAAAAGTTTAGAAGTGGAAGGCACACACACATATAAAGAGTGATTATTTTAAAAATAATGATTCAATTGATGGGTTATTCCTCATCAGAATTTAAATTCACATTTAGCCAAGTGGCCAACTACTCATGGCTTCACAACTATACCCGAGACCAAATTCGTGATAGGGATTTTAAAGCCCACATTTGTTCAGCAGGATCTATAAAGTTTTCACCAATAAAAGCATCTACGTGAAGGCACTAGAGATCCACTGTCCAAACCAGCAGCCACTGGCCATGTGAGACTAAAAATGACCATGTGAAACATGGGAAATAAAATATATACTGGGGCTTCCCTGGTGGCGCAGTGGTTGAGAGTCCGCCTGCGGATGCAGGGGACACGGGGTCATGCCCTGGTCTGGGAAGATCCCACATGCCGCGGAGCGGCTGGGCCCGTGAGCCATGGCCGCTGAGCCTGCATGCCCGGAGCCTGTGCTCCACAACGGGAGAGGCCACAACAGTGAGAGGCCCGTGTACCGCGCAAAAAAAAAAAAATATATATATATATATATGTGTATATATATATATATATATATATACTGGATTTCAAAGACTTAGTATAAAAAATGTACAGTATCTCACTTATAGTAAGTTTTTTACACTGATTACATGTTGATACAATATTTTGGATTGTCTGATTAAGTGAAATATCTTACTTAGAACATTTAAAATCACATGTGGCTAGTATTATATTTCTTTCAGACAGCACTGATCTGGACATTTAAAGTACATCACTGCTTTAGCTGATTAAATGCTCCACCAAAATTCTTGGTCACTCAAATAAATACTTACGTTTAAAGGGAATCTGGCTTACACATACAGCCACTAATATGTGTTATTTATCCATGTAATGTAAAAGATACAATTAGGTGCTTTCACCTCATTTTCCTATGTTTCTCAGCTGTTCTTAATTCCCTATAACCACATAAACTCAAGGTCAATTTCTTTTCCCATGTCCGTACCTTAGCAGAAAGGCTCTCCTGCAAAATTTTATCTCATAAATGCTGATAAGTGACGACTCCCAAAGTAATCTTGTTTTTAATTTCTGTCATTTTTTTAAATGTCCATTCATACACAGGCTTTCTCCTACTACTTCTCTATGCCATTATTTTGGGAGAAAAATTAATCAAAACTTTTGAAGGTGATATTAGATGTTAAGATGTTTTTATGGTTTTTTTTTCCTAATTACAAAATTGTTCATATTTATTTCAGGAAAAAGTTCAAATACAAATAAGAAATAAGTTACTCAGAAAGAAACATGGAATATTTTGGTACATAGCCTCCTAATTTTTTAAATTCACTATTTATGAGTACTGATATAAAGGTATTAATTTTAATTACTTTATCAATATTTTCAAGCTAAATGTTGCACTTTTAAAAAGTCTACTTTTCCTACTTTCCCTAATTTGTGTTGATTCCACAAAATATAACCTAAACCATAAACACCCATCACTTGTAAAAATGTTTAGCTTTTACCTTTCTTTAAAAAATTAAAGGGCTTCTTTAATATGTAAGTTTCAGGTTTACAGCAATAGAATTCCTCATCTGTATACACTATGAAGTGATCACCAGCACAATTCTAGTTACCATCCATTCACCATACAGTCGACCCCCTTCACCTCTTTCACCCATACCCACCCCGCTTTCCCTGTGGTAACCACTAATACGATCTCTGTATCTGTGAGTTTGTTTTTGGTTTGTTTGTTCATTTGTTTTGTTTCTAGATGAAATGGCCTCAGACACCCAAGGAAGTAGACCAGATGACCATAGATACTCTACACCAGTCTCAAAATGGGATTCCCCAGACCAGCCACATCAGCATCACCTGGGAACCTGTCAGAAACGTAAATTATCAAAGTACCATCTTGGACTTACTGAATCAGAAACTCTGGCAGTGGGCCCACAATCTGTGCTGTGATTCTGAAGACCACTCAAATTCTAGAACCACAGTTCTAGACGGTGCTGGTCTGATCTGTTACTCCCGCTATCAGCTTATAAGGCTTCTTAGAGAGCTCAGAGACTTTTCTGTCCCACAGAACTGGGAAGTCAGATAATAAGCAAGATAATTTCTTCCATGAACAGGTGGTTTTCCTGGTATCTTCTGGATTCACTAAAAGCAATTCCTTTTTTTGTTTTTCTTTTTTTTTTTTTCCCACATTATTTATCCTGGAGGCAGCATGTTTTCTTTTCAGTAACTTCTCGTGGTTACTCATGGCTTCTTCAAGCCACAGGATGCATTTCTGAGCCTTCTAAAGATCTTTTTAACATGTTTGCATTACCCATCATCAATTCTCTACACCAGTGAGCTTTGAATCATTTTGCATTTTACTGAATATAAAAAAAAATAGTACGGGCTTCCCTGGTGGCGCAGTGGTTGGGAGTCCGCCTGCCGATGCAGGGGACATGGGTTCATGCCCCGGTCCAGGAGGATCCCACATGCTGCGAAGCGGCTGGGCCCGTGAGCCATGGCTGCTGAGCCTGCGCAACCGGAGCACTCCGCAACGAGAGAGGCCACAACAGTGAGAGGCCCGCATACCGCAAAAAAAAAAAAAAAAATAGTAGAGTATACACTTTGGAGCCAGTCTGCCTTCAGTCACTTATCAGGGGTGTGACCTTGGGCAAGCTACTTAATCTCTTTGTGCCTCAGTTTCCTCATCTATACATTGTAGATAACAATACTCTCTCTCATAGTTGTTATGGGATTAACTGTTAATATATACAATGCATTTAAAACAGTGCCTGACACACTGTAAGTATGCTTACTATTATTAGCATTTGTTGAAGGACCTGGATAACACAGAGGGAAAGACATCTTAGGAAGTGTAAGGACAACTGATTAATCCTAAGGACAGCTGGGGATCTCCTCTGGAACTACAGAAAAGAACAAAGCAAGGAACTGCTCTGCAGTTTGCGAGTAAAATTCTTAAAAGGGTGATACTACAGTTGACCCTTGAACAACACAGGGGTGAGGGACACCAATCCTCCACACAGTTCAAACCCCTGTTGTTTAAGGGTCAACTGTACCTGGTAGTCTGGAGCCAGAAAGTAAATGACTCATGATCAAAGATAACAGGCCACTAATATCATACTGGTCTAACAGCTCAAATGAAACCTCAAGAAAATGAGGTAAGACATTAAAGTATAAATCAATCCACTAGCACGAGACAAGATCATGGTTTCCATAAGGTTCCATGTTAATGAATAAGCTAGAAAATAAAGCTCTAATTCTAGAGTGACTATCTGGTTAATCATTTATGCCCTCGAATCAGGCAAGCTCAAGAAAGACCTACAAATCACCACCACTCAAAAAACAAATTATCCTAAGGCAGCTGAACAATTTTTCCATAGCATTTAGTTGCCTGCATCCTCAACATCCATTTCCCTCTTCCTCCTTCCTGTTATATTCTAAATTTTCTAGCCAAGCTGTTTGGGTGGGACTGACCCCTCGCCACTCCCAACCCCTCAATTCCCTGCACCCCAAGATGCATTCTGATTAGCTGATGTCAATCAGCATATCCTCTTCTGACTCCAGTGGAGAGAGGCTCTGAGAGAGGCACGTGACCCAAGCACAGTCAATCAAGCCAGTGAGACTGATGCCACGGCCATAGTGGAAGTACAATACTGAGCAAGCAGAGGTGCTCTTTTCTACTGGATGTCCTTACAAACAGATCTGGGACCCAGGGCAGCCATCCTGGGACTCCAGGGACCCAGGAGCCTACCTGAGAATGGAGTCCACACCAGCAAGGAAAGCCAAAAAGTGGAAAGAAACTGGATCCTGGGCATACCATCTAAGCCCAGGAGCAAGTCTGGCTTAAGTGCTGAATTTGTCTACTATTCTCTGTCATGTCTCTTTGTCATTTAAACCACTTTGGGTTAGGTTTCCTTTTGCTTACAATCAAGAGAACTCCAAATGATATGCCTCATAAACACATTACACTGTAAAGGTAACAAAAAAGTCAGCTGTCTTCACAATTAACAGGAAACTTACTTGTTTAAGTCATGACTTTTGTTTACTTGTCATAATTAAAGATATTAGGAAAAAATACATAAACCCACTTTTCTCATTTGGAAATCATTTTATTTGGAGTCTCAAAGTACAGAGGCAACATTTTGAATAAACTCCACGTTGGCCCCCTGGTTTACACATATTCAATACTGCTGAGTTTTCATTGTGACTGAACCCCTTCCTGATTTTCAGGGCAATTCCAAGATAAAACACTCCCACCCCATCTAGGGCCCTGGTAAAAGTGTGCCCTATGTATTCAACAGCAACAAGGGAGTGAGAAATCATGAAGTAAGGGATGTGCGCCTGTTAACTTTATCAATGGCAGACTTACCTGTTAGAGCATTAAATGTGCCCTCACCAGATTAAGCTATTGCTTTTCAGATCCAAAACTTTGCACGTGATACTAACTAACCTTGGTCACTCAAAGCAAGTACTGTAACAGGTCAAGTTAATTTATATATCACAGACCCTAAGTAAACAGGTTAATTTGTATACAGTTGACCCGTGAACAACAAGAGTTTGAACTGTGCAGGTACACTTACATTTACACATTTATTTTCAATAAATATACAGACGTACAGTAAATGTATTTTCCCTTCCTTATGATTTTCTTAATAACGTTTTCTTTTCTCCAGCTTACTTTACAGTAAGAAGACAGTATATCATACATATAACTTACAAATTATGTGTTAATCTACTGGTTACGTTATGGATAAGGCTTCAGGTCAACAGTGGGCTATTAGTAGCTAAGTTCTGGGGGAGTCAAATACACGGATTTTCCACCGTGCAGCAGGTTGGTGTCCCTAACCCCCATGTTGTTCCAGGATCAAACTGTATTTTTGTGTCTAAGGTATAGTATACTTCAATACACTGAAATGTAAGATGTGTTAAAAATAAAAGATTTCTGACAAGCCTAGGGCATCTCTTTCTGAACGGCTATAAAAACCACCCTGTGCTCTGAATCATTCTGGCTGTGGGACTGACAGTTCCCCAGATAGGAAACTGGCCACCTTATGAAACAGTCAGCTTGCTCTGGTGGGACATGTTCAAGTAGAGGTGAGCTGATCTTGAGAGGTGGACAGGATGGATGACTTCAAAGGGACCTGTAAGGCATCCCAGGCCTCTGTGACGGGACATAAGGGCACCCTACCTGCCAGAGCCTTGATGCGGGACCGCTCAAAGAGCCGCGCGGAGCTGTTCTCGTTGTCCCAGTCGTCCACGTCCCAGCGGTTGTTGACATCGCTGTACTGCTGTTGGATCTCGATGTTGTCGTAGTCTGTGGCTACTGTGGTCGTCATCCTGGACCGCCTCAGCTGCTTCTCCACATCGGCTCCTTCTCAGAGGTCTGTGAGAAACAGAAGAGAAACCCTAGTCAGAAGTCTAAGCTGTTGATACCCACAAAACCTACTGGGGAAAGGTGAGCAGAAGGTAACACAACTCCTACATGCTGAGAGCAGGTCTCTGGAGTCAATCGAAGCAGGTGGGAACTTCAGCACTGCCTCGTAACACGTGTGTGACCTTGGCCAAGGCACATAACACCTCTGAGCCTCCGTTTCCACAGACATGAAGGAGGGAAGATACTCTACAGGTTGTTGAGAAGACTGAATGAGATGACGGATACCCAACAAAGGGTGGGTTTCTTCCTCCTTTCTAAAGTTTAAACTTTGCAATTTTAAAGTTTTATTAGAGCTGTATGAATACCTACCTTGGGTAGGTATTCTGAATGAACTAATCTGTTTCTATTGTGTGTCACCATAAACTATAATCTTTTAGCTTCTCCTAGAAATTCATATAATGTGATATAAGAGAACTAACAGATCATCTTATCTAAACATATCATTTACATATTAGAAAACTGATGCCTAAGATTAAATGACATAGTAAATATACAGCAGCAAGGACAGTACTAGTGTTTAACAGATACCAAAAAATGACTGAATAATGACGGAAATTTTGTATATGACTGTGTTATTACAAATTCTACTCCCCACCCCAATACCCACGTCTCAGGGACCCACCAGGGCCACAATGTTGTATAGGGATAAATGGGAAACAAGAACTTCAGCCTCAACGTTTGGCCCACTGCCATCTTGATCACAGTGCCCTCAGAGAATTAAGAGAGATACATTTAGCTTTAAATATATAGCTTCTCCCCTCAATATAGCTATTATTCATTCATGGAACCAAAATGTTCCGGGGACCTAGTACATGCTTAGCACTGTTCCACACAGTAAACAAGATACGGACCTGGCTCTAGTGAAGCTTACATCCTACTAGGAAGAGCTGGACAAAAAAAGCAAATAAGAAAAGACAAGATAGTTGAAAAAAAATAAAATGAAACTGGAGTGATGTGACACAGAGTGAGTAATCAATCACACTGTCTTATAAACTTCAAAGCTGCTAAGAGACTAGACTTAATCATCCTCACCACAAAAAAGAAATGATAATTATGTGAAGTGACAGAGGTGTTAGTTAATGCTACAGTGGTAATCATACTGCAATATATAAACATATCAAATCAACATACCTTACACCTTAAAACTTACAAAGTATTATGTGTGTTATATCTTAATTTAAAAATGAAAGAGAGAAAAGGAATGAATGGCTATTTTAGAGCTGGTGGTCAGGGAAGGCCTGAGTCGGTATTTAAACTGAGCTCTCAATGGTCTTGTCACACCCAGATCAAGAGGAATGACATTCCAGGCAAAGGAAACTACTCATGTAAAGGCCCTAAGGTGAGAACAGCAGGGCTTGTTGGAGGAATGAAGAGCTCAGTGTGGCCCAAGTCTGGTAGGCAGGGAGAGATACAAGGAGATGAGGTTGGAAAGGTAGGTGGAGCCAGTCCACAAAGGGCTGTTAACCTAAGTGTGAGGGAAGCCAGGGCAGGATTTTAACCTAATAACTGACATCACTGGATGTATGTTTTTAAAAGATCAATCCTGGTGCTGTGTGAAAAACAGATTCTAGGAGGCAAGGATATGTGCTTAATTCCTGTGGGTGTGGTTAACTTCCTGCACATTTTATATACAAGCCTATCTAAGTAAATTAAAAAGAGGAGGAAGAGGAGGAAGAAAGATGCACCCCCCCCACTTAGTTGTAGGAAGATATCCCAAGGGAAAAGATGTTTGTCATCTCCCCCTCCCATCCCTTCCCACAGGCCCCATCTTAAGACTCAAAAATTAATTATAAGATTTTGTACCTGGATGCTCATTTTGTGAAAACCTCATTCAGCCTGCCCCAAGAATGCACGCACAGACCAGAGTTAGCAAGCTTAATCACTGGAGCTCATGCACTAATCAAACCAGACACCACCCGGCAACCACAAATGGACCACTCGGGCTCACATTTTTCCCCACACATGGCACCAAACAAAGAAAATAAACAAAGCCACATACGCAGAAAAGAAACATTCCACTTATTGTGCTTCAAAAGGCAGCTTTTTCTCAAGTTCTAGCACAGAACCATACAAGGCACATGCAACCAGGGGTCCGTGGACAATAAATTAAGCTGAAACAAATGAACTGCACCTCAAGTGGTGTTAATAATTGGGGGCAAAAGCACAGACTTGCCCCCTCTTTTGTCATTAGCTGTTTTCTCACAAGATATCCAAGGATATCCCCAACACATCCTCCGTGTCCCCCTCACAACTGAATCACCATCTGTAACTCAGAGTCACCCACCTCTGCTCAAACGGAAACATCTCGGATGGGAGTAAAATCCTGGATTCCCATCAGGCAGACATTATCAAGGTCAAAAATATAAATTTATCAGTAGATCAATTTTAACACCTCCATTAGCAACATATTGAAAAGATTTCATAAAAACACGAAAAAATTCAGACACCTAAGCCAGTAAGTATATTCTATAGAAGGATCTTACAGTTGGCTTTTAGCATTCAGTCATATACCCTCCAAAAAAAAAAAAAATCAATATTGTTATGTACCATTTGACCTTGGAGATGGTTAAGTTTTATGACTCTATCAAAACCAAAGACTTCTACAAAATTCAGTCTTGGAGGATGCCATCTCTAGGGGGAAAAAACTTGAGAGTGCTATTAACTCCAAAATGTTTAACCCAACCCAAGGTGAAATCGAAACACCACATACCTCTCTCCAGATTCGTCCTGGCTATTTGGTGCCACCTGCTGACCAATGAGAACAAGCCACACCGAGGCCTCCAGGGCAGCAACCAACCTGTGCTCCAGCTCCCACCACCCCTGACTCCAGAGTCAGACCAACTACATCCCATGAATCTCTTCCTACCACTGACTTATCCACAAATGTCTCGACAAGCAAACATTGAGTCCTTGATTTAAGTTTAAAATAAGTCATTCAGAGAATGTCAGCACATGTTTCCTAAGTATTCTTCTTTAATGCTGTTCTTTAATAACGCCATTGTTCCTCAAAACAAAGGGGTGACTGGGGAGCAAAATTTCCTACGAGTCTGTATACAAAAGAAATATCGGCTATAAGTTACTCTTTTTATTCGATTGTTTCACTCGAGCGTCTGAAAACTTGGATATCAGGGGCATTTTTGTCTTCAACGTTCTCTGTCCTAAGGCAATATCCTCACCAAACAGTAGAGTTTTCATAATGATAGAATTTTTTTTTTTTTAATTTTCAGGGATATGTCAAAGCAAAAAAATCCCACATTCCCACCAGGGCCATAGTGGAATGGGGCTTCCAGATATTCAACAGCAACAACGCAGGAACCTGAGGGTGAAGGAACAGTCGGAGTCAAGGCAAGAGCATGGACGAGAGTGTACCATGGCACAGGGATCCCAGAAAGCCCAGCAAGCTACTACCATCATTATCCCCTAATCCACTTCAGCAAAGGATGGTGCCAGCTGCGGGGGCAGCTTACATCGCACCTATAGGTGTCCCCAGGCGGTTATCTATAAAGGGCTAGATTTTCCCAAGGTGCTAGCTATCAGCCATGTGTCCCAAGTGCCAGTGAAGCAATCTGTACTTCGATGGCTGTGGGAAGATTAGGAGGAGAGAAGAGAGGAGGGCTGGCCATCTTGGAACTGGGCCTGGTGGTGGGGCTGCCGTTAGGAAAGCTTGAGAGAACTACGTGAGGGTGGAGGGAGGTAAGACAATCTCCACTCCAGAGAAGGGCTCTCACTGTCCCAGCTGGCTCGGTGCGGCCCGAATTCTGACTTGATCACCACGGCAGGAACCCATTAAATAATCCTTGAGTGAATACAAATCACTAATATCCCAGATGTGATATGAATAATACTCATGTCTTCTGTGGCCAGACATTGGGAAGATGATTAAAACTGCTTCCCTGCTCTTCTCCATCCTAACTGTTTGTGTGTGTGTGTGTGTGTGTGTGTGTGCATATAAAAATAAGGAGTAAGTAAAAAAGCCAAGCCCCCTCCATAAATTACTCTTCTCTAATCCTCTGCCCTTCTCTAATTCCTATGAACTGGAATTTTCCAAAAATACAATGACATTCCAAAAGCTTTATCATTTTCTGCTTCATTAAGAAGACAATTTTATTTCTTCAAACTGTCAGACAAAGACAGAAATAGATGAGGAAGCTATTAACATAGACCCAAAGAGGCAAAGAGGTTCCTCCAGCTCTGGCACATGCTACCACAAGGTCATAACCATCAGGAAAAAAAACTGGAGCTTCACCACTCCCAGCTTTAGGAGTTATTATTGATAGTTGTCTTCATTGACTAAAATTCTGAAAGTCAACACCTGGCCAAGTCCAGAGGGAAAACACTTGATCTGTTTATTTTCCAAGGTACCGTATCTGTTTTCCCTGTCACATGGGTATTACATCAACACACAGGGTTTTGTTCTTTATAGTTTATCTCCAGGCTTCCTTCCACTGCCCTCTTCCGTCTGCCTGGATGATGTTACCCACTACCCTATGCTGACAACCACTCCCCAGACAGCTAAGGGCAGCGTCTCCTAAGGATAAACAAGTCCGTGTCTACAACTAAACTCCTAATTCCTCCCTCCAAACCTTGTTTTCCCTCTGTCACTCCCTCACTGAACAGCACCCTCATTTCTCCCACCGACCTCAGCTAGAAACCTTGCAGTCATCCTTCATTTCTCTCTCTCCTCCCATATTCAGGGCCCAAGGTTGCCTGCACCTCCTGAAAATCTCATAAATCAGCTCAAGCAATAGTTTCTTATTCCAGTGCCTCACCTCTCATTTTAACCCCTAATCCGCAACCCTACATTGCCACCAGAGGGACCTTTCTAAAATGTAATTCTAATCACTTTATTCCCATGACTAAAATCCACCAGTGCCCACGCCTTCAGAATAATAAATCCCTATGCCTTCAGAATAATGCCCAGAACCCCTTGAAGAGAAATGAGAGCCTTCAGGAGGGGCCTGCCCAGCTCTCCAGCCTGGTTTCAATATTCTTGTCTTTAACTCTTGTAGCTCCTGAAGGAAAAGTCATGTTCCAGTCTCACCTCCAAAACTACTACCTAGAACAGCTCTCTCCTATTCCAACAAATCCTAGCTGATGTATCACCTCATCCAAGAAGCCACCCCTGATCCCTCCACCACCACCACCACCACCACCACCTAGTCTGAGTTAGACGACCCACATATGTCCTCCCTCCTAGACACTCCTTATATACCTCTGCCCTATCACTTATCATCATAAGACCGTTTCATAATTACAAAACTTCTATTTACTAATCATCAGTAGGACACAGGCTCTTAAGGTCATGTCCCCATCATACTGCGTTTATATTTCTCAACTCCTAGCAAGGTGCCTGGAAACATTAAGTGCTTGTTCCCTATTTATGGACTGGTTGGGATGGTGGGAGACTGGATGGAGGATGGGAAGGTGAGGCCACAGGAGCAATGACAATTCAAGCTGCCACGGGGGTACCATCTCCATCAGTCATAAAGCCCAGAACACATACCCTTTTAAGTTACACAGATCTGCTAGGCTCTCTGCCTTCAATTTCAAGGCAGTCACATTTTTAGACTAGGCTGATAATGAACACGAACTTATATTTAATAAGGTGCTTCTCTACATACTTATTAAAATGTATGTTTTCCTTTTTAATTTAGTTTTTACCCATGAAAATAATTTATTTTTTGTCCAAACTAGAGAACAAAGCAACAAAGAGAGAATAAATGGAATTTTCACTGGCGCTACACACATGCACAAACACACACTTCATTAATACCCAATATTAATTAAAGGCTCAAATAAATTAAAGAAAAAGGTGACAACATTTGCCAACCCTTCTTAAGGAGGAAAACCATATGCCAACAATTACTTCGACAGAATTCACAAACCCAAATGTTCTGCAGACGCTTAAAAACCCTCCCACTTCACTCATAAAAAAAAACTTGAAAAAGTATACACTGGACTGCTGGTGTGCCACCTTAAAAAAAAAGAAAAAACAAAAAACAAGATCCTACTCAGGGACTCTGGAGAGACCAAACTATGTCTGAGAGTTTCCAGGAAGGGACCTCTGAGAGTTCTGCCTCAATCCTCTCAACTCTTCAGTAGCCAGAAAGCAAGAGAGTCACACCCCATTTACAGTTTGCCACCGAGGCATTCTGCAGCACGTGTAAATGGCCAATAAAGAGGAGTCTCTGCAAGAAACCACATCTAGAACCACTGTGATGAGGATAAATCTGGCTAACCAACCATTACTCAGGTTCACGGACCCAGTTCCATAAAAAAGCTCAAGAGTCCAACCTAAACATTCAAAGTTCTCTGCTCACAAACACCAGGACACAAAGAAAAAGTTCTAGTGTGAGAGCTGACAACGTAAGAAAAAATCACACGCATACAAAGTCCTTTAGAAAAGTTTATCATTCACTTTTACAATTATCTACTTTACTTGGAGCTTTACGGGAACACATCTACCGTACAAAGAGCATTATATGGCTGCATAAACCAGCCAAAATTCATAGACTCAGACCATTTTGTGAGGGAACGGTACTCAGAGACTTGTTTAAAATGAAACCTCGTTAATAAAGGTGGTCTTCAAATACTCTATAGTCATACTAACTTTTGTCTGTTTTATTTATCAGTGACAGAGCATGTTAAAATCTACCACTATGATTGTGGTTTTAACAGATTTCCCTTGTAACTCCCTGGATACATGCAAAATCATAATTATTTTATCTTCTTGGTGGGTTGTTAACATGAAATATTCTATTTATTCCATATTCATATATTAATTCTATTTTTATTGATAGTAATATTTGCCTGTCCCTCCCCACCCCCTTTCTGTTCTTTAAACCTTCTAGAGTCATTTTGTCTTAGGTATGTCTCTTATTTTTTAATTCAATCCAAGAGTCTGTCATTTAGTGGGCAAATATAACCCATGTACATTTATTAGGATTACTGCTATATTTGAAGCTTCAACCAACTTACCTTGCTTTCTATATTAACAAAATGTGGAAACTTGGGCGTGAAGATTTAAACAACTGGATCAAGTCATACAGCTATGAACCCAACATCTATAATATCTTTATCACCACTGAATCCAGAGCCATAAGAACTTGTCTAATCTTTAAAATGCAGACAGATGATGAGTCTAACAACCAAAGAAAACTCTAGTACTATTAAAAATAGCTTCATTTTTTTGCTGGCTTACTTTATGCCAAGCATGGTGCTTTACTCGCTTTTTCAGTCTTCCCCAGCAACCTTTTGAGGTAGATACTATTATTGCCTACTTTACAAATGAATAAACTAAGGCTTTGCCCATGGTGGCAAGGCAAGGAAATGAGGAAGCCAGGAGGGCTTCAAACAAGTGTGTATGACTCCATGAATGAATAAATAGCTTGTGCTCTGAGGAACAACCCTTTAACAGTGGTCCATATCAGAAAATTGTCTAATGGACTCAAGGTTCTTAAATAAATAATAGATTAGCCTCCTTCAAAGCCTAATTACTAGGTAGGGCAGCAACCCACACAGCCAGGTATCCTAGCTCATGCATTCTCAATGGGGGTAATACTGGTCCCAAAGGATGAAAATTCATTTGGGCGTTGGGGCAAAAAACTTTCTTTTATGTAAGCACAGATACAGTATATCTGTAGTATTAAAATTTCATGGGTATTAAAATTTCAAACTGTCTAAAAGACTTCTGGTGGAGGAAGAGAATAGTGGAAAACAGGTTAAGAAACACTGTCCAAGCTAAAGGAAAGATGTGCACCACCTTTAGGTAAATTAAGACTTGAAGGCAGGCCTTAGAAGACAGGAACATGAAGAGCACATTTCCCTGTACTAAAGAGTTGGAATTTCATACACCATGGGTCCCATTTATCATGCCTCTGATATAAAAACTCACATTAGGCTACTCCTCCCTAGCACTAACGTATGTAGCTCAGGGAAGCAGTGATGATTTAGCCATCTTCTGCCTACGACACTCAAAAGACTAAAGCACTCATTACAAGCCTGCTGCTACTGACTGAATGTTTGTGTCCCCCTCCCCCATAAAATTCACATGTTAATTCCTAATGCCCAATGTGACAGCACTTGGAGTTGGGACCTTCGGGAGGTGATTAGATCATGAGGGCAGAGCCCTCATGAACGGAATTATAAGAGAAACCCCAGAGTGTAACCTCACCCCTTCCATCATGTGAGGACACAGCAGGATGACAGCAGTCTACGAACCAGGCCCTCACCAGACACCAAATCTGCCAGCACCTTGTTCGTGGACTTTCCAGCCTCTAGAACTATGAGAAATAAATGTTGTTTATATGCCACCCAGTCTATGATGTTTTATAACAGCAGTTCACACAGACTAAGACACCTTCATTCCCAATATTCAGAAGTAAGCTCTTTCCTACCCAGATCAAAGATGCCACTGGAGGGCCAGTTCTAATTTTATGAATAAAGTTGTAGGGACAAATTTTATTTTTTTTAACATGGGCAGGTTAAACCAGGTTCTACTACTTGGAGTAGCAAAATTACCCTAACTATAAAGAAAATTACTTATTTTAAAAGATTCACTATCAGAAAATACACTGACCATAATTCGTTTTATTTTAAAACAATCTGTTTAAGAGATTACATCAGGGTGGCTTAAGAACTTACCATTATACAGTATGACCAAGAATACATTTCTTCTACAAGGAAAAGTAGAAAGTAGGGGGAATAACAAGGCATCTCCCTGACCCTCTACTTTACAGAGCAAACTGCACAATGAACAGTAAAATTATAAACAGATTTATTATTTGAGTGCCTTAAACAAAAGAAAAATTCTCAATATATGGCATAGAAATTTATCCTTATGTACTATTTGTACTTTAAAATTTTAAACAAAGTACTTTATTTCTTTTCTGTGCCTACATATGATAATATCTAGATTCTAAATATAAATTTGTAAGCCCTAAAATTTTTTAACACTAGCTTTATTTCAAAAATAGATCAAGAAAGTAAGGTCAGCTTTTCCAGTATCTATCTATAAGCCTCAAAATCACCTAATTTGAACCAAACAAAAACATTTAAAAATAATTCCTATTAAAATACAAGGCTTCGTCATATACTTGGCAGTTAAAGGCTATCCTTGTTTTTGTTCTATTAACAGAGAAAAGCAATTAAAAGTGAAATCATTAACTCAATGCAGACCTAACACCATGGTCTCATGGCCAGTGTGGGGTTTCTGAGCCACTATAAATCACCACTTTGGTCTTCCCTTTACTTCCAGAATAGTTTTAAATTACATTAGGGTGTAGGTCTAATGTTACTGCTGCCAAAACGCCAGTCCTGACTTTCAGTGAGTTTGGCACTTCACGGCCTTACTCTTTGGAAAATTTTATAAGGCCTGAGTGCCTGAACAACAGAGGAGCAATAACATGCTACTTGGAAGCAGACTTTTACTCCTAGAACAGCCCAGTGCCTAAATTCTCTGCAAATCTTATCAAGCGAAAATTCGTATCACAATTTCCTGGAATAATGATCACATGACAGAAATATGTAAAACCACAATGAAAAGCAACACTACAGGAAATGATGAACGAGGCACACACGCTAAGCTCCATGAGGGCCAGGATCCTCTCTGTCCTGCTCATCTTTATATCCCCAGCACCAGCACTTAAGCCACCGCAGATGCTCAAAAACAATCGTGAAAGAAAATGGCAGGTGGCAGGGGCAGTGTCACCACAGAGCATTCTAATGCTGAAGCACAATGCTTCTTTCTGTGTAAATAATAATGTATCCTGGATCAGGATAAATTGTAATTGTTATGTAAGGGGCAAGAGTCTCCTCACCCAGATTCATTTAGCAAAGGATAAATTTTTATAAGAAATTTATTTTCAACCAACAAAATATGAAGGGTCATATTTGGACAGGAATGGAATAATCACAAATTTCACAATCTCATTTGGGATAAACAAACATACTTATTTTAATATGTCATATTTTGAGAATCATTCTCCTTTGGGAAATGACTTAAATCCTAGGCTTGTCTAATAATAGCCAAATTTCCAAAGGTTTAAATATTATTAGTTAAATTGTCTCAAAGAGCAGTTCAAACAACCCTCACTGCTTGGATTTACATGTCAGCAGCAAGCCTTCCCCCTCTGCATGGTTGGCAAATGATTCCCAAACTATTTAGAAATCTGTAACCTTTCAAATAAACAAAATGAGTGAAGGTTGGCCTATGATACTTGAAAAGGAGAAGTGACATCAATCCCAGAAAAAACATTCAAATAATTACCATTTTAACATGATCAAACATGATCAAATTACTAACATTTGTTTAAACCTATCAATTTGAAAAAAAAGGTTTTTTTTTAAAAAAAACAGTTAACAACATATACAAACCAAAATCCATTAGAATTACACACATTACTTTTTAAAAACTTGACTACAAAGGTGCTCGGTATGAAGCTTGGTAACAAAGGTCAGTTAAGGCAAATGTGGAGATTCACTTTGGCTTTCAATAATATGTAAACACTGCCATGTGAGAAAAATGAGCCACAGTGGTTAAAATACTGTCGTAAGTTTAGAATCACAGAGGAGCTCTCTGATACAGAACTATGAGCATACATTCACCATAGGTGACCAGACACAAGCACACACATCCACCACAGGGCCAGGCCATAATCCAACCCTGCCAGCAGCCCATCACTCCAAGCTTGGAAGAAAGGCAAAGGATCAAGCACGGCCTTTCCAAAGCTACAGGGGCAGGGACCTGCAATTCAAATTTGCTGGGCTCCCCCTCTATTGCTCAAATTACTTCAAAATGAAAATGAGGTCTTAGCTGGTAAAGTCCTCAATCAGGCTCAAGAGCAAAGGAACAACAATGATAATACTGTACAGCACAGGGAATTACAGCCATTATCTTGTAATAACCTAAAATGCAGTATAATCTTCAAAAACACTGAATCACTACGCTACACACCCGAAACTAACATAATATTGTAAATTAACTGTACTTGAATAAAAATAAATAATTTTTTAAATTAAGAAAAAAGAGAGAGAGAGAGCGCATGAGAGCAAAGGAAACCAGCAACCTTCCTTGTCTCCGCAACAGGGGGATATAGGCTTAAAAGAACAAGAACCAGAACATCCAGACTGCTCTGAATTTCCTTCTTTAAAAGCTCTCTCGTGATGTGATTTTGGAAACTGTATTTTTGAACTCCTTGCCTGACCAAAATCAAGGCTGCATTTTCATCTCCTTGAAATATGTTATTCATAAACTTGTTTTCTACTTCCCAAAATATCTACAACGTAACACGTACTTTGTTTTTCCTTCCTCCAAACACTTTCAGAGAAGTTAGCTGTTTCTTTTGTCAGACTCAGCAGGAGTGAAGAATGAACAGGACAGTAGGGCAACATAGAGAACTGGAGGGAATCAAACTATGTTAGCATCCCATGATCCTGTACGGAGGGAAAATCAAGGGGTGGGCGCCCCAGCAGTGGCCGGATTTTTAGTGGTCCCTAAAGCTGTCTTTCGTGCCATTAAATGCCAATTCCAACCCAAAAAGTATCAATTAGGAAGGCTTTCTATTCTCATTAGCAGTGGAGCTGCTCTCTCTCAATAATTTGTGAGTTTTAAAGATAGGGACAACAGATAAACAAGAAACAGGTCAGCCTAAACATTACTTTCTCCAGGAAGGCTCTTCTGAAGCTCCCAGACCAGGGCCTCCTGCTATATGCTCTTGTTGCAATCTTTTCTCGTGGCATGTACCAAGAGTGTTTAAAAAATTACCTGTGTAATTGTTAACTGACTACCTCACTTTATATACCATACTCTCCACGAATTATTAGGTATTTCTTTTTCAGCAATATATCCCTAGGTATAATGCCTAGCACATGGCAGGCAACAGGTAAACATTTAATGAATAAACTTTATACTGAACAATTTTAATCTTCCAAGGGTATGATAGGCACTTTCCCTACCAAAGCAGCTGTATCAAGAAGAAAATTTTTCCAGTTTATCCAATGGTAAGTTTGTTCAAATTAAAGCTAGAAACAGTAAAAATCAAACGAACAAAACTGAAATAAACCCCTAAATGATAAAGGATTATCTACATCTTAATTTTTCTACTCTACTTACCACCTTACAATTTTTGATTTCCCATAGTTACCAAAGTAAAAACTTCAAATGGCAACCTCAAATTTCTATCTAAATTACAGAGGCTGATTTCCCAAGTCAAATCTTCACTGCTGGCTCAACAGCCATACTCAAATGGTGCTGACTTGAAGATTAAAGAGTGGTGGGACAAATTCATAACCCAGGGCCCAAGCTAGTCAACACCTTCCTTACGATCTCAGAAAGCACACTGAGTACCCACGGAGGGCCCTGGACCAAGAAGAGACTAAGAATACATCGAGTCCTACATTTAGATTTTTTAAGTACCCAAGGTTAGAAGACGTGAAAACTGACAGCAGTGCAAAGAAAACGTGGTCAGCTCAATACAAAGCACCAGCAGAAGGTAGTGCAATTGTTAGACATGAAGTAACCACCCATGGTACTGAGCAACTCGAGTGTGTCCAGAAGGGGGCACCCAGGCTGTAAGACACCTGGGAGTCCCGGCCAGGACTTAGGACCCTCTGGGGGAAAAAGTCTTAAAGAGACACCAGACAACTATATTTAAGTAGCTTCAGAAGCCTTCATGTCGGCACTGGCACAGACTCCTTGGCAGGCAATGAGCAACAAATTCATAGTGATTCAGGGTTAGAAGGAGCTTTCTGAACAACTAGAGCTGTCCAAGAATGAAGAGGGCTGACCCGAGAGCAAGGGAGTTCACCAGCACCACCAGAGGCTCACCCTGGGTGGGAAAGTATCATTTGACAGGGCAGCCACAGTAGGACAGAGCACTGGGTGCAAAGCTGGGCTTCTGGAATTCCAAGATCCCTTCCAACTAACAGGCCTCTGTGATTTGGTTAACCAGAAAATGTTCACCGTTCTGATCAGCACACTGTTGTAATACTACAGTACTCACAACTTGGTTCCCAAGGTATACACCACACTTTCTTCCATGGGGCTGAGGATATTCCAAAAGAAGAGTTTTTTTCCTATTTTTAACTGAATCTCTATTACTTTAATTACAACCATTCTTTGTTGGGGTGCTTTCGTATTAAGAGAACATTTGCATTCTTCTTTAAAACAAAAGTACTCTTCTGCAAACATTTATTAACATTTACATTGGGTTTCACAACCCTAATGAAAAAAATGGGCAAAAAGTTTTGAAAACAGCTTTTACATTTTGATGAAAACATTAATTTTAAGTGTACCACTGGAAATATTTATTAACAAAACAATTATTCTATTAGGTAAGTTTATACTTTTTAATATCATAAAGTAGCAAATAAAACATGTTTATTAAAAAACTTTTCATTGGAAAACACTGCCTATGCTGACGTGACATATTTTTGAGGGCATATTACTGAGCCTGGGGTTTTGTCCTTCACAAAAAAGTAGAGATATTCCTGCTATCTAAATAGATGTGAAAATGTAATACGTTTTTTATCTAAGAAAGTCATAGAATATCAGAATATAAAACAGTTTGTGCTTCACAAGTCTTCTGTACCTCTCTTTCCTTCTTCAGTTTGGGGAGAAGGGGACTGCATTTCAAGTTTCCCTAAGAAATTTCTCTGTGGGGCTTCCCTGGTGGCACAGTGGTTGAGAGTCCGCCTGCCGATGCAGGGGACACGGGTTCGTGCCCCGGTCCGGGAAGATCCCACATGCCGCGGAGCGGCTGGGCCCGTGAGTCATGGCCGCTGAGCCTGCGCGTCCGGAGCCTGTGCTCCGCAACGGGAGAGGCCACAACAGTGAGAGGCCCGCGTACCGCAAAAAAAAAAAAAAAAAAAGAAATTTCTCTGTGATTCTCCTGATCAGATTTTTCTCTAACAGAGGGGACTGGACCACATCAGTCCCACCTAGTGCACTTAAAAGTCAATGCTCACATATCCAGCATCGGTCATTTTACAGTTTAGTCCTGGCATAATTACGGGGTTACTCAGAAGATGAGTTGGTGACAAACCAAATCAAATAAACAAGGTACCACACCGGCTGCAGAATTTGTTTTATTATGGCTATTTTAAATGCAGTTCCCAGAAGTGTCCTTATCTTGCTCACTTTCTATAGGCAGATCATGGTATCACCGAAACACGTCTGAAAAAAAGTGAACTGATACATTTGGAAGCATCAAGAAAATACAGGAAAGCGATTCTTTGTAACCACACTCAGCGATGGGATGGTGAAGAGTCAGGCATTTAGCAGTTTCTCAGCCAGAAGTTGGTTGGTTTTGCCTTATGGCAATGGCCTATGTTTTCTGTATTGATGTGCTGCTCAAAAAGAACTGATTGATCCGTTCAAAGACAAGAAAGAGAAGGCCTGTTTGTAAGACCAGTGATGAGAGCATGGATCAAAACGGTGACCTATAAGGATGGTCATTTTCATGCTTACGGAGACACTTCTTGCCTTGGATCCTTTTAAATTCCTCAGATTCTCCAAGGGTGGGAGGAGGGAGCCGGTGTCAAAGAGATTTCTCTAAAATGCATCTTGCCCTACAATGGCCTGTGGAAGGGTTTTGCTCTGACTGCAAAAGCCCTAAGCAGGTGAGCAAAGAAACCCCTCACACTATGCCTAGTCTTCCGAGAAGAGGAAGGCAGCCATCGGCTTACACGGTGTGCTGAAAAGACTGGCCGAGTTCCTGCGAGATCATTCTCATATCTCCAGATGGAAAGAAATCGAGTAAAATACATCAGAATGGAGACTCCAGTCTTGGGGGCAGGTTGAGACTGTATGACCAGGGTCCAAAAATGTCTTTTTTCTTTTTTCCTTTATTTAAATTAATAGGCTCAGTAGAGTGAGCTCCACACAGGAAAAGGATTTTTTTTTTTAACTTAGGGATCGCTACTAGAAGACTAAGAACGTACCCAGTTGTTAAAACCCTCTTAGTGTGAAATCCAGAATGACTGTCGTGCCAGGAAGGACTCCAGCTACGCAGGCCGGGAGGATCAGCTCTCTTTCCTTGTGACCACAGAGGGAACTGCAGGGGTGTCAAGCGCGCTCCTCTGAGGTGAGGTGGCTGCTGTGTTACCCCAGGAGTCTGGGCAGGGCTCCTGGCTGGCTCCGAATGAGGGACAGCCCCTCTTCATCCCCACTGCTCACCACTCACACACTCTCCAGCAACCTCCCTCTAGAAGTTCCAGAAAGTTCCTGCTAACCAGTCCAACAGGCTTTCCAAGCGAGGGGTGAGGAGCCCCCTCCCCCTTGCTTTCAGTGTACATTCCAAACAGAAGAAGAAGGAAAAAGAGGCCAGCAAAGCCAGCGCCTGCCCTTGGTTTTGCATTGAGATAAAATTTTCATTAACACATCTCTGACTGACTTCAGGCTAAACCCGTTAATCTTTACATCCAGAACCGTGGGCAGGAAAAGGTGGCAGGGAGCTGTCACCCATGCATACACATGCAGGCCTCCAGACGCATTCTCTGAAGTGAATATTTATCTGACTTCCTCTAAATGGCAGGCAGTCTCTTCCATCTCTGTTGCTCCTCTGTTGCCAGAAATAGCGATGTCAGGAGCAGCCTTCTCTGATGTAAACCAGCTCCTCCCAGATCAGCGGGTAAGCAGGTAAAGCCAGACCACTCTGTCAGCCTGACCATCCTGCAGGGCTCAGTTCATGCCCTCTGCCCACTGCGGCCTACATTCCTCAGGTCCTTGTTACCGGCTCCTGACAAGAGTAACAAACCTTCGCCATCAGCTTCCAGATGAGAGCAGGGGTGAGGCCTTCAGGGCCAGAAAGCAGAAAATCACCAGCCTCCCCATCACAGCCACAGTCTCCCTCTTGGTGGTGGCGGTGGGAGGGTCATTTCAGAGAGCAGTGAGTATTTTAAATAAAGGATGAGCAAATTCTCTGATTGACATCCTGAGACGAAAAGCACGAACATTTTTCTTTTCTTCCTTTCTCCGAGTTTCACATTTGGAAATGGATGCTGTCATATTACAAGAATAAACGGCAGGTCTGGAAATGAACCACAGCCCTTTAATCCAGTCTCACTTTACAATGCAAATGTTTTTCTACCAAACGGTCCAAAATATGCTCATCATCACCTGCAGCGCAAATTTTCAGGGAGCTATAAACACTTACCAAAATTTCTTCCAACTTTTCTCAAGGAAAGTGTCTGTGCACATAAATTGCTCCACGTCCTGGCTTCCTCTCCTCTCACAACTCCCCAGGCCCCTGCTTTGTGATCTCCTCTCCTAGAGGCTTCTTCCCCCAGGTGGGGTGCGCCACAGGTGCCCAGTGCAAGGAGAGGGGGTGAGCTGGGTTATCACCCTCAGTACCACCGTCCAGTGCACAGCTAGCTGCAGCACCCACCTGCCCAAGCAGCAAGCAGCGCAAGTACAGGTAAGGAGGGCATCGTAGACAAGGCCTCGGACATAAGAAGGGCTGGAAATGACAAAGGCAGAGTGCACCCGGTCCAGCCCCTCTTTTTGGATAACACATACCTGCACCTTGCTGTCCAGCTAAGTTAGCACTTACTTGGCTTGAGTCATCCCTAATAGACAAACATAGCATTAGCAATTGTCAGTTACACCAAACACTGTGCCTAATCAATATATACTGCTCCCTAAAAGGGGAGAAGGAAGCGTCTAAGAGATACAGGAGGGGACCAGCTGTTCAAAAGGCTCTTTGGTGATAAACGGCAAGTGGTCTGGAAGCTGCCATCTCATTTAGCTAATTACAAACCTATTTGTTTCCGGGGAAAAAAAAAAAAAAAAAAAAAAAGGAGCACCTGAGGCAGTTTATCTCCCCTGTCACTGAGGAATGTAGATAGCTCTAGCGGGGAAACAGAGGGCGGTTTCTACCTGGGTGGAAGGAGCAGGGACCTCAATGCTCCATCCTGTGCACTGGGTCCTGCTCCCTGCAGCCTCCTGGCCTGACTCCGTCCACAGGCCTCTGGGGAGAAGGTCACCAGAGATCGGCACTCAGAGACTCTGACATCCCTTCCTGAAAACGATGACCTCACATTCAGCTCAGTCCCAGGGGAGGCCTTGGGACAAGTCACCGAGAGGCTCGGGGCCTCAGTTTCCTCATCTGTAAAGAGAGAGGACTGGAGCGGAACAGCGGTTCCCAGCCCTGGGTACACATCACCATCACTTTTGGTGATTCTGTGATTTAATTAGGGTCAGGTGTGGGTGGGCAGCAGCATCTGTAAAAGGGTTGAGAACAACTGATCAACTAGAGCCCTTTCTACCTTAAACAAAAATTTCCTAAGCCCCCAAAATCAGTGAAATCATCTGCACCCCTCCCCCTAAAGGGTGATGGATGGGGATGAAAAAAGTGAGCTCTTCACTGAGTAGGGCCAACCTGGCCCTGAAAATGCTTCATGAGCACTGAAGCTGCAGCCTACCTGAAGGATCTCGAAGTTTCCAGTCAGCTCTAAAATTTGGACAATGTACTTGGAATTTAGATTTTCTTCCCTCTGCTGCCTGAAACGTGAGTCTCACAATAAACTATCTTAAAAGAAAATGTTGTGGTTGTTTTAAATACATCTTCGGCTAACAAATGAGACTGCCTGCCATTGTTTTTTTGGTTTTTTTTTAAACAAAGAATGAAAAACTACTTAAGCATTCGTTCATTCCCTCACTTTCAGTTGATTATAGGCCACAGAAAAAAACATAAAACAAGTCCTAAGAAATGAACAATTAACATAACAAAAGTGAAAAGAATTATAATACCAAGATGCCAAAAATATTGATTACATTTCAATTACTATTTGCACTTTCATCTGGAAAACATATCCTCCGTTGGAAAGTACCCAGTATAACAGCTGCATTGCTTTTTCAACTTTCACAAACACTCTAAAAGTTGGCCAGAACTCTGGGCTGGCTGACATCCAGGGTTTTATTATTACGTACTATTAGTTAATAGTGAGAAATGTGGGCTAAGGGAGAAAGCGAAGTAACAACAGGGTCTTCATAATCGTGTGCAGATGTGCGAGTTTCTGAAGCTTTATCTGCCAGAAAATGCCTCCTATATCACTTCTATTACCTGTAGCCTTTATTAATTTAATTAGGTAGTTACAAATGTTATGTTTTTAGGACATCGTTTAGAGACTTAACGTTAAACAATTTTTCTTATGTCAGTGGCTGGTCCATGCTGACATTTTAGTGTTTTTCATATGTAAAGCAAACTGGTCAATCTTCTCCCCTTCTCGCTCTACTTTTTAGCGAGTGTGGAAAGCAAATCAACAGGCCAAGAACCAGTCCCCTTCCTTCATTATATCCATTTCTTGTCAAATCAATTACGGCTCAAAAGCCTCTCACTTTTACTACTTCATAAATGTTGGGGCTTACATTATTTTCTTTAAATGTTTATATAAACCAAATGGAGTGGTATGGTCTAGTACAGACTTTTCAATCTCGCAAACCTCTAAAAGTCAAAAAAAAATTGGAGGGACCAACATGGGTTTCTAACTTTTATTAAGTAAGGAGTAAAAATTAAAACAAACACGAAAAACTACTATCTGATACCTCCACTATTGTATAAAGAAGACTCAAAATAGGAGAAGGATCATCATCATAATCTGAGAATTGAAAGATCAATCCTTTGCAGAAGAGAACAAATGGTGATTTTACATCAAGGCTTCTAAAGTGGACAGGGAGCGCCCCAGGACACACCTGGCCCCATAGGTGCAAAGGGAAGCGTGAGTCAGTAGCCAGACGATGAAAGCTGAAACCAGCTAGCTGACCAGGAACAGGCACAAAGCTTCTCCAGGCTTCTGCATCTATACCTGGATATTTACCCTACTTCTGAATTACCTTCCTGTTCTAAAGTTCCATAACCACTAGGTGAGAACACTCTGCTACTCTGTTACCTATTTTATTAGGATGAGGGATAAGAACCAAGTCTCTTATGCCCCACGATGTGTATCTCCAGCATAGCACTGGGCACAAAGTCAGGGCTCAATAAATATTTACTGAATAAACGACTTTTCTGATCTCCACAGTGTTGAAGGATTTTAAGAAAAATGCTTCCTGAGAGAAAATATAACATGGATCTGGCTTTAATTTTTAATTTTATGGATGTATGTATATTTGCATTATTTAACAAACACTTACATAGCTCTATGTGCCAGGCCTCAGAGCTTTACAGATACTAACTCATTTAATCCTCAAAATATCCTTTTCGTGGTAGCCACTCTTATCTTTCTCATTTTATAGATGAGAAAATTGTGACACACAGTGGTTAAGGAATTGCCTAAGGTCAGAAAGGTAAAGTTAGTGGAGTTGGGATTTGAAACCAAGTGGTCTAGTTTCTGAGTGTATCCTGCGCTGTCTAATAATGGTTGCCACGAGTCATATGAGGCTATTTAAATTCAAATGAATGAAAATTAAATAAAAATTAAATATCAGCCCTCCAATGTACTAGCCATGTGCACTCAGAAGCCACATACAGATCAGGACAACAGTACTGAAAAACAAAGATGGGGAACAATTCCACCATGGCAGAAAGGCCCACTGGAAGCACGGCAATGCTCAACTGCTGCCTCTCCAATCTGGCTGTGGCTCCAGACCCTGCACTCCCATCTCCATGCTGTGCCCCCAACCTAATAAAACGTAACACAAAGGGGCTTTCCAAAAGGGACTCTCTAACGCCCATTCTTTAAGCAAAAGCATAGAAAAACAAGTCAACAGCAGCTTGATTCTTTTTTTTTTTTTTTGCGGTACGCGGGCCTCTCCCTGTTGTGGCCTCTCCCGCTGCGGAGCACAGGCTCCGGATGCGCAGGTTCAGCAGCCATGGCTCACGGGCCCAGCCGCTCCGCGGCATGTGGGATCTTCCTGGATCGGGGCACAAACCCGTGTCCCCTGCATCAGCAGCGGACTCTCAACCACTGCGCCACCAGGGGAGCCCAACAGCAGCTAGATTCTTGATAAACGTCCTCAAAAAGAAAGCTTGGCTTGGATTTTTCCTTTGTTATGTTCTATTCTTCTCCTGACAGGATGTCTGCAGAAATGGTCTCTGGCTGTTAGGTCGCTGGTGCACACTTGCACCTGCCCTGCTGTGAAGGGCAGGAACCCTGATTTATGGATTTTTTAAGCAGAGTTCAGCCAGGGGGTAGCCCTTCCCGAAATGCAGCTCCCGAAATATTTGCGGACATTCTTTCAAAATGCAGAAGGCACATCACAAAAGGTTCTTTCTGTAACACGGAAACAAAGTTTTTGGTATCAATGCAGCCTTTAAATTCTCTGTCTCAGAGGAGGATTCAGGGTGAGCTGCCACTGAGGGGTGGGACGGGGGTGGGTGTTACGATTTCTGCAACTCCTAAAATAGCTACACCTTTGAGAAAAGGCAGTTGTGAAAGTTTAATTACCTAAGAAGGGTAACACATCAAGTCATTGTTCAATATAACATCTGAATCCAAGAGAACTTGAGGGGAAATGAGACACAGGACAGCTAAACTTTGGTAGGAAAAAAAAGTCAAGTCCCAGAACCGGGGGCAAGGAAAATAAAGAAATAAAGAGGAAAACTCTTTGGGTGGAGTATCAAGGGAAAAAGAACGAAAGTAGGAAGACTGGAAAAACAAAACTAATTCATAGTTCTGCTGTGGCTGGACTTACCAGTTGTAAAATTCTATTTCTGCGTTTGTTAAATGAAGTCAATAAAAGATCTATAACAAAATATATTCATTCCTTCTCTCCCTCTTCTAATCAAGGCATTTTTATGATGCTTACTTTCAGAGAACCCCAGAGGTTCCCCACGGAAACCCTAGGGGTTCCTTGACCAGACACACATCGTATGGGTCAACAGATGACAAGTTTCTCTGGCAGTAAACAGAGGCGGGAGTCGAGTATGCTGGCTTCCTGCTGGGGGGCTGAATACCTTTACCCAGGAGCTCAGACTGTGGACAGACGTTGGATCTTCACGTTCCATGCTGTATGTTTCTCCCCGTTTACACTTGGCCCTCCGCACCCATGAGTGCATCCACGAATATGGAGGGCCGCCTGTACTATGCCATTTTATATAAGAGACTTCAGCATCTGCAGATTTTTGTATGAGCTAGGAGAGTGTTCCTGGAACCAACACCCTCCGGATACCGAGAGATGAGAATACAATTTCCCGAACAACTATTTCCATAACCGTATGCCCAAATCATTGTCCGTAATTGCTGCTGAGCACTGCTGTACATTATGGATGTACCATAACTTTATTTATTTATTTATTTATTTTGAGGTATGCGGGCCTCTCACTGTTGTGGCCTCTCCCGTTGTGGAGCACAGGCTCCGGACGCGCAGGCTCAGTGGCCATGGTTCATGGGCCCAGCCGCTCCGTGGCATGTGAGATCTTCCCGGACCGGGGCACGAACCCGTGTCCCCTTGCATCGGCAGGCAGACTCTCAACCACTGCGCCACCAGGGAAGCCCCCCATAACTTTATTTAACCGAGTCCCTACTATGAGATACATAATTGTTCACTATTCTCAATAATATTTTCATGAATGTGGTAGTATCATTGTAACCTTGTCCATTATTTTGTTAGGGTAAATTTCTAGATCAGAAACTTACTGCCCTACAAAAATGGTTCCTCCCACCAGCACTGCAGGAGAAGGCCTGTTTCCCCTCCACCATGATCACACCAAGTAGGTTAAGATCACTACAAAAAAAAGAGATATCTCTAAAGTGACATCTCACTGTTATTTTAATTGCACACCTTTGCTTACTAGTGATGTGACCTTGAATGTTTTCATAATCTAAATTGATCACTTATTTGGGCAAATTACTAACCTCTCTGTGCTTCAGTTTATTTATCTGTAATACAGGAATAATAATTGAACCTATATCTCATAGCATTGTTTTGAGAATTAAATGAGTTAATGCATGTAAAATGCTTAAAACAATTCATGGAACATTCAAAAAAGTTTATTATTATTATTATTTATACTTTTTAACTTATTTCTGGTAAGGAAGAAATCTTCCTTTGAAACAATAAAGTTCACCTTGGTGGTTACTTTTTCTGAACAGCACAGATGAAATTATTATCACTGGGTAACAAAGAACCACTGTATGTACCCACGTGTAATTCTATAGAAGTAGACCTCCGTCTCCTTCATTTAGTTATAATATCCACTAGACCAAGAATATTTTTCTGTAATATAAACAAAAGTACATTTGAATTAAATTTTAATAAGTTGTACATTCTTGGATTTACTTTTAATAAAATTCTGATTTTTCCAGAATTTTTAAAATTTTATAACAAAATTTTATAACAACAAAGAAATCCCAAAACAGAGCTTAAATAAATCACAATATATATAATATATAGACTCTCAAGCATCAGTAAAAACAATGGTATTTTATACGTACGTGTAAAACAGGATGATGCTCAGATGAAATAATAGGTAACAAAATAAGCATATGACAATTCTATTTCTGTTTGAAAACATACTTTTATCTGGAATAATACATATACCAAAATGTTAAAAGTAGTTATTAGCACTGTGTGGTGGTATTAAAGGCAATATAAATTTTCTTATTTTCTAAAAAAAACCATGTTTCCCTTAGTTTCTACAAAGAACACTTTATTTTTGAAATGAGAAATTTTAAGTATTAGTCAGGTGGGATTCCAATGCGGTGTGCAGTTTCTTGGACAGAGCAGAGCTGTCTGGCAAGACAAGTCCCTCTTGGATAACAAGGTTGTCTCCAGCAGGAACATTCTGTGGACAGACTGGGGAGTGGCATCTCATCAGGGCTCCTTGAGCTCCCAACCTGAGATTCCCACCTCCCCACATCCTCCCGGACATGGGCAAAGGGCCCGAGCTGATTTTGTCTTTCTCCTGCTTACCACCCACCAATGATGCCCCAAGGCTTTCAAAACAAAGCTTCAAACTGTCTGACAAGCACACAAGGCCCCTGCTTTTCCCCAGTGTCATCCCCTGCCACAAACCCACACACCCTTAATTCCAGGCAGCTCAACGCTCTTGCAGTTCCCAGACTCTACACACACACTGAGTGTAAACCCTAGTTTACACTCAGCTCAACCTCATCTCCTGCAGGGGGGCTTCACGGTACCCCTGGCCCCATATCTAGACAGCGTTCTGCACACTGGACCACAATCGTCGGCCCATTCCTGCCCACTTTCTTGACTGTGAGTGGATTGGGTGGGTTACAGCAGAGTGGTGGAGCCAGTAGACAAGTGGAGAGAGGGCTCCTTGAGGGAGAGTTAACATATAATAACTATAATGAACTGCACATATATAAATTACACAATTTGATAAGTTTTGATATATGTACACCCCTGTGAAACCATCACCACCATCAAGAAAATGAGCATATCCATCACTCCAAAAAGTTTCCTCATGCCCCTTTGTAGTCCACCCCTCTTGGCCCACCTCAACTTTATCCCCATCCCTGACCCCCAGACAACCACAGATCTGCTTTCTGTCAGTACAGATTAGTTTGTAACTTCTATATACGTGGAATCACTCAGCATGAACTCTTTTTCTGTCTGACTTCTTCACTCAGCATGATTATTTTGAGATTCACCCATGTTGCTGCATATAACAATAGTTGATTCTTTTTTTATTGCTGAGTAGTATTCAATTGTATGGATACAACTCAGTTTATGTATCCATTTACCTGTGATGGACATTTGAGCTGTTTACAGTTTAGGGCTACCACAAATAGGTCTGCTGTGAACATTTGTGTACAAGTTGCTGTGTGGATGTGTGCTTTCATTTCTCTTGGGTAAATGACTAGGAACACCTGGGTCATATCATAGGTCATATGGTAATTTTTCTTAAGAAACTGAACCATGGGACATTCTAATAAAATTTTAAAAAAACAAAAAACAATGAGCAGACAAGTACCCAAATGCACCAGGGGAATATCCTTTTTAAAGAAACATAATAAATCCTTTTATAAGGGATGAGTCATTTTACAGTGTGAATAATCATTCTCTGTGACTTTTAAAATTCAATCTTCACATACCAAGTTTTTTGAACATCAAATGAGTCATGCCTATATTAATTACAGTTACATAAAAATCTGTACTCCCTCCACTGCCCAATTCCCCTACGGTGAGCCTTGTTCTTTTCAGCATTTGGACGGCACCACTTAACTGCTTCTCTCTCTGGCATTCTCTACAGTGGTGTTGTGAGAAAGAGCATGATGTTGTGATTATATCAGTCTTGAAGAAGGATCCTTTCTTTGTACGTGCTCCAAGAAAAGACAGTAACCCGCTCATGTGACTTCGGGGGAGTTATACTAACTTTTTGTGTCTTTTGATAGCCACCCTATCAGCACCCAAAATTAGATGTGAGATTGAAAAGGCCTTCTGTTTAAGAGGTCTATTCAGCAGTAAATACGACATGGGCTGAAAAAAGAAAGCAATTCCACATGGAAATATTCTATCTTGACACTTAGGCTGGGACCCTCACCTCCGACTTAAACCTATTTAAATTCAGAACACATAAAAGCATACAGTTTACAGAATATGAGTAATCTGGAACATCGGGGAGATTATAAGAAAAGTGCTCTTTGGTTCTATCTAAACTTCAAAGGATTGGGTTTTCTGGTAAATACTGTATTCAATATTCTTGTAGATGCATTAAACTGCACATGATTTTCTAAACATAGTTTTAAAAGAATCTGTGTATAAAAGCATAATAGAGCTAAACAGAGTCTGACAGCTTTTACTATTTCTATTAACTTTTCTGCTCTAGTTTATACAAGCCAATAAATCTCATTCTTATTCCACATGAAAAGAAAGGAAATCCACCCAGTAGTCAATTACATTTCTACTGTAGGCTAGGAGTATCTTTGCTTGAGACATAAGACACATGTCCACGTGTCCTCAGCATGAAGACCACTGTGATTTACATAAATGTTCCAGAAGCAAACCTTTTAAGTAACAAAAACCAAATCCCATATAAAATGTTACCAGCCTGACTAAGTGTGAAGGCATCTGCCACAGGAGTCAGTCAGCCAACACAAGGGCAGTAAGTAAGACACCTGCAAGGAGGTTATTGGAACGCACAGCCTTAGAAACAGGTGTTAAATGAAACTCCTTAGATCCAGCAGTTCCCCTCTTAGGAATCTACAGGAAAAGGTGGCTTCGGAAAAAAATTTGAATTCAATGATGCTCTCATCGTTGTATTTTTTATAGCAGCAAAAATACTGAAGACAACTTAAATGCCCAGTAATAAGGGACTGTATGGGTACTTTACACAGCCACAAAAAAAGTTTTCAAAAAACATTTTTAACATGAATACAACACATAATGTAACAAAGTGAGGACAATTATATTAAAAAGTGTAATGTAAGGATGTGAGTGTATGTGTGTGTGCAACTGCAAATAAGCAAAACCAGGAAGAAGTATATCAAAATGTTAACAAGAGTTACCCTGGGATTACAGGACTGTATTACTCTCATAATCAGGAGTTATTTTCTTTAAGGGCCTATAAACAAAGGCTAATAGGAAAATCTGAATTCAGACAAGAGAAAAAAAAGAAGTAAATTACATAAAAGTGATTCTTCAAACCACAGATGTTTCAGAAAGATTAACTTAAATGATGCATATGGTTAGAAGGCACTTAAAATACAATGTTCAAAATTTTACTTCACATTCAACTCTTCAGGAATATACTGACTCCAAAAAATTATTCTTACATAATATGACCAGTAATTTCTGACCAGTTCTTCACCAAGAATGTTGACTACCAAAACACTTCAAATCTTAATAACCAGTGGGTAATGAAAATTTTTTTCTACCAAATTGTAATCAAAAGAGAACACATTTGAAAAGTATACAGTCCTGTTAATAACGTGGGCAAATCTTCAACCTTTGAATATGGATTTGGAGACTCTTCACAATATATGACTATGTGGGAGAAAAAGTAAATCCTCACAGTGGTGGACCATGATGCCCTAGGATGCAGTGTTTCCTGTCAGTCAGGTTCATTATTAGCAATTTCTCTGGATCCCCCCAAAATTATGAACTATAACCTTGACTTTGGTTATAGCGTTTCTTGACTTAATTATTGCTTACTCTGCCATCACTATGCCCTACTGAAATTCACTCTCTTCCATACTGGAGCTCAAGTGAGCTTTGAAAAACACACAAACTTTCCTAAAATCTTTCACCACCCTCCCCCCCTTCATCTTTTGGGTAAGGCTTCCTTTGAAGGGGTACACGCCATTACGCCTTGTTTCATTTCCCTTCATCCTTAACATGCTCCCTCTGTTCTGGCCATAACAGAATGCTTCCCCCAAAGCACACCATCTTCTTCTCTCTCCCTGGCTTTGTACAGGTTGTTCACTCTGCTTGGGACGCTCCCACTCCCTAATCTTTCCAGCTAACACCATTCATTCTTCAAGAGTCATCTCAGGCATCATCCTTCTTCAGAAAGGTGTTCCTATCCCCTTGCAACCATCATCTATCTACCTGCCCACAGTTTACAGTAATCATGACAAGGACTTGTCACTGGTTCCCTGTTTCCTCCTCTGAACGCTAGCCCAGCGAGGGCAGAACTGTCTCATTTCTGTGCCCTGGTGCCCGCAGAGAGCTCAGCAATGGGAAGCACTCGACATTCTGACTGAAGCTCCACGCCCATCGATGCTAGTGAGGCAGTGGTCCTACTTATTAGTCCAATAAAACACATCCGCTACTCAGGGGAAACCCAGACGTGGTCACTCATCAAAGTATCCAGTTATTTTAAAATAACTTATTCTTAATCCAAAACTTCTGGAGAAACTGCCTTTTGAAAGAATGCTCTTTTCGCCATTTCAGTGTTGATTTCAAGATTGTTCAAATGTCCTATTTTCCCTTTTTGGTGGACCCTTCCTGAACTTAGGACACTACCTAAAGCATTACCAGAAAAGACCCTTTAAATACTTTCAGAATTAAAAAGATCTGTTTATAAAATCTCCAAAAAGTTGTTTTCTATCCTCTGCATCATCAACCCAGCAAAATTAAACAGACTTGGGGTGGCTCTGCGAGATCAGCATGAATGATTAAGAGTCAGGTGCTCTCCTATTCCTATGGAAACACACAGCTAGGATTAAAAATATTTTAGGCTCAAAGAACAGATCACAGGTCCACTCCTTGATCCAGAAAAATCCAACTAATTAAAAATCACAGTGAAAAGATCATTTCAAAGAACATTCTCTATAAATGACCCATATATATATACTCAGTGATATTTTGCAAAACATTCCCAATTAGGGATTTCTGTATGCATGCTCTTTGCAAAAGCTCTTAATCATCTGAAACTGATGAACTCTCAAGTCAGAACTGTGATTTTAAAAATGAGTAACTTAGATCTGTAGAGTGCCATGTATTTTTCAAAGTACTTTCAATTACATCACTTTATTTGATCGCATTTTCAGCACTCACTTCTCAATGTCAAATCCAAGGATTAAAAGTTCTTTTTCTAAATTTTCTAAATCTAGAAAATTGGATTGTTATTTTAACATCTGGTGTTGAAGATGTAAAAGAGTAACAAATGATGTAAAGATGTAAGAGTAACAATTCTCTTAATCGTTGACAGTGGAATTAAATATTGTATACAACTGTGTGTGTTCAGTGCTTAGTCTCTTTACAAAATGAGTCCTTTGTAAGATTAATAGCTTCATTAAAATTGAAAGTAGGAAAATAATTCATTGAAAAGTGTGAAAAATTCTGTTATTTTTTCCCTATACAAAATGTACCATCTGGAGTTATTCTGCAGCCAAAAATATATCAGGAGATAGTACTTTTTTTTTTTTTTTTGCAGTACGCCGGCCTCTCACTGTTGTGGCCTCTCCCATTGCGGAGCACAGGCTCCGGACGCCTAGGCTCAGCGGCCATGGCTCACGGGCCTAGCCGCTCTGCGGCATGTGGGATCTTCCTGGACCAGGGCACGAACCCGTGTCCCCTGCATCGGCAGGCAGACTCTCAACCACTGCACCACCAGGGAAGCCCCGGGACTTTTTTTTTTAATGGTGAGAGGAAGAAAGAAACTGTAAATCACAAAGAAGCCACTAGGATGAGACAACACACAACACTGAAATCTGAGAAAAGAGGTCCCACAGATCACCCTCAAAGTTCACACAAGCTAGTGTGACCACACAGGACCTGTGACATGCCACCCTTTAAAATGAAGCAAAAAAAAAAAAAAAAAAGGACTCTGGGAATGAAATGGGAGAAGTCAACAGAGCCAAAATTAAAAAATAAAATGAGTCAATTTCAGAAAGAAGACTAAAGAGTGAGGTAGACATCACATCTGTCTAAGGTGAAACCAGAGAGTTACTGATTCTCGAGGGGAGCGGAGAGGTGTGGACGACTTAGGCAGGTCCCTGGTCTAGTCCTCCTCTGGCTACCTTTAACGGTACCTCCCTAGTCCTCAGTTCTCATCTGAAAACTGAAGCAAGTAGTTCTCAAACTTGGCTACTCACCAAAATCACCTAGGAATTTTAAATACAGATTCCGGGACCCCATGCCTAGAAATTCTAATCCAACAGGGGTGTGATGTGGCTGGAACCTGTAATTCTAAAAAAGTCCCTCAGGTGGTTCTGATGTACATGTCTGGAAACCACCAAACAAGATGATCCCTAAAGTACCACCTCATCCTTTTCATTGCAATTTAACCTCATCATCGAGAACCCAGGTCTATTTATTTCTAGAGGATTTCTCTGTGTACTATACTCAAAACTGAAAGCTTATGGTATTTCAGAACACAGATTTTCAATGGCTTGAGTGTACGTTTTCTACTTGCCCTTTAAAATTCAATTCTATAAAGACCTCCGAAATCCACAAGCAATAGAGGACCAGCTGCACTCAAGTTACCAGGATTGCTCCCTACTACACAAGATATTGATGAGTCAATGCTTGCTTTCCTATTATTCTCCTTAGCATTTCTTTTTGGCCTTTCCAATCTTCCATTTTCCTGCCTTTAAAAAAAAGTTAACATTTCCTATCTAGATCTCTGAGCTTGAGAAAAGAGAATACACAAAATCAGGCAAAATAAAAGTGTTCAACGTAATTCAATAAAGATGGGTATTAACAAAATGTATAAAAATTACTGACAATAGGAAGAAAAGAAAACATGCCTCTTCTCCAACAGTCAAAAGCAGAGTAGATACATGCACCACAATGTTCACTGCAGCACAATCTGCAATAGCGAAGGCATGGAAGCAACCTAAATGTCCACCGACGGAGGAATGGATAAAGACGATGTGGTATATACTACACATACACACACACACACACACACACAAAATGGAATGTTATTCAGCCATAAAAAAGAATGAAATAATGCCATTTGCAGCAACATGGATGGACCTAGAGATTATCATAAAAAGTGAAGTAAGCCAAAGACAAATATCATATGATATCACTTGTATGTGGAATATACTAAAAAAAGATACAAATGAACTTATTTACAAAACAGAAACAGACTCACAGACACAGAAAACAAATTTATGCTAATCAAATAGGAATAGGTGGGGAGGGATAAATTAGGATTTGGGGACTAAAATATGCACACTACTATATACAAAACAGATAACCAACAAGGATAGCACAGGGATACTGTATAGCACAAGGAACTATAATCAATATTTTATAATAACCTATAAGGGAAAAAAATCTGAAAAGAAAATATACATAATATATATGTACATATATATATAACTGAATCACTTTGCCATACATCTGAAACTAACACAACACTGTAAATCAACTATACTTGTATAAAAATTAAAATTTTTTTTAAATTAAAAAAAGAAAAATATTAGGGAATTCCCTGGTGGTCCAGTGCTTAGGGCTCTGTGCTTCCACTGCTGGGAGCCTGGGTTCGATCCCTGGTCGGGGAACTAAGATCCTGCAAGCTGCACTGTGCAGCCAAAAAAATTAATTAATTTTTTAAAATAATAAAATAAAATATTAACCCCCCCCCAAAAAAAAAGCAGACTGGAAGTAATGCGGGGAGGTCCTGATCACCTACTCCTCAGGGCAAAGCAGGCAGTGCCGTGTGGTTATTAATTGTCAGTACAGATATTTAGATACTACCCTGTTGAGAACACTTACTGGCCAAAAGTGTACCAAAATGAGAAAATGAGGCCTGCAACAGGCATTTACACTTCACCCGATTTAACAGCAGACAATGACAAAATAGGAAAAACCTCAAGTGACTCACAGACCCTGTTAAGCTGCTGGGACACACACCCCCCTGGACCACTTGCATGCTTTTTTTTTTTTTTTTTTTGCGATACGCGGGGCTCTCACTGTTGTGGCCTCTCCCGTTGCAGAGCACAGGCTCCGGCCGCACAGGCTCAGCGGCCATGGTTCACGGGCCCAGCCGCTCCACGGCACGTGGGATCTTCCCGGACCAGGGCACGAACCCGTGTCCCCTTCATCGGCAGGTGGACTCTCAACCACTGCGCCACCAGAGAAGCCCCCTTGCATGCTTTTGATTCACGCACTGTCAGAGCTCTTCCCGCACTCTCCTTGTGCCCATGAACACTTCACATTTTCTTTTTGGTGGGCTCAGAGAAACCAATGGAACTCTGTTCCTGGGGAGGTGCTAATGTCCAGTGAAATGCGAGAGAGGGGGTTCAGCCTGGAGGGTACAGACTCAAGTGCCAGCCTCATGACAGCCTCTCCACCTGTGGGTTTCTTACTCCTGCAAAGGACCTGCCTGAGGGGAATGTCCTTTGGAAAATCTACATTCTTTAGCATACTTCATTTTTCCTCTATCCTTCCTCTTTTCCATGACCTTACCCAACTTGGCTGCCTAAGTGAGATGTCTGAATAAAAATGATTTAGGGGCTTCCCTGGTGGCGCAGTGGTTGAGAATCTGCCTGCCAATGCAGGGGACACGGGTTCGAGCCCTAGTCTGGAAGGATCCCACATGCCGCGGAGCAACTAGGCCCGTGAGCCACAACTACTGAGCCCGCGCGTCTGGAGCCTGTGCTCCGCAACAAGAGAGGCCGCAACAGTGCGAGGCCGCGTACCGCGATGAAGAGTGGCCCCCGCTTGCCGCAACTAGAGAAAGCCCTCGCACAGAAACGAAGACCCAACACAGGAAAAATAAATTAATTAATTAATAAACTCCTACCCCCAACATCTTCTTTAAAAAAAAAAAAAGGATTTAATTTGTTCCCATCCTCTCAACCCTATCTGCTCAACGCCCCAAGAACATAGGGGCCTACATGGAACTTTATTTCACTAGAAATATGTGCCAGCACCATCCTTCTCTCCCACACACTAGAGATGAGCCAGGAGAGGCAAATGACTGAGGCAGGTGTCTCTTCAACAGAAGGGACAGAATCTGCTCTACCTAGTTTCACCCCAAATCTCATGCTTCAGTCCCTAAAAGGGCATTCCTCAGCTCTGCAAGAATAAAGCTTAATTCTCCCTTCGCTGGCCCTGGACTCCCCGGGGTTCACATTCTCCTGCCCTCAGAGTTTACCACACCCCTTCAGGCTGGCCTGCTTTAAACGGGGCCTTTCAACAAGATGCGACACCTAATCCATCGCACCAGCTGCGGCAGAGCTTCTGGTGCCAAAAGACCATTGACAAAGAGGCTGCTAAAAATGTATGCGGCAATTTGGTACTGGCAAGTCCCATTGGATTAGCTCTATTCCAAGCCTGTCCTTCCTGTGTCAGACTTCTCAAGTGTTCACGGCTCCCCACCCTGTTCTGTTGACATCCTACAGACAGCCTAGATGTAGGCTGTCCACCAGAACTTTCTGCCATGTTGCAAACATTCTGTATCTGCAAAATCCAATACAGTAGCCATGAGTCTTATGTGAGAACTGAGCATTTGAAATGTGGCTAGTGTGACTGAGGACCTCAGGTTTTAGTTTTCCTTAATTAATTTCAATACTAGTAGCCACATGGGGCTCCTAGCTTCCCCACCGAACAGCATAGGCTACAGCCATAGTTCTGAGTACACCAAAGGATAACATGCAAACTTGGTTAGAATCACCTGGGGAGCTCTTCAAAGTCCCAGTGCCCATTTGGTACCCCAGATAATTAAACCAAATTCTCTGGGGGTGGGACCCATGTATCTGCATTTTTAAAATCTCCTCAAGTGCTGCCAAGATAGAGAATCACTGCTCTAAAAGGTGAAAATTTCCACCATGAATGAATAGCCAATCCTCATCCAACCAGACACCTCCAAGTACTAAGCCATTTAAAGAACTAGGCCAAATATTCCACCCACCATGCAAATCAATTCTATGACACTATGATAAACCTCAGGCTTGTGACAGCCTGAGGAGCAATTCATGTCCAAAGGCAAACGGCCACCAAAGGAAGCAATGAGGAGACAAGGAGACCGCTCAGAAAGGAAGAGTTTTTTGAAATAACTATCGGCATCCAAAGCCTGGCTAGCATGAGCCCTTACACATAAATGAGTTATTTTCTGGAAAGCCACCAGTTAACAACAAAATACACCTCAAAATCAGATACTCTGAACAAACAGCTCTAACCAGATTTTTTCCTTTGGCTAATCCACTCACACACTATCTGTGCCTCAGAGTAAGCTCTCACCATGCCCATTTTTCTTCAAAGGATAATCTGAAACCTGTGCTTTTTCACTGGGTACATTAAACTTCTTAAATGGCAGCAATTAAAAAGCCAGCATTGGCCCAAAACCCTCTCTCTCTGGCTCACTCTTCTCCAGCAGGCACAATGGCAACCTTCACTTGCCATTACTAATTTCCCCAAGTGTATCATTAACGGGGTGAAGCTTTTTCTCCAAGACTTGGCTTAACAGAGGTATCATACCCAGAGTGTAAGATATGCAAACAGACACTCAGGTTTCCTGGCCTCTAATCTTCCAATCAGCATTTCCCAAAGGCATGCAGTGCCCTTCAGGCTGAATGCTGACAGAGTTCCAAGACTGATGCAAAAACTTCACCAGCATTTTCTAAGCAGCACTACTGAAAGTCAAAAACAGGAAGAAGAGATTTTAATGGGAAGAGTATTTGAAGGTCACTCTTAATGACAGTAAAAGCTGTTGCCTCTATGTTGACAAGTGAAATATAAATCATCCAAAATTAAATCCCCTCCCCCAAATTATTACTAAAGTAATTCAATCTCAAACCAAGAACTGCCCGAGTCAGCCAAGACTTCAATAAGTCACCTTAACCAATAGACTCCCGTTCAGAGAGAAAGAGCTGGCTTGAGTCCATCCACACTCACAGACAAGAAGTTCTCATGGAGCAAATGTAAGCTCTGCTGCTGTGGCAACTGAAGACTGAAGCCCATTTTGTGTTGGCCTTAGTGGATACCCAGGAGCAGCTACACAGTAACAACTTCTCAACTGTCCATTGCAATGGTGGATAAAAAACGTGGACTTTTTAACAGGTAACACAGTACTTACAACAGGAACTGGACTATACTTTTGTATATACATCTGAATGTGGGTTATAGGATAAAAAGTCTCTTTCGACTATATAACTGAATTGCCAGATAAATACAAGATGCCAAGTTAAAGCTGAATTTCAGATAACAAACTTTTAGCAAAAGTAAACACCAAATACTGCATGAGACATACTTCCACTAAAAAAGATATGCTAAATTTCAGATAAGTATCTGAAATTCAAATTTAATGGGAGTATTCTGGTTTCTTTGTTTTTCCTAAATCTGGCAACCCTACAAATCAGTATGCTAGGAAAATCCAATTTGAGAGAGGCAAGGAAGAAGTCTAGCAACCACCCAACCACTCCTGCATCTCAAGGTCAACTGTGAAAACTCTTCCCTCTAGTGTGGCTACTAATTAGCCATCATCTGATAAACAATAGCCCCAATGCCCATCCTTCTCTGGACCACAGATGCTAATTACATAACTCAGTGCCAGGGGTAAAGGGCTCAGATAAAGCAAGTAATTAAGTATGAGTAGGTACCCTAAACAGAAGTCATTAGTAAATGTTATTATTTATTCAATAAAATTAAAAGCAAAATTTGCTATGGAGAAACAATATGAAGACAACAGACAGTAAACTGAATATATAAGGGGTTATTATGTGAACTAAGCATCCTAAATAGTATTTTTTTAAATAGTTAACTCTATTGAACAGTTACTATGTGCCAAATGACATTCCAAACACTTTACATGTTTTATTACACTTAATCCTAATCCCCTAAGAAGTGAGTACTACCATCATGCCCATTTTACAACGTGAAGAAACTGAGACACAGAGATTAGATAATCTGATAAGACTAGGGGGACCATATTTCCTGGTTTGCCTCGGACAGTCCCAGTTTATGCCTGTTGTCCTGGTACAATTATTAAAAGCACCCCCTTTCATCACGCTCATGAATTACCCAGTTTGGATGATAAATTACATCGTCACCTACCAAGGACCCACAGTCAATAACTAGCAGAGGCAGGGTTCCATCCAGGTAGTGTGGTTCCAGAAACAGAAGCCAGTCACTGAAACATACTCCCTCCCAAGTCCTACATTCCAGGAAGAGGATTCCAAAAGGAGATGAGATTAACCTTTTTACTAGACATCCCGCAGGGTTACAAATCAAAGTGGGTTGAAGGCAGGGGGTAGGTGAGGGTCGTGTTTTTCAGAACTGTCCTTTATCTCCCTTTAAATCATTGATAATACACAGCACAAATCATCTGTGAGCAGAGAGAATTCCTCAGCCAACCTATATCCACATCACTGGGTCTAAAAATTTTTACTTACTCGACTAATCAGAGTAATATTTGACTAGATCCTTTTCTATTTTGGAATGACCTTCATCTTCCTTCAGCCTGGTCTGGGCAGCCAGGACTTGTTTGTTGCTATTTATATTAAAACAAAGGTGGGCATGCTGTATGTGCTGGTTTTTAGTTCCATACACAATGAGCTTTCCTTCTTTCCCTATAATAAAAACTTCTCTCCTTTTAAAAAAAAATCTTTGGCAAAACACTATTTTCCCAATAAATGTTTCCCAATAAACATTAATGCTAGTTTGACAGCAATGAAGACAGAGAACACAAGCATGAACTTGTAGGCTCTCCTCATATACATAATAATGAAATGCATCACAAGTGGTCCAAGAAGTAAGATGCCTCTCAAGGTTCAGCACAAGGAAATGGTCACAAGCAGACTAAGTGTTCCCACATATCTGCAAATGCTTCAGAAGAAACTGTCACCCAGTTAACATGGTAATTTCAGCCCTTAACACTTGAGGCTGTGTGACTTTACCTCGTCTCTCTTAGCTTATCTCCTCCTTATAAAATGGAGTGGATGGACTAAGGTCTACAGGGTCCTGCCTGGCCCTGAAACTTCCAATTCTACATCCTCCCTACAGTCCTCCTGACCATGCACTGCAGCCTACAATGTGAAAACTCGGCTCCCCCACAAACCCTCCTAACATCTGGCTTCTCAGCTGGTTGGTCCACAAGGGTGGTCCACGAAAGGACACCACTACAGGTCCCCAAAGGTGAGGAAATCAATGCTCCTCTCTCAAAAGCAGACTTACACCAAAGCTACCTTTACTGAAAGCCAACACAAGCATCTGAGGTGGTCGAACACCTGAAAGACCTTTGAAAGACAACGGTCCTGTGACCTGGCCCAGAAGCAGCCCTGTGGTGAACAGTGATATTCTCATGTCTGTCATACTCCTTGATATATTAAGTTTGACTCCTGTCATCCCCAGGCCATGTGAAAAATGTTTTTACTGTTTATTTTTGTGATGGGTCATGAATGCTTCTTCTACAATGACACTAAAATCAACAAAAAGGACAAAACTAGGAACCATGGCTCCAAAGAAGGTTTTTTCCTGCCTCAAATCCTCACAAGTCACCTTCACAAGGCCAAGTTTACTGCTGGTCAGGTCCTGATTATAAAAGCAGTGGGAAAGGGGCGGGATTGGGGCTGCTGATTTAACCGATAGCTTTAAAAGTATGTTTCCTGTCACGTAACAGCAATGGCCCTTCACGTCTTTTCGCTCACAAAGGAAAAAAACAAAACAGAAAATGAAAACTGAATTCTCAGCCTGGATTTCACATGATTTTTCACAGAAACTGAATTCATCACTTAACAAAAAAAGCCATAATCTCAAAAGTCTGGGAGTTGGTCATGATAAAGTTCTACTCATGCATAGTTATGAAACAGGAGAAGCACCTTACCTTCTCACCTAAAGTTTTATTTTATTATTATTATTATTTTTTTTAAGATTTTGGGGGTAGGAGTTTATTAATTAATTAATTAATTATTGCTGTGTTGGGTCTTCGTTTCTGTGCGAGGGCTTTCTCTAGTTGTGGCAACTGGGGGCCACTCTTCATCACGGTACGCGAGCCTGTCACTATCGCGGCCTCTCTTGTTGCGGAGCACGGGCTCCAGACGCGCAGGCTCAGAGGCCATGGCTCACGGGCCCAGCTGCTCCGCGGCATGTGGGATCTTCCCAGACTGGGGCTCGAACCCGTGTCGGCAGGCAGATTCTCAACCACTGCGCCACCAGGGAATCCCTCACCTAAAGTTTTACTGCATGAAGTTTACAGCCACATTTCAGTGAAAACTTCCATATTGAGATTTGTTACATATGCAGGCATAAATCCCTGGCAACAAACATCACGTTTAAATCCAAAGCCTTCTGGCAGAGAAATAAGTAATACCTCTTGACAAAAGTTGTCCCTCTGCTTCTTATCAGAGCCCTCATTTCAGTAACGTCAAAACTTCTAGAAAATTTGTTATGGAAAGTCAGAGAGAATCAAGAAAAATGCAGAAACCAATAAACAATTATATGTGCTTGGGCCATTTGCTCAAACCAATTTAATCTTTTATCACCACAAAGATGTGCGGTCCTGGTTTGTTTACCTCTCTCTTTTCAGTGGTTAGTTTAGAACACAAAAGCAACTAAATGAAGACCAAATCCCATGGATTCAACACAGGCATGTAACCAATGACTAAAATTTTAAAACAACATTGCCTGCAATTTGATTCATAATCGCAGAAACCAGACTCTTCAAATAATCAATTCTTCTAGCAAACAATAAAAACAAAGCTTCTTCTCAGCATATGTAATAATTAAAACGTGATTCTAATAGTTTTGCTTTGTATGAGAACAAACTAGACTAGGGCATCCCAAAGCATATTCTATGAAACCCTGGCCTAAGAGAGGCTATGAAAAAAAAGAATTCCAAAGTCAGCTAAATTTGGGAGACAACATATATCACTCTCCCCTCTACAATGCCTATCAGCTTATAAAGGCTCTGAGAAGTCCCTCACTAAAGAAACCTATTACATTTTACTTCACCTAGCATTCTTTTAAATAACACATGTTAACATACTGCAAAACTAGTACTTCAAAAAACTTGGTAAGAAATGCCAAGTTAGACCGTATTACCTATACCATCATCTACGTTTGGTCAGAAACTTCTAATGCTCATAATAGCCAGTCTCTTCTCTTTCCGGTCACATGGGTAGATTACACTTGCCTGCTCCCCCCTGCAGCTGGGCAAGGTCGTGTGACTAGTTCTGGCCACTGACTTATATGACCCATCAGCCAGAGTTCCTAAGGGAGAAAAACATGAGGGAGAGCCCCCTGCCATCCTATGATGGACATAAAATATGAATGAGGAATGAACTTCTGTGGGTTTAAGCCACTGAGATTTTGGAGATGTTTGTTACTGCAGCACCAGCCTAACCTGCTTGATATGCTATGGAGGTAAATTTTCTTAAATAAATCAATAGAAATTGACTGAAGTGACAATATAAATTGAAGTGACAAAATAAATGTAGAGATAGAAATATTTGAAGGACAGGGCGATAGATAGTAGAATAAGCGTACAACAAGAATGCATCCTTTTTTTTTTTTTTTTTTTTTTGCATTACGTGGGCTTCTCACTGCTGTGGCCTCTCCCGTTGCGGAGCACAGGCTCCGGACATGCAGGCCCAGCAGCCATGGCTCACGGGCCCAGCCGCTCTGCGGCATGTGGGATCCTCCCAGACCGGGACATGAACCCGCGTCCCCTGCATCGGCAGGCAGACTCTCAACCACTGCGCCACCAGGGAAGCCCTAGAATGCATCTTTAAGAAGGCCACTTTGGTCTACAGAATCTTAAAGATCTAAAGATCAGTGAGCTAAAACTAAAATGCCATGGTATGGACTATTTGAAGTGGCCAAGTTTAGCCTGTTTGCAGTTTAGTTTGTTGGCACAGGTGGGCAGCGAGGGTAGCAACAACACTTACCGAGTGAATATAATGTGCCAGACCCTGAGAAACAAAGTGTACAGATTGCTTTTAATCTTGACACTGTGATAGTTGGTAGATGATAACTGTTGGCATCATCTCCCTTTCACATGAGAAAACCAAAATTCTATTACATAATTCATCTAAGACCATACACTAATAAACAGCTTTCATATAACTATACCTGTCTACATTCTTTTTATTACACCATTAGTCTGAATTAGTAGAAACACCTGAACTATGAAATTTTTAAAAAAATAGTTTGGAGTGTCATTACTCTAATGCACTTTGTAAGAATGTGAAAGTACTGTAGAATCAAAAGGGGGCAAACTTTGGCCAAATGGAAGACCTGGAGCTTTTAAAGAATAAACAGGATGTTCTTATAATTAACATACTAATTGCTTGCAAAGGATAACATTCACTTTTCCAAAAAAAGTTTATTTTTTCAAATTATAAAAGTAAGACGTACTTACTTTTACTACACGTACTTTCCAGTGCAGAACACTGGAAAATACAGAAAAGCATGGAGACAAAAATAAAAATCACAAGTAATCCTACCACTCTCTCCCAAAATTAATATTTGGAGTATTTTCTTATCTCTTTTTCTTTGTTCTTGTACATAGTTGAGATCATACCATTTATATAAACCTGTGTTCTGCTTTTTTCCCCTTATATTAAAAACTTTTCTATGTTATTAGGTTTTCAATAATAATAATATTTTTATCAGTATAATAATAACTAATAGTTATATATTTGCCAGGTATTAGACTAATCACTTTACTTACATTAACATATTTAATCCTGACAATAACTCTCTAAGGCCTGTTTTACAATTGTGCCCATCTTACAGATGAGGAAACTGAGACAGAGTAGGGTTAATGACTTGCCCAAGGTCACAAAGTGAATCCATGAGAGAGTCGGGATCCAGACCCAGGCAGCCCCTGGGTGAGCACTCTTAACCACTATATTGTACTGCCTCCATAATATTCCTTCCTCTAACCTACCAACGATGGACATTTGAGTTATTACCAATTTTTTTTCTATTATAATAATAATGTTAACAATAGACATCTTTATAGGCATCTGAGGCAATATTTTATCTAAACCTATTCAGACAGCCAAACTCTTACCATTTTAACAAGTTCAATTTATTTTCAGCTAGCTGACAACAGCTGTCGAAACATCTAAGACAGCTAGCATTTCATAAACCAACTCACTGCTCCACCTACCCCTGGTATGAACTTCCATGTGGTCCTCACCTGTCCACCCCACTGCCATCTGCAGCAGATTTCTGTAACGTTTCCATCTGCCTTCACACGGCACAAAGAGCCAATTAAAACCCTGGGTCTGTTCTGTGTGTCCCCCAACATATATAAGCAAATTCCGTAAATTTTTATGTCTGGAATATTTTAAATGCTAACCTTATTTGTTTCTAGTCTTATAAGCTTGTGGCAATACAAGGCATACAAAGAGAGATACTATGCTGTATGCATGTATAAAATTAAAATGAATGATCTTCTAATTTAGACAATAATACAGAAAAGGGATATTCAAATATTTTACTTTTTGCCTGCTTTTCACTGCTTACACTGAATGACTGAACTCTCTTGCAAGATTAAAAGAATGGTCTGAGATGAAAATAACCCAAAATCAAGTTTCACAAGCAGATCAGATAATGGTGTGTTAAGTAAAAAGGGAACTGGTTGGTGGCTCTGGCTCACAGTTCACACCTTCTGAATTCAACTTACCAACATGGCTATCCAAGAGTATGTTTTAAAAAACAGGGAATGTGTAAAAGAAGGGAAAGGCAAAAGCGTAATTTAAAAAGTTTAGAAATCATAAAGAAATTTTCCAATACATCAACCATATCACATAGAGAAGTCATTTGCCATTTAAGAATGAAAAAGATCAATACTTCTGAGAAGCTAAGTATCTCCACATTTTCTACAAAATATTTTTCATGTTGTAAAAAAAACAAAATGTTTTTTACAGATTCTGAAGACACACCTAGAAAAGTAACCTTAACTTTACTGACCAAAGACCTAATAATTATAAACTATAAATCTCTGTATGAGGCACTTACATAGAGCCAGAAATAATGTTTCCATACAAGGAGAAGCCCTCTGAAATATATGTAAGATACGAAAAGTGGCAAAGCAAAATTCAAAATATTATAGATCTGCAGACAGCAAAACAAAAGAAACAAAGCCATTTGCGGGGCACTCTAAAAAGCTATAAAATTATTGCAATTAGTCCAAGTCCAAACTTCTAATAGACTTTAAATTAGAGGGTAATTAAGGTATCTGTTAATACCAACTTTCAGAAAATTCTTACTAGGAACTTGGTTTGTATATAAGCGCTTTAAAAGTTCACTCACTGTTTTCCTGTTACAGTTAACATCTAAATCCTCTGTTCTTATTTTAGTTCCACTCAGTAATCCACATACTGCATTTTTAAAGATTTCATCTTCACAGAACCCAAACTCTTTGGATTACCCCCACAGGCAGACCCTGCCTCCACCCAGCCACCCAACCCACCAACCCCACCGGGGCTGTTCATGTCTCCATCAGGCTCCCAGCGCCCCGCACGGGACTCCTCCTAAAGACTGCACAGCCCTGCCCCCCCCCACCTTGTTTCTACCATGCTGACTTAAAAAAAACAAGCCTTGCAATTAAAAACAATTTTGAAAGACCACAGTCAGGAAGTAAACCAATTACACACAAGAATCAAGTACTGCAGACAAATGGCCAATGACACGAAGTCAAAAAGTGAGTAAGCGAGGGGCTTCCTTGGTGGCGCGGTGGTTGGGAGTCTGCCTGTCGATGCACAGGATGCGGGTTCGTGCCCCGGGTCGGGGAGGACCCCGCATCCCGCATGCCGCGGAGCGGCTGGGCCCGTGAGCCATGGCCGCTGGGCCTGCGTGTCCGGAGCCTGTGCTCCGCAGCGGTGGGGGGGGGACCCACAGCAGTGAGAGGCCCGCGTACCGCAAAAAAAAAAAAAAAAAAAAAAAGTGAGTAAGCGAAGAAAAAAATAAGATTTTGCATGACAGTAACCAAATGCCTTTTATTCTGCTTCTACAATGTTTTGGCATCCAACCATCAATAATTCATATACAAATGGCAGTCAGATATATAAAATATAGGACTTTTTTTTTTAAACCTTCAGGGCCCCAATTTTCATTCAAACCACAAAGACTGCATATTTTGCAGTGAGTGGGGTAGGTGGGGCAGGGGAACCTCCACGTGAAGTCTGGGAGAACGCGTTACTCATTAGTCCAGGTAAAACCATGCAAGGTCTGATGTTACACAGAAGTGTTTTCCTCCATATAGTCACAAGATTTAAGATTACTGGAACAAAAAGATAAATAAATAAAAATAAACCTTGCTAAAGAGGAAAGCCACCACCTCTATTCCAATTCTTTGCTCAAGTGAAATGACAAGTTTCAAGATATTTTGTTAAACTGTAGCTATTTTAAGACAGGACAAAGCTGCATCGGTGCTTGTCACACAGCTTGCTCCCAATCTCTTGGCAGTTCTCCAACACATTCTAATTTTTTATGCACAGCCTTGCTGGAATCTCACCCCACTTATCTCTAAAGACACACTAAGTAAGATGTTGCCACATTACACAACCAACCTGCCATTTATTCCCATCCGTTCACTTTGAACAATGTCTGACTTAAAAAAAAAAAAAAATCAGAGCACCATCTGTGTGGATGCAGCTTAATCCAAATGATCCAATTCACATGGGTCCCCAAAACAAGTATCAGAATACTGTTCAAACTGGAAGGAAATGCTGTGTGTCAGTGCCCAGAGAAAGGCTGAATACTCACCAACCAAGGAAGGAGAACTGATACAGAGGGAAAAAAACAAGATCAAATCCCGACTACAGATGCTAGACCCTAGTCATGCAGCCACTGCCTACACTTTGAGGCAGACTATTAATCAGGGTGTATTTTAAAGGATAATCTCAGGATTTAATGAGTCCCATTACCTCCGTGAAAAGAACGATTTAACATAGCATTACGTCCTCTAAGTCAATGTACTCTCTAATTGTTAATATTTGGCCAAAAAAAAAAGTCCTCTTCAAAAACAAACTGGAATGGTTAACCACATGCTGTTACATTCCATTCTTGCTAAAAAAATATATTTAATTAGCACATTTGCGCCTCATGGTCTGCACAGCTGCACAACATTCCAGTAATGGGCCAGCTATCGATACACTCTTTACATTAAAAAACTACTGACTTCAAAAGTTGAGAAGACTGAGAAGCAGTTTTCAAGCATGACCCACTAAAGATATATTTATTTCATGTGAACAAGTTTCCTTTAACAAGGGTATAGTCCAAAGGAAAATATAATTAAGAATAAAATATTCATGCAAACATACACTAACAAAATCATTCTTCAGAACTGGAAATATATATATATTTATATATATCAATATATATAAAATTCAACTGACAGACAAGAACAGTCTTCCTCAGGAACAAGACAATAAATTAGCCTGCTGTCTAAACTTTCACCCTTTCTGAATCAAAGATTTTTAGAACTAGGATGAAAGCTGATGTTCTTAATGTCAGGAACACATACTTAAAAAGCAAAACAAGCCTTTCGAAATGAGAAATCATCCTGATTATCAGGGAAATTCAGGAATTCTTCTGGCAGTGGGTGTTGATTTAAAAACAAACAAACAGACCAAAAAAAAAAAAAAAAACCCCCAAAAAAAAAAACCTACCTTAAAGAATAAAACACAAAGTGTGCACTGGTTTCTCTTCTGCTCAAATGGCACATAAATGTCTCTGCTACAGGATCAGGGTGCTTCTTCGACTCCGCCCCAGGAGATAAGTCGGGTATTTAAAGACAGCTGGCAGCATAGAGTTGTCAACCTCGCTGTGAGAAGGACCAGGCCCCTTTCAGAGAAGTTACCCGACTGATACCTCTAACCACTTGCCTCCTAAAATAGAGACAGGTGTGCTCATCCAGTCAAAGGTCCAGATAAGGCTACATTCAAGCCTCCTGCTCTTCCTAACCTGGGGCACTGGGACCAGACTCTGGGCACTGTCTCAGCTCAGTGCCTCCCCAGGTGCCAAGACTCAACGTTTGCAGCTGCCTGTAGGTCAAGCTGAGATCCCTCCCTACTCCAGGCTTCAGTCAGCCCAGGCACATTAACCATCAAACATTTCCCTTGATGGGTTTTGGCCACCCTCAAAGAGAATGACTCCCACCAGGTTGGGAGTTTCTGAACAATCCCTCATCTGGAGAGAGGAAGTCCACATAGTATACCTGAGCTCCATCACCCGACCCTGCTCCATCCATCACCCAGCCCAGCTCCATCCATCACCAGGCCCAGCTCAGACTTCCCCTCTAAACTGTGCAAGGAGCCACCACTGGCCTTAGTGTTTAAACCTGGGAAGAAGGTCATTTGCCATTTTTCCTTGTGGCCAACCAACCCAAGTGAGACCAGTAACAACCACAAAGTACCTCACAGAAATTGCTGGCAAGGGCTTTCTTTCTCTTCCAATGAAAGGGTATTTCTCCCCTCTTGCCACTCCCTCTTTCCCTCAACACATGAAGAAACCATTTTAGCACCTTCTTCAGGAATAGGCCAACTATACTAGAACTAAGGCAACAAAGAAGTGCCAGCAAGTCACCTGCATCACATCCAACCATCTGAGGTCCCACGGCTTAGGAAACTGGTTTGCATAATCAAATACGTATATTGCTTTTTCTCCTTGAAATAGATCCCGGATCCGAAGATAGAATTTTAAAGAGTTCAGCTGATACAAATACCCTAGGAAAGCTGAGCTATACTGTATGCTTTCAACAATTACAACCAAACCCAGCCCAGTAAAATTTATTACATTTAAAACCAAGATTATAATAACCACATCCATTCCATTTGCAACACTTTATAGGGTAGCTGGTTCCAAAGACTCTGAAATCTGAAGGCAAAAGTAAAATCAGATGTTGTCCAAAGCATACGGAAGATGTCTCTCAAGGGAATTAATGCGACTCTGATGGGAATTCCTCTCAAAACAAACAGAAAGCACACATTATCTAATGATAGCTTAATTTCTGGTACTTCTCCACTATAAAACAATTTTTTTAAAGAAGAGAAGTATTAATAAGCAAATTTGGGGTTCTCTCAATCTTTGCCGTTTTCCTTAACACCCCACCACTGAAACAACTCAGGGAAACCGACAGTATCCATAAGCCACAGTTTTAAATATGGCCAGTAGTAATGAGATACTATGTTCTGTCATGCTACTTGTACCAACTGGAAGGGTGATAAACATCGAGGGATTATTCAGACTGTGAAAACTTTACATCTTTAGCTTGAGATTTGAGGACTGACCCTTATTCATGAGACGAACAAATACGTACAGAGGGAAAAAAGGTTTAAAAGACAAACACCAAAATGATAACTGCATGTCTCTGGGGTCACTGAATGGGGTCAGTGACTTTAATTTTCTTTTTTGTGTTCATTTTTATTTTCCATATGCTCTACAATATTTATTATTTTGGTAATAAATATTATTTTAAAATTGTTACGTTATGATGATTTTATGCTAATTTATACCTTTTTGAAAGTATATATTCTACATAAACGATTCAGAAAAAACCTAACATACTGTATATAGTAGCAGACACTGTCAAAAATTCAGGGATTCTAAAAGGTGAAGAAAATGAACATTTTAACTTTTAAGATGATTGTTCTCCCTACAAAAGCATTCCTATGCTACAGGTTAAAAAATACAATGGAAAATGTTTAAACATCACAGAGAAAAATAATAAGTATTGTCTTAGGGAAGAATCTAGGTTTTTCTTCCCCTTTAAATAAGATAAAAGGGGGGGGAAGCCCTAGACCGTGGTAAAAATATGCATTATCCCACCCCAAAGACTCTGTGCAGCTGGTGAAGAACATTCCAGAAAAATGTGTAGCCCTTGAACATTTAGATTTGGCCTTGAAGCAAACACACCAGGACAAAAATTATCCCTGGAACAGCCATCCAAGAGGGTAGGGAAACAACAAGAAATTTCATCCAGAACGAAAGGCAGTAGCCATTCGAGGCTGGTCTCCGCCCGGATGATGCTTCTGTCAGGCTCCCTTGTGGCCCAGTTTCTACATCTTTTCCCACACTCCACGGAAATGGCAAGGCTCTAACAAACTTCACATTTAAATGAGGAATGGAAAAATCTTTTCAAAACTTTGGCGTTCTTTACACCTTCAATACTATTAATGCTGCCTTTCTGAAAGCCCTGGTAGAAAAAAACTGAACAGCAGAGGGTATATTTAGCTGATTAATCATTTCACTCATTAGTTTTTATCCAGCTAAAATGACGTCTGTTATGGTGAGTGTTAGGATATTTTTAATAAAGATCAAAAGTTTATTGGTAAGTATTTTCAAAAAATTTGGAATATATGGAGAGATGAAATTAGAACTCCTCCACAATCCCATCACCCAGAGATAACCACTGTTAGGCTAATGAACTTACTAAGCAGAGACATATTTAATTATACAAATTAAACACTGAACATATATATTTCAAAAGAATAAATTCTATTTATATGTCATTCTAAATTTCATCCTATTTCATCTGTTGAGTAAACAATTCATAGTTATATTCTGATACAGATTTTACTGCCTAAGTAACGGCTTCAAGTTTATATGTTAAAGATCAGAACCAGCAAGGAGATGTCAAATGGTTCTTTAGAGTTCACTAAGAATGGAATTATGATGCCTATATACAAGGGCCAATTTTAAAGCAATCTTGAAGTTATAACATCTTACTTTCATATCTCAAAGCACACTTCACCTGAACCCCTCCTCAATCAACCATTTAAAGTTCATGGCAGAAAAAATACAAAATTCCTGAAAGTAAATTAGTTCATTTTTATAAGCTACATTTTACAAAGTACCAATACAGCTGAGGATGAGGACCATAAAACAGAAAGTACTATTTCCTCTCAAACATTTCTCTCACCGGCTAAGGACAAAGTGACTCATTCCTGGGATTCATCTTCCTTCAAAATACTATCTCTATAAAATTCCCCACTTAAAAAGTCTTAAAATAGCCCTTTGTCTCCCTTCATGGTGGAGCTTTCTCAATCACACACATCTCTCTTTCTCATTTATGTTATAGACAGATAAAATAGATATCATTATATACGTACATAAATGTCATATATAATATATAAGAATTTTTCATAAGAAAAAAGGAAGTATATCATTAAAATTCATTCCTCCCACTCTTAGCCTGAATATTCCCAAATGCTGAGAAACCATTAATTGGAAGTAATCTAGATCTGGAGTCATTTTTATTTTAAAATTTTCACTCAGAATTTTTTTTTCTAACATCTTCATTGGAGTATAATTGCTTTACAATGGTGTGTTAGTTTCTGCTGTATAACAAAGTGAATCAGCTATACATATACATATATCCCCATATCTCTTCCCTCTTGCGTCTTCCTCCCTCCCACCCTCCCTATCCCACCCCTCTAGGTGGTCACAAAGCACGGAGCTGATGTCCCTGTGCTATTCGGCTGCTTCCCACTAGCTATCTATTTTACATTTGGTAGTATATATAAGTCCATGCCACTCCCTCACTTCGTCCCAGCTTACCCTTCCCGCTCTCCGTGTCCTCAAGTCCATTCTCTACGTCTGTGTCTTTATTCCTGTCCTGCCCCTAGGTTCTTCAGAACCTTTTTTTTTTTTTTTTTTAGATTCCATATATATGTGTTAGCATACAGTATTTCACTTGTAATTTTATCTACATTTCTGACCAACACCAATGAAACCTGATGGTCTAATGGTTACAAAATTAGTTCCAGCAGCAGTGTTTGGGCTTCTACAAGTGAGTACAAATATGTCAAAGAATTCCACTGCTCTCATCACACAAGTGTGCAGTTTGGAAACAATAAAGAAACCTGTTCTTCCCCACTCTTTAAGCTGACCCAGATTAGTGGTGTCAAGCTATCATTCCATTACATCTGAATGCTCTACCCCTCTCAGATCCACACCCTTCAGAAGGTGACTTACAGATGCTGATGGTTTCCCACTGCTCTAGATAAGTGCAGAGGACAGATATGACAACCCTTCAGAATCTTAAACCATCCCTAACAATAATCTACAATTGGCCAGGCTTACTTTTTTCATTTCTTTTTTAAAAACTAAATGGTTGATTGCTTTTTTTATTACTTAAAAAATGATCCTCATGGTAGTCTATTATATTATTTACTGTACTCTTCTCTATTTGTAAAATATTTCAAAACTCCAAATGAGAAACATTAAGTCATAGGAATTTCCTTTCATATAAGAAAGGAAATCACCCATCAACCCACCATCCAAAGCAAACCATTAATATTTTAATGTATTTCCTTCCAGTCTTTAATATAACAAAACCGGAGTTATACCATATTGTACAGCTTTGCATACAGATATTTCCACTGAATATTATATTGTTAGCATTTTCCCTTTTCAGTAATACTCTAACAAACCGTTATTTTAAGCAGTACATTGAATTCCATACTATGCCTGTGCCATAATTTATTTGACTATGCCACATTTGCTTTTCCACTATTAATATTGCTAAGAAAATCCCTGCTTAAAAGTCTGTCCTTATTTTTAATTCTTTCTTTAGATTACAGAACTACAAGGGGAATTTCAGCCCAAAAGGCATAAACATTTAAGCCTTCTTTTATATATATAGGACCCCCTGTTTTCCACTCAGTTTGTATTAATCCAAATATTCTCCCAACAGGTGATACAGAGGCCCAATCTCACAGTATCCCAGAGAGCATTACCTACCAATTTAGGTGGAAAATTAATCTAATTGTTTTAGTTCTTATTTCATATTACTGGTGGGTTTGAACAACTGAATACAGTTATTGGCTTCTATACTATCTTCTTTTACAAACTATGTTCCTGTCCTTTCCCTAAGCACTAGGGTTTTAGCGTTTTCTTATTTATTAAAAATAAGTATTAATCATGTTTGCTTTTCCTACTAATTAGACATAGGGCCAAGTTTAATATAGACTTAGCATTATTTATCTGCATGATGGTATTATTTACTGGAATGTATCTTTTCTGAATAAATCAAATTATTTGAAAGGAAGCATAAAGGTGAGACAAACTAAGCAAAAATTCCACGTTTTATGATAATTAAAACGTATTCTGATGGCACTGGATTATCCCACTTAGCTTTCATAATCCTTTGTGACAGAAACTGTCATACCACCATTTTGCAGATGAAGATACTGAGGCTCACAGAGAGGTCAAGGCAGCTTGCCCAAGGTCAATTAGCCAGTGTATGGAGTGACAAGGTGGAGTAATTCCAGAGCCTAAGGCTCAGGACTCCTGCATCCAACAGCCTCTCCTTAGCCACCCTAGCCCTGACCTGTCTCCTTCAACTTCTTGAGCATTATCTCCACAAAGGGTTCTGCCAGAACCTCAAATTCAACATGTTTAAACACAAAACTGATTCTCTTCCCAACCAGATATCCACTCTTCCCCTTAACCTGTCTACTTCCATCATCATGGTGACAACCATGCTCTTTGTCATTATTTGAACCTGAACCCTTTATTTTAGCTCCTCATCCACTCAGGACCACTCCCATCCAGTCACCCTGCAAATTGTCAGCAAAGGATTGGGTCTTCACAACCTTTCTCCCATCTATCCCCTCCTCCTCATTCTCTCAGCCTCCACCATCACTTGCTCCCTTAATCTCTGGACCTTCACCATCACCTCTTTCCTGTCTCCTTGCTTCTAGTTTCTTCCTGTTCCACTGTGTTTTGAACAACTGCCGAAGTGTTGTGTTACTCAAATACCATCACAGAATTTTAGGTGTACAGGATCTTGAAACCTAAGTGCCAGATCCGATCAGTTGGCAGTTCCTGACTCGAACACTGTATCGAGGGTGTTCCTGGGGCCCCATCTCAGCTCTGCAGAAAGAGTGCCCTGATTGGTTTTCTATGCCTCCCAGGGACACAGGGAGTGGTGCCCATGTGCCACGTTTTAACCCCCACTAGGATTTCATCTAAGTTTTTCATTTGATAAATTTAGATCTGAGACCAGAAAGATTAATGGCTTGCTGAAGTCACACACCTGGTCAGTAAAAGATCTTTATCTTCCGTGTACCTATAGAGAGTATATTCTATACATTAGGAGTATAAAGTCCTTGGATTCCGGAAATAATTCTTATTCAGCTTTAAGCCAGCCAACACCACCATCATCCTAACCCAATGACAAGCCTTGGCTACAGAAGGTACCCAATAGTTATCTACTGCATTAAAAACCATATTGCAAAGTAATCTTAGAATAGCAGCAAAGGAATAACATTCATATAAATGTTTCTTGGTAAAAGAACCATAATTACACTACTTTCAAGAACAGGAAACTGAACTGACAAAGGGTTTCCACTAAATGGTCTTGCGCAGCCTCTGTTAATCAATATAAAAATTCCATTGGTAACACAGAATTTTAAAAAATAAAAGAATAAAAGCTCTTTTGACATAAAAATGTTAAGGTAGTTTTAAGAAAGCACTCCAAGAGGGGTCAGTGGCTTGTATAGCTTGAGTAGTCCAAAGAGAAAAGAATGGAACTGTTATCAGCTGAACGCCTACTATGTGCCTAGCACTGTACACTGCTATCTCACAACTGTATGAGGAAGTATTATTATTTCAACTTTACTGATGAGGAAATCGTGATTCCAAGAGTAATGAACTAACCCAAGGACCTAGATGTGACCACATCACTGGTATACAATAGCATTAGGATTTGAGCCTAGATCTGTTTGACTCTAAAACCCAAGCTCTTTCCAAACTAAGGAAAAATTTTCTGCAACAACATAATCATCCTTACAGACCTTAAAGGACAAAAACTTGATTATGACTCTACTGAAATTACGAGTGACTGTTGATCAAAATAAACCACAAAGAGTTTAAAAAAAAAAAACAAACACAAACTGGGAGGTAGTTTTTGCAACACATATAATCCACAAGGGATTATTAGGCAATCTACATTAAATCAATCAATAAGAAAAATATCTAAAAGACATACAGACAAAAGGCTAAACAAGGACTTAACAAAAGAGGGAACCCAAAAGGTCAATACTATAAATATATACTTAATCTCAATACCCAGGGAAATTGCAAATAAAAAGCACAATGAGATAACATTTCACAAATATGACTGGACAACATTTTGAAGTCTGGCAAGGTTGTGGAAACACTATAACATCTGTACACTTCTAGTAGGAATATAATCAATACAATATCTTTGGCATTATCTAATAAGGTTTGGCATTACCTAGTAAGGTTGATGATGCATATACCCTATGAGCCAGCAAATTTCATTCCTGAGAGAGAGAAAAACAAATAATATGTTTGTGTGCATGTGCATATATCCCCACATACATAATAAGAGACATGTAGAAGACCCATTCATAGCAGCCCTTTCATAATAGCAAAAAAAAAAAAAAAAAAAAAAAAAACTAAAATCAATCCAAATCTCCATCTACAGTAGAAAGAATAAATAAGCCATGGTGGAATTCTACACAGCAGTGAAAATGAATGAACTACAGCAACAAAATGAATGAGTCTCAGGAATATGTTAATCTGAAAGGACAAGTCACAGAAAAATACGTAAAGTGTAATTTCATGTATATAAAGTTCTGAAACATAAAAAATAAATAAGAATTTTTAAAAGGATAACCCATAAAGAAGAGCAAGGGAATGATAAACACAAAATTCAGGACCGTGGTTGCTTCAGATGGGATGACAGAGGGGCACATAGGAGACTCCAAATGTGTAATAGGTTCTTCTTCTTGAACTAAGTGGTGGCTGCCTGAGTGTCCTTTGGTTTGTGATTCTGTAACATATCTTTTATGAGCATTATTTTGCATATACAAATCACTTAATAAAAAACAACTTTAAGGGAAAAAAAAAGGACCAGAAGGTCAGGATATTGAATACACCAGGAAAAATAGCTGATGACAGAGAACAAGATGCCAGAAGAGAGCAGAGGTAGTAGAGGGGACCCTATGGTCAGGGGTTTAGCTTCCTGGACTCCAGTTCTGCTATCTCAAAACTAATGCCTTCTTCTGGGGGTGGTGGGGAGATTGTTTTTTCAACTTTAGAAGTGTTTTCGAAAAGAACCTAAAAAAATGATTAATCTAAATAAACAAAGTAAACAGAGCTCTTCCATCTAAAGATTATAGAACTTTAAATTAAATATTTATTTAATATTTCTGTATTAAATAACTTACAATGCATGCATCAATTTCTTAGTGATGTAAGGGAAAAAAATATGCTGATACTTCCGCAAAAGGCAAAAGTAAGAACCTTTTGATATGGGGGTCTTTTAGCTGAAGGAGTAGAGCAGTTTCTCAAGTTAATGTCCATACAGACCACTTAGGGGTCATGTGAAAATGCAAACTTTGATTAGAAAGGACTGAGCCTCTAAGAATTTACATATACAACAAGCTCCCACTTCATAAGCGATCCTGTCCTGATGTAGCTGGTCCACGAACCTCACCTCACCATGGTAGCAAGAGACATCATGAAAGTGCCTTCTCTGGTGATGTTTAATAATAGAAATATGAGAGTATCTAATTGAGACCGTTTCATTTTCCCCCAAAGTAGAGATTGATGACGTTATTCCTACACTATAAAAACTTGGATACAGGACACTTGTTATCAGAAAAAAATCAAGAGTACTAAACTAGGTCTTTTGCAAAGAAAAGCTGCTTTGAGAAACAGCAAAGACTGAAAAATTACAAGAGAACTCCAGGAGAGGTTTTACTCACCTGCACAGACCTAGAGAAATAGCTTTTCCAGCAGGGGTATTAGCCCTTTCCTTATGGAAGAACGGTTTATATTCCCAAAAGTCTCAAAGGAAGAAACCAGGACTACCATAAAGATATTCACAAAACATTAATTAAGGCCTGATTATCATGCAGATGTTGGTGGGGGGCCCCACATAATTAAAGGAGCATCCCATCACTGCATATAAAAAATATATATGTTGGGCTTTAAAATTCTAAGAATATGCTGTTAAAATGAAAAGCTTATTATCTCAACAAAAACCACACCGAATAATTTCCACTCATCAGGCCTATGTTGTTTAGAAGTAGTAAAATCCTCCCATCTCAAAATAGTACTTCTACATGTAAAGTCATACTTTCATACAGCAAGACAAAATAACCACTCACATACTCTTCCAAGGAAACTCTGCCAATGCCAAGTCTCTGCTAAGGATGTGTCACTAGTAGAGTGAGGTCTTGTCACTGCTCCTGCAACATCACAGACAGTTGTTACTACTCTCATCCGAGAGATGCTCTTTACCGAAAGCCTGCACAGCAGACGTCCAAGTGACAGCAGTTTCTTCACTGCCCCAGTACTTCTCATTCATTCTCTCTGATGAAGGTTTTGGTCCATCCAGAGAAAACAGTTACAAAGAGTTTAACCTAACAGAATTCTGCACCTGGTAAGTCAGAACAGCTAAACCTCCTGTGACATCAACACAGGGTATTTTCTTACAACACAGTAAATCCAAAATGTCTGGATAATCCATGGAAGGAATACTCCCAAACATCATAATGCAACATGATTTTATACAACCAGCACAAAGGTTTAGCCCAAATCTAAAAAATTCTACATTTTAATGGCCCTCTATTAATGAAAATAATGCACATAAACCACACAATCTGCAGTCAATTCTATTCTGCACAGCCACATAAAATCAAATGCCACTAACTTGGGTTCATTAGACATTTAAAAAATAAAAGCAGACACACCTTGCTTTGAAGCACTGATCTTCCTTTCCAGTTAACATACTGAAATCCCCTTTTTCACCTATACATTCTAGAAGAGCCTGGGGTGAAATCTGAAATGTATCCCATTTGCCATCCCACACTGAATTGTAGAAGTGGCATTTAGAAGGGAAATTCCTCGGGTACTACCCCAGACTAAACAGATGAGGATGTTGGAACATCTCCTTTTGACCAGACACCAGCTACACAGGCCCTGGTGGTCTGCCCTTCACAATCCCCTCCCCGGCCACATCTGCAAAATATATGTATATAAAAAGTACACATACATATAAACAAACAAATGCAGTCAGTTACCACCACAATCCCATTATTCATGACTGGAGACTTAACTTGGCTATCAAAGCCAATCTGAATACCAATTTACCATCAGCCATGACACATTTACCAAATAATCCTTAATAAAGAATCCAAACATGTAATTGTATTCGATTACAGAAAACGCAAACGATGAAAACAAAGCAAATACAGGTTAAAGAAATCATTTACCAGCCATCAAAAACATATATAAGTTCTTTTAAAACAATTTACTGAATGTTAATATTTTTTAAAATGTCTCAGGGACATATGAACTAAAATATATCAATGGTTTCATTTCAAAAAATGGTTTCCTACAGGAAAAATTCATACTCTTAGTATTGATCAAAGACAGAGGTACCGTAATGTCGTAGCTGTAAAGCACCAAATAAACATCAACTTTCACATATGATGAAATAGATGGAGAGTTGGGCTGTGGTTTACGGATTACGGGTGAAAAGACGCTGCGACTCCCAATACAGACTGCACCACTGCCTCCGCACACCACTGGGCCCGGTCCTCCCGGCAGCCCCTCCCTACGGCTCAGGTCCCTCGGTCGGAGATCAGATTCTGGTCCGCAGCCGCAGGCCGACTCCCTCTGCCCGCATTAACACTGCAGGACACCCCTTCATCCCAGCACGGCCCAACAGGCCAGGCAGGAGGGGGTTACCCGAAGAGAAGACTCCCCCCCCTCACAACTAGGTGACCTGGTCCTCCCGACGCCACATCCAGCTGAAGCTGCATGACAAGGTAGAAGCAGCTCCGGGTCTTGGCCAAGGGCAGCCCTGGGCCTGGGTGGGGCCCGGCGGGGGCCGCAGGCGCCGAGTGGCCTTGCCAAGCCCCGCCAGCGAGAACCAGGGGAGGCTGCGATACTGCTGCATTGTGCTGCATCACGGCGAGGGCACCGTGAGCCATCCATCTTGCCAAAAAAATCACATCCCCGTCCAGATAAACCCCACCGAATCCATTTTTCTCCTCCGCCGAAGCACCCCCATACTCGCCCTCTCTTCACTTACTATCTGGCCCGGCTTTTGACTGGAAAAATAACGGACACGGTTTGTGTACCGATGCCCACAACACTCCCCCCTCCGCATCTGACGGCAGGCACTTGGCATCTTTCCTATCACAAAAACAAAGGGAAGCCTCCCCCCCAAAAGAGGGCCGCGGGCGTGGTGTGAGGGTTGATGACCAGAGGGGCTTCCAGCCCACTTCCCCAAAGGCAAGCCCGGAGGGTCCCCGTGCTGGCACAAACCTGTTGAAGAGAGGGTGGCAGGAGCTGAAGGGCGGGCGCGGCGGCGGCTCCGCGACCCGAGGAGGCTCCCGCCCAGCCCTGGGAGAGCGGGGACGGCAGGGAGGGCGGGGGGCGGGCGCGAGGATGGGCGGGGGTGGGGGCGCCGGGCAGCCGCCTCCGTTTCAGCTGCAGCGCGGCGCAGCCGGGACCACGCCTGGCCGCATCCCCCGTACCGTTACGCGCAGAGCCCGGCCCTGTCAACACCGCCCCCGCTCGCCACCAGCCGGGGCTAGAGAGAGGGCACCCGAAAATACACCCTCCCGTCTGCCCACTTCGCAACCACCCCCGCGCCGGGGGCCGCTGCGCCCGGCTGGAGGGAGGAGGCGGCGGAGGCGGGGAAGGAATCGGCCCCAATGCGTCCAGGGATGAGGCTGGGCGGCCGCGGTGCGCACGGCTGCTCTGCGACCGCCTCATTGCGGAGCCCGCCGCCCCCCGCCCCGCACCGCCCGCGTTCTCAGAAGCCACTGGAGACCCGGCTCCCGCGCCACCCCCGCCCGGGCTCTACAGCTTCCCCGCCCCCACCCCGCTCCCCGGGCGCAGGGCAACTGCGGGACAGCCGCGTCCTCCCGGCCTGGGCCCGCGCCCCTCCTCCCGCCGCCCAGGAGCCAGCCCGGGAGACAGCCCCAGTGAGTTGGCATCTTCCTGCCTCAGGCCCCCTACCTACCTCCTGCGGATAGGGGGGTGGGGGCGCCGGGGTCCCGTCCTCCTCCCGCTCCTCGGCGGCCGGGCGGGTGGGCCGGGAGGCGACTCCGCGGGGCTGTCCGCGGCTGGGGCCGGGGCTCACAGGACGGGACCGGTGGGCGCTGCTGCGCGGGGCTGCGCGCTCGCTCCGGGCGGAGAGGCGGCCGAGGGAGGGACTGGAGGAATCCGCAGCCTGCTCGGCAACAGCTGCACTGATTCCGGGGGTTGGGCGGGAGCGCGGGGCGGGGGGAGGAGGGGAGGGAGCTGCAGGGAGGGGGCGAGGGGCGGGGAGAGGGAGAGCGCGGACGCGGGCAGGCGCCGGGTGCGCGCACACACGCGCGCGCGCACACGCTCTCTCCCGCACACCCTCCTCCGCTCTGCCGCGCTCCTCCCTCCTCGGTTTCCCTCTCCCGCCGGCCCTCCGCACTCGCCGTGAGACCCGCAGCCGCCCACCCGGCGCCTGCTCCGCGCGCGACCCGAACCTCGGGCGCGTCCACGCTTTCCCCGCGGAGCCTCTGCCCTGGCCCAGCGCCGACCTTGTCCCCTGCCGCGGGGACTGGCCGGGGCTGGCCTGGGCAGGATGGGCACCGCCGCCGCGCTGTCCGAGCCAAGGGACAAAGGGGGCTTTGTCCCCACAGCCGGCAAGGGCCAATTTCATGTTTAATTTGAGGCTAATTCGATTATCGCCATGGAAAAGGGCAGCCTAATTTTCTACGTGACTCTTGATGTTTGCGTTTGGAACGCAATGGAGAGAGCGTGTTGAGGGAGGCTTTGGAGAGTCGTTTGGCTGTTTAGTTTTAGTTCTAGGTGGTGATGCCTTATAGGTTCTGCCCAGCCTGATGAAGACCGGTGGTGACCTCTCCGTGGGAAACCTGGGCGATGGAGGGAAGGCGGTTGTTCCTCGGCGAAGTGAAGATTTTCCTCCTTTATGAGTGATTTTTCACCCTTTCCCTCGGGGTAGCTGGTAATAGGCCCTACAAGTGGTTCGTGCAACTCTTGCCTCTCTCGCCCTAACGCCGGCTCACTTTAGCCTGATTCGGGTGCCCTTCCCGAGCCACTCCTAGGAGGTGGGGACGCGAGGGCCTGAGGGCTTGAGTTCTCCCCCTACCCATGTACCGTGAGATGGACACGGGACGTTTCCTCGAGACTTGGCAAGTGCTAGAGCCGATTCTCAACCAGCTTGCCTACCCTGGCAATACCCGAAGCTATGTAGAAATTCTGGAACCGCCACTGTTGAGGAGAAAAGATGGTGTCATCACCAGGACCACGAATAGAAACGCTCTTTAGAAAACAGCCTGGAGAAACTGACTTTCTCCGTGCTCTGTAAGTGCCCATGGCGGCACTGTAAGCCTTCAGAGGGAAGAGGGGCCTTCTCCGTTGTTAAAAAAAAAAAAAAAGCCCTAAGGCTTTTCTCCTAAAGATCTGACCCTCAATACCTGAATAAAATTTTTTTCAAAAAAAAAATAATAATGATGATAATAGTCAAATAGCTAGCATCGTGCTTATGTCTCAAATCAGTAGACATGATGGATTTATATTTTTGTATGTATTTTTCATGAATATTTTTAAATAAAACTAAACAAAATCGTCTCCGCAAAGTGAAAATGATTCTTCCTTTTAGGCTTTCGCCATCAGTTTGAATGTTTGACCAAAGTTTATATTTGATCTATATGAAAAAAAATTGAGGAAGGCAAATGATTTAACATTTTTCTCACAAGGTTGATCAACACAGCCTGGTGAACTCTCGAAAGGCAGGGTTCTCTGTTCACTGCTTGTACATAGCAGGCATTTATAAGGTACTCAAAAAATATTTGTTGAATTGAACAGAATCAACATGTATGTGGCTGCCCTTATTAGGTAATGCTGGAAACCCACTAGAAATAAAAGTTGTTTCCCTTTCACTTATTTTGTGCCAGAGCTCCCAGCACCTCCCCACCTACAGTGTTAATGAAATACCAAAGAAAACAATGGCAGTACTGAGAAATGCCTGTTTGAGTTCTCTCAATGTTATTCTGCAATTGTGACTCTTAACTGCTTCGTTTATCACAGATAACAGTACTCGAATAAATCTGCATTTGATGCATCAGTCACCTCCCCTACCCCATTCCACTCCCACTTAGTTTTAAAATTTTCCTTCAAAAAGGAAAGCCACACATAACTTTAGCAAGATACTTTAGTAAAGTGGCAGTAAGTATTCCAAACATGTGAAAGACAAGGATTCACTATCAATACCTGACTAGCAATTTCAAATTCTTACCTTTTGGTGGGGGTGGGGGGGCGGCGGGGAAGCATCACCCAGGAGAGCCCAGTGTATCACTGACCAAGAAAAATTAACAAGTCAAAAAAAAAGTCTAAATCTGGAGAGATTATTGGAGAAGACACATATCTCTGTGGAAAGAAAGAATCTAGAAAAAGAAAAAACTTTAGGCAATAATGATGGTAACTCAAAAGGATTATTCCCAAATGTCTCAGAAGCAACTTTGCTGAAGTTTATCCTCACATTAGAATCAAGGTTGATTTAAAGGAACCTTAAACTCCTCGGTTTCCTGTCTGTAACATTCTACTCTCCATTTTTAAAACCATGTGAGTATATATATGGCTTTGTCTCCCATAGAAATAATACTTTATTACAAAATTTTTGAAATGTAAATAGTTATTTTAACTTCCCATTCAAAATGTAGGGGAAAATCTTGTCAACATACATTAGTCACTATAGACTGTTATGATAACACCATAGACTGTGTTACGAAAACACCTAGTTCCCAAATCTCAGTATAATATGCACTTTCCAAATCAACAAAAACTAATTTGTTGCTTATACAAAGTCAACTGTGGTTCCAAGAGACTCTCTGGGGAAGCTGTCTTCCAAGTGTCAGCTCAACATTCCAGAACACTTTAATACTATGGTACCTTCATGTCAATGGGTACTCCCACAATATCCATTGCAAGGGAAGAATGTAATGGAGGGTTAAGTACCAGCAACTAAATACTTCTGCCCAGAAATGACACAAGGTTTCCTCCACTCACATTTCATTTGCCAAAGCAAGTCGTGTGGCTACACTTGAAATCAGATATGAATGAGCAGTAGTGTTGTCTGCCACTACCTGTTTTATTTAGAAAAGACAGAATGGTACTTTAACTATTTCCTTGGTTATATTAACACAATTAATACCCATATACATGCAAACTATTATGTATAAAATAAGCTAAGGATATATTGTAGAACGTGGGGAGTATAGCCAATATTTTATAATAACTAAAATAATAATTCAGATTATAAATGCTAAGTTATGTATATTTTACCACAATAAAAATTAAGAAAAAAAAGAAAGCCCATCTTTTATTATAATAATAGTACTCTAAAATTTTTAAATCAGGACACATTTTGAAAACTTGAATAACTTTTTTCATTTCTAATATTCTTAAACCTGACTTCTTTTTAACCTTGAACTAGTCTGGGAAGTCTCCTCATATTAGAAATGTTCCATTTGGTGATTTACACATATTAATTTTGCACTGGGGAAACCTAAAGACTTACATGTTTAAACTGTCATTACCATGAATGAATACTTTTTGAGCACCAATAACACACTTACTGCTGAATAAAATAATTAATTCTTTCAATTATTCAAGAAATATGTATGCCTTAATCTGTTCTAGGCTCTGAAATAGAGCAGTGGGCAAAACAGTAAAAAAATCACTGCCTTCATGAATCTTCCATTGTAGTAGGGGGTACAATCAATCAATAAGCAAGCAAAACATATGTATGATGATCAGACTATATGGTAATGTAAATATTTAGAAATAATATTTGTAACATGGTCTGAATAGTCTCAGCTTTCTATAAAGTTTCTTCAAATTTTTCTGTTAATAATAATGATCATAAGTAGCAACTATAAAAAGCTTAACAGTTTTTAAAGTGCTTTAGCAAATGCCATACTATCCTGTCCTTTTGTCAGTTCTGTGAGGTAGATATCAACCCCATTTTACAAATGAGAAAACTGAGACATGGGTAGGTTGAGTTGTCGAAGTTTACACAGCTACTAAGTGCCCATGATATCTACTTGGAAGCTAGTATATCAGAGCTGTATGCCTGGACATTGCATATTAATTATTAAAAAGTAATTCTCTTTTTTTTTTTTTTTTTTTGCGGTACGCGGGCCTCTCACTGTTGTGGCCACTCCCGTTGCAGAGCACAGGCTCCGGACGCGCAGGCTCAGCGGCCATGGCTCACGGGCCCAGCCGCTCCGCGGCATGTGGGATCTTCCCAGACCGGGGCACGAACCCATATCCCCTGCATCGGCAGGCGGACTCTCAACCACTGCGCCACCAGGGAAGCCCAAAAAAAGTAATTCTCTTTGCAAGATGAAAAAAAGTTCTAGGGATGGGTGGTGGTGATGGTTGCACAACAATGTGACTGCACTAATGCCATTGAACTGTACATTTTAAAATGGTTAAAATGGTAAATATAATGTATATGTTACCACAGGTTTTTTTCGTGTTTTTTTTTTTTGTTTTTTTTTGTGGTACGCGGGCCTGTCACTGTTGTGGCCTCTCCCGTTGCGGAGCACAGGCTCCGGACGCGCAGGCTCAGCGGCCATGGCTCACGGGCCCAGCTGCTCCGCGGCATGTGGGATCTTCCCGGACCCGGGCACGAACCCGTGTCCCCTGCATCAGCAGGCGGACTCTCAACCACTGTGCCACCAGGGAAGTCCTACCACAGGTTTTTTAAAGTTCTTAAAGTAATTCCGAATTTAAACCTCTGGAATAGTAGAGTAGACGTTCTCTTAATGATTCTTCACTTAGCCCACTTGTTGGATGACACTGTTCACTCGCTCTGTGTTGTAAGCACACTGATGTCTAAGGCACAACAAACATACTCTGCTGGTAGACTATTCTCTTCTACATCTGTGTATTTCAGCTCCTACCAGTTGTGTTATATATTTACCAAGGCAGATGTGTTTGTCCCCAAATTTGTTTATGCCAGTTATACTTATACCTAATAATTATACTTATTATAATTAATTACATTATAATTGTAATTAATTGTAATATAATTGGCGCATTACATACACCAATTAAATATGAGTATTTTTGAAATGTCTCAAGAAAGGCTAAAAATATTGCCATCAAATTACGCATGGTCAAGCTAACAGTAAAAAATTAGAAAGGGTGGAAATTATAAAAACCTTGAAATATTAGGAGACAGGTTGCCTTGCAGGTGTCTCTAAGTTCTTAATCAACTTAAAAGAAGACAAAAATGTGTATCAAATAGCTGTGGCTTTTGCAAAAGAGAAGTGACCTTTCACTCAGTAAACATGTTCAGAGAAACACTTTGTTTTTCAACAGATTAACAGGTGAATATAAATTTATGTTTCAAGTAAAACAAAACTTTGTCTTTTTCCAGATATGCAACTATAATTTTATTTTTCTTTTGAAATGTGCTCCAAGGATTAGGCAATGAATCATTAGATATGACACCAAAAATATGAACAACAACAACAAAAATAGACAAATTGGACTTTATCAAAATTTAAAACTTTTGTCCATCAAAGGACAGTATCAAGAAAGTGAAAAAATATACAGAATAGGAGAAAATATTTGCAAATCATACATCTGATAAGGGTCTAGTATTCAGAATATATAAAGAACTCACAACTCAACAACAAAAAGACAAACAACCCCATTCAAAAATGGGCAAAAGAGTTGAATAGAATTTTCTCCAAAGAAGATATTCAAGTGATCAACAAACACATGAAAATATGTTCAATATCATTAGTCATTAGGGAAATGCAACCCACTAGGATAGCTTTAATTAAAAAAAAAAAAGTAAAACAAGAAAATGGAAGAGATCAGATTTGTGGTTACCAGAGATGTTGGGGGTGGAGGGGAGGGTGGACAACATAGTCAAGAGGTACAAATTTGCAGTTATAAGATAAATAATGAACAACACAAAGACAACAGTTAACACTGCTCTATGATATGTGAAAGTTGCTGAGACAGTAAATCCTAAGAGTTCTTATCATAAGGAAAAAAAATTGTTTTTCTTTTATTTTGTATCTATAGGAGATGGTGGATGTTAACTAAACTTGTGGTAATCATTTCACAATAAATGTAAGTCAAATCATTATGCTGTATACCTTAAACCTATACAGTGCTGTATGTTAATTATATGTCAACAAAACTGGGGGAACAGCAGAAAATAACTAGTATTGGCAAGAATGTGGAGGAATTGGAATCCTCATGCACTGTTGGTGGGAATACAAAGTGGTACAGCTGCTGTGGAAAACAGTTTGGTAGCCCTTCAAAAAGTTAAATAGAATTACCATACAATACAGCAATTCCACTCCTAGCTATATTCCCAAAAGAACTGAAAACAGGTACTCAAAACACTTGTGCACAAATGTTCATAGTAGCACTCTTCACAATAGCCAAAAGGTGGAAACAATGCAAATGTCCATCAATGGATGGATAAACAAACTGTGATAGATATATACAATGGAATACTACTCAGCCATGAAAGGAACGAAGCACTGATACATTCTACAATGTATTAGTACATTGTACACTTAGCATATGTACACAGCATAATGTGAAAAAAGCCAAACACAAAAGTCACATATTGTATGATTCCATTTATATGAAGTATCCAGAATGGGTAGATCCATAGAGATAGAAAACAGATTGTGTTTGCCAGGGGCTGGAGTGAGGGGCTGGGTGAGAATGGGGTATAACTGCTTAATGGGTATGGGGTTTTATTTCGGAGTCATGAAAATGTTTAGATAGAGGCGGTAATTTCATAACATATTGAATATATTAAATACCACTGAAATGGTTGCTTTAAAATGGATAACTTTATTTTTTTAATTTTTTCTTTTTGCGGTACGCGGACCTCTCACTGTTGTGGCCTCTCCCGTTGCAGAGCACAGGCTCCGGACGCGCAGGCTCAGTGGCCATGGCTCACGGGCCCAGCCGCTCCGCGGCATGTGGGATCTTCCCGGACCGGGGCACGAACCCGCGTCCCCTGAATCGGCAGGCGGACTCTCAACCACTGCGCCACCAGGGAAGCCCTAAAATGGATAACTTTATGTTATGTGAATTTCATCTCAATTTAAAAAATGCAATTCAAGATTGAAAACCTTTTTTTTTATTAGTTCCTCATTTAACATCATTTTTTCATAACCAACCAACCACTTGTCTCATCAGGTAAATGGACTTTTGCATGTTCTTTTTATTTTATTTTATTTTATTTTTCCTAGTATGCGGGCCTTTCACTGTTGTGGTCTCTCCCGTTGTGGAGCACAGGCTCCGGACTCGCAAGCTCAGCGGCCATGGCTCACGGGCCTAGCCGCTCCGCGGCATGTGGGATCTTCCCGGACCCGGGCACGAACCCGTGCTCCCTGCATCGGCAGGCGGACTCTCAACCACTGCGCCACCAGGGAAGCCCTGCATGTTCTTTAAAACTTTCCGGGACTTCCCTGGTGGTCCAACGGTAAAGAATCCGCCTTTCAATGCAGGAGACTCCGGTTCAATCCCTGTTCGGGGAACTAAGATCACACATGCTGTGAGGCAACTAAGTCCGTGCGCCACAACTACTGAGATTGTGCGCCTCAACGAGAGAGCCCACGTGCCGCAAACTACAGAGCCCATGTGTCCTGGAGCCTGCACTCCACAACTAGAGAGAAGCCCCAGCGCCTCAATGAAGAGACTGTGCACCGCAACGAAAGACCCCTCGTGCCTCAGCAAAGATCCCGCGTGCCGTAACTAAGACCCAGTGCAGCCAAAAAAATAAAGAAAATAAAGTTTAAAAAAAAAGAACTTTCCTACATGCTCCTCTTGAGAAAGGGTTTACCACAATTTACCTCTCAGATATAAGATAATTATTCCACTTGCATATTTTCAGGCAGCTTGATTCTCATTATTCTACTACAGAAATATAAAAGTGATCTGAGTTCTTATAGTTGAAACCAAAGTAGAAATTTTTAAAAAGAATTTTCTGGAATCTCCCTTTGGTGAGTAGCAGCTGAGAATGAGGAGGGGAAAAGCTCAGAGTGTGATGGCTCTCCATATAACAACGTGTACTTTTCTTCATCGTCCCAACCTGCACTGTCCAATACAGTAGCCACCAGGCCACATCTGGTAGTGAGCAGTTGAAATGTGGCTGGAGTGACAGAAAACCTGATATTTTAAGTTTAATTAACTTAAATTTTAAAATTGATTCTTGGTTTAGTTATTAGACAATTTTTAAGTATGTTTAGAACAACTTGGGTATTTGAAACTACTTGTTCTAACTGTAAATTTTATGAACTCTATATACACACCAAATTCAAAGACTTAGTTTAGAAAAAAAGAATGTGAAATATCTCAATTTGTAAAATGTCAATTATACATTGCAATGATATTATCTTGGGTATAATGGATTAAATAAAACATTTAAAAATTATTTTCACCATTTCTATTTTATTTTTTCAAATAAAACTATTGCAAAATTTTAAAATTATGTCTGTGGCTCACCTTACAATTCTATTGGACAACCCTGTTTCTGACATTGTCAATGGGGACCTCAGTCATTGGCATTCTGACTATTTAGGTTTGCGAAAACAGAAGAAAAGCAACTAGAATTTGGAATATGCCACAAAGCAAGAACTCCAAAGTGAGGTCATTTCCAACCCCCAGGCTTCCCATAGTGCCTCCATCACAATGGCCTCCGTATCTGTGGGCAGCAAGCCAGATGCTTTTTGAGAGCAGAAGGCAGGCATGGCTAACGTTTTCATGACTGGTATCATTCTTTTGGAAGTCTAAAGACGACCTTGGCAATGACATCTTGCCATTGCCTCAAGATAAACCACCCACCCACCCCAATTTGACATACTTTGCTGGCCTATGTAAAGGATTCCAGAAGTGGGCTAGATTCATGCCTAGAATTCATTCAAGAAATTGCAAAAATTCATAGGCTGATGGGTGAGGAACAAAGAGAAACAGAGAGAAAAACCACTCTCTCACAGAGGTCAGAGAAGTTTAACATGTAGCTGGTCTGAAGAGAAACTCTTCTGTCTGGATTGAGTGATTGGATCTTGTCCTCTAATCATACTTCTGACATTGGGGTATCCTCATTTCCCATCCTCTGTCCTCAGATACTGAGTGGGTGGGGATGTGTGGTCACAGCACAAACTTCACACTGCATTCTCAGAGGATGACAAAAACACTAAGACTATCTTAGAGGCGATGAAATTCTGTCCTTGCTTGCTTCTCATGGTTTGCAGGCTGGTCTCTTCTCTTGGGTTCTTTCTTTTACACACAGGTTAGAGGAAGCAAGAGTTCAATTTTAATAATAAGCCTTTATTTAAGACTGAAATGTGGGCCCTTAAAGACTCACAAAAATGAGGAAATATTTGCTCAATTTCAGTTAATAAGCATTTTCCCCAAATGAGATTCAAGGTATAATAATTTTTGGTTATTGTTTTGACATTATTATTTTTACTACATATATATGTAGGCACTCTAAGTGCCTTACATGTATTTATTTAATCCTCACAGCTAATCTATGTGTTATGTACCATAATTATCACCATTTTATTGATGAGGAAACTGGGGCAAAGAGATTGGGTCAGTTGCCTGAGGTCTTACAGGTCTTGAATTCTGATGAAAACAGAATTCAAACTCAGGTCCATCTGACACCAAAGCTGTTTCCAAAAGTTTGAAAAGGGAAATAGGATTTTAGTCATTTTACTACAAGCTTTAAAAGCAAACATAATGACTCGAGATGTGGTCAAAGGCACCCTTTTTTTTTTTTAACTGACATAGTTTTAATAAAACTTTAAAAAGACATTTTTCAGACCAGGGCTGTAAGGATGTGTCTAAGTTTGAAAAAATTTTAAGCACCTGGATTCTTATGTGCTTATGTTTCAAAGTTCACCCAACTTGAAAGTCATCTCCTCCTTAATAAGTGCTGCCAATATGGGATAAGAAAAAATACTTTAAACAGAAAATCCCCCTGTGTTCGGTGAACAGAGCAGTATTGTTTGTTTTTCGAAAGGGACAGGAGATGGGGGTAGGGGTGGGAGTGTTTGTTTTTATGAGGTCTGCTTTGAAAAGCTCTTCTGAGGCCTTCCCAGGAGCAGCCAAGTGGGAGTGCTGGGGTTTGATACAATACCTGCTGGGTAAGTATGGGCCTGTCTCAGCTGCAAGTAATTTACACTCTCAGGATTCTCTCCAAAGAGGCCCTTAGACCAAAGCAAGCTGAGAAAATCATATATTGGATTTCTAATTGCTACAGGGCTCTGGTAGGAACAAAAATATTTTTAGGTCTAAGTTTCTTAAGGCAATGGGCTAACTGAATCTGAGAAGAACTGGGGGTTTTACCTGTTTGGTGGGAAGATTTATGCTATCTGAGGGGTAGATTCTAGGGAAGGCTGGGAAAATTATCCGAAAGCATTCTCTGAATTGTCTTAGCTATTGGCAATGTAGGTGCTACTCAGAGCCTTCTCCAGTCATTCTTCTGTTAATTTGCCCTCCAAGAGGATCTGAGAATTTGCTAGGCTGCCCCTGTCCTCCTGCTCAACTGAATTCTCCCAGATCCTCCAGAAAGCATAAGGATGCTGATGCTGTAGTTGTGGGCCTTTCACACAATCACTGGCCACATCCCAGACAGATGGAGGCCTCTGGTTTCTGAGCACCTGTATCAGGTGGTATGAACTGGAGAATCAATGTGGCTGGCTTGAGAAGAAAACTCCAGGAATATCTCAACTGCCAAAGTTTCACCTTTCCAATGACAATATTGCCACAGGGATTCATACCCCAGTACAAAGCTGCAGCAATAAATTAGTAAATCATTCCTTAGTTCTTCCTTAGCCTCACTGAAAACTGAAAATCAACAAGTAAGATAAATATCTGTTTTTGTTTAAAAATACTGTCACCATCAGAGGTTTCTCTTTTAACTTTAGCTTTTTCTTTGCGTAGGCAATACATTCACATTCTTAAATAATCAAAATGGTATTGAAAGGTATGCATTGAAATTCTCACTCTCACCCTGTCCCCACTCACCTCATAGCCCCACCTCCATTCCCCATAGGTAACCACTTTTTAAATTTCTATGTATTCTAAAGGGGCACCTCTCTAAAAGAGATACCTGCCCAGTGTCTCTTTAGGCATGTATAAACAAAATCAAATACATAGTTTTATTATTTCTCTCCCTTTATTATACAACAGGTAGCATACTACAAACACTGTTCTGTATCTTGCCTTTTTTTTCACTTAATGCATCCTAAAGCTTTCTCCTTCTCAGCACATGGTAAGCTTCCTTATTCTATGTTGTTGTTGTTGTTACAGCTTCTTACTATTCCATTATATGCCACACTTTATTTATTTGGATTGTTCAGTCTTTTGCTTTTAAAAACAATGCAGTTAAGGGTTTGTGACCAGATATTTCTGGATCAAACTTTGTTCCTCTATTCACTGGGAATCCCACAGGCATGTATATGGCAGTCCAAGGGGTGTACACTAGACTTACAGAAGGGTAGAGATAGAAGAGGCTTCGGATCTCATCTAATCCAACCCGCTGTTTTAAGAAAGAGGAAACCAAATCTCAATGAAGTGACTTACCCAAGATTACAGAGTGGTTGGTCTGGGACCAGAGCCCAGGTTTCCTGGTTCCCAGCCTGAAGTTTTCCCTGCTAGATCACACTGCTGGGTGCTGCGTGTGTGTGTGTGTGTGTGTGTGTGTGTGTGTGTGTGTGTGTATTGCTCCTCCAGGAGTATAAAACTCATTGGATACAAAGTTGAACATGATAAGAGCCAGGAGAGAGCTACAAAGCCCTGAGGGGATTCCTTCAAAGAGGAAGGTACTGGGCTTCCCTGGTGGCGCAGTGGTTGAGAGTCTGCCTGCCGATGCAGGGGACACGGGTTCGTGCCCCGTTCCGGGAAGATCCCACATGCCACGGAGTGGCTAGGCCCGTGAGCCATGGTCGCTGAGCCTGCGCGCCCGGAGCCTGTGTTCCGCACCGGGAGAGGCCACAACAGTGAGAGGCCCGCGTAGCGCAAAAAAAAAAAAGAGGAAGATACCAGGTTAAGGGAAATCTGGAAAGGCTTCATCAAGAAGGTAGCATTCATGGTTGGGCCTGGAAGAATGCATAGGATTTTATGAGGTTGAACAGGTGAAAAAGGACGTTCAGGTGAAGAGGTCAGCAAAAGCAAAGACATGGACATGGGAAAGCATCAGGTATCTTTGTGTAGCCAAGAGCCAAGTGTGTCTCGAGTATAGTGTATGATTAGAAAATAAAACTACTAGTAGCTTTAATGAGATTATCGAGCACTTACTTTATGCCAGATGTTATTCTGAGTGCTTTATCAATATTAACCTTTAATCTTCACAACCCTATGAAGCAGTTACCATTATTAGCCCCATTTTCCAGGTGGGAACACTTGGGCACAGAGAAGGTAGGTAACTGGGCTTAAGTCCCACAGCTAGTACGTTTACATTCTAGAGAGTCTGGCTTTAAAAGAGCGTAAGCACTTCTCCCTGGTACTGGGAGATGAGACTGGAAAAAGAAAGTGGTCACATTAGAGAGGATGTTGGAACACTTGGTGAGACACAGAAAGATTTATACTACCATGGATTGCAAAGGGAAGAAGGCAAGTGTTTATTGAGTATATACTATGTCTTCAAAATATGATGAGAGATAGATTTATTTTCTCTTTTTAATTAAATTTTTTATAAATTTTAAAAAAGGAAAGATCTTAGGGAGCCAGCAATGCTACAGAAACATAGCGTTAGAGGCCTACCTAGAGAAAGACCCTGGTACTGGCAGAGAGATATTGAGGGACTGTGAGTTTAAAGTCTGAGATCTAGAGAGAAAGAGTAGACTAGCCAGTGGTCACCCTCCCAGCCCCTGCTTGACATCTGCCTCAGTTCATTCCAGGAGGAAAGAGAAGGGCAGGGAGGTAGGGAGCATCTCAGCAAAGCCAGCTTCAGCTTTGGTAATCTCACCTTCCGACCATATTTAAGGAGTTCCAGCTTAAGAGTTTAAAAGCATATGGCACCTAGGCTGTCATTCGCGAGAAGGGATCACATTCCAAGTCCAAGAAAACTCCTATCTCAGATCTGAGAGTGTTCAGGGCTTCAGCTAGGCTCCTCTGGCTAACGAGTAGTCACTTGGTCAGTCCTGCTGCCTTGACCCCATCTCCAGGAGGGGCTACAGCCAGAGGGGGTAGAGGGAGTCCAGCGCCCAAACCTTTTTTTTTTTTTTTTTTTTGCGGTACGCGGGCCTCTCACTGTTGCGGCCTCTCCCGTTGCGGAGCACAGGCTCCGGACGCGCAGGCTCAGCGGCCACGGCTCATGGGCCCAGCCGCTCCGCGGCATGTGGGATCTTCCCGGACCGGGGCACGAGCCCGTGTCCCCTGCATAGGCAGGCGGACTCCCAACCACTGCGCCACCAGGGAAGCCCCGAGCGCCCAAACCTTTTGAGGCACTATTAGATAGGGAAAAGAGGGGCCCTGGGGTCACTGATTCTAGGAGGGAAACTGGTAGGAGCAGCATCTCTTCTGGGCTGGACAGAGTGAAGCTTGGACATACAGCAGAACCATGCCTATTGGAGCTACAAGCCCCTAGAATTGCTCCACAGCCTGTCTTGGTTTCCCTTGAATCTGATCTGCTCCTGAACTGCACCTGTCATGGCCAGTCCATCTCCAGCCCCCATCTCCCTAGAGCCAATGTGAGTCAGGTGGACACAATTCATTGGTTCCCCAATCATGGCCCAGTCAAGCCGCCTCCTCTTCTTCTTCAGCTGGGGTTTCCCTACCACGCAGCAGCCCAGTTTGTGCCAAAATTCACTCATCCCCTGCTGGTTACAGTTTCACTCTGCCTGAGGCCCCAGAGGCCTCTTACTCTGGTGCCTTGACCGCCCACTCCTCACTCCCCTCAGGTGTAACAGCATCCTAGGTTTACTCAGCTGGACAGGTATAGAGAAAGTAGAGTCTCTGGAGCCCTTAGCCGAGCAGTGAAGGTCAGCGTCTCAGACCCTGAGAGACTAGCAAGGTCAGAGAGTGGGGCGGGCCGGCAGGCACAAGATTATGTCTTCCACAGACTTGGAACCCTGCTCTACTCTGGCATTGAGGCGACCGGCGGCAGCTGGTTGGAGGGGGGTCCCACTTGGGGCCCACCAGTGTGCGCTTTCCAGGCTCTCTCCTCGGCGGGGTGGTGAAGCCAAGGGCCTGCTGGCAGAGCTAGATTTCTTTTCTACATAATTCAGATGAGGAAACCAGGACTCTGAGAGGGTAAGTGACTTACCCAAATTCTCAAAGCTGTCAAGTGGCAAAGAAAGACTTTGAGGACCTGTGTCTGAGCTAGTGTTCTTGCTTATCTAAATGTAGCTCACAGAATGCATGGCCTAGAGGGGAATGGAGTTCCGTGGTGAAGCTAGCTTGGGAAATGCTCAGATAATCCAAAACAGACCTTAATTTAATTGCAGATTTTCTCAGACTTTAATAGGCTACCATGCTTCATAAGGTGGACGTCTCACATTTCCAAAGCTAGTTTTATCACGATACCTCCTTTCCCACCACCCCCAAGCCCTTTGTTCAAGTCACATTCAGTGGAGAGAGTGCTGGGAGGACACTAGTTTGGGAAAGCCTACATAGACCATACTGGAGAAAGGAAGGAAAGGTGTGTTTCCTGATCACCTGGGTGTGTGGCCACTCTTTACAAATACAAACAAAGGGCACTTGAATCTTACTTCCTGAGAACTACACAGAAAAAACGTTATCTAAACTTCCACATCTCGGAAAGCTGGTGTGTTTTGTTTTTTGTTTTTGTCTTTGTTTAATTTTTGATTTGAATTTGATTTGAATTTTTTATTTGAAGACAAATAAATTGTCTTTGTTTGTTTTAGGGATCAGAATGGAAAAACCTGATTTGATTTCTATGGTAGAGTCTCCCAATTCCTAGTCCAGTTCTTTCATACCCTAAGGTTAAGATGTTGGGATGTCAAAACCCAAAAATATATGTAGGTCATGCTTGATTGGATTATGCCTGTGAACTTAATTTGTATTTAGCTGGTGGTTTAATATATAATCCAGTGTTGCTATCATATCACTATAAAAGACAGCATGTCCAAAAAAGAATACCTTTACCCTCTCGCTTCCGAAAATCGTCATAATGTGTAAAACTTATCCCTAGCATGACTGAACCAAGTAAAACCTTAGGCATTAAGAAAGGATTCTGGGGCTTCCCTGGTGGTGCAGTGGTTGAGAGTCCGCCTGCTGATGCAGGGGACACGGGTTCGTGCCCCGGTCGGGAAAGATCCCACATGCTGTGGAGCGAGTGGGCCCGTGAGCCATGGCCACTGAGCCTGAGTGTCCGGAGCCTGTGCTCCGCAACGGGAGACGCCACAGCAGTGAGAGGCCCGCGTACCACAGAAAAAAAAAAAAAAAAAAAGAAAGGATTCTGGGGCTTTCCTGGTGGTGCAGTGGTTAAGAATCCGCCTGCCAACGCAGGCAACACGGGTTAGATCCCTGCACCAGGAAGATCCCACATGCCGCAGAGCAACTAAGCCCATGAACCGCAGCTACTGAACCCACGTGCCACAACTACTGAAGCCCGCATGCCTAGAGCCAGAGCTCCGCAACAAGAGAAGCCACCTCAATGAAGAGTAGCCCCTGCTCGCCGCAACTAGAGAAAGCCCGCGTGCAGCAACGAAGACCCAACGCAGCCAAAAAATAAATTAAATTAAAAAAAAAGAAAGAATTCTGCACATCTTAAACACTATGTGAAAATAATACTCTTTGACTGGCTACAAATTCTGCCTGTCAAAGGACTTTTCTCAGGCAGTTTTTATTACATTTGGTAAGTTGGGTGGAACTTCCTTTTCAATTCTGGTAGTATTTTAAGGATTTGGGGGAGGATTATTGGAATGACCAGAAATGCTATTGGTGGTGGTTTTAATTACTCAATAAGATGACCTAATTTTAAGAATGAAAGGGCTACTTAATAACATTTGCTCTTATTTAGAGCGCCGGTGTGTGGGTGAAGCCTCCAAATTTTGCAAAAACTTCTAGAATCACTTGTAGTGTTATATCATAGTCTGGGGAATGTTCAGTAGTGATCCCTTTTAAGCAGATTGGAACATAGAATAGGAACATTGAGGATAATGCTAATTGCAACAAAATACAGATCCATCCCTCAACTAATTAATTACCAATATAAATATCTTCTTTCTTTTGGACGCCATATAACATGTACGTATGCAATGGAATGTTTCTCAAGTATAGGAAATTGGGATCCCCAGCCCCCAAGAAACGTACCTGCCTTGTGAAAAGCTCCTCGTCTTAGGAATCATGGGAATTGGAATTCTGTCCAATTCTGGTGACTTCTCAGTTTATGGAGGTGGGTAGGAATTCTGTTTTCAAGTTCTTGGGTGAAAGGAAACTTGCAATGGGCATCCTGAATTGTAACCTCGGCACCCCCCCTCCGTGAGCTCAGACAAATGGCTTCATCTCTTGTGCCTGTTTTTTTTTTTTTAATCTCCCAATTTCTATTCTCGCTCTTTTGTATCCAGAGGTACATGTCATCTGAAGCCTTATGCACTTTGCATAGTAAATCAGGAACAAATCCAGGAGGGAGAATGAGACAGAGAGACAATTACCTGGTTAGTAGCACTAAGTTTCTGCATAAATTTTGTGCTAGGCTTTATGAACCTATGGTAATGTATGATGTTTCATGTGCTGTACCGTGTCTTACACATTTATATATTTTCTCCTGGCCCTTGGGAAACTGAAGTCTCTGTGGAACATTCCATGAATGATCATCAGCGTTACATTCTACTAAAATAACTGGGACCTATTTATAAACCACAGGAAGTTGTTCTTGCTCAGGATACAGTCTGAATAAGTAATTTAGAAAATGGAAAACACTGTCAGTCATCCATATGTTTTCTCTATCTACTATTTTCTAAACTGGCCTTGAGTGTTCCTATCCCTATACCTTTGCTCATGCTGTTCTCAAAGCTGAGAATACCCTCCCCACTTTTCCAAATCCTCTTCTCCTTTAAGGTTCAACTCAAATGCCACTTTTTTGGGTAGAAATTTCTGTACCTTTTTGACATGGCCCCTCACCGCCATAATCCAGGGATCTCTTTTTCCTTGCAATTGTGATTCACTTCTAGCCCCTAACACTTAGCACTTAAGTGCTCCCCTATTGTTCTCTCCTTTTTTAAAAAATAAATTTATATATTGATTGATTGATTTTTGGCTGCATTGGGTCTCCATAGCTGCATGTGGGCTTTCTCTAGTTGTGGTGAGCGGGGGCTACTCCTGGTTGCGGTGCACGGGCTTCACTGTGCTGGCTTCTCTTGTTGCAGAGCACAGGTTCTAGGCATGTGGGCTTCAGTAGTTATGGCACTCGGTCTCAGTAGTTATGGCTCGCGGGCTTAGTTGATCTGCAGCATGTGGGACCTTCCCGGACCAGGGCTCGAACCCATGTCCCCTGCACTGGCAGGCGGATTCTTAACTACTGTGCCACCAGGGAAGTCCTGTTCTCTCCTTTTTCCCATTAGATAAAACTGGGATTTTCAGAGAGACTGTAAACTCCTTGAGAAGAGGGTCCTACATGAATAACCAAGAAAGCATCTAACACAGAGGTGAGAACATGGACAGCACTCAGTGCTGTTGGTATAAGGTGGTGGTTTTCAAGTGATCTAAAGCCAAGTGAAAGAAAATCACAGAAATCCTATGTGCAAAATAAACAAAGGTTGACCTACTGTGGTACAAGTTGTGGTAAAGGTAGGTACACTGGCATCCCGTCAGCTGGACCCTACTCTCTACCCTCTTCTGAGCAGGCCCTGGAGCACCCCTAGGGTGCAGGCTCCCTTTGTCCCCTGCCCTGCTGGTGCCCTGTGTTCTCAGGCTTCCATGCTGGGAACCTCACCTTCCCTAGAACCCAAGGTTCCTCTGTTCCATTCTCTCCAGGCTTAAGCATAAATGTCTCTTAGCTGAGCTGTTAAAATGTCTCATTAGCTGAGTGTGTGCTAATGTTACCCACCCTCTCCAAAACAAGTGCATTCTCACAGTTTTTCTAAACAGAACACCTTGGCCTGACCCATGGATCTCCAACCAGTCAGTTGGAGAACTTGGCGTAGCTGATCATAGTGCAGTCCCTGTGGCCATATTCTCCCCTTCCTGCTGCTCCAGCAAATTCCAGTAGAAATGCCTGCAGGATTGAAATTCTGGGGTTCCTTTCAACTCAAACTTCCTGTCAACACAAACACACTCTTCCCCATAAGCAAACATTTCCTTGTTCCTTCATACTCCCAGTTAATTGCAGGGAAACAGAGTAAACAAATTTTTTGATGGAACTTTGGATGGCACAAGACACATCCTATCCAGAGCAGTAGGAACAGAATGCAAAGTGGCTGTACCATCCACTCTTTGACCCTGGCATCACTCCAACCCATCCCACCTCAGCACTGTGTGGACTCCTCCAAGATTGACCGCCTTGGCTGCCTGCTATCCTGGGCTTCATGCTTGCATTCTTGCTCCTCCCTTGATTTGATTATTGGGGCAACAATGCGTTTATCCTTGACTTTACATCCTGCTGACCTCCTTTTACGTGGGGATCCACTTTTCACTCCAGACTCTAATGCAGGCCCTGGTGCTCTTACTATTGTTCACTGACCAGTGGCTCTTCTGGGTCCACATGATCCTGGTTGCTTCAAGACACCAGGCCCTGACAGCCACAAATGGTGAGCTGTATATGCCAGCTAGAATCTGGGACTGTTTTCCAAGAGAACTTGCCTGGCTCTAAACTGTCTGTCCTACGAGCCCATTTCCATTCAGTCCCAAACTGAACAACCCCAATCTCAGTAGCCTCCTGACTTGACATCGTATGTGTTCTTCCAGCTATTTGACTTGGGCTTCCCGCTACAAACATTAGCCTTGTTCACCTTTGTGCTGTGTCCTCTAGAGCCCTTTGCCTGCCCCACCCCCGGTACCTGTCCCACTACAAGAAGTCACACTCTCACCGTCACCATTATAGGACATTCCACTGGCCCCTGAGGAATCAGCATGAGCCAGTCAGAGAAATCATTTTACAAACAGGGGGTTTTGATTTCCTTAAATTCACCGTGTAGGGCAGGAGTTATTCTCAGAAGGAAATATAAAATAGGGGATGTAAATCTGGAGTCTTAGTCCAGTCAAGAAGGAGGTACAGAACTTTTATAAAGGATAAATGATTTACTGTCTCTCCTACCATTCTACCAGATGGGGTGAGGCCTGCTGGGAATGTTGTGAGGGAGATGTTTATCAGGAGGATAGTAAAGGACTTAGGACTCTTTTGTTATCTACCTTCCATAAGCAGGCACTTTTCTCTTTTGTATTTCTTAGGGAGAAAAAAAGTGTTGGCTTGAACTCCTCTTGCTTTTTTTAAAAAAAATTTATTTATTTATGGCTGCATTGGATCTTTTTTTTTTTTTTTGCGATACACGAGCTTTTCACTGCTCTGTCCTCTCCCGTTGCGAAGCACAGGCTCCGGACGCGCATGCTCCAGACGCGTAGGCTCAGCAGCCATGACTCATGGGCCTAGCCGCTCCGCGGCATGTGGGATCTTCGCGGACCGAGGCACGAACCCGTGTCCCCCTGCATCGACAGGAGGACTCTCAACCACTGCGCCACCAGGGAAGCCCTGCGTTGGATCTTTGCAAAGATCTTTCTCTAGTTGCGGTGAGCGGGGGCTACTCTTCATTGCGGTGTGTGGGCTTCTCATTGTGGTGGCTTCTCTTGTTGCAGAGCTCAGGCTCTAGGCGAGTGGGCTTCAGTAGTTGTGGCACTCGGGGTCAGTAGTTGTGGTTCGCGGGCTCTAGGGTGCAGGCTCAGTAGTTGAGGCACACAGGCTTAACCGGTGGGATCTTCCCAGACCAGGGATCGAAGCCGTGTCCCCTGCATTGGCAGGCAGATTCTCAACCACCGCACTACCAGGGATGTCCCCCTCATGCTTTCTTATGTAATAAAAAAGTCAAGCAAATGGCATGTCTTGGTTCGACCTGGACTCACAGCCTGCCTGCATTATCACAAGTGCTGAGGTGGAGGCTCTGTGTGCCTTGAGGATTATCATGCATTTTTTTCCCCAAGGGTTAAGCCTTTTTCCATGCAGAAGGGGCCCATCTCAGGGCAGGCCATTATGATGCCTAGTCCCTTTTTGATGTTTCAGCTAGCGTTAAATAAGTCTTTAGGGTTTTATTGTAAGGGTACTAAATTTGAAGGCAAGATTTCCAAAACCAGTTTTCCTTTTAACTGACTATGGGTACATCATAGCCCAACTGGGTCCCTTTTGCTCATCTGTAAAATCATGAGGGTTGAGCCCATGCAACCTGAAAGAAACCCTCCAGCTCTGAAATTCCCCAACTTCATAATAAATCCTAGTTGGCATCTAGGCACTAATTGGAAATCTATAACCAGCTAAGATACTCTAGAATTGAATCTATTGGTATTTCTCAGCAATAATAGTAATAATTAGAGTTTTAGCTCCAATAAGAAGTCATCTTCCTTTCTTATGAAGTAATATATCCATGGGACCACCTAGCATCGATAGGCCATCAATACATTTCAGTTAAAGAGGCATTTCCTATACTAATATTTCCCAAAATATAATTCTAGAAATCCTATTCTTTTACCTAGATTCACCAAGGCAATTGTGTCCTACAAGGTCTTTTATAATGTTTTTTATGTGTGCAGGATCCAAAGATCACACATTGCTAGTTATTAGTTCTCTTTAGTTATTCTTTTTTTTTTTTTTTTTTTTTTGCAGTACGCGGGCCTCTCACTGTTGTGGCCTCTCCCGTTGCGGAGCACAGGCTCCGGACGCTCAGGCTCTGCAGCCGTGGCTCACGGGCCCAGCCGCTCCGCGGCATGTGGGATCTTCCCGGACCGGGGCACGAACCCGTGTCCCCTGCATCGGCAGGTGGACTCTCAACCACTGCGCCACCAGGGAAGCCCCTCTTTAGTTATTCTTAATCTAAAACAGTCTCTTCCCATTTTTCATAACATTGATAAATTTGAGGAGTCTGGGTTGATTGTACTGTAGAATATTATATAATCTGAATTTACAGGATTGTTTCCTCATGTTGAGATTCAGATCTAATATGTTTGTCAGAAAAACGACTTCAGTGATGTTCATACTGTTATTTTTTAAAACTATTTTTATTTTACCTTTAATATGTGATCAAATATTACAGAAATACATAAGGAGAAATGGAAGGTGCTCCAAAATGTCACTCCCAGAAATAATCAGTATTTACATTTTAGTATATATGCCATCAGATTTTTTTCATTTGCATATAACAAAAATGGAACCATTTTCTATATCATTTTTGTAACTTGCTGTTTTCACTTGTTGCCATATCTTAGAACACTTTCTGTGTGAGTACATTTAGATCTACCTCATTTTTTTTAGTGGTTTGTTTCCAGTTTCTGGCTATTAGGAACTATGCTGCAATCATCATCTATGTAAATCTGTCTTTGTGTACTTATGTGTTTCTGGTTACCTTCCGGAGTAAAATTCCTGGATCAACTTTGATATTACAAACTTGCCACCACAAAAACATTACATCAGTCAGTACATTCACCAACAATGCGTGAGAGTGACTGTTTCCTCACATCTTATCCTGGTATTACTACTCTTTTTAATCTTTGCCAATTGGAAGTGAAAATTGCTATCTCATCATCATTTGAATTTTTAAACTATGAGCGAAGTTGAGTGTATTTTTGTATGTCTATTTCCTGTTTTTGTTCCTTTTTCTGAGCTATCTGTATATATCCTTTGCCTATTTTCCTACAGGATTATCCTTTACTTATTGATATCTAAGACTCATTTTTATACTAAAGAAATTAACCATTTGTTTTGTGTACTTGTAATTATTATTTTGTCCAGCTAATTAGAGCACCTAAGTAACATCCTGTGAAATGTGCTCCAAAGAATATGCCTAACTTAGGAAGAAGCCATGTTTAGACCCTCCTCTTTGAACTTTCCATATAGGGAAAAGAGCCAGAACACCTGCTTGACTTAAATCTCTAGTGTGAATAAAATATATGTATTCATACATACACATACACTGTATGTATAATTTGAAAGTGGTTGTTTTAAAAAATGTTTTCTCTGTGGTCATTTTCTTTCCAAAAAATAAACCACATTAAGATTCTTTAAAATTGGGCTGTGGTGGGTTATAAGGTAGAAGCAGAAATTGTTCTGAAGCTGGAAATAGGCTGTAGATTATTAAACCCAGTGTCTACAGGTGGCCAAATCTCCCTTCTCCCCCTCCGCAATGACTGGACATAGTGTGGAACCCATCACTCTGGAAGGTCTCAGGAAGCTCTGACAAGAAGAGCATCTTCGGAAGGTAGACTCTGTCCACTTAATTTTCTCCCACCTTGAGCTGCTGGGTTTGGTTGCGTGGTGGCCCGCTAGCAGCCTGCAGATCGCGCTGTTAGGTGTACTGCAGGCCTAAGTTCACTCTTTAGAAATCTTTCCAAACAAAAAGGACTTGTGGGCCAAAGTTTCGTTGTTTTCGTTTTGCCTTTCCTATCCCAACCAAGTTGGATTCCTTTTCTCACAATTTGGACCATGTCTTTGCATTTCCTATGAATAAAATTGTCAGCTTCAGAGACGTCTATATTTGGTGATAGGGAATTACGTTCAACAGTTTTACAACGTTCTCCCTAATCATCTCTCCTGGTCCCTGGATGTGCTGGCTCTGTGCCGAGTACAAAAATGAAAGATTAGTTAACTGGATGCACTAGGTACATGGCCGCCAGCTGCATTTAGGACGCATGATTAACTCTCTTACTTCTCCTAAGTGCTGCCTGCACTCCTCTGCCCGAAAAGTAATGCAGTTCTTTCTTGTTCAATACTATTGACTCCTCTATAGAAAGAAACAGAGGGAAAAAAGTCTCTAACTTTTGATAGCTCAGAGCTGGATCTGTCAGCAATCTGAAATACATTCAGTCTCTGATAATAAAACATTTTCGTATGTCGCTCAGAGGGAGTTAGAAGACATTACCTCGGAATTTGATTTCACATATGTGAAATCATGAGGTTCATGAGGGCAAAAGTAAGATGTCAACACCCAGCCCCCCAAACAGCCATGAAATAGGAAATAAACACAAGAAATAGAAAATAAGGAAACAAGCATACTTTCTGAGTGATAAACTCTGAAATCAACACATAATGGCACTGGGCAGAGATATGTAAAATCTCCTTAAAGGGGCAGAAATCAGTCATCTAGCCTATGCCTTTAAGGCTTGACTGCTGTCCACTCAAGCATAAACGCGTATTCAAAGAAAAAATGCACATTATTTGTAAAAGAAAACATAGAAACGTTACACGGCCGCTTTTTGGGTTGTTATATAACATGGATATATTAATTTTGTCTCGTCACGGCTATTCTTTCCAACTGCCTTTTTTCCCATGGGAGATACTCACTGGAATAAAAATATTTTTCCCTTTATTTTTTTTACTTGCTAACATAGTGGATCTGCTTGAGAGCTGTTATTAAACACACTCATCTGACTTGGTTGGGATAGAGCCATCAATACCTTCTGAATTTAAGCTACAGCTGAAATATTTTGATAAGAAAAACAGGAAATTGCTCTACAAATAAACCAAGGTACACTCAGGATTGAATCAAAACTTTTCCTTCATGGGAAATAACCTAGCGATATCTCTGTTTTCTTTTGAACAGAAAAGAACTGGCACAGTATATGGCTTATTGTACCACTGTTAAATTCGTTCAAATTTGGTCTTATGGATGAAACATACTGACGATCATATCCTTTGGTTGGACTCCTCAGCAGCTGTCCAATGAACTAGCTTCATAAACAGAACATTGAGAAAAATATTTCTGCTGTTTCATGGACACACCCGTAACACATTCATACAATGGTCTCCCCACGCCCTGGACTTACACACACTCTGTAGTACACAGCGAACAGTTAGCATTCAAAAATAATACATGTTGATTTGATTGTACCACAAGGATATTCATCCTAGCTAGTCATCTGTCAGGGATATTTATCTCCTAAAAACTTTTAATTGCTAGAGATTTTGACTGAATTTTTTTTTTTTTTTTTGTATTTTTAATGACTGAAACAAGAAAGACCTAAAACCGCAGCTTCTGAAAGAACCATTTTTTCTTGCCGGTCTTGTATCGCTCCTCAAACTTGACCTTGGCCTCTCGTCGGGCCTTGCATTTGAGAGCAGGGTCTCTGAAGACATCCTTGTTGACAACAGTTTTGTCCAAGGGGATATCCACAGAGTACCTTGTGGGCATGAGGTGATTATAAACTTTCACGAAAGACTTGATCTTTGACCTCTTGGCAATTTTCTTCTTGCCCATGGCAGCTGTCACTTTGCAGGGATAGCAGTCAATTCCAGCCACCAGAGCATGGCTGTAGGGTCGGTCTGAGGTGCCATCATCAATGTTCTTCACGATGACCGCTTTGCGTCCGGAGTAGCGACCGGCCAGGACCAGCACCACCTTCCCGGGTTTCATGAACTTGCCCATGTCTGCAGCAACCTCTTGGGACTACAGCCTTGACTGAATTTTGACAATCAGATTTGATGTTCCCCTACCACCTCACCCGTTAGAAGAAAGGAAAAAAAAAAAAAACTACTGCACTCCTCATCCTTCTGATTTGAGTGATTGTGCCATGATGACTTAATTTGCTTTTCATACTTTGCGGAGGAATTTAAATAGCTCAGATGCTTAACTCTTGAAAAAGTGGTTACTAGTCACATCACACATAGCAACTACTTCCTTTAAGAAATGTCACAAAGATGTTTATAATTTATTGCTGGGCTTGTTCAGCATAGCATACAAATCAACTTACATATTTACATCCAGCATCAAATAGGATATTAAAGGCACTGCTCAAGCCAATCAAAGTAGGCACCCTTACTGGCAACCCCATGGCTCTGCTTTTCCTCACTCTAGCATTTTCTAGATGTTAAAATAATCCCATTCCTATGATGTAGGAGTGCACATATGTGGTCAGAACCACAAAACACAAGTAAAAGGTGGCACAGGCACCATTCCATGAGTGTCCGTAGCACTCAAAGCTGTTGACCATAGGAGAAGGGAACTCCAAAGCAAAGGCCTCGCTGGAAACCATGGCCACGTGGATTTAGTGGTCACTGTTCATAGGCCCTGGGGAATAGTTGTATGACTGGCCCCAAACCACAGTGATGTCAGTGACCTTGTGGAGTTGATTCCTAATATCATACCTAAAAGCACAGGTAGAAAATTGTCTAGGCTGAGTAAATGGATCCTGAGATGAGAAGGACTTGGGAATAGGCTTACAGTTCCCAGGACTACCATCCTGACAAAAACCCTCTCTAACTGCTAAATGCTGTCTGAAATTGCCTTATTTCTTTGGCTTAGGGCTTTGATATGCCTTTTTAAAATGAAAATATTTGAGAGAGGTATAATACTGTATGCTGTTCTTAGTTACCCATGTCTTAATATGAATAAAGAATAGCATGTTCCTAAGATAAGGTATCCACAGAGCTTGGAGATGTAGGAAGAACCTGTCTGCAATGAACCCTTGGGGAAAGGATGCTCCTGAAGGTAAGGAGCTAAGGGCTTGATGCTTGATGTTTTGCTAATGGCCTCTCTCGGAACCCTCATAAGTTTCATTCCCATGAAGAGCGCTGGTGCCTAAGCTGCCTGTTGGTGATCCCGTACAAAGCTGAAACAAACCGAGTGAGCTGCCTGGGTCCTGAGCAGAAGGAAGAGCTGCTGCTCCACAGAGGCAGTGTTGTGTAGCAGAAAGAGATGCGACTTGTGGATGGCAAACCCTTTTGTAGCTTTCTGTGGCTTATAGCTTCTTCCTATATGATCAAGTCTCCTCCTATGGAAGATCAGCCTGCTCTAGATATTTACAAAATTAATATTTCAAGTTAATTCCCAAACCCAGCCCAGCCCTGAGAGCCTGCCAGTGCACAGGGCTGCAGAAACCCTTCCACAGCAAGGAACGGCAATCAGTGCATCTCAAGAGAAGGGCCAATGTCCCACCTGCATTCTTCACTCGTTGCCACCATTGTGTCTCTGCCCAGAGATTTAAGATTTATTTTGCACTTTTCTGAGTGAATCTCAAAGCCCTTTACAGACAAGAATAAGGGTTATCCCAGGACAGGACTCTTAGTCTGTATTCATCAGATTATACTTGGCCAAAGCAACAGTCGCAGTTGGAAACAGGAACAGCCTTCATGTTTCCTCAGAAGTCTGGTAGGGATTTTGAAATCACAGGATGAGTCTGGAGTATGAGACAAGTCTCAAAGTAACTAAAATATGTGGCAGGGGCGTGTTTCACTGTGACCTACACATTGCATATACTGTTTCCTTTAATCCGATTGGCCAGGTGGTGATAGTGGGCAGTGGATAATAAAACAACAGCAACAACTAACATTTACATAGCATTTACTATGCACCAGACACTGTTCTAAGACTTGCACGTGCATTAACCGATAACATCCTATAAGACAGGTACAATTTGTATCCTCCCACTTGACAGATGAAAAAACTGAGGCACAGAGAGTTTACGTAACTTGCAAAGGGCATATAACGATAATTAAATTAATTACATTTTAAATTCTCAAAATAACTACTACTGATATTACCTTCATTTTGCAGAGAAGGAAGTTGAGGCTCAGAGGCAAGTAATGTATCGAAGGTCACACAGTGTTGAAGTGGTGGCATGGCCCACCCCTAACATTTGGTGGAGCTGGAGCAAGAGTACAGAGACCCATATTACATGGCAAAACTTTTACATCAAGCTAAAGTTAAACAAAATGTGCTCTCTTCCGTTGTTTTGAAAAATAAACCTTTAAAACAACCTGGAAGACCAGATTCAAATTTAGAATTTTCAGACTTCTTGGTCTGAGCCAGAAGAGGTGGGGCACAGAGAGCCATACCCCAGTCCCTGGCCCAGTACCCTTCTCTTCTCACCCCTGAAACTGACATCCAGATACTCTAGTGTGCATGACCTACTCCTGTCCATACTCTCTACAAATAGCTGCCCTAAGCCACCCTGAAACCTAGGGTATGCATACCCCGGGGAGGACACACCTGGGAGTGGCCTGCACAGGTCCTGGAAGCAGGCTCAGGGCTACTGACAGGGGAATTCTGGTGTCTTATTATGGTCTAGGGGGAGGGATATGGGCTCTGGTGGGCATGTTTTTTGACCTGGTTTTTGACCTTCACTCCATGGGGTGGAACACGCCTTGAGGAGGGCCGCAGTGGGACCCTCTGGAGCTCATGGCCCAGGGCAGAGGGCCCAGTTGCCTGGCTCTGAGAGTGGCACTGGTCACAGTACCAGGGCTTCAAACATGTCTGCCTGAGTCCAATGTCCTTGCCCTACTCAACCACCATTAATGTCCCCCCTCTGCCTCTGACCCCAATTTGGAAATTGAAGCTGAAGGGGAATGCCGTGGGAAGGAAGGAACCCTAAGAGTAGGGGGCACAGAGATTTCCCCTCACCCACTCTCACACTTTCCCTTTTCCACTGGGTCCTGCCTCTAGCAGCTGGCCAGGCTGCATAAACACTGCCCAGAGCAAATCCAAATCCTGACCACACCCTTCCTTGTTTACGAACACAAAGCAGGGAAGGAAAGAATAGGCACTGCCTCGAAAATGTTTCTTTTAAAATCTGTTAATTCTCTCTAACCCTGGAAGATAACACTTCTGAAAAAATAATTTACCTAGAGAAAGCCCTTTTTCTTTCTTCAGACTTTAGCACAGCAAAAAGGCCTGCCTGCCTGCCTAGCCAGTCCTGGCACCTGGCATGGGTTATTTACATGGTTTTAGGAAGGAGCCTGTCAATCTGTCCAGGCTTCTAAATTTAGTTTCCATACATAAATATAATTTCCTGTGTTGGTTATCATAATTAAAATTTTCCACAGGCTTAATTTTATATTGTTGACACTCAAATATCATTCACGGTGTCTTGCTGCCTTTTTAAAGAACCACTTTAACACCCTGACACACCAGCAGCTTGCAAGCCCTGGCACTCAGAGCTAAAACCTCAGTGGGCAATGCCCGTGGATTTGGATTGCTGCAGGGCATTCCCACTCATCCGAGGGCCGGGCTCATTAGCACCCTCTCTCCTTTTCCAAAGGCACTGGGGGAGTGAAGACAGAGCTGCCCAAATACCAGAGCCCTTGTGTCCCAGTCCTGGAACCTCAGAAATCCGCCCAAAGCAACATGAACAAAACATGGTGTTTTGTCATAAAGAGCAGGCCAGACTTGAGCAGGGAATGTATCAGATCTTTCCAGAGGATTGGAAACAGAATTATGAAAGGCACCAGTAACTGATCTTTCTTCTTGCCAACCCCTGTCCCGCCACGATAGTTTATTGTATCTCTTCTTTCTCCCTGCAATCCACTTTTCTCTGCTTCCCCACTCCTCTGCACCCCAAATAGCTGGGCAGGCAGCACTGTATGTCCTCTGGTTTGGAGCTCTGGTTTAACTGCAGCGCAATTCCAAATCCAGAGCATCTGATTGGTCCAGCCTGAGTCAGGTGCCCATGTCTGGTCCAATTGGCTGTGGCTAAAGAGGATGGATAGATTCTGGGACAGTACAAATAAACCTTCAGGTCACATCCTCGGAGTGGAGTGGGTGAGAAGTCCTCATGAAGAGGGGGTGGGCAAATGCGCTAAAGTAGTGGTCCCCAACCTTTTGGGTACAAGGGGCTGGTTTTGTGGAAGACAATTTTTCCATGGACGGTGGGGGGTGGGGATGGTTTTGGGATGATTCAAGTGCATTACATTTATTGTGCACTTTATTTCTATTATTATTACATTGTAATATATAATGAACTAATTATACAACTCACTATAATGCAGAATCACAGGGAACCCTGAGCTTGTTTTCCTGCAACTAGATGGTCCCATCTGGGGGTGACGGGAGACAGTGACACCCGAAGTGTGTTGCTTATGTCCAGTCTACTCTGTAATCTCATTTCGGTTGCTGTCACTGCAGAAAACCCTGCTTCACAAAGATAGGATGCTGGAAATGGAAGCAGGCTTTTCGGTGCTTTTGTGGCAATCTCAGGACATTCCACCTTGACTTTAATCCAGAACGTATGGAGATTCGAAGTTGTCTCAAACATAATTTTAAGGCCACCGTCATTTGCGATCTCAAGCAGCTGATCCTCTTCTAGCACAGACAAGTTGATTCACCTGGCTTATTCACAAATTGGTCGTGGATCCGTTCCTTCCCATTTTGGGGGTCTTTTGTGGTTGGGAAATATTGCTCAAACTCTTTTGAAAGCTGAGATAGGTGATCATACACCAGCTGGGAGAAAGAAGGCCCTGGCTCTTTCAAAATCTCTGCTAATGTTTGAAACATGTCAAAAATCCCAATGTTCACTTGTCTCCCCCATAATTCCAGTTTGGCTTTGAATGCAGCCACTTTATCTGCCGACTTGAACGCAGTTGTTGTTCTCCCCTGAAGTGACAGATTGAGTTTGCTGATCAGGTTGAATATGTCACACAAGTAAGCAAGTTTTGCAGCCCATCCTGTGTTACTGAAATGTGCTGTCAGTGGTGACTGTTTTTCTAAAAGAAATCTCTAGTGTGGCTCTCGTAATTCAAAAACCCTGGCCAGTGATCTACCTTTAGAAAGCCATCTCACTTCTGTGTATGAGAGAAGACGTGTGTGCTCTGGGTCCATCTCCTCACAGAGCTGCACAAACAGACGTGAGTTAAGGGCATGTACTTTAATGTGGTTGATTATATCAATCACATCCTGCAAAACGTTGTTAAGTTCAGGTGACGCTTATCGGCTAGCCAGCATTTCTCTATGGATGACACAGTGCATAGAGTCACATTCAGAAAGGACCTCTTTGACCTGAGTAGTGAAACCAGAAAGCCATCCAGTCATGGCAGCTGCTCTCTCCATGCATATACCGACACAAAATGACCAATTCAGTTTTCCTGATATGTAATCATTCAAAGACTTGAATAGTTCTGTAGCTGTGGTGTTGGTTGGCAACAAAAGTGCACATAACATATCCTCATGCACATCCTCCTGAAAAATATATCACACAAAAACAAGCATTGTTGCCTTGCTGTCAACATCGGTAGACTTGTCAACCTGGATTGTGTACCATGGTGACTCATTAATCCTCTCTAATAATTGTGCCTCAATATCTTCTGCTATTTCATCAATTCATGTAGTTATGGTGCTAGCCGAAAGAGGAACGCGTGCCACCTTTTGAACTGCAGCCTCTCCTAAAAGTTCATGACAAATGTCCTTAGCAGCAGGCAGGATCAACTCTTCACCCATAGTAAAGGGCTTCTTAGCTTTAGCAATGTGGTTGGCCACTAAGAATGATGCTCTCAGTGCAGACACATTTGATGAAGTGGTGGCCTTCAACAATTGCTTCTGTTCTTCGTGTTTACATTTTTTTCTTTTGCAAAACTCCAGAGGCTTGTCTTTTAATGCAGGGTGCTTTGTCTCCATGTGGCGAAGCAGTTTTGAAGGTTTCATGGTTTCATTGGATAACCGCTCGCCACATGTTATACAAAGTGGGCGTGGAGGATGTGAATCACCTGTTGCAATGAACCTGTAATTTAAGGAGGACTCTTGGTATTTTCTTTTAAATGCAGCCTTTTTTTGTTGGCAGTCTTAGAGTCTTCTGCTGCCTCATCATTGGGTCTTTCCTCCTTTTCAAAGAAGCTCCAGTGACATTTGTTTTTTACTCATTTTGGCTAGGGTTAGCATGTGGGCTTACCAAAACTGTGACTGAGACAAGTGTGCAGTGCAGAAAAGAGGCAAAGATGGAAGTGGTAAATAAAATAATGGGCAGGCCACTCGCAGACTAAAATAAGTGTCAGATTCTGACTTAATGCCTGCTACCAGATGCAGCTGTACAATTGAAGTACATCAACTCACTTGCCACTATAAAGCCTGCCGCCAGATGCAGCTTAATTGTCACTTGCCACTCACGGATAGGGTTTTGGTATGAGTCTGCAAGCAATTGGTTTATTACAGTCTCTGTGCAGTCAAACCTCTCTGCTAATGATAATCTGTATTTGCAGCCCCTCCCCAGCGCTAGCGTCACTGCCTCAGCTCCACCTCAGACCATCAGGCATTAGATTCTTATAAGGAGCACGCAACCTAGATCCCTCGCATGTGCAGTTCACAGCAAGGTTTGCGCTCCGATGAGAATCTAAGGCTGCTGCAGATCTGACAGGAGGTGGAGCTCAGGCGGTAATGAGAACAATGGGGAGTGGCTGTAAATACAGGTGAAGCTTCACTCACTTGCCCACTGCTCACCTCCTGCTGGGCGGCCCTATTCCTAACAGGCCACCGACTGGTAGTGGTCCGTGGCCCAGGGGATAGGGACCCCTGTTCCAAAGGTAGGCATAGGTTCACGACCCAGATTGTACACATATTTAAAATAATTAGACCACTACCTCTTTACCTTTGCCTTAACATTTTTGGATGATAAGCAGTTTGAGGTCAGGTTTCGCATCTGTGCTTGTTCTGTTGCACATTGTGTACCCTTATTTACCATGAATCATCATCATGGCAATATCCTCATCATCCCACCTTTCATCATTAATACCTTTTCTGGCTTTCTATTATGGAGCCATATCTCTCACCCAAACTCAGAGTAGGAAGAAACATTGTTGAGAATTCAATATGATGACTGCTTAGCATTTTGCCTGGTTTAAGCCTACTTGAAACTTGCACAGAAAATGACTATTGTCAACTTGGTTCATTTTTTGGGCCCCCAGCCCAATCACAGCTTTTGCTGCATTTACTTGACTTGTCCAATATGTAAAACAATAGCCTATTCTACACTCTAAAATATCATAAACGTCTCAGTCCATAAATCCCAGACTGGGATATCTGAGGAATTTTTGGCAGTTTCACCAAGAAACATGGCCAATCTAGATGTTAGAAGAATGTCTTGAGTTTCAAGTGAACCAAGAACATTAACACTTCACCCATATTCCAGAGGAATGCAATCATTTTGTACAGTTGGATAGTCTTTAGGGAATGGGCAATATTATTATTACATATTTTAAGAAATGTGTATTTGCTTTTCCTGACATTAATGTTCAGGGGGAACAAAACACTCATTGCAAACGAAATTTTGGGTAAGGTATAATCTGTGCTGCCAAATTAGTTTCTCTCTCTCTCTTTTTTTTTTTGTTAGAATGACTAAAGAAAAATTCTGTGCCAAAATCAGGATGCAAGTTGAATTTCATTAATCCCTTTATTAATTCATTTGCTGTTCACTGGGTATGTACTATGTGCTGGACACTACGTTAGATGATGCAAATGCAGAGGTAAAGGATACAGTCCTTGTCCTCATCACACTCACAGTCCAGCAGTGAAAACAGATGTATCAACCAAAAATGACAGTGTGATATACTAAGGGTATAAATACAATACATAGAATGTTGAAGGAGAACAGAGCAGGGACTCCTAACTCAGCCTGGGTTGAGTGGGGTGAGGAGAAACTTCCTGATGGAGAATGAGGTCTGAGCTGACTTTCACAGTTGAGAAAGGAGTTAAGCAGGTAGATGAAGTGAGGAGGGTATGCAGGCAGGGGAAGAGCATGAAAAGAGCAAAAGAGCCTGATGCATTGTGGGTATTGGTGATGGCTTGTTTTGGCTGGAGTTTAGGCCAGGAGTAGTACAGATAGGGCTGGAGAGGTTGGCTTGGGAATAGGTCACAAAGGACTTTAGGCCAGGCTAAAAGTATTGAAACTTTATTCTGGGTTGATATGGAGTCTTCAGAATATTTCTTTTTTAAGAAAAATTTTTACTGAAGTATAAAATATATGCAGGAATGTGCACATATGATAAGTGTTCAGCCAGATGAATTTTTATGACCTGATCATGGCTGTGTAGCCAGAAACTAGGTTATAATGTAACCAAAACCCCTGAAGACCCCTCTTGTTCCCTTCCAGTCACTACTCCCCTCTCGAAGGGGGACCACTGGCCTGACTTCTAACATGATAGATTTGTTTTGCCTGTTTTGAACATTATTTAAGTGGAATTGTAAAACAGGTAGTCTTCTGTGTCTTCTACCAGCCAGCACTATGTTTCTGAGCACCATCTATTCTGTCTTATGGAGATGTGGCTCATTCAATCTCACTGTTGTACAATATCCCATTGTATGAATTTGCCATAATTTATTTGTCCTTTCTATTACGTATTAACATTTGAGTTCTTCCCAGTTTGAGGCTATTATGAATACTGCTGCTGTGAATATTCTTGAACATGTCTTTTGGTAAGTATATGTGTACATTTCCACTGGCTAAAATACCCAGGTGTGGAATCTCTGGGTCATAAGCTGAGTATATATTCAGCTTTATTGGATTCTGCCAGTTTTACAAAGTGATTGGACTAATTTAAAACCCCAGCAGCAGTGTATAAGAGTACCAGCTGTTCCAGTTTCCAACAATTGATATTGTCTTTTTCATTTTAGCCGTTCCAGTGTGTGTGTGTGTGTGTGTGTGTATGTATGTAATTGTTATGGGCTGAATTTTGCCTCACCCTGAAGCCCTAATCCCCCTTTCTGACTGTAGTTGGAGTTAGAACCTTTACAGAGGTAATTAAGGTTAAATTGGGTCATAAGAATGGGGCCCTAATCTATAGTAGGAGTAGTGTCCATATAAGAAGAGGAAGAGACACCAGAGACCTCTCTCTTTCTCTGCACACACACACACACACACAGGAAAAGTCATGTGAAGATACAGTGAGAAGGCAGCTGACTGCAAGCCAGGAACAGAGCCCTCATAAGAAACAAACACTGCTGGAACCTTGATCTTGAACTTCCAGTCTCCTGAACTGGGAGGAAGCAAATGTCTGTTGTTTAAGCCATCCAGTCTGTGGTATCTTGTTACAGCAGGGCAAGCTGACTAATAGAGTTGTGGAATCACATTCCAGTTTTAATTTGTGTGTTATTCCTCATAGTCTTTTAAATAAGAGAGGGAAGTTATCAGATTTGTACTTTAGCTGCAGGAGTAGAAATAAGGAAACTAATCAGAAAGCTAAAGGAATAATCTAGGCTAGAGTTTAAGAAAGCCTGAACAAATTCAGGGCCAGTGGGTTGGATAGGAGGGGTTAGGTCAATAAGTGAGAAAGAGGGAGAATTGGCAGATCAATGGGGAGTAAAGAGAGGGAGGTGCCAATTTAGCATTTCGTCTAAGAGAGGCGCTGGAGTCAGACTATGTGAACTCAGACACTGACCCCATCATTTACTAGCTGTGTGACCTTGAGTTTCACATTTTACCATACTAAATAAACTTCTATTACTTCAACTATAGATTAAAGAATTAATAAAAATAATAACTTCCTTCTAGAGTTACTGTGAGGACTAAATGAGATAATGAAAAGTACCTATTTGGAAAAAAATTAATATAAATCCCAAATATATTTGATTTAGCCTTGATTAAAGTTGAAACCAGAGGCTACAATTTCTTTATTATTAAAATGTATTTGTTTATTATTATTAAACTTGTAAGAATGAGGACATTTTTTAAAAGTCTGAGCACTTATTTTCCATTATTTTCTTTGTGAATACATATAGTTGTGCAATACATATACATTTTGCATCCTATTCTAAATGTAATATTTTAGCAAATATGAAAATGTACTTTATTGAAGATGACAACAAGATTACATCATTCAGCTTTCTTTGCCCATATTTAGCTGATGAAAAGTATAGGTGAAAATACCCAGAAAGTCTATAAAGCTATAGTTAGTTCAGTCCAGGACAAGGAATTAGTAAATCAAAGGTACCATTAAATGACAAGTATTTTGTTTTGATTTAATCCTTATGAAATAATTTGACTAAATGTACATGTATCCTATATCATATCATAAAGTTGAGATTTTTTTATAAATAAAATGAAAGATTATTTTAATGAATAACTTTGAACACAATGCAGGATTTGTCTTTTCCTTGACATTAGCTCAGAGCAAGGTACGTGCTAGGCACTCAGTAAACCTTAGCTGCCGTCATCACCCCCGCCACCAGCAGCACATTATCATTATGGAGGTATTTGGGATTACTTCTGTGGTAGATGACAAAAATCACTGCACTTCTCCATCACTCTGCGTGTACACACCACTTACAATTTGACCTTGCAGCTTCTTCAATCAAGAGCTGGTGTGTATTTCTTCATCCATTGAGCTTGGGCTGGCTTTGTGACTTCTGGCCAATAGAATGTAACGAAAGTGATAGTGTATTCATTCCCATCTTAGTCTTCCAGAACTCTTGAATGGTTTCTGCTTTATTTCTTGGAACTCTGCCCCTCTGCCACGTGAATAAACCTAGGCTAACTTGGTGGAGAGTGAGAGACCATATGTGCCCAGTTAGCCCAGTTGTCCCACCTGAGGCTCAGACATGAGAGCGCCCAGCCAGGATCAGCTGAGTCTGGCTCAGGTCAGCAGAAATGCCCAGCTGACTCATAGACTTGTGAGCAATAAAAAATGACTGTTATATTAAGCCACTATTGGGGGGTGATTTGTTAGGCAGCAGTAAATAACTGATACAACTTCCAAACAGAGACATAAACTGGGGGAGAGAATATAGGAGGGAAAGCCCATCTGAAGATGGGAGACCTCTGTTTCAGATGTATGGAGTTTAGTATAACTAAGAGACATAGCGTAGAGGTGTTGAGTACAGTCTGATCTGGAGGCAAAGATTTAAGAGAATTCAGTATTAGGTGGAAGCAGATGCCCCAGAAATGAGTTTCATTTTCCAGGAAGAGAGAAAAAAGATCTGAGGAAAGAAACCTGGGGAAAATAAACACTTAAGGGATGGGTAGAGGAAGAAGAATGTGAGAAGGAACAACCAGGATGTAAGAAGAAAGCCAGAAGAGGGTGGTATAATGGAAGAAAGCATGAGAGTTTTACCCTCATTTTTTTTCAATTTTTTAAAATTGAGGTAACATTGGTTTATAACATTATATGTTTCACATGTACAACACTATATTTCTACTTCTGTATACTCTACAGTGTGCTCACCACCAAAAATTTCATTTCCATCTGTCACCATACAGTTGATCCCCTTTACCCTCCCACTCACCACCCCTTCCCCTCTGGTAACCACTACTCTGCTCTCTGTATCTTCATGTTTGTTTTTGGTTTGATTTGTTCATTTATTTTGTTTGTTTGTTTGTTTTTTATATTCCACATGAGTGAAATGCTATAGTATTTGTCTTTCTCCAACTGACTTATTTCGCTTAGCATAATACCCTTAAGGTCCATCCATGTTGTTGCAAATGGCAAGATTTCATCTTTTTATGGCATATGTATATACTCCACATCTTTATCCATTCATCTGTTGATGGGCACTTAGGTTGCTCCTATATCTTGGCTATTGTAAATAATGCTGCAATGAACATAGGGGTGCATATATCTTTTCATATTAGTGTCTTGTGTTCTTTGGATAAATATCCAGAAGTGAGATAGCTGGATCATATGGTAGTTCTATTTTTAAGTTTTTGAGAATCTCCATGCTATTTTTGATAGTGGCTGTACCAATGTGCATTCCTACCAACAATAAAAAGCATGAGAGTTTAAAACCACGTTATTAAGATAAAAAAAGAGGTAGGGAAAAGATTCAAAGCATCCTTCCATACCTAGCTGACTCTGTGTATTGGAGGTAAGAAGAGGGGAGAATGAGCTGAACCTAGAAAGATCATGAAGGATCTCATATACCATCCCAAGGGGTCTGGATTTCATCCTGAAGGATTTTTAGCAAAGGAGTGACTTGAACAAGTTTTTGTTTGAAGATCACTCTGTAGCAATGTGGTAGGTGGGCTGGTTGGAGGAAGCAAGGCAGAAACTGGGGAGACTAGCTGGGAGGCTCTCAGAGAAATCCACATGAGAAAGGATGAAGGCCTGAATTGAAGGAATGACTGTAAGCATGAAAAGAAAAAAATGGATTCAAGAAAATGTGGGTGATGGCACTGACAGTGCTGTGTGACTGATTATCCAGGGTAGGTCAGGTAATACAGAATGACTCCTAGTTCTCAGGCTTAGGCATTGGGGTAAATGGTCTGATTTAGATGGAAATAAATGTAATCCAGATGGAATACCCTGGCCCCACTAGCCTGCGACCACGACAGAAAGTGATTCTTCCCTAGTCTATCTAAATTCTTATAGCACAGAGCCTGCACTGGAACTACTTGCTGGAAACCAGCTCCTGTCAGTGTCTGGTTTGTTAATTCTGACTGTATCTTAGAGCGCCTGCGTCTCTGTTGAGTTACAGAGCAAGTTCCTTGGGTTCTTCCCCTCTAACCTAATCTTGCTGCTTCATTGCTGCTGCTACTGTTAATGCCATTCTGAGATCCCTGCTCTTGGGGATCAGATGACTTATGGGTATTGCTGCCTATGGACCCCCATTCCAGCCTCGGAAATGGGATGTGCCCTCTAGGGACTAACCAGGTCCACATTTGCTGCCTCAGTTTGGCATCTGCAGAGCTGCTTCCCACCCGCCACTCCAACCCCCACCCTTTCTTTCTTTTTTGGCCTTGCTTTTCCAGCCTCCATGTTGCTGCTAGATCAGAAACTTGGTGTTACCATTCACTGCCTCATGTGATAGAAGGAGTTACTCTGCTAGTAGAATGACTCTAGGCTCCTCTGTAACTGAGGTTCAGACTCAGTTGGTCTTAGGCCCTAGACCTTTCTCTCCTCCTCCTGTTTAGGGCATTCCCCCCACCCGCCCCCACCCATTTCTGTCCCAAGAGAAACCACATCGCAGGACGACGGAGCAGAAATATCCATTCTCTGCTGGGAAAAACTCTATATCCACCCACCAGCCTGTGGTCTTATTCTACTGCTCAGAAGATGCATTCACACAACAGTTCCAGGTTAGCATATTTCCCACAGGTGGGGTAGATCACTCTTATCCATGGTTACTGTAAGAAACTGGGAATACAGGAAAAGGTGTATGGGAAGATCATGTGTCCATTTTGCCTTTGATGATGTTGAGAAGATATGACATTCAAGTAGATTTGAGTTTGGTGCGAATGAGAGAGAGAGAGAGAGGAGGAGGGATTTCAGCCTGTAGGTGGTAGTAGCAATGGTGGGTGCAGTGGTGTGCTGGCGTGGGCTCATACAGCTGGTAAGGGCTGATTTTGTGCATCAATTCCCAACTCCACAAGGATTGGTAGCTTGAAATCAACAGTGGTGAGAATATTACACCACAGAAATCAGCAAACATTACAAATCTGGGCTTTTTAATCCCCCTGGAAGAGCTGTTTGTTAACATTTACCACACACTTTTGTGGGTTGAGGGTGAAATCATCCAAAGAAGGCAAATACAGTAAGAGGAAAAGTTCTGAGGAGTGCTAAGGAACTAACATTTAGGGAGTGGGCAGAGAAAGACAAGTTGTAAAATAGAACAAGAAGAAGCATCCAGGATGCAGCAAAAATGTTGTGCTACAGGGGAGAGTTTACAAAATAACCCTGTGGGATATATGTCTCAAGATATCCATAAACAAGATCAGAGACCAAAGGATGGATGGATATTCTTATTTTTTAAAGCTATTTTAAGCAACCAAAAGGACTGCTTCATGGTCAAGCCAGTCAGTGTTAAGGTTGCTGAAATAATTAGCCAAGCATTTATTTTTTATTATTATTTTTTTTTTGCGGTACGTGGGCCTCTCACTGTTGTGGCCTCTCCTGTTGCGGAGCACGGGCTCCGGACGCGCAGGCTCCGGATGCGCAGGCTCAGCAGTTGTGGCACACAGGCCTAGCTGCTCCGTGGCATGTGGGATCTTCCTGGACCGGAGCACGAACCCGTGTTCCCTGCATCGGCAGGCAGACTCTCAACCACTGTGCCACCTGGGAAGCCCCCAAGCATTTATTTTAATCTAGTTATCTTGGTCATTTCAAATAACTGAATGATATCACCAGTTTTTCTTGGGCAACAGACCTATTCTAACTTTGTGTCCGATCACACAGAGTTATAAATATCAAATCATATTATTTTGGAACTAGAAAGAAACTTAAAGATCATCAACACCCTAATTATCCAGCCAAGGAGATGAAAGTGCAGAGAAGGTAAGTGACCACCGCATGACCACCACCAACACACAGCTGGCCGCTGGAAGGTCCCGCGACACCTTCTCTCTCCTGCCATCCCCACCTCTTCACAGAGACTCTCCCTGTGAGTGAAAGACTAACCTGAGTTCAGCTGAGATGAATCTTGAAGCAAAAAATGATAGGAGTCTTTGCAAACTTTTTATTAATATTCAAATAAATCAGGGTCCCTGGGTCTATTCTCTTCTGCTTGGGAATGTATCTCCAAGAGTATGCAGGATTTCAGCCCATGAAGGGCTCTGACTGCCGTAACCAAGGGAAACCAGAGGGTCTGGGAGCCATTTTGCTTTCAAGATGGTTCCAGGATGAGCGTGTCGGGTGGACGTTCTCTGGTCCAGGAAACTTGGTACCAAGTTTGTCCAGAGTACCAGTAAAAGGCTTGCCTGTTTGTTGCATCACAAGATAAGATTTGGGGGCTTCCTTGGTGGTGCAGTGGTTGAGAGTCCGCCTGCTGATGCAGGGGACGCGGGTTCGTGCCCTGGGCCAGGAGGATCCCACATGCTGCGGTGCGGCTGGGCCCGTGAGCCATGGCCACTGAGCCTGCGCATCCGGAGCCTGTGCTCCGCAACGGGAGAGGCCACAACAGTGAGAGGCCCGCATACCAAAAAAAAAAAAAAAAAAAAAAAGGTAAGATTTTGAATTTGATTCTAAATCACAAATGTAGCGCAGTGCTTATTTAAAATATGACAATTTCTACTAGAACTAAGTGGGAAGAATAGCTTTGGTTTTACTGGGAATTTGAATCTATCTACTAGTTTTATTTTCCGCTTAATCTCTTCAGGTGGTTCACAGAATCAGCTTACTGAATGAACAGCCTCTTTTCCTGACTGTTGTTCAGAAGCTCAAAAGACACCCCTACAGCTTAGAGAGTGTGTGGGAGAAAATTTTACTCCTTTCCCTCATCAGAGGGGGTGGGGAGACAGCTGCTAATTGAGTTTTCTTACTTCTTGACTTGAGTGGATTATGTGGCTGCCCCCTGCAGAGCTAGAGTTCCAAATTGGAACCTTTATTCCTCTTATTATTGTTTCCTCTTATTATTGTTGTTTATCTAGAGAGCCAGACACTGAGTCCCTGTTTACTGCCCTCCAGGAGCCCGAAGGTTAATGAAATGTCCAGAGCACTTTGTCCTTATTGTTATTTACTTATATGGATGACTACAGTCACCCAATGCTCCCCCTGAGCCCTGAATTATTAATTTCTTTTTTTTTTTTTTTTTTGAGGTACGCGGGCCTCTCACTGTTGTGGCCTCTCCCGTTGCGGAGCACAGGCTCCAGACGTGCAGGCTCAGCGGCCATGGCCCACGGGCCCGGCTGCCCCACAGCATGTGGGATCTTCCCGGAGCGGGGCACGAACCCGTGTCCCCTGCATCGGCAGGCGGACTCTCAACCACTGCGCCACCAGGGAAGCCCTGAATTATTAATTTATTAAAATGGCATCTAATGGGCGGTGACGCATGTGTCAGCCACCCCTGCTTCTTTCACATACAGGCTGGCTGATGCCTCCTCTGCCCAGATCTTTCCCGCCTCCCTTTACAGTTTGTTTCTACTCACTGTCATTTGTGTTCTGCGTATTCTCTGCAAGCAGATTTTTCTCTTTTCATATGAAGTAAGTCATCTGAGGAAATTATTCGCATTTCCATTTTCAAAATATATTCTCCTTCTCATGTGGGTGTTATTCCTGAAGAAATTGGTTCAGCAATCAATGTGAATAACCCTCGATGTCATCCGCCTCACATGGTTTTGTTTCTTAGTTTCCCCAAGAGACTACACATTTTTTTTCAGTTGTCTCTGTTATGTGTGCCTTTTAATCTTATTCTTTTAAAAAATATTTATTTTTAAAACAATTTATCGTAAAGTGAAAGGAAATTCTATTTTGTATTTTATGTAATGTAACCATGATACGAGATATGTTGGTCATTATTTTCAGTAGGTACTACCGATCTTTTTTACATAATACAACTCTATTGAATATCCACCACCAGTTTCTTCCTTAGTGCATTATACGTACACATGCACACTCACCCACGCACGCAGGCACAAGTATTCATTTATTTATTTCAAATATCTTACCTTTTTTTGTATGCCTTGCTTTATCATTGGTTAATGTATGAGAAAAATTCTAAGTAACATTTCAAAGTCAAGTTTCTGAGGACACGTGCACATTACAATACCCTAGAAGAGAATATCAGAGAGCTTTACTTGGCCACAGACATGTTGAGAAGTACAGACTTGGGAAACTTCCCAGTGATTGCCCATTGACCTTGAACTGTCATTTAAGTCAATGGTTTCTCACAGTGTCAGTGGTGACACTTCCAGAGGACCATAGAGCAATGAGAGAAATAAAGTCAATATAGGAAGTTTATATCAAACCAAGTTTATTCAGTTTGAAAAAACTGTGAAATTTACATCTTTTCTACTTTTTGGGAATTAAATGTTCTTTGTTTTATGATGGTGATGGTGACAGTAGGTGATAACTTTTCCCCTTAGTATTTTTACTTGGCAAAATAAAAATAAAATGATTATTCTATGTCAACCTCTTAGTTTTTCTGGACATTTAGGAATTATTGGAATCTCAAAGTCTGGAAAGTAAACAATTCACTTCCTTGTGTTCTTCTGTTTGCTCAGCCCTCCTCCCCCCACCCCTCCAAACCCCTACACACATCCTCTGTTCTCCTCACCATCCCAGTGGCATTTGCTAACCCTGAATCAATTTAGAAATTCAAGGTCATGCCTGCACTGGTATATTCTTCCTTCCCAGTCATCATGCATGCTTTTTGTGATAATTACCCTTGGGTTATACAGGAAAACAGATCTCCAGAGATGCATTTGTGCATGTATGTACACATTCAATAACAATTTGCTGAGCGCCTAGGTGTTGATGGAATAGCAGAGACTAAGACATATGGTCCCAGCTCCCACGAGGCTCATTTTCTGTTGGGGTGGGGGGCAGAACTGCGGGGTGGGGGTGACAGGAAACAGGCCAACACTTAAGTAATAGAATTCCATATAGTGATAAATATGAGGTTATGGAGCAGTTTCCAGGTTATCTCCAAGACTGCTGAATGACTGGTGGTGCCGGGGAAGGGAGAGGCTGCTTCAGATGGGGGCTCAGGGGCAGCTCCATGAAGGAAGCGATGTTTGGACAAGATCTGAATGACAGTGAGGGGCCTTCCATGAAATGACTGGGTGAAGAGTGTTCCAGGCCCAGGGAAGAGCTTGTGCAAAGGCCCTAACCTGGAATTTGTTCTTTTAGGGGACAGAATCAAAACTCTGTTCTGAACATATTAATTTTAAGTTGATCATTGGCATCGGATGGGGATTTCACATATGCAACCGAATGTATTAGTTCTAAGTTCAGGCAAGAGGTTGAGGCTGTAGATAACACTTGGGGAGCATCAGTCTGTGGATGACTTTTAAATCAGGCAGGGATGAGAAGATAGGGCCAAGGAAGGAATGACTCTTGTGTGAGTTGACATTGAGGAATTAAGGGTGAACAATCAGGAGACTGAGAAGAAACAGCTAGCGAGATAGGAGGAAATCCAGGGAAATTTGGAGACGAAAGAATTGCACAAGTGAGCAGCCAACTGTGCCAAAATGCTGTGTTGGTAGAATTTTTAAAATACCAAAACCCATCTTTATTTATATAATTTTAATAAACCCACAGTTGTAGTAAATGTACACAGAGCTCCTTTCACTTGATTCAGGCACTGTTTCATTTAAATTAACCCTGGCTCCACAATCACCTGCCTAATGTTCTGCTCTGCTTGCTGCTTCTGCCTTACAGAATGGCCTGCTGGATTCTGAGCACCATGCTAGGTTTGGTTACTTTCCGCATTAAGGGCATTACAGCAAGTTCAGCCCACTGGAACAGGGATCACTATTAATTATCCCCTAATTCTGAAAGCTTACTTTCCTCTCATGCTGAGAAAAGAGAATATAAAATTTTCAGAGATGCTGAGTCTGCTCAGATTCCAAGATAGATTCAACCCAGTCTCCCTCTACCTAATCAACATAGATTAAGTTTATTTTGCATAGAATAGTTTTGATTTCCCATTAACTAGGTTAGTGAACTATTGGATTCCCCACCTCATCCCTTTTCTAGACCATTGCTGTCTTTACAGAGCGTTCTTTTCCCCTATGTGTTTGAAAAATATTTAGAGAAGCAGAACATTTTCAAAGCAGCTTCACGTGACGTTTCTTCCATACCTCTTTGAGTGATGGCTGTGTAGATAGCTGGGAAACTGCTGAAGCCTAAGAGAAGAGGAGGCCTTATATTCTTTATTGTTATTGTTCTATTTTCGTATATCATTTGTGCAAAGGCGTAAGGTAGAATAAAAAATATGACACTGGAATTTGAGAAAACCAATTTCTGTTCCTAACTCTGGGCAACTTGAAATCTCTTTGAGTTTCAGAGTTCCTCAGGTAAATGGGGCAGGCCTATCTGTACTAGCTAATATGTTACAATATAAAAGGGTAAAATCACATCTCTCTGGCAAATATAATATGAATACATGTCAAAGATTTTATTTATTGAGGGGAACATCAAGATGTTAAAACTGGCCCAAAGAGCGTTAGAGATGTGTGTATATACAATTCAATTAAAAAAAATAAGATTGCCAAGTTAAATACAAAACTGGTTAATGTCCCACAGGACAATAGACTGTAATCTTTGCACTTATCTGTTCTAGTAAACAGAAATTATTTGCATCTTCACCAGACAAAAAGTTTCAAGTTAGCCTCTGCACAGTAGAAAATCAATCCCATTACTGCACTGAAAGAAGGCCCAGTAATCTTCTCTGCCTATTTTCAAATGTCAGATAATTTCTCTGACAAACGTGTATAACAATAATACTTGGCTAGCGTTTCTTAAGCACTGACACTGTGCTGAGCAACACTTGACATGTATTATCTCTTTGGAGGCTCACCACAACCCTATGAGATAGGCACTTTTATTATTCCATATGATAGGAGAGAAGATTGAGGCACAGAATCGTTAATTAATCAGCCTACAGTCACACAGCTCACAAGTTTCAGGGATGACAATCAAACTGAGGTCTTATTCCAAAAATAGGTCTTCTGCCTATTATAATTGTTATTACTATGTTAAGGGTCAAAAGGAGTAATAAATGTGAAGGTGTTTTAAAGATTCTGAATTTGCTATAAAATGAAAAGCATTATTGTTAAATCAAGATTACTATTAAAGAATAGGCAGTAAGAGTTATTGCCAGCCCAGTGCAGAGGGAGACGTATTAATTATGGAAAAAGTCTGTTGTCCCAGGAATGCCTCTGAGACTTTATCTTCAATCTGTTCCCTTGAATAGATTTTACTAGCCTACTCTTTCCTTCCTCCTTTTTTTTGAGGGTGGATTTTATTGAGAGGGTTTCTTAGCTCATTTCTTATTACGTGCATGGAGAGGTATCTACTCTGAAACCTTTCCTCACTTCTCTTTGTTTTCTTTTCTCAGCCTAGTAGAGTGGAAAGAACACTGTCTCAGAACTGGATAGACCTGAGTCTGAATTCCAGCATCAGTGTAAGACTTTGGGCAAATTACTTAGCCCATCTTGTCGCAGAGCCTGTCCAATTGCACTGAAATCTCCTGGAGGAGAGGGGTATTGCTCATCCAATATACAGGAGAGGGTACCGAAGAATTTGAAATTTCAGGTCCTCATTAGTGAAAGAGCAGTATCAGCATTCTACCTTGGAGGTGATTTTGAGAAGTGATATCTAATAGGACATCAGAAATGTTAGTTCCTTTCTTCCCGTCTTCTCTCCAACAAAGTCTCATTCATTTGCCATTCTTCTCTCCTCCCGTCCCTTCCATATTTCTGTTCCCTCCCCTCCATTCCCTTCCTCTCCCCTCCTGTCCATCTGTCCCCTTCCCTCCTTCCCTTTCTCCTCTCATCCGCACCTGTTCCCTTCCCTCCCTCCCTTCCTCCCCTCCCCTCCCTTCCCTTCTGTCCTTCCCCATCCCCTCTTGTCCCCTTCCCCTCCATCACCTCCTGAACTTCCCCTCCCTTCCTGTAAGGCCCCTCCTGTCTTGTTTCTTGCCCCCTACTCTCCTTCCCCTCCCCATTTTTTCTCTCACAAGGCCCTGAGACTAGACATCTCCTAAACAATGAGACCTGGTTCTTACCTTACTAATTTAGAGAAACTATGGAATTTCAATATAGTGGCAAGTGCTGGGGCCTCTTTCTATTCCAACCCTCACTTTATCAATGAAGGAACCAAGAACAGAGAGGTTAATCCCAAACCCACCTGACTCCTGGTCAGTGCTCCTCCTAACCCATCACCAGGCTGCCTCTGCATTTGCACTTGCGACACGATGTTTTAGTTCATCCCCATCTTCACTTCATAGTTACCAGGAGGCTGGGAGAAATGGAGTGATAAATTATTACTGTTATTTGTTTGTGAAGAGTAAGGTCTTCTAACCCCTGAGACCACCAAAGAAAATGTGCTGTGCTGACAAAAAAGTCAAACTTCACCATCAAATATGCAGTATCCTCTTTAACTGGTCAGGAAAACACGGCAAACACAAATTGCAAGGAAACTCACCTGCGGTCATTTCCATAGAGAACTAGAACTTTTACAGTCAATGTCCCCAAGAAAGGAATAAAACAGTGTCCTGCGGTAGATAAGGCTGGAGAAGAGAGTTAATCAACTTGGTGAAGGCAGCCAGAGGCCAAGTCACCACGTGAACCATGCCTTCTGCAAGTGCCATAGTCGAAAAGTGAAAATTCACCCCCAGGTTTCCTTTGCGTGTGTCAGCCCAGGACGGTGTCCTTCCTGCCTTGTCCTCATTTTCTCCTCACGCTTGATTTCACTGGTCCTCCTCTCTCGGCTCTCGATATATAAGAGGGAAGCTGCGGGGTGGGGGCTAAGATAGTGCTCACCTCAGGGAGGAGGGCCTCAGGTTAGCACGGTGACTTTGAGAGCCTCACAGAGCAAGTTACCTGTTCTGTAGCAGAGTCTCCAGTTTCACTTGAGTCTATGCTGAATTCCCTTGTGTTCTCTCTGAGCCTTTAATGGGTGGTGTTTACTTGCATTCAGTCAGCTACACTCTGGGGAGGGCCAGTAGCTACACTGGGGCCAGAGCATCGAATAGGTGTTGCCCCTGACTACCCAGGCCTGGGGAGGACAGCAGAGGTTTGGGAGGCTTCTCAAAGGGCAAGGTGTGAGGAATAGGCAAGTTTACAGACACAGGAGGAGGTTAGTGGTCGCCAAAGTCTGGGAGGAATGAGGAGTACCTGCTAATGCGTTCCTTTTTCAGGTGATGAAAATGTTCTGGAATTAGTGGTGATTTTTGCACAACTTCGTGAATATATTATTAAGAGCACTGGCTTGTATGCTTTGAGTGAATTTTATAGCATGTGAATTATATTTCAGTTAAAAAAATTTGAGGGAAAAAGGGAGAAAGGGGAATTCTGGAGCAATGCTCAGGGTTGTTAAGGTCAGCTGCTCTTCCTCCAGGTATCCTGCCCGCAAAAAAATGTTTTTAAGTGTCATATTCTGTTTTTTAAAATTAATTAATTTATTTATTTATTAGCTGAGTTGGGTCTTTGTTGCCGCCTGCAGGCTTTCTCTAGTTGCGTTGAGCGGGGGCTACTCTTCGTTACGGTGCGCGGGCTTCTTTTGTTGTGGAGCACTGGCTCTAGGCACAGGCTTCAGTAGTTGTGATACGTGGGCTTAGTAGTTGTGGCACACGGGCTTAGTTGCTCCACAGCATGTGGGATCTTCCCAGACCAGGACTCGAGCCCATGTTCCCTGCACTGGCAGGTGGATTCTTAACCACTGCACCACCAGGGAAGTATACACTTTTCATAATTTTCATTCTTATGGTGGAATAATGGTCCACTGTGTATCATAATTCATAGAGGTATTTCCAATGTTGGTGATTTAAGAATGTTCCATTTTTTTGCTATTATAGATGTCAAACAAGGGCAGTAAAATTCTTTTTCCACTCTGAGACAAATCTTGGTTTTCCACAAGCTTCCTCCTGGAATCCCTGTTCCCACAGTACCGGACACTCATTGTCCCTGTTTTAACTCTCTGTGCCTCATCAACTACAGTTTCACCTTGTCCCCTTCGTAAGCCTCCTGTCAACCTGCCTGCTCTCTGCTCACCTACCCCACACCCCCATCATAAAAGTCGAACTCATCTGACTGCATCTGTGGTTTTCTTGCTGAACTTACTGAACCATTCTGTAATGCGTTTATTTACCTACGTGACTCCTCTGCCAGATTGTGAGCCCCCTGAGGTCAGATACAGTGTCTTACTAATTTCTGAGTCCCTGTTGCCCCTTCTTGGCCAGTGGAAGGTGTAAAATATACGCTAATTGAATTTAATTGAATCGGCCAAGGCTCTGAAGAACGGTGCTGTGTCTCTTTGCTTCTGTCAAATTATTCTCCTTAGTGCTAATTACAAAAACTGGAATTACTGGGTCAAAAGGCACGAATGCTTCTCCATGTTGCCATAGTGCTTTCTCAAAGGCAGTACTAGTTTGCCGTGCCATCTGAAATGAATGAGTGTGCCAATATCACTGTCACCTTGCCAGCCCCTCATTTTTTAAAATGCTAATTTAGTAGGTGTCAAAGACATTTCAAGGTTGCTTTAATTTGCATTTCTTTGATTACTACCAGGGCCAAACATTTTCTCAGGTGTTTATTTACTGTTTCTTTTCCTCCTTGGGGGAATTGCTGCTTCATGTTCTTTGCCCATTTATCTATCAGAGTGAAGAAATACAGCTAATAAATTTAAATAAGCTCCTTTTTTTTTTTTTTTCTGCAATACGCAGGCCTCTCACTGTTGTGGCCTCTCCCGTTGCAGAGCACGGGAGCCGGACGCACAGGCTCAGCGGCCATGGCTCACGGGCCCAGCCGCTCTGTGGCATGTGGGATCTTCCCGGACCGGGGCACGAACCCGTGTCCCCTTGCATCGGCAGGCGGACTCTCAACCACTGCGCCACCAGGGAAGCCCCCTAAATAAGCTCCTTTTATATTTTATTTATGACCCAATAGTCTGTAACATATGATATAGATTTTTTTCATATTCTGTTTTTGTTTTTTATGTTTTTACTATTTTTTATTGTATAGATGTTTAAAATTTATATGTGAATTTATCTATCTTTTTCTTTCTTTACCATTCCTCATAAAGTTTTAAGGAAAAAAATTCTTCCTCACAGGTTTGCCAATCTTTATTGAAATGAACTTTAGGTTGTAGATCTGGGACTTGCCTACCTACTTGTTCATCTAATCTCACCTGTGTCAGTTAGGCTGGGTTTGATTGCAGGTAGAAGAATAGAAGAAAACTCAAGCCAAAACTGCCCTACACAAGAGAGGCTCACACCACTGAGGTTAGTTCGGCAGCTCTACCAGGTAATGAAGGGTTTAATTTCTTTTTAGCTCTTCACTCTGCTGGGCCACATAGCCTTCCTGCTGAGGCTGGTGGTCCTTGTGGTGATCAGAGGGCCAACAGTCATGATTAAGCCTATGCACTTCCTTATTTATGTCCATTAAAGATACTGTTTCTTTTCTAGACCTTCCCGCATTTCTCCCCTTCTCTTTACCGCAACCTCTTTTTTCAGTCTTATTGGCTAAGCTTAGGTCCTCGCTCGCCCCTGAACCAATAACTGTGGCAAGGTCGGGTGGGCGGGGATGAAATTACGCTATTTAGCTTAGACTTGAGTGGGGGTTTGGAATTGTTCCCCCCAAGGCTTGTGGGCTTCATGTAGGAGGTACAAGTATCCCTCCACTCCAATTTCTACCACCAAATTAGAGCAGTTACCAAGGGTTGAACAACTGATGTTGTGAAGGCAACCATACATCCACCACACTTTAGATGTTACTTTTCCCAGGACTCCTCAACGGCTTTCCTAAGTCCAAGTTCCAAGACTCTCTTTGTGATCCTCTAACACAGGGGATTAGACCACAGTAGATCTGCCTGTTTACTTGTGGGACCAGAAAAAAATAATGTATTTGTAATCCCCTGGCCATCTTATAAGGAAGTTTATCTTGCTAATGAGATGACCTTTATTTGATACCTGAGAGGTAAGACAAATAGTCTGCATAAGGAAGGAAGAGGTGTAGAATGGCCTGCAGGGTGACCCTGGGCCAGGGGCCTGTCCCTGGGCTGGGAGCCTGGGGGTAGAGTAGGGTTGGGTGGCGAGGTTAAGGATTGAGCTGGTGGGAAAAACAAAGAGTTTATGGGGGACTTATGGATAGAAATTATGTGTGTTTTGAAGTGTAAATTCCTTCCCCTATGCATTCTTCAGTAAAACATCCTTTTCTTCCTTGCCTAATAGAATAGATTTATTTTAGGAGGATGAAGAGAAGGGCAGAGATTTGCATTCAAGGTGGCAGAGCAAGAATGGGGGTGAGCATTGGGACATGACGACACTGGGTTTCACCTGACTGTACTCCCTATGCTCCATGTCCTGTGAGGACAGGGACCAGGTCTGTCTTGTTCACCTCCTTGCCTAGCTCAGAGCCTGGTACACAGTAGCTTAGTTAGTATTTGTTAATGAATGAATGAATGAATGAATGAATGAATAAGCTTGCTAAAATCAGAGAAACCTTTGTCAGATCCCAAATCTGCAACTTTCTGATCTGTGGAATGGGAAAAATGATAATCACCTTGTAACCTTGTTGTGAAATTTAAGTCTATTTTAATAAATGGCAACCATGATTATGATTATTAGCTCTTCCCAAATTCTACCAGCTAACCTCCAAATACTAATAATAACAACTGTTAACATCTGTTGAACATTTTCTTTCAGCAAGACCCTTTAGTAAGCACTTCACATGTGTTATCTCCTTTAATGTTAATCCTTTCAACCACCTTGTAATTATCCATATATCATCTCTTCCTCCAGAACTTTCCACATGCCCAATATCTCTCGTCACTCACAGGCACCAAAATCTAAATAGGCAGAGAAGGAATCCTTTGCTTGTCTGTTATTTGCTATCCATTCTAGAGATGCTCTGCTCGGTTGCTCTAACAAGACCAGACAGAATGTAAGTAACTGGCAGTTTACCTGTAATAGTGAAATGTGGTGGATTCACGGTTGTTGTAGCAACAGAGACCCCACAACCTCAGAGGCAGGCAGAGGCTGAGCCTGAGGTCACTAGCGATGGGGAAAGTCGAGGTTGGATTTGTGAGCACCAGGAATCAGTGGGCTTTATTTTCTGACAGGGTCTATTCCTGGAACAACTGAAAATTCTGAGGGCTAAATTCAGACTCCTGGATGAGACTCAAAGATCGCCTGGTGAGAAGGCAAAGGGAGAAAGGGACTTTGTTCTTGATCATGTAGGTCCTCTGGGCCTGTTAACATTTGAGGATGTTAGTTTTCTCATTTCTAGAATAGGAATTGTAATATCTGATTCCTCATCCCTCATAGGAGTATTTAGGTGTTAAATGAAGTGATATTCAGAATTTCTCTACAGAAAAATGCTACAGAGACACAGATTCTTTCAATAACTAAATATATATGAGCTTCATGCGTACTCTGAAAAACTGAAGAAACGATAACACAGACTCATTTAAGATTAATTTCTGGGCTTCCCTGGTGGCGCAGTGGTTGAGAGTCTGCCTGCCAATGCAGGGGACACGGGTTTGTGCCCCGGTCTGGGAAGATACCACATGCCGTGGAGCGGCTGGGCCCATGAGCCATGGCTGCTGAGCCTGCACGTCCGGAGCCTGTGCTCCGCAACGGGAGAGGCCACAACAGTGAGAGGCCCGCGTACCGCAAAAAAAAAAAAAAAAAAAGATTAATTTCTCTCTGAGTTTCAGATCTGTGCTGTGCACTGAAATCTCCATAATAATACACTTACAATTCTATATGCATATATTGAATATAATATTTAAAAATGTACTCATAATCATGGATCCTCTTAGATGCAGTCATGTGCTTCTTTCTGTTCTTAACTTCTTAGATTTCTGTCTTTTCAGAAAATATCAAGTGATCAATCTGACAATATTGTAACACTATCATATGAAGTCACTTGCTTTACAAGTCAAAGGGATAGCTCAAAGCTTAAAGCAGCTGGTAAAGAAATGAGGTAACAAGAAAAGCTGCCTTTCAGGATTTCAAATCTTTTAGACTAAAATAACTCCATTGTGCTGAAGTGTTTTAATCAAAAGCAGTAGAAGATTTTAATTAAGAGTGATAATGATGATGCTAATGATTGTTGGTAAGTTTCAGTGGTTAAAAAGAACAAGGTTCATTTACCTGAGAGATAGTCCCTGGAATGGAATGTTCCGTTCTCTAATGATGAGCTTTACTCTAATTCTCAAGGATTTGCCATTTGGAGACCTGTGTTCTGGTGTGAGTCTTGCCACAAATTTGGTAGATGACCTTGAGAAAGTCACCTAATCTTGCTGGATCTCTGTTTTCTCATCTATCAAGTGAAGAGACTGGAGTAATTAATCCATACACTCCTTTCAGCTGTAAGGCGTTGTGATTACTTTCAATCATTTCCAGAAAACATAGTGTTTATCTTTGGAACACTGCTAAGCAACAGCCTGAAATGAGAGCTAAACATTAAATGAGACTCACTAGGGTTACAATAAGAGCTCACGCTGACATTGTTGAGTAATTACAACGTGCCAGACCTGGACCTCATACTTTGCATTTATTGCCCATTTAATCCTCAGAATAACCTCAGGAATGCCCGAGCATTCATCTCCGACAAGGAATTACAACAACTTGTGGAACTTCCAGCTACCAGCTGACTGGTCCTTACTTACGTAAAAACAGATCCAAATCCTGCCATTGTCACTTTGGAAGCATCCACGGAGAGATGGTTGCTGGGATTGCTTTACATGCTTTTGATCCACCTTGGGCATGTGGAAGATTACCAAGTGCCAGAGCATAAGAGATCAATGCTTAGTTTTCATCTTACTAGACTTTTTGGTAGCATTTGGCATGGTTAATTGAAACAGTTATTGAAACAATGTCTTCATCTGGCTTCCAGGACCCTGAACCCACCTGGTTCTCTTCCCACCTCTCTGGCTACTCCTTAGTGACCTTGGCCGGATCCTCCTCAACTTCCCAGTCCCCACTTGACAAAGAGCTGCTTCTCTTCTCCACCTGTAGTCACTCCCTTGGTGATCCCATCCAGGCTCTTGGCTTTAAAGACTACCTATACCTGATGCTTCTAAAATTAAACCTCCAATCCCGATTTCTGCCTTGGACACCAAATAAATATATTCAATTGCCAACTCAACATCTTTACTTGAATACCTAATCTCAAACTTAAGAGAGCTGAACTTCTGATTTTCTCCTCTAAACCAGCCCTTTCCCCAGTGTTCCAAAATGCAGTACAAAGGACTACAGATTCACCTAGCCAAGAATGTAGAAGTCACACTGGGTTCCTTCTTGTCTCTCACAGGCCACATTTACTCCATCAGCAAATTCTGGCAACTCCATCCTGAAAAACTCTCCAGAGTCTGACAGCTGTTCTCTAGCTCCATCGCCTCCACCTCGGTCCAAACCCCTAGGCTATTGCAATAAGTCTCAGGTTTCACTCTTGGCTTCACCATCCCCCGCCCCCAATCTAGTCTCCAGACAGCAACGTGTGGTTCCTTTAAAATGTAACTCTTTGCAAACCCAGCTACTTTTCTCATACTGGGAACACAACCTCAGATTCTTACCTTGGCCTGTGAAAGCCTCCGGGATGTGGCTTCTGGGTTTCTCTCCAGTCACATCTCTTACCACTTTCTCCCTCACTTTACCCACCAGCCACACAGAACTTGTTCTTTTTTTGAACACTTCCAGTATGCTCACTCAGGTCTTAGGACCTCTTTACTTTCTGTTTTCTCAGTCTGGAAAACCATTCGCTCAGATATTTGCATATCTTATTTCCTCTTTTCATCCATGTCTTATTCAAACGTCACCTCATCAGAGATGTCTTCTTGGACCTGCTACATGAAAGAGGTCCCCTCTTCTCCCAGACACTCTCTATACCTTTATCCTTCTTTTCTGTTCTTTGTGACAGTTAATCTTCCTCTGTGGTTAGGGACTTGGTCTGCTGTGTTTAATGCTGCATCCCAGTGCTTACCACAATGCTTGGTACATAGTGGGTGCTCAATAAATATTTGTGGAATGAATGACCATTATAATTACAAAGGCATGTTTTAGGATGTGAATAGGCAATTCACTCAAGAACAGTTAACAGTAAGAAGACACCTTGGCAGTAATCACAGATACAATCTGCTCTTTTTTCCACTGTCTAAAGGTCTGGTCTGTCTCCTGCTTTGCTTCAGGGGCTCATGAGAAGCAGCTGCCCCTAAGCCCTTGTTTTAGCTTCCTGACTGCTCAGTTGGCATGCTGCTTCAGACTCCGTGGACTCCCCAAGCCTTGGCTGTATATCCGTCTGTGTATTCTTGTCTTAGGTTTACCATGTTCCGATGAACTGTTTGGACCCTTTTCTTTACTAACACACCTATGCCAGTACTATCAAAGTTCAACTCGTTGAAAGTAAGATAATATATTGTAATTGCTTTAGACTCATTATCAAAGTAATACCTCTTCAATATATGTATATATAATTAGAAAAAAACAAGGCAGAAAATAAAAATCAGGCAAAATCTCCCTCACATACTTTTCTGAAAGATTCAAAAGATTATTAGCATTTTGGTTTAACTTAGCTCTGCATAAGAAACTATCTGGCCCCAACTGTAGTCATATAAGATCCTGCCTGGCTGGTTTAGTCCTCTGGTCTCCTTGCCAGGAGAAAGGAAAATAATGGAAATAAAATATAATGCAACATTTTATAGTTGGTGAATCAGCAAACAAGCAGACAAACGAACAAAAAAGCATCTAAATAATGATGGCACCATGCTGGTGAGGTTGTGATGAAATTTGCATGTATATATATGATTAGTAGTATTTTAAACTGCAACAGTCATTCTGATTGTATGAGATTATGACAATATTTTAAAAGTTATAAAAATATTCAGTTTTTTTGAGGTACAATTGACATATACCATTAGTTTCTGGTGTACAACATAGTAATTCTGTACTTGTATATACTGCAGAATGATCAACACAGTAAGTCTAGTTAACGTCTGTTTCCACACATAGTTAAAATTTTTTCTTCATGTGATGAGCACTTTTAAGATCTACTCTCTTAACAACTTTCAAATTTGCACTACAGTGTTATTAACTATAGTCACCATGCTGTACCTTACATCCCTATGACTTCATAATTTTTTTTGCACTTAATCTACTTGCACAGAAAACTTCCACACACAAAGATATTATTGTAGTATAATCTATTTTAGCCAAAAAATGGAAAATCAATTGAGTTCCCTAATAATAGGGAAATGGTTAAGAAAATTGTGATATATAAATCTTAATAAAAAATTATTTTTACATTAAAAGTTATAATTATGAAAAATGTATAGAAAAAATAGGAAAATAATTATGATGTGATATTAAATGAAAAAATATAAAATTAATTTGTGAATAGGTAAAAAATGTTTATGAATATGGACTATGGACAGTGTATAGAAAACAATACACAAAAAAGAAATCTTTGTAATAGGGGTGGAATTATGGGTGATTTTTTTTCTTTTTTCAAAGTACTGTTTGAATATATTCACTGTTATTATTATTATTATATATATATATTTTTTGGCGGTATGCAGGCCCCTCACTGTTGTGGCCTCTCCCGTTGCGGAGCACAGGCTCCGGACGCGCAGGCTCAGCGGCCATGGCTCACAGGCCCAGCCGCTCCGCAGCATGTGGGATCCTCCTGGACCGGGGCACGAATCCGTGTCCCCTGCATCGGCAGGTGGACTCTCAACCACTGCACCACCAGGGAAGCCCTTCACTGTTATTATTGTTTTGATTTTTTTTGTTGTTACAAAAGGACACAGAGAGCAAATAAAAGTATGGAATTGGTGATCTCTAAAAGTTTATATCTGTGGTAGATATTCATGGCCTACTCAGCAGCTGTTCCCAATGCCCTTCCTCTTTGCCTGTCTCTTACGCACAAGGTTGAAAATGCCATATTGGATTTCCCCGCCCCCTTTGCAGCCAGTGTTTGCCATGTGACCCATTTCTGGCCAGTGAAATCCAATAGCAAGCCTGTTGGGGTGCTGTTGTGAAGTTTCCTCCTTGATAAAGAAGTGAGACCCATAAAGAAAATCCTTTTTGCCTTTATCTTTTTGCTCTGTCTTTTTGCTTATGAGGACTGATTCTGGAAGCTGTGGCAGCCATTTTGAGTCATCACCAGCTCTTTGAGGAGGGCAGAGTTGGATGATAGAAAGAGCCTTAGTACATGATGTTGTCTACAATGTCACCGAGTCACTGGACAAACTCCAGGACAGACTGTCTCAAGACTTCTTTTTTTTTTTTTTTGCGGTACGCGGGCCTCTCACTGCCGTGGCCTCTCCTGTTACAGAGCACAGGCTCCGGACGCGCAGGCTCAGCAGCCATGGCTCACGGGCCCAGCCGCTCGGCTGCATGTGGGATCTTCCCGGACCGGGGCACGAACCCGTGTCCCCTGCATCGGCAGGTGGACTCTCAACCACTGCGCCACCAGGGAAGCCCCTCAAGACTTCTTGATAACTAAACAGTAAATGTCCTTGTGGTTTGAACCACTATTAGGTTTTCTGTTACTTGAAACTCGGTGCATTCTAACTGATGCAGCCAGACAAAAATAAAACTTATTGGAGCTTCCCTGGTGGTGCAGTGGTTAAGAATCCACCTGCCAATGCAGGGGACACAGGTTCAATCCGTGGTCTGGGAAGATCCCACATGCTGCAGAGCAACTAAGCCCGTGCGCCACAACTACTGACCCTGCACTCTAGAGCCCGCGAGCCACAACTGCTGAGGCTGCGTACTACAACTACTGAAACCTGCGCGCCTAGAGCCCGTGCTCCGCAACAAGGGAAGCCACTGCAATGAGAAGCCCGTGCACCACAACGAAGAGTAGCCCCCGCTCGCCGCAACTAGAGAAAGCCCACGTTCAGCAACAAGGACCCAATACAGCTAAAAATAAATAAATAAATAAATTCATAAACAAAACAAAACAAAAAAACCCCAAAACTTATTGGCACACAGACCTATCTAATGTATAGAAACCACAAAGTGACAGGAAACATCACAACAAATATACAGATTAATTTGAAAAGTGTTATACTCTTACAGAAGAAAGTGAAAAACCAATAACCCAATAAGAATTTATTTGTTGCAAGGCTCCTTGGATCTGTTAATATTTCCTGGTAGAAAAAAATATTACTTTATATTTCTGATTAAAATAAAACAAGCATCCAGACACTTTTGGCTTGTAATCTTTTTCAAGTTTGTATGTGTCAGGAAGCAGCCCATGAGAGTATGATATGGTGGTGGTTTTTCTCCCTCCCTATATCCTCTGACCTCTTTGACTAGCATAGAATACTACTCAATTATGTAAGATGGAGCTCCCTGGGATTTGAGGATGTACCACCTAGGGGGTGAGATATGATTTCTTTATTGATCTAGTATCGGGAATCTCTTCGACTCAGCCTCTGTCTCTACTCAATACAAATCTGGTTTTGAAGACAATAAGTTTTGGGGTTGGCTGAGAAAGGAATTGATTGTCTAAAAGCTGGAGACATTGGTGACAAAATAGCTTGTTATAAATGGACTCTTTATTAGAAACACATTTCTAACTTATATTTTCTTTTTCTTTTTATAATTTTTTTTTCTATTTTTTCTAAATGGTAGATGACTTAGCAAGTTAACTGACCTTTAGATTAAACAAAAAAGCCAGGAGAATGGACTCTGTGATTATTGTCAGTGAGGTGGTGGCTTGGTATAGGCAGTGAGAGTGGAATTTAAATAGAGCATGGGTGATAAGAGTGAAGAAACTGGCTCTGCCCCACAGTGTAATTAAATGAGGATTGGGTAGGGGTGAAATGGCCATAACATGTTTCATCCCTGTGGTCTCTGGTGTTGGTTTGGGTGCTATGGCTGGCTGAGCGGTAGGGGGGAAGCGTGAAGAGCCTCCTTCCTCCTTTACTGCTTCACAAAATTCCTTCCTGAAGAAGCTGCCTGGGGAAACAGAGTTGCTATCAGTTCAGACTGCAATTATCTGCAAGTAACAGAAAACCCATCTCAGAGTGTCTTATACAAATGTCTTTCTATTTTGATTTTGTTTTCCCACTTAACAAGAAACCCAGAAGTAGTCTGATGCTTGTTTAGCTCAGCTGATCAAAGTACCACCAGGCACCTAGTCTCTTTCTATGCATCTGTTGCACCATGCTTAATGCGCCAGTTTTCATCCTCATCCTTGACTCTTCGTGATTGCAAGATGGCTATAAATCCATCATTTCCAATCCAAGGAAGATGGGAGTGGGAGGGGAGGATACTACTACCTATATGTATTTTTAAATTTTGAAATATTTCACAGAAAAATTTAGGAGACTTCTGGTAATGTGTCATTGGTCCAAATTGTGTCACATGGCCACCCCTTGATGCAAAGGGGCTGGGGAAGAAAAGAGTTTGCTTGCTACATTGCCAACCTGAGCAAGATTGGGATTCTGTTAGCAAGATGCTGCCACTAAAGTATAAAAAGCATGGATATTCCCTCCTGCTTTGCTAAAGATCGTTGGGTTCCTTGACAGCTCCAGAAGCCATGGTGGAACCTGGTAGGAGACAGCAGCAGAGCTCAGGAAGGGCAGCAATGTCCAAGTGGAGGAACTTCCCCAGAACAACATCTTCATCTCCCTCCCCAACCCTTACTCCGTTTTCTGTATGAGAGGAGTAGTGATTTCTCTGATGGGGGATTTTGGTGGCAGGAACTGGGCATGCTCAGCTCATTCCTTTCCTCCCTCCACTCCCTTGGAGGCTCCTGACTCATCTGTTCCTGATCATGCAGGAAGCTTAGTGGACAGCCCTTGACCCTGTGCTTGAGGATGGAGGTTATCCAGCTGTGCCTGTGACCGGGGCAGCATGGAATAAGCCTACTGTTGCACAACTCAGCTGTGTCTTCTAACTTAGCCTTTCTCAGTTACAAAGCTGATAATTTTGATTGTTATTTTTCTGACACCTGTGTCTAGCTCTTAATTTTTATTGAACTCAGATGGGTAAAGATAGGTAGTATGTATGAACATCCTAATATCCCTAAATGCCTGAACCCCTGTGTATCCCCAGCCTGGTATGGCCGGAGGACACTCAAGTTTCTAATGAGCCACCCTATAAACTTGATTATGGAAGATAGCATCAAAAGGTGTAGTCTCCTTTGTTGGGGTAATGTTTGACTTCCATTTATGACGTTTTTCCTGCCAGGATCATGTAGGTGAACATGTATATGCCCAGCTGGACTGATTTTAGTCTTTTTTTTCCCAACATCATAAACAATTTTATTTAATTTATTTTTTATTGAAGTATAGTTGATTTACAAGATTATATTAGTTTCAGGTATACAGCATAGTGATTCAGTATTTTTGCAGATTAGACTCCATTATAGGTTGTTACAAGATACTGTCTATAGTTCCCTGTGCTCTACAGTATATCCTTGTTACTTATCTGTTTTGTACATAGTAGTTTGTATCTGTTAATCCCATACCCCTAATTTCTCCCTCCCCACTTCCCTCTCCCCTTTGGTAACCACAAGTGGGTTTTCTGTATCTTTGAGTCTGTTTCTGTTTTGCATATAATTCATTTGTATTATTTTTTAGATTCCGCTTGTAAGTGATATCATACAGCATTTGTCTTTCTCTTTCTGACTTACTTCGCTAAACATAATATGATTTTAGTCTTTTTGCTTGAACTTGTACCAAATGAATCCAGCATAATTTAGGTAAGGTGTAAAGATGATTAAGGCAGTAAAGCCACCCCCAAATTACTTCAAGGATGGATATTTGGAGTTAACAAAAAAATAAGTCTTCATTCTTGAATTGAGTGAAAAACAAACTCCAGGAGGAAAGAAAACAGATTTCTGAAAATATCTTTTCCTTCCCTTCATAAAAAGAACATTGGCAAGCAGCTGTGTTTGGAAACTGCTCTTATTCATCTAGATTTTGGATTATTTAAGATCCTGTACAAGTCATGACCCATATACTTAAGCAGATCCAAAAGAAACTCTCATGTTTATAAAAAAAGAAAAAAAAAGGCATTATATTCAAGAAAGTTCAGCCATGGGAACAATACTGAGAGTTTCCTAAAGTGTTTTCCAGATCCCACCAGCTCTCTGTGCATAAACATGCGTATAACCAAAATGTATTTCTGTGGCTTTGGGGCAACTCTCATAATTTAAAACATATCCTTTAAAATCAACAGACCCACCCATGTAGAAGAGTCAAATAAATTCTCACGGCTTGGTTACCCAGGAAGATTACATTTTTCCCTAAGAAGTCCTCTTCTTAACATATCCTGTGATGTGGGGAGGCTGACTGGGTAGATCAGAGGACCTCAGGGTGCCCTGAACTGCCCAGCCTCAGTGGAAGATTGGCAACAGGACACTCCCGAAGGCGAAGATTATACCCTGGCCACTCAGTGCTCCACTTACCCATCCTGGGGTTGTTCATGTCAGAGAACCTAAAGTAAAGTTGCTGACAAAAACCTTAAAATGCTCTGAGTACTAGAATTGAAGCTGATGACACTGTTGGTTCAAATTCCAGGTGTTTGACCCAAATAGAAATGTTTGTGTGACTGGGGATTTCCCATCCAGGTGAGGCTAAGGGACAGGTAACTTTGTCCTTAAGAGCTGTAGTCTAAGTCCTCTTTCCTTTATTCGCCAAAATACACCCAAGCAAGTAAAGTTAGTGTATACATCAAGGTTTTTTCAGAGAAGCACAACAACTAGGGGTGACATAATAATAAGGGATTCATTTTAGGGATTTGACTTTATTCAGTTGTGAAAGCTGGTTAAAATGTCTCTGTGAGGCTTTACTTTGGGGCTACTAGAACTTGAAGTTCAGGAAGGAAATAGGGGTGTGAAGTAAGGGAAGCACAGACACACTGGAACATGTGAGCATGAGGCAGAAACCATGAGAATGGCTGGACCTCGAATTGGACTCTCAACTACCTACAAGGCTCTAACTCTAGGATACAGGGGACCTGCAGGATAGGTTGGTACCTCTCTCCCACAAAGAAGCGTGGACCTGGCCCTGGAGTCAGAGAAGTTGACCCAGGAGACTTAGTAGGATCCGGAGGAGCTGTGGGCCAGGCTGCTGCCCCACACCAACCAGTGGAACCAGCAAATCCCCGATGACACCTGTGAGGGGCGTCCACACCCCACACCAGCATCAACCTGCTGAGCACAGAAAGAATTATGGCTGCTTCATTCCTGCCTTCTGAATCACAAACAAAATTTCTCCTCTGACCCAAGCCAGCTGTGTAAGGAGGAGAATTCTGGGAAATGTAGTCCAAGCTTAGCTAAATTGACACAATACACATTCATCACAGAGAAGAAAAAGGCAGCTAGGTAGACTGTAAAAATAGTAGCATCTCGCTTGTGTTTCTGAATGGAACACTGAAGGTGCTTTACAGTCAAGTAGCCAGATCAATTAATTGATGGTGGGAAAATGTGAGCATTTTCACATCACATGATAAAAAGAGTCTGAGATGGAGCATATAAAAACTAAAAGCCCAGCATAAATTTTTTGAAATATAAAAAGATACAGAGAAAATTAATAGACACCTTGAGTAGAATAAGAGTGCTAAAGGCATATGAACTGCCCCAGGGGAAAAAGGAGTTTCCTTGAGGGGTCTCTAGTAGCCAGAGCAATAACAGCTGCAGCTGAAAGGACACTTAGGTCTTCACTGACTTCTTTCTGAGTGAGGAGCAGGGATGTGCCGGAGAGAAAACCAAGGAGTTCCTCTGCTTTAAAACTCCTGCTGAAGGAAAGTTCCCTATTGATAAGCACTCCTGGGTCAGTTCTCAATATATCTAGAGAAGGTGCCTCTGCTGAGTCATCCTAAGGGGTCAGGTGAAGTAATACACCATGATATGTGACCTGCCAGTATTAGCAACTTGGGGGTCCCAATGGTGGGTTTACGATTGGCTTCCTGGAATTCTTGTCTGCCTCTCTCTCTCTCACACACACATTTTTCAACCCCATGATTTTCTCTAATGGGAAACTACAGCCTTGAGTCACATCCAGCCACTCGTGCAAAGAGATGTGGCAGTTCTTTAAAACCATCACTGTGATCACTGCTAATGACAGACATTCTGAAATGTTTTAGAGACATTTGGAAGATGTACATTTAGCTAGAGAGGCTTATGTTATTTGTAACTGTCACTTCTATATATCGTTAGGCTGTGCATCCTGCTAATTGCATACATACAATCACCCTCAAGTGCACTTATCCTTTACCTGCCCACTTTATAAGTATTTGAGATCCATACGCTCTTCTCATCTGAGATGACTGTGATTCATCCTCTCCTCCCTGAATTGCATACCAGGTTGCTCCTCACAACTTGAACAGAAAGCCAGAGAGCATTATATCTGATAATATTTTAAGGGGAGGAGAATTTTAACTTACATGAATGACAAAAATGTAAATAATGACTACACATTTGAAAGGGAAATTAATGTCTTGAAAATTTTAATTAGGAAAAAAATAAAGAAATACATGTTTTAATTGGTAAAAAGGACTCTTGTTGACTGTATAAAGAAACAAAATCTCTCCCTGGATATCCTGCACTACCTTCAGAATGTTATTTTTAATGTTTGATAGAAGCTAGGCCTCTACACTTATAAGGTGTAAGTGCAACTTATATTGACTGTGAGTTCTGTAACTTCTGACCCCTGTGAACTGGAAACATCTTTTGAGCACAGAACATGTATTAATTATGGAACATCCCAGTTACAGAAAAAATATTGGAATAACATTAATATGTGGATTGTAGTGCTTAACCAAAGTATTCCATGGATTATTTCAGGATCTATATAGTTCAAATCAATTTCTACCCAGAGACACATATAGTGACCCTTCTAAGGTTTGAAAGTTTTGACACTAAAAATAGAATTTTCAATAAGAGCTCATAAGAAACAGAGCCTTAACTGCTTAAGGTCTCTAAATTGAAAGGGATTAAAATGTGGTACATTTCATCCAAAATGGAAGGTCCCTGACAAAGTCCAAAGAGCCAAAAGACCTGCCATTTGGTATGGACGGCCCTCTCTTTAAGGACAGCTTCCTTTCAGGAGTCGAATGCTCACAGCCCCCTTGGTATGGAGGAGCCTAAAACACAGGTCAGCTTCAGAAAGAATCACTACCCAAAGGCTTCATTAAACTAAGTCAGTGGATAGGCGGACAGGTAAAGGCTGTAGGGAGTGGACATGGTCAGATGAGGGGATTACCCTTTCTCCAGAGGTAACTTCCTGGTGAACTTCTTTCTTAAAAAAATTTTTTTTTTATTAGAACAGGCACATCTTCCTTCCCCTCCACTCTTGTGCTTCCTCCCTACAACCAAACAACAAAATAGCTATTGGAATGAAGTCTTTGAACACTTGCTCTCTCCCGTTAGACATTACCACCTGGATGGATGAGGCCCATTGTCCTTCCCCTCTTTTCCTAACTCCTCACTGAAAAAACATTGATACAGGTGCTGATTATTCATGAGGATTCAATGGCCAGTCCTTAGTTTAACAGATTAGAACAGACTCCTCTCAGGGTAAAAGCAAGGCCTTTTCTGAGTTTGAGAGGGACTCAGCCTCTTTCTGGCAGGTACACTGAATCAGGAAAGGCATCTTGATGCCTCTGTGGGCTTGGATGGCAGTGGAGCCCGGAAAATCCATGCATGTATAGCCGGTATTCTCCAACAATCTGCTCTCTGTGCTACCCTTGGCCTTGAAGGGCTTGACTGAAGACCCTGGACTATTCCTGTGGCTGCCTTAGAGATGGTGGAAATAAAACATTCCCACCACCCCAGAAGGTTTCCTGGGGGCACCTGTTTCTCATTGGCTTAGGCACCATATGGATTCTTGATGGCCCTGAAATGACCAGAGGCCTCTAGTTTCAGAGAGGTTCACAACAAAACAGTGTGACACCTGCAGCCCCCATCCCCACCAGAGGACCGTTAGCCACAGAAGCACGTTTCTTAAGCGTCCCCTCTCCCTCTCAAAAGCCCCCAACAAGTAAGCTAGGGCCTGAGAAGCAAGGGGCTGGCAGTGTCAGAGCCAAGTCCTATCCCCCAGGCCCAATACGTACACATACACACACACAAACACACACACACTCCAAGCCTACCCTGGGGAAGGAGAGAAGAACTTTGAATCCCTTATGAGATTAGTTTGGACAAATTTTAATAACTAAAAGTGACCTGAGAGATACCAAATCTGCCTACAATGACACTAAGTGATGGAAAGGACAGTTTGACAGGACACGGTTGAAAGCAATGATAGAAGTATGTATAAAGCCACTTTCTTATATATCCTTCTTCAGTTTAAGGCTCTTCAAATAAACTGGTTACCTAAAGCGTTTAGCACATGGTTTCTGTAAATTTTAAGTGTAGAAATAAAATAACACAACGGAGAGAAAAAGAAACAGGCAAGAAGTTTCAACTTTTTCTAGTTTTCTCATCTGAGGATGTCTCACCTGTCCATAAAAAGGACAGCTTGGCAGCCTGGGGTCTCAGAGCACTGTGCAGGGGGTCATGGACCCGGGGGCCTTGGCTCCAGCAGTGGCACAGCTGCAGGCTCTGCGAAGCCCCACTGCTTCTCTAGTCTCGGTTTTCTTGTCCATCCGATGCTCCGCAGCACTGGCACCTCAGCTGCTCCCAATATCCCCTCAACTTGCTCATCAATAACTCATAACCTGATCTTTGTAGGGACCAGGGTATTTGAAACACATCAAACATAGGTTAAATACAAGTCAATTTCCCCTCATAAAACACCAATTATGTAAGTAAGGAGGGTCCTTCGCTCCAGGGTTTGTGCGTCCCTCTAGAAGTCAGATTAAATCTCTCCCACGTTCCAAAGTGGAGTTACTGAAGGGACTCAAGATGCAGCAAGAGCCTGGTGGGGTGACTATGGAGTGGGCCTTCTGGGAGCCCTGAAGTCTCCGTCCCCACCAGCAAGTGGGTCCTGGCAGCCAGATGCAGGTTCTTTACCACAGCTGTTTTGCCATCTCAGTACTAAAGGAAGAGAGAGTAAATACACCAAAACTCCTATTGAAGGAGATGCTCATGGCTTCTTTATCTTTCCCTTAGAAAGTCTTTTAAAAGTTAATTATTAGAAGAAAAATAATAAGAAAGAAAAAAATTTTAAGTTAATTATTATATATTTCAAATGTGTAATAAGATACAAATAAAACTATAACGGCACACATGTACCTATACCCAGGTGTTTGAATTAACATTTGGCCACATTTGCTTCAAATTAAAAAACAACAATAAGAAAAGGCAGGCAGGGAGGCAGGAAGAAGGGAGGGAGGGAGAGAAGGAAGGAAGGAAGGAAGAAGGAAGAGAAGGGAAACATCTTAGTGGCAGTTGAAATGCCTTGCCAATCTCAAGCGAGGAGATATTACCTCTCCCCAAAGGTAATAACTTTTTTTTTTTTTTTTTTTGCGGTACGTGGGCCTCTAACCGCCGCGGCCTCTCCCGTTGTGGAGCACAGGCTCCGGACGCGCAGGCTCAGCGGCCATGGCTCACGGGCCCAGCCGCTCCGCGGCATGTGGGATCTTCCCGGACCGGGGGCACGAACCCCTGTGCCCTGCATCGGCAGGCGGACTCTCAACCACTGCGCCACCAGGGAAGCCCGGTAATAAATTCTCTTACTTATTGTTCATGCACATTTTTCCTGCTCATGCTTTTATACTCTTTCTACATATTTGTTCATGAGTAGACATATTACTGTTTCTGTGTTTTAATATTTTACATAAAGGGTATCATACTGAAAATTACTTTGTGTAACTTGCACTTTTCATTCAACATTACTTTGTAGATTAATCTGTGTTGGAATATGTAAATGTTATTTATTCATTGTAACTGAGTATACTATTTCATCGTATAGTGATGAAACCACAGTTGTCTCCCACTTTTGGAGGGTATTAACCCTCCCAACCTATTCACATTACAAAGAATGCTGCAATGGACACCTTATGTTGTATCTCCTTCTGTGTCTGTCTGAGCAGCAAATACCTGAAAGGGAAATTGATTTCTTTTCTTTTCTTTTTTTTTTTTTTTTTGCGGTACGCAGGCCTCTTACTGTTGTGGCCTCTCCTGCTGCGGAGCACAGGCTCGAGACGCGCAGGCTCAGCGGCCATGGCTCACAGGCCCAGCCGCTCCGGGGCATGTGGGATCCTCCCGGACCGGCGCACGAACCCGCGTCCCCTGTATCGGCAGGCGGACTCTCAACCACTGTGCCACCAGGGAAGCCCGGAAATTGATTTCTTGAAAGGTATGAGCATCTTCTACATTATTATTTAGCAGATATTGAAAAACTGCTCTTCTAAGTTGTGCAGATTTATACCCCAACAAGTAATATAGCAGAGTTCTTGTTCCTCAACATGCCTGCTAACCTTTGGCATTACCAAATGTTTGGATTTTAGTCATTCTGGTAAGTGTAAAGTGGTATCGATCTCATTTGTTATTATCATTGGCATTTCCCTGATTACTAATGAGATTGAAGATCTTTTCATATATTTATTAGCTTTTCAAGGCTACTCTTTTATTAGCTGTGTATACCCGTTGCTCACTTTTCCATTGGGTTGTTGCCTTTTTCTCATTGATTTGTATTTCCTTCTGTTTTGAGATACGAATCCTTTCTTCATTGAAAATATGAGCTGCAAATGTGTTGTACTTATTTTGCTTCTTGCTGGTGGATGTGGCTGTCCCTCTTGTTGTAGTGGTAACAACTCAGACTTGGGTTTGGATGTGGGGATGGAGAGCAAGAGTTAGCTTTTCATCTGGCTTTGGTTTTTGGCTATTCAGGTGTGTGCCACAGCATTCTTCTCTAGCTCCAGCCCAGCTCACTGCAGTGCTGCAGTGAGATTTGGGGCCGAAGCTGCTTGGTAAAGGGTTACTTGGTTTGTTTTTTTCTCTGTATACCTCATAGGAAGGGGAGTGTTGTTTAGAAGGGCTTAGGATCCTAATGATCCTACACCTGTTTTTCATGGCTTCCTGCACATTCAAATCACCTGGGGAGGTTCTAAAAATAATATAGATAACCTGGCCTTACCACAGAACAATTAAATCAATTTCTGAGGGTAGATTCCAGGAATCAATGTTTTAAAACTCTCCATGTGATTCTAACGTGCAGCCAGGGTGCTGAACCATTGCCTTGGACAAATATCATTTTCACCATGTCCCATGAGTATTTCCAACACTTTGAAGTTAAAGTCAAGACACCTGCCCTCATTAAGAATTATTAATTAGCTATGGGGAGAGGAGTTCTCTATGCAGATATGGAATAATTATTAACACATGTATTTTTAAAAGGCCTAAGAGACTGATTATTATGTGATACAACAAAGCTTCCAAATCACATGCAGTGTCAAGGTCAGCGAGCTAGCGGGGTCTGTATTCTCACTCCCCACTCCCTCCATTATTTGATCTTTGTTTTGGTCTTCTTGAAAGACAAAGATGCTCAGTCTGTAACATTTTTGCAGCTGAAAGGGTGGTCCCTGGAGCCTGAAGCCTTCATTTTATTCTGAGGTTTGCAATCGTGACCCCGAAGGATTTACAGTGTTTTTCTGTCCTGATTGCTACCTTCTCTATTTTCCAGTTGATCCCTCGACTCAAAATTCTCTCCACTATGTTGTGCTATGTTTTGGTTCCACAAAGGATTCTTTGGCTCTGACCACTTTAGATCCCATTCTCCAGGGCACCTGTGAACTTCCCTCAGCTGCAAAGCCTTTTTGAAAGTCAGGCCAAGATGCCTTCTGCACACGTCACAGGGGAGAAGGAAGGCTCTCGGGAGATGCTGGGTCTAAGTGGACAAACGTTTCCAGATTTGCCTTTTAGGCCATTGCATTCCTCTTTCCAGGGAAGAGGGACAAGATTTCCTTTTTGCATTGACAGACTGTTCAAATGCAAACCCAGGGCTCCTTGGGGTAACTGGACTGTTTTGAAAAGGACACGTGCCTAAGCTCTTGAAAGGAAATATCTGCTGAAAGGGACTACTAGGCACTCTCTCTGTACCATTAGAAACTCCCAGATCAATTATGGGAGGGCTGCAGTGTCACATTGTCCCCTCCACCCACCTCCCAGGTCTGCTGACTTATAGTCCATTCTTCATTATTCCTCCCTCAACAGCATTAATTTAAAAATTCTTTTTTTTAATTTAATTTTTTATACAGCAGGTTCTTACTAGTTATCCATTTTATACATATTAGTGTATATATGTCAATCCCAATCTCCCAATTCATCCCACCACTGCCCCCTGCCACTTTCCCCCCTTGGTGTCCATACGTTTGTTCTCTACATCTGTGTCTCTATTTCTGCCCTGCAGACTGGTTCATCTGTACCATTTTTCTAGATTCCACATATATGTGTTAATATACGATATTTGTTTTTCTCTTTCTGGCTTACTTCACTCTGTATGACAGTCTCTAGATCCACCCATGTCTCTACAAATGACCCAATTTTGTTCCTTTTTATGGCTGAGTAATATTCCATTGTATATATGTACCACATCTTCTTTATCCATTAGTCTCAGCTATGCTATTGAGCCTCTTTCCATGCTGGGAGCATTTTCCTTTACCTTGTGTTCCGCTTCATCTCTTAATTCTTTTCTTAACTTAAAAAAATGTCATTCTTTATCTCATGCTAATTGTTTGCTTTGAGACTTGGGTTTCCTTCAAAGGCTCTTTCTTTTACTCCTTTCGGAAGGCTTATCCCACTCTAACCGTTGGTGTTACCTCGGAAGGATGGATCTAGAAGGGGACAACAAGATTTTTCACTTTTTCTTCATAAAACTTTCTTATCTTTACTTTCTTAAAATGGGCACATATTGCTTCAACAATTAAAAATACTTAAAAAATAAATTCAGTCACAAATAAAACTTTAAAAAGTGCATCCTTGTTTGGAATTTATGCAACCCCACTGTATGTACATTTTATGATAAATGTACATATACATATATAAATACATATAAATATGTTCATGTTTATAAAGCACTTAGGACACCTCTGAGCACACAGTAAATAAACAAAAACAAATACGTGTGTCACCATTTAACAAAAAAAAAGGGTTTGCATTAAATCTGTAAGTGAAAGGAAATTCTGAGTTAGGGGTGAAAATACAGTGCTTAGCCCAGTGTGGAGCCTATTGTGCTGCTGATGGATACATTCTCATGTTTTCTTTGTTCTCATTTGAGAAACTGGAATGAGTTAAAAGTCAAGGAGCATGCTGAGGTTTAACTCATTCCACAGTTCCAAAGTGACACAAGGCATGATTTAAAGCCAGACGGCCTGCCCAGGTTTTTAGTTCTTAGTGGAAGTTGTCTGTCTTTGATTGATTACATGGGACTGGGGGTTCTGAACACCTATTGTGACCGACCCAGAGGGCTGAATGCAGCCAGACAGATGGTTTGCTGCATTCCCCATATTTTTCCTGGTTCCAGTCAAAATGCTTGGATTTGAGTAGCTATGAGGTTGATCCAGGACTCCTTGGCTGATCCTGGCCCCAGTATCCACTAGTATGGCCCCAAATGATCTAGGCTATTTCCAGGCTAGACCAGGGCATCCTGAACTTTGAGAATGACAGTAGGCTTTGGACCCTGACCAGAGCTTCGGTCGTGTACAGAACTAGAGTTGGGCTCCAAGCTAAGATCCATTGGAGGTGGGAGGCAGGGTTAATCAGAAGCAGTCACAGGCGGGCTGATCTGAGAGAGAGAATCCTACTCAGACTCCTGCCCAGCAGGGAGGTCAGGCTGGACCTGCTCTGCCCTCAGCTTGATGGGCTCACCCAACTCTGGGTCAGCTATTGTTTTGACCCAGTTGAATTGGTGTCGCTGCTGCTCTTCTAACTTAAAGTTTTCCTTGAAGGTAACCAAAAATAGGATAAAATTGTATTTGCAATATATTTTTTGCAAATAGATTTTTTCTGATCTTAATACTTTTTAGCTGCATTTCTTTTTTTATTATAAAAAAATTTCTGAATTGTATTAAGTGGTTACTTGGGTTAGAAATTGTGCTCTTGCTAAATTAACAAAAAAAGTGTAACTTGCTTTTATTGGAATGAGAAATGCTACAGGGACTTGTGAAAAAGTACAGGGTCTTCTTTTGTGTTCTTAGGCACAAATTCAAAGAATTCAATTGTTCATGGATCAATAATGCTACAACTATTACGACTTCTGCGAGAATTCATCCTGCTGGGGTTTCTTTAAGGGAGAATATTTTTATGAGGCTTGCGGTACGCCGGCCTCTCACTGTTGTGGCCTCTCCCGTTGCGGAGCACAGGCTCCGGACGCACAGGCTCAGCGACCATGGCTCACGGGCCCAGCCGCTCCGCGGCATGTGGGATCTTCCCGGACCAGGGCACGAACCCGTGTCCCCTGCATCGGCAGGTGGACTCTCAACCACTGCGCCACCAGGGAAGCCCTATGCGGCTTACTTTGGTGAGGGAGAATTAAGTGTGGATTTATGATTGCTTAGGGAAGCATAGTTCAGGAACTTCCCTAATGACTCCATTTAGAGTGAGGAGACAAGTCCAGCCCCTGGGACCACACGGTCATGTCCTTCTGGCTATTCTAGCTGTGGAGGGAAGTCCAGGAGCACCGCCTGTCCCAAGACAACTGGTTAGGGTGGGGACCAGTCAGAAATACAAAGCAAAAGTACCAGAAGCTCCTGCCATCCATGTCCCAGGCTTAAATTCTTACTTGGCTTGTTCAGCCTATTTTAGCCTCCCTGAATTGGTACCCTTTGAGGATCTGGCTTTTCTAAAGGAATAGGAGTTTATTTTTAATAACTGCAGGACCAAATCAGTCATGCTGGAAATTAATCGTATGCGCGTTTAATATATAAGATATTTAAGCATGTCAGTTTCATTTTCATTTCGTTTCAGTTCTTCAAAGACATATCTCGGCCAAAATATTGATTGTAATATTTTGACATGGCCTGGGTACTTCTAGTTTTTATTAAGAACAGACGCACTCCTAGTTGGAGTGTGATTTCCCTTATAAACTGTGTCTACCTGATAGCATAGCAGAGATTCAACAAATATTTATTAAATAAATGAATAAAGAATAAAGGATAGATTCAGTTCTGTTTTGAAGAATTTATCAAGTGGCTTGTATGTGCATTTACTGAGTGCCTTGATCAGACACAAACAGCTGCCCCTAACTCTGGTCAATCTTAACCTCACGGTGTGTCATCCAGACAGGAGATCACCATCCTCCCCACCCCAATCTAATCAGTTATTCTGTGAGCACAACGTTAGGGTGAATTTCTACATATTAAACAGTGGAGTCATCATACCTATATCAGGGTTTCTCAACCTGGGCACGATTGACATATTGGACTAGATGGTTCTCTGTTGTGAGGACTGTCCAGAGCACTGTGGGATATTAGCAGCCTCCCTGGCCTCTATCCACCAGCTGCCGTTAGGACACACTTCCCTAGTTACGACAACAAAAACTGTTTCTAGATTGCCAAATGTCCTCTGGGGAAAAATCACCCTGAGTTGGAAACCATGAATCTATATAAAAGAGTAATATATATTTATGCCACCTTAAGCAATACTAAAATGACAGAAAACCCCAATAACCCACTTTTTTTGTTGTTGTTCAATGAAGGTGTTCTGTAACATTCTGCTGCAAGAAACACACAATAAAGGGACTTTTCTCTGAGAAGCAAGGCTTCTGTTTATGGGAATAATAAGTGTTGTTTTAGGGCAGAGATTTGTGGTTATAAAACTTACACGAAAGCATATTTGACTTCTTTTGAAACAAAGTAATAGAAAAATGAAGACCCAAAAGATCATAATCCTAACTCTGATGAACTCTAACATTAATAAAATAAATAATTAATACAATAAAGAAAGGAATACCAGAAGGTAAAAATAGAAAACAAATATCTCCCTCTTTCTGTTCTCCTCTCCCTTTCTCTTCCCAGAGCCCACCACTTTCAAGATTTTTCATTTCAGGAAAAAAAAAAGTTTACAGTAGGAAAATTTAAGCTTTGCTTTGGGAGAATTGGAATAGACAAAAGTGTCAACTAGTAGTGGAAACGGGGGGTGACTTGAAGCTCATGCCACTTCCGAACAAATCAAAAAGGAAGGCCTGGGCTTTGCTTTCATTAAAAGAGTTTGAGACTATTTATTACTTACTTACCCTCCCTAGGAATGGATAGTCTTCTTTTCCTCATGGTGCACTGGCTGCAGAGTTTGGAAATTTAGTTGGTTTTAGTTTAAATCTGATCAAGTCTTCTCTCAGAGAGCGAGCTAGCTGAGATGGGATTTTTGGCAAAGGGCTCTGTCCCGTCTTTGTCAAGGCTGACCTGTTGTGGCAGTGCCAGGGGCTCATTTACTGCCTTTTCCCTCAGTACACAGGGCGCCCACTCTTCCACTGCACTATCGAGTTGTTCTGGAGAGAACAATCCGGACTTTGTCCTGCTGCTGAGGTCCGTGAATGGACGCGGGTTTCTGGTGAAATGGGGGCCCAGCTGTACAGTAGTTACTGTCCTCTCCTTAAGATGTGCCTGTGGATTTCAGCCACTTTCCTTAATGAGTCTGCTCTTCAGAAAAGTTCTGAATGTGTTTGATGTCCTAAGCACTCGTGGCTCTTTATCTGAAAATGTAGACATTACGAAGAATTTCTTATCATTCTCTAAAGCATACTTTTCATCCAGTGAATGAATCTCTTTATGTGTCCCAGCCACTAACACCCTGAAGTTCAGAGGCATACAAGCAAAAAGAGACATTTGTATGAGGAACAAAATATTTCAGGACAACAGAATTTTTTATTATTTGGGAACTTTCATGACATTTCCCCTCTTAACATATTACCATTTGTTTATTGACTTACTCATGCAGCTGCAGACATTAATTAAGCAATAACGGTATGCAAGAGACTTTGTTGGGCACAGTGTGAGATCCAGTGGTCCCTGGGAGGGAGGAGATCAGAGTGGCTAAGAGTTCAAATTTGGCAATCCGAACACTTGTCCGCTTTGCCCTTCTGGGCTATGTGATCTTGAGCAAGTCACTTAACCTCTCCCAGCCTCAGAGTCCACATCTGAAAAATCAGAATAATAACAGAATCTACTTTATAGGGCTATTGTGAGAATTAGTTGAGATATGCTGGCAAAGCACATACTACCAAGCATAAGCATCTTCTAATTGCTCATTTGATATTCATTTAAAAAAGAAAGCAATTTGTAGACCAGAATGGAAAAAAGACATTTATGCTCATAATTATATCATAGGTGGTAAAGAACCACACATGCTAGGAGAAGTAGAAAGGAGGGTGTATCCGCAGAATAAGTAATGCTAACTATTGTAACACACAAGCCCCAAGCCTGTGGTTTAACATGGTAGGCATGACTTTTGAGTTTACCTCTCCTCCAAGTGACTCAGGGATCCTTGCTCCTTCCATCTTGTAGCCTTCTAGAGCTTCAGTATCATTCACTTCAAAGTATGTAGGAAAAAGGACAAAGAAAGTAGGAAGGTGAGTAGGAAAAAGGAGGATGTGTGTGTGAAATACTGCTTGGGATGTTTTGTAGCTAGGCTTGTCTATTAGTTATCTATTGTTGTGTGACAAATTGCTCCAAACTTAAACAGCTTAAAACAACTCATAATCTCATTGGTCAGGAATTCTACAGCAGCTTACCTGGGTGGTTCTAGCTTTGGGTCTCTCATGAGGCTGCAGTCAAGACTCGGCTGGGCTGCAGTCATCAGAAGACTTGAATGAGGTCGGAGGATCCTGTTCCGAGACAGCTTACTCACATGGCTGTTGGCAGAAGGTCTCAGTTCCTTGCCATGTGGACCTTTCCATTGGGCTGTCAGAGTGTTCGTACAACATGTCGGCTGGCTTCCCCCAGAGCCAGGGATCTGAGAGAGAACAAAAAGGAAGCCCTAATGCTTGTTATGATCTAGTCACAGGAGTCTCATGCTGCCATTTTTGCTATATTTGTTCACTAAGAGAGAATCACTCAGTCCAACCCACACTCAAGGGGAGAGGAATTAAGCTCCAATTCTTGAAAGGAGGAGTATTGAAGAATTTGTGGACCAAATATATAGAGAGCACAGAGCTCCTGAAACCCTTGGAATTTCCTAAGTGATGAGAGCAGAGAAAAGTGAAAGGAGTGTCTTTTGTTATTTATAAGAAGCCCCTTTCAACCACACCTGAGCTTATTTTAATTTTTAATGTGGTGTTTTTTTGAAAGCCACTAAGGATGAGGGGTTGGTTGCCAGGGGAACCAACTTTCAGCCCCGTTCCTTACAACCTCCAGTTAAGGGAGAAGGGCTAGAGGTTGCGTTAATCACCAATCATGCCTATATGATAGAAGCCTCCATGAAAGTCCCTAAAGTATGGGGTTCAGAGAGCTTCCTGATTGGTGAACACATCCATGTACTAGGAGGGTGGTACTGCCCAACTCCATGGGGACAGAAACTCTTATGCTTGGGACCCTTCCAGACCTTGCTCTATGTATCTCTTGATCTGGCTATTCATCTATTTCATTTATAATATAATAAACTGGTAAATGTAAGTAAGTGTTTCCCTGAGTTCTACGAACCATTCTAGCAAATTATCAAACCCGAGGAGGGGGTCATGAGAACCCCAGTTTATAGCCAGTCAATCAGAAGTGCAGGTGATAACTGGGGACATGCATTGGTATCTGAAGTAAGAGGGCAGTTTGTGGGACTGAATGCTAACTCCAGGTGGATGGTGTCAGAACTGGTCAAATTGCACGATGCCCAGCTGTGTTGGAGAATTGGTTGGTGTGGGGATAAAACCCACACACATGGTCACAGACGTGAGTAAAGTAGAGGAAAACAAGTTTTCCTTTCACAGCTTCTAATTCCTTCTTTGCTCCTCAATAGTTGTGTATCTTCAGGCAATTTACTTAGTCCCTTTCAGTTTCAGTTTCTTCATCTGTATAATGGGAACAATTATATCCCTTTGAAAGGGTATTAGGAGGATTTGAGAAGACATGCATAAAATATTTAGGGCAGCAAACGGTAGCTCCAGATATCAGTGGAGCCTCTTTATGGTGAAGGAAGAAACAGGCTGAGAGAGTTTTTAACAACTTGCTCAAAGTAACATAGGAAATTATTGGGTTGGCCAAAAAGTTCATTCGGGTTCTTCCATGAAGATGTTATGGAAAAACTCAAATGAAAATTTTGGCCAACCCAATAGTTAGGAAATGGATTAGAAACTCACATTAGAACCTCACAGGGGCTTCCCTGGTGGTGCAGTGGTTAAGAATCCATCTGCCAATGCAGGGGACATGGGTTCAAGCCCCGGTCTGGGGAGATCCCATATGCCGTGGAGCAACTAAGCCCATGTGCCACAACTACTGAGCCAGTGCTCTAGAGCCTCCGAGCCACAACTACTGAAGCCCACGTGCCTAGAGCCCGTGCTCTGCAACGAGAAGCCACCACAATGAGAAGCCCATGCACCGCAACGAAGAGTAGCCCCCGCTCGCCACAACTAGACAAAGCCTATGCGCAGCAATGAAGACCCAACGCAGCCATAAATAAATAAATAGATAAATATAAAGAACCTCACATGAACAAAGGCATAGAGGTCAGAAATATCACCTGGGCCTGGACCAGAGGTGGCAGAGGAGGGTTTGGGCAGAGCAGGGCGGGGCAATAGCAGCCCTTGAAAGCAGGAGAGGAGCTGGAGATCGAAGCGCCTTAGTTCTCGGGCAGCGTGGTGGTTTATGCAAACATATTCTGAGATTTGGTTGCAAATAAGTGAATGATTAATACAATAGACTTTGAATCAGGACTAGGAATACGGTCATTCAGCCACCATGCTCAGTGGAGAAAGATCTACTAAAAAGCACCCGAGGATTTTCATCGTTCTCAATCTGTAGTCAGGGAAACAAGGAGACTAAAAAAGATATCACCAAAGAAACACTGTTTTGAAAATATCTATAAGGGAAAGAGGGGAACCAGCTACGTATTCTGTGCCCGTGTTCCCATGGCAGCACACGTCTATAGGGGTGATTACACCCAGAGGCATGGGCATAATCGTGTGTGTGGTGGGGGGGGCAGGTGTGGATGACCCACACCTAGTTCACATGATGTTGCAGTTGGGAGGGAGGGTATAAGAACATGGTCCCATGTAGTATCCACAGGTGGATGAGGACTCCCCAGGAGCTTTCTTTTTATTCTGAAAACTCCCAAATTTACACTCAAGCCCACACTTCTTTTCTGAGCTTCAGATCTAAATCCGACCTGCTTAGCAGACATTTTTATTTGGATGTCACACAGACACCTCAAACTTCCCATCCAAATCCAAAATCATGATTAAGAACATTTTCCTTCTTAAACTGAGTTTTTAAATTTTTTTTAATTGAAGTATAGTTGATTTACAATGTTGTATTAATTACTGCTGTGCAGCAAAGTGATTCAGTTATACATATATATACACTCTTTTATTAATATTCTTTTCCATTATGGTTTATCATAGGATATTGACTATAGTTCCCTGTGCTATACAGTAGGACCTTGTTGTTTATCCATTCTATATATAATAGCTTACATCTGCTAATCCCAACCTCCCACTCCACCCCTCCACCAACCGCCTTCCCCTTGGCAACCACCAGGCTGTTCTCTGAGTCTGTGATTCTCTTTCTGTTTCATAAATAGGTTCATTTGTGTCATATTTTAGATTCCACATGTAAGTGATATCATATGATATTTGTCTTTCTCTTTCTGACTTCACTTAGTGTGATAATCTCTAGTTGCATCCTTGTTGCTGCAAATGGCATTATTTCGTTTTTTGGGGTTTTCTTTTTTTTTTTGCGGTACGCGGGCCTCTCACTGTTGTGGCCTCTCCCATTGCGGAGCACAGGCTCTGACGTGCAGGCTCAGCAGCCATGGCTCATGGGCCCAGCCGCTCCGCGGCATGTGGGATCTTCCCGGACTGGGGCACGAACCCGTGTCCCCTGCATCGGCAGGCGGACTCTCAACCACTGCGCCACCTGGGAAGCCCCCTATTTCGTTCTTTTTTATGGCTGAGTTTAAACTGATTTTTAATCGAATCTTCAGCATCTTAGTAAATGACACCACATCCATTCAGGTGTTAGTCTAAAGACCTGGACATTGTTTATGGACCTGGACATTGTTTATGTTCCTCCTTCTGCTTCACCAAGTCCTGTGTTCTCATACCCTGGATGGAAGCAGCAGTCTTTTTATGACCTAATCTCAGAAGTGACATACCATCACTTCTGCTGTGTACTGTTCATTAGAACTGAGTCAGTAAACCCAGACCACATTCAGGGAAAGGGGATTCCACATTTGGGGGCCATCTCAGAGGCTGCCCACAATACTCCACCACTGTTGAAGCAGGCTTGGTGATGACTGTTCTGATCCTTCTGCGGTGCTCCACGCCCTGCCAAGGTCTTCTCTCCTCACACATGCAAGGCCTAGTGGAATCCTGCTTCTTTTGGATTCCAGTGCTTGGCAGACCTAACAATGTCCTGCTGAACTGAATTGAATTGTACTCTCTAAGCCAGGTCAGGATGTATAAACAGTGCTGATGGTTGGGACTAAACTGAGGAGCTTTTTGAGCTTTATCTCTTATGGCAAATGAGCTGTGGAGTAGCATCTCAGAGGTCATTTTGGGTCAATATAGGAAATAGTTGGACTCTGGGATCTTGAATGTGTGCATATGGAAGGTGTCCTGGGTGGGGGTGCGGTAGGCAGTGTGTTGTCATGGAAGGAACTGAGGACATGGGGTCAGATGGACTTTGGAATCCAGCCTTAGTACTAACTCGCTGTGGGGCCTTTGGCAATTTGTCTCATCAATACATTAGTGTCTGAGATTCATCACCAAAAGAAATGCTAAAGTCTACCTTTAGTGGTGTTGCGAGAATCAAAGGAAGCATCTGGCATGTGGGAGACAGCACATTTATTTCCCTTCCCTCTCTTCTCTCGTCAATAAGAGAGTCTCAAACTTTAGAGTAACATACGAGCCACCTGGGAGATGCAGGCCTTGCCTTACCTGCAAGAATCTGAGCCAGAAGCCTGCAAACAGGACCCAGAAATCAGCATATTTAAATAGGGCCACAGGTGATCCGATGAGTTGATCGGACAATCACAAATTGAAAAACATTGTCCTGGAGGACATTGGAACTAGAGAAGAAAATAGAAGTCAAAGGATAAGATCTCAGATGAATAGCAGGGGTCTTTTTCTGGTTACTTTATTATCCAGGTGGATGAAGAGGGGTTGTTAGGAGCAGCCAGACTACTTTCCAGAGATGTCGGTCAGAGTGGCCTGAGGCCAGTAAACCACATTTATAGCAAAATCCTGGTTTTTCAGCTGAATCAATGTAATCTTCTTGTGTAAGGCCAAGGAAACTGAGGGCCATGGAAATTGTGCTTTACCCAAATCCATAGATGTTCATTCATTTGTTGCTTGATTGGTTCACGTATTCATTCATGAAATGAATTGCCTGTTACACGAAGCTTACATAAAAGTACAGTACATGTTCTCTGCACTCAAAAACAGATGTTAAATATAACAATTTGAATCTCTACAAAGGATAACAGTACAGAATGGGAGGAAAGTATAAACTGGGCAGTAGAAGTAACAAGTTCTATAGCTGCAGGAATACAGGAGATGTGGGTCCAAAAAGGTTTACTGGAGCCCTTGGCAACCAGATTGGGACTTGAAAAGGGGGTTTGATTTCAATAGACAGAGCAAGAGGAGGGCATTCCAGCTTTCTACTTTCATTGAGTACCTCTTTTTTATGTATTGTTTTGTGAGTTATTGCATATCCTTTAGTCTGTTTTTAGACGTGTTACTACATTTTGTTGTTATTCAAACTTTATTGTTAATTATAATATATTCTATTTTGGGGGAAAGCTGGGCACTCCTTTATTTCTTCTTTCTAGACAATTTTTTTTGGTAATTTCACCTGCATATTTTCCCAAGTACATTTTAGAATGAATTTCTGATGTTCTAAAAAAAAAATCCATTAACATGTAAAAAGCATCTGATGTGATCAATTAATTAAGGAAGAATTAAAAGTGCTCTAATACATAGTTTTCCTGTTTAAAAACTTTTTAAACTGCTTTCAGGCTTGGCTAGGTGCAGGCCTAGCATGCTGGATAAGCTTGTGCAGCCACAAAGCATGTGAGGCTGAGATTTTTCTCAAGAATGAGTAGCACTGTTTATCCAACCTTGGTGACCCAGAGGAATATTATCACCACAAAGCCAGGAGAGTTCTATCTCTAGAATTTTCTGCCCCACAATGACAACCCTAATTGACAGGATTAAACTACGGACTGTTGCCAGGCACCAGAATGATAAAGTATGTCTCCCAGCCTAATCCTCAAATCAGGTAAAAAGAAAAAGAGAGCCAAGTTCAGCCTGTCTGTGTCCTGAGGCTGCCTGGCTCTGCAGGTCTCCCTAAAGTGCTCTGGTCAATTACCTGGGTATCCGTGGAGACGCTTGTTAAAGAGAAAAAGGATTGACATGTATTTAGCTCCTGTTATGTGCCAAGTGTTTTACAAATGTCAGTCTTTAAACCTCACACCTGCTCTGTGTTTAGGTATACTCTCTACCTCCTTTTCCTCTTCTTCCAACAATCCCATAGGTAATACATATTATTAAATTAAGAGTTAAAGGTTAATTAAATTGCACATTGGCACAGAGCAGTCACTGATCTATTTGACTCCAGTGTCCATGCCTTTCTTCGTCTACTGCACTATTCAGCCCCAACACCAAGCCCAAGAAGACACAAATACAGACACACATCAATGTACAAACACCTGTCTACATATAAACAGACATATGTATTGTCCAAAACACTGGGAGATCTGAGCTCTCATTAAGGAAATAATGACTGTGAGTTTTCCAGGAGAAAGAATATGCATAAAATCTTGCAATGTGGTGGTCTCAGGAGTGTGCTGGAGCCTTCTTGCACTGGCTTGCATGCGTCGGTTGTTAAATTTGCAGGAATTTTGTGAGCTTGTTGTTAAGCCCAGCCATTATTAGAAATATATTTATATAAACTTACAATTAAATAAATTTTATTAAAACAAATGTCATTCTTACAACTCAGTGCTTCCTAATATTTTATTACACTTTACACTTTGAGGTAGAAATACTGTATAACAGTATGCTGCTGTGTACACTGCCTTCCAACTGACATTCAGTGACATTTTGTTGGTAGTTTGAGTTTGGCCATGGGAATTGTAGCCACACTGGGGAAATCAGTAAATATTACCAACCAGCGCATAGTTTCTCCAGGAGCCGGTTGTTATACATTCACCAACACACCACTGGGCAGTCCCCATACAGGTGTTGTCATGAAATAAGCAACCTGCAAGGACTAATGAATATCTTCCGTAAGCCCACTAGTGCCAGCCACTCAATAGAGACTTGGTTGGGAAGTCAGAAAAAACAGAAAGTCTGTTGGAATGTTGGTGAGCTGAGTAGTAAAGACTTGTTCTTTCACAAAATTGTGGCACAAAGACTCTTGTGTGAGCTTGACAGTGACCCTGAAAGGTAGAGCCTTTGCCCTCAAGGAAAACCAAGCCTAATTTCTTGTGCTTACAGCGACAGAAGCCCTGGAGTGTGTCTAATGCTTTTTCCAGAATACTCTTCTTCCTGGGCCTCAGTGCTAATGGCCAAGAGAGGGCAGCCTGGGCTGGTGAGGTGTGTGGACACACACTCACAGCAGGTTGTGGAACATGGTGTCTGGCTGGCTTTCTTTAACTCAGTCTGTATGATTCCTGATTCTGAGCACTGCCAGCCCATTGCCCCAGTGCATGTACACTGTTTTATTGTAGGCAACCTTCACAAAAGGTCAGATTGACCTCCATGGGAATATGGTATCTGGAAATGAGTAATTCAGAATAATTGGGAAGAGGTTCAGAAACAAAACTCATGGCCTCAAATGTAAAATCATTCCTCTACTCTAGTGCCAAGAGAAGGAACCATAAAGTAAGTTTGAAATTTTAAGGTAAATATGGTCTTAGGGAATCTCAAACTTGGTGGGTCAATACCCATGACAGGAATATACGTAAGATTTCTTTGGATATTATTTCTCTTCTTCAATTATTTTTGTAGAAAAAAAAGCAATTAGAAAGTGACTCATGTCACTGTAAAAATTTTAAACAATATTCAAGATTATAAAGCTAAAAAGGGAGTTGCCTCTTTATCCCAACTTTCCTGGGATAATCACAATGATGTGTATCCTTCCAGAACTTTATCTACACACACACACACACACACACACACACACACACACACACACACTCATCTACATGATTTGAAGATTTTTAGGTAAAACTTTGGATCATACTATCTGTATAAATAGTTTGGTGACTTGTTCAGTTCACAACATATCTTAGAGATCTAACCCATGCTTTGGGTGTACATTAGAGAATTCAATTGTGTCAACGTACCATAATGTATTTAAACAGCTCTCTATTGAAGAACATTGAAGTTTTCTTCAATGATTTGCAACTAAAATAATATAGTACATAAGCGTCCTTATAAATATGCTCCTGTTAACTTGTATAGATATGTCTGTAGGATAGCTACCAAGGAATAAAATTGTAGGGTAAAACTGTATGTGCATCTACACTTTTGATTTTGTCAAATTGCCCTTCAAAAGAGTTGTACCTATTTATACTCCCACAACCTTATAGTAAAGTACCTTTCCCCCCCACCATCCTTACCAACACTTTATATGAACAGTCTTAAATTTTGGCCTAACTCAGGTGAAAACTTGTATCTTGTTCTTATTTTATAATTATTTGTTTTCACATTTTTTTGTATTTCTTCTTTGAATTTCCTGTTCATGCCCTTTGCCCATTTTCCTATTTATTTGAATGACTTTATTTTACTGATTTGTATGAGTTCTTTATATAGAACTTTTTAGATCTTTATATATTAGGGAATATATTAATATTTCATTATATGTTACAAATATTTTCTCTCTTCCATTTATCTTTTAACTTTATTAGAGCTATATTTTTGGCCATGTTAACATTCTTTTGTAGAAAAATCTGATCTGTTCCTTCTGGCTTCTGGGTTTGGGGGTCTTGTTTTGGATATTTTTTAAAGGCTGATAAGGTAAGGGAAAGCCTTAAGGAGAAGCCTTGAAAGTCTGACTAATTAATGTCAAAAAATAATAACTAGCATTTACTTAATACTTTACTAGATATTCTATTATATGCAGAAGCAAAACCTCAAAAAATGATTTTCCAGTAAGATTAAGAAATGTATTTTCACAGATCGGGAAAGAAAATGATGCAGAGTAGAAAGCTGCTATAAACATGTATGGGAATGGAGTAAGGGAGGTAAATGGGAAATGGAAAGGGTGCCTTGATGTACACGTTTCATCGTTCGCTCTGGAGCCAAAATTTAGCACTGGCTTATTCTGCCTTTATCTGCCACGTAAAAAGAAAAGAAAGAGAATTAGAAATCTGTCAAGTGCTCTGTGTTTGAAAAGTGACCACTATATTTAAGGCCAGGTCTATCCCAGTTTTCCCTTTCTAACACACGTTTAGAATCATGTGTATGACATTCCTCTAAAGGGACCAAAATGGGAGCTGGTTGATGCTTAAGTTCTTTAAATGGAAACAAACAATGCTGTTATTCTGGAAGGAATTAGTCATTCTCTGAGAAACCTAGGGCATGTTTATTGGTTCTCTAAGCATTATTTTGTCTTTACTTAAAATATTAAAATCCGTATGCTCGGGCTTCCCTGGTGGCGCAGCAGTTGAGAGTCCGCCTGCCGATGCAGGGGACACGGGTTCGTGTCCCGTTCCGGGAAGATCCCACATGCCGCGGAGCGGCTAGGCCCGTGAGCCATGGCCACTGAGCCTGCGCGTCTGGAGCCTGTGCTCCACAACGGGAGAGGCCACAACAGTGAGAGGCCTGCATACCACAAAAAAAAAAAAAAATCCGTATGCTCCTTTTGCCCTGAGATAGTTTTTCTTTTTACTTGAACTCCCATCAACGACCAAAGGAACTGTGAATGTACCAGCAATTATTAACTATCATTCCTCAACCAGATAACTCAAATCTAATTATTCAGAATACCTTGTTTTAAATAAGACTCCCAGTACATGGGTATATAATTGCTTGAAATATCTCATAATAGAACGAGAAAAAAGAAAAGACATTCATTTTCAACATTTTAGGATCCCATCTGTAAGAATTACAGTGTAGGGCAATGAATGCTCAGACAAGACTGTAAAAGCAGTTACTATGGAGAGTATTGAGGATAAGAAAAAAAGAGCATTGCAGGAGGAATGCTGCATAGTAAAATACAAGTTAAGATAATTGGACAGGAAGCAAAAAAACCAATACTTCTGATGCCAGGTGTCTATATGCCATTGCTTAGGCAATGGGCAATAAAGAAAGTGAACTTGCTGTCTGGCACCCAGAATTTAGTGTGACCTCATGGGCATTCCTGAGACTTGATGTGGAGACTCGATTACAGGAATGGAAGGATAAACATTGTCCAAGAGACAGAGACTACTAGGAAGATAAATATATGAGTAGAAATTCAAAAACTGAGGTCAGGACCATGCTGGAGAATATCTGGGTACAGACAAGGGGAGAGAGGGTCAGAAACAGCCCAGAGGTGGGCACCACCCACCCAACTTATTGGGCAACTTGAACTGTTTGACCATTATACTGAGTCTCCTCCAGCACATAGACATAGGTGTAGGTCACAGATGCCATACTAAGGAGTTCTGTCTCTACTCGGTGGAGAACCACCTAAATTTTTGAGGGGAAGGTGGCCTGTTGGGGGCTATATTTTAAGAAGACAGGGTGGAGATTATTCTCTGAATTAGGGCAGCAGCAGTGGATATCCTAGAAGCATTGATACATACATATTGTATGCCAGGCAGGCTGCACAGTAGGCCCTGGAGATGCAGAGTGTAGAGACAAATAAACATCAAGTACATGCTACAAAGTGACACGCAAACTGGGAAACAATGGGATGTACAGGAAGGAACAGTTTGTTCTGCTGGGGGTTGGTTGAGGGGCTGCTTCAGAGAGGGTGATATCTGAGCTAGGCCTTGGAAGAATAAAAAGATGTAACAGATGTGGGGGAGGTGTGAAGGTGTGGGCGGTCCAGGCAGAGGGAACAGTGTGGATAAAGGCACAGAAGCATGAACATGCCTGGCATATTCTGGAAAGAGTGAGTAGCTCCAGGTGTGAGCACAGGGCACTGGGCTGGGGCCTGGGTGGCTGGAGAGAGGCGGCCTGGCTGTGAAGATCCTGTAAGGCATTCTGGCAGCAGTGGGGAGCTTTTAGAGGGTTTTCAGCAAGGCTGAGACTGCTCAGACTTAGGTGAATCTGCAAAGACCAAATCTGGCCAGAGTGCAGAGAGTGCATGGGGTATGAGAAGTTAAAGGCAGGCAGGTCAGTTCAGAAAGCATTGCCTGTAGATGAGTGAGTGCTAAGTCCTGAGCTAAGTAAGGCAGAGGCAATGGAAATAGAAAACAGGAAACAGATGGATGAAATAGAACTTGGTGACTAACTAGAGATGGAACATGAAAGTTTCTGACCCATTGGGTAACCTATGATCCATTAACTTGAAGGCAGAAATAAGGGAGGGGGAACATAGGGGGCAGGGATGAGTCTGATCTGGGACATGATGAGTGTTCCAGTTATCTATCACAGCACAATAAATGACTCCAAACGTAGTGGCAAAAGATAATGATCATTTTATTATACTGTGGACATGGCTCATGTCTGTTCCGTATCTGGGGCCTCCACTGGAGACTGGGGATGACTCAGGACCGGAAGTCTGGCACACCCTCCAGATGGCTGGGACAGGAAGAGCTAGAGTGGCAGGAGCTGCTTCCAAGATGAGTTTTTCATTCATGTATCTGGCACCTCAGTGGAGAAGACTGGAAGGCTGGGCTCAGCCCAGGCTGGTGGAATGCCCTCATGCAGCCTTCCCTGCACGGCAGCCTTGGGGAAGTCAAACTTCTTACATGGTGGCTTACTGTACCAGTGGACAATGGCCTTTTATGACCTAGCCTTAGAAGTCAGATGTCATCACTTCCACCTTGTCTATTTGTCTAAGTAGTCAGAAGCCCACTAAGATTCAAGGCAAGGGGACACAGACTCCTCTCAATAGGAGGAGCATCAGAAAGTTTCAGGCCATGTGTTAAAACCAGCACAAGAAGTTTGAGAGAATAAAGAAACAAGAGGACAAATATGAGACACTAATAGACTATTCAGATCTCAGCAGCTGATGGAATATCAGGTTAAGGAGGAAGGAAGCCTCAAAGCTGAATATGCAGGTCGAAATTTCCTGCATTATAACATTATTGCTAGGATCAGAGGGCAGACTTGGAATCAGACTACCTGGGTTTGAATACCAGCTCCAGTGCATATGAAGAGTTTGACCAGAGGCGAGTTACTTATCTCTGTGTCCCATGTGCCTTATCTATTATCCCATTTTAATGGGTTTAATCATAGTAACCTACTTCAAAGGGTTGGTGAGGATTCCAGTAAGACCTGTGAATAGTCCCAGGCACACAGCACCTTCAATACATGTTAGCAGTTATTATTGTTTACAAAGCATTCCACATGCATCATCTCATTTATTCCTCACTAGGACCATCTGATGTAGCTGTTTGCGTTATCATCATCTAACAGATAAAGGAATGAGAGGTTAGGTGACATTCTCAAGGTCACACAGCTGGAAGGTGACTGAGCTGGAACTCGGAAACCTGCTCTGCTGCTTCCCTAGACTCAGCTCTTCCCACGGCAGCCAGCACAGCTGCTCCCCAAGTAAGAGCTCACTCCTGTGCCCACCCACACTGTGGGATTAGCTTCCTGGCAAAGCCACTGTGTTTCTGGCACTGATGTCGTCCTCCCGGGAGACGCCACCGTGGTACCTCGGCCCTCGCCCACCACTGGCATGTCTGAAATTTACTAGAGGCGAGAAGCTGACAACTGTGACAGCAGGTGTGGCTCCTGCAGGCACCAGGCCTCCCTGCTTGAAACCTCCAGACTGTCGCATTTGCTCTGGCATGGGGGTGGGGTGAAGCCAATAGGAACTGGGGATTGGATGCATCAATGTACTCTCTGCTCCCTCCGGACCCAGCACCAGAGCAGATGCCAGGCCCAGATGTCCCTGACCCCTTTCCAAGCATAGATGGCTGTGGAGGTTAGGGGTGCTGAATAAGATAGGCCTGCCTTTCCCCTAAAAACCCAACATAAGCCAGCACCCTGGGGAAGGCTGGCAGCCCTCAGTGGTGGTCCCAGCTGGGTGGTACCTCTCGCTCCCTGGGGGCTGCGGCCCAGCTTATACTTTTCCCAGTCTCAACCCACCCCATCTTCCTATTTGGAGGGCTCAAAATCGGACAAGGAAATATTCTGAACAGTGAGGGGTTTTCTCTTCCTCCTTGAATAGCCTAAAACATGGATGCCTCTGTGAGAAAATGAATCTCTCAGCCCAGCAGAGACCCTGAAACCGTGGGGAAAGGAATAACAATGTCCGCTGCTTTCTGCTAAAGGTCACCCTCTAGGCCCTGAGGAATTTTTCCTGAATTACAAAGGAGGAACAGATCAAATGCCTGTCATAACACACTTCGGAAAACAAGGAGCAACCAGAAGTTTCCATTCATCTAAGGAATCTTTGAAAATCCTGCCTTGGGTGGAGTGACATTTGGTAACAATAAAAACAGTTCCCTTGGCAGGCGGCCCTGGGTACGGCCAGAGCTGACCGGTGGACTGTCCCTCTAGGGATTGGGCCTCACCTCTCAAGGCTTTCAGGAAGTTCCCAAGAACGTCAGGAACCCTGTCTGGTCTTGGTGAGTCCCAGCCCACCCTCCACCCAGGCTTCCTCTCCACCCACATCACAAGGGAAGGGGCCTTTGAAACAGAACTGTTTTTCTTCTAAAGCCCAGTGGGGCTACTTCACCTTTCCCCACAGTTTAAGCTGCCTAGGAGGGGTCACCAGGCAGAACTCTTTCACAGATTTGTGTGTTTCCAACAAGTTACTTGGGTTCCAGCCCAATTCAGATTCTGAGAGGTGGAATCCTGGAGGGCAAAACCAGAAAATATCAGCTGTGCAGCAACAGGTCTGAGTTAATAAATTGCTACTCTTCTTTACATGGCTTTTTTTTAAAACAAAGCACTAAAATAACAACTAATATTTTAAAAAGAAATATGTACTTTTAAAGGAATATGCAAAGTTATTTTAATAATTAACCTCTCATGATTTCTACAACATTTTTGTACAGGTAGTAGGAAATTTTACCTCCTTTCCCTCTCCCTTCTCTGAAAATGTAATTTTGACTTTTTTTGATAGCTGGCAGCACTGAAATATAATATAGGACTAAAGTAGCAGAGAATTACCAGGTGTTTTTGTACTGTGTGAATTTACTGGTAATAATGTTAGAAGCAAGATGAAGAAAGGAACTTCCCACTCGACCATCCGGCAGCAGGACACCCCTCGTTGCTGTCACTGAATTCTTTTAGACTCTAGCAACTTAGGTGTGATTGGTGTGATGAGAAATGTCAGCATGACACTGACTTACAAACTACCCTGTGGCCTAGGAAGGAATGTGTTTCATATATATATGAAAATAAGTGCATTCAGTAGTATTCTTTTTTCTCCCTTTAAAACAGTGCTTCACTGTAACCAAGGAATTGTCCTAGTTATTTAAACAACCATTTTTATTTGCCTATTAAAATTTTCATAGAATCATGACTTCAAAGATGTCATGAAACCTCACATCTGTCTGATGCTTTACGAAATTTTTTTTTCTTTTTCTTTTTTCCTTTTGCGGTACGCGGGCCTCTCACTGTTGTGGCCTCTCCCGTTGCAGAGCACAGGCTCCGGACGCGCAGGCTCAGCGGCCATGGCTCACGGGCCTAGCCGCTCCGCGGCATGTGGGATCTTCCCGGACCGGGGCACGAACCCGTGTCCCCTGCATCGGCAGGCGGACTCTCAACCACTGTGCCACCAGGGAAGCCCACTTTACAAATTTTAAAGCACTTTCCAATCAATTTTTGTTTCCAGTTTCATCCTCAAGATCACCTGTGACTTAGGCAGAGCTGAATATAATTGTTCTCACTTCATGGAATAGAAAACTGATATTTATATAGATGAGATAACCTGCTCCAAGACCTGCCTTGGTTAGAAATCAGGTTTTTCGGCATTTGGTTCAGGTTTGGTCCAAGCTGCCTCCCCAGAAATGTTCAGGATTTTTTTTTTTTAGCTTCCTGAGAAGGGATTACTGTCAGATGATTCTAGTCAAAGTGTCTGTAAGTCTAGGATCATTTCACTTCAGACACACACCACACAAATTCTTGAACATTTTGCCTGTGTCAATTTAATTTTATTTTTTGGTAAACTGAGGATGTAAGTGCTTATTATGAGAGGAGGAGTATTCTGCGAGCTGGTATGACAGTTGAAGTTTCTTGTGGCCGGTGGTGCTTCACGTGCCTGAGGTACGAGGCACCACAGGCCAATAAGGAACATGAGAGTGATTGGGAAGCTCCTGAGGAAGCTGGGACTTGGTTTTGAGAGGATTCAAGATTTCCAAGAAGATTAGAAGGACGGTTGGGCTAGATTTGATTGAGCCACCCTATTGCAGCTGGAATCAGTAATCCCAGGTGGGCGAGGAGGCAGCAAAGAAGGGAGTAATGTGACAGGGAGACACCTCAGGTTCACTCTTGGTGCTCTCCTGACCAGGTCCCACGTGTGGGAGACAAAGGGGATGACAGCCAAGAGGTGATGAGTCACTTCAGAGGGAAACCCCTCCCTCACCCCTTCCCAGTTGAGAGGCCAGAATCTCTAAGAGGGCTGGTGTGATGAGATGAAGACCTTCTTAGAGGATGCTTACTTGGGGCTTAAGTTTGAGTCTGTATTTTATTTAATGAGCCCTGTATATTTAATGTCTCTGCATTATATCTTTAGAAGGGGCCTGAACTCCAGAGCTTTCTGTAGATTTAAGCACTGCCTATTGTCTTTTTTTGTAATAACAACTTCATTGAGATATAATTCACATGCAATAAAAATGCACCTTTTTATTTTATTTATTTTATTTTTATTTTTTTATTTTTTGCGGTACGCTGGCCTCTCACCGCTGTGGCCTCTCCCGTTGCGGAGCACAGGCTCCAGACGGGCAGGCTCAGCGGCCATGGCTCACGGGCCCAGCCACTCCGCGGCATGTGGGATCCTCCCAGACCAGGGCACAAACCTGTGTCCCCCGCATCAGCAGGCGGACTCTAAACCACTGCGCCACCAGGGAAGCCCCAAAATGCACCTTTTTAAAACTGAAGTATAGTTGATTTACAATGTTGTATTAGTTTCAGAAGTACACCACAGTGATTCATATATATATGTGTGTGTATATACTTTTCCAGATTCTTTTTCCTTATACGTTATTACAAAATATTGAGTATAGTTCCCTGTGCTACACAGTAGGTCCTTGTTGGTTATCTATTTTATATATATTAGTGTGTATATGTTAAACCCAAACTCCTAATTTATCCCCGCCCACCCCCAATTCACCATGTTTAAGTGTAGAATTCAGTGCTGTGCGTTGATCACCACTATCTAATTGCAGAACATTTCATCACCTCAGAAAAAACCTCTTACCTTGCAGTCACTCCTCACTCCCTCTCTCCCACCCCCAGCCCCTGGCAACCACTAATCTCCTTTTTGTCTCTGTGGATTTGCCTATTTGGGACATTGCCTACAAATGGAATCATATAACTTGTGGCCTTTTCTGTCTGGCTTCTTTCACTTAGCATAATATTTTCAACATTTGTCCATGCCGTAACATGTATCTGTACTTCATTTCTTTTTATGGCTGATAAATTTTCCATTGGATGCGTATACAGATGGCCCCCAGCTTAAGCGTTTTTTGACTTTAGGTGGTGTGAAAGTGATACACATTCAGCAGAAACCATCAGCCACAGGATCACAAGGGTAAGCAACCAATACATGTACAGCCATTCTGTACCCATACACCCATTCTTTTTTTACTTTCAGTACAGCATTCAATAAATTACATGAGATATTCAACACTTTATTATAAAATAGGCTCTGTTAGATGATTTTGCCCAATTGTAGGCTAATGTAAATGTTCTGAGCCCCTTTAAGGTAGACTGGGCTATGATATTCAGTAGGTTAGGTTTATTAAGTGCATTTCGACTTTTATTTTCAACTTAAGATGGGTTTGAGACTTAACACCACTGTAAGTCAAGGAAGATCTGTACTGCATTTCGCTTATTCAAAAATTGATGGATATTTGGGTTGTTTCTGCCTTCTGCCTCATAAATAACACTGCCAGGAACATTTGTGTACACGTTTTTGTGTGGCCATGTTTTCAGTTTTCTTGGGTATATACCTACAAGTGGGATTGCTGGGCTGTATGATAACTCTGTGTTTAACTTTTTGACGAACTGCCAAACTGTTTTTACAGTGGCTGCACCATTTTATAAACCCACCGGCAATGAATGAGGTTTCCAATTTCTCCACATTCTCAACAGCACTTTTCTTCTTTTTGATTTTACCATCCTAGGGGGTATGGAGTGGCTTTTCATTGTGGTTTTGATTTGCATTTCCTTAATGACCCAAGATGTTAAGAATTTTTTCATGTGTTTATTGGCCATTTATATAGCTTTCTTGGAGAAATAGTTATTCAAATCCTTTGCCTGTTTTTTTTTAAATGGGCCATTTTTTTTATTGTTGAGTTTACAAATTGTTTATGTTTTGGATGAAAGTCTCTCATATGATTTGCAAATATTTTCTCCAGTGGGTTGACTTTTTACTTTCTTGATGGTGCTCTTTGAAGCACAAATGCTTCAAATTTTGATAAAGTCTGACTTGTCTATGTTTTCTTTTGTTCCTTGTGTTTTTGGTGTTATATCTAAGAAACCATTGACTAATCCAAGGTGATAAAGATTTATACCTATGTTGTATTTTTACAAGTTTTATAGTTTTTGCTCTTACATTTAGATCAGTGATCCATTTTGAACTGATTTTTGTTAGGTGTAAAAAAGAGGTCCAGCTTCATTCTTTTGCATGTGGTTATCCAGCTGTCTAGCACCATTTGTTGAAAAGACTATTCTTTCCCCTTTGAATTGTCTTGGCATCTTTCTTGAAAATCAATTGACCATAGATGTATAAGTTTATTTCTGGAATCTCAGTTCTATTCCATGGGTCTATATGTCTATCCTTATCCTAGTACCACACAGTCTTGATTTACTGTAGCTTTGTGGTAAGTTTTGAAACTAGGAAGTGTGAGTACTTACTTTGTTCTTTTTTTTTTTTTTTTTTTTTTTTTGCGGTACACGGGCCCCTTACTGTTGTGGCCTCTCCCGTTGCGGAGCACAGGCTCCGGACGCGCAGGCTCAGCGGCCATGGTTCACGGGCCCAGCCGCTCCGCGGCATGTGGGATCCTCCCGGACCGGGGCACGAACCCGTGTCCCCTGCATTGGCAGGCGGACTCTCAACCAGTGTGCCACCAGGGAAGCCCATTACTTTGTTCTTATTTTTCAACATTGTTTGGCTATTCTGGGCCCCTTGCATTTCCATATGAATTTTGGGATCAGCTTTGATTTCTGCAAAAGAAGGCACCTGGGATTTTGAAAGGTACTGTGTTGACTCTGTAAACCAGTCTGGGGAGCATTGCATTTTAACAATATCAGTTGTACCAATCCATGAACATGCACATTCTTTCCACTTATTTAGATCCTCTAATTTCTTTCAACAATATTTTATAGTTTTCGGTTTAAAAGACTTGCAATTTTTTGATACACTTATTCCTAAGTGTTTTATTCTTTTTGAGAGTGGGATGGAAATAGAGCAAGTTAAAACACCACAAAGCTCACTGTTCTCACAGAGATTCAGTCATTTTTATTGAATGACTGCTCTTCCAGTTATTGTAAGCCTTTGATTAATTTTCAAAGTTTTGAAATGGTTGATTTTAACCACTTTTGCCAGTGTTCTCATTTCTTTCATAGAGGAATGGATTTTCTGAAGTCTTTTCTCTGACATACCAGAAATCAGAACTGTCTCTTTATACCACTTTGGTGGTATAAGTGGTACCATTTATACCACTGCCTTATTTTGGTTTACCTGCCTGGTCTCTGAGGACATTTGAGGTATAGAGGCAGGTGACTCAAACAAAGAGGTATGATGCAGAAGTTCATTGGGTCACAGGACATTTTGGTGGTTGTCAAGGTTATATTAACAGACAGATATATTGGGCTAAAATTCCCATTACTGAAGCCACAGATAGAGTGGTATACCTGAGACGTGGTTTAACTAGAAGTTGCTCCTCAGTGAACTGAAACTGAGAGAGCCATCAAGTGTCCAATAATAAGGCATGGTTTTCACGTTTCTTGGTGGAGGCTCAAACCAAGAGGAATATCATCCCAAATCTAAGAATGACAAATGCATTTCAAATGTCAACTTTAATCAATTCATAGTTACAACCTGGAGCTCAGTGCTGAGAAGATTCTGTGATCATATGTGATAGTGCCAATCACTATATTAGTCTGGTCCAGCTAGATAATAATGACCACTCAAACAAGGTGAATGTGGAGAATAAAGGGATTATTTAGGAAGCTGTGGGCAGAGTTGAAAGAAGTCAATAAAGAGGGTGCTGTACCATAGCCAGAAATAGTGACTACTACTTCAAGGCCTAAAGGACCTTTGATAGGATTGATTAAAGAAATGAGAGTTTTATCGACTCATGTAGAGTTCTTTGTTTTGCCATTTCTTATACCATAACCGAGGTTAGTTGTAGTAATATCAATACTTTGTCCTTTAAAATTTCAGAATTTCTTGGTTGAAAATGCTTGGGAATATTTTTAGAGCTAAACAAATGCAATTTATTGTTAACTTCTTCTATCAATGATTCCAGCTCCATCTAATGTAGTGAGAGGTTCTACATTACTAAGAAGTTTCACTATAGACTTATCTTGTTTAATCCTCAGAACAAATAAATCAGCAATGCAATGTTTGAGAGCCCCCAAGACCACTTTCACTTCTGACACTAACTGCAAGTTCAACGGTCCCCAAGATCACCTTTAGGTTCAATAATTTGCTAGGAGTCACAGAACTCACTAAAAGCTCTTATACTCGCAGTTATAGTTTATTACGGTGAAAAGACACACGTTAAAATCAGCAGAGAAAAGAGGCACATAGGGCAGTGTCCAGGAGAGATCCAAGAATGAGCTTCCAGTTGTTGTCTCCTTGTGCAGTTGTGGATAGTGTTAACTTCTATCAGTACTGCGTGATAGACATATGAAATATTACCACCTAGGATGCTTACCTGAGTTTTGGTGTCCGGAGTTTTTATTGAGCTTGGTCATATAGCCATTGTTAGTCGACTGCCTGCATGGCTGACCTTAGTCTCCAGCCCCTCCAGAGATCAAACTAATATTGCGTAGCCCAAGACACCCCTCAATAAATCACACTGTTGCGTAGACCATCTGGCATGGCCCAAGGTTCCCAGGTCAACAAAGGTACTCTTATCAGGCAGTATATTCCAAGGTCACTTAGAAGTGACCTTACAGGAGAGGCCAGTCCTATTTTTAGGCAAGGTTAATCCTTCACTACACAAACGTGTAGGGTTATAGAATCCTAATTTTAAAAAAACGGAATGAAGGAAACCCTTAAGGCAGGCAGACATCTGATAGGGATTTTCCTTTTGTCCTTATAGCTCAGTGATACTTTAGTGTATATAAGAATTACTATACACAAAATTTTGTATACTAGACATCCTGGGCTACATGACGGACTTTCAAAGGGCTTTTTCCTTTACAGCTTAACTTTTAAAAATACCTTCTTGGGACTTCCCTGGTGGTCCAGTAGTTAAGAATCTGCCTTCTAGTGCAGGGGATGCGGGTTCAATCCCTGGTTGGGGAACTAAGATCCTACATGCTGCAGGGCAGCTAAGCCCATGTGCTCTAGAGCCTGCATGCCACAACTACCGAGCCCATGTGCCGCAACTACTGAGCCCGCATGCTCTGGAGCCCACATGCCACAACTAGAGAGAAGCCCCATGCACTGCAACGAAAGATCCCACATGCCTAAATGAAGATCCCGCATGCTGTAACTAAGACCTGATGCAGCCAAATAAAGATATTTAAAAATAAATAAAAATACCTTCTCACTATACCCAGCTCCCACCACAATGAAATACATAAGCAGCTGCTACTATAAAGAAACAAAAACAAAGGAAACAAAAACAACCTACATAATGAAATTGTTTTTACAGAAGAACTTAATCTGGAAACTCAACTTCTGTTAGGGCTACAATTAAGATTCTAGCCATAAAAACTCCATTAGGTCATACATCTCTTCAACACACTTGTTTATGATTGTGAAACAAAGAGCTAAGGACTCTTGGGACCATTTTGGGGACATCTCCTTCTAGTGTAAAGTTGACTAAAGAATGAGGAAATTGTGTGACTTATAAGGTTACTTAAGAGTAAAATATTAGGCATTCTTAATCTACAGAATTAAAAAAGATAGTTTACAGAGTCATTCGAAGAAAGTTTTATAATAAAGAAGTCAATCATTACAAGCAAGTAAAAAGTAACATGTTTTCTCTCTTCCTCACAAAGTTCACTCTTTCAGAGATGTTTAGTGTGGTTATCCATCTCTGACTTTGTCGGGCATATAACAGCACTGGGCTCTGCCTTCCTGGCTGAAATATTATAGATCATCTTGAGATAATTTATCAACCAAAAGCATTCTCTCCATAAATCTTACTAAGTTAGCAATGAATTTCTGTGGTGGAAAGGGCTTTTTTTCCCCCTCTTTTACATTTTGATTTATAGCATGCCCTTTGCTGTGTCTCTTAAGAGAACAGTGATTCTCTCTAATGGTTACATGTAGCCTGTCCTCCTTACACCATGAATTCAAATACTCAGCAAAATATCCTCTTACCAATAAATATATTTGTTATATAACACATTAGTAATTAACTTGGATAATTCGCTTTTTAAAGAAACAAACCTTTGTTGCACAATAGGTTAAGCCAATAGTTTCCAGACTTTGTGATTTCACAGACTAGGAAAATTCCCAAAGGTTTTTTTGGGAGAACTAACATAGAGTTGTCAAATATTTTCTTTTGCCAAGTGAAGACACTACAAGGGAAAAAAATCCCACAGAATCTAGTATCAGAATTATTTTATAAAAGAATATTTTTGTAGTTAATATATGAGTTAATCAATATGATTTACTGATTTGTCTTATTTTTCTGCTTACATCCTACTTTTTCTGTCCAGGTTCAATATGTCTTTTAGTAGTAATTTCAGTGAAGGTCTGTGAGGAACAAACTGCATTACAGTAAGTGATTAAAACCATGGAATCTGGGGCAGAATGCCTGTGCTTGAATCCCCATTTGGCCACTGACTAGCTGTATGACCTTGGGCAAGTTACTTAACCTCCCTGTATTATTAGTTTCATCATCTCTAATAAGGTAATATTAATAATATCTCAAAGTGTTGCTGTGGGGATTACTGAGTAAAAATATATAAAGCACTTAGTACAGTGCCTTGTAAATTTGTATTATATAGCACTTGCTATTATTATTCATCTGTATATGTCAAAAATGTCCATGTTTTGTCCTCATTCTTGAATTACAGTTTAGTTAAGCATGGGATTCTATGTTGACCATTATTTCCTTCAGTATTTTCAAGATATTACTCCACTATCTTCTTACATCTATAGTTGTGGATTGCCTTTCCTTTATAGGCGAGAATCTCTTTTCTCTACTTGCTTTAAAGCTTTTTCTCTTTACATTTGATATTTTGTGGTTTCACTATTATGTGTTCATGTGTGAATTTAACTTCATTTTTCTAGCTCAAAATTTTTTTCTCCTTCAAATTAAAAACTCACATCTTTCTTCAATCCTACAAAATTATCAATTATTGTGTAAATTAGGATAAGATTCTGCTGCAAGTGATAAAAACAAACAAACAAAAAACAGAAAAACTCCAAATCGGAGTGATTTACACAAGACAGAAGTTTCTTTTTCATATGAACTAGGCCTTCCAAGTGGTGTTTGATGATGTCAGGGACTCAGGGACCCTTCTATTTTATTGTTCCACCATTCTCAGCAAGGAGATTCTCTACTCGAACTTAAACCATAACATCTGCATTCCAGTTACTAGGAAGGAAAAAGTACAGAGAAGGGCCTACCTCCTCCCTCTAAGTATATTTCTGGAAGTTGTTTCTGCTGTTTTAGTTACATCTCAGAACATAGTCATATTGTCAATCCAGATACAAGGGAAGCCAGGAAATACTGTCTTTTGTCTGTCTGGGCAGCTAAATTCCCAGCTAAAAATGGGTGATTCTATGAATAAGGCAGAGAGGGAGATTGGTTGCTGGAAACAAGTAGTAGTCTCTATCATAACCATTTTTTTGGTTGCAAATTTCTCTCGTATTCCCTCTATTATGTCCTTCTGGAACTCTTAGTAACATTCTCTTCTCTTTGCCTCTTTCTTTTTAATATATTTTTATCTTTTTGTGTTATATTCTGTGAGACTTCTTCAGCTCTATCTTCCAATTTACTGATGTTCTTTTAAGCTATGTTTAGTCTACTGAGTTAAGCTTTTTAAAAATTATACATTTTGGGCTTCCCTCATGGCGCAGTGGTTGAGAGTCCGCCTGCTGATGCAGGGGACACGGGTTCGTGCCCCGGTCCGGGAAGATCCCACGTGCCGCGGAGCGGCTGGGCCCGTGAGCCATGGCCGCTGAGCCTGCACGTCCGGAGCCTGTGCTCCGCAACGGGAGAGGCCACAACAGTGAGAAGCCCGCATACCACAAAAAAAAAAAAAAAAAAAAAAATTATACATTTTTATTGAAGTATAGTTGATTTACCATATTATATTAATTTCAGGTATACAGCATAGTGATTCAGTATTTTTACAGATTATACTCCATTAAAAGTTATTACAAGATAACGACTATAGTTTCCTGTGCTATGCAATGTATCCTTGTTGTTTATCTATTTTGTACATAGTAGTTTGTATCTCTTAGTCCCATACCCCTCATTTGCCCCTCCCCCCTTCCCTCTCCTCTGGTAACAACTACTTGTTTTTGGTATCTGCGAGTCTGTTTCTGTTTTGCTATATACATTCATTTGCAGTATTTTTAAAAATTCCACATATAAGTGATATCATAAAGTGTTTGTCTGACTTATTTCACTAAGCATAATATTCTCTAGGTCCATCCACACTGCTGCAAAAAATGATATATCTTTTATCTTTAGAATTTCTATAACTTTTTCCCTGAAATATGCCTCTTATTTTTTTATGCTCTTCTGTTGTTTTCATTCTTTTATGTCTCAAATCATTTAAGCATACTTACTTCATAGTCTCTTTGCTCTACTGTCTGTAACTCTTGGGGGATGAATTCTACTAACCCACAGAAGAGATATTTCTATATTTATATACATACACACACAAATATATATGTATGTAGGTGTATATATGTGTGTGTGTGTGTGTGTGTGTATTTTTATCTCATCTTGGGTATTTCTTTCCATGGTGTCTCATGTGTCCAGGATTGCAGAGGGTTATTATGGAACAGTTTTGTATTTGTCTCTACCAGCAGTCTTCAGGTTTCCCTGGTTCAAGCCAGCTTTTCTGTTGCTACCTCAGCTTGGGTTTCCTGCACTATTCATGAATGCACATTTGGCCCTCACTCTTGTGGACAGCTCAGTTTGGGAGGTATGTCATGTGGTGGTAATCAGTCTGCATTCTCCCCTAATTCTAAGGCTAATGGGAGCAGATATTCTAGAGTCCTTTTCACATCAGCAAAGCTCTTCTGGGATCCTACCTCTATGCTCAGCTCCAACGCCATTGCACTTGGAACCTCAACTCCCCTTTCAGCTTAGGTATTAAAATCCCAGCCCCTAAGTCAACTTCTGATTCCACTTCTTCAGTTGCCTGTTCAGCCTCACCTCTTGCTCACCACTTTTTAGTGTTCTCTTCATTTCTGGTATTTGAGGATTTTAATTTCTTAGTTTAGTGCTTAGTTGCGTATTTCAAATGTTTTTATTATATTTTATCGAGCATTTATCTGTGTAAGGAGTGATGAGTGCTTTCCACATCAACTTAGTCTGTCATAGTGATAAAAAGATAAAAAGTCTGGCAAAAAGAATTTTAAATCCCCCAAAGCAGAGAATAAAAACCTCTCAATAAAAGTATCGAAATTATTTGCTTCAGTATACTAACCTTGTTTATTCATTTGTAATGGGCCAGCATTGCCCTGTGGATTGACATTTAGGAATTAATGGATAGAGCATTGAGTTGGTTCAGTTGGTTCAGGTCCTGGCTTTGTTGCCTGCTAATTGCAAACTTGAGGAAATTACTTAAGTTCTCTGAGCTTATGATTAGCCATAAAATTGGCATATTATTATTTACCCTGCTTCATATGATTATTGTAAGGATCAAATGAGATAATGGATTTGAAAATGCTTTATTTTTTTATTGAAGTATAGTTGATTTGCAATGTTGTGTTAGTTTCTGGTGTACAGCAAAGTGATTCAGATATATATATATATATATATATATATATATATATTTTCAGATTATTTTCCTTTATAGTTTATTACAAAATATTGAGGCTAGTTCCCTGTGGTATACAATAGGTCCTTGTTGGTTATTTATTTTATAATAGTGTGTATATGTTAATCCCAAACTCCTAATTTATCCCTCCCCCACCTTTTCCCCTTTGGTAACCATAAGCTTGTTTTCTATGTCTGCAAGTCTATTTCTGTTTTGTAAATAAGTTCATTTGTAGCTTTTTTTTTTAGAGTCCACATGTAAGTGATATCATATGATATTTGTCTTTGGCTGGCTCCCTTTACTTGGTATGATAATCTCTAGGTCTAAGTTTGAAAATGCTTTAAAACTTAAAACACATCATACAAATTTATGGTATTATTAATAGCAACATCAAGGGTTGAAAAACATTAACACATTCATTAATATAGTTTTCAAATACTATATGTAGTATTATGGGATTTTTGGTTTGGTTTGGTAAACTGAAAAAAAAAAAAACCTGTATCCTGGTAAATGCTATCATTCTATGAAAATACCTAATAAGGGAACTACTTGGAAACATTCAAATTTTCTTGTGAAATTTAAGAGCAGCATTTATACTGACAGGCAGTTATAACTTTAATAGACTATGGAATTCATTGTGGAGAGATATACTCTTAGCAGTTAAAAAACAGAGACTCGAACCTGGAAGTCATCATTGCATTTTGTTATTATGTGTTTTCTCAAACAATGGATACTGAAAGTTCAATTAATATTTTGTGAGGAAACATAAACTCTTTATTTAATGCAGAAAAGATGTCCTCATATTTGAAAATGTTGAGAACTACCAACCTAGCCTATGGTAGTACTCCACTAACTGGCTCCAAACCCTCCTTGTCTCACTAAAACATATTCTCTAAGACAGAAGGATTGTATCAATCCTCCTTGACTATCAGTCAACTATGACGTCTATTGCAGAGTATCTGTGACTTACTAATGGTTATAGTACTAAGTTTGCAAATAATTTACTTAAAAGAAAATGAAAGATTGACTCGAGATGGCAGACTGATCATACACCTCTACCATTTACTCTGTATTAAATCTCATAAAAATACAGGTAAATAGATATAGATAATAAAATACAGTTTAATAGCATTGGAAAACAGGGAAACTTCCTATCAGAAGAAATACTTTTTAAATAAATTCTGAAAGATATCACCAAGAACAAATGTTTGGAAAATGAAAATAAATGAAACAAAAGCCCAACACGTGTGGAGGTAATTGCTGGGGAGTTAAATCTGATAGAATTACAAGCTTAGAGTCAGTAAATATTAAGAAGTGGAAAGGGCCCTGGTACATTTATCAATTTGGAAAATTAGGGAACTGCATGTGGAGCAGCAAATTAGTTATCCCCTCTTCTGTGTGCTAAGAAATGGGCAGCTGTGGTATGAACTGAATCATACACTGTAGCTAGAAAAGCAAGTGAGTGCCTAAGTAGCTATTTACACCCAGGGGGATCAAAGAGCCCATCAAACAAATCATGCTGGGGTACTATCTGACTGCATATCCCAGCCCTGTTCCAAAGTGAGGCTATAGTAGACAGAAACAGCTTATACTGATAGGGATTTGGAAATATCATGCATAAGATTGTACAATTAAGAGTCACCAAACATTTGAGAAAAAGTACAATACCAAGAAAGTGAGTCATCACACTAAACAAACAAAAATTAAGAAAGTGGACAAAAGACTTTAAGCATAAGTACAATATTCTAAGAGAGATAAGAGCAGCTTTTGTATCCATAATATAGGGAGAGTCTTATGTATTAAGGAAGCATGTATAGATCTTGGAAATTAAAAATACAGTCAAAAATTTAAAATTTCAGTAGATGACCTAGCATAACAATGGACTTGGCTGAAAAGCAAATTAGTTAGTAGAAAGTTAGTGCCAAGGGATTCTTGCATTACTTAGTGGTAAAGTACGATGAGAAGGATAATGAGAGAAAAGTTAAAAGACCTAGATGATACATCCAAGTGTTCATTCTGTTAGTAGCTGTCCCAGAAGGAAAGAGAGAGAATGGAGGGGATGGAAATAGCAGAAAAAGCTACAGGATAAAATTTTCCAGAATGGAAGAAAGATAAGAATCTTCAAACTGAAAGTATTTTAATTCTTTTCTCTCCAGTTGTGAGGTTTTAATCATTCTCTTTGTTGTACTGTTGTACTCTTGCTCCATCTGATTTTCTTCTTTGTGTGATTTGTAGTTTTTGTTTGTAACCTTGCCTTTATCAGGGACTGTTTCTTCTGTGGATTGTGGAAATATCTTTCCGGGGGTGGAGGGGGGTGTTGCATTTGCTTTTGTCAGGCACCTCAGTGGTATCACCAGCAGGATTATTTTTTATGTTAATTTTCTGTCATATGAGATGACCTGCATGTAAACTCATGTTTCAAATTGGAATGTGGTGCAAGCTTGAGGTTTTACTTTCTCACACAGATTTATTCATTATCTATAGCTCTAGGCAGAGGCAAACTTTCTTGCTAACAGTTAAGTGAGTGGAGTTCTTCTAGTCTGCCTTGTACCAAGATAGCAGCTATTCCAAAGTTCTAACTTTATGCAGGTTTCAATGCCATCTCTCTGTTTTGGAGGCCATAAATTTCCATCTCTGTTCCAATGTGAATTAAAATTCAAGTTCATAGTCTTTTTTTAAAATAGTGTACACTTTAAAAAAAATATTTTTTCAAGTCCCTAGCCTGTAAGACCTCTCTCCAGATCTGCTAGCAACCTCCATTCCCTTTCCCCACTCACATCAAAGCTTGTGTTCTTATTGCTCCAGTTATATAGTATATCTATACTATGGAAGACTATGCTGCTGTTAAAATAATGAGGTAGTCTACATGTGTTGACAAGAAGAGATCTTCAAGATATATATTGATACATAAAATAAGCAAGTTCTTTATTTTGAAACATGAGGGTTTCCCTGTTTTGTGAGCTGGGCTGCATGTTTATTTATTGTTCCATTTTATTCAGCATTTCAAGGTGTTTGTAATGAAAGGGGTTCACTATTCGCCTTAATCTGCCATGTTGTAAGAACCAGAAGTTCCCAATACACAAATATTTAATAATGGCATTCATTTGTTTGCAGTCTATTAAAATGTCTTTAGTGGAGGAATAAAGATACACCTGTAGGGGCCTCCCTGGTGGCGCGGTGGTTGAGAGTCCGCCTGCCGATGCAGGGGATACGGGTTCGTGCCCCGGTCTGGGAGGATCCCATATGCCGCGGAGCGGCTGGGCCCGTGAGCCATGGCTGCTGAGCCTGTGCATCCGGAGCCTGTGCTCCGCAACGGGAGAGGCCACAACAGTGAGAGGCCCGCGTACCACAAAAAAAAAAAAAAAAAAAAAAAAAAAAAAAAAAAAAAAAAAAGATACACCTGTAGTCTTACCAGTACTACAGATAATAGTGTACAACGGATATGTTCCCATGGAAATTCGTTGGGCATGTAAATACTCTTTGGGGCAGCAGAGGAATACTTCACCTACTTCCACTTGTGTGCAACATAACACAGCTTATAGTAGATACATTTTTGGCACACCAAAATGTACCAACTAGAATAACTGGTAGAATTACCTGTACCAAACTCTGCCAAAAAGCAAAGGTTGAGTTAGTGCTAGAAATAATTTAAATAAAATAGAAATCAATTTAGGAAATATTTTGATATTCTATGTACTCATGCCTTTCAATTAAAAGTGTGTGTGTGTGTGTGTGTGTGTGTGTATGTGTATCTTGTACTGGGAGAAAGGTTTTTAGTTTTTACACTCTTAATTGTATATAGAAGGGTTCAAAGTTTTAGAATAAGGAGGAGAATTCAAGGTTATAGGAGAATGTTATCCTTAAATTGAAATTTTAATTATAGTAATAGTGATAATGTGATTACATTGATCACCGATCAATGTGTGTGATCTCATGCTCAATATCCTTATGAAGTTACTATTATCCTAATTTTACAGATAGGAAACTGAACTCTAGAGAGGTTAAGTAATTTACCCAAAGTCACACAGCCTATATGTGGTGAAGCCAAAATTCCAGCCCCAGTTTGATTCTAGAGCCATGGCTAGCAACAGTCTAACATAGAAATATGTCTCATATCCATCACTCATTGGAGACCACACTTAAATTTTTGGTGTATTTTATTATCTTTTTTTCATTTTCCCATTTACATAAATTGTCATTTTTGAGGTTATTGATAACAGAAAAAGCAAATGTGAGGGCCTGTATGATGATTCTGAAATCGTCTACATTCTAAGGACTATGTTTTTTTTTTTTTTTTTTTTTTTTTTTTTGTGATACGCGGGCCTCTCACTGTTGTGGCCTCTCCCGTTGCGGAGCACAGGCTCCGGACGCGCAGGCCCAGCTGCCATGGCTCACGGGCCCAGCCACTCTGCAGCATGTGGGATCTTCCCAGACCGGGGCATGAACCCGTGTCCCCTGCATCGGTAGGCGGACTCTCAACCACTGCGCCACCAGGGAAGCCCTATGTTTTTATTTGAAGAAGGTAGTTTATCCTGATTTATCCTGACTTTTTATTGGTGGACTTAAAGAATCATGCCTGGTGAGAAGAGCATTTACTGCAGTTATTTGAAAGATGTCTGCAGTCTTCTCCCTTCTCTCAAGACTTCTGGGACATGTGTTGGCTGCCTCTCTGACGTCTGTTTCTGATAAGTGAGTTTTAGTCTCTAACAACTCCTGGGAATTTTGTCGGCAGAGACCGGGTGAGATCATTTTGCTTTCCGCTGAGTTTCCTTTCTCTGTTTTTTTGGACTGTTCTGATGAGCATGACCCTGGAGCATTCAGTAATACCTCTGTTCTCTTAGGAACTGTTGGCCTACTCCCTGGTTTTATCTCTGTCTGCACAAAAACTCCATGTCGCTGGAAAGGAAAACAAAGTTGACGTTAACCAGGGCACACAAGTTGCTGGAAGATGCAACTGTGACCTGAGTTCATGTATTAGCTCAAGTCCTGATTGAAGCAGGCACTTATTTCTCTGCCTCTTCATTGGCTGTCACCTTAGTTCAAAACTGAAGACGGAAGCATAATAAGTATTGGTGAACCATTTAAACAAATTATGAACAAGGGTGCACCAGAAAATGAACAGGAAGGGAAAAACAGAAAGTCAAAGGAGTGGCATCTCATTATCTCCCATTCTCAATTTTTCTGTCATTTGAATTGTATGAGACTATTCATATCCAATTTCATTTCTTGCTCTGCAGGTTGCTATGGATACGATAGAAACTGCAGTTCATAGACCTAAGGATTTATGATTGCGTCATAAACATCTATTACTTCCAACAACTAATAGTTGTTGTGAATGTTTTTATTATTAACTATGGTGAAATATGAAAACAAACATCTGTAGTTGGGAAAAAAATCCAGCAATTGACTATTACATTACTGTTCGATTTATAAAACTTATATGCATCCCCCTGCCACACACATACATAAGCATATCAAAAAATTTAGCAAGTTGCTTTGATATTACCTTAAGTGAATGATTTTAATAATTTGAACCAAATTCCAAAGACTGATCCAAAATTATGACATCATTCTTTAGTTTTGACTATGACATGTGGTTAAGATTTTATCCTCCTAATAACCATGTTAGTTTGTTTAAATCAACTTTGAGAAATATGATTATGACTTGAAAGGATTAGAGTTCTACCATAAATCTATCCCATCATAAAGTATTAAGTAATTGATTCTAAATACTGACTCACCTTTCCCCAGATGGGCTCATTGGGTGTTTTCCTGGCATCATATTGATGTGAAAAAGAGATGCATTCTATAAAATTCTTTTGGAGTTCTGCTGATGCATCAGGAGAGGCAAGTGGAACTAAGGGGAAAAAAAGAGATTTTGTGAATAAATATATAAAGATTTGTATATGGAAATGTAATCAGTATTTATAATATTTTTGCTTTATCAAAAATGTAAATGAAACTAAATTCTTTTAAGTATGAAAGGTTACCTAAACACATCTAAATAATACAATAATAGATTCATCATTCTTTCTCCATGAAAAGAACCAAATGAAAACAACCAAATTAGCCCCACATGTGGAATTGCTAGTAATTTTGAAAAGTAATAATAATGTAATAATGACTTTTAAAAATCAACTGTTAGATCTGCTTCTTGCACATATACTAACCAAAGTGTTAGGGAAAGCATAAGTACAATTTATTTCTCAACTTATTTTTACTACTGAAAAGGCTTTGAGAAATTTATGCATAAGTTGCTCCCTGCTAGCACTGACAAATGAACTGGAAGATTCCAGGGCTACTGCACTTAGAGTTGAACACACAATTCTTTTCATTTCCCATTGACAAAGGCTCTGAAGATTTGTGAGAGTATTAAATTCTTTAAAAATCACTCTTAAAAATAATCTTTCAATCTGTGTAATAGCTATATAGGGGTTCATTATATTGGTTTCTCTATGTTTAAATTTTTTAATAATTTAAAAAACTCACTTTAGTTTTGCTTTTAGCACACAACGTTATATAAGGAGTCAGAGTAACACCCAGTTTAGTGACATAAAATTCTGTCAAGGAAAAAATTTTAAATGTCTCCCTTTTATAGAAAAATATATACATAAGATAATATGTACACCTACCATATCTATGGAGTGATAACAAGAAACTGATAACAGTGGTTGTTGCAGGGGGAGAGAATTAGCTGGCTGGAGGACAGAGGTGGAGAAGGGTGGATTCACTTTCACTCTTTTCCCTATTGTACCATTTGAATTTTGTACTGTATGCCCGTATTAACTATTAAAAAATAAAATTTAAATTTGAAAAACCATGACTTTAAAATTAGGGAGGATATATAAGAAGGAAAAATATGTTAGTAAATTCACATTTATTAAGCATTCATGAATTTAATTCAATATTCAGACATTGATATAAACTAATTTTACTAGCTAGAATGATAATTATTCCATTATTTATATATTACATAATGTGAGATGGCAATCTTTTCTAGCTAGCAGGGAAAAACTCATTTTCTACTTAATCATTACCTTTCTTTTAGGATTTGCTAGCACACAAAAGAGAGCAGGTGCCAAAGATTCAACATAAATTTGTGGACTACTATTACATTGAGAAATTCTAACCATAAGTTATATTTTTCCACCAAGTCAGAAAAGACTATCAGTTTTGGGGTGAATGTCATGGTCTGGCTCACAGAATGTTAGTGTTTCCAGGAACATAGTCTGGTAACTCTTTGAATAAAATGAAGCAGCTCTAAATTTAGGCATTAATCAGGTGGGGTTAATGCAGTATCCAAAGCATGGGCTTTGGGATAAGATAGACGTGCTTTCAAATTCCAGCTCTACTGCATTTCCTAGTTGTGTCACTTTGGACAATCACTTAACTTCACTGAGATTCAATTTCTTCTCTCTAAAATGGGGATAATAATAATTTGCTTTCAGAGCTGTGAGGATTAAAGACAATGTTTATGAAGTCTCTAGAATGCTGGGTCAAATTAGAAAGGGACTTCTAAGTTAGGCAAGGGGCAAGCTCTTTTGCATCCTGACAAAAGGGAAACCATGGAAGAGGAGAAGCATGAATGTGATGAACTATCAAAATGCTGGGAGAAAACCAAAGGGTTTAGTAAACTGCTATGAAGGGTTGGTGGCAGCTTGGGCTGGAGGGTAGGGAGATCAGATGTAGACAGTAGAGAATAGGTTGGGAGAGCTTTTAAAATCTGCTCTTGACTTTCTCCCACATTGCTTTGGGAAGATTACTGTTTGCCTCAGGGCGGCAGCAACTGGCAGCAACCGTCTAGCCATGTGTTGTCAACTTAGTAACATTGGAGCAGCAGAAATCCCTCCAGGGTAAGGAGCTGATGAAAATGGATGCATGCAGCCCCTTGGGCATTTCCTTCTCCAGCACTCCCAGAGCAACTGTCAGTGCTGGTGGATTAAAAACATCAAGGGATTGCCTTCTCTCAGTGATGACTCTTTTTAGGAGTTTAAAGGGGAAAGGAGTGGAGCCCTGAGTAGAGGATTGGTCTCAAATAGGGACAACAAATGGAGATGGTCAAAACTGGTTTTGTCAGGCCTGACCCTCTCCAGCCTGACCTTCATCTTCTTTCCTTAAATTCATTGAGAGGTACACAAGCCAGACCCTGGTCTTTAGCCTTTGCCCACACAGGGCTGATAATTCCCCTTGGGGAATATGACCTAAGATAAACTAGAGGGACACTTTAAAAGAAAGACAATAAGATTTAAAACGTACATTATGTGAAGCAGAATTATTAGAACCTATGTACCAAGAGTAAAATAAGCATAACAAATATACTCAAAGGTACAGGAGGTATCCTTAATATAAAGCAAGAATAAGAGGTCATAAAAAAGAATCATGTAAAATATTAGAAATAAAAATATAATAGTTGAAGTAGAAATGGTGAGATAAAAAGATTTATGAACTAGAAAATCAGACTGAGAAACTTTCCCAAAGGAATCTGGAAAGGATAAAGAAATCAAGATAGAAAAGCTAAGAGACATTGATGGCAGAAATACCAACACTAGAATCTAGGAAACCTAGAAAAAGAAACAGAGAAAAGAAAATGTTTAAAGAAATAAGGATGATAAATACATAAGAATTAAAGAAAGCCCAAAGACCTCAGATTGAAAGGGCTCATAGATTACCAAACAGGTAGCAGGGCCAGGAGTAGATGAGGCAAGTGAGGCTCATGGGATGCAAAATGTAAGGAGGCACTTGCATGATCCTGGGAGTGAGTGCCTCCTTACAGTTTGCACCCTAGACCTCTCACTTGGCTCGCTCTCCTCCCAGTCCTGCATGGTAGATAAGAAATAACTCACATGTAAGACACTTTATAGAGAAATTTAAGGTCATCTGAGACAAAGAAAAAATTCTAAATGTTTCAAAGAGGAGAGGTAGATTACCTACAAAGGAGTAAGAAGCAGATTTATATCAAATTTGACAACATTGGACACATAATAACTTATTAATATTTTTTAAATATTAAAGGGAAAAAAACTTTAAGCCTGGAATTTTAATATCCAACCAAACTGTCATTTAACCATGAAGCCAAAATTAAAATTAAAGAATACTGGGAGGCAAAGAAGGCCTCAGAATATTTCCCCATAAACAGACCACTTCAAAAAAATTTCTAGAGGAAGAACTCAAATAAGAATAGAAATAAATCAAGGAGGGTGCCTAAGGTATATGGAAGAAAATAACAAAACGTTTTGCCTCCTTAAAAAGACAATGACTAAAGAACAGAAAAATAAGTATTACACCTATAATAACTCAGAACTAAAATTCTACTGTTTAACATATTAATGGAGATTCTGGTGAATATTATAAAAAATGAAAAAAGTATAATGATTGCAAAGGAAAAGAAAAAACTGTCATTATTTGTAGGTAATATAATTACCTGAATAGAAAAACCACTAGAATCAATAATGAGAATAAGGGTGTAGCAAGGCAAGCAGATAAGTGTACAAAAATCAAAAGCATTTTGCTATAATAAAAATAACCTACTAGAAAACAAAAGGAAAAATAAGATACAGTCCCTGTAGCAATAAAACTATACAGTATAAAGTTTCTAGAAAGTAAGACTTCACAAGACCTCTATAGAGAAAAATTTTTAACTCAAAGACAAAAATTGAGCTGAATAGACTTTCTGTTCCCTTAGATAGGACGGGATAGTATGTTACTGTAAAGGTGACAGTTTTTCCTAAATTAATCTATAATGTCAACACAACTCAATCAGAATTCTAGCTGGATATTTTGAGAAATGTCATAAATTCCAAAGTTGAAATGGAAAAATAAAGGTCCATAAATCGAGAGCTTAACTGCAAAAAGGAAGAGCAAAGAATGAGGAATTTCCCTATCAGATATTAAGACAAGCTAAAAATCTATATCATTAAAACATTTTAGTAATGATCCAAGGACTGAGTTCAGAGACAGACATATTCATATAGGAAACCCTAACATACAGTTAAGGAGGTCTCCCAAGTTAATGACAGAAGTGTAGATTGTTTAGTAGATGGTATCCAGAAAACTTGCTCACTGCATGGAGAAAAATGGAATAGGTTCCCTATTTAATACTGCACATAAAGCTAGGCTATAGAGTTAAATACATAATTATGGAAGGTAAAATGATAAAACCAAGAGAAGAAAATGTAGGAGAATATTTTTGTGACCTAAGGGTAGGAAAACTCGTCATAAACACCCAATGCACAAACCATAGGTGAAAACTTAATAAACTTGATTACATCAAAATTTATTTCTGTACACCATGAGCAAAGTTAACAGAGATGATAGGTTGGGAAAAAATATTTGTAGCATGAAAACTAAAAGGGATAGGACGTCAGTGGGAATGGCAGAGTAAAAACCTCCAAAAAAACTGCTTCTCCGTGAAAGCAATGAGAACATTGACAAAAATAATCAAAATCAACTTTTTCAGAACTTTGGAAATTAACCAAAGGCTTGCAACAATCTGAGAAGCATTTATTCAAGAAAAATGGCTTAATCTCTATAATAAAAGCAGGGCTTTGGCCCAGTTTTCATGCCCCTCTCCCCACCTTGTCATAAGCCTTGGAAACAAACAGCCCTGAATTTATGGTGAAAATCAGCAAGAAGCTTAGAAGCCACTGGAAAGAACCACTGGCTTTGGAACTTCCCACAAACATGAACTCAAAGAATTGTTATTTAACCTGGCTGGCAGTTCTTTGGAAACTCCATTCCTAGGGCTTGTCTTTATAGACAATGACTCAGCCTCTCTTAGTGTAAATAGCCTTTCCCCCAAAGGCATTTGTCAAAAACAATCAAGGGCAATTGTTTACCAGAGCAGCTGCCCTTAACGGCAATAATAGTTGGGGCAAACAAGAAGCTGACCCAAACTAGAAACTTTTATGCCTCCTACCTGCTTAGAATCCAATGCCAGCAATTTCCCACACAGGAACCTATCCTTGGACAACACAGGTCATATCTACCTACTATAAGGAAAACTTAAAGTATGATGAATTTAAGTTACCAAATTGATGTCTTTTTAGTGAGAGAAATGCATAGAGCAAAATCTCTATCATCATTAAAAGCCCTCTGTAATGATAACAAAAATACCTCACCATAAACTAGATATAATACAAATAGTATATTGTATATTTTTCATATAGGGTAACAAATAAAGATTGGTCACAGGGTAACTTTTTTTCAAAACAAATACTTTAATACTTTACTAATATTCAAAACCAGTATTCTACCAACCAACACAGTTCTTCTAAAATAAATATTCAATAAGTCTTTTAATTTTGGGAAGGTTTGGGATTAAATGTAGAGATGATAAAGCAAATACAATTAAATCTATAATTTGTTATATAATATGTCAGAAGAAAATTTGATCTAATAGTTTTCTAGTGTTGACAGTTTTAAAGAAATGATTAAGTTTATAAACAGGATTAAAATGTTTGACATATCTGTATTTACTATATTTATAGGTTTAATTTATTAGATTTACAAGAATTTTTTAATTGTTTGGGAAAGTTTTTTTTTAAATTTAATTTTATTTATTTTTTAATTTTTTTTAATGTATCAGGGTCTTATTAATTCTTATTACAAGAGTTTTTTAATTGTTTGGGAAGGTTTTGATTGTCAAGGTTCTACATTTTCCTTGTTAGGTATTTAAAGTGTTAAGAGAAAAACAGAATATAATTAAATCAACAAATGCTGTTTAAAATATTAATGGAATTTAATTGACTATGTTTGTAAATAAGTCATTGTTAAGGAGTATTTCATTTGTTCAAGCTGAGTTAATTAAACATCAAAGAACAAGTGAAACTTACTATTCTAATATTATATAATATTTAAAAATTAAGGGCTTAAAGAAATATTTTTAAATTTATAATGTTAAAACTAGAAATATTAATTTAACCATAAATAAATATAAATAACTTTTCTGTATGCAAAGACTCCCATAGAACATAAAAAATCTTCTACTGAAACAAGTTACCTTCAAAGGATTAACAACTGGACTGCTTTCAGACCTGACATAACAATAGAATCCAGATGACAATGGAATAATACCTTCCTAGTGTAAAAGCTAAGTAACTATGAATCTAGAATTCTATACCCAGCTATACTTTCATCTATTAAAGAGTGAGGGCAATTTAAAGACCTTTTCAGACAAAGAAAAGTGAAGAGTTGGCCATTCCTAAACTCTCATGGAAAGGACCATTTAAAGACATTGAAGTAAGGTGTTACATTGGTGGCCCCAGAGAATCAGGCCTCCCAGTATTCGCATCCTTGTACAGTCCCCTTGTGAATGTGCACTGGCCTTGTGATTAGCTTCAACCAATAGGATGTGGCAGAAGCAATACTATGCCAGTTCCATCTACCCTGCTGGAGAAACCACATGCAGAGACCAAACGGAGAAGGACAGGCCCAATCATTCCAGTGTCCCAGCTGAGTTCAGTTTCCAGACAACCTACCAACTAAATTCAGCCACTACTGCCCACCTGAGCCCAGCCCAGACTGCAGAATCATGAGCAAACAAAATGATTGTTTTAAGCAACTAAATGTTGGACTGACTTGTTATGCAGATAACAAACAGAAAGACTTCAGAGGAAGTCAATTAAAATGAATCATCTTTTATATAGTGATATAGAACCTCCCAGAATCTTGAAAATAATAACTTAAAAAAATATCTTCATGGGGACTAATAAAGGGGCAAGAAAGGTAATATAACTGTTACAGAAAGAAGCTCCTTACCCAGGCATTATACCCATTAAAAGTAGACATAAGGGGCTTCCCTGGTGGAAGAGTCCACCTGCCGATGCACGGGACATGGGTTCGTGCCCCAGTCCGGGAAGATCCCACATGCTGCGGAGCGACTGGGCCTGTGAGCCATGGCCGCTGAGCCTGCGCGTCCGGAGCCTGTGCTCTGCAATGGGAGAGGCCACAACAGTGAGAGGCCTGCATACCGCAAAAAAAAAAAAAAAAAAGTAGACATAACTACCATGTTCATTTATGCAAATATATGTGATTTTAAAGAAGCCCACAATAGTGAAGATCATCTAAGTGGGAAAACATCAAAGAAGATATTCAAGTTCTTAGTGGTTACTCTACTCAAGAATTCAAATCGGACCCAAAATAATTACTTAAAAGAAGCCTTGTTAGATGAGGCTTACAAAAAGTAAGCCAAAGTCTATGAAGAATGTTTGAAATCCACTCTCTGTTTCTTGGAAACTTCTAATTAAAATAGGAATTTTCCAAACAAGGATACACCAAACAAGTTGGTGTCTAGCCATCTATATTTTATCATCAAAGCCAGGATTTATTCAAACACACAACTTGCTCCTCATATTGATGCGGATTTAGCAGCTTTTGTTTTGAGAAATTTTCTTAACTTTTCATTTGTATCTACTTAAAAACATTCATTAGTATTATTTTTCTATTAGAAACCCCATTCTTCTAAGTATATTTATTTTCATCTTACATAAAAGGATTATTAATGTAAAAATAACAGTACAGATTTTCACAATACAGTGAAAAAGAGAAACTTGAATACAACTGTAGCAAGAAATCATTGTTATGTTATACCTGATGCAAAAGAAGCAACACAAACTAAAACCTATTTTAGAAAAATATTTTTAGCACCGTATCTGAATTCACAATTTTAAAGAATGTTAAAATATCAAGTAATTGATAAACAGCTGAAGTTTTATTTAAGTATGAAACACCTCCTTTACCAATTAGATCAGCTTTTCCAATTTATAAAGTTTTATTATATAAAACCCAAAGTGAACACTCATTCTTACAGGGACTCAGATATGATGGAGCATAGCCGTTTGTTGAACTGACCATGGATGGCAGCCAGGAAATTGTGTGGTGGTACAAGACATAAAGGGCACTTTCATTATCAGTACAAGATGATATTGCTGAAATGCCAAAAACCAGGCGTAATTAAGTGGGCTGATGGAACAGAATGACTATGAGATGACTTTTGCTATTAATGCATGTTTATATACACATTTTCTGTCTATATGCATATATGTATACACACACATATATATACATTAAAAATCTGGCATACACAGACTAGTTTATATACATATTTTTAAATGTTACATAAAATATTTTCTTTTAAATATCATTCTCATCTAGTACCCAAACACCATCTAAAATATGAATAAATTGCATGTTCATATTGTGGTGTGTATATTAGTTAAAATTACATTATGACTTTAATCTGTTGAATAATATGTAATTATCATTAAACTAATCAATAAATATTTGTTGAGTCTGGGCATAGTGGTAGGACCTGGAATATAATAATGATTTTGGCAATGAGAAATACCAGTAAAAGAACAGAGGCAGAGAGAGAGAGGAAGAAGATAGTACAATGATAGTAAAGAAATTAAAAGGGCTTAAAGCCTTAAGGAAAAAAGAGAACTAAATGCGAACAAAGATATTAACAAATTTGGAAGCTGGAAAGCAGATGGATAAGTGGCAATTGAGTTGAGTAGAGTCCAGTAAACTGGAAGCTAAGGGCTTGTGGAGGAGGAGCGGGGGTGAAAATCAAGCCAATTCATGCCACAGCCTTCCAGTGAGGCTTGGGAATTGGAGGCATCAGACGCTTCTGAGGCAGGGAGCATGGGAACTGGTACAAGTCGAAGCTGTAAACTGAAGATTGTTTGAGGGACTCCCAGATTTTCTGTCCTCCACTCCAGGCAGAGGCTTGGAGGATTTCTCTAAGGGAAAATTGACAGACCTACAAACACTGATTATGGTTGTTTCCTTATGAAATGGCGGGGCCCTGCCTGATCATCCTAGAACAAAGCCTATCTTTCTGTCTCATCTTCCACCACATCCCTTATTGAACTAGAGAGGAAACAACTGCTCCTTATGAGGAAGTACTGAGACCTGACTGGTTAGTTAACAAAAAAGTCAGTTAAGAGAAAGAATCATAGAAAATTATGTAAACCATACTTATTTTCCTTTAACCAGTTCATTCACCAAAATTTTATTGAAGTGCAAAGGCATTTTCTTTGAGGAAGTGTCTGTTGGTTGGAATTCCACTTTGTATTTCTTGCACAAACCACACCCCTAATGTATCCTTTTCATTTTCCGTTTCTTTAACACAGAATGGAAACTTAAGGATGCATTTGAAGGAAAATGAGTACAGCGTCTTTCAAGATTTAAAAAATTCACTCTAGCTCTTCTTTTATAGTTATTTTTCCCATGCTTAATTAGCATTTTTAAAGTTAGTGATTAACCGTTTAGCAAGTCTTTGTAAAGTATTCAACTTTGAATGTTTTATAGAAACAACTGCTTTTTTTCTTACTCAGATTTTAATTTATAATATGTAATTAAGTTATAGAAATACGGTAACAAGTACACAGGCATAAACTGGTTCTGAAACAAGCATGACTTTCAGAGAGTATTCTCTACCTCCTTGGTCTGAGTTATGTGCCCCTTCTCTAAATCCCCATACCAAGCTATCAGGAGCAATAGGAGACTTAGGTAGATTTGGCACGTCAAATAGGACCATGTAGGCCATGGCAAAGAATTTGAAATTTACTCTACAAACAGTGAGAAGTAGCTAAAGCCTCCAAAGGGGAAGAGTGATGTCCTTCATGTTTTTAAAAGATCTGTCTGACGATGGTGTGGAAAACATTATGGAGGAGGAAGAAAGGAAGCAGGATAGTAGTGGCTTCACTACATTGGTAAGATAATTTGGGATAGAATTTGGAGATAGAGGTGTCAAGATGGATTGGCTGTAGAGGGTAGGGAGTTTTAGAATGACTTCTAGGTATCAAAACTTGAGCATCTGGGGGAATAGAAATGACATTAATTGAGATGGGGGGATAGGTTTGGATGGGCAAAATGAAATGCTCTATTCTAGCCATGTTAAGCTTGAAAAGGAGATTAATTATCCAAGAAGAGATGTTAAGTAGTTGGTTGGATATGCAGGCTTGAAGCTCAGGAAAGAAGCCAGGGCTGGAGAGAGAAATTGGTACTTGTATTAATTCCTTTGACTTCAGCCTTAATCTTCTATTCCGTGTTTCATCTATTTTGGGTAGTCTCTCTTGAGGACTCATATGTTAAATAGTGATATTAGCACCCTTCTCCTCTTCTACTTCCCATCTTCTGTCAACTGTATATTTATTTTTCTTCTTAAAGCTGATAACATAATTCTGATCTGTAACCATAATTACATTTTCCATATTGTGTCTATAGAATGACACTAAAAGTTAACTACTAAATAGCACTTAAAATATAATTATATGAATTTTGTTCACTTAAGAGCCAAATGTTGTGCTAGGACTACATTTCTTTCTCAGTGGGTCCAATGCCCAGTGCCACTTGGGGAGAAAAAAGGTTCTAGTGTACATGTCAAATAAATCCTCTTTTCTAGGTTAAAAATGATTTCCCCTGAGAACTTTGAAGACATTAGCTCCATTGTGCTCTTCCGTCCGTGTTGCTTGATTCCATATACTTATTCCTTAGGTGGTGACTTAGTTTTCTTTTAATGGAAACTTCTGGAATCTTCTCTTTATAATTATTGTTTTGCAATTTCATAATGATGTATAGGTGTGTATCTTTTTTCCCTTCATACTTAGATACACTCAGTAGACCCTTTCAATGGCTCTTCTTTATGTTGGGAAACTATCTTCTTATTATTTTTCTAGAAGCTGTGTAGAGTACTGGTTATTTTTACAGGTACTAGAGTCAGACTAAGTTCAAACACCAATTATTTGTTGTGTAGCCTTGGGCAAATTATTTAAACTCTGTGCTTGCTTTCTCATCTGAAAAATGAGAGTATTAATAGTATTACTATACTATTATATGCCATAGGGTTGGTGTGAGAATTGAATGAGTAAACATTTAGAAAGTTCCATAAAGTACCTGGCAAATAGTATATGCTTAATAGATGTTATGTGTGGATATAATTATCTCACCTTCATTTTTACTCTTTTCTGGAGCTCCAGAAAAGTTGGACCTCCAAGACTGATTCTCCATTTTGCTTTTATTCTCTCATATTTTCTAAGGTTTTGTTGTTGTTGTTGTTTTATGTTCTGTGATATTTCCTTGATTTTATCCTCCAGACCTAAAAAAATATATAATTTGGCATAATTCTAATCTTTGGTTGCCATTCATAAATTAAGAATAGGATAGGAGACCAGTTTGAAATACTAAAGTAACTAGTGTGGTAGTTGACATCTAGCTGAGACAATGGGCTCTAGCATTCTTAATGTTGGGAGAGGGTAGAGTGCTCATGACTGGAGCAGTTATTTAAGAAACAGACTTTCAACTAACCCTCTGATTCTCCCCTCCCGCATTTCTGTTATGCTTTGTCTGCTGACTGAGCCTTCAGATACTTTTTGTTTTGTTTTGTTTTGTTTTCAGGCAGATTAGCTCTTCTTCACTGCATCTCCTTCTGTATATTCTAGGCTATTGCTTCTTTGTTCTTTTTTATCCATCAACAGTCTTCCATTCCTTCTCAAAATCCAGAAAGCTCTTCCTTCCATTCTTTTCACCTTTATGGGCCCTTTATGGGTTGACTGCTTTGCTATCATTCGATAGGGTCTTGGGAGGCAGGGGATTTAGATGTTTGTGCTCAGTCTACCATCTTGAATCAGAATTGGAAATTTTATTACCTTTCTAAAAGAGATGCCAATTGTTACAGACTATCTAATAGTTGGCCCTCCCTATTAATTACCACCCTTGAGGTGGAAATCATGTTAAATATGACCATTTTCTAATATCCTGACCTTCAATCTAGCTGCCCTTTGTATCCTTAACTAGACTGGCCAATCACAGAGGCCAGAAGGCTAAAACTGAGGGACTGTTGATGTCTAAAAGTAATCCCTCACTGCCTACTGTCGTGTTCAGAAAATTTGATGTTTATCTCGTGAACTTTTGTATGGGGTGAGAACAGAGCGGGTATTCAATAAATACATTTTTGTTTGGACTTGATCCTGCACTTCTTTAAGACTTGCTAAAAATTCTACTCCTGCAGTAGAGATGAGTAGTACTGGGTTAAGAAACAGATACAACTTGAATAAATGTGAAAAACCTAGATTATTGTAATGACATTGTCAGGTAAAACAAATTTTAGATCTCAAAATGTATGAATACTGTATAGAACAGTATTTCCTATATTACGTTTTGTGGGATACCAGTCATGTGAGATGATCTGAAAAAAGGTAAAGTTGTCAATATTGGGAAAACATAGCATTCTTTATTCCTCTTCTTGGAAATTCATTATGCTTATGCTTAGAATAAGGGTTTTAAGAGTTCTGTAGTAAAACACACACACACACACACACAAAACTGTTTAACTTTATAAATTCAGTTTTTCCAAAACTTATTTGACTTCCCCTGTTTTTTGAGCAGTAGCTATAAACATCATAAAAACTAGTACTCCTCATCAGAAAATCTACAAACAACAAATGCTGGAGAGGGTGTGGAGAAAAGGCAACCCTCTTGCACTGTTGGTGGGAATGTAAATTGATACAGCCACTATGGAGAACAGTATGGAGGTTCCTTAAAAAACTAAAATTGAATTACCATATGACCCAGCGATCCCACTACTGGGCATATACCCAGAGAAAACCATAATTCAAAAAGACACATGTACCCCAATGTTCATTGCAGCACTGTTTACAATAGCCAGGTCATGGAAGCAACCTAAATGCGCATCGACAGACGAATGGATAAAGAAGATGTGGTAGATATATACAATGAAATATTACTTAGCCATAAAAGGGAACGAAATTGGGTCATTTGTAGAGACATGGATGGATCTAGAGACTGTCATACAGAGTGAAGTAAGTCAGAAAGAGAAAAACAAATACTGTATATTAACACATATATGTGGAACCTAGAAAAATGGCACAGATGAACCAGTTTGCAGGGCAGAAATAGAGACACAGATGTAGAGAACAAACATATGGACACCAAGGGGGGAAAGTGGGGTGGGGGTGGTGGTGGTGGTGGTGGGATGAACTGGGAGATTGGGATTGACATGTATACACTAATATGTATAAAATAGAGAACTAATAAGAACCTGCTGTATAAAAAAAATAAAATTCAAAAATTAAAAAACAAAAACAAACAACAAAAACCAGTGCCCCTCCATGCGCACTTTGAAAAATACTGCCCTATAGTGTTGCCTAACAGTTATAATTTTTAAAGTTTGCTGGCAATAATGAGCAGAATGCTACTAAATTTCTGACTTGGAAGCTGGTGTTATCAATGAACATTACAATTTTTATTATGTTGTATTAAACATATGTGGAGCTAAGTTATCCACTAGGAAGGGATAAGGAACAAACTTGTCAAGGGCTGCACTTGCTGCATGTATATTTTCAACTCCTGTAGAGGACTAATTTTCCCAGGAGGTGCAAGCACATATAATACATCTTAATTTGATAACAGTAACCTGAGACTGTGAAGAACTGCTAACCTTACCTATTCCATAAGAAGGCATTTGCAACTTGCTGTATTTGACTGGAGAAACAAATGGACATGTTGGTTTTTTAAAGTCACTCCTCTGGGTGCTCTTAGTGTCATAAGGTGGTTGGAAGGGATTTTCCAGTCCTTTACCATGTGACCACCAGTCACCCTTCATGGAAAAAAAAAATGGAAACACAAAATTGGATACTGTAGGACATTTTCATTTTCATGTGTTTGATGCTCAGTAATTTGATTCAACAAGTTATTGGATTTTCTAGTACTAAAATAGAGTTCTGAAATCTAGGACTAAATATATTTTCATAAAGACTGTATTTCCTAAGAGGCACCTAAAAATGCATTATCATATAATTTTAGCTAAAATACAGCTGCTAATTTCTTAAACTACCTTCTATCAACAGATGGAATGGTAAAAATCAACAAAATAGTTATGTTTCTATGTTTTGTACTACCATTTATGTATATATAAATATGCATATGTACACACGTATGCATATGTATATAGTAAACATGATTTAATCTAAAACTTATATTCTATATTTTTCATTATGGCAATACAAATAATGTATTATCATCTAAGATGGTGGTTTTCAAAGTTTTTAGTCCGTGACCCACACCATGAAATACATTTTATGTCATGCAAGAATACCCACTGCATACATATACATAAAACTAGAGGTTTCACAAAACAATACTTATTCTTACTACACGCAGTGCACTATTTTTCTATTATATTACTTTTCTATTTCATCTCATAATGCTGGTTGCAGTCCACATTGATTTATAACTCACTAATGATTCAGTTTGAGAAACTTTGTTCTAAGCAGAAATATCTTCAATGTTACTGAATTTCTGATAATAAAACCTGAACTAAGTATGCAGGAAATGAAGCTTCTTCGTTAGCACGTTTGATCTCTTAGAAGTTCAGAAAGCAGTGAGGTGAATCGTTATTCAACTTAGTACTGACTAAAAAAATTTTTTTTAATCTGGTTGATCAGGTAGAAGAGAACCTTGGGAAAAGGGAACTTGACACCTCAGAGTCCTTGGATATTAGAGAATGAAAGTAACCTTGGGTATGTTCCAACACCTACCTGGGGCTTTAAGGGAAGAGATCAGCCTTTTAAAAGATCAACTATGATTGCATTGTCAGAGACTTTAAAATATGATTCAAGGTGGATAAATATGAGATTCTAATAAGTTAAATTCTGAAAATACAATTGAAGCTCCATTGATATAAAAAGAAGGAGGCATCTAAAGAAACTTGTGTGGTTACATAGGCAGTTAGCTTTCAAATGAGCTTAGTTTTCAAGGAGACAGGTGTGTGTACAAGCAGTGCACAAAATCAGATTCAAAGGAGAAACACTTTAACGGAGTCAGCTTGTCAGGAGACTGTCAAGAAGCTTAGAGGAGATTCATGAAATATACCAAGTAGCAAAAATAGGGTGTTCTGTGGGAAAAAATTCTGTTGCAGCAAGAAATCAAGGAAAGGCTTAGAATTTGGAGAAGAGTACCCTGCTTAGAGCTGAAAGTCAGAGCTATTCAACTTTAGGTTCTTCATTAAGGGAAGTTATCTTCAAACTGAAAAAGATGGGATGGACATGAACCAAAGAGAGCACTAAGCCCTGCACAGATGAAGACAGAGTCAGAACTCACTTTGCAACTGGAAATGAGGGCCAGTTTCTAGGCCAATGACAACCTGTAACCAGGGGTAAAAATGAATGTTTGCAGAAATCAAGGAAATGTAGGAAGTGGGGAATTTTGGAGAAGGAAAGATCAGCCAATGCCTCATTTTTCAGAATGGAGTTAAAGGTGAATTACATCTACTTGATGTAGATCCTAGGAATTCTAGAACATATCACTACACAGATGGTGTCTTTTCACTCTCTGGCTCAAAATAGTCACGTCTTACTGTTGTCAGAGTGCCTGCTTCTTGCAGCTCTTCCCTACTCTGTGATTACCACGGTGCTTATTATGCTCCAAGGTCTAGGCCTTTTCTCACTTATTCTCATCACAATTCTATGAGGTGGGTACACCCACTGTACAGATGAGAAAACTGCTGGGAGATAAAGTAACTTCCCCAAGGTATATCACTAACAGGTAGCAGAGCCGCCTCAATTCAGTCTGTCGTTTGTCTGTGCATGCCTCTAATTTCTGTGCTACATTGCTATGGGAAATCTGCTGTGGAAGGCAAAGCCAGATAAACACAAATTTATTTAAATTATTTCAAAAATAAAAATAAAGAGGCTCTAAGTAAATATCCTGAGAAATCCTCTATGACAAGGTTTTAAGGCGTACTCTTTATATCTTCTTTTGTTGATCTGAAACTTATTTTGCTAACATCCAAGTTACTGGAGAAGTGACTCTGGAATAAGTGAACCACGATGTCTGGCAGACTTCAGTTTTTTTCTTAAACAAGAGTGTAGTGCAAAAGCTACCTTAAAGCAGGGATAATTCACCTTTCAAGAAGACTTGAATTTAGAATTTTACCAAAATGGTCTCTTTGGTTTCACAAATACGTATAAAGGAAATAATAAGCAGTTTTTTCTGAAGTGTGATTGATGACTTCAAGACCCTTATAGTTGGTGAGTGTTCTGATTAGTGTTGTCAATTGGATGAATCTTCACTTCAGGAGAATGAAATGCTACAGTTCAAAAACTGTTGTGTTTATCTTTTCTATTTCTGGATAGTCTGCTCTATGCCTGAAAAGTCTGGTTCCTTCCTGGAAGAGAGTGTGTATGCACCCAGGCACATGTGCATGCCTTTTTGGTCCAAGCATTTGCTCAGAGAGATTATAAGACAAAAGGTAAAGGCAGAGGCTTATTTTTTTCCTTCACCTCACACCGAAGAGAAAGACTAAGGATAAAAATTTACTGCTCTGTGTACCATCACTTACATTGGATTGAGAGGTGCATGTGGAATTATTTATGATTAAATAAACCAAACCAGGAAAGGTCCTCTATGTTATTGCTTTGCCTAGGTTTTGGGGGTCAGACCACATCTTGCAGATTGTAGAGGGGGTTCTGCCTACAGAAAGAGTTGTTCCCAAAACTTTGCACCCAGAGAGAGGATGAAGTCCTCCCTTCCAGGCCAAAGCCTGTCTCTTTTCCTGCCACAGGATGACTGTCACTGGGGCTCCGTGGTAGGGAGGTGCCTGGTGATTCCTGATGACAAGGCTCCCTATAACCCTGGCTGCTGGAAGGCCTAAGAGCCATTGTGCTGTGGGCCCCTTAGCCACATTTGGAAACCACCGTGTGGCGCTCTCTATGTTATACTTCTGTCAGCCCTTTGCCTTCAGAAATGCATCAGTAAACATTACTTACTTCCATTCTTTGGGAAACTAAGGGAGAATCCTAGGGGAAATGTAGTAAAAAGTAAGTGGGGTATCCTGGAGGAACCAGTTAAGAGAATATAAGAGATGGTGTGCCAAGCTCTGTGGCACCCTGGCCAAGATGGCTGCTGCTGCTCGTGGTGGTGTGGTGATCTGTGGACATCAAATTATACTTTATGGATTCCTAGGGAAATGTGGACTTTTGACAACACCTTACACATAGAGTATCATTTTTTTTTAGTAAAGCTCAGTGGCTTTAAAAAATTTTTTGTTTTATAGCAAACACTAGAGTTACACTGTATCTATGTTCCTCTATGTTTTGTTGTGGACCAGAAAGAATGCTGAAAAATACCTCTTTTTAAGCAATTCATAATAACAGTTCACAATAACAGTTATTCCTGCACTGTGTTCTGTGGAACACTGGTTCTGCAGCATATTAATAGGTGTTATATAAAAGAGGTTTCCATAGTTAAAGAAATTTGACAAATACTGAGTTAAACAAGTTTACCACAGGATTTCTCAAGAACCTTTATCTACTAATGTGAATTGTGAAGCTCTGAGAAGGGTGTATAAAAATACAGGTTTTCCAAAACATATCTGACTTCGGAACTTTATTTTATTGAGCACATTGGCAAGGACTAGTGCTCCAAAAAAATACATTTTGGAAAATACTGACCCAGTATAATCTTTTTTGAAATATCAATATTTACTAATATTTAAAAACACAGACAACCAAATTAGTTTTCATTGGAAATAACTGAGCTAAAGCTCCTTTTTATTTCTTCTAGCACCACCAATTTTATGTCCCTATGTAGAACTGTATAATTGATTATTTCATTTAAAAATCTTGTAAATAAATAAAACCGACCAATCTGGTATTCTAAAGATATTTTCTTAGCAAAATACATAAGACAACAGATATATGTCAATTGAAATATTTAGGCAACTTTATTTTCTTTACTTATATTTTAAAGCCAGTATTACTATAAGCCAGTTAATTTTTTTTCACTATACTATTTTTTTTTATTTTTATTATTTTATTATTTTATTATTTTACTTTATTGGAGTATAATTGCTTCACAATGGTGTATTAGTTTCTGCTTTATAACAAAGTGAATCAGTTATACATATACATCTGTTCCCATATCCCTTCCCTCTTGCGTCTCCCTCCCTCCCACCCTCCCTATCCCACCCCTCCACTCGGTCACAAAGCACCAATCTGATCTCCCTGTGCTATGTGGCTGCTTTCCACTAGCTATCTACCTTACGCTTGGTAGTGTATATATGTCCAGGCCTCTCTCTCACTTTGTCACAGTTTACCCTTCCCCCTCCCCATATCCTCAAGTCCATTCTCAAGTAGGTCTTTGTATTTATTCCTGTTTTACCCCTAGGTTCTTCATGACATTTTTTTTTCTTAAATTCTATATATATGTGTTAGCATACGGTATTTGTCTTTCTCTTTCTGACTTACTTCACTCTGTATGACAGACTCTAGGTCTATCCACCTCATTACAAATAGCTCAGTTTCATTCCTTTTTATGGCTGAGTAATATTCCATTGTATATATGTGCCACATCTTCTTTATCCATTCATCAGATGATGGACACTTAGGTTGTTTCCATCTCCGGGCTATTGTAAATAGAGCTGCAATGAACATTTTGGTGCATGTCTCTTTTTGAATTATGGTTTTCTCAGGGTATATGCCCAGTAGTGGGATTGCTGGGTCATATGGTAGTTCTATTTTTAGTTTTTTAAGGAACCTCCAAACTGTTCTCCATAGTGGCTGTACCAATTCACATTCCCACCAGCAGTGCAAGAGTGTTCCCTTTTCTCCACACCCTCTCCAGCATTTATTGTTTCTAGATTTTTTGATGATGGCCATTCTGACTGGTGTGAGATGATATCTCATTGCAGTTTTGATTTGCATTTCTCTAATGATTAATGATGTTGAGCATTCTTTCATGTGTTTGTTGGCAGTCTGTATATCTTCTTTGGAGAAATGTCTATTTAGGTCTTCTGCCCATTTTTGGATTGGGTTGTTTGTTTTTTTGCTATTGAGCTGCATGAGCTGCTTATAAATTTTGGAGATTAATCCTTTGTCAGTTGCTTCATTTGCAAATATTTTCTCCCATTCTGAGGGTTGTCTTTTGGTCTTGTTTATGGTTTCCTTTGCTGTGCAAAAGCTTTGAAGTTTCATTAGGTCCCATTTGTTTATTTTTGGTTTTATTTCCATTTCTCTAGGACATGGGTCAAAAAGGATCTTGCTGTGATTTATGGCATAGAGTGTTCTGCCTATGTTTTCCTCTAAGAGTTTGATAGTTTCTGGCCTTACATTTAGGTCTTTACTCCATTTTGAGCTTATTTTTGTGTATGGTGTTAAGGAGTGATCTAATCTCATACTTTTACATGTACCTGTCCAGTTTTCCCAGCACCACTTATTGAAGAGGCTGTCCTTTCTCCACTGTACATTCCTGCCTCCTTTATCAAAGATAAGGTGACCATATGTGCGTGGGTTTATCTCTGGGCTAGATAGAAAGCCCAGTTAACTTTTTTAAACCAAGCTAACCTTTAAAAAGAAAACTGTCATCTTAAATAAAAGAACAAAGTTTACAAATATGTGAAATGAGCATTCTTTATTACTCCTTGGGTACTTGGAAATGAGTACATTTAAGGGTTTTTTGTTGTTGTTGGAGGGGGTAGGTTTAGTTTTGTTTAAAAATGACCATTCCCTTCACTCCACGCCCAACGTGAACACTTAGCTCCGTGATGCATCTTTGATCTTTGTACCTCCTTGTTCAGCCCTCCTCGTTCAGCCACTGTGAACCTCTCTTACTTATCCTCTTACTTCATTTCAAACTCACTTTCACCACCTGTTTAAGGTCTTTGACTCATGGAGCTTTGAGCACTAATAAACAAAGATTCTACTGCTGCTATCACCCAGTCTTGTTGATAGAGCAAGCTACTAACACTTCTGTACATTTATTTTTTTCAAGACACCTACAAAGTAGGAACAAGAGAAAATTAGATTTATTTTTAAATTTCTTTGTTTCATATTCCTCTTCTCAAACCAGCTTCTTTTCCTTATGGGGTTCAGGATGGGTTAACAGTTTGGTTTAAACTTGGCCTTGAACTAGAGCTCAGGAGAGTCATTCATTAACTTTTGCAAGAATTATGAGGACTTCACTAAGCTGGATTTCTGTACCACATTTATTTCCCCCAGAGGCATGTTCTATCAATATCTTTTAAATGTTCAATAATTATTTGTTTATAAAACAAAATAGCCTTAAAACTGCCCTTGTAAGGGTTTACTACATGATATTAAAGCATATTTGACTACAGGAATTTCTGCCCCCAGAAGCTCTCACATTCACACACAGGGCCATGGTGTGCTGTTTCGTGACAAGAACAGTTGATGTTATCAGTGTAAAGAGAGCTCAGGAAAAGCAATCTCCATTTAAATGTTGAGTTAAATCACAACTACATCTAAACTTACGTGGCAAAAGGGGCTTTGCAGCTGTGATTAAGTTAAGGATCTTGATAAGGAGAGATTATCCCAGACTCTCTTCTTCTGAGGACCCCAATATAATAACAAGGGTCCTTAGAAGAAGGAGGCAGGGAAGTCCGTCATAGATTTGAAGATAGTATGTTGCTGGCTTTGAAGAAGGGGCCATGAGCCAAGGCAGGCAACCTCTAGAAGGAGGAAAAGGCAAGGAAATGGATTCTTCCTTAGAGCCTCCCGAAGGAACCAGCTCTCCCAATAGACAATGAGATTGATTACGTACTTTTGAGCTTCAGAACTGTTGAGAATAAATTTGTGTTGCTTTAAGCCATTGTTTAAGTTTGTGGTAATTTGTAACAGCAACATAGGAAATTAATACAATAAATTATACCTCAACGAACCTGATTCTAAAAAAAAGAATGGAATATATTTAATATGATAGTGAATAAAAGTGTGATTTGTCTAAACCAACAGTCCTGGATCAGAAACATGACTGTGACATTTGCTTACTATGTAATCTCAGGTATGTTAATTTACTATATTAGAGCATGTTATCATCTAAACTATTTCCAATAATACCTCCTAGAAGTTGTGCAGATTAAAGGATATAACTTATACAAAACACTTATCTCAGTCCTAGCACTTCATACACTTTCAATAAACGGTAGCTATTTTATAGAAAGTATCTGAATTACTGAGTATCATGGGAAATTTTTATATTATCTGTCACAAATACAATATTAGAGATTTCTTCAATAACCCCTCCTGGGGCTTCCCTGGTGGCGCAGTGGTTGAGAGTCCGCCTGCCGATGCAGGGGACACGGGTTCGTGTCCCGGTCCGGAAAGATCCTACGTACCGCGGAGCGACTGGGCCCGTGAGCCATGGCCGCTGACCCTGCGCGCCCGGAGCCTGTGCTCTGCAACGGGAGAGGCCACAACAGTGAGAGGCCCGCGTACCGCAAAAAAAAAAAACCCCTCCTACCCACAAGCACCGCTGAGTGACTATAATCTGACCCGATCTAGAAAAACAATTATTTGGATTCCTTCCCTATATATATAGTTTGTATGCAAAATTATCAGTGAGGATACTTCCAGCTTACTGCTTTTAACTATTGGATTATAAAAAATATTAGTCTGAGATCTGTCACATCCTTTAAGTAGTTTGTGACAAAATTATCCTGCAAAACACTTCTGAATCTAAATGTATATTTGTAAATAATGAACATCAATCCAACCTGATCATCTGGCTCGTTTTTGGGATCTATGTAGGGAACTGGTTCATTGCATGTTCTTACATTTGTGTTAATGAATTTAGCATAATATACACGTCCTCTCCCAACACATGGTTTTGAATGTTGAATACTTTTTCCAGGCTTTTTTTCAGGTTTCGTTTCTTCTTTTTTTTCAGTTACATACAGTATACCAACATCTTCTATTTCATGCTGTCTGAAAAACAGAGTTAAATAGTATATCATTTATCCAATGAGCATTTCAGTGCTGAGTCATAATTACATAAAATTAGATTTAAATATATTTCAAGTGTCAAGACAATTTAGACTTTATTAATAACTATTAGGGGCTGGTGCAATTAAAATTTGGGAGGGTATCCTCTCATTCAAAATTATATAAAAGATAAAGAGATTTGTGTTAATAGTGATTATTTATTACCATATACCAATGTAGTGTACAGATTCATTTGCTTGGAGTTAAGAAAGAGTAGTGATTTAATCATTCTTACAAATTATGTTTACAGTATTTATTCATGTGCCTAAGTTACATGCTAATCTTAACTCATCTTCTTTAAGAGTTAGTTACCTAGTATATTTAGCTATCTGGACAAGGTTAACTATTTAATTTTAAAGGCTCACCTGGCAAACTTATAAAAGCTAACAAATGAGCACTATTATTTATCTTTTCAGGAAAAGACCACTGTGCAGACATCAGAACAGATAATTCAATTTCATCATTTTTTGCTTCTAATGACTACCCTGGAACAAAAATAAAAATTATTGAAATTTTTAAATGTTAAAAAATATTTTAAAAGGAATAGTTTATAAATTTTTCTCCTTTTAAATAAGGAGTAATAGGAGTATTTTAAAATCTTGCATACTTGAAAAGTAAAGGCAAGAACAAAATATTTGAATTTAGATTCTTTTTACATAGAAATTTTAAAAAATCAAAGTCCTGACCCATGGAAGGTGAGTGAATAAGATTCGAAATTTATAGAGAAAGTGATTAGTTCTGTTTAGCTTTGTCCATGGCCCTACCTTACTTCAAACCAAAGCAGGTCTATCTCTTCTACCCCATGTCATTTTTTTCAATTAAAAGCCTCCAGTGGCTTTCCACTGCATTTACGATAAAACACTTCCTCCTTATCGCAGTTCTGAGGCCCTGTGTGGCCCTGCTCCAGCTAATCTCTTCAACCACTCAAGCCTCTCTCCCTTCCCTTCTCCAGCCAGCCTGCCTACTCGCAGTTCCTGGAACACACCAGTCTCCTCTCCCCTCAGGGCATCTGCTCTTCCCCAGCTCCCTGAACAGCTGGCTCATTACCATTTAGGTCTCAGCTGAAGTCATCTCCTCAGAAACTTTTCCTAGATTTCCCCCTCCCCACTCCATGTATTCTCTATTTTAGTACTTTTTTCATTTCTTTCATAACAAACTACAATTTATCATTTATGTACCTACTTTTTGTTTACGTGTTCTAGTAAGCACTACAAATAATCCTGTACAAGCCCGTAAGTTCCATTAAGGGGACGATCGGGTTTCATTCATCATTATGTACCCAACATCTGGACAAGTGTCCTGATTGTTGCAGGTAAACAGATTGGCATTATACTATTTACACATTCCTGGTGAATCTGCTGGACTAGTTTTTCACTCTGGCTTTGTGTTAGCTGTGCACACCCAACCCTCATCCAAAACACACACGACATTCAGTACCCTTGGATTCCAGTTCTCTCCATCCCAGCAAAAGTTGCTCTCTGCAAGGGATTTGGAAAAAATGATTACTGGTAAAGTGTAAATTACTTTGAAGGTTTTTCTGTTATCTTTCCAGAGATGAATTTTTTAAAAGGCCTTAATTGATTTATCACTGTAGACTTCTGGCATCAGTTTTTTCCATCTGCTTCTCATAGTTGTAACCCAACAATAAATTTGTACTAGAATCAGGCCTTAAGGAAAGGACCGTAGCTATTTGTTCACATACTGATGCATTCATGTGATGAAGGATTTGTGGTGTGAGTGGCTACAGATTGACTCATAAATGTGAAATACAGGGTTCTGTAGTAATCTCTTACTAGAAGGGAAGCACAGTTAAAAATACTAATGGGCCCTGAAATAAGTCAGACCTGGGTTGGAATCCCAGCTCTGCCATTTAATATCTGAGCCTTGGTTTCCAATCTTTTGCATGATAAGGACAATAATACCTATGGTGAGACATGTGAGAATAACATTAAATAATTCATTCTTTCAATAAATATTTATTTATTCATTCATTCTTTCAATAAATATTTATTTATTCATTCATTCTTTCAATAAATATTTATTTATTCATTCATTCTTTCAATAAATATTTACTATGTGTCCAGTGCTGTCTGAGGCACTGAGGATAAGGAGTAACAAAAGAAACAGCGCCTACATTCTAGGGGGTAAAGGCAGCTGAGAAATAAAAAGTAAAATATATAGTTTGTTAAGTACTAAGGACAAACTTAAAGCAGGGAATAGGGGAAAGAAGTGCATGTATATGGGAGGTAGGTGGCGTTTTTAGATAAGGTGGAGGCTGAGTTATGAAGGTGGCAACTGAAAAAAGACAGGAAAGAGGGGAGAGAGCTAAGTGGATATCTAAGGAAGCACATCCCAGCAGAGGGAAGTGTAAATGCCAAAGCCTGGAAGCAGAAGCACCTGACCTCAGGACGGTGCTTCTCCAAGCGTAGTTCCTGGAGTAGCAGCCCTGGCATCAATTGTCAGCTTGTCAGAAATACATATTCACAAGTCCCATTCCCAGCCTACTAAATCATAATCTCTGGGGAAGGTTCCCAGGAAACTGTTTTAACCAGCTCTCTAGGTGATTTTCATGTATGTTAAAATTTGAGAACCACTGTTTTAGTGACAAAAATACAGGTTTGGAAGCACATACCCCTGGCTCCACACCATAACAAGCTGTAACAAGCTGCTTGATTTAATAGTTCTCAAAATTTAGGGTACATCAGAATCACCTGGAGGTCTTGTTAAAACTCAATGATCATGCCCTTCTTCTAGAGTTTCTGATTTGGTATGCCTGTGGAGGGAAGCCCCTGAGAACTGCATTTCAAATAAGCGCCCAGGTGATGCTGATGCTGTTCTGGGGACCACACATTGAAAACCACTGCAGATGTTGCAGGGAGTCAGTGCTGGAGGAGCGGGGGGCAAGGAGCAGACGAGGCCGAGTGAGGCAAAGGCGCACATTGTGTAGGCCCCATTGGCTGCTGTAGGAGCCTTAGCTTTTCCTCTGCAATGGCCAAGGGAGAACGTGATCTAACTTTATGTTGTAAAATGACCACTCAGAAGACTGCATGGAGGAGGCTGCAGAGGGGCGAGGCGAGCAGCAAAGACTTCCGCAGCGTACAGGTAAGAGACGCTGGTCCTTGGGCCAGGGTGGCAATGACGGTGGAAGTGATGAAGTGTGGTGGATTCTGGATATATTTTAAAGGTAAAGCCTACAGAATTTGCTAATAAATTACATGTGGGGTGTGAGAAGTAGTGGATGATTCAAGATGACGTCAAGAATTTTAGGCCAAGCTATGCATGTAAAGTGCCTGATACATAGTAGGTGCCCAGTAAACAGTGCGTTTGAAAAAGTATTATTGCTCTCAATACTAGAAATGAGAGGTAGGAAGGGGATTGGCAGAAGAAAAGCCCTGATGGCCCGAAGACTCACCTTTCGGATCTCACTTAACCCTCCAAGTAGGAAAACATTTTTCGGAAGGGGAAATAGAAAAACAAACCCCAGCACTTACTGCTGCTGCGTATCCTCCTTTCCCTCCATGGGCTCCTACGGCCTGCCACGAGGCAATGAGGAGCCTCACGGGAAGACCAGGGAGTAAGCCCTGACAAGAAAGGGGCGCGCGGAGAACCGCGGCAGTGACTTATGCGTTGCTAAGCGACAGCGGACTGGGCACTAGGCCTCGGAAAGCTTCTGGGGGGGGGGCGGGGGCAGGACCCGGAGCGCGCAGGCGTAGTAAGCCGGTCGGGTCCACAGCGAGCGCGCGCGGCTGGCGGGGCGTGGGTGGGAGACAGGGTCTACTTGCCGGACCCGCCCAAGACTCTACACCCTGCGTTTGAACTTGTCCTTCCCGTATCCGGCCGGGCGGAGTATTTATCAGGGCCCACTGGATCCTTGGGGATCAGCAAGGGGCGATTCCGGAGCCTCCTCCGCGGCCTTGGCTCTGGTGCCGGGGGCTGAGCTGCTCACATCCCTGCCTCGCCAGCCCTCCAGAGCCTCGCAGGACGCCGCCCCGGTTTAGCCCACGTCTGCCGGAGCCGGCTGCAGAAGGGCGGGCAGGCAGGAGAGAAACTTGTTTTCCCATGAACCATTAAATACTGTGCAAGTCATCATTTGCTGCTCCTGGGCTGCTTAGTCTTTGCATGAGAAAGCTTGGCTGTCGCTGTTCTCCACCATTTCTGACACATCCTCTTTCCCCAGCCTGGGAGCAAGCCTTAAAATAAAACAAGGGAACACTCATCTCCTACAAATGAGGCTCCCTGCGGTGTGTGCATCTGCTCCAGCCTGAGCGGGGTTCAGAGTTGGGTAGAGGGGACTGAAGGCTATGGCAGCACGTTGGGGCTTGTACGTGGAGCATTTCTCCAAAAAGAGCAAGCTCCTGGGAAAAGCAGTTGATGACTTGCGTCCACCTTCTGGCCCTGGAATTTCTTACCTCATTTCACCATTGCTTCCCAGTTTCCACTGCCAGAGCCAAATGTCTTTGGCATCTGTTATGGTAACTCATGCATCTCCCTGGATAATGGGAAAAGAAAGTTCCTTCTTGAATTGAATTCTGTTATGTATCGGGCTACGCACGTGCATATATTTTGTAACCTAGAGTCAGTCTTAACATGTGTTTACATTTACCTGGAAAAATGTGAGAGAGCAGAGGTTGGTCCTAGGATTCATTGTACATAAGTGAGCTTAAGTCCCATGAGGAAGAAGAGTATATGAATAGAAGTTTGATAACTAGGTATCAAACCTAGACACCTGAGGGTGGACCTTGTTGGTAAAAAGGCTGGAGTGTGTGTGAATATGTGGTTATGTGTATGTGTTCTTGGGAGTAAGGAGTGGCTGGGTAAATAATATGGGGAGAGTGAGTTGAAACCAAAAGCAGGGCATTAACATTAATGAGCTCCTTCTTGGGAGCCAGGCATTTGCTCTGCAGTGTGTTAAATGCCTCCTACTTATCTGGTTTTATCCTATCAAACTGTGATTAGGAGCATAGGCCTCCGGGGCAGTCAGTGTTTGAGTCCTGATTCCACCACTAAGTAGCTGGTTCAGCAGGGCAAACGTTCTAACTTCTCTGAGCCTCAATTTCTTCATCCACAAAATGGGGGAAAGAATACCTAAGGTTGTGCAAGGTGTAGATGATGTAACACAGGTAGAGTAGAGAGAGGACTGCCAAACATGTAGTAAGTCCGTGCTTATTATTAGCTATTATTTTTATTGAGCAACTTGATCTGCATATGCTACCAGATGTCTTAAGACTCAGTCAACTCTCTCATCATTCCCTCTAATTTCTATTCCAACCTTCACCAACCTCTTCAAGGCTCCTAGAACCCCTCACCTTCAGGGACAATCCCAACTGCTTGGTAGGAAAAAATGAGAAATTTTCTCAAGTTTCTCCCTCTCAAAAAAACCTATTCACCTGCATTCAAACAGGATGACAGTTGTTTGATTCTGAGTCATATAGTATTACTCTAAAATATAAATATATTTATTTCAATCTCTTTCCAGCTGTTAACCAGTGTATGTGTAGGTTTATTAAGGGATATAAGAAACACTTTTAATTTTATTTATTTATTTATTTTATTTTTGGCTGTGTTGGGTCTTAGTTTCTGTGCGACGGCTTTCTCTAGTTGCGGCGAGCAGGGGCCACTCTTCATCGCGGTGCGCGGGCCTCTCACTGTCGCGGCCTCTCTTGTTGCGGAGCACAGGCTCCAGACCCGCAGACTCAGTAGTGTGGCTCACGGGTCTAGTTGCTCCGCGGCATGTGGGACCTTCCCAGACCAGTGCTTGAACCCGTGTCCCCTGCATTGGCAGGCAGATTCTCAACCACTGCGCCACCAGGGAAGCCCAAGAAACACTTTTAAAAAAGAAATTGTGTCTACCAGAAGGAAGTCACAATCTAGTTAGAATACAGGAAAAAATTTTGAACAGCAATGATACTTAAGAGCATTATATAACTGATAGTCACAAGTTTTCAATTTCAGTACTGATAATAATACAGTATTACAAAAATGTGCCCATCATTTATTATTGCAACATCCCCTGTAGGGCACTGCAAAATGATATGGATTTTTAAAAAATAACTATTGACTTTTTTATGTAGAAAAAGCACTGGACTGCCGTTAGTTTTTTCTACTACTAACTGGCTAATCTGACCTAGCAGAGACACCTAAACCTCTCTGCTGTAAATCTCACTTGTAAAGAGAGGTAGTCAGATTAGATCATCTTTATGATCACTTTCAGCTGTAAAATACAGTGATTCTACTGGAAATTTTATGTCTGAAAACTCAATGAACACACAGGCCTAAATAATACATGAAATTTTCTCATTTGTGTTAGGTAATTTGGATACTTGTCAGCGAAGAAGAAGTCAAAGTGGTGTACTAATATTGGGCAAGTTAAAAATACCAGCTCTATTTGAGCTAGAACACCATATGTGAGGAAACACAATAGGATGGAAATTGCTCATCCAAAATGTTATAGATGCAGAAAATTGTCAACACTTTTTTTCGAACCATAGGAAAATGCCAAAAATAATGAAGGTACAGTTGTATAACCTGCTAGGAAAGCTGAGGCTCAGGAAGATCCAGCTTTTTCTCAGTTCTTTCTTCAGTGATGGGATACAGGTGAGGCTCTCTAGAATATGGCAAAAGAACAAAGCTCTCTCTAATCTTATTTATTGTTTTAAAGATAGGTTTTTTTTTTCTTTGCCTCATATACATGTGTTGTAGGGATTAAATGACAAAATGCATGCAGAGAACTTATCTTAGCACATAGTAAGCACTCATTAAAAGTTGGCATTAGTATTCTTCCTATTCGTATAATTAGTAGGATAGAAAGTTCATCAAGTACGTGCATTACATTGTCTTTATTTCATTACCTTAGACTCTAAGAATTTTATTAAGCCAAAATATACATTAATTTGAGGGCAATGGGAATGAGAAATATTAGTGTTAGGTTTGTTCATCTTTGAGGATGGATAGGTTCAAATGAATTACAGATATGAAAGGGACTCTGAATTTTCCTCTGGTCTAAGTTCAAAGCTAATTGATTTATATCTCACTTTTAAGAGAGAAGGATTACTTTATACCTAACTTTTAAGAGAAAGGGATTACAAAACAAGTATGACATGCTACATCTCTTAAAAAGTAAAAATCTCTAGTATAAATCATATAGAGTACTCTGATATAAGTGATCCTGGATGTATACATGGGTATGTTCATATTCATAGAGATGTATAAATTAAAATCTTAAAAATTATATGAAATTTCTTGAAATTTAAACAGTTACAGCTTGGGTTACTCCAAAATTATTGTTAGAAATCATTAGTTAGGAAATTCACCTGATTGAAGGACGAAGACTGTATTTTATGAATTTGGAGGGTTCTAACCACCTCTATAATTGCATGATTCAAGGTTCATTTTGAAACAATCCAACTATGGTCACGTACATAGAGGCTGTATAACCAAAGGATGAATGAAAAGCTGGTCTTGGGTGGCTAAAACAGTAGAGGGCCATTTTGGTACTATAGAGGTTTTTGGTTTTTTGTTTTTAAATATTTATTTATTTATTTATTGGCTGCATTGGGTCTTTCATTGTAGGATCTTTGCAGCATGCAGGATCTTTCATTGTGGCACGCGGGCTCCTCCCTTCATTGTGGTGTGTGGGCTTCTCTCTTTTTGTGGCATGCAGTCTTCTCTCTCTAGTTGTGGTGCGTGGGCTCTGTAGTTGTGGTACGCTGGCTTAGTTGCCCTGAGGCGTGTGGGATCTTATTTCCCCGACCATGGATTGAACCGGCGTCCCCTGCATTGCAAGATGGATTCTTAACCGCTGGACCATCAGGGAGGTCTCTATAGTGGTGTAAGTAGAGTGATTGTGTAGTAAAGATTTGTGAATAGCTACGGACATATAACTTCTTGAGGAAGGAACAATGCAAAATGGAACATGGTTGGGGTGTTACCATTATCAAAAAGTAAGGACACTAGTCTAAGCTCTCTACTTTTGATGGTTTTTGATGTCTTCTAGCTTCTTTTCTAGGCTATTTCCCTTGTTTTATTTGAAGACTTCCAGAGATGTAATCATCTTCCTGGAAGGTTGTTACCACATCTTATCTAATTATTGAACAATCCGATATGTACTGAGCACCTGTATGTTCTGGCCTATTCTCACTGGACCATGGATTTTAGTTTATTCATTTGAGATTCTCAGCACCTAGAAAAGTACCTTGCAAACAATATGCCTTATGAACAAGATTGTCCCAGAAAAATTCTTCTTTATATCCTACAAAACATATATTACTTTTCATTTTTAAGTGTTTTTTATGGACACAGTCAATCATTGTCCAACAAATTCCTTAGAGAAGCTCCACATTTTAAAAATGGTAATTAAAACTACCTTTAAATTAAAAAGAATTTTTTTATTGAAGTATAGTTGATTTCTAATGTTTAAAACTACTTATTAAGCTAAGCAACTTAGATTCTTCAACTTCTGCCTGTAAAAATCTACCTTTGATCCCTTTGATACAAATTGCTATTCTCTGTTTTTTCCCTTGGGAAAAAGAACTAATATTTATTGAACTTCAGAGTTAGGAGACCTGAGTTTAAGTCCTAGCTCAGTGATTAAAGTTTTGTGACTCTGGGCAAGTTATTTAAATTCTTTGAGCTTTAGATTTTGAATATGTCTCTTGTTAATCTTTAAAAAATAAATGAATAAGAAAAGACCCCAAAAGAGTAGAGATAAGAACTTCTCTTGTAGGGTTGTTATGTTAAATAAGATATGTGTAAAGCACCTGGCACAAAGTGGGTACTCAATAGATATCATTTCCCACCACTCTTCCCCATCTTTACCCCTTGTGGAAGTCACCCAGCTAGAAAGTGATATAGCTAGGATTGGGGTTTAGATCAGTCTCTCTTTTTTATACCTCATTGCCTCCACATCTAGTTTCTCTACCTCTTGCTTTAAACCATGGCAATAAAAATTGAACATAAAACTCTAAATAAGGTCTTCCTCATTTCACTATGGTATTATGAGAGTGGGTAAAAGTAACTAGAAAGAGTAATGTTGGCCAGTGTTATAGGAGTGGAAGCCTTCTAGACAGGAAGGTGTGCTAGGGGAGGAGACCATGATAACCATTCAGTGATAGGGGGAGGGGGGTGTGAAAAGTGAAAGTTTGCACTATCTATTTGTAAAATGTCACCATACACAATGCATTCTGACAAATGTGCAGCAGTTAGAGCTGATGTTTAGGTGCCATGGTTGGTAAAACGAACAATAACAATCCAAGGAAAAGTACACAATCACAAGTCACCACCACTCCATGTAAAGTCATGACTTTACAGGGCGCCACAATTTCAGACTATGCCAATGAACTGCTAGACAATAGTAATCATTTTGATATGGATGGTTTGTCTACCATATAGAGCTACAGTAAATTAAAATTTTCCTTCTCTAACAAAAGTGAAGAGTTAGGAGCTAACTTATCGCGTCCATTTAAAGAAAAATGAAGACAGAATATACCTCAAAAGAAATCACAGTTGAGGTTTTAAATAGAAAAGTACAACACTTTTTTTTTTTTTTTGCGGTACGCGGGCCTCTCACTGCCGTGGCTTCTCCCGTTGCGGAGCACAGGCTCCGGACGCGCAGGCTCAGCGGGCATGGCTCACGGGCCCAGCCACTCCGTGGCATGTGGGATCCTCCCGGACCGGGGCACGAACCCATCTCCCCTGCATCGGCAGGCGGACTCTCAACAACTGCGCCACCAGGGAAGCCCAGGAAAGTACAACACTTTTAATTAATAAGTTTTAGTTTAGTTTACCTCAAATACCTCCTAGACCTCTATCATTCCTTTCAAAATGGTATGGCGAATGAACATTTCACAAGTCGTCACTGTTAAACTATTATTCTAAAATATCCTTTTCCCTGTATGTAATTATAATGGTATTATGTGCTTCAAGCTATATTTAATTATTTTGGTATTTATAAGATTTGCAAGAGTTTGGAAATTTAGCCATGTTTTTTATCCTCTTATAGTAAGCCTGGAAGCAAACTATTTACCTATTTACCTGATTTAAGTCTTTCTTTTCTTCATCCCTTCCTTCCTCCCTCCCTTTCTTTCTTTCTTTCTTTCGTCTTCCTTTCTTTCTTTCTTTTTTTCTTTCTTTCTTTCTTTCTTTTCTTTTCTTTCTTTTTCTTTCATCTTCTTTCCTTCCATCTTCCCCCCTTCCTCCCTCCCTTCCTTTCTTTCTTTTCTTTCTTTCTTTCTTTCTTTCTTTCTTTCTTTTGTCTTCCTTCCTTCCTTCCTTCCTTCCTTCCTTCCTTCCTTCCTTCCTTCCTTCCTTCCTTCCTTCCTCTGCCAACCTCTGAGGCTTTAATAATGGGTTGTAAGATTCAGGAAAAGAAATCTAACAGGATTTTCCTATATTTTAAGAGAACATAGGCAACATTAGAAAGAAACCTGGCATTTCTGCAAATTTTTTGCCAGGTAGAGAATAGATACGGGAACTATCACAGTCTTTACTTTATTTGGATAATGGCTAGTCAACCCTGTGAGGACTGCAGGGAAGACTTTGAGCCATTGTTGAAGGTAATGAGTTACCACGATGAACAAGGGCCTGGGCTTCCTTGTTGGAAACAAAGATTGGTCCAGTGTGACCTTTCTGAGCCTCTGTGCCTTTGGCTGTACGCTTAGCTACTAACATCTACCCTACCTGCAGCAACAAGGTTAAAGGAGCAGTTACACACAAAAGAGCTTTGTTAAACTGACCTTTATTAAATGCATCAGTTGGGCCATAGCAGTGTCCTAACCTCACCCTCTTGGGGTTAGTTTCACAGGACAAGGCAACTCCCTGTGTGTTAAGTCCAGTTTGTCTCAGCATGTACTTTGGCAACAGCCTCTCCTGCAAAACTTGCATTTGCTTTTGCTTTTTGTTTATATTTTAGGTTCTGCTTGTTTGTTGAGCCTGCTGATAATCCTCAGTTTAAGCCATATTTTATCTGTGTGAGAATATTTGGCTGAGAAGCTCATATGCAAGATAATCTGCTCCAAACTCATACTTCTCTCACTAAAGACAGGCCAGAATAGTATAGAAGATAGGACCAAATAATTACCTTTAGATTTTTGTTTTAACTGGAATATGGGTTAATTAGATTGGACGAGAGCAGAAAGTCTCACCCATGGGAAAATATAATGATTCTAAGTATGTTATTTCCCTAGTGAATTGTTGAGGTTACATAAAATAAAATATATAGAAACCACATAATTTTATCTTGGGTGTACTTCATGGGGTTATATCCCAAACTTATCGTTTTCTTTCTATCACTTTCTATTCATATATAGTAATATGAGACTTGTGATTTTTTCTTTTTAAACATTTTATTTTAACCTTCTCTAAGAATTTTTTATACTTTTTTACTTAGATCCATTACAGTCTTTTTCTGAACTGAATATAGGTAGGCCTGAAATTCTACATCCTATTTTTAATATTCTCTTTGCTTCTCATTCAGTATTTCAAGGAATATAGCACAGTGGTCACAAACTGTGCCCTGGAGTTGGACCACCTGTTAGCAACATGACTTTGAGCAAGTTTATCTTTCTGAACCTTAATTTCCTCATAGTAAAGTGGTAATAATGACCGTACCTGCCTTCCTCATAGGCTAAAATAAGATGGTCCATAATACACTGCCTGCCACATGCTCGGTGCTCAGACACTGGTTCTCTATCAACATTACCATCAGGATATCAGTGTCTTCAAAGTTGAAATTGTCTCATCTTCTTCCTCTCTGTACACCCAGCCCCAGGCACAGTGCTTGTCGTCTGGCACATTCTAAGTAAATGCTCCAGAATAAATGGCAAAAATATCCAGTATGTTTTATACAGTCCCTGCTCTTTCTCTGCCAGCCCACTGGTTTCTCCCTGCTTCTGGAATTTTTCACTGAGAGTTATGGGTCCCAGAAATTGAACTCTTGGAGTATCCTAAGACCTTCATTTTTTTTTGAGGTACATTGATGTACAATATTATATAAGTTTTAGGTGTACAACATAGTGATTCACAATTTTTAAAGGTTATACTCCATTTATGGTTATTATAAAATATTGGCTATATTCCCTGTGTTGTACAATATATCACTGTAACTTATTTATTTTATACATAGTAGTTTGTACCTCTTAATCCCTTACCCCTTCTCTTTCCCCTCCCCACTTCCCTCTCCCCACTGGTAACCGCTAGTTTGTTCTCTATATCTGTGCATCTCGTTCTGTCATTGTTTTATACTCACTAGTTTGTTTTATTTTTCAGATTCCACATATAAGTGATATCATATAGTATTTGAGTATTTGCCTTTCTGTCTGACTTATTTCACTAAGCATAATACCCTCCAAGTTGATCCATGTTGTTGCAAATGGCAAAATTTCATTCTTTTTTATGACTGAGAGTGTGTGTGTGTGTGTGTGTGTGTGTGTGTGTGTGTGTGTGTGTGTGTGTAGCATCTTCTTTATCCATTCATCTGTTGATGGACACTTAGGTTGCTTCCATATTTTGGCTATTGTAAAGAAAGTTTTTATTGTTTTAATCAGACTGCATATTTTTCCTTGGGTGTTATTTCAGCTGTCTTTTCCTTTGGACTTCTCACTCTCAGGAGGCATGAATCTTCGTCTCAGCACTGGCCCCAGGTGTCTCACAGCTCCTCAGTTTTGATCCTCTGGTCCAAACAGTGTGTTCTTTTACCACAAGCCATCCTAATTTCTGCTTTGCTCTGTTTGTGGATATAGTTATACTTATCTGGACTGCTTTCCCTTCTTTTGGGGGTAAGGAATTTATTTTCACCTTTATTTATAGGTTAGAAGGAAACTGTTGCTCCATTTCTGGCCCCCCTCTCTCTACCCACTTTCATTGCCCTGGAGAACAGATTTGCTCCACAGACTGTCAATCACCTCCTATTCACCTTGCTCACGAAGGAGAGGTTCGTGCCCTGGGGTTACTTGGGTGGCTGAACCCATGACACCTGACAATGGACAGGACAGATGAGACTGGCAGCAGTTTATCAGGCATGTGTGCTCACAGCCGAGGGGACAGGACGCCATGCCACACAGAGCCACATGGGAGCTGCACTCCAGAACAGAGTGGACAGCCAGGGGCTCTGGGAGGCTGGTTTGGAGGGTCAAGAGGATAAGGTCACCCTGGTTCCCACTGGGGGACGTGATTGGCTTGTTTGAATAATTTTGCAGGCTGGCAGGGAACTGAAACTTGGTACCCCGGGATCAGCAGGAAGTGCATCTGGCCTCTTGTAAGGAGGGTTGTTTGGCTACAGGACCCTTTCCCTGGGAGCAGCCTGGCAAAGAGCACTTGTAGTTATAGGCCATTTGAGACCCTCCCGATGTCATCAGATATCAAGGAAGCACACAACATCAGACCTTAAATCTAGGACTTACACCACACAGACTATAGTACCATGACATCATTTGTTTATTACCTTGGAATTTTACTCTAGGTGTGTGTTTGTGAATGTCTTGTTTTCTATTGAAATTGTGAGCTACTCAGGGACAACCAGCACTTCAAGAACAATGCACGTTATGGTTTGGGAAAATACTTACATTAAAATGATCTCTTCTTTGACATCTCAGCGATATTTTCAAATTTACTCATGTGAATACTGTTTAATACACCCAAGCTTTGTCTTAAAAATGGTTAGTTTTTTTAATGCAGCCAAACTTTTAGTAGTGAAGGATATGCTAGGTAGAATTTAAACTTGTATTAGTAAAGAGTTTGAACTCATGGCTGGCAACAATGCCTACGTATACACAGGCTGCTGAATTAAAGACATGTGATGTGCCATGGATTGACAGCTCTAAACATTTAGAGTTACCCACGTTTGCTGACATTTCAGAAGAGCTAATGGGTTTTTTTCCCACTCTCTTTTCAAACAATGAACGAAACAATAAAATGAATGGGGCATTGGCATTCTTTTAAAAATCAGAGTTAAGCTACAGCCTAAACACCAGAATGCTGATGTCTCAAATGTATTATTCAGACTGCATATTGTAGGCACTAATGGGGCCAATTAAGAGGTTTTATTGTTGCTAAATTGAAGCAAATTGGTATGAAGGAGGGAATGTAAGGAGGTCATAGACAGATTGGAAGAATTTACAGTGTTTCCCCTCAACTTTCTAAAAAAAATCTAATATTAAATCTAATATTAATTTTAATTCATCTCAATTTAGGTCCATTAAACTAATTTTATTTTCTATAATTATTAAAATATTTGTTAAATTTTATGAACTGAAGTGCAAATTCTTTCCCTTTTAGTTATGATATACAATTAGACAAATGACTGAAAGTTTCAACATTTAACAGATTTTTATATTGTCAGAAAATTCCATTATGTCTCTGAGATAGAATGTCTTTTCTTGTATTTCTTACAAATAATCCTATTGAGATCCATCACTGTGCAGACAAAATATTGTTGTTGTAAAGAAACTACTGATTTCACTTTAACATGAAAACTTAAAACTGATTTCCTTAAAGTAAAACGAGATTTCCATTGCTAAACTCTGTTGGCATAGGAATTTCTATCCAGAGAAAGACACTACTTTTAAGGATTAAGTGCTAATTCAATTTTTACACTATTATAGTTTAATTCTAAAAATTTTCTGGTGAAATCACCACTTATCAGTCCAAATTAGGTATTAGGAATTTAATGTATACATTTTTAAATAGGTTTTTTTTTCTCATATTATAAAAGGGATAAATACTTATTCTAGAAAAATTTGGTAAACATAGATATAAATAAAGCAAAATCTTACCAGCTGGAGATAACCACTGTCCAATATCAGTGGATTTATTTCCATTTTCCCCCATCAATCTAGGGTTGTGCTCTCCAATATGGTAGCCACTAGCCACATGTAATCTAGCCTCCATCCTCTGTCTCTGCTCTTTAGCAAGGCGTCCAGGTCCTGTTTGGATTTTCCCTTCCTGCTCTTGCAGTCTGGAAATCACCTTTAGGTGGAAAATTGTGGCAATTTCAGGACTCACTTCATTTGCTCCCCTTTTCTCAGGGATCACGACCCTGCACTGCCTGTTGTGCGCTGTCTGAAAACAGTTGTTCCATGTATTTTGTCCAGTGTTCTGGTTGTTTACAAGGGGAGATTAAATCCATCACTATATTGTGGGTAATAATGGAAGTTTTTGTCACCTTATTCTATATGTCTATTCTATGTGTCTATGCTTGGCTTATGTGAGGAATTGTTATAGAGGAATTTAACCTATTTTTTATATATTATCATGAATATGCAGTCTTACCTCTGTCATCTTACAATAGTTTAAGCCCTTGGAGGAATATTTCTTTTCCTGTATTTAACGCAACAAATACTATTGGGCACTTACTATGGCCATGCATTTGTAGATGCTACAGATACAGCAGTGTACAAACTTACACAAATTCCTTCCCTAATGTAGCTTACATTGGGATGAAAGAAAATAAGTAAAATACGGAATATTAGTTAGATGGTAATAACCACCATGGAGAAAGTAAAGGAGAGAAGTAAATAGGGAGTTTGGGGAGTGAGTGTTTGACAATTTAAATAGGGTGGCCAGGGAAGGACTCATTGATAAAGTGACATTTACCCAAAGAGCAAAAGGAAGTGATATCTGCAGATGTCTGGGAGAAGAGCATTCAAGTCAGAGAAGATAGTAAGTGGAAAGGGCTGGGCACAGAGGGTGCCTGGGGCATTCAAGAAACAGCAAGGAGTCCCTTGTAGCTGGAACTGAGGGAGCAAGGGAGAGAGCAGCAGGAGGTAAGGTCAACAGAACAAGGGGAGGCCACATTGTTTAGGGCCCAGGAATGATCTGGGCTTTTACTGAGAGTAAAATAGATTTCTATCAGAGGGTTTCGAGCTGAGGAGTGGCGTGATCTGACTTCCTTAACAGTATCCCTCAATGCTGTGTTGAGTATAGCCTGAAGAAGGGAAAAGGCAGAAGCAGGGAGTTCAATTAGGAGGCTATTACATGATGACTGAGATCAAGGGCGTTGCCTTAGAGTTAGTGAGAGATGCTCAGATTTGAGCATATATTTTTAAACTTTTTACTATGGAAAATATAAACAAACAAAAAGAGAGGGAATGGTCTAGGGAACCTCTGTGAGCCACATAGTGGCTGTCAACTCATGTTTAATCATGTCTTATCTATACCTCCATCCACTTTCTGGCCTTCCGTTCTTCCTACTGGATTATTTTTAAGCAGATTATGGACGTTTGAAGACAGAGACAACAGGGGAATGAACAACAGAGAAAAGTCAATGATGAATTTTTTTAGCCCTGAGCTTTTGCCTTAAGCATCTCAAAATGAGGGGTTGCCACCATCTACAAAGGTGTAGAGTTTGTAGGAGGAGCCATCAGCTGAGGTGAAGTAAGTCTGTGAGAGGAGCAAATTAGGAACTCATTTTGGGACATTAACATTTGAGATGCCTAATAGAAGTCCAGTTGGAAATGGACTAGGCTGTGGGTTAGATGAACCTGGAGTTGAGAGAATAAGCCTGGATGGGAGATGTAAATTTTGGAGTTGTCAACATGTACATAATATTTAACTTTATGAGACTGGATAATATTACCAGAGGGATGAGTACAGATTAATAAGAGAAGATGTCCAGGGCCTGAGCTCTCAGATCCTCCAAATTTGAGATTATAGAAATGAGGAGGAATCACACAAAAGAAGACTGAAAAGGTGTGAATAATGAGGTAAAAGGAAAATCAAGATAGTGTGATGTCCAGGAAACCAAATGAAAACAAGTACTGATGGGTCAAAGTAAAGAGGAGGACAGAGAACTGCCCAGTGGAGTTAGAAACACTGAACTGAAATCATTAGGGGTAATATGAGGAGTGTTAACAGGTGGGGGAGCAAAAGCATGACGGAAACAGATTTGAGAGTGGAGGGATTGGATTCCAGCAAGTGTAGGCAACTATTTTCCAGGAGTTTATCCATAAATGGAAGAGGTATGTGGCCGTAGTTGGAAGAGTCAAGAGAGGAACAAATAACAGCATGTGTGTAGACGGGTAGGAGAGACTCATTCAATAGGAAACAGAAATTGATGGTGCGGAAGTGAGAATGGCAGGAGCAGCATCCTTGCGGGTATGGCATCCACGTGTCCAGACCATTCGCCTATGGTAACAGGCAGGAAGGTAGAGGAAGTACTTGGGCACAAATGTGGGTAGGTAGGTAAATGCAATGGTAGAAGCTTGGGGGAAGTTCTCTTCTGATGGAAATAGAAATCACAGCCAAGGCTGAGTGAGGAGTAGGTGTGAAATGGTTGTCTAGGAGGGTGGGAGAGTGAATGGGTTAGAGAAACAGAACAGTTACTGGGCAGCAATTAGGTCCTTGTTAAAGTGAATGCTAGAGGTTTTTTGTTTATCTTAATAATTAATTTTTTCGCCATGCTTTATGTATGGGCCTATTTTCAGTCATTTTTGCTTAAAAACTAAGTTGTTCCTAACTGTATAACTTTATACTGTTATAGTTATATACGTTAAGAGAGTTTTCTTCTATCATAACTGATTTTTCCTTCTCTTTCAATTATTCTGCTTTTTCCTGATGAATTTCTATCATTGATTTATTGATGGGTTAGATAAGTGCTCTCTTTCTTCTAAATTAATAATTTTCTTTTTCACATTTTCATCTCTTTTTCCTGAAGAACTTTTTAGATTATTCTCTTTACCAGTGTTTCCTAAAACTGCCAGCCTGTCAAAATCACCTGGGGACATTTTTAAACTTGCAGATTCAGGGACAAAACCCTTGGAAGATCCTGATTCATTAGGTATGGGGTGGAGCCTAGTAATAAGTCTATTTAAAATGCTCCCGAGGTAATTCTGATAATCAGCTGGGTTTGACAATCACAGCTCTGTATCACTGTTGAAATTTGCCAGTTACTAATTCCAGACTGGAATTTTATATTTCAACTAATTTTCCTTAATCCATATATTTTATTTTAATCTGAACGTCTTCTCCCCAGTGGCTCCCTGCTCTTCTTTCAAAGATCAACCTTCATTATACGCTATTGAGGACATACGCAGATGTTTCCTGAAATTTTATTTTTTCCTATAATAAATAACTTTTAGAGATAGGTACTTCCTCTGATTCTAAGGGGTATTATTCCATTTACCTTGGCTGTAGTGCTCTTTTGAATTTCAAGATTGATTTTTTTTCCCATTTATTCATCTTTTAATGAGGAGAGTTTGGTTATACACTGGCATTTGCCAACAGTTTATCCCTCTCAGGTCTAAAACCTTAGAATGGTTGATCTCCCCTAATCCAGTATTTTGCTGTTGTTTTGTTATGAGATTTTCAGGAACCTTAAATTTTTTTTAAAAATTATGAAATACATCATATATATAGGATATATAAAATAATGTATAAAGTATGAATAATTATAAAAGGAACACTTACAGAGCTACTTTGCCTTGGCTTCCATGCTTTAAGTAAAAGGACTACCCAATTGGCTACTACCTGTTCCTTCTCTCCCCTGTGTGCTGTGACTTAGTTTTATTATCCCAATCAGTGGAGAAAGAATAGTAGTTGGGATCAGAGAAGGGAGAGAAGGGTTGATTCTTCTTTCACTACCCTGGAAAATAATACCTGAGGAGAAGGATTTCTGTCTCATCTTTTTCTGATTGTTGTAGATACTGCATCTCAGAAATAATGGTACATACCATCTACCCACTTTATGCCAATTTCCTGGTTAAATATTGCAGGCATGTTCTTAATCCAGATTAATATGCACTGAATTCAGTGGAAATCCTGCTTTAATACTTGCAAATGATCAAATGACTGACTATGATCCTTGATCTTTAGAACTGTTTTGAAACAGACACCACATTTCCAATACAATGAATTTCCTGCATCTTCTCTTTCTCTATATGTCTTCTAGTATTTGTAAAAAACTAGAAGAAAAAAAAAGATACCACATTGGAAACTTGTATTCACTGATTCTTGCACAGTTCATTGTGGCAACATGGAAAATAAAACTAATGAAAGAAAAATGTAGTTTAAGGATGAAAGAAGTATCTTAGACATCCAACCAAGAATGTATACTGTCCTTTCAGCGGAGGAGAAAGCATAAATCTTGCTCTCTAGAAGAGGGAAGAACCCACTTTCTACAGAAAAATCTGCTAATGAGATCACACAGTAACTAGACTTTTTAATTCTAAAATCTTAAATTTTCATCAGACTTTGGTTTTATTCAAAACCACTTGAACCTATTAAGAAGAGGAAAATTACCTTTTACACATAATTCTAAATGTTCAGTTAAAATCTTCAAGATATGCTTATAAAACACTTTAATTAAGCCACTAATTATATATTTGTATTTTCTCTTGCATATTTTAAAAATTTTGGTAACATCAAAATAGAAACAAAAGACAACAGAAAATCACTTTCAGAAATATTTTAGTTATCATGGACCTTTATGGAGGCTACTATGAAAAAGAAAAATTTCAATGCTCAGTTGTCACAAAAGTGGAAATGGCTACAGGTAAAGTATACCTACCACACTGGCTTGACAAAAGTAATCAAGATAATGGGCAATGCATTTGAGTTTAGCATTTATAAAAATTTAGAAAAGACCCTGGATGCTAAATTCAGTGTCTTTGTTGTTTTTGTTTCTTTTCAGTTTTTTGTTTGAGGCAGAATTCTTCTCAAAATACGTCTTATGGAGGATCCTAATATAGGAAAGAGATGAGAGTAGGACTGCTCTGATTGGGACTCTTGGCTGCGCAGCTTCCTCATTGCCTTTCTGTAGTTCTCCTAGTACCACTTCCTGGGAGGTCTCTGTCTTACTGGAATCCTGGGAGAAGTCCCAATTCTTAACTTTGCCATTGAGGGCACCTAGGCACACAGCTAATTAATGGGTGGGCTGGGCCCAGAATGCAGGTGTTCTGATTCCTAGAGCAGAATATCCTCTACCATACCACACTGCCTATATTCAGTTCCCAAAATTAGTTCCAGACGTGAAAATCTTGTCCTTTTAACAAGTAGCGAACATTCTTTGATATCTGTATTAATGGAGGCCAGGGAGAAGTACTATATGAAAAATATTTGTGGACTATATATTCCCAAATACAAGCTAAATTTTGGAATTGGATTGCTTTTTCTGTTGTCTTTATGAGTTTAGAGACAGATGCTTCTGAAAGGTTCCTTCGATAGACAAAGTTGAAAATATTTCATTGTGAAAATGGTGACCAACTTCCAGAAAAGTCAAACTAGTGGGTGTTATGGCCATATCCACCCTGCACCTCTTAGTTCCCCCTTCAGTGCTTCTGTGCTCTTTGTTAACATAAGCACCTACTTTTGAAGCACAAGCCTTCTTCAGGCTGCAGGGAATTCCCCTGTACCTAGAGATTTCCAGTCTCACATGAAAGTTGAATTGCTTCTTCTCAAGCTTAAAAGCCCACAGCCTTCTTAATAGAAAAATCTCCTGTTTCTACTACACCCCTGTTGCTTCTATGCACCCAGGCTGCTAAAGAGTCTGTCTTTTGCATCTTCCCTCCAGCCAAGTGCTTTACTTCTTGAGTTAACTTTTTAAAAAGATAGGCTTTTTTTTTTTTTTTTTTTTTTTTTTTGCGGTACGCGGGCCTCTCACTGTTGTGGCCTCTGCCGTTGCGGAGCACAGGCTCCAGACGTGCAGGCTCAGCGGCCATGGCTCACGGGCCCAGCCGCTCCGCGGCATGTGGGATCTTCCCAGACCGGGGCACGAACCCATGTCCCCTGCATCGGCAGGCGGACTCTCAACCACTGCGCCACCAGGGAAGCCCGGCATTTTTTAATAAATATGAAAAATAGTTACATGCTTTAACAAATCATACACCCCTAATTCTGATGTGTTGTTTCTTGAGGAGGTTGTGGGCATGTGGAGTGTTGAGACTCCTGGCTGACAGTCATTGAAGCAGAGACCCATCTTTTGCTTAGTTGTTTTTTTTTCCTTGTTTTTTTTTTTTTTTTTTTTTTTTGCGGTATGTGGGCCTCTCACTGTTGTGGCCTCTCCCGTTGCGGAGCACAGGCTCCGGACACGCAGGCTCAACGGCCATGGCTCACGGGCCCAGCCGCTCCGCGGCATGTGGGATCTTCCCAGACCGGGGCACGAACCCGTGTCCCCTGCATCGGCAGGCGGACTCTCAACCACTGCGCCACCAGGGAAGCCCTTCCTTGTTTTTTAAAATGCCTAATTCTGGCAAAATTAAACTTATCAAGGTTTGTTATTATCTAAAATATGATATGTAAATTTAAAAGTCCCTGTGTAAGTTCAATATGAAATATGACACATTAAGTTTACTGTTAAGATGTGCTATCTGGTCTCAACACATTTTTGAGATTGCTTTACCTTTTTTATCTCTTGCTTTCTATCCATTTATGAACACCCATTTTTAATCATTATTTACAATATTTTTCATCCTGTAATAGAACTTAGTTATGTATTAATCATTAAGCAACCTTGACTAATGTGATTCACTTTGTGCAGTTAGAAGATTGCGCCAGTAAAGTGTGATTTTCTTATAAAGAGATTGGGGAAGGGAACTACCAGAGGAAATCAGGGTAATAAAGTGACATATTGGTGTCACTTCTGAGGTCGTATTTTTCTAAGATCATTTGGCCTTCCTATGTGTAGAGATATAGATTTTATTTTCAACTTGACTGTGCAAGAAATTATTTATTTTCCCTAAGTCAAATTGAGCCTGCTTCAAGTCCCATCCTGCCTGGGAGGTGAGAAGTTAAATCTTTCATCCCTGGTGCTTTGTGCCCTCTCTCAAAAGGATCATGTAAAGGGCCTAATGTAGAGAGAACATTCAGGAAAGAGTTCTCTAGTCTCTTGTCCATACCAGTTACCATGACTACCATCCAAGCCACCATGGTCCCTTGTAGTCAGGATGCTTTGGGGATAGGAATCTTTCTAGGACTGGAAGCCCCTGGGCCTGGGATCTAGCTTCTCTGGGTGGACCACAGCTGTTTCCTTCTCAGATTTGGCCATCCCCCAGAGGTGCTGTTGGGGAGAAAGGCGCAGGTCTCCATCTCTTGGGAAATGCATTGCCTTTGGTCCCTTTCCAAAGTCTTGGATAATCTCATTGTCCTCTTGGCTCTTGCCACTTCTGCTTCTCTTTTACCTGCTAAAGGCATAGTGTTTGTCTTTCTCCTCAACTCACAGCATAATGCCCCCTTTAAAATGAAACCTTGGAAGGAAAGTCGTCTTCAGGGAATCTGGCACCAAAACCCTCCTTGAAGTAAAGGAGCTAAAGACTTGTCGACCTTCCTTGAATCAGGAGTGGGGAAATACAGGGAGAGGAAAACCCAAACGAATAACACAGTAGAGTCTCCTTTACATAGTGATGGTATTAAAAAAGTAGGAAAGTTCTTTACTCCTTTAAGTGTATTTGGAAAGTTTAAAAAAAAATGTCATTCCCTAAAGTTGTATTGTCTGCTTATATACATTTGGTATCAATATTATCATCGAATTAACCATTCAAGTGAACAAAAGTCAGCCCATGCTTCATCTCCTTAATTCGAATCTTGCAGCAGGTAGAGAAGAGAGGCCTGGATTCTTTCTCTATGTCATGGAGTGTAGCAATAGAGATTTGCTCCATAGATACAGAATGGTGGTTTCTAGCTTGTATTCCCAAGGCATTTGAAATTATTGGACAATTGCTGAGGACAGGATGCAGGAGGGAAAATTGAGACCAAGTGTGCAGGGCTCCATGGGCCCCCATTTCAATCATACTAGTCCTTTTCCACTTGCTTTATGTATAAAATTCCATGTAAACCTTTGTTTTAATGGATTCCATTGTTATAAAAACTTGTAAGTCATTGAAGGAATATGTAAGTATATACCTACAACATTTGAAATTCCCCAGTATTTTGAGTTAAAGGTCTCCCATTTTCCAGAGTATAATTCTGTAGTATAGAAATATACCTTCCCCTTAAAATACTATGTTGCTTAATTATCAACTGTATGTGAAAATCCCCAGATGATAGGCCAAGTTTGGGGGATAGTATGATTTATTTTTAGACTCTCAGTTCCTTTTCTGGTTCATAGGCCATCCATTGTGGGTGGTTGTGGATATAAACCTTGCAGCTTGCTACACTACCAGTGTGGGTTCTTCACTTATCTGTTCACTATACAGAACAATATAGTTCCTAGAAAGCATTAAGTACTTCCAACCGAAGTATTGAATCATGTTCTCATTTAACCAGAGTTTTTGAAACTATTGATTTTAGGGCTATGCTGATCATCAATACATTTATATCTAACTACTGGTTATTTTGTTGTTGTTGTTATTAAACAAATTATTCAATTTTAACAACAAATTATTATTCAGAGATTTTAGAATGCAATTCAGACAACAATACCTAAAAATAATTTTTACATGGTTAACTTTATTTTATGTCCAGCCAAATAACATGTATGCCATAATATTAGAATTAAAGATTCCAAGAGACAAGTTTAAATACAGTAAAATATTCATATTAAATATTTTGTTATGACATTTTAAATTTTAGAATGCTAAGTTTTGGCTTGTTAAAAACATATTTGAGTAAAACTATTTCAGTGTCAGACATTTTAGTAACATATAATGTTGTAGCTTTCAGAACAGAAAGTTCCTTTTTTTTTACCCTACTCTGCTACTATCATTGTAGTATATAGACTTAAGAATACATAGTGTCTTTTGTGCAGTATAAGTGTTACAAGTCTAATTCTTCTCCTATTAGTATCGAATATTAAAATTAGAGTATTCAAGTTTAGAGATGGTTTTTTCATTGGAAAAGTTTGTGCGATCAATGCGAGAACTAGGACTTCCAACATTGCTCAGCCAGGACTTCCTACAAAAAATAAACAAATAAATAAAAATTAGCATTTAAGTATATATGGACTAGCTAAAATGATCCCACGATGAGTAATAATGGGAGTTTACGTTTACTAAGTAACTTTTGCATATAATGTGAAATATATACATGATTTGTACAACGTAAAAATTTTATATCAGAATACCACCGAGTTTAACATTTAATTAAATGTGGACAAAGAAAAGCTAATGACAAATTAAGCACAGTCAACTCCGGATGATTTCATGTTGGGGTTATTTCCCTCCTCTTAAAACATCCGATGCCATTGCTACCTAGCTCTTGTATGCAAAAGGATGGGTTTTTCTCCTTACCCAGCACATGGTAGATTATATATATATGTATGTGCAGAATGAGAGAGAGAGAGAGAAAGAATGAAAGAATATGGAAAAATCACATTTATTCTTTATTTAAACATTAAAATAAAATTAGATGAATATTTTTCTTATCTATTCAAAAACCATTTCTTACCACATATATTAGCAAAGTGCATTAAAGAGACAGAGTAAATGTTCTGAAACTTTTTCTGCTTATATAGTGTTTTTTATTAGTGATATCATGTGTCTAATTTATACATGATATCACTAATAAGTGATAATTTATACATTTGGTACTTACTTGAGATGCTTCATATAAATTCCAAGATTACTGTAATACTGCTAACACCTCAGATATTGTTAAGGATTTTCCAGAATCTTTCTACCTACTAATAATTAGTTGGGGTGACAGATTAAGTGGGACTACAGGTTAATAATAATAGGAGGCAGTTTTATACAAATGATGGCTGTTATCCCAGTTGTAGAAACAGTCTAAAAGTTTCCTCATATCCCCAAAAGTCTTTGAGGTTGTGAAGCTAGTGCTATGTACAGCTGTGCAGTATCATATGTAACAATCTCACATAACCTTGAATTAAGAATATTTTCTAAGCTAAAGTTGTCTGACTAGCCTGAAAATTACTCTTAATCAGGCTGGAGAAGAATGACAATGATTCAAAATTGCCCTTGTGTTATTTAACTCTATTATTGGTGTATAGTGGATTTACAATATTATATTAGTTTCAGGTGTACAACATAGTGATTCAATATTTTTATAGATTACACTCCACTTAAAGTTATTATAAAATATTGTCTATGTTCCCTGTGCTGTACATTAATTACATCCTTGTATCTTATTTATTTTACAAATAGTAGTTTGTTTTAACCCTCTTTTTGATTCTTATTTGTGATAATTTTTCTGGGTAAGGTGAACTTTTACTTTTGTTCTTTTTCATAAGCTAAGCCATCAGCACAGCAACATTTTTTCTTCAACTCATTTAGTTGAAATCTTAAAAATCAAAATTGCATATGTTGAAGAATGAAGTTCAGTTATTATGAAAAGGGCCGATGGCTTCAACATTACCAGTCAAATCTCCTTGAAACCTTCTAGAAAAGAAAGGCCAATAGTAATAAAAGCTAACATTTATGAAGCACTACCTGTTTGCTCAGCACTGTGCTAAATTCTTTACATACACTATTTCCTTTAATCCACACATCAACCCTGTAAGCTATAGTCCATTAGTCCTCCTAAGTTACTGATAAGGAAAGAGACACAGAAGAGTTAAGTAACTTGCCCAGGGTGGGAGCAGTGATGGTGGTGACAGTGATCAGATTCTGGATATACTGTGAAGGTATAGTCAATGGATTTGCTGACAGATTGCATATGGGTGTGAGAAAAAGAGGAGACTGAAGGATGATACTGGGGTTATTGGTTTGAAAAACTACAATTGGTTTGAAAAACTACAGGATGGAATTGTCATTTACTGAAATGGAGAGACTGTGAGAAGAGAAGATTTGGGGGAAAGATCAGAAGTTCAGTTATGGAATGTTAAATTTGAGATGTCTGTTAAACATCTAAATGAGATGTTGAGTAGGCAGCTGGATCTATGAATCTGGCTGGAGAGATGAAATTTGGAATTTGTCTGTAGATAGACAGCATTGAAAGCCACAAGAATGGATGGGATCACCAAGAAAATGAATGTAGATAAAAAAGGAAAGAGGTCCACAGACTGCACTGTAGGGCATCTCAATGTTAAGAGCTCAGGAAGTAGAAGAAGAACCAGCAAAGGAAGAGAAAGCATCCAGTGAGGTAGGAGAAAAACTGGGAGAGCATTGTGTCCTGAGAGTCAAATGAAGCCCTCTGGGAACAGGGAGAGATCAACTGGGGCAACACTGCCGGCAGGTCAAGTAAGGTGAGGACTGAGAATTGACCATTGTGTTTAGCAACACAGGGGTCACTGATGACCTTGACAACAGTTTTGGTGGAGTGAAAGCCATATTTGAATGGGCTCCAGAGAGAATAAGAGAGCAACTGGAGCCAGTGAGTCCAGGACTTGGACTAGTGGGCATCAAATCTGCAATGACTAATCCACCTGAGCTCTGTGTATTTAACTAGTTGAGAGCTTGACTATTTACCTGTAGTTGATCTTCAACACCACCAAGAACTTCTTCACTGGCTAGACCTATGGCCAAGGAGGAATTTACACCACTGGTAGGAGCAGAATGGTCATGCTATTCGCTGAGTCAGCTCTGTTTACACTGTGTGTGTGTGTGTATGTGTATGTCAGGGGGAGGGCCACTCTGTGCCATGGCTCCACACATGCCATCCATGTTGCTAGGAACTGTCTTGCCTGACCTGCCTACTCACCTAGAAGTATTCTGGTCATCTGTCACTTGGCAAGCCCTAAAACCTCACTCTTCATGTGCTGCCTTTGCTCTTGATAGGGGTGGTTCAGGTCTGGAGATGGCAGACATAAGAGTTCTCCAAGCCAAAAAATAACTAGTCACAAATTTTTACACAAACTTATATCTAATTAGTGAGGGTGTGATTGGAATGGGATATATATTTTTTCCCACTCCCCCTTAATGTGTAAAAGAACCACATAATCCAATAGTACCCATTAATTCAATTCAATAAGTATTTAAGTAGCACTGTATGCAAGGTATATTCTAGATACTGGAGTGCATACATAGGCATTTAAAATGAGGTTCTTTCCTCAATCTAACCTTACATCTAAAGCAACTAGAGAAAGAAGAACAAACAAAACCCAAAGTTAGTAAAAGGAAAGGAATCATAAAGATCAGAACAGAAATAAATGAAATAGAGACAAAGAAAAAAATAGAAAAGATCAATGAAACTAAAATCTAGTTCTTTGAAAAGATAAACAAAATTGATAAAACTTTAGCCTGACTCATCAAGAAAAAAAGAGAGGACTCAAATCAATAAATTAGAAATGAAAAAGGAGAAGTTACAGTGGACACCACAGAAATACAAAGGATCATAAGAAACTACTACAAGCAACTATATGCCAATAAAATGGACAATGTAGAAGAAATGGATAAATTCTTAGAAAGGTACAATCTCCCAAGACTGAACCAGGAAGAAATAGAAAATATGAACAGACCAATCACAAGTACTGAAATTGAAACCATGATTAAAAACTCCCAACAAACAAAAGTCCAGGACTAGATGGCTTCACAGGTGAATTCTGTCAAACATTCAGAGAAAAGTTAATGCCTATCCTTTTCAAGCTATTCCAAAAAATTGCAGAGGAAGGAACACTCCCACTCATTCTGAGGCCATCATCACCCTTATACCAAAACCAGACAAAGATATCAGAAAAAAAGAAAATTACAGACCAATACCACTGATGAACATAGATGCAAAAATCATCAACAAAAGTACTAGCAAACTGAATGTAACAATACATTAAAAGGATCATACACCATGATCAAGTGGGATTTATCCCAGGGATGCAAGGATTTTTCAATATCTGCAAATCAGTGTGATACATCACATCAACAAATTGAAGAATAAAAACCATATGATCATCTCAATAGATGCAGAAAAAGCTTTTGACAAAATTCAACACACATTCATGATAAAAACTCTCCTGAAAGTGGGCATAGAGGGAACATATATCAACATAATAAAGGCCATATATGACAAACCCACAGCTAACATCATTCTCAATGGTGAAAAGATGAAAGCATTTCCTCTAAGATCAGGAACAATACAAGGATGTACACTTTCACCACTTTTATTCAACATAGTTTTGGAAGTCCTAGCCATGGCAATCAGAGGAGAAAAAGAAATAAAAGGAATCCAAATCGGAAAAGATGTAAAACTGTCACTGTTTGCAGACAACATGATACTATACATAGAAAATCCTAAAGATGCTACCAGAAAACTACTAGAGCTCATCAGTGAATTCGGTAAAGTTGCAGGATACAAAATTAATGCACAGAAATCTCTTGCATTCCTATACACTAACAACGAAAGATCAGAAAGAGAAATTAAAGAAACACTCCCATTTACCATCACCTCAAAAAGAATAAAATACCTAGGAATAAACTACCTAAGGAGGCAAAAGTCCTGTTCTCCAAAAACTATAAGACACTAATGAAAGAAATCAAAGATGACACAAACAGATGGAAAGATATACCATTTCTTGGATTGGAAGAATCAATATTGTCAAAATGACTTTACTACCCATGGCAATCTAAAGATTCAGTGCAAACCCTATCAAATTACCAATGGCATTTTTCACAGAACTAGAACAAAAAAATCTTAATTTGTATGGAGACACAAAAAACCCCAAATAGCCAAAGCAATCTTGAGAAAGAAAAATGGAGCCAGAGGAATCAGGCTCCCTGACTTCAGACTATACTACAAGGATACAGCCATCAAGATAGTATGGTACTGGCACAAAAACAGAAATATAGATCAATGGAACAGGATAGAAAGCCCAGAAATAAACCCACACACCTATGGTCAATTAATCTACAATAAAGGAGGCAAGACTGTACAATGGAGGAAAGACAGTCTCTTCAATAAGTGGTGCTGGGAAAACTGGACAGCTACATGTAAAAAAATGAAATTAGAACATTCTTTAACACCATACACAAAAATAAACTCAAAATGGATTAAAGACCTAAATGTAAGAACTGATACTATAAAACTCTTAGAGGAAAACATAGGAAAAGCAGTCTTTGACATAAATCATAGCAATATCTTTTTTGATACATCTCCTAGAGTAATGGAAATAAAATCAAAGATAAACAAATGGAACCTAATTAAACTCAAAAGCTTTTGCACAGCAAAGGAAACCATAAACAAAATGAAAAGACAACCCACGGAATGTGAGAAAATATTTGAAAATGATGCAACTGACAAGGGATTAATCTCCAAAATCTGCAAACAGCTCATGCAGCTCAATATCAAAAAAACAAACAACTCAATCAAAAAATAGGCAGAAGATCTGAATAGACATTTCTCCAAAGAAGACATACAGATGAACGAAAGGCACATGAAAAGATGCTCAACATCGCTAATTATTAGAGAAATGAAAATCAAAACTATAATGAGATATCACCTCACATTGGTGAGAATGGACATCATCAAAAAGTCTACAAACAATAAATGCTGGAGAAGTTGTGGGGAAAAGTGAGGTTCACTGTTGGTGGGAATGTAAATCGGTACATCCACTATGGAGAACAGTATGGACGTTCCTTAAAAAACTAAAGATAGAGCTACCATATGATCCAGCAATCCCCCTCCTGGGCATATATCCAGAGACAAACATGGTTTGAAAGGATACATGCACTCCAATGTTCATTGCAGCGCTGTCCATGATAGCCAAGACATGGAAGTAACCTAAATGTCCATCAGCAGATGAATAGATAAAGAAGATGTGGTACATGTATACAACGGAATATTACTCAGCCATTAAAAGAATGAAATAATGCATTTGCAGTAACATGGTTGGACCTGGAGATTATCATACTAAGTGAAGTAAGTGAGACAGAGAAAGATAAATGTCATATGATATCACTTTTATGTGGAATCTAAAAAAAATGATACAAATGAACTTACTTACAAAACAGAAATAGACTCACAGACTTAGAAAACAAACTTATGGTTACCAAAGGGAAAAGGTGGCTGGCGGGGGGGAAGGAGGGATAAACTGGGAGGTTGGGATTGACATATACACACTGCTATATTTAAAATAGATGACCAACAAGGGCCTACTGTATAGCATAGGGAACTCTGCTCAGTCTTCTGTAATAACCTAAATGGGAAAAAAATTTGAAAAAGGATACATGTATATGTACAACTGAATCACTTTGCTGTGCACCTGAAACTAACACAACATTGTTAACTCTACTCCAATATAAAATAAAAATTTTAAAATAATTTTAAAGTTATATGTATTTAAATTATTCAATATTGCTTTTACTTTTTCATGAATATGTATGAATAAAAAGTATTTATGAATTGAGTATTGATTATGAATAAAGTCAATAATTAAATAATTTTAATTTATTTCTCACAAAGAATTGGGTGATTTGATACCCCTTTTCAAAGAAGCAGTATTCTGATCAGTATTTCTCATAAAGCAAGACAAAAAAGAAATCTATGTAAATTATTTTTAAAAACCCACTTAGAAACCAATTACAGTGAATTAAACCAAACTATGTCTCTTGTGAAAAAAGGAGTACATTCTCTTGACTGATCTTCTTGAATTACTTCGAAAAATTATTAAACTTCAAGAAACCTGTATTTAAAAAAAGTAACAATTTTGTCTACTTTTGTTCAAGTCTTTATGTTCCTCATTAAAATTTTGTTTGCTTAAATTCAGTTCCTGTATATTTCTTGGTAAGTTTATACTTAGATATGTTCTATTTTTCTTACTGTTTTGAACAAGATGCTTTTTAATCATCATGTTTTTAAACTGGTATACAGAGAAACTAGTGATTTCTCATATTGTAATCAGATGGCTTACTGAACTTCCTTGGTGATATAATAGTTTCTATTTTCTTTTCTTTGTGGTTGCCTAGGTAAACCACCCCATGTATTTTTCCAGAATTCATTCTGTTAGTCAATTTTTAACACAGTGGATAATTTCAAATTGCTCTTTATTTTAGCTTCTCTAGCCCCATTTTGGCTACTTACATGCCTTTCAGAGAATTGCTACAGTAACTATGCAGAGAAAGATTGAATCATGAACTGTGTGTGCCCAACACGATCATAATACACTAATACATGCTCTTAACTCCAGTATATTTTACCTATCAGTTTCATAGACTCAATAAATATTGAATGGATGGCTGGATGGATGGATGAATTATATTTTCTTGAACAAGACTCAAGTCCATTATTTCTGCTGTAAATCTGAGTCTGCTTTGTGTGCATATATATTTCAGGTATTTTTATTTAAGCAACATGATCCACTGGTAGGCTTTAGAAAACAATAAGAAGGTTCAATGAATAAAAATGAAAGAATGAGAATGTAAACTGGAAAATTCTATTGACAGAAGTCATGTTACTTGATAACCATGTCCTCCCTTCACTCTAATATAAATGCCTTATGTAGAAATTTTGAAAATAAAACTAATTTTTGTAAAGTTTAATTCTCTTACCAAAATCATGTTGCCGTTAACAATTATAAAGAAATAACAGAAACAGGAATTCCATTATGGATACATTTCTTACATGGTTGATGAGAACTGTACACAGTTGTGAAAACAATTTTTTATGGAATGGCAAAGGACAATGATCTTGTACATATTACTTTTAAGTATTCTTCAGGCCATCTTTGCATTAAAGAGAAATGAATAAAACACAGTGCTGATAAATGTTAAGTGACCAAGGAAAAATCTCTTCATTTAATAAATTAACTGTGCTCTGTTTTTCTGTTCCTGTTCAGAGAATCACCAACTATTGGTCCCCTCAGGGTTTCCACAGCATTGTCTCTAATTCGTGGGTGCTGACGGCACACATTTAGCTGTCAAGTACAGTAAGTGCCACACATTTATGGCCTTGGCAGCCAGCAAAGAGGCCAGCTGTGGCCTTCTAAAATGCACTGAGGTTTTTGCCCTCTCAGAGACCTTACATTGACTGCCCCTATCTAAAAAGGGCCCCACTCCTATGCTATTGTGTGTATCATGGGAATTGCCACATTCTATAATTGCTATGTTTATATGATTGTTTATGTATTCACTACGTGCCTCCTCCACATTAGAATGCAAATTCTAAGAAGGCAGGGTCAGAGTCTTACTCACTATTGTATCCCCAACATCTAGCATGATGCCCAGTGACAATGGGCACTCAATACATATTTACTGAATGAATGGAGTCTTTGTCACCTGCCTGCCCTCCTCAGGTCTGTAGCTTCCATGCATGAGAGGGAGGGGCATAGACTGTGTAGGGTCTACACAGTCCACACACAGAAAGGAACCCTGAGCACGACCTGTTAACTCTTTGATTTTTACCTCACACAAAACAAAACCCTCCTGCTTTTTTTCCCCCACTCTTTGAAAGGTAAAGAAATAGTTGCTCTTATTACAGAAAATGAGTAAATATTTTGCTGATGGAAGTCCCCTATGAAATAACTCAAATAATGACAATATTCAGTCTCTTAAAGAAAGTTAGAAGCCTTTGGATCGACCTAATAAGCTGAATATAAGCCTGTGGTTCATGGGAATCTGACCGTGTATCAATATTTTTGCCAGCCCCCAAATTTTACTGCATTTCTTGTGATTGTGAGTTTACTCACTACATAAATAAACATAGTAACCAACTTCACTCAGCTCAGGGTGACTGTCTCAACACCACAAGAGGGCCAAGTCCATCCTGCAAACCCAGTCACCTGATATGCCGCTGCCTTGGTCAAATTCAGCACACAGTTGGTTGTATATGCTCATACATGTTGTGATTATCCAATAAAAAATCCTTAGACATTTTTCTTAGTATCCCAAAGATGTACAGACACCTACTATTTATTGTATTTGCTGTATTAATTCAGGATTTTTAAGCTCTTTTTTAAAGAAAAGAATCCTTTCTTCCAACATAATCTTGCACAAAAGCTTACTGCTTATAGCAGGAGTGAAGTTCTTCTCTGAACAAGGGAATGGTTGGGGCCTGGGGGTGCAGAACCTTCCCCCCAGGCCTTTCTGTCTGCCAGCTGCACCTCGAGAACCACTGGGGAATCCCAAGGGCTCTGAAGAGCACAGTTTGAAAACTTCCCTATTAACCTATCACTGAGCAAGGATACAGAGGAGTGGAGTAGTTGGAGGATCCATGACAGGTAGAGGTGGAAATCAACATAAGGCCATCTTTTCTATAACTCAAGTCAGCATTTCCTAAAAAATGTAGTATGCTCCCGGAGTGGTAAAAAAAAAAAAAAAAAAAAAAAAAAAATCCTATTTAACTAATATCCTTCTCTGAAACAAAGACGTGAAATTAAAGCATTAGAAAGCCAATACTATTAATAATTCATAGCAGTTCTATTTCCTGGGACTAAAGTGGGGCAGCATAATCCTTTCACATAGCTCTGTAGCACCAGTATAAAATGTAGACCACAGCAAGAAAGCAGACAGTAGGAAAAGACAGCTAATGAATTAAAAGCTAACGTTATGCATGTTGGAAAATATTGAGTTGTCTGCTCATTTCCAGCTTTCAAGTTAGCATTAATAATGAAAGGATAGCATATAATATTTTTGCTATTCTCCTTTCTTTAGCAAGTTTCCTTATTTAGTTACATGTGGATAAATAATATCATATACTTCTTTATTATCAATACAAGCATTTTGAACATATTTTGATATGTCTAAAGTTTCTGTTAGATATGTAGCCCATGATTAGTGAAGAGTTCAGTGATTATAAAGGGAATCCTAGGATATCCATAATTAAGCTGAGACCAGATTCCTCATCTTTAAAATAGGATAATAATACTGACTTCACTGAATTACTGAAAGGATTAAAGAGAATGTATATAAATTGCCTAACGCGATGTCTGACACCCAGCAGGCCCTTAAAAGCAGTTATTATAGCGTAATTGTTCTCTACCTTTGCCAAAGATGATGGACAGCCTGCTTAGCAAGCTCTGTGAGCCTCCAAGTCACACACTTCAATGCAATTCCACTAGCAAAACCTCTCGTTCTTGGTGGAGCTGCTTCTCAGCTGCAGTGGGAAATAGCATGTCACTCAACCTCCTCATCTGGGGGAGAGTCTGGAAGAACTACCCAGGCATGAGCTATGTCTGAGATTCTGAGAACCAGCCAATCTGAATCAAGGGCCTGGATGCACAGAAGGCAGAAGAAGTGAAGGCATGATTGAAACCTCTAGCTTCTCTGCCACACCACAGTTTCCAGGTCAACAAAGTGACAGATATGCTCTTCTGTTTCATTTTGTAGAAAGAAAATAAATGCTGGCAGCACAGTGGTAATGGAGTGGACTTTCCACTCTTGGATGTGAATCCAGTTACCACTTCTTAACTGGTCATCTTGGGCAACTTTCTTAAACTCTCAGTGCCTCATCTGTAAAAAAGGAGAGTATATAGCCTACCCCAGAGAGTTGCCATGAATCTGTGTAAAGAGATTCTTTACACAAGAGAATCTGTGTAAAGCATTTTACACAATATCTAGAGAATAGTAAGCACTCAATAATTTTTAGCTATTGTATCAGACAGGGTACAGTAGCAGGTAATGAAAACCACCTTAGCTATTTTACAATGGAATTTAATATAGTGAAGTAGGTCTTTACGAAATCACTGGAAGGGCTGGAAGAACAGATTTGGATGGCCCTGTTGGAGCAACCCTGTAGAATTGGCTGCTAAAGTATAAAATGTTAAAACTGTGATTCTCATGCAAATACAATATGACATGTGTCAAAGATTTTTATTCAACACATTAATTAATGAGGGAACCTAGAAGATGTTACGTCTGGTACAAAGAAGAATTTAGGCACACACACGTATATATTCATGCATACAATCAGGAATGCTGAACTCAACTTGCTAATAGATGCAAAACTGGTTAAAATTCTACAAGGCAGCACTGTCCAACAGCCTTGTAATGTGAGCCTCATGCATAATTAAATTTTTTTCTAGGACCCACATTAAAAGTAAAAATAAATAGGTAAATTAATTTAACAAATATTTTTAGTCCAATATATCCAAAATATTAAGATATAATCTATAAAAACAATAAATAAAATGAACATGCTATTTTACACGCTTTTATATCGAGTCTTTGAAATCTGTGTGTATCTTACACTTACAACACATCTCAATTCAAACGTGCCACATTAAAGTGCTCAACAGCCACATGTGGCTAGTTGTTCCTATATTAGTGTACTCCTAGGGCAATGAAAAAGTAATGTTTGGGATTATCTTTTTTTCAGGGCAAAAGCTGATTGTATATCTATCAGAGAAAAACTAATTTGCTTTGCTATGGACAAGAAGTGTTTGCATTTCTGTAGTTTGTTACAAGTAACTTTCTACCTTAAAGAGTTGTAAAATAACCTGGTCAACAGAAAATCAATCAAGTGCACATTTGTATAGCATCTGAAAATTCCATAAAGCTCCACTAGACAATACTCAGCACTTCCCTGAAAGACAGCCCCTAATCTCCATTTCCAAACCTTGGACAATTTTTTTTTTTTTCTGATAGACCCATTAAGGGAGCTGCTAGAAGTCAGGAGGCTGCCACCAAAATTGCTGCATTTATGAACACGCTACCCCAACTGCAGTCCAGGAGTCATGGAGCCCCTACCAGAATTGTTGGCTCCAGTGCCTCGTAATGTTTGCTAGATCCTCACCTGCTAAATGGTTGACTCAGATCCTGCTGCTTCTCTCCCCACCCAATTCAGTTCCAAATTCAAATTTCACACGAGGACTTCTGACTGATGAAACCAAAATCACATTTGAAACTCTAGCTGCAAGGGAGTCTGAGAAACATAGCTCCTAGCTCTCCAGAGTCTGCAGTAAAGAAAAGGCACCAGAAGGCATTTGGAACAGAGGTTGAGCAAGGCAACATACCATGTCTACCATTGCTATTCGGTTAACAAGAACTTCGTGAAACTCTACACTATGGGATACAAAAGATGAGAAATATTATTTTTGCTGGTCTGTATGACAGCAATACTTTCGTGAACTCTCTCAGATCTGGAGTTCTTTTCAGCACTAGAACAGAATCCCAAGGAACACCAACATTGAAGAGTCAGGTGGAAAAGAGAAGCAGATGGAGTAGAGGTAGAAGGAATGACCAGAGAAGAGGGAAATAACCACGAAGTGTGGTGTTAGTGTTAGGGAACTGTTGATGGAAACGGTCCGCCTTGGCCAGGCACGATGATAACCACTTGCATGAGTTGTCTCACAACAGGAGGTCCTGATAAGGAATGTGGTGCTATCACCAAAAACTAACTGGGAGAATCTGGGAGGGGCCAAAAGGAGGGAGGAGACGCCAGCCAATAACATATCCTACCAACCACCCAGAATCCTTCTCGTTGGAACCCATCTTGTCTGAGAGATGCACACGCCACCAGGAAGGACCCTGAGTCAGACCAATTATGGGCCAAGCAAGATGATTGGCCAGAGACAACTGGGAAACTAACCCCATTACCATAAAACCTGAGACTGTGAGCCACGTGGCAGAGCAGTTCTCCTGGGTTCCCTTATGCTGCTGCTCTCTGCCCAGGTGCCCCTTGCCAATAAAGTCTCTTGCTTTGTCAGCACGTGTGTCTCCTCAGACAATTCAGTTCCCAGTATTAGACAAGGGCCCACTCTTGGACCCTGAAAGGGATTCCCCTTCCTGCAACATTAGGAAAACTAAGTACAAAGAATATTTTTAAGAAGGAGAGAGACGTCAACTTCCAAATGCTCCTGAGACCCAAATAAAAGATGAACTGAAGAATACCTTGGAGACCTTTGCAAGATCAGATTCAGTGACGTGGTGGGGGTAGAATCCGGATTAGAATGGTTTTAGAGTGAGGGGGAAGTGAAGAAACGAAGACAGCAAGAACAGATCAATCTCTTGAGCTGTCTGACTGTGGAGGAGAGGAGAGACACAGCAGCTTTACACAACTTTAAGGTTCTGTTTTTGGCAGGCCAAGCCTGCCTCTGCTCTGAATTCAATGCCTTCCAGTATTTACAAGTGCCTTGCCTCAGAAGAACAATAGTCGAGGAGGATTGCTTTAAGGACACACGGTCAAGGATGTTTTCTGTTCCTGATATGTTAAAATCTACTCCTACATGGAGCCAAATGAGAAGGGAGTTGGCCAGACTTGCCTGGATTTTCACCCCTCACCCTGACCTCTCTCTCCACCTCCCCCAAAATGCTCATAAGCAAATTGAATTGTTGGGGTGATGCCATTAGCTGACAAAGGGCTACTAGATAGTTTAGAGCCAAATTGTGACCCGCCCAGAGCAGAGGCCATTATTTCAAACATTTTTTAAAGCCTAGTTCCTGGCTCTATTTTATGTCTCCACCCTTGTTTTTTATCCTTTTCCACTTGTAAATGTACACTCTCTTGTTACAGTTTTACATAGCCTTACAAATCACTTTAAGTCATGTTGGGAACAAAGTGAGTTTTAAGCATATAAAGCTGTGAGGATTGTGTTTTGCTTTTTTCTTTTTCTCCTTGATGCTGTTTCCTTGATTTTTATAAAGGAAATTATTGGACAGGGATATGGAGATTTATTTATAGAGTTTTGTTTTACAACCGACTTTGCTAGATACCTTTTCCATTACAGCGAGACACGCATCGTTCTGAGGTCACAAAAGCATGTATCCACAGGGCAGCTGTCTCCTTGGCCACCGTCCTGACCCGGGCCTTGAACAACCGGACAGAGAACTCTCAGCCGCCAGATGCTCCGCTGAGCGCGGGGTGGGCGCTGCGGGCACCCATCCGGCTGCAGCCTCCAGCGAGCGTGGTGCTGAGAGAGCGCCGCGGGCAGTGCTTTGCTGCGGCTGTTGGAGGAGCTGGGGCCTTGGCTCTCCCAGGCCCTTCTGCCTAGTGGAAGCCTAGCCGAGACGTGCCTGCACTGACTTTAAAGACGAACTCACAAAGCGTCTCCCTGACAGTCACTTTGAAACAATTTGTGCAGAATTGAATCAAAAGAATAGTTCGAAGGTAGAATGGAGAGGCAGCTAATGACCCAAGTACCACTGATTAAGCAGGAGATTTGATAGGTGGAAAATCAGAAAAATTAAATGTTAATGGAAGACTGTTGGGCTGCGTTTTAAAGGGACCAGACGGTCCCAGTAAGACAGAGTTTACTGCACTTACATGTTAACCCTGAAGATGGGGCTTTCAGAATACCTTTAAATATCTAACAGGAAATCAAAATAGTGAAACTCTTCTTTATGGAGATGTCTCAGGGAAATGGCTTATCTTTTTGAACTTCCCAGGGTTAAAAAAAAAAATGATTTTTCCATTCTCGTTTTCCCCTAGGAGGGTGTTTTATCTTTAAATGTAAGCATGTGACTCAGCTCATAGGGAGGTTCATGATAGGAGGTAAGAAGGCCATTTCAGCTCATAAGCGGTGTCACCCTGATAACAAATTTAAATAGTATATGCTTGTAGGATGACTTAAAACTGTTGTATTTTTCATTAAAAAATCCAGTTCATTAACAGCTGGATTAATCTTAGACAAATAAAAGGACATCATCTGTATATCCAAGTTACCTATCTAGTGGGAGGTGACAAAGTGAAAGAGGGAAGGATAAGAGGCTAAAAAGGGAGAAGAAAGAAAAGGATTTAATGGAAGAAGTTGACAGATGTAATGATCCCCCCTCTTCTAAGGTAAAATTCTACATAATTTTAATATTGCATTTTAAAATTGCTTGATTTCTCTGAAGCGATTAATAAAATGATTAAAGAGTGTGTAGTACTAGAATCAGAATGCAGTTTAATTAATTACATCTCCCTCTTTTGAATTGAAAGCTACTTATATAGTAAACGACTGTCATATTTAGTTTTCCAAACGACTTGCAGATGAGGCCATTCAAAGTAGGCATGTAAATCTAAACTCACCAGAGTGGTATGTTTACATTTGAATAGAATTAGAAGTCTGAGGTCTCAGAAGTTATAACCATGAAGCTAAAGCCAGAAGATGGGTCCTGCTGTGGAAGAAACCAGACTCCCTGACACTGGGTCTAGAAAGTACTATTTGATCTGGCAGTCATCCAGATGAGGACTTATGTTTGGGAGCCTCTTCTAATCACACACCATTTCCTGCTATAGCTAAACCTACATCAAAGAAAGAAAGAAACTAGCTAGCAGCTTCCTATAGAATCCTATGAGGCATCATTACATTGGTGGAGATGCCAATGGTCTTCAGTGGTCTAGGAAATTGATATTAAAAGCTTTCTCTGGGGCTTCCCTGGTGGCGCAGTGGTTGAGAGTCCACCTGCCGATGCAGGGGACACGGGTTCGTGCCCCAGTCTGGGAAGATCCCACATGCCGCAGAGCGGCTGGGCCCGTGAGCCATAGCCGCTGAGCCTGCGTGTCCGGAGCCTGTGCTCCGCAACGGGAGAGGCCACAACAGTGAGAGGCCCACATACCGCAAAAAAAAAAAAAAAAAGCTTTCTCTGAAATGATCAAGTTCAGGGGAACAAATGCATACTAACCAAATTCATAGGAGATCAATTTATAAAAATACAATACCATGTATTCATTTATATTGGGTGCTCTATTTGTCAAATATATCATCCATCTATACAAGAATTTTCCAATTGGGGAAGCACGCTAATGAGACAGAATTACAATAGATTGTTCTTTCTCCAGTTTAGGCATATTTTGGCCTAGAAAATATATAATGATAAAACCTTCTTCCCTAGGAAACACTGAAATGGTGGTGTCGATCACCTTTAAAAAACTCTACACCACCCACCATTTTTCACTTACCACATCACTGCCTCACACAGGTTAATGAGGCTATGGTTTTCTTTACAGTTACTTTGTTCCTGTCCTGAGGATACTCTCTGATTACACTGAAACATATTCCTGTACGTCCTTGTTTTTAGGGCAGAGACAAGGAAAAACCTATCACCTATTATATCATGTATACAAACCCCACCTTAAGGCAGTTTGCTTTCAAAGAGGTGATTTTACTTGTTTCAATTTTAGAAGGCAACATTTCTGATATTTTCCCCTAGATTTAGGAAAGGTAAAGGAAGTGAAGGCTGTTCTACCCAGTGGCTACTGGAGTAGTAGGTGACTGCAAGAATGCCCCCTCGCCACAGAGAGAATTAACCAGAATGGGAATGTGTTAAAGGATCATAATGTTCTCCATGGTGATCAAGCAATAATAATCTCATGGCAACATATAGCCGATGTTCTAATTAGGGATGTTCTCATTACTGTGGTTGCTACCCTCAAACCTAGAGACTTAAACAATATTTATCCTGCTTACAAGTCTACAATGTGGACAGAGCTTAGCGGGGAGAACTCATCCCTGCCATGCATTCTGTAGAGGGTAGCTGGAAGGCTGAGGACTGGAATAACTGGACAGCTCAGTCACTCAGAGGTGTGGCAGGTGATCCTGGGAAAACTCAGTCACCTGGGGTTGCGAACAGCTGAGGCTCCTCAGACAACTCTCTCCATGCCTGTGTGGTCTTTCCAGCATGGTGGCTTCAGGGTAGCTAGACTTCTTACATGTCTGTCAGCTCAAGGGCCCAAAGTCACAGGGTCCAAGAGAACGAGCCAGCCAGGCGGAAGAGGACTGTCTATTCTAACCTAGTCTTGGAAGACTCTCAGGGTCAGGTCCACTGCATTCTATCTGTTAAAAGCCAGTCACTAAAATTGGTCCCTATTCAGGGGGATGGGAATTAGACCCCACTTTTAGAGGAGTGTCAAAGAATTTGTGGACTTGTTTTAAAATCACCACAATATATAGTTGAAAAATTATAGGAGAACATACCATTTATTTATTTACACATTCATTCAACAAATACTTATTGACTGTTACCATACACTAAATAAGCATTGCTTTTTAACCTTTAAAAAAGGTTTTAGATATTCTAGCTCAAGACAACTCCCATTTGGACATGATTTTATGTATTGAGAAGGTTTTGTTTTATTTTAGGCCCATCATATAAAAGTACTCAAATCAGCATAAAATATCAGATGATGACAAATCATCCATTTGGAGAGTATAATCTGAACAGCACAAATGGGTTTTTATTAGAACTTATTAAAAGCCTGAGATAATGGAAGTATAAATCCTCATTTGATACACATATTCTGGAAAAGGTAGTTGTTGAACAAATTTGTGTAAAAGCAAATCATCTTTCCTACCAGCTTTATACTTTTAGTGACTGACATATAAGAAAAGTTTTCCTTTACTTCCAAAATATTTCCAGTTGCCAGTGTGTGAAAGGATTGATTGGATAGACAAAAGGTTATCAGACACCTCCAAATCACTAAATCCAAAGCATCATATAATTTTTTCCCTCAAAATATTTTTACTTGGCATTTCTCCTCTCCACCTAGGCTTCTAGGACACCACCTTTTGTCTTCCTCCTATGTCTCCAGGGGTTCCTTCTCAGTGGGAGTTCCTCTTACTGTGTTCAGTCCTTACTTTGGTGATCTCTGGGTTTCTGCTCCTAATCCCCTCCTCTCTTAATCTCTATCTACTCTTTGAATGATTTCACCTAAACCTAGACTTAGCATGAAAGTTCCAGATTCATATAATCCACTGTCCACTGAATCTCCCCACTTGATTGTACCGTATCTACCTCCACCCACACCCTATACCCCTTTCCCACTCACACCTCCCTCATCCAATGTGCTCTTCCTCCTGCATTCTGAAATTTGACAGAACCTAGAGAGTCTCTGACACTCAACATCTGTGCACAGTCAATCAACCATAATGTCCCGTTGATTCTAAACATCTTTCATCTCTTTTGCATTCTCATTGCCCTTGATTTACATCAGGCTCTTGTCCGTTTGCCAGGAATATAGGTCAAGACTGTCTCTGAGGCCATTTCTTAGCAAATACAATGAAAATATTTGAGACTTTTGCCTTCTAGCCATAGTATTTGGCTCTGGACATCTCCTATTGATGGATCTCAGTGCGGGGTGTTGGTCAGGAATAGAAAATTATAAATCACAATGTTTGCATTTTATCTTCACAATAGTTGAAGTTTACCTTAAAATAGCCACAGAAGATGAAATGCAAATGCAAACCACTGAGCACATAGTTATTAGATATCTATTCTGTAATCTGGGCTACAAAGACAAATATGGCATGGTCCCTGCCTCCAGTGAACTCAGAATTTAGTGGGAAAAGCAAATGATTACAATTCAGCATGATACATGCAATGATTAAGGAATGTGTGAGGTATTGTATGAGTAGGGGAGGGCATTCTCATTGTCTTCATTGCATACGCCTGAAAGGCAGTGGAGAAGGGAGTGACACCCTGCCTAAGGAGGTAGAGTAGGGCTTCCAGAGGATGTAAAAACTCTATCTTACCAAAATCCTAAGAGATGATAGCTCTGGATCCTGACGTTGGGGATTTGGGGAATTCTGCCAGCTGTTTTCTCAAGTTACCTACTTGATTCCCAATCTCCACGTCTCTAAAATGAAAAGTTTGGTTTAAATAAGAGGTTGGCAATTTTTTTCTATAAAGGGCCAGATAATAAATATTTCAGGCTTTGTGGTCAGTTATAGTCTGTCACAACTATTCAGCTCTGCTGTTGTAGTGCAAAGGCAGCCACAGACAATATGTAAACTGATGGACCTGGCTGTATTACAATACAACTCGAATTACAAAAACAGGCAGTGGGCTGTATTTGGCCCTTGGGACGTAGTTTGCCAAAGCCTGATCTAAATGATCTCCAAGATGCCTTCCAGATTTACCAATCCATTGGTTTATGAAAAAGCAGTTCTCAAATACTTGATATACTTTATGTTGGTTTTTAGTTTACTCTTGTTGTGGCTGGTTAGCTCAATAAATGAGAACATGGAATTTAAAATGATAAGATTTTGGGTTTGATTCACTGTGGGTCAGTTAGCTTCTCTGTTCCATGACCACAAACCACACCACAGAGTTCAACAAATCCATGCTTCTGCTTGGATCCAGGTAAAGCTGTGTGACTGGACAAATGTCATCCTTTCCTGCTTCTAACAATACAACCCCTGCACTTGCTCCCCTAATGATGGTGCAGCAGCATCCTTTACATGTGTTCCAACATCACTGAGTTCATTTCAAAAGAGCAACGTATGGCACTTCCCTGGTGGTGCAGTGGTTGAGAATCCGCCTGCCAATGCAGGGGACACGGGTTCGATCCCTGGTCTGGGAAGATCCCACATGCCGCGGAGCAACTGAGCCCATGTGCCACAACTACTGAAGCCCATGTGGCACAACTACTGAGCCCGCGTGTCACAACTATTGAAGCCCGCGCGTCACAACTACTGAAGCCCGCGCGCCTAGAGCCCATGCTCCACAACAAGAGAAGCCACCGCAATGAGAGACCCGCACACCACAACGAAGAGTAGCCCCTGCTCGCCACAACTAGAGAAAGCCCATGTGCAGCAACAGGGACCCAACGCAGCCAACAACAACAAAAAAAGAGCAACTTATTTTTAAGAAAACCTATCAATATGACAGCAGGCACTGAGGAATCTATAGGTACACAGAAATGTCTCATCACCTTTTAATAAGCCAAATTGGTTTTTATGGCTACTAAGCAAAAGAATGCTACAAAAGCATGCTGCTATGCTCATAAGCTAAAGCAGAATCAGCAAACTATATGACTCGAATGCCAACAGTCCTCCCCACTTTCCCTGTAGTAGACATTGTTAATCAATCCTAGCACTTTCCCCACAGATCCTGCATCTGTTCTCATCATTCTTCCAAACACACTGAACCAGGAAGCGACACTAAGTTGACTGGCATTACTGTGCTAGATTAAAGCTATTGTCCTATTGCAACAAAAGTTACTATGCCTTATTTTTCCTATCACTTTGCATCCCTGCCACCGAGTTACTCTTACTTAAAAACATATACCTATAACATTGGATGCCACAGCTATAAAATTCAACAGTACAAAAATGAAGATAATATAAATCTCATACGTAGATAGGAGCATAAATCAGTAAAAAACTTTTACAGAGAAAAACTTGGCACTGTTTATTAAAAGACTTAAAATGTGCATACTAGTTGGATACTTGGGGCTTCATTGTATTATTCTACTTTCAGGTGTGTTTGAAACCTTCTATAATAAAAAGTTTTACAAGTGTACCATGAAGATAAAAATATTAACGGTAGTTGATAAATGACATATTATTATATAAAAGTATAATCTAAATTAAGGGATAATACAGAACTGAAATAACTCAATGTTGCTTTATTGTAGAAAGTTTTGTGCCTATGATTATCTAGCATATAAAATTATAAAGCAAATTTCACTATTGAAACCATTTTACCAATTTCTTAATATGCATACTGAAGGATTTATATGTAAAAGCTTACAAATGCATGAAATATTTCTGCAAAAATAAATGAAAACTACTAAAAGTAGCTGCCTTCCAGGAGGGAGAAGAATATCTGGAGGGAAGGCAAGGAGGAAGGCTTATTTTTCACTGAATATCCTATTGTTCCTTTTGAATTTTTGTACATCTCTCATGTATTGCCTAATTAGATAAATAAAATGTGATTCAGCCTCACACTGGTCAGATTGGCCATCATCAAAAAATCTACAAACAATAAATGCTGGAGAAGGTGTGGAGAAAAGGGAACCCTCCTACAATGTTGGTGGAAATGTAAATTGGTACAACCATTATGGAGAATAGTATGGAGGTTCCTTAAAAAACTAAATATAGAAATACCATATGACCCAGCAATACCACTCCTGGGCATATATCCGGAGAAAACCATAATTCAAAAAGATACATGCACTCCAATGTTCATTGCAGCACTATTTACAATAGCCAAGGCATGGAAGCAACCTAAATGTCCATCAGCAGAGAAATGGATAAAGAGGATGTGGTACATATATACAATGGAATATTACTCAACCATAAAAAAGAATGAAATAATGCCATTTGCAGCACACGGATGGACCTAGAGATTGTCATACTGAGTGAAGTAAGTCAGACAGAGAATGACCAATACCATATGACATCGCTTACATGTAGAATCTAAAAACTTATGGTACAAATGAACTTATTTACAAAACAGAAATAGAGTCACAGATGTAGAAAACAGACTTATGGTTATGGGGGGAAAGGGGGGATAAACTGGGAGACTGGGATTGATGTATATACACTACTGTATATAAAATAGATAACTAATAAGGACCTACTGTATAGAACAGGGAACTCTACTCAATTCTCTGTAATAACCTATATGGGACAAGAATCTTTAAAAGAGTGGATATATGTATATGTATAACTTATTCACTTTGCTGTAGAGCAGAAACTAACACAACATTGTAAATCAACTATACCACAATAAAAATTATTTTTAAAAATGTGACTCAGTGGTTCTACTCCTAAAAATTTATCCTAAAGTATCATTGAGGATGTACATTGTATTGTATGTAACAGGAAAATAGTTCAGGCAATTTAAATGTCCAATAATTGGGAATTGGTTAAATAAGTTACTGTATTTCCAGATAAAGGAATGATAGCTGTTAAAATTATGAATATGAATTTTTACCAATAAAGACATTTTTAATATGGTATAAGTTTTCTGGGGACTGCCCTGGTGGCACAGTGGTTAAGAATCCGCCTGCCAATGCAGGGGACACGGGTTTGAGCCCTGTTCCGGGAAGATCCCACATGCCATGGAGCAACTAAGCCCGTGAGCCTCCACAACTACTGAGCCCATGTGCCACAACTACCAAAGCCTGCACGCCTAGAGCCCGTGCTCCGCAACAAGAGAAGCCACCGCAATGAGAAGCCCGTGCACCACAACAAAGAGTAGCCCCTGCTCGCCACAAGTAGAAAAAGCCCTTGTGCAGTAACAAAGACCCAGCGCAGCCAAAAATAGATAAATAAATAAAATTGAAAACATATATGGTATTAAGTTTTTTAAAAGCAAGTTGCAAAACAGTATAGTTTTGCAGTATATAGTATGACCTCAGTTTTGTAAAAAAAAAAATATACTGACAGAAAAATATTTGAAAGACATAAAAAGTGGTAATAGTGGGTATCTCCTGAAATATGGGTAGTTTCCTTTCTTTCGTTTTTTCTTTGCTTGTTTTCAAATTATTTTCAAAATTCTCCAATAGATATGTATCAATTTTAAATTAATAAAAGATTATGAATGAGTTTGAAAAATGCCTAAGGGAATAAAACATTTCTTCTTTTTTTTCTCTTCCCTATGGGAAAGAACAATCTGAACACAGATCAAAATATAAAACTTGGCTTTTGTGATCAAAGTCAAAGTCATTACAATGAATGTTGAAATTGTATTGGCAATTTCTCTTGCTGGGAGGTAATGACATCCAGAGTTAAATACTATGTAATATTTTACCAATGATATTAAGTCTTTTCAATGGTTTAGTAACTCCAATGTGGTAATGCAAGAAGTGATTTTTCCCCTGTGTGTAAATAAGTTTTATAATATTGAAAACTGTTAGACTAACATATTTATGAGGTGTTATTAACAAAGGAAAATAGTGGCTGAAATATCCGAACTAACAACATGGAGACACCACACATTCTGAGTGGGAGATTCTTATAGATTAAAATGGATTACCGGGGCCATGGCTAGATGGTGAAGGGTCTTGTACAGCTTGCTAAGGATGTGGATTTTTTTCTGAAAAGATAAGAACTAGCTGTATTTCTGAATGAATAATCAAGGTGCACTTAGAGGATGATTAGAGGGAGTAAATTTTAAAAAGAGTATACCTAGGGCATTTATAATTTCTTTAAAGGAATTTCTCCTAACGATAGAAAGGGCAAACATGTAAGCTATTTAAGCCAGCTTCAATTTTTTTTTTTCCAGAAAAAGATGTATGATACATAACTATAGAACCCATAGCAATTGCTACGTAAACTACTATACTAAATATAGTTAGGGATATGCTTAATGTTGCATTTTATTGTTTGACTAAATATTAACTAATAAGAAATTACATTAAACTAGAACTTACTTTTTCCTTATAAATACTCTATTAGGCAAACCAGGCAGGGCTTGGATGTTCATTATAAGACAGCATATGCTGACATTCCAAATTCTCCTAAATGGATTTCGCTTAATATGTTAGATTCTATAAATCTGCTTAATCATTTCTCAGAGCTTGGTATTCCTTAGAAGGAGGATTGTTAAATACCTACAAAGCTGATCCATACTCTGAGAGCTATTAGTTTCTCCTAGTGAGAGCTAGTCCTCAGTTTCCTGTGGTTGGGAGTGACATAGTGAGATAACACGACAGATGAGATCCAACTAGTCATATGTTACTGGAAAAGTACACTTGGATTCAGGGTCACATTAGTCTGGCTCTCTTTTAGAGAATATAGTTGAGCTCACACAATTCAAGGGCTTATCTGAAATTTAACTTGAATAAATACAAAAGAGCAGCCCCATTAGAGTCATCCAGTAGAGCTGGATCATTTTAACTCAAGGTCAAAATAAACTTTATTAGTGTATTTATTAAGAGCAAGTTGTTTAGATGAGGTTTTTTTTTCTTCTTTCATACCTTACCTTGCATAGAACTTTAATATTAGGAAGCCTGAAACAGTCTAGAGAATTCAGGACCATCTCAGTTCAGGTTGCCATGATATTTTCTGTAACCGAGCCCTGTACCTCTTCTTGCAAACTGAAATAACATTGACGATGTAAAAATTATGCCCATAATGAATAATTTATTACCAAAATTGAATCAACATGATGTTTTCCTTTTCCTGTTCTGGGACAATAAAACTAAACACTATTATAAAGTGGTAAAAAATTTTTTTTAAAGTAAAGACATTTGTGACTTTATTGCCTGTTTCTCAGGTTGCAACTGAACGCAGGTATTTTGGTTTAGTTAAAGGACATGGAAAGCGCCACCGATGATCTTTACTGTGGCAGCACAAACCTGCTGCTTTGATGACGTGATTCTCCTTTGTATCCATGTTAGAGAAACTGGTGTGGTCTCTGTAATGTTTTCTTTTCCTGCAAATACTGTGGCTCATAAAAAACAGTTTGACTCCTTATAGCTTTTCCTCCATATGCTTCCTTTTATATAACAACTTAGTTTAACAATTTTGACATTTCAGTAATTTTCAACAAATATGCTTAATTTTCCTAGATTTTTCTTTTAGTTTCAGAGAACAATAATTTTATAGTCTCAATATGACGCTGGTCTTTGTAAAGCTCAAGAGGCAAAACCAGACACTTGTGCATGCTGCAAATCCTTGTTTTTATTCCAGAAATAACCTTTGTAACTATTGGCAGTACAGGTCTTCCCTCCCTCCCCACTTTGGCTGGGGATGGCGGAGCGGGCAGGAAGGTTGTTGGGATATATGCTCAGAAGTTTTCAGATATAAAGATTTAGAAATATTAACTAGTGACTTCGATGAGATTTTAAGTTTAAAATCAGTAATTACAAAATCCACAGATTCTATGCCTCCTGAGGGCTGGGTAGCTTCCTTTGGATTTTTTTGGCATAAAAAGAGAACACACTATTAAATAATATGCAAGTAATTTTATTAGATCTTCTAAGGGTGCATTTAAGACATTGTGTGTTTAAATTATAGACAGGATGTAAGATGTGGTAGTTTTCTACAGCATGCCCAAACAGAGATGTTAAGGTATGTTCCCCACATTTACATTCATTTACTCAGAATTGATTTTGGACAGGCTCTAGTTTTATTAAGTTTGAATAGTCACAGTTTTGTCATAGTGTTGCTAGAACAGCAGCACAAAGATAAAAACAGCCGAAACAGCTTTGTTAGAGGAAAGTCTACCTACCACAGCTCCCAACCTGGCTCCTTTCTAGGCTTCCTGCTTTCCTAACCTCAATTCTTTATTCTTTTCAGATGAAAACAAGCTGACCCCTGCTAAGCATCCTCTTATAAAAAGGCTCATGACAAATGCTATCTTTATAAAAGATTCCACAGTTGAAATGTGAAATGAGATTTTAGGGGCCCCTGCAGGATCCTGTGTTCTAGCATTGAAAACCTCTTGTGAGAAAAGCATTAAGAGGGACTTCCCTGGTGGTCCAGTGGGTAAGACTCTGTGCTCCCAAGGCAGGGGGCCTGGGTTCAATCCCTGGTTGGGGGTACTAGGTTCCGCATGCTGCAACTAAGATTCGGTGCAGCCAAATTAAATAAGTAAATAAATATTAAAAAAAAAAAGGAAAAACATTAAGACTATTTTCTTCAGTTGATCGATCAATTCATTCATTCATTCTGCATCAACAAATATTCACTGAGCATTTGTTATGTGCAAAGTAATATGAGTGATTCAAGAACGTGGCAAGTATAGTCTCTGAGAAATTTACAGTCTTGAAGAAGCGTATAAGGCGTATTCACCAACAGTCTGCCTATCAGAACTGGATTATTTACCTGACTCTTTCATTATACAGATGAGGGAATTATAGCAGAGAGGTGAAATGACCTGCCCAAACCACACCACAAGGCCACTGGCTGTGGAGCAAGCCACTTACCCATCACTCACTGATAATCTTGGACAAATTACTTAACCCACTGAGCTAAGCCAGACCTCAAAAGGCTGATCTGGGTTGAAAGGCTGGTGAGAAGGGGAACACAGAATTCCTTCAGGACTGCTTTCACTCACGTTTACTGCGTGACCCGGAAGCAGGAAGTGTGAAGCGTATGTACAAGATAAGGATGAAAGTGAGCTGATGCAGCTTCTCCATGCCTCCCTAGTTCCTCAGACCCTTGGCCAAAGTTCAGTGGTCAGTGCTGTCCCAAGGGAGTGAAAAAACCTGCCAGGTCAAGGACTCCAGAGCCACCCCGGCCCACGGCCTTTCACGCACAGACTGCCACAGTTAGACACTTCCGTGTTCCATTTTTTATTGCTATTGGGGGCCTAGCATGGGCCAGCCTTGGCTTCTATACCTGCTAAACTTACCTATCAGTTCCCTTACCTATGATATTTAATAGTATATATACTCTGTAGGCTTACTCTAAGCCTTAGGCAAGATGGACTATGTAAAGTGCCTAGCATGGTGCCTGACCCACAGAAGGTGCTTCATAGATGGCTTTCTTAGTTGAGGAACTGACAGTAGGATTCAAGTTTCCTGACTCACCTAATATTCTTTTTAATACACAAACGGCAACTGCCATTTAGTGGGTATTTGCTTTGTGCCAATAGAATGATACACTAAAGGGAGAGAGAAAACTGATTATTTGCAGAAAGTACTGCATGTATAAAAATCCTAAGAAATCTGTTTAAATTTATTATCCCATGAGTTTATCAAAGTGACTGGGTTTATAATGAATTTACCATAATTAGGGGCTTTCTTTATCCTGGTAACCACCGGCTCAATAATGTAATAAAAAGGAAAGAAATGCCATTCAAAAAAAAAAAAAAAGAGAGAGGATGGATAAACTTAACAGAATTGCCCGTGATGGTTATAAAGAAAATTATAAAGACTTATGAGCTATATGTAAATAAAACTATAAAGGTGTATTAGAATATATAAAACAAGATGAACAAATTGAGATATATACTGTTATCATATAGGAAAATGAATTTCACCAAGTAAAATTTACTATTTGTTAAATATTAAAATTCTACACTAACAAAGAAACCACAAGTTATGATGCTGATCTAGGTCCCAGGAAACCCTAAAACAAAGTATATTAATTAAATGATTAAAATACAGGGCTTCCCTGGTGGCGCAGTGATTGAGAGTCAGCCTGCCGATGCAGGGGACACGGGTTCGTGCACAGGTCCAGGAAGATCCCACATGGCGCGGAGCGGCTGGGCCCGTGAGCCATGGTTGCTGAGCCTGCGCGTCCGGAGCCTGTGCTCCACAATGGGAGAGGCCACAACAGTGAGAGGCCCGTGTACCGCAAAAAAAAAAAAAACAGAAGTGTGGGACATATAGAAATAAATGTAATGTATTATATAACTATCATAAAATTAAGGAAAATAATATTTATTTAATAACTGCCTAATTCTACTTAATAATTGACTAATTATACTCTAATAATTGCTAGGGTAATTGGCAAACAAACACAAAACAAAACAAAAAGTGATTTAGATCAGCTCTTATACCACGTTACCAGAGTAAGCCCCTAGTGGATTAAAGAGTAAATATTTGCTTTAATTCTTAGCAAATCTATAAGAAAAAAAATCAAATATTAATGAAATCTTTAGAGGGATAGTATCTTTGAAAAGCTTAGGGCAGTAATGAAAATCACAAAGGAAAAAATGAATAGCTCAAAAACATCAAGTAAAAAAATGGTTGTAACATAAACAACTAACAAAATTAAAAGAAGGGAAACATAATTGGGTAACGTTTGTATTGATCATGGTAGAAAAGTAGTATATATAATACATAAAGAACTTACTCAAATTTTCAAAACTGCTAAAACCTCAAGAGATAAATGGTCAAAGGATATAAACATACAATTCACTTATGAAGAAATACAATTATATACATTAATCAGTTCTTGGAAGGATATTTATAATAGCAAAATACTGGAAACAAACAAAAAATGCCCAATATAATTATACTATATCAATTCAGTACACTATTATATAGCCACTAGAATTGTAATTATGAAAACTGAAAAAATGTTATTATTTAATGGTGGAAGGGAGCCAAATAATAATTCTACTTATTATGCACATCAAAAAAGGCAAAAATGAAAATCACTATTGACAAAGAATAGTGGAATCATGGATAACATTTTTTCTGTAAATAAGATTGGGAAGGAAGCAGGAAACCCCTATACTAACAGTTGAAAAATACTAGTTATTAAACAACAGACTGTAATATTGATTGTATTTTTCAACATACAGATGAAAGCAAAGAGTTAGAAGAAACCAGAAATATTAGTGTCAGCTGGTAAATTATTGTTTCCTAGAGTAAGGATCTTTCACCCTTCAGAACCTTACAGAGAGCACTCACATTTCCCAAAGGCACTAGAGAATGCAAGCACACACCTTGAGAATTGAGTGTGTGATTTTGCCACACCTTTATCTGTGGAGCCTTGTTCTGGGCTGTTGGTACCATGTTTGTCTTCTTCCTTCCTGATGCTCTATTTTTACCATAATACTTTCTGTAAAAGTTTGCCTGGATTTAGACAAATGTCTCCTTTTACATGTAAATTTCTTTTCTGTAATTTCTAATATATTTCTATTTACTTTTACGGTCTTTGATCTTCTCTTTCACCACCTCCCATGTATAAGGCATAATTTAGATTAGGAGTTAATAACTCAGAATAACAGACATGGATTTGAATCCTGACTCGTTATGTGACTTTGGGCAAATTATTTATTTGTAGGCCTTGGATACTTTTATCTATAAGATGGAAATAATAATACTTCATAGGGTAATTATGAGGTTTAAACTAAAGGAGATAATTCATGTAATGTACTTGGTGTGGTATCTACTTGTAACACTGTAAACTCCAAGGTAATGACATAAATATGGTACTTGAAACACTATTCAAAATTTTAACTATTAAGAAAAAAATTAAAACTCACAACCTTAAAATGGTTCTATTTCTTTCTATACATTTGATAGATCAAATTTCCTTATAAGAGAGTCATGGCTTAATTGAAAAAAAGGAATTTCCCTTATTCTTCTGTCCTGTGTTTGCCTTCTTAAAGATGCCTTGAATCCTTTATGGACTGGAGTCATATATAAATAAATAGATATACCAAGTTTCCTTAATCACAGCACCTAACTGAAATTTTTTATTTACTAAAACTGGAGAGGAGACAAAGAGAAAAATGCATTTATTCAATCCTGGCTTTATGAGTTTAATAGTCTAACCTCCTCATTTCACTACTGAAGGCTGTGGAATGATCAAAATCAAAATACAGAACTGTTTGATATAGTTCATATTTAAACTTTTGAAATGAAAATGAATCTCAGTTGAAAAGTTCAGGTAGGGAGGAAGGAGCATTTTAAAGGAATTAAAATGTGGTGGCTCAGGTTCAAAGTAACTATGGTTGGCAGAAAATCAAGGCTTTCCATGTTGTGTCTTAGGCAGTGTCAGTGACTGGAGTGTCGGTTTTCTGTATATGTGTTTTTTAACACTCCTTGAAATCGATAAGTGTAAAACGAGCATTACTTGGACTTTATTTGAATTTATTTGAATTTCAACAGTTACCAACAGATGTGCTTAGAATGAATAGGCCCCGATTCCCCAATAGCACTGTAATTCAAATCTATTTTCGACTCTGAAATGAGAGCTGTCTCCAGGAGGACAGCTCTGAACCTTTTTTCCAGCTGCAGAAATAACTCCTCTTGTTGCCCCTCTGACCTACACCAAGGGAAGCCGCTTGAAAAGATGTTCTTTTGCCAACAATCGTTTTACCATTGTAATCCACAAATGGAAAAATAAACTGATGGCTCCTCTTCAGAAAACCTATTCTTACATCCCCCAGAACCAGGCAGATAAGTAAAGAAAACCATAGAGTTCTTTTAATTCCTTTCTCATTTTCCAAAATGATACTTTTTATTACCTTAGAAAATGGGCCTTATTGACTAACAAGTCACTGTTAATCTTCTCCAAAATAAGTTAATTCATCCAAGGTTCTAGGACTCCCCCCAACCCCAAATTCCTTGGAATTTTGCTCCATTGGTTAATTCCCACTTGCCTAAACCAGTGCGCTCTGCCTCCCAATGGTTCCCACCCTCACTTTAAGATGAACAAGCCCGGGCTTCCCTGGTGGCGCAGTGGTTGAGACTCCGCCTGCCGATGCAGGGGACACAGGTTTGTGCCCCGGTCCGGGAGGATCCCACATGCCGTGGAGCGGCTGGGCCCATGAGCCATGGCCACTGAGCCTGCGCATCTGGAGCCTGTGCTCCGCAATGGGAGAGGCCACAACAGTGAGAGGCCCGCGTATCGCAAAAAAAAAAAGATGAACAAGCCCCTCTCACTGGCAAGTAAAAACCTCTACCCTGGATTCTCTTCTAGCTGTTCCCCTATCTTATTTCTTCTCTTTGCACCCAAGCTTCCAGAGATGACAAATCCCTATTGATGCAAATGGAAACTCTGACTTTCCTCTCAGACATAATAATGACTTTATTGGGTGCCTCTCTGTGCCAGACACTCTTATAGGCCTTAACATATTTTTTCTTGATTAAAAAATACATGAATAATTCATGCTCATTATAACAAATCAAACAATACAGAAACAGATAAAGACAGCAATACAGAAACAGATAAAGAACATCTCCCCTGCCCAAGCTCCACATCTTATTTAATTGTTGCAACCACCATGAGAAATAAGAATTATAGACCATATTTTATATAGATGAGAGAATTGAGGCTGAGAAAGGCTCAGAGTGTACCCTGCAGTGTTTAACAGAAAGAGCTTCGGAGTCTGATTATCTGGGTTCATTTCTTGACTTTGTGATTTTCTATGTGTCCATGAGCAAATTCCTTGTTATTTCTGTGCCTCAGTTTTCCTACCTGCTAGTTCATAGGGTGCAGTGAGGATGTAACGTGCTAAAACATAAAAATATTGCTGTTTCTAAAGAAAAAAAGATCAAAAAGAGAAATTATTTTAAAATGACAGCTAAGAAGAAAATACTAAGAATTAGAGCAAAACTCTGCTCACCATTCTGCTACTAATGTAGAGCCTGAGTTTTTAAAGCTGCTGGAAATTTCTGACCCCAAACTATGCTCATACTGCAATGAAGACACCATCAATGCACTTTGTTTTTTAAGATCACACTATTTTTTAAAAGATCCGATAATATTATTTCGATTTTTCATGATTAGCTGAATTTTATTCATTTGCTACAGTATCAATTTCATTATTTTTAAAAATTAATTTTATCTCAATTAGGCTAGAATGATTATGTATGTTTAACATTTAGATATTACAAACATTTTACTTAGTGTTTTGACCTATATTTTGAATTTTTGTGATGGCTCTGTGTATCCCTGGCTGATTTGGTCACCCCTGTCACCTGGCTCTCCCCCGCACCCTACACAGACGTCAGCCTCTTAACAGTTTCATTAGGCACAATAATGTATATTTGCTCTCTATGAGTGCTGTAGTGGTAGAAAATGATTAAATCATAATTATTAACTTTCCCAGAGTAACTCATTACCCACACCCTGGTAACTCAAATATTTTCTCCCTACTTCTATATTTATATGCTATTTCTAAGAGGCAATAGACTGCAGCTATAAAGCTGCTTGGTTAATCACTCAAAGCTTCTTTTTTACCATTTCCTTTGCAAACATAGCTTAATGGTCTTTCATGGGAAACAGAGGAAATTAACAAAGTGTACATCTCCTTCTCTTGTCTACCAACATTCTTTTGAGTCTTAAGTACCCAGGCCCTCAGCTTTCTAAACTGGGTGGCCTAGCCCAAAGAACAATATTTCTGTATGCTAAGTCACTAAACAAACACACTTGTTTAAAGAATTTAGGTCAAGAATGAGAGATTCCCTTCAAAACAAGTAAGAACCGAACAATATTTGAGGAGTCAAAGAAAAATAAGACTATACAATTCACAGGGTCTTTTCATTCATCTTATATTAAGTTTATCTTTTAAAACATCACGCTGTTTCTGTTTCCCAGAGAATTTAAACATTCACAGTTCTGTGATGTGCAGATTTGTGGCTAAACTGTACTCTTCCCCAAAAGCCATCTTCTTTCTTTACTCATATTTCTTCTTTTCTTTCCTTTTTCGTTCTCTTTCTCTCCCTCCCCCTTCCCTCTTTCTGCTTCTGGTTGACTAGATATTTCTGAGATTTTGTACTAGCTCTCCTTACTCCCCTTAAAACATTTTTTTATAGCCAGAATGTTTCAAGCCCAAAGTTAAAATCATATTTTGTTCTTTTCAGTAGTTTCTAGTCCATACTCTAGGGCACAAGCAGAATGAAAGACCCCAAAAGAGAATAACATTTCGCACTGAACTCAGAAAGTATTATCACTACTCACTTTCCAATTTTCAAAAACATATACATTCCTTGTTTTTGATCAGCTAACATGTGTGTGACTTTCTTCTGCACACTTTGAGAAAGAAAAAAATAATAAAATACAGGCTCTGTGACATTAAGTAATATCAAATTCTAAACTTGTCTGCCTTTTGACTAACTAATTTAGCCAAAGGAGGTGGTGTTTTACAATTAACTTTGGCCCTAGAATACAGACCCAGCTTTAAATCTCCTGGCATCAGTTTAAATCACCTAATACCCTGCATTCTTGCTATTCTCCTGTCATTTCTCCCTCATTTCTCAAGGGTTTTAGCTCCTGGCTTATTCTCACTTCTTTCTCATCTTATCTCTCAGTGATTTCAATATACACATAGGTGATCCACCCAGGCTTCCTGGTACACTGACCTCGTCCCCTGCAATGACCTCGTCCTCAGTATGCCTCATTGGAGCCCAAGTTGGATGGAGGAGTAGGGTTCTAACCAACCCCCTGCAGTCCACTCTCAGACCACTGTCTCTCATCCTTCTAGCTCACTCTGGTACTTAAACCCAGGGACCCTTCAATTCCCTGGGTCTTCCATCCAGGCCACCTTTTCACTGCCCCCCATCCCTATATGTTCTTTACTCCTCTAACTTAGATTCTAAGATCAAGATTATAATCATTCTCTTGCCCTTCTTGCTTCAGCTCTGACTAAATCCAACTCTGCTTACTCATGCTGCACCTGTAAACTGAATGTGGCTGAAGAGAAATTCACAACCATGCCGATGTGCCTCACTTCAAATTCATGATCTTAATGCTGTGTGATAATCATACCATATGTCGTAGTCCAGTCACTCTGATTCTCTAGAAAACTATTTCCTACCCCTCTCTCCCCAGACTCCCACTGCCTCATCCTCTCTCTCTCTCACTTGAGTTGAATCTTGCTTTCTCCTTTACTGAGAACACTGAAGCAAACAGAAGAGAATTTCATAGACTCCATCATCACTTCTACCCACCAACCAGCAACTACACCCTCATACTTTGCCTTCTGGTTCCCATAGGTGAACTTGTCATGCTCCTATTAAAGGCTGACTCCTTCTCCCCTACATAGGCACTAGATTCCATCTGCTTTCACCTATTCAAGGACATCCCTCCAATGATTCTCCTTTCTCTCTCCTACATTATTTTTGCTCCCTGCTGAATCATTCGCAACAGCACGCACACATACTTCTTTTTCTCCCATTTTAAAGACGTTTTCTTTGACCCACTCTCCCCACCAGCCACCATCCCATTTCTTTGTAGCAAAATGTCAAGAGTCGTATATACTTGCTATTTTCACTTTCTCCCTTATGGATTTTCTCTTAAACCCATTACAGTCAAGCTTTCACCCTACCACTCCTCTAAAACTGTTCTTGTCAAGTGATGACTCCGTTTATTTCCCTTTTTGGCAAATTCCTCAATAGAATTATCAATATTCACTGTCTCCAATTTCCTTCCTCCCATTCCCTTTAAAACCTATTCTGACCTCCATCACTTTTGTTGTAAAATCCATTGGTCAATTCTTGTTTTACTTGGCCTATCAGCACCACGTCACACAGTTGAACACTTTCCTTTATACATTTGGCTTTCAGCGTACTGCACATTTTCAGATTCCCTCCTACTTCACTGGTCTCTTCTTAGTCTCTTACTGGTTCTTCCTCTTCTCCCTGACCTTGTAATTTTGGAGGCCTCAGGGCTTGGTCTATCACTGCTCAAATCCTTGGTGATTTCAGCAAGCTTTAAATACAGCTTTAAATATCATGTATGCTGATTATTTCCAAATATGTATCCCCATCCCAGACCTCTCCTGTGCTCCAAACTCCTAATACCCACTTGGTATCTCAACTCTGTTGTCCAACAGTCATCTCAAACTTAACATGTCCGAAAGCAAACTTCTGATTTTCCTGCAAAGATCTGCTCTATCATAACCTTCCCTATCTCTGCTTCTGGCAACTCCATTCTATCAGCTGCTTAGGTCAAAATCCACAGAGTCACCCTTGACTTCTTTCCTTCTCTTATACCCCACATCCAGTTCACCATGAAATCATGCTGGCTCTACCATCATACTGTAACCACTATCCACCTCCACTGCTACAACATGGTCTAAGAAATATCATCTTTCACCTGTATTACTTTGATAGACTCCTAAAAGATCTCCCTACATCTACCACTGGCCCCACACAGTCCATTCTTCACCCAGGAGCCAGAGTGATCCATGCAAAACATGAATCAAATTTTGAGTCCTCTGTTCAAAATCCTGTAGTGGTTTCCCATTTCACTACAAATAAAAGACAAACTTCTTACAATATCATGTAAGATTCTACTTGATCTGGCCTCTCCCATTCACCCTGCTCCAGTCACACTGATCTCCTTTTTATTCCTTGAACACCCTAAGCATGCTCCTGTCCTAGGGCCTCTGCTTAGCTCTTCTCTCTTCCTAGAATGCTCTTCTTCAGAATATCCACTTAGCTAAATCCCTCATCTTATTTGAATCTTTGCCAAAATTTTATCTTTTCAATGAAGTTTCCTCTGCTTACCCTATTTAAAACTACAATCTGCTCCCCACTCCCTACCCCCAGGACTCTCAATCCCCTTACTCACCTCTACCTACTGTTTTATCCATAGCACTTATCACTTTCTAATATGTTTCATTTACTTTTTATTATTATTATTTATTGTCTTTCTCCTCTGCTAGAAACTCCAAGAGGGAAGAAATCTTTGTTCAGTTTAACAATGTATCCTAAGGCCCTAGAACAGTAGTAGGCATGCTATAGGCACACAGTAAATATTGAATGTTTAATAAGGAAAAGAACTAGATTATATGTTCCTTGAAGGTTAGGTAGTATCTGTCTCAAAATCATTTAGCCTCATGCTAACTTTGTAGAAAGATTCTTTTTTTTATAAATTTATTTATTTATTTTTGGCTGTGTTGAGTCTTCATTTCTGTGCGAGGGCTTTCTCTAGTTGCGGTGAGCGGGGGCCACTCTTCATCGCGGCGCGCAGGCCTCTCACTGTCGTGGCCTCTCTTGTTGCGAGCACAGGCTCCAGACGCGCAGGCTCAGTAGCTGTGGTGCACGGGCTTAGTTGCTCCGCGGGATGTGGGATTTTCCCGGACCAGGGCTCGAACCCGTGTCCCCTGCTTTGGCAGGCAGATTCTCAACCACTGTGCCACCAGGGAAGCCCGAAAGATTCTTTTTAAATTCTTGATTCTATTTATTATTTCTATGTCTATTTAGGCCTTTCACTGCATTTCAGTATTGATGAGCTATACATTTCCATGAATTCATATATTTCATCCAAGTTTGAAAATGTACCGGCATTGGGACTGACATATACACACTACTATATATAAAATAGATAACTAATAAGAACCTGCTGTATAGCACAGGGAACTCTACTCAATACTCTGTAATGGCCTATATGGGAAAAGAATTTTTAAAAAGTGGATATATATATATATATATATATATATGTATAACTGGTTCACTTTGCTGTACACCTAAAACTAACACAACATTGTAAATCAACTATACTCCAATAAAAATTTTTAAAAAAAGAAAAGAAAATGTACTGGCACAAGTCTGTCCAACATGTTCTCTTATATTTCCTTAAGTCACTACTGTGACTGTATTTTTCATTCCAAATATTGTTTATTCTCTCTCCTTTTATTATTAATCTTTGGTTGATACTCTCTATTGTCTTTCATTAATTTCTCCTCTTCTATTCATCATTACCTCTTCTCTACTTTCTTTGGCTTAACTCTGCTGGTCTTGTACACACCACTCAAGTTACAGTCTGTGATGAGTGAGTGATACAGGGCTCACCAATATTTCCAGTTTCCTTCACCTTCCAATCTCAGGGGAGGATTATATTTCCCTGACCCCTTGAAGCTAGGCAAGGCCATCTGACTAGCTCTGGCCAATGACATACGTCACTTTTAATGGAAACATCTAAAAACCTGTGCATGGGGAAAGGATGGTCTCTTCAATAAATACTGCTTGGTCAATCAGATGATCATATGGGAGGAAAAATGAATCTTGACTCCCCTCACACCATTCACAAAAAGCAACTCCAAATGGATTGCAGATATAAATGTGAACGATGTTAGAAAGGCAAGATTTCTTAAACAGGACACAAAAAGCACTAATCTAAAGGGGAAAATGATAAATTGGAATATATGAAGATCAAAAACTTTTGTTCATTAAAAGGCATCATTAAGATAGTGAAAAAGCAAGTCACGGAGGGAGAGGATATTTGCAATACACAGATCTGAAAAAGGACTCGTATCTAGCACGTATAATGCATTCCTACAAATCAACATGAAAAATATAGAACACGCAATGGGGAGAAGACTCGGATACTTCACAAAAAGAGAATATCCAAATGGCAAAATCAAAACCACATGAAAAGCTTCCCAATTTCTTAGACACTGGGTAAATGCAAATTAAAACCACTGTGTAACACCATCACACATACACCAGAACAATCCGAATAAAAAGGATGGCAGAAGCCACAGAAATAGACTCTAAGAGACCGAGAGTGGGTGCCTAGAGACTGAGGGGTGAGTATCGGGAAACTGAAGGGTGGGCTGCGCAATAGGCTGGTTTGCATGAGTAAGTCTTTGGTTAGGAACACAGATGCCAACAAACAGCTGGTCAGGCTGCTAACAACATAAGCGTCCCTAATGGGGCCCAGGGGATCCCTCTCCCCCAAACCCGCAACCTCACTACTCCCGACCATGCCCTGGGCGACCTGGACCCACAGCAGTGCCAGAAGCTTCTAGAGGAAAGCAAGATGATGCAGGTGATGGTGGAGACGAGTGAGGGCAGCTTGGAGATCAAACACTCCCACCGCCCCAGCTTCCGGTGGAGGGGGGCGCACCCCCAGGGCCCCATGGGCTGCGGCCCTACTCCCCAGATCCCAGTCTCTGGGGGTCGCGACCATGGAGTGGCCGAAGCGGGGCGGGAGGAGGTCGTGCCACCCGGGGAGGGTGTGGAAGCAGCCTCTGCCTCTGCGGCAGCAGAGCGCAGACTGAAAAAATGGCTTTCAGCGTGAAACTGGTGGGGAGAAGGCCCTAGAAACCTGTGGCACAGAACGGTCAGAGTCTGAGCTGATGATGACTGGGGCGAAGGCCGCGGAAGCGAAGACTGAAAGGGGCGCCATCTTCTCAGAAGCAGTGGACGAGGAGGAGAGGTTGAAATGGAGGAGAAGCCAGTGGCTGAGGAAATGGAAGTGGTGGAGGAGCACAGAGGGGTAAACGAGGTGAAGGACGAGGCAAGGCTCCGGCCCAGAGTGAGGGTCTCCACCTGAGTCCCCTGGAGGCCATCCAGCTGGAACTGCACACCCTCAGGCCTCCAGTTCGGGCGCAATTTTGGGCGCATGCGTCAACACTACCTACAGTGGAGGCACATCCCAGGCTTCTGAGTCACTACCTTTCGGAACCACCCACAGCTATCTGCCCTGATTAGAGGCAGAGATGCAGAGATGTTCAGGTATGTAGCGAATTAGGAGGTGAAGGAACTCAGACATCCTAGGATGGGGTGCAAGTTCAAGTTCTTCTTTCGAAGAAACCCATAATTCTTCTTTCCAAAAACAATTGGATTGTGAAGGAATACGAGGTCAGATCCTCGGGGCACGTGGTATTTCTTTCCACTCTGATCATATGGCACCCGGGCCCTGAACCCCAGGCCTTCCTTCCTAGGAACCAAGACCTCATGTGCAGCTTCTTTGCCTGGTTTTCAGACCACAGCCTTCCAGAGTCTGACAGGATTGCTGAGATTATCAAAGAGGACCTCTGGCCAAATCCACTGCAATACTACCTACGGGATGAAGGAGCCCATAGGGCTAGACTTCTCCAGACAAGGGAGCCAGTGGAGATATCCAGGCCCTTTGGGTTCCAATCTGGTTAACCTTTGCTCTTGGAAATACTCTCACACAGGTCCCCTACCACCTCCTGCTGGACCTAGGCCTTAGCAACAGCAAGGGTATGCCTTTGACTCATTTTGTGCTCACCTTTCCACACCTTCCCTCCACTGGACATTCAGCTCTCTCAGCTTTCAAGATTGAGACCTTCGTGGCTATGCTGCTCCACTTCCCCGTGGCATGCTGTTGTGCATTAATATCACGTGCTGCATGGTGGTAGTTCACACTCTTCTAAGCCAAATAAATGATGCTACAGATGGCACTGCCTTTGTCTGCCTGCTTGGACCCTGTTTGTTCCCAAGGCTTCTGGTCTAGTTACTACCATCTGGATTTCCAGCTATTTTTAAGAGCCTGTTTTAATCATTCTGCTCTGCACATGGCCTGTGGACAATTGCTGGGCATTAATAAAGTCAAGAGAGAGAAGCAGTGGGCTGCTTGGTCTCTGGTTTATGCAACTCCGTTGCTCTTCCTGCTTCTCTGATCACCTAATGCTGCCTGCTACTGGCTACACCCACCCCCTTAGGCTGCCGCCTGCTGGCTGAACATTTTCTAGACCATTGTCAGCTCCACTTTCTGGTTTTTGGTAAACAAGGATCTTCAGAACTGGTGGTAGACCCAGGCTTCCTGCCATCATATAAAAGACCTTTCTATTTCTCCCCTAAAAGACCTCAATTCCTCACCATCACTCAGGAACCCTACTGACTGTCAGGCAAGTGGTTGAGGTGACGAGTAGACCCTATTTGCATGGCAAGGAGAATGATGGTGTCCTTGCTAAGTACCAGGCTTTCTCAGCCTCAACCAGTGAAGCCATACAAAAGTTAGGTACTTTTATTTGTCTCCCTTCCTCATCCTGAATATGAAGAAGTGCCAGCAGTGCCAGGGTAGGTGTACAGTCTCTCTTCTATTTCTCACCTCCCTCTCTTTCTCATATCACTTCTATCTCTTTTTTTTTTTTTTTTTTTTTTGCTGTACGCGGGCCTGTCACTGTTGTGGCCTCTCCTGTTGCGGAGCACAGGCTCCGGACACGCAGGCTCAGCGGCCATGGCTCAAAGGCCTAGCCGCTCCACGGCATGTGGGATCTTCCCGGACCGGGGCACGAACCCATGTCCCCTGCATCGGCAGGCGGACTCTCAACCACTGCGCCACCAGGGAAGCCCACTTCTCTTTTTAAAAAGTGGTAGCTCAGAAGCATCTGCAGAAGCAGGCTTTTTGGTTTAACTTGGCTCTTTATCATTTCCAGAGGCAGAGGGATGGTCCTGTAAAGGAGACTACCAGAGCTCTCAGTCCCTCTCTGCCTTCTTCCCAGCCCTCACCCATCTATAGCAACGCCTAGTTGGTTTAAAGAAAGACATACATGGAATGAATGGATGGAAGAACTAAAGAGATTGTGATGGATGCCCGCCCTGAGAAGGAAAACTGAACAGACGGCCAGAGGCAGAAATGAGCCAGGGGAAATATGGGCCTAGAATAAACGCAGGATTGACTAAGAGCCTACAAGGAAGGGATACCTTCTCTTGTTAGTGGTGATAGGAGAAGTACTTTTCTCAGGGTTGGCATGGGAGAATTGAAGGTGGTTGAAGTGCTAACTATGTTGCCAAAAGATGATTTTTTTAAAGAAATACAAACAATGCAACTTTGTGTGTTTTATGTAGAAAATTAATACCATGCCCTTAATTTCACTAGTATTCAGTAAAACCTTATTACTTTCTCTGTTTCTGTTTACTGGGAAGATGTGGTTGTATAGATTTTCTTTTGCTTTCCATTAGGAACATTTGGAAGAATGTTAATTTCTTTCTGGTACAATATGGAGACTTTTGTAAATATTCACACAGTTTTCAACTCGTTTCTGTTAAAACTGTATCTTTAGAAGTATAATTTGAATAACTTGGTCTTATCAGACTCTGAAGACTTTGGAAACTGTTGTCTTTATGGAAAAATAACCTACAAAAAATTTGTGGCTCTGATTGTCTTGACAATTCACCCTGGTAACAACGTAATAATTGATGTATCTCTTTTCCTAAATGGCAAAAATACTTGTGAGATTGCTCTGTAAAATTGGAAGTGTACCACTGGCATATTTATCTTTCCTTATATGTACCTTGGTAAAATAAACGCACGTCAGTGTGAAAAAAAAAAAAAACTAAACTAAAAGGATGAAAAATAACAAGGGTGGAAAAATACACAGAGAAACCAGAATGCTCATACACTTCTAGTGGAAGAGTAGCTTAGTACAGATACTTTAGAAAATTGTTTGGCAGTATCTATGTACATCCTCTGATCCAGTTCTGGGAATATACCCAACAGAAATACATGCATTGCATATATTCACAAAGACATGCATAAAAGTGTTTATAACAGCACAATTCTAAGAGCAGGAACTGCACCAGCATCTATCAACAGTAGAAAAAGTAAGTTTTGAAATACTCACACAATGGAATACTGTGAGAAATAAAAAACTATGCCTATGTGCAATAATGTGAATGAATCTCACAAACATGAGGTTGGATGAAAGAAGCCAGTCACAAGAGTACATGCTGTGTAATTCCATTTATATATGAATTTTAAGAACAGGTAAAACTAATCTATGGTGGTAGAAGTTGGAATAGTGATTACTACCAAGAACAGTGAAGAGTCTGAGATTTTGCCCTGCTTACAAACTATTATGTTCCCTGCCTAGTTAACAGCTGCTGGGTCAAGAGACAAAGAACCTTACAACTCAATAGCCAGTGTCAGTATTGCAGCAGCTTCTTGAGCCCTGCTTCCTAATTATGCAACATGAAGAAAGCCAGGTGACACCTGCACACATGCTGGGTTGCATGACAGGAGAGAAACCCTGAGTTTAGGTAACCTCAGTTTTATAATGGGAAGTAAACATGCCTACCCTTTGCTTTGAAGGGAGACATCTTTAACATACTAAACAGTAAAATAAAAGACAATAATAAGAGACACAATCTCTATTTTTTCAAGACTTAAGCAAAACTGCCCTTTTCTCTGGAGAAAAACACTCTCTCTTGTCTTCCAAGGCTATTCAAATAAACTTGAAAGGGTACTCTGAACAAAGTCAGGTGGTATCTCTGCTCACAAGATGTGCAGAAGTATCAGAGACCCATGATAATTGTCTCCCAACAGTTGTGGGGTGGGGGCGGTACCCACTGGCTGGAAGGGAGGAGGATGGTGGATTCTGAAGGGCTGGGGATGTCTGTCTTGATCTGGATGCTACATACATGGGTGTATTCAATCTGTGACACTTCACTGAGTTGTACATTTGTGAAACATATTTTTCTACATGTATATTTAATAAAATGTGCTTGCTTAAGAAAAACAAAAATTAAAAAGAAACCCAAAGTAAGCAAAGAAAAATAAAACAACAAAAACAACAAAACCCCCCACCATCTTTCTGGAACTTCAATGCTAGAAAATGACCAATTTAAAAGTATGTTTCAGATTTTTGGTGGTGGGGGGGGTAGGCTGTAGGTCCATATATTAGAATTCTAATAGGATCATTTACTGTACCACAAATGGTTAAAATCCATTTCCTGGGGGGCGGGGAATTTTTATCTAGGTATGGGCCATCAACCTTTAGTATTTATATTGTTCCTGCCCTTTTTTTTTTTTGGCGGTACGCGGGCCTCTCACTGTTGTGGCCTCTCCCGTTGCGGAGCACAGGCTCCGGACGCGCAGGCTCAGCGGCCATGGCTCACGGGCCCAGCCGCTCCGCGGCATGTGGGATCTTCCCGGACCGGGGCACAAACCCGTGTCCCCTGCATCGGCAGGTGGACTCTCAACCACTGCGCCACCAGGGAAACCCGTTCCTGCTCTTTTTATCAACTGACTTTTATCAGAGTTGAGTTGTAAACAGTTTATTTAATTATGGTTTGTGATGGTTCATTTTCAAAGCTTAGTTCTTCCAGCTAAATACATGATAAAAGCCAAATATTATTTAGTTCTGTTGCTCAGCAAGGATGATGCTATTTCTGAGAGGCCCCATCACATTCTTGCTTCTTAAGATGGTCTGCATCAAAGTTTCATATCCTTTCTTTTTAGCCCTCCCTCTCTGAGGTATAAATATTTCACTGAGTTGAAAACAGAATTTCAAACTACACCTTTGGCACATGCCATAGAAGACTGCAGTATTAACAGCAACAAAATCTTCTGTAAAACTAAAGAAATTATTTGGTTTGGCTTATTTGAGCAGAACCTTTCCATTTCTGTATATAACAAGGTATTTGGGGACAATAAGGATAATTCAGTGTTGAAAATGGCAGCAGGTTTTTTTTTTTTAACATAAAGGATATAAAAGCAGGTACTAATATGTAAGATTAACTTATTGCCTTTGAAACATAAGGTAGACTTAATTAGGCTTTTTACAGTTCTTACTATCAATTCATATCACACATTATAATTTTAAATGGCATCCATATGGATGGCTTGCCCTGAATTTTCCAATGGCAAAATTTTCTCTTTGCTATTGGTAGCTAGAAGCATAAGAGATGCAGGATACTTTGATTTATGTAAAGGAGTCTAAAATTCAAGTTTAGTCTGTCTTACCAAAATAGGTGAGGATGGGAAAGGTGGTAGGTGGGATTTTTAAATTTAGCATTAAACTAGAGTCTAGAGCATTAAACTAATAGTGCACTGAGTTATAAGTTGGGGCACCTGGGTTCTAAAGGGCTCTGCTGTAAACTAGGCAAACCAATTAATTCTAAAGACAGTTTTCCTCATCTTTTTAGTAACAAGTTTGAAGCATCATTTCTTCTAAATCTGAAGACTTACTTACCCCTTAAATATAAGCTTTCCCCAAGGTTCTGTGGCCTCCCCCTGGCTTACTTTATTTCTGCTCTTCCTGGGTGACCTTAGCCACTTCCAGAGCTTCTGCCATCACCTTTGAGAAAATGACTCAAATTGGAATCTCCAGCTCTTACTCTAAGATCAGGGCTTGACATGTCCTTTTGCACAATATTTCCAGAATTGCTCTCTTCCTTTCCATATCTATTTTTACTTCAACATCTCTTGTCTACATTACTAAAAATCTCTAGGCTTCCCTTCCTGAATCTGATCTTTCTCTTCCCATCATTCACACTACTGACAAAGTGATCTAATCCCTTTTGTACAAATATCCTTGTCAACACACCACTGCCTGCAAAAGAAAGTCCTAACACCCTACTATTGCATTCAAGGTCAGCTACAGCCAAGTCCCTCCCTAACATTCTTGCCAGCGTCTACTCACATTGGAGTCCTTGCTATTCCTCAAGCAGCCCAGGCACTGTCTTGCCTCTATGCCTTTGCTCATGATGTTTCCTCATCTTGGATTCTCTTCCCCACCTCCTTATCTTTGGAAATCCTACCATTCCTTCTAAATTCAATTCAAATGCCATCTCCTCTAAATAACCTCTAAAACCTCCTACTTCCCATAGCATTTTATTTCATACAAGTTTATATTTAAGTTAGTTCTTTATATGTGTTAGTAGTGTAGATAAGCCTTTGTCTCTCAATTTTAAGTTATTTAAGGGCCAAGATCATGTTTAGGTATCTTTTTCTTCTGTGATGAGTAAGACACAGTCCCTGTCTTCAAGTAGCCTACAGTCTTGCTTGGGAGCCAATGTACAGTGTAAGAAATGCTAAAATAAGTGCAAGCATACAGTGCTATGGGACCATAAAAGAGGACTATTCTGCCCCCCCACCCCGAAGTTAGGAATATTAAGGAAGGCATATATTAGAAAAGGTGGCTCTTAAGTTCCTCTCTAGACACCATACTAGACTGTAAGCTTCTTCACAGTATGGAATCTATTTTTTCATCTATATATCTTTAAGGATACATATTTTATGTCTAGTACAAATTAGGCACTCCAAAATTACTTAATGAATGTATAAGCAAAAGATGCCTGAGTCCTTTATAGCTCTAAATGTGTAGAGTATGAATCATATTAGTCTTTTGTAGTGGTTTATTCCACTTATTGGTGGAAAATGGTCAAAAAATAATTGGCTACTGAAAACCTAATTTTAAAAAGGTAATAACATATTTTTAGGCTTGAGGTTTTAGGTAAGTGTTAGTTGCCATGACTGCCCAAATAATTCCCAAGAAAGAAGAGCCAGGGCAGACTGCAGTCAAATCCTTACAAGTACCTTAGTTCTAAGTCTCAGAAAGGAGGCTAAGTCGATAACTGAGCTGTTTTGCAATTATAGATCCAAATTGAGTAAAAATTGTGATATTTGTTCCTTGACCTCTAACTTCATGTAATTTAAAGAAAAACAACAGGCTGTATTATGGCCCTTAACAATAGGCTATACTAATAATAGCTCTCATTTATTCAGGGCTTACATCATGGCTCCACTGTGCTAAGCACTTCATGTGCATTATTCACTTCTTATACAACTCTACAAGGTATTCCTGACTCCATTTGCAGATTAGGAAAACAGGACTCAGTTGAGATTATGTGATTTGTGTTCAGTCAGTCAGCCAGGCAGTGGTAAAGCCAGGACTCAAACCCAGGTCTGACTCCAGAGTCTAGTAACTATACATGGATAGAAATACTATCTTGTTTTACAGTAGAAAATAATTTGCCAAATGGCTAAGATTTTTCCCATTTGTATACAAGTTTTCTTAGCATATAAAATGTTTTACTAATTTCTATGTTTACTAAAGTTATGACACATCAAAATCAGAAGTACAGTACTAATAATATAATTTTTTTTCCCTTTGAAGATTGTAAACATATTAGGACCTAATTTCTTTTGATATCTGAATATCACTCACAAATGAATATAAGACACAATGGCATTTATGACACATCTACTGTTGGTTCACATCCTTTTGCTAAAGGCACTGTCACAGCTAAAGCATATTTTCAGGTGTTCAAGTGGCTCCAGCAAGCTTTCGGCTTTAATTCCAGGAGTAACCAGCAATATTTGGAAGACAATGCATTTTGTGCAAGAAGACCAAATAGCAGAGGTCTTCGGGGTGGGGAAGGGATTATGTCACTGTCTAAAAATCCTTAATAAACTTGGCTCCTCAGCAGTGGGGAAGAATGTAGAGCCAAGCCACACATGTGAGGTCCCAACAATGTGATGAAAAGAAAGGGATAAAATGGGAAAATCTCAAGGAAAATGCACAATGGAAGAGAAAAACAATCATAAGTTTTCAGTGTTAATTTTGTGTACCCAAAAGAACACTGGTGTGAGACCTAAGGTACAATGATTTTTAGCTCCAGCTTGTTTTCCAATGTAATTTTGGGTTCTGGGGGGAAGTGATTGGAATTTATTACTGTGACTGGAGTTTATTACTCATGATGGGAGTGAGGTGGACTAGAAAGTCTTAAGTTTCCTTTTAGAGCTTTGATCTTATCATGCTAGGGAGGCTGCAGATACACACGCCTGGGGCTTTATTATTTAGAAATATGTTTAAACTTAAGAAATAGATGAACACCTTCTTAACTTGATAAAATATGCCCTGGTCCTAAAGTGACCATCAAGCTTACTGGGGCAACAGTAGAGGCATCCCCACTAAAGTCAGGAACAAAGAAGGATGTTCACTTGTCACCACTATTACTTAAGAGTACTGGATGTTAGACAATATAGTTAATAAGAGAAAGAAACTAGAAGTACAGAAATTCAGAGAAGGAATAAAAACAATCACAATTTGTGATCATTATGGAAAACCTGAGATATTCAACTGAAAAAGTACTGTAAACAAGAAAATTTAGTAAGGTAGCATGATACAGAATTACTATATAGATATCAATACATTTCAGATGAACATAGTGAGTTTAAAGTGAAATGGGGAAAGACTCCATTTACAGTAGCAATAATAAAAGACGAAATATCTAAGAAGAAAAACTTTAGAAATGTGTAAGATTTCTGAATACAATTTTAAAGCATTCCTGAAGGAGACAAAGTGAACAGCATGCCAAGTTCTTAGATAGGAAGTCTCAATCTCATAAAGTTGTTCTTCCTAAGCTAACTTAGAAATGTATTGTAATTACAATAACAAGACCAAAACTTGAGGAAGGGGTGGGGGAGAGACAAGCAAATTCCAAAATACATTAAAAAAAGAATGTCGGCTTCCCTGGTGGCGCAGTGGTTGAGAGTCCGCCTGCCGATGCAGGGGACGCGGGTTCGTGCCCCGGTCTGGGAAGATCCCACATGCCGCGGAGCGGCTGGGCCAGTGAGCCATGGCCGCTGAGCCTGCGCGTCCGGAGCCTGTGCTCCGCAATGGGAGAGGCCACAACAGTGAGAGGCCCGCGTACTGCAACAAAAAAAAAAAAAAAAAAAAAGAATGTCAACGAAGCCTCCAAAAGTAAATACAAATGAGGGGGCTATTTCTAACACTTATTATAATATAAAGCTACAATAATTAAAAGTGTAGTCCTGACACAAGAATAAACAAATGAATCAATAGGATGGAACAGGAAGTCTAGAAATAGACCCCAATGCATACAGAATTTGGTGTATAAACATGGCATCTGAAAGTGAGGAAAAGATGGACAACTCAAAAAATTGTCTAGACAACTGGAGAGACATTTTTAATAAAATTAAGTTGGATTCATGCCTCATGCTGTACACCAGGTAAATTCCAAAGGAGCAAAGATTTAAATTTTAAAAATACAAAATTGTAAAAATACTATAAGAACACAAAGGAGAACTTCGTTATTAACCTGGAGTGGGGAGGCCTTTCTATTATTTAAAATCTGGAGGCATAAAGGAAAATATTGATAAATACAACTACTTGAAAAAAGTTTTTAATCTACATGGTAAAAATAAAATCCATAAGAAAGTCAAAAGAAAAATCTCAAACTGGAAATACATAAATTCATAACAAGCAAATTTTAGAATGGTGAGAAAGGATGTATACTAAAGGGCTGCAAATCACTGATTCAGGGATTTGCCAAAGAAGGAAGCTAACTTTGGATTATACAGTTGGCCGTCCGTATCCATGGGTTCGACATCCAAAGATTCAACCAATCACAGATTGAAAATATATATATATTTTTAATTCCAGGAAGTTCCAAAAAGCAAAACTTGAATTTGCCACATGTCAGCAACTATTTACATAGCATTTACATTGTAATAGGTATTATAACTAATGTAGAGATGATCTAAAGTATACAGGAGGACGCACATAGATTATGTGCAAACACTACACCATTTTATATAAGTGCCTTGAGCATCCTCGGATTTTGGTATCCATGGGGGGAGTGCGGTGGTCCTGGAGCCAATCCCACTCGAATACTGAGGGATGACTGTATACTTTACCTAAAGCACCAAGTATATGTCAAATACAATCCTATTTTCCATTTTAACGGAGGAAAACAATAACCACACCACCACTCGGGCAAAATGAGTAGACAAGCCTGCAGTTGTCTCAAGGGCATCAGTGATGGGCTGGGTCACCTCAGGATTACTAAATTCTGTAAGCATATCCTGTTTACCAAACCTGGTGGTTTCCATTCTGTTTGATGCGCTGCTGTAATTGCTGCAGACAGCAGTGACCTCACTGTGAAAGTCATTTCTGTAGTGGTGTGCATGGATTTGCACAGATTAACTCAAATGTTATGAATATGGCAAACCTGCCGTTACCTTCACCAAGCATGCAATGTAGTCATGGTGTCTGCACTTTTGTTAGGCCTGTTATAAATACATAGGTAATTTCTCCCATATACTATCATTTCATCTGAAACATTTTCACACTCTTAACAGCAATACATTTGATTAATAAATCTGGTACTATGGAATATGGTTTATCTCTTGAACAAAAACTTTATTTGATCATTCAAGAGAAGACTATGACTACTTCTTCTTCTCCTGACATAGATACGTCTCTATCTCATAGAGGAAAAATTACAAAACTTTTTGGCAATCTCTTCCCCCATTTGACTTCAGATAGAAACAACACAATAACATCAGAGGTTTCAATTAAAGAAGTTTGAGGAAAGCCCATAGTTATTGCACCTTGAATCTTTTCAGTCGGTTTTTTTCAAGTTAGGCCTACCTCTTGAGCACCTGAGAACACATTTCAAATACATTTTATTAATAGAAGGTTTCTTTCTTAGCTTCAATATCACATTTAAAGCAGCTGGAAATTTTAGAATAGTCCAAGAACATACTTGTTATTTCCATGGAAACTTGGATAAGGGTCAGCTGGCCTATGTCATAAATAGTTTCCCATGATATGCCACAATTACAGATTAATTCAACTTATAATAACTGAACTGATTTAATTAAAAATTTTTTACTCGCAGGCATTTGCCCAGAGGGGATAGGGTGCTCCACTCTGGTACTCCTTGCTCCAAGGGTGAAAAGAATATATTCTTTGGGCCATGTCTATGGCACTTGCTCTCCAGCTAGCCAAAGGAAAAGAACAAAAATAAAGGCTACCAGATTAAAAGTGAAGATTTTACCAAGAAAAATAAAAAGGTACAAAACCTCTTTACCTCAATGAGAACAGAAATGCATCCCTTCAGCCTAAATGTTTTCTTTCCAGAATTACTAAAATAAAGTGCTAGATCTGGGTTCCATGGCAAAAGTAAAAGGGATCTTATTTTGCAGCCTAAGCCACTGAAGCCGGAAAAACACAGGCTGCTTGGTAATAAAAGCCCTAGGTCTAGCCCTCAGGGTTTCTCACTCCTACATCATTGTGTTCCTCACTCCATGTGCGGAGAGCTGCTCATCTCAGAGTTGCTTGTCTAAATTGCACCCTTTGTAATATAAGCCTCAGTCTTGGGAATTTTCACTTGTTATGGTATTGATGAGGCAGGGGATGCTGCAACGACAAACTTCTGAGGACCAATAAAAATGGGAAAACTAAAAGAGAATGAGAAAGGTATTGATGTCTTTAGGTGTGCTACAGGAGCTCTGATGAGAGACAACTTTTTCAAGTTATTAGTCAGAAAAAGAAATATCTTTTTTGGAATAGGAGAGTGAGTTCTCTAGGCTACAAAAGTTTTCAAGTTTTACTTTTTTGGGAAAAGGCAATTTTCTTTTGTGATCCTCTGCTTGCCATGTTTCGGTACACATGTAGACTGATTCCTGAATGAGGTGTGTTTTCCACCATAAATTAATCAACTGATACCTAGTTTTTCACTCTCTTCTTAGTTCAAGGATTGTGACTTCATTCCTCATCTAAAATTTAGTTTCTAAAAATACACTACTGAGATATGGTGATATTCCCTTCCCCCAACACTTCTGTGGAGACGCTCAATCCTACCCACCTTCATTAGAATAACCCCAGACCAACATCTTACCTAACCATGGAATTGTCCAAAAAGACTGTATTCACATGCACACCAACTTTTAACTCCCCACAGTTACTCCACCCACTAGCAGATATAACTAGGTAAAAATGTTAAATTTCTGCAACTTAAATGCAGACTGGGGAGAAATATTTGCCACATATGTAATAGATAAAATTATTATCCAAAATAAATGAAAACTCCTACGAATCAAGAACAAAAAAGTAAAATACCACAACAAGGACAAAATACATAATAGGAAATTCATAGAAGAGATACAGATGGTTAATAAACATATGGAAAGATACTCAACTGTATTAATCTGTAAAGATCTAGCTTAATAAATAATGAGATTTTTAGGGCTTCCCTGGTGGCGCAGTGCTTAAGAATCCACCTGCCAATGCAGGGGACATGGGTTCGAGCCCTGGTCCGGGAAGATCCCACATGCCACAGAGCAACTAAGCCCATGTGCCACAACTACTGATCCTGAGCTCTAGAGCCCGTGAGCCACAACTACTGAGCCCATGTGCCACAACTACTGAGCCCATGTGCCACAACTACTGAGCCCGTGAGCCACAACTACTGAAGCCCATGCACCTAGAGCCCATGCTCCGCAACAAGAGAAGCCACCACAATGAGAAGCCCATGCACCGCAAAGAAGAGTAGCCCCCACTCACTGCAACTAGAGAAAGCCCACACACAGCAACTAAGACCCAACACAGCCAAAAATAAATAAATAAATTTATTTTTTAAAAATAAAAAAAAAAAGAATAACCCTAGACCCCCTCAACCATCCAAGGGGTCACACAGGTAGGAACACCACATTAACTTCATTCTGAGAAGAAATCCTCACCTCTAATGACAGAATTCTCAGCCCCTGGACCACTGGGGTTACACCTCCTTCTAGGGAACACTCCTAATTTTTAATTGGTGAGTATATGTACAATTTTTGATATAAATACTTTAAATTTAGGGATTATTTTTAAAGTACATAGTTCTCACAAGAGAAGAATTCTAAAAATAAATTCGTTTGTAAACATATGACATTTAGAAATATTTACCAGTTTCTTCTTCCCTATTCCATCATAAAGACAGCTTTTTGGCTTTTTGGTGAGCCATGACTAAGCTCTTCTATTTGTCTGCCATCTCATCTTCTTAGGTCGCCATAGGTGGTAAAGTAAGAATCATATTAAATTTTAGCTCAGCTGTGATAATGCTGTGCCCCTTTCTAACCTTGGTGGCTTAGACAACCCCCTGGAGCTTCTTAGTCATTATGAGCTCAGTGCTTCTAATGAGGACAGATGGCACAGCCCCAAATACTCCTCTAGATCATAGCAGATACTAACAATCCTATTTCAGGGGTGAGGAATGGGAGGAGCAGTGAGGTGGTGGATGCCCTCCTCCTTCACTTTTCTAGGAAGCTTCATTTTATTTACCTCATTAGCTTCATTCTAGACTAGAAAATACATGGGCGGTGGGGGAGACTCTGGGTTGATGACTATCAGTTCCATTTCTGTTTTGAAGCTGACTAAAAGCACAAGACAGAGGCCATTCTTGCTCTCTTTATAGGCAGTGAAATGTGAGAGTATGGCATCTTTTCTTTCAGGCAGGATCCCTTTGAGACATTCTTGGAAAAGCAGCATAATCCATGAACATCGGGAAGACATGCTGACCTCAGGCAAGCTACAAAAATACTGTAGGTGCCAGTGAGGCAAAATCATTACTATCAGAGGAGTCAGTTCTCCAGCCAAGGAGCTTTGACCTACATGACAGATTCTTTCTGAGTAGCTATAATGCCTGCATACTGTGTGTAGGTCTAGGCATTAGAGGTGGATTTATGATTTACTTAGGGAAATAAATGTACAAAAGACATGTAGAAAATCAGAGTTAGGTTTTTTGCCCATAAAAAAATGATGTATTCATGTGAGTCCCTAAATAGCTACATAATAAATAGATATCCCTACAAACCACAAATGAAATAGACCAGGCATTACCGAGGTGCTGGCCAATTTAGCCTTTGAACTTATAAGCATTCACAATATTTTGCAAAAGTAATTGAATAAGTTTTTATGTGCAATCATAATAATTTCACACTATGAAAAACACTGGAAGAGCCTTAAATATACCTATTCATTAATTCACTGGAAAATAATGCATATTATTTGGTAGGTGCTATGAACTGAATTGCACACTCCCAAAATTTGTATGTTGAAGCCCTAACTCCAATGTGATAGTATTTGGAGATGGGGCCTCTGGGAGATAATTAGGTTGAGATGAGGTCATGAGCTGGGTCCCTAATGATGGGATTAGTGCCCTTACAAGAGGAGGAAGAGACACCAGAGCTCGCTCTCTCTGCCATATGAGAACACTGTAAGAAGAGAGCCATCTGTAAGCCAGGAGGACAGTCCTCACCAGAACCTAACCATGCTGGCACCCAGATCTTGGATTTCTAGCTTCCAGAACCGTGAGAAAATAATTCTTTGTTGTTTAAGCCACCTGATCTATGGTATTTTGTTACGGCAGTCCAAGCTAACTAATGCAGTAGGTTTAATTTTTTTTTAATTAAAAGCCTTTAAAAATTTATGAAGTACATGTCTAAACTAAATGATGAGATGCCAGTTAATTTAAACTAATGAAAGAAATACCTTTGAACATATTAATATTTCATTTTACTCTTTTAGGTAAGAATCATGGAAAGAAATGTGATCAAAGATACTATCTTTACATGCAAAAGAACAAAATATAGATTATAAAAATTAAAATCCTTGGCTTAGCTTCTTTCTCCTTGTCTGCTTTCTTCACTTTCTATAGAGAACTCTATCTTCCTATATCCATCATCTATTAGTCATTCATTCATCCCATAGATATTTATTGAGCACCTAACTCTGCTCCAGATACTAAGTCCAGGGATTGGGATATAGCTGTGAGCAAAGAAGTCTCCTCTCTCATGGAGTTTATATTCTAATGAAAGGAGACAGAGAATAAGCAAATACATATTAAATATATAACATGTCATATTTAATAAGTGTTATGAAGAAACAAACTAGGGAAAGGGTTAGAGCACAGTGTGAGTAGAAGAGGAGGAGTCTGGGTAATAATTTTGAAAATGTGGTCAGGGAAAGCCTCTCTGACAAGACCACATTTGAGCAGAGACCTGAATCATGTAAGGGAATGAGTCTTGGACATGTCTGGAAAAGCGTTCCAGGCTAAGGAAGCAATATATTCAAAAGTCCTGAGGCAGCAGTATGCTTGGCTTATTAGAAAAACAGCAAGGTAGTTAGAAACAAGTTAGTGAACAAGATAGAGTGTGGCAGGGGATGGGGTCAAATAGGTTGCCAGGGATCCATTCAGGTCTGACCAGAAAGTTAGTGAGAAAGTCTCCAGAAGGGAGGGAAGAGAGAATGAGAAAGAAGCAGTACTTGAGAAGATAATGGCTGAGACTTTCCCCAAATTGACAAAAGTCATAGATTCAAGTAGTTCTCTGAACCTAAAGCAAGATAAATAAAAAGAAAGGCATACTGTGGTACATCATAGTAAAAATGTTGAAAATTAAAGAGAGAATATTAAAAGAGATAAAAAGATTAACTTCAAAGGAGCAAATATTAGACTAATAGCTCATCTCTCAAAAGAATTGAGGGAAGCCAGAAGAAAATGAAATGGTAGCTTCAAAGTGCTGAAAGAATATAACTGTAAATCAAGAATTCCCTACAAGCTACCCTTCAATAATGAAGTGAACAAAAGACATTTTTCGTGTTGTGGTGGGGTGGGGGGGATGTAGAGAGTGTTTCACCAACCACCTACTTTAAAGAAAATACTAAAGGCTGTATTCAGCTCCCAGATGGGAGCTCAAAGATGCAGGAAGGAATAAAGAACGATAAAAAGGACAAATGTGGGTAAATCTAAATGAATTTTGATTTAATTTTGATTAACTGAATATAACAATAGTTATAATAATATATTAGGGGATTTTAAGTATATGATAATATATTTGGGGATTTTATATATAAAAAGAAAATGCATAAACCATAGCATATAAACCATATTTGTATCAAGCATAGGAGACTTTAAGGCAAAAACCATTATTAGAAATAGGTATGCTTCAAAATGATAAAAGTTTAAGTTCTTTAGTAAAAGATAATAATTCTACATTTTATGTACCTAATAACATAGCTCAAAATTATATATTAAGCAAATATTGACAAAACAGAATAGAGGAATAAAAAAAATCAGATAAATTTTAACATAACCTTTTTCATGTACATCAGACAAAATAATTTATAAGGGTACATAAGATTTGAAAAACACAATTTGTATATGTGACCTAATAGTCACACGTACTACACTGTACCCCCAAACTGCAGAATACACATTGCTTTTAAATATACATGGATTGGGCTTCCCTGGTGGCACAGTGGTTAAGAATCCGCCTGCCAATGCAAGGGGCATGGGTTCGAGCCCTGGTCTGGGAAGATCCCACATGCCACAGAGCAACTAAGCCCATGTGCCACAACTACTGAGCTTGTGCTCTAGAGCCCGTAAGCCACAACTACTGAGCTCACATGCCACAACTACTGAAGCCTGTGTGCCTATAGCCCGTGCTCCACAGCAAAAGAGAAGCCACCACAATGAGAAGGCTGCACACCGCAACAAAGAGTAGCCCCTGCTCGCCACAGAAAGCCCACGTGCAGCAACAAAGACCCAAAACAGCCAAAAATAAAATAAAAATTTAAATAAAATAAATCAATTTACATGGATCATTATAAAAATCAACCATATACGAAAGCAAATTATCACAAATTCCAACAAATCAAATTCATACAAAGTAAATTCTTTGACCACTTAGGAATCAAGACTAGAAATCAATGACAAAAATATTCTTATAAAAATCTATAATGCTTGTAAATTAAGAACTACACCTCCTAATAACCCATGGGTCAAAGAAGAAATCACAATGAAAATAAAACATATTTTGAAGTGAATGTTCATGAAAATTTATGAGTCACATTAAACCCACTTTAAGATGAAAATTTGTGTCCCTAAATACATATATTAGAGAAGAAGAAAGCTGAAAGGCAATGAGCTTAAACATTATAAAAAGTTATAGAAAGAACAACTTATATCTAAAGAAATAAGAGGACAGAAATAAAAAGATAAAAACAGCAATAAATAAAATAGAAGACAAACATACAATAGAGAAGGTCAACAAAGACACAACTTGGTTCTTTGAAATGACAAGTAAGTTTATAAACCCCCGATGGAGAAAAATGAGGAAATACAGAAGGTAAGCTTAAATAATCAGTATCAGGAATAACGGAGGGGATATCATTACAGAGCCTACAGATATTAAATGATAAGAGACTATTATGAACAATTTTACATCAATAAATTGTACATTTGTAAAAAAAATCATCCAGCTTTATGCTTAATATTATACACATTACTGTGTGTATATTTCAATAAAAAGGTCAAGAAAACATGCATCTTACAAAAACTGACAGCATAAGAAACAAAATATAAGCAGTTCTCTGTTTTAAAATCAAATTGTTAATTGAAAACATTCCCACAATGAAAACTGTAGGTCTGGTTGGTTTCTCTGGTTGATTCAAACCAAATACTTAAGGAAAAAATAATATCTATCTTACACAAATTCTCCCAGAGAATAGAAAAGAGAATGAAAAAGATCTGCCAGTTCATTTTATGAAACCAACTTCACTTTGATACCAAAGTTTGATGAGGGTGTTAGTAGAAAGAAAAAATTACAGTCCAATCACATTTATAAACATAGATGCAAAAATCCTAAGCAAAATTTTAGGTAAAGGACACAGAAATATGTAAGAAAAAGAGCTAATATATAATGATTATGTTTGGTTTACTTCAGAAATGGAAGGTTAGTTTAACATTCAAAATTCAATCAGTAATGCAAGTAATCTACAGTGACAGAAGATAGATCAGTAGTTGCCTGGGGGCCTGTGTGGAGGGGTGCATGAGAGGAAGGGGACTACAGAGAGGGGTTACAGAGTGGCCTGAGGAAAGTTTTGGAGGGGAGTGACAAAAATGTTCATTATTTTGATTTCAGTGATGGTCTCACAAGTATATATATATATGTGAAAAATGATCAAACTATATACTACAAATACGTGCAGTTTATGTTATTATACCCCACTAAAGCTGTTTTAAAAATTGATCAGTGTAATCTATCACATTAACAGAATAAAGAATCCACAAAAACAGATTTAGAAAAAACATTTAATAAAAGTCAACTTTTATTCATGATTTTAAAAAATAAGTCTTAGCTAACTGTGTTGGTAATTTCCTTAAACTGATAAAGAATATCTTTATTAAAAAAAAGCACCTATAGCAAAGTATCATAACTAAAGGTAAAATGTTGAAAGCTTTCCATGTGAGGTTAGAAACAAGATAAAGACACCTATCTTCCCAGTACCACTTCACCCCCTGCTTCATCATGCCCCTCTGTGATTTGGGTGACACTGACCACCACCTCAGGTCTAGGCTTGAACTAAGCAGATTAACATTATTCCTCTTGTCCAGTGATTGACTGAAGGAAGGGCAAGGATAAGCCAGTCAATGCACTCCAACACCCCCTGTCCCAGTGATTATGTCAAATGCAACACAAGGTCGAAACTGATCCAGTCAAAGGAAGTCAAGAGTTTTGTCTGGGAGAATGGAAGCTCTCCAGTCCCATGGAAAATGTAGCATAAAGATGTCATGTCAGGGACTGCTTCGACCATTTCTAATACACTGCGGGAAGCCATGACGGGAGACAGAGTGAAAAGAATCACAGAGAAATAGAGCCCAGTGAAGAATTATTCAGTTGTGTGTGCGAAAAAAATTCCCTTTATTTCTTTTGAGGCAGATCAGTTCTGATTCTCTATTTGCATCCCAAAGCCTCCTAACCAATATAGTTTGGTTGCATAAAGTCATCAGTGCAAAGCGTGCATAGACTAAGGCAGATAAAAGTCAAAAGAATACATGTTCTAAAAGAAAACACACATAGGTCAAAGTCATGGCAGAAAGTCAGAGACCAAAAATTTCCTGAAAGGATTGCTGTTATGATTAAATGAAATAATATATGTAAATCACTCAGCATAGTACCGGATGCATACCAAACTGTCATCATTAACTGCAGATAGCAACAGCTAATGGTGCAGCAGGCTGTGTGGAGTGCCCAGGGAGACAGGAAACTGCCTTTAATATCAAAAGCATTTTCTTATAATTTGAAATTATATAACTCTCTTGAGTAGATAGCCTTGAGTGGATACTCTCGAGTGAATAGCTCGGGTGCCAATAAGTGGTAACAGTTGGCTTTCACTGAAAGTCTACATTTGCAACTTTATATACATTTGTTTTTTCATAAGGACCCTGCAAGATAGGTATTATTGCCTACTGACACAGCAGGAAACAAACTCAGAGGTGAACTGACTTGGCGGCTCCTTAAACAGGTGATGCTTGCATTTAGCACAGGTCTCAACTCAAACCAATGCTCATTCTCCATCTCAGGCCAACTCTGTAATGCGAGATGAGACTCAAAAATGCATATGAACTATATCAATTTAGAGAATTTACATAACAGAAGGTAACTGCATTTCCTGGATGCATTCTATATTTTAACATTTTTTCTTTTATACGTCTCAGACCCATTTTATAACAAAGCTATTTACTGGGCAGAACGTGACAAATACACAGATTAAGCAAGAGAAATATTTTTGGATAGAAACAGCCCTCTATCATGCCAGTCATCTGGAAAACAGCTTCCTAGCACAAATGAAACTAAACTGGGCTCTTAAACACATTTTGGGGGCAATTTTTAACAGCACTTACAACTAGATCTAGGAAATCATAAGCTTTAGAAAGAACAGATAGCTGTATAGTCTTTAGGGCTGTTAATGAGATAAAATATGGAGGGAGTTGGATAAACACTACTTGCTTTTTACTTTTTTCTTCCACGGAATAGAGGACAAGACTAGAAAATGGAAACTATTTAAATAAATGATTTTCCAAAGTACTACTATATTGAATGTTCACTCTATCCTTTAAGGATACAAATCAAGAGCTCCCCAAATCATATACATTCTCCAAAACTTACTATAAAACAGCATAAACAAGTGATATGAATAATTAAATAACAATTTCATATCTAATTATTCTTTCTAATAATCTCCCAAATGGCTTAGCAAACTCTACAGTCAACATATTACATAACATACTATGGTTCTTAAACAATAATATTTAAGAGAATAACAACTTAGATTAGGCCGTAAGACATATGTGAAAGGATTCTATTGAATTTTGTAATTATGGCATGAAAATTCATCTCCCTGTTCCACAGTCTTTGGGTATTTAAATGTCACTGCCATACAACTTCCCACCATCTCCCATAGAAGCAGGGGCTGCCGTGGTGGAGAAGTAATGTTAGTAAAATTAGCCTCTTGCCTGGAACTCTAACCCAGCTGGGTTAATTTGTAATGGCCTACCTGGCTCCATGCCCCTGCTTCTCTTTCCCTCTGAGCTGAATATATTAAATTAACCAGACTCACAGCTATGCATCTGACTCTGGGACCAACTCCACCCTCAGCAGGGGAGACAACATAAGAAATCCTCTGTCAAGATCTTCCTGCCTCTGCCCTGAATTATTGTTCCTCTGATTTTTACTCCAGTCTACCATGACTGGGTTCCTTGCCTTGTATCCCAGTTTCCCATGGCTAGGTTTCTCACTGTGAAGTCTCAATCTCCTTGTTTTGGGTCCCTAATACTTAAAGGGAGACTCCCACAATACCCAATGTCTGTTGGAATGGACCTTTTTTTTTTTTTTTTCTGGGTTACCTTGGTATTTAAGGTATTTGTACCACTTCCTAAAGAATCTAGAACAGGGGTCCCCAACCCCTGGGCCATGGACCAGGACTGGTCCCTGGCCTGTTAGGAATTGGGCCACACAGCAGGAAGTGAGCAGCAGGCGAGCAAGCCAAGCTTCCTCTGCCACGCCCCATCACTCGCATTACCGCGTGAACCATCACTCCCACCCTGTCCGTGGAAAAATTGTCTTCCATGAAACTAATCCCTGATGTCAAAAAGGTTGGGAACTGCTGATCTAGAACTCTGCCTCTATTAGGGCCATATTCCACCAATCTGCACCATCCCCTCCCCTATTAACACCACCAATGGATGGACTATGAATCTACTATCAAATTCATGGGAGGCAGTATGGCATACTGTTTAACAGTATGGTTTCTGCAATCAGGTACCCTGGATCTAAAAGCTAGCAGAGCTACAAATGACCTTGAGTAAGATTCTTAATTTCTGTATACCTTGATTTCTTCATCTCCAAAACAGGGATAAAGATAGCACCTGCCTTGCACACGAATAACCTATAGATAATACATACTACTGTGTCTAATAAAGATTGAGCACTCCTTAAATGTTAGCTGTTGCTGTTATTATTATGGTTTTTATCTACTCATTTACAGAATTATAGTCTGTATTACTATCTTTAGTCCTTGCTTAATGCTGGAGAACTGCCTGATCCCATATGTTTACTCATTTCTGACCTGTTCCATACTTTATGTAAATTCCTCCTTCTTAATTTATAGTAAATGTGATCACTTTCCCAAAAGAAAGTAATAAGGCACTGAAATTCATTATTTCTATCTACCTTTCCTTTCAAAGAGGAAGGAGCTATTGTCCAACCAGCCTGAGCTTGTCCATTCTTCTCTTTATCTATGAGATGCTACTTTTATAGCCACTCTGTCATCATGGCTTATCTTGAAGAGCAGCTGGGGTTTCAGCTAAGCAGCTAAGCTTTCTGAGCAGATGATTTGGAAGTTTTGCAAAATCAAACCAAAACGGTGGCAGCTTTGAGTACCAGCATGTTCCATTCCTACAAGGCCACGTAGATCCTCAATCCTGGAATTTCTAAGCTGTGAGCTCAGAGGTGAAATCTGAAAATAGTCATGTGTGTAACTTTGCATCTTATTTCATAGTCCCAAATATTTGTGGAATTTTTATAAAATGTGAATAAGAATAAAGATTAAATGATATAACATCCATTTACATGATTCTGTTCTTTTTTTTTTTTTTTTTTTTTTTTGCATTACATGGGCCTCTCACTGCTGCGGCCTCTCCCGTTGCGGAGCACAGGCTCCGGACGCGCAGGCTCAACGGCCATGGCCCACAGGCCAGCCGCTCCGCGGCATGTGGGATCCTCCCAGACCGGGTCACGAACCCGCGTCCCCTGCATCGGCAGGCGGACTCTCAACCACTGCGCCACCAGGGAAGCCCATGATTCTGTTCTTATTCTATGCAATGTTGGTACCACTATTCATACACATAACAACACCTTAGGTTAATAAAGTCTTAAAATATCACTATTTATTCATGATATTTTAAGGCTTTATCACAAAGAATGTTACATGTGTGACAGCTTCAGAAGCAGGGGAGCCAGAATTACTGTGCATATTCTATTGATTTAAGTCAAGTAAAAGAAATGAGAGATAGAAAAAGAGATTTACTCCAAACTCCTAAAGAAGAATCAAACAAAAACCCCAGTCCCTAAATACCTAGCACTTAGGTAAACTTCCCCGGGGTCGGGGGCTGGGGGAGGATTGTTACTCATTCTTTGAAAAAAGATACTCTAAACACACACAGGTATTAAGGCTGGATTTAAAAGTGAATGTATGCTAACAATAGTGGTCCAATTTGAAACCATGAAGCACTCAACTTCCAAATTCAAACCACATTCAATATTTGTACCTAGTGGCTTGAAGATAGATCTTCAAAATACATATGGCTTCACCAAAATAACAAGCTCTTACCCAATTTCACAGACTCAGGCAGCTTATCATTATTCCAGCAAAATGTATTGATAAAAATTCTCAATCAGTGTAGAAAAATTGTATCACATTTCTTTAAGGATCAAAATGAGTGTACTCCTAAGAGTTAGCGGGGGTAGTAGGAATGCTGTATAATTCTCAATGTCAGTGGGCATAGAGGGAACATACTTCAACATAATAAAGGCCATATATGACAAACCTACAGCTAATATCATTCTCAACAGTGAAAAGCTGAAAGCATTTCCTCTAAGATCAGGAACAACACAAGGATGTCCACTCTCACCACTTTTATTCAACATAGTTTTGGAAGTCCTAGCCATGGCAATCAGAGAAGAAAAAGAAAAGGAATCCAAATTGGAAAAGATGTAAAACTGTCACTGTTTGCAGACAACATGATACTATACATAGAAAATCCTGGTACGTGGGCCTCTCACTGTTGTGGCCCCTCCCATTGCCGAGCGCAGGCTCTGGACTCGCAGGCCTGGTGGCCATGGCCCACAGGCCTAGCCGCTCCACGGCACGTTGGATCCTCCCGGACCGGGGCACGGGCCCATGTCCCCTGCATCGGCAGGCGGACTCTCAACCACTGCGCCACCAGGGAAGCCCCCCACCATGTATTCTGTTTTATATTTACTTATTTTTCATTTCATGAAAATTTTTTAGGTTTTTAAAAAATTTTCTCTCTATGTTGCAATTTGAAAATTGTGCTTTTACATTTTCAGTTCAGAAAGAAAATGGGCTTTAGAAATATCATTATGAGTAAAAAATAATCCAGAAAAGTTTTATAAGACATGAGAATACTAGTAACAGCAAACATAAGTGCAAATACTTTTGCACTTGCTTTATTTTCCAATAACCAGCTTATTTCCTAGCACATAGTAGGCACTCAATAAAATTTTTTTAACAAATAAGTAAATGAGACTAAAGTTGTGAGTCTAATTTTCAAAAATACTCAGAAGCATATTTCCCAGAAACATTCTATTTTCTATCCTTAGGCTGCTTTCCAATAAGCCATTTTGGAAATAGATGGTATTAATGCTAATGGAGATTCATTAACAGTACATATAAGTCATGGCAAAGTAAAGTCTATTAAGTAACATCAACTTTATTTAGAAATTTAAGTCCAGCTTTACAATTTTTTGTTAATGATAATCACAAACTTAAAATAGACTGCAGAGATGGAAGGGATCTTAGAGACCGTCTCATCCAGTGGAGAAACTGAAGCTCATAGCGATTGATTCATTTGCAATTAATTAATGTCCATGAGTAGAAGCCACATTTCCTGACTCCCAGTTCTGTGTCCTCTTTCCCCTTGTATCATTCCTATTGCCTTCCTATTGCCAAGCTTTGTATATAAATGATATAAAATCCTCATCCACAGATTTAGCAATTGTTTTCTAAAACTATGTTATGAAACTATTGAATTTCCGTTGGACCCTGATGTTAATTAACAAAGCATATTGACTAATACTCTTTTGGCTACATTTGTTACATTTAAAGTAACTGAAATTGTGACTGTAGCCTCAGAATAAATATCATAAAGTTTAGGAATTGTAGTCTATCTCCCCCTTTCCCAGCAAAACTATGTGTAAGAAATTTATCTTAACACTACTACAATAAATAAAGAGTTGGCTAAAGTAAAAAAAAAAATTAAAAAAGGAAAAAGAAAATCCTAAAGATGCTACCAGAAAACTACTAGAGCTCATCAATGAATTTGGTAAAGTTGCAGCATACAAAATTAATACACAGAAATCTCTTGCATTTCTATACACTAACAATGAAAGATCACAAAGAGAAATTAAAGAAACAACCCCATTTACCATCACATCAAAAAGAATAAAATACCTAGGAATAAACCTACCTAACGAGACAAAAGACCTGTAATCCAAAAACTATAAGACACTGATGAAAGAAACTGAACATAACACAAACAGATGAAAAGATATACCATGTTCTTGGATTGGAAGGATCAATATTGTCAAAATGACTATACTACCCAAGGCAATCTACAGATTCAATGCAATCCTTATCAAATTACCAATGGTCTTTTTTCACAGAACTAGAACAAAAAGTCTTAAAATTTGTATGGAGACACAAAAGACCCCAAATAACCAAAGCAATCTTCAGAAAGAACAACCTGCTTGGAGAAATCAGGCTTTCTGACTTCAGACTATACTACGAAGCTATAGTCATCAAAAGAGGATGATACTGGCACAAAAACAGAAACATATATCAATGGAACAGGATAGAAAGCCCAGAAATAAACCCTCGCACCTATGATCAGTTAATCTACAACAAAGGAGGCAAGACTGTACAATAGAGGAAAGACAGTCTCTTCATTAAGTGGTGCTGGGAAAACTGGACAGCTACATGTAAAAAAAATGAAATTAGAACATTCTTTAACACCATACACAAAAATAAACTCAAAATGGATTAAAGACCTAAATGTAAGAACTGATACTATAAAACTCTTAGAGGAAAACATAGGCAGAACACTCTTTGACATAAATCACAGCAATATCTTTTCCCAGCCATCTCCTAGAATAATGGGAATAAAAGCAAAAATAAACAAATGGGACCTAATTAAACTCAAAAGCTTTTGTACAGCAAAGGAAACCATAAACAAAATGAAAAGACAACCCACAGAATGGGAGAAAATATTTGCAAATGATGCAACCAACAAGGGATTAGTCTCCAAGATTTACAAGCAGCTCATGTGGCTCAATATAAAAAATACAAACAACCCAATCAACAAATGGGCAGAAGACTGGGAATTCCCTGGCAGTCCAGTGGTTAGGACTCAGTGCTTTCACTGCTGTGGGCCTCAGTTCGATCCCTGGTTGGGGAACTAAGATCCCACAAGCCACACAGTGTGTCCAAAAAAAAAAAAAAAAAGGGCAGAAAACCTAATTAGGCATTTCTCCAAAGAAGACATACAGATGGCCAAGAGGCACATGAAAAGATGCTCAACATCTCTAATTATTAGAGAAATGCAAACCCAAACTACAATGAGATATCATCTCATACTAGTCAGAATGGCCATCATTGAAACATCTACAAACAATAAATGCTGGAAAGGGTGTGGAGAAAAGGGTACCCTCTTACACTGTTGGTGGGAATGTAAATTGGTACAGCCACTATAGAGAACAGTATGGAGGCTCTTTTAGAAAGTAAAAATAGAGCTACCATATGATTCAGCAATCCCACTCCTAGGCATATATCCAGAGAAAAACATGGTTCTAAAGGATACATGCACCCCAATGTTCATTGCAGCACTGTTTACAATAGTCAAGACATGTCAATGTCCATCAACAGATGAATGGATAAGATGTCATACATATATACAATTGAATATTACTCAGCCATTAAAAAGAATGAAATAATGCCATTTGCAGCAACATGGATGGACCTGTAGATTATCATACTAAGTGAAGTAAGTCAGACATAGAAAGACAAGTATCATACAATATCACTTATATGTGGAACCTAAAAAAACAAAATGATACAACTGAACTTATTTACAAAACAGAAACAGACTCACAGACTTAGAGAACGAATTTATGGTTACCTAGGGCAAAGGGAAGGGGGAGGGATAGATTGGGAGTTTGGGATTGGCATGTACACACTGCTATATTTAAAATTGATAACCAACAAGGACCTACTGTATAGCACAGGGGATGCTGCTTAATATTCTTTAATAACCTAAATGAGAAAATAATTTGAAAAAGAACAGAGGGATTTCCCTGGTGGTCCACTGAGTAAGACTCCACTCTCCCAATGCAGGGGGCCTGGGTTCGATCCCTGGTCAGGGAACTAGATTCCTTATACGTGCTGCAACTAAGAGTCTGCATGCCCCAACTAAGAAGTCCACATGCCGCAACTGAAAAAAGCTCCCACATGCCACAGCTAAAGATCCCACATATTGAAAGGAAGATCCCATGTGCCACAACTAAGACCCAGCGCAAAATAAATAAATAAAATTTTTTTAAAAAAGAAAAAAGAAAGAAAAAGGATAGACATATATATGTAAATATATATATATATACATATAGTTTTAGCCAATCTCAAAAAATGTATACAGTTTTAGCCAATATAAAAAAAATTTCTATGTCATTTCTGAAACTAATTTAGGAGTAATTTTTATCCTGTGCTTTCATAGTTACTGATAAGTGTTGATTCACTGTAAGGGAGTGGCAAGGGCTTAGAGGAGGGAAGTGGCCACTGCCAAATGTCAACCTGGGGCAAGAACATGGAATCATAAAAGACTCTGTGTTCCATTCCCGGGCTGAACTCTGTCACCTCCTCCAGTATTTACTTCTTCTCTCTTTGGTTTCACTTAGGGATTGATTACTCAAACTCATCTTGTGACCTGCGGCCTATGAATTACCCTGCTGTTACTTTTCAGGAGGAGATCACAGAAAGTACATTCACAGCTGTTTAAAATTAACACTTCCTTCTTATCAGAAATGGCTCTACCCTTTTCCTGACATCTACACATTATTGAAAATTCTGTACTGTAAATTCTTTGTCTTTCCTGACTCTGCCCTTTATTACTGCCTACAGCCAGTAATAACAGCAGATTATCTGTTAGAGGAAACTGAGGCCTCACCAATGCACATAAAAATTTCAGGTGCTCAACATCTTTAAATGATGGCTCCAGACTTATCCAGGAGAATCGGTTTTTACTGACTTGGGTATTTAAATATTTTTGGTCTTGAATACTGAATGTGGCTACCATCTCCCAAAGCATCCAGGATAACGTGCGAATTAATGGTGATGGTGAGTACTTGGGTCACACTGATGTGACTCCGGGATTTTTGCAGTAAATGTAAACAAATAAGACCATTGTGTTTATACAAGACTTCATTTTCTCACGAACTTTCCATATTTTCTCTAAATATTTAAGTTAAAGTACTCACCAAAGTGACAACTCTACTGAAATAAAACATTAATTAGATACAGTAGAGAATTTAATTCAACACCAAATTCCCCCCCCCCCATCACCCTCTCAGCCTCTGGATTTTCTGCAATGAGTTTTTAATCCTAGGTTAGCTCCCTTGTATTACTTGGCATCTTCTGGAATGCCCCACTCCCCCATTGTTCTATACTCAGAAAATGTTCTATTTTATTATTTGTCTAAGAAAGAAATAAGTAGGAAAAAAAATCCTTAAGGCATTCCAGAGCCAAAAATAATTACTGCTAATTGGGAGGAATCTTTGTCATTGGAGCCTCATTAGTATGAATAATGTAATATCCACTTATTTCCTGTGGACACTGTCAAAGATAAAGATCACTAGCAATTTAACTTTTGAATACAAAAGATGAAATAAAAATGATGCCGAAAGACTTAGTGTCCCTTAAGAAGAATACAAACAAGCAAGACAGCTGTACGTCATGGTGACAGTAATGTCCCTGAAACCTAAAAGGAACATTCAAGAAATCTGAAATGTGACAAAACTATAAAGAAGCAGCTAGTCCTATCACTCATCTATTAAAAGAAAAAAACTGTTATTGCAGGATTTTGTTTGTAACCAACTGTTTAAAACACCCTTAGTATTTTTCTTTTCTTTGTGATTTAGAGTTAAAAATATGACTTATTTTCAAATCATCCTATCAAATGATGGAAAAAACATGCAAGACCCAGTCACAACAACCAGCTCCTTTTCTGTTCCAATCACACTCTGCCTAGCCCTTCTTTCAGTTCAGCTAGAGATGCACAGCTGTGCTGTACATAGCTGGATGGGAAATTTTTGGAAGGCAAGGACTTTATCTTGTCATAGTGTGTATCCCTAATAACTAACATGGTACACTGTAGATACTCAAATATTACCTGAAATGATTGGAATTGGCTTTCATGAGGACCAGTTAACAAGCCCTGTCATTGCTTCCCCCCTGGCTGGTAGTCCCTTCCCTGGCAATCTTTCAACCATTTAGGATTTGAGGACTATCCATTTTCAGACATACTGCAGAAAAAATATAATAGCAACCTTATTTCTCCTCTTCCATCCTGCCAACTCTTTTGCCCCACAAACATAATCACTAATGGGAGATTGGTTCAAGATGGCAGAGTAGAAGGACCTGTGCTCACTCCCTCTTGTGAGAGCGCCAGAATCACAACTAACTGCTGAACGATCATTGACAGGAAGATACTGGAACTCACCAAAAAAGATACCCCACATCCAAAGACAAAGGAGAAGCTACAGTGAGATGGTAGGAGGGGCACAAACACAATAAAATCAAATCCCATAACCACTGGGTGGGTGACTCACAAACTGGAGAACAATTATACCACAGAGGTCCACCGAATGGAGTGAAGGTTCTGGGCCCCATGTCAGGCTTCCCAACCTGGGGGTCCAGCAACAGGAGGAGGAATTCCTAGAGAATCAGACTTTGAAGGCTAGTGGGATTTGATTGCAGGACTTTGACAGGACTGGGGGAAACAGAGACTCCACTCATGGAGGGCACACACAAAGTAGTGTGCGCATCAGGACCTAGGGGGAAGGAGCAGTGACCCCATAGGAGACTGAACCAGACCTACCTGCTAGTGTTGGAGGGTCTCCTGCAGAGGTGGGGGACAGCTGTGGCTCACTGCCAGGACAAGGACACTGGCAGCAGAAGTTCTGGGAAGTTCTCATTGGCATGAGCCCTCCCAGAGTCTGCCATAGCCACACCAAAGAGCCTGTAGCCTCCAGTGCTGGGTCACCTCAGGCCAAACAACCAACAGGAAGGGAACTCAGCCCCACCCATCAGCAGACAAGTGGACTAAAGTTTTACTGAGCACTGCCCACCAGAGCAACACCCAGCTCTAACCATCACCAGTCCCTGCCATCAGGAAGATTGCACAAGCCTCTTAGATAGCTTCAACCAGCAGAGGGAAGACAGCAGAAGCAAGAAGAACTACAATCTTGTAGCCTGTGGAAGGAAAACCACATTCACAGAAAGATAGACAAAATGAAAAGGCAGACGACTATGTACCAGATGAAGAAACAAGATAAAACCCCAGAAAAACAATTAAATGAAGTGGCGATCTGCAACCTTCCAGAAAAGGAATTCAGAATAATGATAGTGAAGATGATCCAGGACCTTGGGAAAAGAATGGAGGCAAAGATGAAGAAGATGTAAGAAATTTTTAACAAAGACCTAGAAGAATTAAAGAACAAACACAGAGAAGAATTAAAGAACAGCAAGAGATGAACAATACAATAACTGAAATGAAAAATACACTAGAAGGAATCAATAGCAGAATAATGGAGGCAGAAGAATGGATAAGTGACCTGGAAGACAGAATGGTGGAATTCATTGCTGCAGGACAGAATAAGGAGAAAACAATGAAAAGAAATGAAGACAGCCTAAGAGACCTCTGGGACAACATTAAATGCACCAACATTCACATTATAGGGGTCCTAGAAGGAGAAGAGAGACAGAAAGGGCCCTAGAAAATATTTGAAGAGATTATATTCAAAAACTTCTCTAACATGGGAAAAGAAATAGCCACCCAAGTCCAGGAAATGCAGAGAGTTCCAGGCAGGATAAACCCAAGGAGAAACATGCCAAGACACATAGTAATCAAGTTGACAAAAATTAAAGACAAAGAAAAATTACTGAAAGCAGCGAGGGAAAAATGACAAGTAACATACAAGGGAACTCCCATAAGGTTAACAGCTGATTTCTCAGCAGAAACTCTACAAGCCAGAAGGGAATGGCATGATATACTTAAAGTGATGAAAGGGAAGAACCTACAACCAAGATTGCTCTACCTGGCAAGGATCTAATTCAGATTCGCTGGATAAATTAAAAGCTTTACAGACAAGCAAAAGCTAAGAGAATTCAGCACCACCAAACCAGCTCTACAACAAATGCTAAAGGAACTTCTATAAGTGGGAAACACAAGAGAAGAAAAGGACCTACAAAAACAAACCCAAGAAAATTAAGAAAATGGTAATAGGAACATACATATTGATAATTACCTTAAATGTGAATGGATTAAATGCTCCAACCAAAAGACACAGGCTCGCTGAACGGATAGAAAAACAAGACCCATACATATGCTGTCTAAAGGAGACCCACTTCAGACCCAGGGGCACATACAGACTGAAAGTGAGGGGATGGAAAAAGATATTCCATGCAAATGGAAATCAAAAGAAAGCTGGAGTAGCAATACCCAGATCAGATAAAATAGACTTTAAAATAAAGAATGTTACAAGACACAAGGAAGGACAATACATAATGGTCAAAGGATCAATCCAAGGACTTCCCTGGTGGTGCACTGGTTGAGAGTCCACCTGTTGGTGTGGGGGACGAGGGTTCATGCCCCAGTCTGGGAAGATGCCACATGCCGCGGAGTGGCTTGGCCCGTGAGCCATAACCGCTGAGCCTGTGCGTCCAGAGCCTGTGCTCCGCAATGGGAGAGGCTACAACAGTGAGAGGCCTGCGTACCGCAAAGAAAAAAAAAAAAAAGGGACACCTCAATACATAAGGCAACTGCTAACAGCTCTAAAAGAGGAAATCAACAGTAACACCGTAAGAGTGGGGGACTTTAACACCTCACTTACACCAATGGACAGATCATCCAAAATGAAAATAAATAAGGAAACAGAAGCTTTAAATGACACAATAGACCAGGTAGGTTTACTTGATATTTACAGGACATTCCATCACAAAACAGCAGATTCCACTTTCTTCTCAAGTGCACACGGAACATTCTCCAGGATAGATCACATCTTGGGTCACAAATCAAGCCTCAGTAAATTTAAGAAAACTGATATCATATCAAGCATCTTTTCCAACCACAACACTATAAGATTAGAAATCAATTACAGGGAAAAAACGTAAAAAACACAAACACATGGAGGCTAAACAAAATGTTACTAAATAAACAAGAGATCACTGAAGAAATCAAAGAGGAAATCAAAAAATACCTAGAGACAAATGACAATGAAAACATGATGATCCAAAACCTATGGAATGCAGCAAAAGCAGTTCTAAGAGGGAAGTTTATAGCAGTACAATCCTATCTCAAGAAACAAGAAAAATCTCAAATAAACAATCTAACCTTACACCAAAAGGAACTAGAGAAAGAAGAACAAACAAAACACAGAGTTAGTAGAAGGAAAGACATCATAAAAATCATAGCAGAAATAACTGAAATAGATAGAAAACAATAGCAAAGATTAATAAAACTGAAAGCTGGTTCTTTGAGAAGATAAACAAAATTGAAAAACCTTTAGCCAGACTCATCAAGAAAAAGAGGGGGAGGTCTCAAATCAATAAAATTAGAAATGAAAAAGGAGAAGTCACAACAGATACCAAAGAAATACAAAGCATCATAAGAGACTGCTACAAGCAACTCTGTGCCAGTAAAATGGACAACCTGGAAGAAATGGACAAATTCTTAGAAAGGTATAACCTTCCAAGACTGAACCAGGAAGAAACAGAAAATATGAACAGGCCAATCACAAGTAATGAAATTGAAACTGTGATTAAAATCTTCCAGCAAACAGAAGTCCAGGACCAGATGGCTTCAAAGGTGAATTCTATCAAGCATTTAGAGAAGAGCTAACACCCATCCTTCTCAAACTCTTCCAAAAAATTGTAGAGGAAGGAATGCTCCCAAACTCATTCTACGATGCCACCATCACCCTGGTACCAAAACCAGACAAACATACTACAAAAAAAGAAAATTACAAACCAATATCACTGATGAATATAGATGCAAAAATCCTCAACAAAATACTAGCAAACAGAATCCAACAACACATTAAAAGGATCATATACCATGATCAAGTGGGATTTATCCCAGGGATGCAAGGATTATTCAATATATGCAAATCAATCAATGTGATACACCATATTAACAAATTGAAGAAGAAAAACCATATGATCATCTCAATAGATGCAGAAAAAGCTTTTGACAAAATTCAACATCCATTTATGATAAAAACTCTCCAGAAAGTGGGCATAGAGGGAACCTACCTCAACATAATAAAGGCCATATATGACAAACCCACAACAAACATCATTCTCAATGGTGAAAAACTGAAAGCGTTTCCTCTAAGATCAGGAATGAGACAAGGATGTCCACTCTCACCACTATTATTCAACATAGTTTTGGAAGTCCTAGCCATGGAAATCAGAGAATAAAAAAAAACTAAAAGGAATACAAATTAGAAAAGAAGTAAAATTGTCACTGTTTGCAGATGACATGATACTATACATAGATAATCCTAAAGATGCCACCAGAAAACTACTAGAGCTAATCAATGAATTTGGTAAAGTTGCAGGATACAAAATTAATGCACAGAAATCTCTTGCATTCCTATACACTAACAATGAAAGATCAGAAAGAGAAATTAAGGAAACAATCCCATTCACCATTGCAACAAAAAGAATAAAATACCTAGGAACAAACCTACTAAGGAGTTAAAAGACCTGTACTCAGACAACTATAAGACACTGATGAAAGAAATCAAAGGTGATACAAACAGATGGAGAGATATATCATGTTCTTGGATTGGGAGAATCAATATTGTGAAAATGACTATACTATGCAAACCAATCTAGAGATTTAATGCAATCCCTATCAAATTACCAATGGCATTTTTTACAGAACTAGAACAAAAAATCTTAAAATTTGTATGGAGACACACAAGACCCCAAATAGCTGGAAATTACTGAGGGAAGAAATGGAGCTGGAGGAATCAGAATCCCTGACTTCAGACTATACTACAAAGCTACAGTAATCAAGACAATATGGTACTGGCACAAAAACAGAAATATAGATCAATAGAACAGGATAGAAAGCCCAGACATAAACCCACACACCTATGGTGAACTAATGTATGACAAAGGAAGGAAGGATATACAATGGAGAAAAGACAGTCTCTTCAATAAGTGGTGCTGGGAAAACTGGACAGCTACATGTAAAAGAATGAACTTAGAACACTCCCTAAATACGATACACAAAAATAAACTCAAAATGGATTAAAGACCTAAATTAAGACCAGACACTATAAAACTCTTAGAGGAAAACATAGGAAGAACACACTTTGACATAAATCACAGCAAGATCTTTTTTGACCCACCTCCTAGAGAAATGGAAATAAAAACAAAAATAAACAAATGGGACTTAATGAAACTTAAAAGCTTTTGCACAGCAAAGGAAACCATAAACAACATGAAAAGAGAACCCTCAGAATGGGAGAAAATATTTGCAAACGAATCAATGGACAAAGGATTAATCTCTAAAATATATAAACAGCTCATGCAGCTCAATATTAAAAAAACATACAACCCAATCAAAAAATGGGCAGAAGACCTAAACAGACATTTCTCCAAAGAAGACATACAGATGGCCAAGAAGCACATGAAATCTGCTCATCATCACTAGTTATCAGAGAAATGCAAATCCAAACTACAATGAGTTATCCATGCCAGTTAGAATGGACATCATCAGAAAATCTACAAACAACAAATGCTGGAGAGGGTGTGGATAAAAGGGAACTTTCTTACACTGTTGGTGGGAATGTAAATTGATACAGCCACTATGGAGAACAGTATGGAGATTCCTTAAAAAACTAAAAATAGAATTACCATATGACCCAGCAATCCCACTACTGGGCATATACCCATAGGAAACCATAATTCAAAAAGACACATGCACCCCAATGTTCACTGAAGCACTATTTACAATAGCCAGGACATGGAAGCAACCTAAATGACCATCGACAGATGAATGGATAAGGAAGTTGTGGTATATATTCCATATATACAATGGAATATTACTCAGCCATAAAAAGGAACGAAACTGGGTCATTTGTAGAGACGTGGATGGATCTAGAGACTGTCATACAGAGTGAAGTAAGTCAGAAAGAGAAAAACCAATACTCTATATTAACACATATATGTGGAACCTAGAAAAATGGCACAGATGAACCGGTTTGCAGGGCAGAAATAGAGACAGAGATGTAGAGAAGAAACATATGGACACCAAGGTGGGAAAGCGGGGTGGTGGTGGTGGTGGTGGTGGTGGGATGAACTGGGAGATTGGGATTGACATATATACACTAATATGTATAAAATAGATAACTAATAAGAACCTGCTGTATAAAAAAATAAAATAAAATAAAAACATAATCCCTAATGTCTGTAGGTTCTGCACAATACAAAGTACTTTCACATACAGTGTTTTCATTTAATGCTTACAACAACATTTTGAGGTAGGTAAGGCAGACATACTCCCCACTTAACACGTAAGGAATGAAAAGTTTAGGAAGGTTAAAGAATTTGGTCAATGTCACACAATGATAAAATGCTCTTTTTGCAATCCTAGTATTAAGATTCTGTTACTGTTAGTCTGGTCTTAACACCAATATTCTTGAGACATCCCACTTTCAAAGGCAGCTCACATTCAGGATCTGCCCCGTCTTTCATTTACTCTCCCTTATTATTACTTACATGTTAGAAACACATCCTAATGCAATACTTTGTTTAATAAAGAAAATAATGTTTGTTAAATAAAAAACAGTGCCAGTATAATCATGGAATATGAAAAAACATGAGCTCCTCAAAAAACCATTAAGGCAGTTTCTTCAGTAAGGTTTGACTTAACGGAACTAATGTTTGCCAAATTACTAGAGAAATTGCTTCCTAAATTAAAGATGAACCAATTAAAATTATATTAGAAATGAATGAGAATTAAAGTTCTTTTGGTCAACGTGTTTTCAGCTTTCTTGCATATAAAATAATTCTGACAGGAATTAAAATTTTAGTGGCAAATCATGTAAGACGAGACAACAGTCTGGGCTTATCCGGAAGTAGAAAGCAGTTCTCCAACCACTTCTAACACAGTGTTGTAGAACCAAGGGTTTCAGTCTACTTAAATTTATACCAGCCTCTATATTCTGGGCTCATAAACAAACCAAGGTCTCAAACTCCTGAAATTCACTCTGAATAGCTAATAGAAAAAGTGGTCTGGAAAAAAGTACAGAAAAAGCTTACATCCAAATTTATTCTGTAATTTTTGTAAATCACATTTTTGGAAAGAGGTAGGAAGTAAGTAAAAATCTAAAGATAGGCTTTTTCTTAGTTATGTAAAGTATTTTATTTCTAATCTAAGAAGAGTAGCTCTTTTTTGTATTAGATGTTTTCAGTTCTCACCATTTAAGGTTAGTTGAACAAAATTGTTGATGTTGAAAATTCCACGAAATTCAAATTAAAACTGAGCTAAACGAGGGCTGTCAGACTGATGAGACTAATTCCAAATTTTGCTGTTTTCCAAGAGAATCTCACGATTTTTGCTTTTAATGAGATAGAAACAAGGAAGGCACACACTGACACTCCAGCTTGGGGGTAGAGATGTGACTCCCAAAGTTGTCAGGTACCTGGAATATCCTGGCTTCAAAGGAAAGGTAAACTTATTCTGCAAAACAGAAGGAGAAGAATTTGGGGAGAGAGGTAGGGCATTGCAATTAAGGGGCAAGGCTGAGAGGAAAGGGATGGTGGAAGACTTTGTGGTTTGTAAGGGGATCCTTCCCAATACTCATAAAATGCTTGGTGAAGGCATGTGCTATAAAAACCTGAAAGGATGGAGCTTTACACCCAGATTGACATGCAAATGTCAGTTGACACGGCAAACCGAGGTGGCCTCCAGACAAACACAGGAGGGGGACCATAAGAGTGTAAGACCTGGGAATTAGAAATTGTGGGGAGAGCTTCAGACTTCCAAAGGCTATAAAACGACCGGGGTCTAAGCTAATTATACACAGATCTCTAAATGCTGAGACAATTCCAGGTGATATCTGGGTCATACAGCAAATGATTATTAGGAATCGCACACCAACACATATTAGGGAAATCAGTTCGTAAATCCTATCTTTTCTCATACTTCCACTCTTCCAAACATGAAGAACCCAATGATGATAATCGTATGATCTCTGAAATCAGACCTCGAGTCAAATCCTAGCTCTGCCCTTTCCTAGCTGTGAGATTAGATCTAGTCACTTAACTTTTCTGAGCCTGTTTCTTCATTCAACAAAAATAGGACAATACACCTTGCAATATCTGGCATATAACAAGTGCTCAATAAATATGTGTTTACTGACTGACAGGTTTGCTGTGAAAGAATATGTGACATGAATGCCAAGCACATGTGTGGCCAGACCCTCAACAAATGTTAGCCGTGGCTCCTATGGTCATTCCATTTTGTGATTATTTGAAGTACCAACCAGGTTTGTAAAAAAGAAAGTGCTTCATATCAGGCATTTTACTTAAAATTTGCAATGGCCACTAATCACGAGAATCTCTCAATTGGTGTTACATGCTATTATTTTTCAACTAATAAAGCAGGGAGCTGATAATTTAGTCATATATAATTATGGGAGCTGAACAATAGTCAAAAAGTACCCAACAATGAATGCTGAAATTTTAACTAGTTGGGTGTAATTGCATTATATCTGTATTCCTACATGGAGTTAAATTCATATTAATGGGACTCTAAAAGTAAAGATCTTATGGTAATTAAGGAGGAGAGAGATGAGGCACTAATGAAGGTGGAAATTTCTGGTATTCCAATTACAAAATAAATGAGGTAATTCAGGCTTCAGATGTTCATTTAAAATTATATAGGAAATAATTTCAAGCATGTTTTACACGTTTCAATTGAATCAGTCTATTTACTCAAACTGCTATGTCAAACCATCAAATGTAATTGATATCATTATTAAAGTAGAAGAAATCCTTACTATTTAGTGAGATTTACAGTTGAATAAATATCTGTCATTTTTTAGAATAAATATCTGTCATTTTAAAAATCCGTAAGTATATCTGGGGAAAGCTCTAACACACCTCAATTATCTTAAAAAAAAAAAACTTTGCAAAATGTATTAAGATTTATTTTAAAATGAAAATAAAACATTGGCTCAATGTAAGTGCTTTGAAGTTTAAGCATTTTCAACAGACTTAAAATTCTTGGTTGAGAAAATAGACAACAAAAAGTACACTTAGTCAAAGGAGCACCAATCTGTTTTCAATCATCATTTTATTAATTATTCAGTGCAAGTTTAGAGAAATGATTTAATTAAGAAAGATTACACTTGGGTATTAATATGATAAAATATTCTGATATAATATTTCAAATCCTTGTGGTGATAACAGAAACAAAGAACTCCTTGGCAATATTTAAAAAAATAAGTTTAATAGAAAATTTGAATTCTAGAGTGCCATTGTTCTACATTCGGGGCTTCAAGTGAAATAGTATTAAATATCCATTTTAGGTATTGGAGACCCCTTAGGACCAACTGCTTTGGTGAAAAATGCTATGAACTATCTTAACTACTGGATAGGAGATACAGCATTTGATATTAATTTTAATGAACTAATCTGTGAATTAGTCTTTTAAACTCTAACATGTTACCATTTCTATTCTACTTTCCCTTATTATTCCTCTTTTCAGAAATCTCCAATAGATCTGTTGATCTGAACAAGTCTCAAATCCAAACTCTTCATGGTGGCATACATAATCCTCCACTACGTTGTCCCAACTTATTTTCGATTGCCCTATGATATGAGTGCATTATTCTTGCTAAGCTGGTCTAGTAATTCAAAAACACACTTTAAGCATGTAACTCCTCAGTGGCAAAATAGGCATCCAGTACCTCTGTATAATATTTGACCCATCTTTTAAGGCTCTGTTCAACTCCCACCTCTTACATTGAAGATTTCCTAGTCAACTCCATCTTCCAGGGAGCTCTTCTACCTCTAACCTTTGAAAGCATTTATTGTCTGACTGTGTATATGTAATTTATCATAAAATTGTCTCGAATTGTTGAAAGTGTCACATGTATCTTTTCACCCCTTTGTTGATTATAATGGCTTTACATGTAAATTCCATATCCAAGATACATACCCCTCCAAGATACATTCTCCTTTTCTTCCTTATGAATAGAATACAAATTTTGCTTGTATGGCAATGCACCTGTTTAAAAATACTCACCTTCCAAAATCCCCTGGCAGGTGGAAAAATGCCCATGTGACCCAAATTCTGACTAAAATGAGCAGAAGTCTATCTGTAGAAACCTCCAGAAAAGTTACTGTTTTCCTGATAGAAAGGGACAGAAACATGAATATGATGCTTGGAGGTGGAAGAGCCTTATATGACCACAAAGACAAGAGCTATAACGTAAGGACAGAAAAAATCTGGGGCATTGATGATATCATGACACCACTGTACCAGTCCTAGACTGTCTACCTCTAGCTTTCTTGTTATTTGAGAAAAATAAGTGTTTGGTTAAGCTACTCTAATTGGATTTCCATTACATACAGCCAAATGGCAATTCTAAGTGATATGTCTTAACACTATTTTTATAAATAAGATTTTAAATAATTATCAATTATTCAAAGCTTAGCATTGTGCTAGTATGCAGACTACAAAAATAAATACATATGAGTCTTGCTCTACAAAAGGTATTAATTGAAGAAAAGACATACATACAAAACATACAATTAATACAAGTTGGATGTGACTCATTTAATAAATATTTACTGAGTGCATGTATAGCTACACAGCATACCAGCAGAGGGACCCTTCAGGACAGAAAGGTAAATCAGTCAAGGATTATTTCCTCAAAGAGCTTACAATGGATATGTACTGTAACATTTACAATAACAATTGAAAAATATATCTATACAATAGACATAGATTTGTTCATAAAAAGCTATAAGGAAATGTGCAGGACTAAGCACTATAAAAAGGAAGCCCAGGGCTTCCCTGATGGCGTAGTGGTTGAGGGTCCGCCTGCCGATGCAGGGGGTGCAGGTTCGTGCCCTGGTCCGGGAAGATCCCACGTGCTACGGAGCGGCTGGGCCCGTGAGCCATGGCCGCTGAGCCTGCGCGTCCGGAGCCTGTGCTCCGCAACGGGAGAGGCCACAACAGTGGGAGGCCCGCGTACCGCAAAAAAAAAAAAAAAAAAAGGAAGCACAAATTAAATCCTAGTTTCAAGGAAGACTAAACTACTTTTTAAAAAATAAATTTATTTATTTTATTTATATTTCTTTTTGGCTGCATTGGGTCTTCGTTGCTGCGTGTGAGCTTTCTCTAGTTGTGGCGAGTGGGGGCAACTCTTTGTTGCGACGCACAGTCTTCCCATTGCAGTGGCTTCTCTTGTTGTGGAGCATGGACTCTAGGTGCACAGGCTTCAGTAGTTGTGGAGCGCAGGCTCAGTAGTTGTGGCACACAGGCTTAGTTGCTCCGTGGCATGTGGGATCTTCCCGGACTAGGGCTCGAACCTATGTCCCCTGCATTGGCAGGTGTATTCTTAACCACTGTACCACCAGGGAAGCCCAAAACTACTTTTAATTTATGAGATCAAGAAAGAGTTATTTCATACAGAAGGTACACTTGTGAAGACCTTGAAGAATGGGTAAGATGTAGGCTCATGGAAATGGAGGTGGGGTGAAGGAATATTTGAGTTTTAGGGCACAAGGAAGAGAGAAAAATAAAAAAAGTTATAGCAAGGTTTTGGGCTAAGATCATGTTGACAATATTAATAGAAATAACGAAAATAGAAGAAAGTACATATTTGGGAGGGTAAAAAAGGGTTGGATTTGGGACTACACTTATGTTAATAACAAAATCAACATATGGAAAACAAGCTTTGCTTCAAGCCTCATCTCACTCCACCTATCATTCAATCCTCTACTCCCTTTCACACCCTGCTAAAGGCATGGGTTTGGCAATTATCTATTATACATGATAATCTCACTTTTACCCCATCATCTTTACTCTAAGCTGGCTGTAACAAGTTAAAAACCCATCTGAAATAAACACTCAACATAATTAAAAATGAAAACCTAGAGCTGTGCTGTCCAGTACAGTAGCCTCTATTGGCCCTACTAAAGCCTGTTGGCTGTTTATATTTAAATTAATTAAAATTAAATTAAATTAAAATTCAGTTTTTCAATATCATTAGCAACATTTTAAGTGCTCAATGGCCACATGTATTGATCAATTGGAGAATTATCATGGAGTTGCAGAAAGTTCTATTGGATAGTGATGACCTGGAGCCTTCCTTTGAAGTCAGGGAAAAGGCAAGAAAGCACTGCTATCATCAAAGTTTTCAACACTTTTCTAGAGTAGGTTTGAACCTATGCAATGGTTCAAGAAAGGAAAATAAGATCTAAATAATGGAAAACCCAGGAAAATAAAATAAAAATCTAGTAGAATAAATGATTTTAAAAATAAGCTAAAACAAATGTAATCAATTCATATATATCTGCCCTAGCAATAAGCAGAAAATAAGAGAAAAAGCTCTTATTCACAATTACAACAAAGGATAAAGTATTTTGAAATCATCTTAACAAAAATGTGCTATAGCTATATGAATGTAATTAAAAATATGATTAGGAAGTAAAAAAAATAAGATAAATAGGTATATTTTATGTTTTGCCAGATTTATTGAGAAATAATTGACACACAACATTGTGTAAGTTTAAGGTATACAACATGATGATTTGGTATATGTATATATTGTGCAATGATTACCACAATAAAGTTAATTAACACATCCATCACCTCATATTGTTACCATTTTGTGTGTGTGGTAAGAACATTTAAGATCTACTCTCTCAGTAACTTTCAATTATAAAATTGAATAGTTAAAAGTACTGTTAACTATAGACAACATATTTTATATTATTTGATCAGAAGATATTGTAAATATGTCAATCTCCCCAAATTAATCTTTACATTTAACATAATTTTAATAAAAAATTCAAGTTGCAAAAAATGTTTGCAACTCCACAGATTATTCTCATATTTATCTGGAAGATGACCAGCTGTTACACTAGCCAAAAAACTTTAAGAGGTTTTGCTCAAGCAGACATCAACTGACACATACTAAAGACACTCAATAATTAAAATAGACAAGAGGGCAGACAGCAGAAGCAAGAAGAACTATAATCCTTCAGGCTGTGGAACAAAAACCACATTCACAGAAAGATAGACAAGATGAAAAGGCAGAGGGCTATATACTGGATGAAGGAACAAGATAAAACCCCAGAAAAACAACTAAATGAAGTGGAGATAGGCAACCTTCCAGAAAAAGAATTCAGAATAATGATAGTGAAGATGATCCAGGACCTCAGAAAAAGAATGGAGGCAAAGATCAAGAAGATGCAAGAAATGTTTAACAAAGACTTAGAATAATGAAAGAACAAACAAACAGAGATGAACAATACAATAACTGAAATGAAAACTACACTAGAAGGAATCAATACCAGAATGACTGAGGCAGAAGAACGGATAAGTGACCTGGAAGACAGAATGGTGGAATTCACTGCTGTGGAACAGACTAAAGAAAAAAGAACGTAAAGAAATGAAGACAGCCTAAGAGACCTCTGGGACAACATTAAACACAACAACATTTGCATTATAGGGGTCCCAGAAGGAGAAGAGAGAGAGAAAGGACCAGAGGAAATATTTGAAGAGATCATAGTCGAAAACTTCCCTAACATGGGAAAGGAAATAGCCACCCAAGTCCAGGAAGTGCAGCGAGTCCCATACAGGATAAACCCAAGGAGAAACATGCCGAGACACATAGTAATCAAATTGGCAAAAATTAAAGACAAAGAAACATTATTGAAAACAGCAAGGGAAAAATGACAAATAACATACAAGGGAACTCCCATAAGGTTAACAGCTGATTTCTCAGCAGAAACTCTACAAGCCAGAAGGGAGTGGCATGATATACTTAAAGGGATGAAAGGGAAGAACCTACAACCAAGATAACTCTACCTGGCAAGGATCTCATTCAGATTAGATGGATAAATTAAAAGCTTTACAGACAAGCAAAAGCTAAGAGAATTCAGCACCACCAAACCAGTTCTACAACAAATGCTAAAGGAACTTCTATAAGTGGGAAACACAAGAGAAGAAAAGGACCTACAAAAACAAACCCAAAACAATCAAGAAAATGGTCAGAGGAACATTCATATCAATAATTACCTTAAACGTGAATGGATTAAATGCTCCAACCAAAAGACACAGGCTGCTGAATGGATACAAAAACAAGACCCATACATATGCTGTCTACAAGAGACCCACTTCAGACCTAGGAACACATACAGACTGAAAGTGAGGGGATGGAAAAAGATATTCCATGCAAATGGAAATCAAAAGAAAGCTGGAGTAGGTATACTCACATCAGATAAAATAAACTTTAAAGAATGTTACAAGAGACAAGGAAGGACACTGCATAATGAACAAGGGATCAATCCAAGAAGAAGATATAACAATTATAAATATATATGCACCCAACATAGGAGAACCTCAATGCATAAGGCAATTGTTAACAGCTATAAAAGAGGAAATTGACAGTAACACAATAATAGTGGGGGACTTTAACACCTCACTTACACGAATGGACAGATCATTCAAAATGAAAATAATTAAAGAAACAGAAGCTTTAAATTACACAATAGACCAGATAGATTTAATTTAAATTTATAGGACATTCTATCCAAAAACAGCAGATTACACTTTCTTCTCAAGTGCACACAGAACATTCTCCAGGATAGATCACAGCTTGGGTCACAAATCAAGCCTCAGTAAATTTAAGAAAACTGATATCATATCAAGCATCTTTTCTGACCACAACACTATGAGATCAGAAGCGAATTACAGGGAAAAAAATGTAAAAAACAAAAACACACGGAGGCTAAACAATACGTTACTAAATAACCAAGAGATCACTGAAGAAATCAAAGAGGAAATTAAAAAATACCTAGACACAAATGACAATGCAAACACGATGATCCAAAACCTATGGGATGCAGCAAAAACAGTTCTAAGATGGAAGTTTATAGCTATACGAGCCTACCTCAAGAAACAAGAAAAATCTCAAATAAACAATCTAACCTTACACCTAAAGGAACTAGAGAAAGAAGAACAAACAAAACCCAAAGTTAGCAGAAGGAAAGAAATCATAACGATCAGAGCAGAAATAAATGAAATAGAAACAAAGAAAACAAGAGCAAATATCAATAAAACTGAAAGCTGTTTCTTTGAGAAGATAAACAAAATTTGTAAACCATTAGCCAGACTCATCAAGAGGGAGAGGACTCAAATAAATAAAATTAGAAACGAAAAAGGAGAAGTTACAACAGACACCGCAGAAATACAAAGCATCTTAAGAGACTACTACAAACATCTCTATGCCAATGAAATGGACAACCTGGAAGAAATGGACAAATTCTTAGAAAGGTATAACCTTCCAAGACTGAACCAGGAAGAAACAGAAAATATGAACAGGCCAATCACAAGTAATGAAATTGAAACTGTGATTAAAAATCTTCCAACAGAAGTCTAGGACCAGATGGCTTCACAGTTGAATTCTATCAAACATTTAGAGAAGAGCTAACACCCATCCTTCTCAAACTCTTCCAAAAACTGCAGAGGAAGGAACACTCCCAAACTCATTCTATGAGGCCACCATCATGTTGATACCAAAACCAGACAAAGATACTACAAAAAAAGAAAATTACAAACCAATATCACTGATGAATATAGATGCAAAAATCCTCAACAAATACTAGCAAACAGAATCCAACAACACTTTAAAAGGATCATAAACCACGATCAAGTGGGATTTATCCCAGGGATACAAGGATTCTTCAATATATGCAAATCAATCAATGTGATACACATAGTAACAAATTGAAGAATAAAAAGCATATGATCATCTCAACAGATGCAGAAAAAACTTTTGACAAATTTCAACATCCATTTATGATAAAAACTCTCCAGAAAGTGGGCATAGAGGGAACCTACCTCAACATAATAAAGGCCAAATACAACAAACCCACAGCAAACATCATTCTCAATGGTGAAAAACTGAAAGCATTTCCTCTAAGATCAGGAAGGAGACAAGGATGTCCACTCTCACCACTATTATTCACCATAGTTTTGGAAGTCCTAGCCACGGCAATCAGAGAAGGACAAGAAATAAAAGGAATACAAATTGGTAAAGAAGAAGTAAAACAGTCACTGTTTGCAGATGCCATGATACTATACATAGAGAATCCTAAAAATGACACCAGAAAACTACTAGAGCTAATCAATGAATCTGGTAAAGTAGCAGGATACAAAATTAATGCACAGAAATCTCTTGCATTCATATACACTAATGATGAAAAATCTGAAAGAGAAATTATGGAAACACTCCCATTTACCACTGCAACAAAAAGAATAAAATACCTAGGAATAAACCTACGTAGGGAGACAAAAGACCTGTATGCAGAAAACTATTGGACACTGATGAAAGAAATTAAAGATGATACCAACAGATGGAGAGATATACCATGTTCTCGGATTGGAAGAATCAATACTGTGAAAATGACTATACTACCTAAAGCAATCTACAGATTCAATGCAATCCCTATCAAATTACCAGTGGCATTTTTTACAGAACTAGAACAAATCATCTTAAAGTTTGTATGGAGACACAAAAGACCCCAAATAGCCAAAGCAGTCTTGAGGGAATAAAACAGAGCTGGAGGAATCAGACTCCCTGACTTCAGACTATACTACAAAGCTACAGTCATCAAGACAATACGGTACTGGCACAAAAACAGAAACATAGATCAATGGAACAAGACAGAAAGCCCAGAGGTAAACCCACATACCTATGGTCAACTAATGTATGACAAAGGGGTCAAGGATATACAATGGAGAAAAGACAGTCTCTTCAATAAGTGGTTCTGGGAAAACTGGACAGCTACATGTAAAAGAATGAAATTAAAACACTCCCTAATACCATATGCAAAAATAAACTCAAAATCGATTAGAGGCCTAAATGTAAGACCGGACACTATAAAACTCTTAGAGGAAAACATAGGAAGAACACTCTTTGATATAAATCACAGCAAGATCTTTTTTGACCCACCTCCTAAAGTAATGGAAATAAAAACAAAAATAAACAAATGGGACCTAATGAAACTTCAAATCTTTTGCACAGCAAAGGAAACCATAAACAAGATGAAAGACAACCCTCAGAATGGGAGAAAATATTTACAAACGAATCAATGGACAAAGGATTAATCTCCAAAATATATAAACAGCTCATGCAGCTCAATATTAAGAAAACAAACAACCCAATCCAAAAATGCACAGAAGACCTAAATAGACATTTCTCCAAAGAAGACATACAGATGGCCAAGAAGCACATGAAAAGTTGCTCAACATCACTAATTATTAGAGAAATGCAAATCAAAACTACAGTGAGGTATCACCTCACACCAGTTAGAATGGGCATCATCAGAAAATCTACAAGCAACAAATGCTGGAGAGGGTGTGGAGAAAAGGGAACCCTGTTGCACTGTTGGTAGGAATATAAAGTGATACAGCCACTATGGAGAACAGTATGGAGGGTCGTTAAAAAACTAATAATAGAATTACCATATGATCCAGTAATCCCACTACTGGGCATATACCCAGAGAAAACCATAATTCAAAAAGACACATGCACCCCAATGTTCATTGCAGCACTATTTACAATAGCCAGGTCATGGAAGCAACCTAAATGCCCATTGACAGACAAATGGATAAAGAAGATGTGGTACCTACATACAATGGAATATTACTCAGCCATAAAAAGGAACAAAATTGAGTCATTTGTTGAGACGTTGATGGATCTAGAGACTGTCATACAGAGTGAAGTCAGAAAGAGAAAAACAAATATCGTATATTAACACATGTATGTGGAACCTGGAAAAATGGTACAGATGAACTGGTTTGCAGGACAGAAGTTGAGACACAGATGTAGAGAACAAAAGTATGGACACCAAGGGGGAAAATTGCGGTGGAGTGGGGATGGTGGTGTGCTGAATTGGGCGATTGGGATTGACATGTATACACTGATGTGTGTAAAATTGATGACTAATAAGAACCTGCAGTATAAACAAACAAACAAAAACAACTAATACTAAACTTTCTTTGGGTTATTGTATGGAAATATGTTAATATAAATGTTTCAGACATTACGTGAAATTTCTAAAAATCTTATATGTTCTGGTATAATGTTATAAGTCATAATCCTAGTTATTACTTTAAAATGTATATCTCAGAAATAACTAAATTTCCTTGTCAATTGCATTATTATGAACTTTCATCAAATCTTTAACTGTGGTCATTTTTAAGTCTTTTGTCATTGACAGACAGTTCTGGGTGTACTCTGATGCTTTTGAAAAAATGTTCCTATAAAAGGGTTTCATCTTCAAGGAATTCATGGAAAAGACTCTGACAAGTACAGGTTTCTGGTAACTGACTATACTGCTGAACTGAATGAATAAGCATTTTCAGAACTCTAATGGAAAACTGATGAATTCATAAAAGTGTTAACAAAAGATCAAGATGAAAAAAATAATTACATGGGACTGAATGAACTGATGAGGATGATTATAATTTTTGTGACTTTCTGTTTGAATAAAAAAAAATCCCACAAGGACACAGAGGCAAAAAATATACAAATCAATTTTCACTGCAAAGTAAAGGAGCTGTTACAGTGGAGGATTACTGGACTGAATGTCAATATTATGACATAGTATGAGTGTGTTTCGTGTTTGGTAATTGCAATCATTGTTGCTTTTGTTGTGGTCATCCATTTACAATGCCTGGTGTCAGTTTATTTATCTCTTGTAAAAATAAAATACAGTGTGTGTGTGTGGAAAAAGAATAATAGGATTAAAAAAATAATTAAAATAGTATGGATCTTGCACAGGAATGGAAATTGATCAATGAAACAAATCTTTAAAGCCTAGGAACAGATCCATTTATTTATAAAGATCATTGTTTATATTAGCAGAGGGATAGATTATTTAAGCATTTTAGAAAAAAAATAAAGTAGATTCCTGTCCCATAATATGTAAGATAAATTTTATATTGGTTGAAGTTTTTAGTTTTAAAATAGAAAACACCAAAGTACTAGAAGAACACAGAGCTGAATAATTTTAAAATATTTGTATTGGTAAGGAATTCCTAAGCATGATCCCAAAGGCAGAAACCATAATGAGACTGACAGATTGGATTCATAAAAATGTAAGAATTATGTATGGCACAAACTCTGTCATAAACAATTATCAAAGAATTTTTTAATGGCCTAACTTTTAATCATCATGAACTTTGCTAAATATATTTATTTTATACATCAAAAAAAATGGCATGTCATATAGCCAATAGTAATGATCATGGGGATATATATATTTACTGACATGGAAAGACATTTGCAAAAAAAAATTATACCTAAGTATGTATGGTGTGCTTCCTTTTTATAAAAAATTATGTACCTAGGCATAAATTTACATATTTTATTATGTAATTGAAAGTCTGGAAGAATATATAACAAAGTCTTAATATCAGTTATCTCTAGATGGTATTATAATGGGTATTCTTTTTATTTAATCTATATCTTCTAATTTTTCTAAAAGTAAATCTATAATAAATAAATTTACTTATAGAAAAAGTAAAAAAAAAAGATATATTTTAAAATTCTTGTGGTGAAAATAGCCAAGACATTAAAAAAAAAAGGTAGCTTTGAGACTTCCCTGGTCATCCAGTGGTTGAGACTTTACCTTCTAATGCAGGGGGTGTGGGTTCGATCCCTTACTGGGGAGCTAACATCCCACATGCCTCACAGCCAAAAAACCAAAACATAAAACAGAAGCAATATTGTAACAAATTCAAGAAAGACTTTAAAAATGGTCCACATCAAAAAAAAAAAACGTAGTTTCTATTAAAATGTGGTTATTTCTAGGTGGTAGGATAAAGTAGGTACATAAAGTTTTTTTAATATTTTTGTACAGGAATATATTTACTCTTTTAGTCAAAACAAAATGAACTTGATTTATCAAATGCATCTGGCTACTGTGCAGCTACAAATTACACAACTACTTTATAAAAGGAAATCTGCTAACCCAATTGGTGAATTGACTAATGAAGAATGCAGTTGCATTCCTCATTTTCATACTTATCACCAAGGTCATATGTAATAAGCTGTGTGTGCAATGCCAGAAATAAAGCCATTTTCTTTGTACTCTTTTTGTGTTTTCACTCCTATTTTGATTCTGGGAGCAGGGAAGCAGATAGTAAAGGCCTACATGACAGACCACTATTAGCATGATCATAACTGGGTTATTCCAGCCCCAGTAAAGCACAGAGAAATGCATTCAGTCAGCAGTTCAGGGAAAAGGAGATAACACCTAAGGCTCCAGGATGACAGATGAACTCAAACTAAAATTAAAAAGCAAAACAAAGTAGAAATTCTATGTGCAGTTTGATATGTAATCTATGGCAACTGTTTCCTGTAATGTGAAAGGCAAGCCATCCACTATGGTTATCCAAAGATCATGCTCGCCCTAAGTGTCATTAGCCAGAGGAATTAACAAATTTTCCAAAAGATTCCTGCATCTCCAAAAATAAGTAAAGGCTCAGGCAATATGAAAATCAGTTAAGACAAAGCCTCCAGCTTCAAATGGAAAAACAATCTAAAATGTGCCCTGCTAAAAATCTAATAGGGCCACACCATCACCCCTACTACTACACCAAATTCATTCATTTCATTTGTTTATTCCTTCATTCACCTACAATGAGCACCTACTAGTGCCAAGCACTAAAGCAGGCAGTAGGTGGAGCTTACAATCATCCCCTTATCAAATGTAAACATGTTATGCCCCTGATTAAAATCCTGCCAGATATAAATTAGCTAAAAATAAATGAGAGAAAAAAAAGGAATAAAGCAGAATTCCTGGCATCATGAGAGGTACAGGTTTGCTCTGACTAAATTTTCAAGCTCTGATTATCCTACCTTTCTGATCAATTAGAGATGGAAATAATGAGTTTTAAAGTTGAGAAGAAAGAGAGCACTGTAATACAATACATAGAGAAATGGTAGATGTCATTTAGATATCTGAAACACCGAAAGGGTAGGGGAAAAAAGCTGGTGAGATTAGAGTTAAATTTATTCTTTAGTAAGTGAATCACTTATAATATTTAGGAATTAAATATAACCAGTAATACCTGAAAATTGAACATCATAGTCCTCAAAGTAAAATAAAAATTCTACACTCAAACATAGAAATAACAAAACTGCCCATAGCCAGGTCTGGTTATAGAAGACATCAAAGCTGTTCTTCATAGTCAGTCTTTCACCCCAGCTAAGTAGATCAGGATGCTCATAGCCTCCACAGAACAAGGGTTAACGGTAGTTAGGTTTGTCCCAAAACCTAGGACATACCTAAATTCTTTGTATTTCACGTCAGGTCCTGGACATCAGATTTAAATATCATTGTAATACTATACTTTAATAGTGGATCTAGAATAGAGAAACTATTTACCAACTTACTTAAGCAGATAGAAATCAGGATGTGAAAGTCTTTTTTTTCACCATCAGGAACTGCTGAGTACTCTGTAGCAGTATTTCTCAAGCTCAGATCTATGAATATATTATTAAAGGTCTTCAAATTCTTGGCGATGTTTTAAAAATATTTTGTTTTTAATTTTTACGACCATCTTTTTTTTAACATCTTTATTGGAGTATAATTGCTTTACAATGGTGTGTTAGTTTCTGCTTTATAACAAAGTGAATCAGCTGTACATATACATATATCCCCATATCTCCTCCCTCTTGCATCTCCCTCCCTCCCACCCTCCCTATCCCACCCCTCTAGGTGACGACCATCTTTTAAAAAGAAATTTAAAGATAGTATGCATCTTTTGGATGACCCCGTGCAACCATGTACTGCTGTAAGATTTTTATGCAGTAGTTTGTATGTGCAACTGAGTTCGTTGATTAACATTAGGGATAGCTGATTGGAAGACTCTACATAAACAAGGTGGTGGGAGAACCCAATATCATCTTTGACTGTGCCAACTCATATCAATTTATTGGAAATAGTATGGTCTAAATTTTCCAAAAAGAGTTTTTCTATCCCTGATCCTAGCAACAGTTGCATTGGATACCTATTTAATGAAGATATCAATCAGGCTAACTTTTTCTCCAAGTATCAGTAATAAAGCTTTACAGAGTTGCCAAGTGATATGTCTTTAATGTGCTGTTTCAAGACTACTCACTGAGGTTTGATTTGTCCAAGTTCCAATCGGAGACATAAGGGTATTAATATTATTTGAATAACATACTTATGTAAACAGGCATTGGCTGAGTAAGTATTATCAAAATCCAAACACAGAAAACAGATGAACCACAACACTAGACTTGGGGTGACATCTTTCTGCTATAATTCTCCAAATCAATGCTATTTCAGCAAAGCAGTGTCACCCATCCCATTAAATCCATGTTGATTTAAATTGAATTGTAATGTTCATTTGCATTATAATGATTTTGTAGTCTTATTTAATTTGTACATTTGTCTTGGTTTTATTTAGAATAAGAGTTATAAGCATAAAGTATGTAGTTTTATGTTTGTGAATATTAATTAACAATAAGTAATAAGTAAAATGAGTAATTTAAGTAATATTATAATAACAATTTCAGTCAATACTGGAAGTTCACAGGGATTTTATTTTACTTTATTTTTCTTCAAGAGGGTGGGATACATCTCTCAACTTGAGGAACTCTGCTTCAAGATGTATATTAATTTTATTTAGGATTTAAGAGAAAGAGAGCATAGCACCATGTTTCTCTACAGCAGCTTAAATTTTACTTTTTTATTTCAAAGTAAGCTGCTCTGCATTATTGCTTCTGCTTTGTTCCCCAACTTCAAAGCTCAAAGTGGCAGGCCATCTGGAGATGGCCAGAAATGGACACCCTCAGGAAAAGTCACTATACTATACTAACAGTCACTATACTGAATATAATTGCTTTCATTTTTGTCTAAACTGTCAGTTTTTGTAGAGACAGGATGGCGTCAAAGCCTGTCACAACTGGGAGGCTTAATAAACTTTTGCCAAGTGAAGGTCATTTTCTCAACTCTTCTTACTCCAGTCTGGTTCAAACAAAGTGCATCAGAACAATGTCTTGATATAGTTATTTTAACTGTATAAGAAATACTCTACAAGAAGTGTATAGTTGTTGATGGATCAAATAGTCACAATCTACTAGCAATTATTAATAACCTTGGAGACTGACCTCTGTAGGAGGCTCTCTGGATGATAAGAAACAATTCTAAAATGACACGAACAGTACATTGAAATTTTCCAGAGAAAATAAAAACATGAGTAACTTTCACCTCCTTTCCATAAAAATCATTAACTATGAAATAATGAATACCCCAAAGAAGTCAAAAAGCCAATATGGAATGAAAATAAGCAGTATATTCAAAAGTAGTATTTAAAATGCATCATTTAAATATATTTTCTCAAATCTACTAGTTCATAAAAATGAAAAGATTCCCTATGTCCCCCATAAAATAATATATTTTAAGAAAACAGATTTTTAAAAACTTTCTGGGTGGTACTAACCTGGAAGCCAACAAACATTCCTAGCTTCATTCTTAAGAACTTATGAAATACATCTGCAAAAATAAACAGCTTGAAAAAGCTGAGCTTGCCAAAAAAATTAATAAATAAAACCCCAAACTTGTTTTTGTAATTTCCTCAATATTTTTCTTTAATAATGGAGAAATCAAAGTAAAAGCTAATCACATACACAGTCACACAATAGGGTGTAAGGACACAATCTGACAAATGACTAATCCTATAAAATTTGATTTATGACACGGAATATTGCTCAATACTATATGAAAGTCACATATTTTCTTTTTGCTGTTCTCTATAACTGGGAACTATAGCAAGCCCTGAAAAAAACAAAACAAAAAACAAAAACAAAAACAAAACAAAACCTCTACTTTCCTTTTGAAGTCTAAACATAAATTCTTATCAGCAGGCTATCTAATGAGTTAAGTCAATCACTAAGCCACTATTTCAATTTGTGCTTCTGCAGCAAAGAAGGCTTTGGAGCTAAGAAAATCATTTCTGTTGTATCCTGCCATTCTGGACAAAAAACTAATCTCCTGCCCAACCCTGGGGGGTCACATGATGCCAAACAAATGGAAAGTCATCTAGAGGTTAAACTCCAACAATTAAAAAGACACACACACACACACACACACACTACACTTCCATTCAACATTATAGGATTTTAAAAGCACACTGTAGTAACCTTAGGAAAAACAATGTAGCTGAAGACTGTCACATAAGTTGAAAATAAGAAGTCCAAGATTAAGGACAGTATATTATTAACATCAGAATCAGAACTGAAAGAGAAAAAGAGAGAAGAGAGGAAAGAGACAGATGGACAGAGGGAGAAACCACTTTAGGACTGCAGGGGAAAAAATAACTAAAAATATTTTTTATGTGAATTGAACTACAGTAGACAAAAGCTTAGAGTCAAAAAAAAAAACTAGAGGGCGAATGCAACTAGAAGACCTCCAACTGAATAATGCAAGGTCAAAGGAAAAGTAAGCTTGACATCTCCCTGCGCTGGAAGCTTACACAAACCACATGAGGAACGTAGCCCAGAAGATACATTTTATGGGTATGTGTGAGGTCCTGGAACATTCTGTGTGGTAACAATTTTAGGATTTCAGAAATTCCACAGGATAGCAAGTTCATTAACCTTCTCTCTCTAATCCACACTTTGGCCACTATTCTAATTTTGTGTTCAAAAATGCCCAATATTGAATGTATGCAAAGAATTTGAAAGTTAAGTTTCAGAGGGGAAACTGGAGCAATACCATTATAGATTACCCAAAAAAATATTATGGAAAAAGTCCAAACTGATAAGAAGGATGGTTTATAATCAATAAGGACCTACTATATAGCACAGCGAACTCTATTCAATATTATGTAATAACCTATATGGGAAAAAAATCTAAAAAAGAATGGATATATATATGTGCATAACTGAATCACTTTGCTGTACACCTGGAACTAATACAATATTGTAAATCAACTATACTCTAATATAAAATAAAAATTAAATTAAAAAAAGAAGGATGGTTTATATGTTTTATGTCCCACCCACTCAACTTTGGAGTACTAAAGTGTACATTTGCATCTTTATTACTGCAGAGTTGTACTAAATATTGACTCCAAGCTACCCCAGAAAATCTACCTACCATTATCTTTAATTGTGATTCATACCTGCATTGACAAAAATGTATGCAAGATGCCAGTGATGATTAATTTTATGTGTTAACATGGCTAGACTATGGTGCTCAGTTGTTTGGTGAAATATTAGATTAAATGTTGCTGTAAAGTTATTTTTTAGAGTTGATTAACATTTATAATCAGTTGACTTTAAGTAAAGCAGATTATCCTCCATAATGTGGGTGAGCCTCATCTGATCAGTTGAAGGCCTTAAGAGAAAAGACTAAAATTCCCGAGAGAAGGAGTTCTGTCTCCAGCCTGTAACTTAGATATTTCCAGTCAGCCAGCCTGCCCTACAGATTTCAGATTTGCAGGCTCCCACAATAATAAAACTCTTTCTCTCTTTCCATATACATATACACATATGGATATCAATATATGGTGTGTGTATGTGTGTGTATTGTGTGCATATATATATTAATATACTATATACACATACTATTGATCTGCTTCTCATAAGAACGCTGATTAATATAATGCCCAAAACCATAACAAAGAGTAAGTTTACTGCATTTATCCTAACGTTATACAAATTTTATAACTTGAGGAAAACATTGGCTATCATAAAATATACAAGGTTTTCAAATCATTTAAATAACCTGAGTTAACGTGGAGAAAGCCTACGAATATCCCCTGTATGGTTTATAGCTTTTATTACACATATTAAGAGTTTAAAACAGATTGCACCCCCTACAGGGGAATATTTAGTTTGCATTTCCAAATTATAGTTTGGAGTAAGTGAATTTCACATACTCTATAATTATGGAAAAGATCACAAAGAGGATTCAATTGAACTAAAGTGAAATGGATTGGTACACCTGTTTCAGGAAACAAAGAGACACCAATATCATGGAGAATTTATATAACACTAATAGGCACCTGATATAAATAAAGGATGTCATTTGTGAAAAATACAAGTCTTAGGTCTGTCAAAGCACGGAGCATAAATTATCCTGTTTTCAAAGTGCCTTTTAGTAGATTAGTTTTGAATCAAAAACAATAGAGATAGAATTTACTAATTATACCTTTAGCAAAGTGACAGACAACCTAATTAAATGAAAACATATAATAACATGTTTGGGATATAAACATTTTAGAAACATCACAAGACTTGAAAAAAAAACCTTTTTAATTGAATAGGAAAACAATTCAAAGTCATTGTCTAAGCATAGCCAGCAATGACGATAAGTAACAGATCTAAATTGCAATTCATGACATGTGCCTCTAATTCACAATGTTATCCATCATAAATATTTAAGAAAAATATTTGCAAGCAAATAAGTTACAATGACATCTTGAGCCCAAGGTCCCAAACTTAAAAGCCAAATGCCTTCAAGGAGAGGGGACTTAACAAAAATCTGGGAAGTATAAAGAAGTAAATTAGAACAGTAAATACATGAATTAGTAAAAGAGAATATAATCATAAATATCTAGAAAATATACTCTAAAAGGGAATTTCTGTTTGATTAGCACATTACTCATAATTATTGATACGTATTTAACCCTAAAGCAAAGCCTGTATCACGTGAAAGGTGCAAAATTAGCTGCAGAGGAGTATCCCTGACCCAATTATGTGAGGTACTTTAGTAAATCTGTACAGATAAAAGGCTCTAAGAAGAGAGTTAAACTTCAGGAACTGAAGGAGAATTTCAGAAAAGGGATTTAGGAAAGGAATGGAATTGTTTGGAAGAGATTACTAAAAGGAGATAGCTGGTGAGGTAAGTCTAAGTCACTACAGAAAGGATGTTGAAGAGATGCATCTCCACCATCTCCTGAGCCCTGTGTGAAGATGAAAGCATCTCACAGCCACAGTGGTGTGACTGTTGCCTGGTCTGGGAAGAGACATCAACTCAAGCCACCTCAAGAAAGGAGTGGAGGGTGGGTGTATGGTAGGAGTGGGTAGGAAGAAGAGATACATAACTGGTATCATAAGAGGATATGCAAAGGTTTTGTGAGAAACCAAGGACAATAAAAAACAGCAGGCCTCCCTGTCAAGAACAGGTTTCTGATGTTCACGTGGCCTGTCTTCTTCTCTCTGGGTGTTACCTCTTCAACGCTGACTAGTTTCCTCTGGTTCTTCATCTTGCCTTTGACTACAATAGCCTCTCTACACCCAGATGCTGTCTCACAGTATTTGAGCTCAGTTCTTGCAGGTTATTGGCAATATCCACTATGGCCTGACAGACTTCACCCACCACACCTCTACAGGTGTTTGGGAGAACACACTCCCCCGACCTAAGAAAGCAAAGAAACTTCATAGACATCTAATGGACTATGCAGCAGTTCAAACTAGGGAAACCTGAATGGACAGAATAGTCACCTTCTACGAAGGCCAAGTAAATGGAAGAAACAATAACAAGGGAATAAGAATGTTTCAGGGAATGTTACACAGAGAATAACCACAAAAATTTTGGTGGGGAGGGGCTAAAAGAAACATGAAACCTGGGGTTAAAATTCTAGAAGAGGGAAAAAAATGGAAACCAAATTAAAAAAAATTTTTTTTAATGGAATTAAATTAAAAAAATGGAAACCAAACCAATTTCCAAAACTGGAAAATGAAATAAAGGAACTATCATATCATAAAGCAAAAATTACAAAGAAATGTAAATTATTGGTAAAAATATGAGGCATGTAAGACAGATCCAGAAAGCCTAATATGCAAATACTAGGATATTCAGAAAAAGAGAAAAGAAGATCACATAGGAAAACTTCTGTGCTGAGGAAATTATTGAATTTTCAGATCAAAGGAGTTCACCAAATGCCAGGCAGCTATAATGGGTGGGGGGCGGGGAGGGGGGAACACACAATTGACAAATTATGATGAAGTTTTTGAACTTTAAGAGTAAACATCAAGTCTTATAGAGAGCAAGAAAAGAGTACTTACAAAGGTAAAATAAACAGACTGCCACTGGATCTTTCTTATACCACATTGGAACCTGAAAGATGTATACAGACTTTAAAGAAAACAGAACTGCATTCCAAGAACCTTATGTCCAGGCAAGATATAATCCATAACTGAAATGAAAATTTTCAGACTGATAATGACTTGTAAAACAAATCATTCTTTTACCCTTTTATGAAGAAAAAAGTATTGGAAGAATACTCTACGTTCAACATATAAAAAATTAATACATATTAATAGAAAGAAGGAAAAGCCAACCATCTGACCAGTTCAACAGATGCAAAGAAAACATTTGACAAAATCTTGCACCCGTTCATGAGTAAAAACCACTCAACAAACTAGGAATAAAAAGGAGCTTTCTCAACCATACGAAAGACATTTACAAGAAACCCACAGCCAACATTATACTTAATGGTGAAAGACTTCCCCCTAAGATCAGGAACAAGACAAGATGTCTGCTCTCACTACTTCTATTCAACCTTGTACTGGAGGGTCTAGCCAGGGCAATTATGCACGAAATAGAAATAAAAGGCACCCAGATTGGAAAGAAAGAAGTAAAACTATCTCTATTTGCAGATGACATGATCCTGTATATAGACAATCATAAGAAATCCACTAAAAAACTATCAGAACCAATAAATGGGTTCAGCAAGGTTGCAGGATGTAAGATCAAATCCAAAAATCATTGTATTTCTATATACTTGGCAATGAAAAAATCTGAAAACAAAATTAAGAAGACAATTCTATTAACAATAGAATCAAAAGGAATAAAATACTTCGGAATAAATTTAACAAAAGAAGTGCAAAACTACAAAACATTGTTGAAAGAAATTAAAGAAGACCTAACTAAATCAATGAAAAGAAATCCCATGTTTATGAATTCCAAGACAATATTGTTAAGATGTCAATACTCCCAAATTGATCTACAGTTTCAGTGAAATCCCTATTAAAATTCCAACTTTCTTTTTGCAGAAATGGACAAGCTGGTCCTACAACTCATACAGAATTGCAAGGAACTACAAATAGCCAAAAATATCTTGAAAAAGAAGACTAAAGTTGGAAGACTCACAGTTTCCGATTTCAAAATTTACTATAACCAGTAATCAAGACTGTGTGATACTGGCATACGAACAAATGTATGGATCAATGGAATAGAATCGAAAGTTCAGAAATATGCCTATGTATCTATGGTTAACTGATTTTCTACATGGGTATCAAGATTATTTAATGGGGAAAGAATAGTCTCTTTAACAAATGGTGCTGGGACAAATGGATATCTAAGTGCAAAAGGATGAAGTTGGACCCCTAACCTTACACCATATGTAAAAATTAACTCAAAATGCATTAAAGACCTAAATATAAGAGCTTAACATATAAACTCAGAAAAAAATAGGTGTAAATTTTCATGACTTTGGATTAAGCAAGATTTCTCATGTATGACAACAAGCACATGAGCAACAAAAGAAACATGAACATCATCAAATTAAAAGACTGCTCTGCTACAAAGACACCATCAAGAAAATGAAAGGAATCCATAGAAAGGGAGAAAATATTTGCAAATTCTATATCTGAGAGGGGTTTAGTATGCAGAATGTAAAAAGAACTCTAACAACTCAACAATTAAAAAGACAAATAACCCAAATGTTTTAAAAATAGTCAAAGGATTTGGACAGAAATTTCTCCTAAGCATATATATGAATGGCTAATAAACACATGAAAAATATGCAACATCGTTAGCCATCAGGGAAATGCAAATCAAAACCACAATGATATATCACTACATACCCACTAGGATGCTATTGATATAATAAAAAAAGACAATAACAAGCATTGGTGAGGATGTGGAGAAAAAATCTCATACACTGCTTTGTAAAATGGTGCAGTCACTTTGGGAAACAGTCTTGCTACTCCTCAAAAAGTTCAACATAGAGTTACCAAAGGACACAGCAATTCTAATCCTAGGAGTATACCCAAGAGAACTAAAAACATGTCCACACAAAACTGTGAATATGAATCATTATTATTCATAATAGCCAAAAAGTAGAAATGATCTAAATGTCCAAGCAGTGATGAATGGATAAACAAGATGTGGTATATTTATAGGGTGGAATATTATTCAGCCATCAAAAAGAATGAAGTATTGATACATGCCACAACATGGATAAATCTTGGAAAACATTATGCTAAGTGAAAGAAGCCAGTCACAAAGGACCACATATTATAAGATAACATTTATATGAACAGGCAATTCCATAGAAACAGAAAGCAGGTTAGTGGTTGCCAGGAGTTGAGGGTACAAGGGAAGGGGAAGTGACTGCTAATGGGTATAAGTTTTCTTTATGGGGTGAAGAAAATATTCTGGAATTAGATAATGGTTGTACAATCTTGTGAATATATTAAAAACCATTGAATTGTTCTCTGTAAATGGCAGAAGAGGAAGTCAGAGATTTGAAGCACAAAATGGATTCAATGCATGGTTGCTGGCTTAAAGGTGGAGGGGACCGGGCTTCCCTGGTGGCGCAGTGGTTGAGAGTCCGCCTGCTGATGCAGGGGACACGGGTTTGTGCCCTGGTCTGGGAAGATCCCACATGCTGCGGAGCGGCTAGGCCCGTGAGCCATGGCCGCTGAGCCTGTGCGTCCGGAGCCTGTGCTCCGCAACGGGAGAGGCCACAACAGTGAGAGGCCCACATACCGCAAAAACAAAAAAAGAAGAAAAAAAAAAGATGGAGGGGACCACATGGCTCCTAGGAGTAATGAGTTGCCCCCAGAAAACAGCCAGAAAGTAAGTGGAAACCCCAGTCCTACAACCACAGGAAATTGAATTCTGCCAACAACTTGAAAGTGCTTGGAGGTGGGTTTTTCCCCAGTGCCTTCTGATGAGAACTCAGTCCAGTCAACACCTTGTTTTCAGCTTTGTCTTACCCTGAGTAGAGAACCCAGCAATGCCATGTGTATGATCAGGCCACCCAAGATGACTGTTCTCTTGCTCTCTGTACATCCCCTGCTCAACCAGTCCCTACTCCACCTACACCCTACTCACATGACTGACCTTCCTTCTTAATCACAGAGCCTAATCAGTAAGTGCCTACATACTTACCCCCAACCCCAGCTAGTGATTGTTCTAATCTTTAGATGAGAACATCTCCCCTATGATAGCTTATCAAAGGGGTGTTGGGGAATGTGGTCCTCTGGTTTCCCTGGTAACTGATGAGCCAACCTGATGATGTCAATTCCCCCTATAACTGGTAACCTCCTCCCCCCACCTGCTGCCCCATGTTCTGCCCACCATCTGTAGCACACAGTGCTCCAGGACCTTGCTTCAGGCATGTTAGCTCCCCCACGCATTAAACTATTGATGTCTCTGTCACTGATTCCGGGCTTTTTCTTCAGTCTTACGGCTGGGCAAGTACGGGACTTGCAGGCCTGCAGGGTGCAGCCCAACACCATGTCAGACATGTGACCATAACACTGAATTAATAAATGGGTGCTGTTTTAAGACATTAATTTTGTAGTAATTTCTTACATAGGGATAGAAAACTAACACTCCCCACGGGAAAAGTGGTTGGGTCTTTGTGAACATTGTTCACCACTTTTATCAGTTAAGGGAAGGGGGTTCAATTCCCCCTGGGGAAAACCAATGGGAGAGTCAGTGGAGAAGTTTCCCAGCTTCTTCCCAACCTATGGAGTGGGGAGAGGGATATTGTTCAGAGATGCATTCTTCATGGCTCTTCAGAGGGTCCTCAGAGGTATAGTGCCCGTGGTCCTGTGGTAACAGATCCCGGCTCAGCATCAACCCTTAACTGACTTTTCTTCCTTCCCTATTTCACTCTCCCTTCTGCATCACCCTGCTTCCTGGGATCACCTCCCAGATAAATGGCGCTCAAGCCTGGGTCACAGACTCTGCTCTCAGGGGAATTCAGCTAAAATAACCTCTAAGCCTCATTTTCCCATCTCTAACATGAGGGTAATAATACTACCTAATATCATTAGTACCTTCTACTAATGCAGTGCTGTTATAAGGATTAAATCAGGTAACATATGTAAAGTTCTCATCACAGTGTCTGGCACACAATAACAATTCAACAAATACTGTATTCATAACACTGAGAGTGAGTGGCACTTAAAGTAACACTTAATCTCAGGGATATACTTTTACAGGAAACCGAACAGGCAATTCAATTAAATGTGGGGTTATCCTCCAGCAAAGTGGTTCTCAGTGGGGTTGCCTCTGTCTCCCGGGTGACATGTGGCAATGTGTGGAGACAACTTTGGTTGTCACAACTGGCAGTGGCTACAGGGATGCTGCTAAACCTCCTACAGCAAAGGACAGCTCCCCGACAATAAAGAATTATCTAGTCCAAATGCAATAGTGCCATGGTTGAGAAAGCTTGTCTAGCACAATATCCTGATTATGATAGGAGCTTAATGTTTATTTAATGTTATTAATCAAAGCTTTTTAAAAAATAAGTTTCTTCTTCTGATGTGATTATTTCAAAAGGTTATGTCAAGACATAACTGACAAAATATCTGTTTATGTTGACCATAAAAACAACCATATGAAAATGGCTCAGTTGGAGAAAAAGGACAAATCTTAAAAATAAAATGGGTTAAATATCAAGGTGTGGCAGAAGTTTCTAGATGCCCATATCATACACATTCAGCCCTTTTTCTGCAGTAAAAGAACCCCAGTTTTAATTGACATGGCAGTATGCCCAGCTAAAAGAATTTATTTACCATCTGTCCTGTGGCTAATGAAACACAAGTCACTGAATGGGGCTCCTAAGAAATCGCTTTTAAGGCAGTTGACCCAGCCAGGAAGCACACCCTTTTGCCTTTTTTCCTTCTTCCTTCTTGCTGCCTGGACTGTGGATGCTAAAGCTGGAGCTGTGGATGCCACCGTGCAACTATGAGGAGACGTGGAAGATGGAGTCTGGATCCTTGTGACTACAGAACTGCCATGTGAGCCTTAACTGCATTCTCAGGACTTCTCTTACATAAGAGAAAAACAGCCAATATTTCTTTCAGCCAATATTACTTGGGTTTTATGTAACATATGGCTAAACTTATTCCTAACACTTACTCAAGAAATTAAATCTGTGAACCACAGTCATGAAAGATGACTAAATGTCAAGAAGATATATGTTAGAAGCACTATAGGAACCTAACACTCCACCCCTAACAATAGCAACATTCCCAGAGGAACTAATAAGGCTAACAGAAGAGAAATGCCAACTTGTAGGAAGATGCACACATTGTTTGTGAAGATAAAAACCTGCCACTGAAAATTTAAATAAAAAGAAGAGAGTGATATAGTTTAGCCACTGAGTTTTGAGGTCTCTAGTCTGATTTAGTTTGGTGAGATCCCCAAAACAGGCAAATGCATGTGGTTCTCTTTTCCTGCTTCCACTTGAATATTCATTATCAGAAAGCAAAACATCCTAAAATAGCTCCTAGAGTTTTCACTAGTGATACCAACTGAATATTTATACTTTAAGTAACATCATAGTTGAATGACCATCCACTGCATGGATAGCATTTTAATTGGGTGTAAAGGTGTATAAAAGAAGATAATTCATTCCTCAATAGTTTTCATATCTAGCTAGGGATATCAAAAATTACACTTAGAAATAAATTGGTTTTAATGTTACAAAGCAACAGAAAAGAAGGAAAAAAATGTTAGAATTTGTAAATAGATAAGATATAGAAAGAAAAAACTAAGTTAAATGCTGAGAAAATAAATCTTTAATGTTTCTTTAATATTGATGGTACTTACTACTCTACAAATATGATTTGTACTTACTATGTGCTCATATAATATTATATGAACTTCCTGATAAAAGAAAATATCAATCAATGCTTTTAAGATTTGAATAGCATGCCTCATGGATAAAAAGCTAGGTTGAACAAAAGCTTTAACTCAATAAAAATGTGCTGTTAACTTTTTTCATTTCTAATTGTTGATGTCTTCTTGTAGAATTGACTAAAACCCATTTGCAATATTGTGATTTATAAGAAATATATATATTTGGTCATTCAGATGACCAAAACATATTTCTCAGATATATTTGGTGTTCATACATAGTTTCTGGCTCACAACTCCCAAAACCCCAGGAATTTTCTGATCTATAAGAGCAATGGGAGCATCCATCACAATTGGGTTTACGTTAATGAAGGTGGCTTTTGGATCCCACCCCCAGGGTGGGGGCTGGTTGCTAGGAGACTCAACCACGTGATTTGAGGGTTGGAACTTTCAGTCCTATCCCCTGATATCCAAGGAGGTTGAATTGATCACCATTGCCTAACAGTTTAGTCAATCATGATTATATAAGGAATCCTCCATAAAAACTCAAAAGGACAGTTTTCTGGCCCTTTTTCAGAGTGCTTCCACATGGGGGAACCAGAACACTTCCATGTGCAACCATGCCCAACCCCAAGCTCCATGAGGACAGAATCGCCATTGTTTGAGACCTCACCCTGTGTATCTCTTCATCTGGCTATTGATTTGTATCCTTTAATATCCTTTTATAATAAATCAGTAATGTATTGAGTAAACAGATTTTCCTGAGTTCTGAGAGCCCTTCTGGAAAGTTAATCAAACCTGAGGAGGGGGTCATGGGAACCTCTGTTTCATAGCTAGTCAGTCAGAAGTACTGTTAACAACCTGGACTTGCAATTGGCATACTGAGCTGGAGGAGATCAATGGAACCTCCAGTTTGTAGCCAGTCAGTTAGAAGCACAGGTACTAACCTGGGCTTGCACCTGACCTCTGGAATGGAGGGTGATCTTGTGGGACTGAGCCCTTTACCTGTGGAACCTGATTCTATCCCAGTAGATAGTGTCAGAATTGAGCTGAATTCTCAGACACTCTGCTGGCATCGGAGAATTGCTTGTTGGTGTGGGGAAGCCTCCATACATACATTTTGGAATTGGGTCCAGGAAGTCTTTTCACCATTTTACAGCATTCCCCAAGGAAAATGCTGATGGGGTGAAGGATTTCAGTCTTGAGGATTCATACATCATGCCTATTTAAAACTCTGGTTTTTTTTTTTTTTTTTTTTTTTTTTTTTTGCGGTACGCGGGCCTCTCACTGCTGTGGCCTCTCCCGCTGCGGAGCACAGGCTCCGGACGCGCAGGCTCAGCGGCCATGGCTCACGGGCCCAGCCGCTCCGCGGCATGTGGGATCTTCCCGGACCGGGGCACGAACCCGTGTCCCCTGCATCGGCAGGCGGACTCTCAACCACTGCGCCACCAGGGAAGCCCAAATTGACAAGTTTTTTTTTTTTTTGCGGTACGCGGGCCTCTCACTGTTGTGGCCTCTCCCGTTGTGGAGCACAGGCTCTGGACACGCAGGCTCAGTGGCCATGGCTCACGGGCCCAGCCGCTCCACGGCATGTGGGATCCTCCTGGACCGGGGCACGAACCCGTGTCCCCTGCATCGGCAGGCAGACTCTCAACCACTACGCCACCAGGGAAGCCCAAACTCTGGTTTTTAAATCTTCTTGAACAAAGTACCAATAAAACCAAATGAATGAATTATTTTACTGTATAATTTTAAAGCAAACTTTAAATCAATCATAAATGGGAATGTTTCTATCTTCTCCCAATTCATAATGTCAACTACTTTCTAATATATTATCACTTGCAAATACAAAGACAATAATATCCTAATTACAAAACACAAAAATTGCTGCCATTATTCCACTAGAATGTGCTGTTTGTGTGATAATAGTTGTCAATCATTCCAGGCTACATTCCAGACAATATTGTAGGCTAAAAAATATAAGGTTGATTTTTATCATTAGTATAAATCCACATAATTATTATTAAATGAAAATTTGACCTTTTAAGCAAAACAAGAACACACCTGAAAGAAAGCAAAGAGAAAACAAAGTTTCATTTTATCTTTGAGCACTTATCAGTGTGGGATAAGTGTGTGCCAGTTCAGGAATTATGTATATGATTCAGACCCATGGTAGAGTCGGCCCTGGGAGCTCATCCCAGCCCTATCACCTACAAATGATGTCTGTCTCAACAATTTCCTTCACTGTCCCTAAACTTCCGTTTCCTCAACAGTTAAAGTTTAATAATCACCATTTTATAAAGCTAGTCTTGGAATTAAATGAGATAATAAATATATTAATGTTATAACAGATACATAAGCATTCAGCAAATGGTACCTGTTATTTCTATACTTCTATTATCTTCTATGTTATAGTAAAGCTTAAGGGTGCATTATTTGATAAACAGAGAATGTAGACACTTTTCCTTCTTTTAAGGACAGCAAAGACCTCAATAGATCTTAAAATAACTAAAACCAAGTCTTTTAACCTGAAGCCAAGTGTAGCTTATGGGGAAGATTTTTTGTTTCATGCCTAAGTCATATCCCTAATACTTTTATTCATAATAAGGCATAGTAATTGACACCCAGATTTCTTCTTCATTTAATAAAAATTCCAATCCTCTTTTTTTAAAATAACAGGCAAAATACAATGAATAAAATGGCACCAAGGTTTTTTGATTAATAAAACAACTTCCCAGGTTTTTGCTGGAGTTAGAACTCTGTATCAATAAAATTGGATATGTTATCTACATTTTTATTTTGAGCCATTCTCAGATTTCTGGATTTCACAGTGGCAATATTTTCAAAATTTTGAAAAGCGCCATAAGTTTGACAACTTTTTTTTTTTTGACAACTTTTTATATTTCAAAAAAATTTTAAATTAAAACCAGGGATAATTGGAATATTTTTAAATAGAGCATAAAAATAGGAATAATAGGGAAAATTTAAAACTATAATCTAGTATCTAAAGCATTTAATTAAAGAAAGAATATTTTGACACTCTAAGAGGAAAAACATACTTTCAGATTAAGAAAAAAGTTCTTTCCCAAGCAAGAATAGCTGGCCTCCCTATACTGATTTATAGGGAGGCCATATTTATTTATTCTCTGAGTGTATATCCTAATTTGTCTCATTTCTCCAAGGATTAGTTCTTGGATTTAAATTTGGGAATCTTCGATTCAAATACAAACAAGATTTGACAAATTTAAGATCTTATATCTTTAATTGCACATGCCAGACACTATTAACCAGAACAATAGCCAGCTCTCATTGGAACCTACATTCTAGTGGGTAGAGATCAATACCAAACAAATTAACAAACATGTTCAGATATTGATTAGTGCTAAGAAAAATGAAGCAGGTTATGACAGAGATATGGGGGGGAGGGAGGGTATTCAGAGAAGTCTTCAACTAGGGCACATTTGAGCAGAGATGTTAATAAAATGAGGGAGTGAGTCATTTGCGTACCTGCAGGAATAATAATGGTTAATAGTCATGAAGCACTTTCTCCTGTGCCAGTCAGTATTCTAACTGCTTTACAGGTAAACTCATTTAATCCTCTTAACAACTGCGTGTAGGTACTATTATGATCCCCATTTTACAGATGAGGAAACTGAGGCTCAGAGAGTTAAGGTAACTTGTGTAAGTCACACAGCTAGTAAATAGCAGAGGTAAACTGGGCTTGGCTCCAAAGTCTTGCTCTTAACCACCACCACTATGCTCTACTGCCTCTCGGGGAACAACAGGCGCAAAGACCCTAAGTGGTAGTGCCTGTGCTTGGGATGCTCAAGAAACAGCAAGGAGGGCCCACTGTGGCTGGAGTGGGTGGAGCAAGGGAGACAGGAACAGAAGATCAGATCAGAGAGATGATGGTACTGTGGAGAAGGGGGCCAGCTTACATGGGCCTTGAAGTACACGGTAAGGACTTTGGGTTTTATTCTGAGTGAGACGGGCAGTCACTGAACTATTCTGAGCAGAGGAGAATCAAGACCCAATCTGTGTCTCAAAAGGATCCCTTTGGCTGCTGTGCAGAGGATAGACTATTGGGGACACAGATAAAAGCAGAAGCCAAGTCTGGCGGCTCTGCAATGGTCCCAGAAGATAAATGGTGGTTTGGACTTAGGTGATCATTGTGGTGGGGGGATGATTCTGGATATATTTTGAAAGTAGAAGAGAATTTAGTGATGGATAGGAGATAGGAAGACAAAGAAACAGAGGAGTCATGGATGACCAAGGTTGTGACCTGGGCAAGTAACTGTAATAAAGGAGCCGGTGTTGCTTGTATAGGAAACACTGGCTAAGGAACAGGTTAAAATGAAGATGCTGATTCAGGAGGTCAGAGTGGGGCCCCAAAATCTGCATTTCTTACATGATCCCAGGTGATACGGACACTGCTGTCCATGGACCACACTTGTGAACAAGGCTCTACACTTTGTTTTTTTAAAATAATTTTTTTCTGATTATAAGAAGAAATATATGTTCATCTTATAAATATTAAAATCACCACATAAAATAATTCTATATCCAGAAATACTGTTAATATTTAACTGTACATCTTCCCAGGCTTTTTGATGTGTTTAAATGTTTATGTATATAATAGAAAATATTATTGTCTAGGAAATTAGAATCCCATTATATCTCACTGCTTGCTTTATAAATATAATGAGCACCTTCTAGTTTCCTTAAACATTTTTAAACTATGATTTCAATGAGATCAAAATATACAAACTGATATGGAAAAAATATATAACTTTATTGTGTTTCTGTACCAGACCACATCTTGCTTTACAGCTCCCATCCCTAGTAATGGTGGGGGGGGGGGGGAAATGTTACTTTTTAAAGTAAGTAACATTTCAAAAAGAGGCATTTTTCAAAATATTTTAGTGTGTTTTAGGTAATTGCTATCATTTTAAGGTTCAGGCTATCAGGACTGTGTTTTTCCCTTCCAAAAAGCTCCCTTTCCATTCCTTTTTCCCCCAAGATGGCATCTGAGCACAAGGGAGAGCTTGTCCTATCCTGGTGATAGGGGTGGAAAGTCTCTACTCCAGGTGTGACCCTCTGGGTCCTCACCAGCCTCCACTGAGATGCCCCTTGACCCTCTGGCTCACCAGGCACCAGGCAGTGCTGCCTGCTATAGAGCAGCTGCTTTCAGGACTAGGTGGGCACATGCCAGTCCTTGGACCTTGCTTTTTGTTTCTGGTCTACAGCTTCCTCATTCCTCCTCAGGTCTCTTTCTGTTACTTATTCCCTCAGCTTTTTTGTAGGCAGCCGCCGTCCAGCACTGTGTGCACAGGCTGTAGGCCCCCGCAAGGCACATCTTGAGCCATGTACCCAGACACCTCCCTCCAGCAACACCGCTCTGTGCCCCGAAGCCATGTGAACTGGGTCAGGGAAGTCTAGTACCACTCCTATGCTTTCAGAAACCCCACGTCTTCTTTGAGATTTTTAACAAGAGGGCAATACAGACACTTTCCAATCTGAACTCCTGCTGCTGTCTGTACCCAGACTGACCTAAAAGGCTTCCTTCCTTCCTTGGGACAGGAAGAACGCATACATCAGATCGAGAGCCCTCCTATATTTTGGCTTATAATGAAACTATTTCATTATAAGCACTCAGACTGCCACATTTTCCTCCAGAAACAAAGAGGAGCTTTTGGAATTTAGAAACAAAGACTGACTTTTAAGATGTTTCCCCATGGATTAAAGAATAATTTGAGGGCTTCCCTGGTGGCGCAGTGGTTGAGAGTCCGCCTGCCGAGGCAGGGGACACGGGTTCGTGCCCCGGTCCGGGAAGATCCCGCATGCCGCGGAGCGGCTGGGCCCGTGAGCCATGGCCGCTGAGCCTGCGCGTCCGGAGTCTGTGCTCCGCAACGGGAGAGGCCACAACAGTGAGAGGCCCGTGTACCGAAAAAAAAAAAAAAAAAAAAAAAAAAGAATAATTTGAAATTTAAACAGTTCCTTCATCCTCCTCCTTCCATAGTGTAGCATCTCAAAAATATTACTTGGTTATATGATTTTTAATGAATGAACATTTCATTATATGTATATTATAATTTAACCAATTCTCTATGACTGAACACTATAATTAATTGTAATTTTCACCATTAAAAATAACTTGCTTGTACATAAATCTAAGCACATCTAATTATTTCCTAGGTATATATTCCTATAAGTGGCATTACAGAGTGAAAAGAAAGGGTACAAACACTTTCAAGGTTTTTGCTACATACTGCTAGTTTGTCTTCCAGAAATTTTTATACCAATTCTTAATACAAACTGTAGTGGCTGAGACTGGCTATTTCCCCATATACTCCCCACATTAGATATTATCATTCTTTGTTTCGCCCTTTCAAAATTGAGTTGAATTTCACATAACATAAAGTCAACCATTTTAAAGTGAAGAATTCAGTGGCCTTTAGAACAGTCACAACGTTGTGATGGTATTCTTTTTAATCTTTGCCAAGTTGATGGTTGAAAAAACTTCTCTCTTCCTATACACTAACAATGAAAGATCAGAAAGAGAGATTAAGGAAACAAGCGCATTTACCGTCACATCAAAAAGAATAAAATACTTAGGAATAAACCTACCTAAGAAGGCAAAAGACCTGTACTCAGAAAACTATACAATACTGATGAAAGAAATCAAATATGAGATAACTAATGAGAAGCTGCTATACAGCACAGAGAACTTTACTTCACTTTGCTGTACAGTAGAAGATAACACAACATTGTAAAACAACTATACCCCAATTAAAAAAAAAAAGAAATCAAAGATGATACAAACAGATGGAGAGATATACCATGTTCTTGGATTGGAAGAATCAATATTGTGAAAATGACTATACTACCCAAAGCAATCTACAGATTCAATGCAATCGCTATCAAATTACCAAGGGCATTTTTCACAGAATTAGAACAAAAAATCTTACACTTTGTATGGCCACACAAAAGACCCCCAATAGCAAAAGCAATCTTGAGAAAGAAGAATGGAGCTGGAGGAATCGGGCTCCCTGACTTCAGACTATACTACAAAGCTACAGTAATCAAAACAGTATGGTACTGGCACAAAAACAGAAATATCAATGGAACAGGATAGAAAGCCCAGAGGTAAACCCACACACCTATGGCCACCTAATCTATGACAAAGGAGGCAAGAATATACAATGCAGAAAAGACAGTCTCTTCAAGAAGTGGTGTGGGAAAACTGGACAACTACATGTAAAAGAATGAAATTAGAACACTCCCTAACACCACACACAAAAATAAACTCAAAATGGATTAAAGACCTAAATGTAAGGCCAGACACTATAAAACTCTTAGAGGAAAATATAGGCAGAACACTCTGACATAAATCACAGCAAGATCTTTTTTGATCCACCACCTAGAGAAATGAAAATAAAAACAAAAATAAACAAATGGGACCTAATGAAACTTCAAAGCTTTTGCACAGCAAAGGAAACCATAAACAAGACGAAAAGAGAACCCTCAAAATGGGAGAAAGTATTTGCAAACGAATCAACGGACAAAGGATTAATCTCCAAAAATATATAAACAGCTCATGTAGCTCAATATTAAAAAAACAAACAACCCAATCCAAAAATGTGCAGAAGACCTAAACAGACATTTCTCCAAACAAGACACACAGATGACCAAGAAGCTCATGAAAAGCTGCTCAACATCACTAATTATTAGAGAAATGAAAATCAAAACTACAATGGGGTATCTCCTCACACCAGTTAGAATGGGCATCATCAGAAAATCTATAAACAACAAATGCTGGAGAGGGTTTGGAGAAAAGGGAACCCTCTTCCACTGTTGGTGGGAATGTACATTGATACAGCCACTGTGGAGAACAGTATGGAGGTTCCTTAAAAAGCTAAAAATAGAATTATCATATGATCTAGCAATCTCACTCCTAGGCATATATCTGGAGAAAACAATAATTCAAAATTATGCACACACCCCAATGTTCATTGCAGCACTATTGACAATAGCGAGGTCATGGAAGCAACCTAAATGCCCATTGTCAGATGAATGGATAAAGAAGATATGGTACGTATGTACAATGGAATATTACTCAGCCATAAAAAGGAATGAAATTGGGTCACTTGTAGAGACATGGATGGATCTAGAGACTGTCATACAGAGTGAAGTAAGTCAGAAAGATAAAAACAAATATCGTATATTAACGCATATATGTGGAATCTAGAAAAATGGTACAGATGAACCAGTTTGCAAGGCAGAAATAGAGACACAGATGTAGAGAACAAACGTATGGACACCAAGGGGGGAAAGTGGTGGTGGGGGGTGGTGGTGGTGGGGTGAATTGAGAAATTGGGATTGACATATACACACTAATATGTATAAAATAGATAACCAATAAGAACCTGCTGTATAAAAAATAAATAAATAGGGCTTCCCTGGTGGCGCAGTGGTTGACAGTCCGCCTGCCGATGCAGGGGACGCGGGTTTGTACCCCAGTCCGGGAGGATCCCACATGCCGCGGAGCGGCTGGGCCCGTGAGCCATGGCCGCTGAGCCTGCGCGTCTGGAGCCTGTGCTCCGCAACGGGAGAGGCCACAACAGTGAGAGGCCCGCGTACCGCAAAAAAAAATAAAATAGAAAAATAAATAAATAAAATGCAAAAAGACCCTACATTCCCTTTCAAATTCTTTCCACTAAATACTTTATATTATTCTAGAATTATGCACACATAAGGAATATAAAAGAGTCACCTAGTCTATTATCCAACATCCAAGTAAAGCCTTGACCAGAAAACGGAAAAGATCTCAGATTCAAGTAAAAGTGTTGTTTACAGCAATTCAAGTGTTCTAAGAGCCCAGAACTAAGGACCTTGAAGTTGTGGGTTTGGGCCAAAGCCTTACTTTAGTCTCTGGTAGCTACAGAGCACAGCCAGCCAACCATCTTGAAAATACATTTCCTTTGTCAATATAGAAACTGTATAAAATAAATTAGATGAATTAGAAAAAAATCTCCATCACTACTGAATAAACAACTCAAGGAACATGCTCTACCCATAATACAGCAGTCATTTTATACAGTGTATATTGGGAGTTTTAATGGCATTATAAATGCTTTGATATATTATTTAAAAATCAGTATAAAATTGTATGTATATTCCAAGAATAGGGAATTGTTAAAAAACAAAACACTAGTAAGTCTACATGATGGAATTTTATGTGGGCAATAAAAATCATGTTTCAGGAGAACACTTAAAGAATGGGGAAATGCTTTCAGTTCATCTGTGCGATCAGTCATGGTCCTGCCAGGAAGTAGATGGCACACTCAAATGGGGTGATGGAGAAGAGTGGCTATTTACCAAGGACTGGGCAAGGATAAAGGAAACAAATGAGAAACACCCTAGGGTGCTAGCATCACTGGGGAGTCATTACCATCAACAGCCTGGAAGGGCAGGGAGGGAGCAATTACCTGAACACAACACAGTAATACCTGTAGCTGTCAAAGAGGGCCTCATGGAAGGACCTATGGCCTTAGGTAGAGAAATGATTCCCCTTCCAACACAGAGCCTGGCAAGGAGGGATCTGGAGAATAAATACCCAACTCTTTCTATCCCCCAACCTGCAACTGGCAGAACGCAACTGGAAGGCAAAGAGTGAGGGAGCCCACTGATGGAGTCCACAGAGGTCAGCTTCCCAGAACAGAGCTGGATGGAGAAGGGTGGAGTGTGGATCTGAAGGAGCAAATGGAGAATACCCAGCACAATATTTAGTGAAAAATCAGATTGCAATATAGTATTACAATATAATTCCAAATTTGTAATAATATACATAGGTCAGGTTCTGCAGCAAACAGACTGAAATTGAGAGGACCTTCAAGATGGCAGAGGAGTAAGACCTGGAGATCACCTTCCTCCCCACAAACACATCAAAAATACATCTACATGTGGAACAACTCCTACAGAACACTTACTGAACGGTGGCAGAAGACCTCAGACTTCTCAAAAAGCAAGAAACTCCGCACGTACTTGGGTAGGGCAAAAGAAACAAGAAAAAACAGAGACAAAAGAATAGGGGTGGGACCTGTACCTCTGGGATCGAGCTGTGAAGGAGGAAAAGTTTCCAAGCACTAGGAAGCCGCTTCACTGGCGGAGACGGGGCGGGGAGTGGGGGGGAAGCTTTGGAGCCACAGAGGACAGCACAGCAAGAGGGATGCAGAGGGAAAAGTGGAGAGATTTCCGCACAGATGATCGGTGCCGACCAGCACTCACCAGGCTGAGAGGCTTGTCTGCTCACTCGCCAGTGCGGGTGGGGCCTGGGAGCTGAGGCTCGGGCTTCGGAGGTCAGATCCCAGGGAGAGGACTGGGGTTGGCTGCGTGAACACAGCCGGGAGAGGGCTAGTGCACCACAGCTAGCTGGGAGGGAGTCCAGGAAAATGTCTGGAACTGCCTAAGAGGCAAGAGACCATTGTTTCAGGGTGTGTGAGGAGAGGAGATTCAGAGCACCACCCAAACGAGCTTCAGAGATGGGTGTGAACCATGGCTATCAGCACAGACACCAGAGATGGGCATGAAATGCTAATGTTGCTGCTGCAGCCACCAGGAATCCTCTGTGCAAGCACAGGTCACTATCCACACCTCCCCTCCCAGGAGCCTGTGCAGCCCACCACTGCCAGGGTCCCATGATCCAGGGACAAGTTCCCTGGGAAAGCACACAGCACACCTCAGGCTGTTGCAATGTCACACTGGCCTTGGCCACTGCAGGCTCGCCCAGCATTCCGTACCCCTCCCTCCCCCCAGCCTGGGTGAGCCAGAGCCGCCTAATCAGCTGCTCCTTTAACCCCCTACTGTCTGGGCGAAGAACAGATGCCAGAGGTCAACCTACATGCAGAGGAAGGGCAAAATCCAAAGATGAACCCCAGGAGCTGTGAGAACAAAGAAGACAAAGGGAAATTTCTCCATGCAGCCTCAGAAGCAGTGGATTGAATCCCCACAATCAACTTGAGGTACCCTGCATCTGTGGAATACCTGAACAGACGAATGAATCACCCCAAAATTGAGGCAGTGGACTTTGGGAACAACTGTAGACTTGGGGTTTGCTGTATGAAACTGACTAGTTTCTGATTTATATGGGGTTTTTTTGTTTAGTTTTTAGCACTTGTTATCACTGGTGGATTTGTTCATTGGTTTGGAGGCTCTCTTTTTTTTAAATTACTTAAAAAATTTTTTATTTTAATATTTTTTATTTTAATAACTTTATTTTATTTTATAATTTTTTCTCTTTCTTTCTTTTTCTCCTGTTTCTTCTGAGCCATGTGGCTGACAGGGTATTTGTGCTCCGGCCAGGTGTCAGGCCTGAGCCTTGGAGGTGCGTGAGTCGAGTTCAGGACATTGGACCACCAGAGACCTCCTGGCCCCAAGTAATATCAATCGGTGAGAGATCTCCCAGAGATCTCCATCTCAACGCTAAGAACCAGCTCCAACTCAACGACCAGCAACCTACAGTGCTGGACACCCCATGCCAAACAACTAGCAACACAGGAACACAACGCCACCCATTAGTAGAAAGGCTCCCTAAAATCAAAGTAAGTTCACAGAGACCCCAAAACACACCACCAGACTGGGTCTTACCCACCAGAAAGGCAGAATCCAGCCTCATCCGCCAGAACAAAGGCACCAGTCCCTTCCCCCAGGAAGCCTACACAACCCACTGAACCAAATTTACCTACTGGGAGCAGACACCAAAAACAATGGGAACAACGAACTTGCAGCCTGTGGAAAAGATACCCCATACACAGTAAGTTAAGCAAAATGAGAAGACAGAGAAATACACAGCAGATGAAGGAGCAAGGTAAAAACCCACCGGAACAAACAAAGAGGAAATAGGCAGCCTACCTGAAAAAGAATTCAGAGTAATGATAGTAAAGATGATCCAAAATCTTGGAAATAGAATGGAGAAAACACAAGAAACGTTTAACAAGGACCTAGAAGAACTAAACAGCAAACAAACAATGATGAACAACACAATAAATGAAATTTAAAATTCTCTAGAAGGAATCAATATCAGAATAACTGAGGCAGAAGAACAGATAAGTGACCTGCAAGATAAAACAGTGGAAATAAATACAGCAGAGCAGAACAAAGAAAAAAGAATGAACAGGACTGAGGACAGTCTCAGAAACCTCTCAGACAACATTAAACACATCAACATTCGAATTATAGGGATCCCAGAAGAAGAAGAGAAAAAGAAAGGGTCTGAGAAAATATTTGAAGAGATTATAGTTGAAAACTTCCTCCCTAATACGGGAAAGGAAATAGTCAGTCAAGTCCAGGAAGCAAGGAGAGTCCCATACAGGATAAATCCAAGGAGAAACATGCCAAGACACACATTAATCAAACTATCAAAAATTAAATACAAAGAAAAAATATTAAAAGCAGCAAGGGAAAAGCAACAAATAACATACAAGGGAATCCCCATAAGGTTAACAGCTGATCTTTCAGCAGAAACTCTGCAAGCCAGAAGGGAGTGGCAGGACATATTTAAAGTGATGAAAGGGAAAAACCTTCAACCAAGATTACTCTACCCAGCAAGGATCTCACTCAGATGCAGTGGAGAAATTAAAACCTTTACAGAGAAGCAAAGCTAAAAGAATTCAGCACCACCAAACCAGCTTTACAACAAATGCTAAAAGAACTTCCTTAGGCAAAAAACACATGAAAAGGAAAAGACCTACAATAACAAACCCAAAACAATTAAGAAAATGGTAATAGGAATATACATGTCAATAATTACCTTAAATGTAAATGGATTAAATGCTCCAACCAAAAGACATAGACTGGCTGAATGGATACAAAAACAAGACCCATATATATGCTGTCTACAAGAGACCCACTTCAGACTTAGGGACACATACAGACTGAAAGTGAGGGGACGGGAAAAGATATGCCATGCAAATGGAAATCAAAAGAAAGCTGGAGTAGCAATACTCATATCAGATAAAATAGAGTTTAAAATAAAGAATGTTACAAAAGACAAGGGACAATACTACATAATGATCAAGGGATCAACCCAAGAAGATATAACAAATATAAATATATATACACTCCACATAGGAGCACCTCAATTCAAAAAGCAAATGCTAACAGCCATAAAAGTGGAAATCAACAGTAACTCAATAAAAGTCAGGGAATTTAACACCCCACTTTCACCAATGGACAGATCAACCAAAATGAAAATAAATAAGGAAACACAAGCTTTAAATGACACATTAAACAAGATGGACTTCATTGATATTTATAAGACGTTCCATCCAAAAACAACAGAATACACTTTCTTCTCAAGTGTTCATGGAACATTCTCCATGATAGATCACATACTGGGTCACACAACAAGCCTTGGTAATTTTAAGAAAATTGAAATCGTATCAAGTATCTTTTCCAACCACAAAGCTATGAGAATAGATATCAATTACAGGAAAAAAACTGCAAAAAGTACAAACACATGAGGGCTAAACAGTACGCTACTAAATAACCAAGAGATCACTGAAGAAATCAAAGAGGAAATCAAAAAATACCTAGAAACAAATGACAGTGAAAACACAACAGCCCAAAACCTATGGGATGCAGCAAAAGCAGTTCTAACAGGGAAGTTTATATTATAGCAATACAATCCTACCTCAAGAAACAAGAAACATCTCAAATAAACAACCTAACCTTACACCTAAAGCAATTAGAGAAAGAAGAACAAAAAACCCCCAAAGTTAGCAGAAGGAAAGAAATCATAAAGAACAGATCAGAAATAAATGAAAAAGAAATGAAGGAAACAACAGCAAAGATCAAAAATACTAAAAGCTGGTTCTTTGAGAAGATAAACAAAATTGATAAACCATTAGCCAAACGCATCAAGAAAAAAAGGGAGAGAACTCAAATCAATAGAATTAGAAAGGAAAAAGGAGAAGTAACAACTGACACTGCAGAAATACAAAGGATCAGGAGAGATTACTACAAGCAACTATATGCCAATAAAATGGACAACCTGGAAGAAATGGACAAATTCTTAGAAAAGCAAAACCTTCTGAAACTGAACAAGGAAGAAATAGAAAACATAAACAGACCAAACACAAGCACTGAAATTGAAACTGTGATTAAAAATCTTCCAACAAACAAAAGCCCAGGACCAGCTGGCTTCACAGGCCAATTCTATCAAACATTTAGAGAAGAGCTAACACCTATCCTTCTCAAACTCTTCAAAAATATAGTAGAGGGAGGAACACTCCCAAACTTATTCTACAAGGTCACCATCACCCTGATACCAAAACCAGACAAAGATGTCACAAAGAAAAAAAACTACAGGTCAATATCACTGATGAACAAAGATGTGAAAATCATAAACAAAATACTAGCAAGCAGAATCCAGCAGCACATTAAAAGGATCATACACCATGATCAAATGGGGTTGATCCCAGGAATGCAAGGATTCTTCAATATACACAAATCAATGTGATAAACCATATTAACAAATAGAAGGATAAAAACCATACGATAATCTCAATAGATGCAGAAAAAGCTTTCAACAAAATCCAACACCCATTTATGATAAAAACTCTCCAGAAAGTACGGATAAAGAGAAATTACCTAAACATGATAAAGGCCACATATGACAAACCCACAGGCAACATCGTTCTCAATGGTGAAAAACTGAAACCATTTCCACTAAGATCAGGAACAAGGCAAGGTTGCCCACTCTCACCACTATTATTCAACACAGTTCTGGAAGTTTTAGCCACAGCAATCAGAGAAGAAAAAGAAATAAAAGGAATCCAAATCAGAAAAGAAGTAAAACTGTCACGGTTTGCAGATGACATGATACTATACATAGAGAATCCTAAAGATGCTACCAGAAAACTACTAGAGCTAATCAATGAATTTAGTAAAGTAGCAGGATACAAAATTAATGCACAGAAATCTCTTGCACTCCTATACGCTAATGATGAAATATCTGAAAGAGAAATTAAGGAAACACTCCCATTTACCACTGCCACAAATATAAAATACCTAGGAATAAACCTACCTAAGGAGACAAAAGACCTGTATGCTGAAAACTATAAAACACTGATGAAAGAAATTAAAGATAATACAAACAGATGGAGAGATAGACCATGTTCTTGGATTGGAAGAATCAACACTGTGAAAATGACTATACTACGCAAGGCAATCTTCAGAATGCAATCCCTAACAAACTACCAATGGCATTTCTCACAGAAGTAGAACAAAAAATTTCACAATTTGTATGGAAATAGCCATGGCGATCTTGAGAAAGAAAAACAGAGCTGGAGGAATCAGGCTCCTGGACTTCAGACTATACTACAAAGCTACAGTAATGAAGACAGTATGGTACTGGCACAAAAACAGAAATACAGATCAATGGAACAGGATAGAATGCCCAAGATAAACCCACACACATATGGTCACCTTATCTTTGATAAAGGAGGCAAGAATATACAATGGAGGTAAGACAGCCTCTTCAATGAGTGGTGTTGGGAAAACTGGACAGCTACATGTAAAAGAATGAAATTAGAACACTCCCTAACACCATACACAAAAATAAACTCAAAAGGGATTAAAGATCTAAATGTAAGCCAAACACTATAAAACTCTTAGAGGAAAACATAGGCAGAACACTCTATGACATAAATCACAGCAAGATCCTTTTTGACCCACGTCCTAGAGAAATGGAAATAAAAACAAAAATAAACAAATGGGACCTAATGAAGCTTAAAAGCTTTTGCACAGCAAAGGAAACTGTAAACAAGATGAAAAGATAACCCTCAGAATGTGAGAAAATATTTGCAAATGAAGCAACTGACAAAGGATTAATCTCCAAAATATACAGGCAGCTCATGCAGCTCAATATCCAAAAAACAAACAACCCAATCCAAAAATGGGCAGAAGACCTAAATAGACATTTCTCCAAAGAAGATATACAGATTGCCAACAAACACATGAAAGGATGCTCAACATCACTAATTATTAGAGAAATGCAGATCAAAACTACAATGAGGTATCACCTCACACCAGTCAGAATGGCCATCATCAAAAAACGTACAAACAATAAATGCTGGAGAGGGTGTGGAGAAAAGGGAACCTTCTTGCACCGTTGGTGGCAATGTAAATTGATAAAGCCATTATGGAGAACAGTATGGAGTTTCCTTAAAATACTACAAATAGAACTACCATATGACCCAGCAATCCCACTACTGGGCATATACCCTGAGAAAACCATAATTCAAAAAGAGTCATGTACCACAATGTTCACTGCAGCACTATTTACAATAGCCAGGATGTGGAAGCAACCTAAGTGTCCGTCGACAGATGAATGGATAAAGAAGATGTGGCACATATATACAATGGAATATTACTCAGCCATAAAAAGAAACGAAATTGAGTTATTTGTAGTGAGGTGGATGGACCTAGAGTCTGTCATTCAGAGTGAAGTCAGAAAGAGAAAAACAAATACCGTATGCTAACACATATATATGGAATCTAAAAAAAAAATGCTTCTGAAGAACATGGGACAGAAGAGGAATAGAGATGCAGACATAGAGAATGGACTTGAGGACACAGGGAGGGGTAAGGGTAAGCTGGGAAGAAGTGAGAGAGTGGCATGGACATATATACACTACCAAATGTAAAATAGCTAGCTAGTGGGAAGCAGCCACATAGCACAGGGAGATAATCAGCTCGGTGCTTTGTGACCACCTAGAGGGGTGGGATAGGGAGGGTGAGAGGAAGATGCAAGCAGGAGGGGATATGGGGATACACGTATATGTATAGCTGATTCACTTTGTTATACAGCAGAAACTAACACAACAATGTAATGCAATGATGCTCCAACAAAGGTGTTAAAAAAATAGCTTTTGAACATGTTAATGTAAAAATGAATGTGAAAATATGAATTGTGTACAATACTCAAGAATTCATTAAAAAAAATAGACTAAGATTTGCATGTGGTAAGTCTACTGTGGAGTTCTCCTGGGAACGGTGGCTGTGAGTGGAAGAGAAGCAGGTTGGGCAGAGCAAGAGGTTAAACTTTAATGTGGTTATAACAGAGGCCTTGGCCATTCCTACAAGGAGCTCTGAAACTGGGATGGCCCTTCAGAGTTGTCCGAATTGAGGCAAGATGGGTGGGCTTTGGTAGTCCCTGAACAACCGGTTATTGAATGCTGGCTGCCCCATGAGGCCAAGGGCAATGCCTGGGTGTGAGGCAGGAGATAGATGGGCCCTAGGCTGAGCATCTGGAGTTTGTCCCCTCTGGACAGATACTCCAAGATGAAGAGGAGATGAGTCCTTCCCTGATAAGAGACCACATATTTCTCATTCTCGAGGTCAAGGAGACCTTCCCAACTATACATGTGCAGAGAGGCTCCTTGGAGGTAAAAAGGGAGTCATGTCAACCTACCCATAGGCCTCTTCACTGGAATCCATCTTGGCTAAGAGATGCATGCACACACATGGGAGGACCCTGAGATAAACCAAATACAGACTCAGAACCAGGCAAAGCAAGATGATTGGCCAAAGGAAACTCAGAAGAAACGCCCCATATAAGTGATTCAAACTACGATGAGGGCATGACTCTCTCTCTGAGCCAGCCCATGTGAGTCTATTCACACGTACTCTTTTTCCTCCTAATAAACACTTTACTGGTTTCACTACTTTCTCCTTGTGGAAATTTATTTCTACAAAGCTGATGGGCCAGGGCCTTGTCACTGGCCACTGGTCCCTGGTGGTCTAGTGGCTAGGATTCAGTGCTCTCACTGCCACAGCCTCACTTCAATCTCTGGCCGGGGAACCGAAATCCTGTTTCAAGCCGCTGCAGGCCAAGGTCACCCGAGATCAGGTAGAGCCATTAGCAGCTACACTGCCAGCACTCAGTGACTGAGTGCATCATCCCCAAGCGGGTGTGTGTGCTGGGGTGGGGAGGGTGGGGCAGGAGGGAACGCCGCAATGTCCACTAAGATAGCAGTTACTAACGGCTGATGGTTGAGTTATTTTCCTGCTTTGTTTTTTGGGTTTTTTAATACTTTTATGTTGTTCCAAATGTTCTAAAATATATTAGGAGACAACTGGCAATCTATCACAATATGTATTAGTTTGATAATCAGTAAATTTACAGTAAAAAAAAAAAAAAAGAAAAGGAAGTAAGAGGTGTTGCTGTTTGGTAATCTGTACACTCCTAGAAGATTTAGAACAAAACTTTCTCTTCCCTTGTAATTCTTATAATTCCCACTGCGTTGCAGATACATGAGAGAAGGTTGGTGCCCTTGGCTACACATTCCACAGCATGGATTAAGGGCTTAAGTCAGAGGCTACTGTTACACATTGTCTGTTAATAACTTCAGTGTTATTAGTGTGATGTTAAGTACAAGCCGGTTAGTTTAACTTTTAATGCTGGGGTTGGTCAGGTAACTTGCTATCAAGAATCACAATGCAGAGTGATAAGCTGGCATTACATAAAAAAGGCAACATTCCAGGGGCAGCTTCTACAAATCTTTCTACCATTCAGATCAATAAATGACACTCTGCTAACTATTAGGGTATTTTATTAATGGGATTTTATTGGTGAATTAGTGAGTTATTAGTCAACCTATGTTCAAAATATATATTATCACTGGTGAAATTAAAGTATTCAACATATGTGGATTGGCTTGAATGACTTAGAAACACTCCTCAATCCTTGTACAAATGTAAGAATCCAGCAAATCATAACATGTACTATTAGAGACAACATTAGGGGTTTGATTCTTTAATCGGTCCCATAGTTAGCTACTGGTTTCAGAGGAGTTCTGACTGCATGATGCCATGCCTTTCTTCAGTGAGTTTTGCATACGAGATGCAGTGTAAGCACTTAAAAGAACCCCACAGAGCAGCAGGATTCCTCTGAGTTTACAGAAAGTTTGAATGAACTGCTTTGGGCCACTTGCTAATAAATGCTTGGTTAATAATTGCCTTTTGTGTCCCTGAATTTTGCTTGAAACCTGATTTTATTATTACCTGGTAGCAAGTCTGTGACAGAGTAGCTAAACACACCACCTCCTTGATGGCTATTATCATTCACCAAAAAGAACCTAAGAGTCATGCACGTCTAAACTGGCTCAGGCTCATTTTGCATCATGCACTCCGCTAGCCAGGCCAAATACAGGGGACATCAAAAGAGGATAGTATTCTTATCCTTTCGGAACAATCTACTGATTCAAGAATATTGTCACATTCTATTTTTAGGAGTAAATATATTGATTTCTTCATGTAATAATTCCTCCCTTTCACTCTATTAGTTAACTCATTATCAGCTGGTAGTAACTGCTGGCCAATCGGTGTTCCTCATCAGGAGTCCACGAGCTACAGCGAAATCTGGCCAAATCTGGCCAGCCACCTGTTTTTGTACAGCCCACAGCTAAGCACAGTTTTGATGTATTAAAACGGTTAGGAAAGAGGAATAATGTTCATGACATGTAAAAGTTATGTGAAATTCAGATTTCAGCATCCATGAATAAAGTTTTATTGGAACACAGCTTCATTCATTAGTTTACGCATCATCTATTGGCTGCATTTATACTATGATGATAGAATTGAATAATTGTGAATGAGACTATTAGGCCCATGAAGCCTAAACTATTTGCTATGTGGTCCTTTATAGAAAAAAAGTTTGCTGAACCTCTCCTCTTGATGGGATATACCACTGAGCAAGTCAGGATATAGGCTCAGTTCTCATATGAGCTTAGTTTCTGGAGGGAGATAGAGAACACACACACACAGAAATACCCAATGGCAGTGAGTGCTATGGAAAATAAGGGTGATGTGATAGGGACTGACACCAGGTCTACTGAGATGGAGTCCAACAAGGTCCTCTCTGAGGAAGTGATATTTGAGTGGGGAACGGAATGACAAGAAGACAGCCATGTGAAGACGGAGACTCCTCAAGCTTTAAGTATTAGGGAAGTAAAAAGATGGCCAGTGGGGCAGGTGTATGGACAAAAAGGGAAGAGTGATACAAGAGATCATGTGCTCCCCTTGTTTCTAAAGATTGTCAGTGACAATAAGAATCTCCCTGGAATGTGGTGACAGCAGCTGAAGAGTCGTTCATAACCACTTGGTCAATGTAAAAGACAGTGTCAAAAAGGCAGACAGGCTAAGAGATTCTACCATTTCCCTCAGTTCACACCTCCAGAAGAGGCAGCAAATCATCTTCAAAATTCCCCTCTCTCCTCCCACTTTTCATCTCTGAAGCATCTGAAAAAAGATATGAGTAAATGAGTGGAAATCAGTCAAAGTAACACATAAACCTTGCAACGTGCCAGGTCCATGAGCTACAAACTAGAGACATAGGAGCTGAGAGATCACTGTGGTTCAATTCCCCCCCTCCCCTCCCCCCATTCTCACACTGCTCCTTCTCCAGGTGGGGAAGCTAGCTTTGTCTCCACACTCATTCACTGTCATGGGTTATACACACTGTTGTGTGGTTGATGATCCGGGGACATGAAGGAAATTCAACCCAGGCCGTCACTTCAGTTGTTACAAATGTGTTCACAAATAATAACATGTGGTCACTCTGAGCAACTTCAAAAGCTTTACATAAAGCACCTGACTTTTGTGCTCTCCCTTTGTGAGCATTTATATATATATTTAATGACTATGGTTGGCCGGAATATGAATGTTTAAAATCGATAATCCTATTAGTACAAGCAAAGAAGTCAGTACCTTTTTAAAGAAAATCAAGCCTCTCAAAAAGGGAGAAAGAAATGTAGTAAGGTTTAAAAAGCTGTTTTCAACTTACTTCCTAAGAAACCAAAAATAGAACTGACAAGTACAACTTCCAAAGAAGCTTCGATCTACTTACTCTATTATTAAATTTTTCAGTTCCAATTTTTTAGAATAACTAATTTAAGGGGTAAAAAAACCTCTCTTATATGAAATAAAATTAAATTCCAGTTAATTGTGTTTGTGATTCTTTCATTAGTGAAAATTGACCTTCATGAACAAAGAAATTGCCAGTGTTGCTCTCAAACAGGTTGATACCGCATTTTGCGACCAACAACACATTGTAAGTCTTATACAACCATAAATGCCACCATAGTCTGCTGAAATTGTGCAAATAATAATTTCCTGGCACCTAAATTTACTTAATAAAGAAAAGTAATTTCAGTCACTAGGAATTAAAACTTAGTAGAGAGACAACAGAAAAGTCATTCTTCTGTAACATCATTGTATTCCACTCAGTATCTTCAGTACGAGGAAGGAACATGTGATTGAAAATTGAGCTCATATATAAAGTCCTAAGTAGTTGTATGAGAGGAAAATGTCCATATTCGGGGCTAGACAGAGCAGACATGAAAGAAGACCATATCAGGAGACTCTGGGAATATACGATCAATTCAGGAGCCTCAAAAATAATATGCTCAGCCTGTCATGCTCCCTGCACTCCCCCCATGATTAAGCTATAGAAGAGGCGCAGTTAAAGGTTAGCCCTGAGTGAGAACCCTCCTCCCACCTTTGACTACCTAACTACTTTCCATTCCAGAAGCTCCAGGGCTTTAGGTATAGAGGTCAGGAGACCAAGAGTATAAAGCATATTCTCCTTCCTTTTGCCTGTCCAAATTCTAACCTTTCTTTCTCAACCTCCCTCTTTTTTGTGAAGCCACATTCACAATCCCTGCTCTCAAAACTCTTCACAGTCTAGCCAGAGATATGAACATGCTTCCAACCATCTAAGAGATTGTGTCTATTCTGACAAAATGTTTTAATAAAGTGTAAAGGGATTTGGGAAAAAAAGTTTTCCTAGTACCCAGAATTGACAACCAAGTATTATTATCACCAAATTCTAAAAGGAGAAATGAACAATTAGAGCCAGGGGCTTCTGAGGAGGAAGATGAACAGCTGCACCCAACTTCCAAGCTTTAAAAGAATCTGAGAAGGGGGAGGCAAGTCACAGGCACCTGCAAGGGCAGCTTGGTAAGTGCCATGTTCTTGGGGAATACACTGCTTCCCTTAGTGGTGAACACAAAGTTCTAAGAATATAAAAACCGACTGCTGATTCATTTAACTAAAAGTCGGATGTAACCATACTGGGGAAATGAGGGAAGGAATATGTGGTATAAATACTATAAGAGTTATGACTTCACCTATCATAATAGAAAGTCAATAGATAATAGCTAAAATTAATGATTTAAGACTACCAGTTTGAGTATATTATTTTGAAATTGGGAGGAATGCCCAAAGAAATCACTAAAACAGTGATTGAGGAATGAGATGGGATGGGTTGGAAAGGGGTGCCTGCCTTTTTAAAAAAATATATATTTTAGTGGGCTTCCCTGGTGGCACAGTGGTTGAGAGTCCGCCTGCCGATGCAGGGGACATGGGTTCTTTCCCCAGTCCGGGAAGATCCCACATGCTGCAGAGCGGCTGGGCCCGTGAGCCATGGCCGCTGAGCCTGTGCGTCTGGCGCCTGTGCTCCGCAATGGGAGAGGCCACAACAGTGAGAGGCCCACATACTGCAAAAAAAAAAATATATCTATATATATCTATATATATATACATGTATATATATATATATATATTTTAGCACTATTAGACTTTTTAAACATGTGCAGGTATTATTTTGTTTAAAAAACAAAATTAACATAAAAACAGAAGACAATATTTTTATTTAGGGAAGAAACCTAACAATTTTTGTGGACCTTTTCTGTGAGCTGTTTGTCCAAAATGTCTAGAGGGTATAGCTGATAGATAATAGCTGGTCTTAAATTCCTACTGGTCTTAAATTCCTACAGTTTAGTGAGTATTCTAATGTGAGGGCCAAAGAAAGGGGAGTATACGTGTATGTATGTCAGTAAAGCCCATAGATTAGAAATTAAAGTAGGGGTTTTGGGGCTGGAGAGTGGAAGGCTCTCATGGGCAGGCCCCAAAGTCACAGAAGCAGATAAAAACCAGGCAGACCCACCGAACAAAGTAGAGAAGAATAACATTCAGGGACACAAGGACACAGTGGCTCTTTGGTGTTGGCACAAATGGTGCTACACATGTTAATTGGCCCTGGGAGATTCACTGCTGAAATTATAGACAGAAATCATCATCAGAAGAAGGTTAACTTTTGTTAAATAGCTTCCAATTAGAAGGAGAAAAAGTAAGGGATGAGTGTAATATACTTTAGAAAGAATACCATCTAAAATAGTTTAGGTTAAAAAAAATTCTGTAACATTCCTATTTGGCTCTTCAGCAGCAAAATCAAGTTTTACAAATCAAATTTAAAGGAATGGAAACTGCTGCCAAAAACAGAGCTTTGGCTTATCTTACCAGTGTTGGTCACCTTGGTTGACCATTTTATATGGCATTTATGGTTCTGGTATGCAATACAAATTTTGCCTTTATCATCCTTAGCTAATCCAGAAAATGGCAATACATAAAATTTTATTTCTAACAGACACACCCAGACTAAAGTTAATATATTATCTATAATAATCATCCTCTACATTAGTAGTGTCTTATCCATTTTATACTTTCCCAAGAGATATTTTCATAGCTCTTCCTCTTTATTAACTTGAGTTTCTCTTACTTTAATTCAATGATTACCATATACATATTTTTAAATAACTCAGCCAATATATAACAATAGTTGACTTCTATACCTGTCTAAATATTATCCTAGTAATGTGTCTAAAATTATATTAATAACTCTTCCCTTGATAATATCCAATTACTTTTTATGGTCCCTAATTCACCATTTGTCTTGCTTTTTTCCTTTAACGGACATTCTGATGTAGGAGATTTGACACAGTGGTTTTGTCTGGGGCATGTTCTGATGGAGCCAAGGGGCAAAGTGAACATTTTGACAGAACAGTTTTGAGCAATTTACACCAAACTATAGAAACAATTTTTATTAAACATTACAATAACACCAGCAGTGGAGAAATGGGATGGAGTGAGGCTCTGGGATGGCATGGGGCCCAGGAACAGGATGAGGATTTCTTTTTTGCACATTATATGGCAATTTTTTAAGTTGGTTTCTTATTTAGAACTTATCAAAATATTCTAGACTCAAAACAATTTCATCAGTATAGACTGACAATGACCATTAAGCCATTATTCTGACTCTTTATATATCTCCTACCCAACTCTCTTCCCATTGGATTTTCATGCCAGTCTTAAGTACTATAAATAAGATTACGGACATCGTGACTTTTCACCCGAATACTTCAGAACACAGCTTTGAAAAATAAAGACTTTTTCCTACATAACCATGATGTTACTATCAGACCTAACAAATTTAGCACTAATTCCTTAATATTCTTTAATACCTAAGCCATATTCAAATGTCCCCTATCAGTACCTCAAATGTCTTTTACAGCTGGTTTGTCCCAATTAGGGAAGAAGAAGTGAGTCTATTTTTGTGACAGAAATATGGAAAAATATTATAAGTGTAAGATCTAGATGTAGGTGTTCATTGTGCTCTTCCCTTACTTTTCTATGCATTTGAAAAATTTTATAATATAATGATGTAATTCTTTTGGACATTGTATCTGTGCAAATATGTCTATATATGTGAAAGCGGTGGGAAGTTTCTAACATATGCTACTGAGCCCTGTCCTGTTCGACACTGTCATAATTATTTGGACAATTATATAGAAAGGTTATTTATAATATTTCTCAGTTGATGAGCTGGGAGAAACAATGAGTGTTAGATAGCTGAATCAAGATCCAAAAATGTAACAAGAACTGGTAAAGAAATGAGTGGTGATACATAAAAATATATCCAGTGTTCAACAAGAGCTGGAAGCAGAAGGTCACAGATCAATAGATGTAGTAATGAAGAAGGGACCTAAGGATTACCACCTAGCTTTTGTGACAGCTAGAGCAAATGGAACTGTTGGAAGCATTAAGAAAACAAAATAGTTTTTTGTTTTTTGTTTTTTTTTATTAAGAGGGGCTGCTGCTCTCCCTGCTTATGAGCTGCATCTGTCAGCTTTGTCAGAAGACATTACCATGGGCACTATTACCATGGGCACTGGGGTGGTAAATGTGCAACTAGGGAAGGAGAGAGAGTGGTATGGGAGGTGGGACTACAAAATCCAAATTGTCGTAGAATCTTGATTTAAGTTTCCATTGTTATGGAAGGCAGAGACTGTATAACTCATCTCTGTGTCCACAGTTCTCAGCACTCTACCTGTCATATAGCAGATACTTCACAATGTTCATGGAATAAATGAATTCTTTCCTACAGGCTATGGGCAATAATCTATGCATTAACTGATGTATTGAAGACTTACTTTAAGGCAACACCATGGCCACATGGAATATACATACCTTGGGTCTCTTTGCCTGGCCAACCAAACAGCATGATGTCAGTAATTGAGGGTGCCCCCAGATAAGAGCATCAACAATGAGGCATCACTGGACCAATGGACCAGGCTGCACTTTTGCCAGATGACTGTCTAAACTGGAATGTAAAGCGGCAAACATCTCAGGAGAGAGGGTCACGTGAGTGTGTTTTGGCGTATTAAGACACTGTGTTTTCTATAACAATTTAGGCTGGGTAGTTCAGACTCAGTGCTCTTACATGTGTTCCAAGGATTTGGGGAGCTATAATCTTTTGCAAAATGGCCAGTAAGTGTCGATAAAGAGCCACCCGGATATCCTGCCAGAAGATTTCTTCATCCAGCATCCAAGGTGCATCAGCTTGGGCTTCCCTGGTGGCGCAGTGGTTGCGAGTCCGCCTGCCGATGCAGGGGACGCGGGTTCGTGCCCCGGTCTGGGAAGATCCCACATGCCGCGGAGCGGCTGGGCCCGTGAGCCATGGCCGCTGAGCCTGCGCGTCCGGAGCCTGTGCTCCACAACGGGAGAGGCCACAGCGGTGAGAAGCCCGCGTACCGCAAAAAACAAAACAAACAAACAAAAAAAAACAAGGTGCATCAGCTTTCCCATGGGGCAGAGTAGGAGGGAAACGCTTTTGTTCAGAGTGCTCTCCTGGTACCAACTCTCCTCTCTTGCCTGAGGCACTGGTGATCAGATGTGACACAGCTCCGAACCGTCTTATCATGAATAGGGCATGGTGATACCTGGCATTGCCTTTAAGTGTAGTTTCCTTCTGCCCCAAGTCCTAGAAAACTTTTGTTGTCTCTGAAGTGTAAGAGTATGTGAGAGATAGAGTTTGTACGTGTGTATGATACTAGATAACTTCTCAGGTCCCTTCTAGATCTAAAGTTTTAGGATGATTATTTTGATAGTACTATCTAACAATGCTATTCCAGCTTTGGAATTTGTGATGACTAGCAGTATTCAAAACATATTCTTGATTGCAGAAAATAAGGCAGAGGACCATATAGGGAGATTAAAAAACCAAAAAGATGTGAGTGAAATATATAAATTTCAAACCATTAAAAAGGCAATACCATTTAACCCAATTTGTCTATACGGTGTCTCCAAGATTGTTAGTTGGAAAGTAAGGCTGTTTGTCCCCAGGGGCACTTCAAAAGAATAAACATAGTCGCAAAACCCCTAGTTTCCATTTATATTGATCAAATTATCTTAACTTCTCTTTAATCCACTGATATTTTCAGTTTATATTGCCCCTTTGCCAGATCTCTTATTTTCTGCATTGTTCTCTCATGCGTACTGCCAAGGACACCCAAGGCAATGGCCTTCCAACAAGAATTTCTGCCTCCAGTCTGTCATTTCAATTAACCCTGCACATTCCATTAATGACTCTTTCTAAATCATCATTACGATTGGGTCATTCTCTCTCTCTCTCTCTCACACTCTCTCTCTCACACACACACACACACACACACACACCCCTCAAAGTCTTCAATATCTCCTTGCTGCACAAGGGGTTAAGTCTAAACTCATAAGCCTGGCAGTTAAATCCTAACCAATCTGGCTCCAGCTCACTTTTAAAATCTCTCCCAGACAGAAAGTCTAAACTCCATGTAGTCTGAACGATTCCTGCATTCCCATGTGGTTCACTTCTGGAAGTTGCACCCTGGCCCTACCACCCTGTCTTTTATGGAGTCCCCTCCTTCACTCTGCTCTGAACATCCAAATTCTACCCACCCCAAAGTCCAACTCAGACTCCACAGTTTTAACATCCTCAGCCAATAACTATCTTTTGGTCTCCTGAGGTTCTACCACACTTCTTTACCATTGGACAGCATGCTCTCTATACTGGTAATTAACTTTCACAGGCATAGGTTTTATTTCCTTGGGTAGATTATAATCTCAATGTTAAGGACTTTTTTTTTAATTTCCCAAAGTGCCTAGCACAATGCTTCACATGGCAGGTGCTAAATAAATATGGAGCACTCAATGATTCCACAGGGACAGAGAGAAGAGAATGATGGTTGCCAAGGGGGTGAGGGGTGTGAGAGGGGTTAGATTGGGAGTTTGGGATTAGCAGATGCAAACTGGTATATGCAGAATGGATAAAAAACGAGGTCCTACTGTACAGCACAGGAAACTATATTCAATATCTTGTGATAAACCATAATGGAAAAGACTATGAAAAAGAATGTATATATATGTATAACTGAGTTACTTTGCTGTACAGCAGTAAGTAATACAACATTGTAATTCAACTACACGTCAATAAAAAAAATACATAAATGAATGATTCCAAACATACATAAATGAATGATTCCAAACATTTGTGAACCACTTCTTTTTGTCTGAAAACATCACCTAACTTCAGGACTTTGTTTCTAGCTTCATCATGCCATGAATAAGTTTCTTAATTAAAAAACAACACACTCCTCAAGTGTGCCTGCTTCTGATACAGTAGCGGGCCTCAGAGGCAGAACCTGGCAAACAAACCCTCTTGTAGCATTTAATAAGGGTGAGTCACTTTATAGACAAATGAGCACTATATTCCAGAAATTGTCTCTTTCCACTGTGATTGAAAAGGAAAAACTCATTGACCTTAGATATACTAAACCAAAAATATATACTCATAAATCATAGGTAACTTTGATATGTGGGCATGAATATGGTCTTAACACATGCTATGTGTCTGGTCAATATCCTCCATATTCCAGATGTGCTCCATGGATAAGCAAAACCTACATCACTTGGGAGCTTGGGTTAGAAATGCATAGTATCAGGCTCCACCTCAAACTTACTGAATTAGAATTCTGCCTTTTAACAAAATCCCTAGATGATTTTAAGAGCCTTAAACAACCCCAAAATGGGCATAGATTATGGCACAGGAGTTTTTTGGGTTTTTTTTTTTTATGTAGGCGCCAGTGAGTATAGGATTTCTCTCCTTTCAAAATAGCATACACCAGTGGTTTGACACTTGCAGGACCCCACCCCCAGGGTTTCTCACTCAGTAGGTCTGGGGTGGGACCCCAGAATCTGCATTTCTAACCAACTTCCAGGTGATGCCAATGGTGATGCTGCTGGTCCAGGAACCACAACCACTGGCTCACATCACCTAAAACTAACATGCGGCATATTCTGGGAACTTTGCTTCAAGTGCACTCCCAGTAGAATGGAGAATACTGAGACAGCAAAGAGGAAAGAGCAAAAGAAGTGGCAGCAGAATGTTTCATTTATGTTACAAGAAGGTAGCTGTTAACATTCCTTTGTACACAATGGGGTAAAAATAGTTGAAGAAATTACTATAGCAACAGTTATGTTATCCACCAGATTTTTTCCTACTCACATTATTCAGAAAAGGAAGCCATCTTATAGAAATTCTATTTCAACACTGAGACTTATAAAAAACAAAAGCTCTAGGAAACATATTCCATTCGTTAACAACTATGGGAAAACAATACAGATTTTAGATGGTTTTGAAAATGACTCTCTGAGGCCTGGATTTGGATTCTTTGGTCAAGCAGTGAAATAAAAATGAGTTTTTAGATCTGTGACTCTAAAAGAAGAAGAAAAGGAAAGCAGAGCAATGTTGCGAATGTCTTATAAACTTTTAAATTAAAAAAATTATCTCAAATACCTCCTTTTTTAAAACGAAGACTCTCAAAATTATAAATAAAACAATATATGTATGTATAAACCAAAGAGCTCCACCTAGAGTTGGAAGAAAGTGTTATTACTTAACACACACAAATACAAATAACAGAGCACTATTTACCCATATCTTATCTATACTCTTTTTTGCTTATGGTGAAAATATCTATTTTTATGAAATCTTTATAAAAAGGATAACTTTCTGCAGTGTGAAATATTGTTAACTAAAGAACTGAGTTTTTAATAATGCTGTCACCTATGTTTCTTCTGAAAATTTGGCAGTAGTATTTGTTACTGTGGATGATCTAGAAGCCACTGTCTTAAAGCAAATTATTTAAAAGTTTGGATAATGTCTAAAGCATCAAGGAGAAGCTTAAAAAATGGATTCTTACCTGAACTTGCTGTATGAACTTGAGCAACTCACCTTCCAGCTCTGAGTTGTCTCATCAATGAGGGTTAAATAAGATCAGTGGTTCTCAGCCCTGACTGCACATTGGAAGCATCTGGGAGCAATAGAAAGAAATTGATGCCTGGGTCCCAACCCCAGAGGTTGCGATTTAGTTGTTCTACTATGGGGCCCAACCTAGTTGCCATGAAAAAGCTCCCCAGGTGATTCTAATATGCAGATAGGTTGCTTTGGATCAGTGACTCATCAAGCTCTCTTCCACCCCCAAGCCTATTATTCTAGTTAGTGGTTCTTAAGCTTTAGGTACTTCAGAGTCACCTGGAAGTCTTGTTAAAACACAGATTGCTGGACTCACCCCCAGGGCTTCTGATTCTGTAGCGGCCCAAGAATTTGCATTTCCAACAAGTTGCCAGTAATGCTGATGCTACTGGTCCAGAGTCATACTTTGAGAATCACTGTTCTGGATGGTGACCTCAAAATTAGATTTTCTGAATTCCTTGTATTATTTTCCCTCTACTTTATCAAACCACAGTATGGCATTGTTAATTAGTCTCCCTGATTCTAAGCTCTCTTCCTCCAGTTCTTAGCCCACGCTACCAAGTTAACATCCTAACCCCCAAAATCCTGTGCTATTCCCAGCCTAAAACTTTTCAATGACTCCCCAACACTGACAGAAGACAAGACCAACTAACATGACACGCAAGGCTTTTCACAGTTTCACCCTAAACCTCCTTCCCAGCCTCAATTGGTCAATTCAAGGACAAACAGGACAACCCTTTCCCTTCAGGAGTCTTGAGATGTGTGGTAGGCATTGTTGAGCAGTGAACCCAACACCATTACCCTCCTCACTGTATAATATATATTTTATTTTCTATATATTATGAGGTTTTGACATCTTAAAAAGCCTTTCTAGCTGGAGAGAGACTGCCCCTCCTGGGCACTTGTCAATTCTTAGAGGCAGCAAAGAGCTCAGCCCTGAGCCTGCCTTTAATATGCAAACTAACCAATCCAGAGCCCTGCCTCCTTCATGGGGCCCTGCATCCCAGGAGGCAACCGTCCTCTCCTTTAAATTTCCCAGGGCCAGATTCCAGGCAACTGGGGACCACCACTATAGTCCAAAGCCCTCCAGAATAATTCCTACTAGCCAATCCTAAACTGTTCACCTGTCCTGCCTTGCCTTACCTTCCCCACAGACACCCCAACAAAGGCTCTGGCCTAACCCTTCCCCTCACTCCATCCTGACTCCCCTGGTGTTGTCCCCTTGACCCTGCATGGCATGCCATGCCTTCTGTCTCTAGGACCTGTGAGCATAGTAAGCTTTTTTTTTCCTGAGCTTCAGTGAGGCTACCTCAGTTAGGTGGCTGACCATCTCATAAAAGAACACAAAACACTCACCTTCCTTACCAGTGGCCGGGAATGCTGATTCAGCTAGAGATGGCCAATGGCATATACATGGAAGTGTGCTGCAGGCTTGTGGGAAAGTTTGCTTCCCAGATAAAAGGGAACAGACTCAGAGCCATTCCTTCCTCCAGCTCTGAGTGTGGTCGCAATGTTGGAAGTTGGAGCAGTCCTTTTACAACCACGAAGGAAAGAACAAGAAAATCCCACAGACCCAGGTCCTGACGTGGAGGATCAGCTGGCCAAACGCAACATCCACTGCCCTCCAGGCCCCTTTATATCTGAGAAGAACAAATCCCCATTTGTTTGAGCCACTTGCTTTATACCCTTGCTTACAGCTGACAGCAATCTCTGGGGATGGAGGTGGGAGATAGTAAGCAATTAATTCTTCAACACAGCTGTGCTAAGTGACTTGAAGAAGCAGAGCATGTGGTAAGAGGGGATAACGGGTGAGTTGGGAGAGGACTGGAGATAAAGCAAGCAGAGGGGAGAGCTTCCGCAAGAGTCCTAAGAGTGGAAGTGCATGGTGTGGCGAGGGGACTGAAAGGCCCATGAGAGGGAGAGAAGCAGAAGAGGCCAGAAAGAGAGGCAAGGCCTGGCCTGCTCCCCAAAGCAGGAGGGAGCACCTTCCACTGTGCAGCCCAGCTCTCCATTCCCAGCCTCCACCCTTGTACCTCCCATCCTGTGCTGAATTCACCTGTTTCCCTCTTTTCCTCCAGTTACACTGTTTGGACTTTTCATAATACCTTTAATCATCTTTGTACCCCCAGCATCTAGCGAAGGGATGCAGAAAGACACCTAATAAATATTCACCGAATGAAAAAATTATCATGATAGGCTATTGTAACTTTTTAATCCAATAAGGGGGCTAATTCATGACTGTTTTTGAGGCCCAGTTCTGCAATTGAGTCCCACCACTCACTCAGTATGCTATATTTACATGATTGGATGAGATGCTTGCTCCATTAGAGCCTTATGGGGGTTAAAATATTAGGTGACCTTTGATGAGCCTGTCAGCTCTACAATTTCCTGATTTTTAAGTATTTTTAAAAATCACAGGGGCTTCCCTGGTGGCGCAGTGGTTGAGAGTCCGCCTGCCGATGCAGGGGACGTGGGTTCGTGCCCCGGTCTGGGAAGATCCCACATGCCGCGGAGCGGCTGGGCCCGTGAGCCATGGCCGCTGAGCCTGAGCGTCTGGAGCCTGTGCTCCGCAGTGGGAGAGGCCACAACAGTGAGAGGCCCGCGTACCGCAAAAAAAAAAAAAAAAAAAATCACAAGGAGCTTGATGTTATCACCCCAGCAAAAGAGAGAGGCAGAAATAGTTCTATTATGCCTTGAAATATTATCCATATTTGTTTTTAAGCAGCAGGTGTGGGTTATTTAATTTCCATTTCTTAATTTTTTTATAATTGACTTGATTCACTTAAATTATCTAAATCAGTCCAATTGCTTGCTTACAAATTACAAAGGAGAACAAAACTTCTTCATCCATGAGTCCTTATTTTACTCAGCATTTATTTGAAAAATACTTCATAGATTTTATAATTAAAAGTGAATCACCAAGTTTAAATTTAAAATGCACATAGCCTTTAACTCATGTCCAGGAATCAACACTTCAAAAATACTGGGCAAAGCAAACACTTAATGTCAGAGTCGTGGTGGAGGCGGCAGCAGGGAGCAGTATTTTATTGGTCTGAATTGTGGCACATGATGGTAATAAAAAGTGGACTGATTTCAGTTGGTTGTTTTCAGGTTCCCTGCACACACGCACACTTATTGCCTGCACTCTACCCTGAATGCTGTTCCCTCCACCCAGATTCAGGGCACTGGCAGCCTCTTTTTCACCAAGCAGCCCTCAGCTCAGATGTCACCTCCCTGGAAAGCTCTTCCCTGACCAGTCCATCTAAAGTAAGAAAACCACCACTCCCTTCATGGCATTTACCACTATCTGAAAATATCCAGTTTATTTAGTTTTTTTTGTGGGGATCCCCACACAAGAAATTGAACATCATCTCTGGCTCACTGCTGAATCCCAGCACCTGGACTGTGCCTGGCACACAGAATAGGTTCCAAATAAATAAGTGTGGAATAAATGAAAAATATATACATATTCATATGTACAAGAATGCTCATGTAATGAGATTCATAATAGCAAAAATCTGCAATGAGCTGAATGGCCAATAATAGATGAGTGATTAAATAAATTATGATTTATCTATACAATGGAATACTCTGCAGTGATTTAAAAGAACATTTACTGCCATGAAAATATATTGACAATATATAGTACTGTGGAATTTTTAAAAGTTTCAGAACAATATGTGTAGCATCATCCCATCTTTATAAATGATAGAGATAAATGTAATTATATGGGTATATATAGTTGGGTTTTTTTTTACAATGAAAGATTATACCATATTATGCTATATGTATTTTTTAAACATATATACATGTTTTTATACACATAGGGAAAAAGATGTGGAGGCCTATGGTATTAGGAGGACAGGCAGGGGTTACATCTCTTACTCCATACACTTCTGTATCATTTGAATTTTTGGAACACCCATGTAAACCTTTTGTAAATAAAAAAAAAATTACCACATTTATTTTGTAGTGAGGTAACTGAAATGAGTTTCAAGCTTTTGGAAATATGAGATATATTTTTCAAAAATATTTATGTTCACATTTTAAAATTGTAGGTTAACTTTAAAATAAATACTAAAAGTTTATTTTATTTACAGTATTAACTTTTATAAAATGAATTAGTCTCACAACTGCCAAAACTTGGAAGCACCTCCTTCAACAGGTGAATGGATAAACCAACTGCAATATAACTATACAGTGGACTATTACTCAGCAATTAAAAGAAATGAGCAAAACCCAGAGAATGTACAATACCAAGAGTGAGCCCTAAGGTACACTATGGACTTTGGACAATTGTGATGTGTCAATGTAGGTTCACCCTTGGTAAAAAAAAAAAAAATATGTACCACTCTGGTGAGTGATGTTGATAATGGGGGAGGCAATGCATGTGTGGAGGCAGGAAAATTTCTATGCCTTCCTCTCAATTTTATTATAAACCTAAAATTATTCTAAAAATAGCAAAGTCTTTAAAAAAAGAAATGTTAAAAAAAAGTTCCTGTAACTTTTTAAACTAAAGCTATACAATTATCGTCTAACCAAAATCTGTTTTTGAAATAAATTCCAAAATCACATACACACACACACACGCACACGCACACACACACAGAAAAGAAACTATGAAGTCATGGAAAGACATGCAGGAATCTTGAAGGTGTATTTCTAAATGAAGGAAGCCTATCTGAAAAGGCTATATACTGTATGATTCCAGCTATATGACATCCTGAAAAAGGCAAAACTATGGAGACAGTAAAAACAAAAGCTCTAGGAAACATATTCCATTCGTTAATGACTATGGGAAAACAATACAGATTTAAGATGGTTTTGAAAATGACTCTCTGAGGCCTGGATTTGGATTCTTTGGTCAAGCAGTGAAATAAAAATGAGTTTTTAGATCTGTGACTCTAAAAGAAGAAGAAAAGGAAAGCAGAGCAATGTTGCGAATGGGATTTGGGGGACAGTGGAAGTATGAACCCTAATGTAAACTATGTAAACTATGGGCTTTAGTTAATAATAGTGATCAATATTGGCTCATCAACTGCAGCAAATGTATCACACTCATGCAAGATATTAACAATAGAGGAAATGAGCTGGGGACAGATATATGGAAACTCTCTGTACTTTCTGCTCAATTTTTCTGTAAACCTAAAACCACTCTAAAAAATAAAGTCCATTATTTTTCTAAAAATATGTTGCATTATGCATTTACTTTATTAAATATGATTAACTAAATTAACATATTTAAAATGTAAACTTTAAAGCAAAAGTCATGATTTAAGTACTTTTAATAAAGATGTTATATTCCAAAAGAAAATAAATGACTTAGAATTATTTTTTACATCTTTATTGGAGTATAATTGCTTTACAATGGTGTGTTAGTTTCTGCTTTATAACAAAGTGAATCAGTTATACATACACATATGTTCCCATATCTCTTTCCTCTTGCGTCTCCCTCCCTCCCACCCTCCCTATCCCACCCCTCTAGGTGGTCACAAAGCACCGAGCTGATCTCCCTGTGCTATGCGGCTGCTTCCCACTAGCTATCTATTTTACGTTTGGTAGTGTATATATGACCATGCCACTCTCTCACTTTGAATGACTTAGAATTTGAGGTCTAAAACCTGATATTAGACCTCCGACTCTACTATAGATATTTTTCAGTTTCTAGTTTTCCATTAGAGTAATTTAGGTCAAATAGGTTATACTAAATTTTTTCCAAAATTACATCTCCTCAATGAATTTTTGTTCTCCTGAAAATTTTCCAAGTCTTCTCTATTTCCATAGAACATCCAGTGGAAAACATACACGCACACACACACACACATACATACATACATACAAACAGAACATCTAATGGAACTTTCTTAATAACACTATTTATGTAAGAAGGACTTCAATGAATAAGGTATAAAAATATTAGCAAAGTGCTTTGAGATTCTCAGATGAAAAAGTTAGGAAAAACTAGCAAGTCTGGTAACATAGAAATTCATGCCACTAATGGTCTGTCAGAGAAAAGTTATTTTTAAAAATATTAAATAACTTTGAATAAGACACTACCTAACTATTTCTGAAATCCATTACTTCATTCCAATCTACTACTGTAACAGCTGGAAATTTAAAACAATGGCATTTCATAGGAAAGCAAAATGCTGTTAAAATTTCACATTCCATACAAATGCTATCTTTGGAAGAGATAAATACAACTATGTTGGTGAATACATCTATTATACTTCTGACTCAAACTATGAACACATTTTAAGTAAATATATATTGTCTCTGTATAGAACCATAGAATCTTATGGACAGGATCTTTGAGGTCACCTATATGAACTTACTATCCAATGAGTTAGATCTTCTATAACACCTTTTACTGTTATCTACACCAGAAGTCTGAAAATTTTTTCTGTAAAAGGCCAGATAGTAAATACTTTAGATTTTGTGCCCATCCAGTCTCTGTTGCAAATACTCTGCCATGGTAGCTCAAAAGCAACAGCAGACAAAACAGGAGCAAATGGGCATGGCTGTGCTCCAATAAACCTTTATTTACAAAACAGGAAGTAGGCCAGGTCTGACCAGAAGGCCACAGTATGCCAACTGCTGATATAGACCCCTCCCAGTTATTTATAAAATTCCATTAGATACATTAGACACCTTTACAGGAAAATTCTTTGTCAGGGGGGACTGAAATAAGCAAATTCACCCATTGCTATAAACAAAATATTGCCTTCTGAAACAAGAGAACATTTATCCTTTGCCATGTATCAGCCCTTCAAATACTTGAAGTAAACAATCATGATTCCCTCAAGCAGTACTCTCTCCAGTCTAAATATCCCCCATGCCTTCAAGCATTCCTCCTGTTATGACATAGTTTTCCAGACTATGTGACCAACTGATCATCCTGTTGTATACATACTCCAGTCCATTAACTATCCTTTGAAGTGCAGAGTACAGATACATGACATATGGTTTTCAAAATATGTAGTAATCAAGATGGAATTTTAATTTTAGAATTTGGCTCACTGTCTCCAAATACAAATGTTTTTAGTTTTCTGGGGGTTTTGTTTTGACAAAATTACCATTTAGTCTTTAAGGAAAATAGATTTTGTGTAGATATAGCCAATGGTTTATTCCCAGTGTCATAACTCTATACATTAATTTAAAATGATTACCAAGAAATAGAAAATATTTTTTGTTTCATTTTGAAAAAAAAAAGTAGGCTTAATAAAACAATAAATTCAAAATGGTTCCTACACATCAAAAATGTTGGCAGAACTTACCTCTACAATTGGAATCATATACTGCAAATTACAAAAGAAAACCATCAGTCATTTTTTTCAGAGAAAAGGAAGCACAGAAGGGGAAGAAAACACACACACATCTGCAGTGTGTCCTTTGATGCTGCTGGCCTGTTAGCAAGAACAGAGCATGGCTGCTACAGTCATAGCCAGGCTACCTCTAAATGATGTTCCTTATTGTATTCCACATTTCAGTAACTTGGGAAGAAACCACATCCATGTTTTTAAAGACAACTTAGCTCTAATTTCCATGACTTATTGTCATAGAATCCTAAAAAAAAGTTTTTAATAACTAGAAGAAAAAAGTCCATATTTATATAGCTATAAATGCACCACATTTGGTCTGACTTTACAACTCATTTCTGTAACTTACCGTAGTTTAATTTTTTTGATAATTCAGTACCTTAAACAGTATATTGTACATAGTAGATACTAGAGGAATAAATTCATTATTTAAAGTATAAATATTTTTATTTGTAATGACATCTCAATTCATAATGTTTGTTGAGTTTGACTTACAATCTCATGGTGTCTGCTTCCTGCTTGCTTGTCATCACAAAAGCTCTCCCTGGGTAATCTCATCCATGTATGTGATTTCAAACACTATCCACATACTGATGACAACCAAATTTGTTGCTCTAGCCCAGTTTCTCTGCAGGGGTGCCCCATATATCTAAGAGCCTAGTGGCACATTCACCTGGACAGTCTAACTGCCACTAAAACAGCATGTGCAAAGATGGAACACCCTAGGTCATCTGATGATAGGGAATGTTTATTGATTATTCATTATGTTCCACACACTGTGCTGAGTGCTTCACATGGATTTTCTCACTTAATCTTTACAGTGCCATTAAACATGGCAGGTTCATTTCCTTTTACCTGAAACCCCATTCAAATGATAGCATCATAATATGAAATATGCAACAGACATCATTCATTAACTACCTAGTACCCATTCCCCTGCCCTTCTTCCTGGCCAAGAGAACACCAATTTTGTTCAGGGCATCAATATGTCAAACTGATATCTCAGTTTTCTTTGCAGCAAGGAGCAACTACATGACTGTATAGGAGCCAGTGAAACATAAGGAGATATCTGTTTTGGGAACTTCAGGAAATGCAACACAATCCTTATCCTTTCCTGCCTTCTTCTTGACTTAATAGTGAATATTATGTGCAGCTGCACTTTTCATTATTTTGACCATCAGGAAAAGGTCAAGAGAATCACAGAGACATTGGCACTCATATCACTGAGCTACTGAACCAAGGCCAGTAACCATCTACCTCCAGACTTCTTGTTACTGAGAAAAATGAACTCCTATTTGTCATATCCATTTTCAGTATGGTTTTCTACTAATCTGCAGCTGAAAACATTTCTACTGGATATAAAACTATAATATGAACAAGAGATTTCAACAAATTAGAAGGAAAGCAGATGGAGGAGTAACTACACAGAAAAACAAAGGATGCTACAACCCAAGTACTTGCAGAAGCAAAAACAATGAGAAGCAAGTCAGCTCACCTCATGGAAACCCACAGTAGACTCAGGATTTGGAGGCACCAAGGACTGCAGAAGACAAGACCTACAGATTTAGCATTTGGAGCTTCCCCAACAAAAAGCCAGCTCTCCATCAGTCACCACCATTCCTCAAGCCAACAAGTCTACTATTACATGTTGGAAAATTTCCTTAAAAGTCTGTTTATTCTTGGCTGTCTGTTCATATTTATGAGTAAGTCACTGAAAATATGATTGTAGGGAAAGCTTGGGTATGAAAGAGAGAAGCAAAACAAACAGAAAAAAAGAAAAGGCAAGGAGGGGTGAAAGAAAAAAAAACTTAGAGGAAACAAAAACAACACAAAAAGCAGAAGATAACAGCAAAAAGAAAAACACATTATCCTCAGGGAAATATGGAAAAAAAAAATAAGAACAAGATGCTATGAAGTAGAAACAATCAAAATATTGCAGCAGAAACAAACAAAATTAAAGGAAGGTTGGAAGATGAAGTTGAGGCAATTTCCCAGGAAATAAAGTTTGGAGACTAGGTGAGAAAAGTTGAAAATTAGAGAATCAGGGTGACATAGAAATTTCAAAAGAGGAGAACCAAGAAGAGCGAGAGAAAGAAATTGTCAAAGGAAGACATTAATTCTCCTCCTCCAAGAGCCCAACATCTAAAGTGAAATTAAAACATGCATAAAGGCAGATGATTGTGAAAATGCAGAAAAAGAGGGAGAAACTGAACATCTAAAAAGCTTTCTGAGAGGAACAAACAGGTATAGCTCCCAAACCTTTGTATGAGAATGACATCAAATCTCTCAACAGCAACGCAAGTCATGGAATTATGCCTTCAAAGTCCTGAGTGGAAGATAATTTTTGGCATAAAATTTTACAGCTCTAACAATCAAGTATGAGGACAGATGAAGGCAGGCAGATGAAGGATACAAACTTTTTGTCTCTCAGGCACCTTTTTGGGGGAAGCTTACGGAGAATTATGTGTCAACAAAATAAGGGACTAAATCAAAGGAATGAAAACATGTAATTGAGGAAACAGAAAAAACCTGCTCCAGGAAAGGGGCAAGAGGCTAAACACCAGAATGAATGCTGTTCAGCAGGTCTAGACCCAGACTGGGAGGAAGACAAGCTTCCAGGGAAAGGTATAACTGATAGGTTATGAGATGCATGTTGACATTTGGAGGTAGATCTACTGTGGGGTTAGAAAAATAGATTGATAGGTATATAGAGTTTCTTTTAGAGAAAAACAGTAAGCATTAGATTGAACAATATGAAATTGCTGCTTTATGGCTCAAAATTTTGTCCAACATTGGCTGTTTCGTACCTTTCAATGTAACCTACCAGTGACTAATATGATGCAGGAAATCTGCAACAAGAACTCTAACAATAACAATAACAAAAGAAAAGTTGGAGGAATATGTGAAACAAGAATGTCAGATATTGTTATTGAAACTGGGTAATAGACACATGGGGTTGGTTCATTGTCCTGTATATGTTTGACCATCCCATAGTAAAAAGCAGTAAAAACAAAAAACAAAAGAAAGAAAATCGTGACAACATAGAAATGGGCAAAATTTCAGTAATCTTTCAAACACCTGGAGGAATTTCCACTTAGCAGTGCTCCGAGTAAGTTATAGAACCACTGGACACAGATAGAAAAAGTCAGTTTTTGAAAGAGCCCATCTACCCTGGATCATCAGTCATGGGTTAAGCAACATCAGTGGGTTAAGCAACATCAGGGATGTTTCACATCCCCCATTTCATCCCTTCCTTTATATTGATTCCACTGATTCTAGGATTGCATTGTGCAACAAAACAGTACTGACAGCTGTTCCAAATGCTTAGATCCAAAACTGAATAAGGCAATCATTTCTCACTGCCCATCAATTACCTCCCAGTTCATTTCTCTTCTTGTCCAAACTAGATTCCGGGATTCATCATTCTATTCACACCCTTGTAAATATCCTTAAGCCCCTGCTCTATCACTTCTGCTCTTTGTAGCTGGCAACAACCAGCTCTGGAATGAACCCTACCTCCTGCCTTCTCTGCATCTGTACCCAGAGAACTAAATATTACTGGAGAAAATCATCTAAACCTGACAGGCTTAATGTTATATTTATTATTGCAAATCGTAAACTGGCAATTTTACTATTGTTGCTGTCTTAAATGCAGCTAAGTTACTTTAAAGAAGCAAAGTGTAAAACCAACAGCCAGCTTCACAACAATGCAATGGATGCCAGATACTCTCATGGTATCCACAAGGAACTGAAAAAAATAAATGGCATGTTAGAATTCTACTCACAACAAAGATATTTTTCAAGAATGAAGGTAAAATAAAAACACACAGAGACAAAAACTGAAACACAGTTCTCAGGTAACACATCACCAGCAGGCCCAAATTAAAGAAAATACTAAGGAACATTCTTTTGGCAGAATGGAAATATTCCTACACAGAAGCCCAGAGAATTTAGGAGGGAAAAGAGCAACAAAAATGGCAAATCTATAGGAAACCCTCCAAATACTGACTTTTAAAAATAATGTCTTATGAACTTTAAAATAGATCATTAAAATACACCACAATAGCATCTAAGTAAATAGGGAGATAAATGGCCTTAAAAGGTGCTATAGATCTTGCATTGTTGGAAAAAAGAATAAAGGCCTAAATTAATATCAAAGTTTGATATGTTATGGTTGTATGTTGTATCTTCAGGAAAAGCACTAGTAAGAGAAATAAAAGAATATACAACTTTTAAACTAATAGAGAAAAAAAAGAATAATAAAAAATATTCGGGCTTCCCTGGTGGCGCAGTGGTTGAGAGTCCGCCTGCCGATGCAGGCGACACGGGTTTGTGCCCCGGTCCGGGAGGATCCCACATGTCGCGGAGTGGCTGGGCCCATGAGCCATGGCCACTGGGCCTGTGCGTCCGGAGCCTGTGCCCCGCAACGGGAGAGGCCACAACAGTGAGAGGCCCGCGTAACGCAAAAAAAAAAAAAAAAAAAAATTCAATCCGAATGAAGGCTAGAAAGAGGAAACAACATAGAACTGATAAAACACATGGAAAGAACACAGTAAGATATAAATTTAATTCTAAATATACCAGTAATTCCATTAAGCTTAAATGAACTAAACAGTCTAATTTAAAAACAAAGGTTATATGACTACATAAAGAAAAAAAACCCAACTATATGCTGTTTAAAATGGACACATATAAAACATAATGAGAAAGAAACACTGAAAATGAAACAATGGGAAATAATTCTATTCAAACACATTCATAAACTAAGCTTGTATAACTCCATTAATATCAGATAAAGTAACTTTAAGGCAAAAAGCATTATTAAAGATAGAGAGAAACACTTTACAATGATACAAGGCTTAAGTTACCAGGAGACTACAACAGGTCTAAATTTGCATGCATCAAATAACATGGACTCAAAAGATATATATAAAAAATTGACAAATCTACCAGAAAAAAGAAGCAAGTCCACAATCATAACTGGACAAGCAGTCAAAAACAAAACCAGTATGGGATTTAGACAATATGATGTTGCAAATTTGATTTAATGAACATATAGAACTCTATATCCAATGATTACAGAATATACATTCTTTGTAAGGCATAGAGAAGTTTTATAAAAATGATCATATACTGGGCCATAAAAACAGTCTCAACAAACTTCAAAGGATTGAAATTATATACAGAATGTTCTCTGATTATAAGGTAATCAGGTAGAAATCAATAACAAAAAGATACCTAGGAAAGCTAGATATATTTAGAAACTAATAAATATATTTCTACATAATTGATAGGTCAAACAGAAAATTACACTGAAAATTAGAATATATCTTGAAAAAATAATTTTTTAAATTGTATATAAAAACTTATGAGATACAGATAAAACAGTGCTTAGAAAGCAAATTGGCTTTTAAAATGCTATATATTTTAAAAAGAAAGGCTAAAAAATCAATTCACTAAGAATCCATCTCAAGAAGTTAAAAAAAAGAGCAGCAAACTAACTATTAAGAAAATCAAAGGAAGAAAATGATTGCAGCAAAATTAATGAAACAGGAAACATCATATATAGAAAGGATCAACAAAGGCAGAGGTTCATTCTTTGAAAGACTAAGAATATTGACTGATAAAGGCCTAGGGAGAAAAAAGACAAAAAACAAAAAACAAACAAAAAAGCCCAGACAACTAATGTCAGAAATTAAAGGTCAACAGCACTATTCATACTGCAATATTAAAAAGATAATAAGATTTTATGCCAATAGATTGGAAATTTTAGAAAATATGGACAAATTTTTTTAAAATACAACTTACCAAAATTGACAAAAGGAAAAGGAAATATGAAAAGTCTTATAAGTTTTAAAGGAATTCAATCTGTAATTTAAAACATTGGGACAGGGCTTCCCTGGTGGCGCAGTGGTTGAGAGTCTGCCTGCCGATGCAGGGGACACGGGTTCGTGCCCCGGTCCGGGAAGATCCCACATGCTGCGGAGCGGCTGGGCCCGTGAGCCATGGCCGCTGAGCCTGCACATCTGGAGCCTGTGCTCCGCAACGGGAGAGGCCGCAGCAGTGAGAGGCCCGCATACCACAAAAAACAAAACAAACAAACAAACAAAAATTGGGACAAAGAAAACTCCAGGCCCAGAATTAATTGGTGATGAATTCTACTATTTACAGAATAATATCAATATTATAAAAATTCTAGACAAACATAACTTAACTTTGACATTATAAGAAAGGAAAATTACAGACCCATCTCTCATGTGAACATACATGTAAGAATCTTAAACAAAATGTGAGCAAACAATATCCAGCGATATATAAAAAGGAAAATCAGTCATGACTAATTTGAGTTTATTACAGGAATATAGTACTGATTATATTAGAATATCAATCAATGTAATTTGTCCCAATAACAGAATAAAGGAGAAAAATCATATCATCATATTAATTGATATAGAAAAATTATTTGTTAGAATGCAGTATCCATTTGTGATTTTAAAAGTAGAAGGAAATTTTAATAATCTGATAAATAGTACCTACAAAAAGACTTTTACCAAGTATACTACTTAAAAAAAAGTAAAATGTTGAAAGTTTGAGATCAGTAACAAGACATGGATGCCAATTATTACTACTACTTCTGCACAATATTATACTTAAAGTCCTAATCAGTGTAGTGAGCAAGGAAAAGAAATAAAAGGTGAAAGAATAGGAAAGGAAAAAATAAAACTCTCATTATCCTCAGATAATATTCAAAACAATAAAATTCAAAAGAATCTTCATGCAAATTATTAGAATCAACAAGTCAGTCTAGCAAAGTCACTGGAAATAAGGCAATACACAAAACTCAATTGATTTTCTATATATTAGCAATAAACAGGAAAAATGCTTAAGAAGATAGCATTTATAATAGCATCAAAACTATCAAATACCTCGGGAGGAAATATGCAAGACCTTTATGCAGAAAATTATAATATACTATTGAGAGAGTTCAAGAAGAACAAATAAGTGAGAAATTTATCACATTTATAACATAAATTCTCCCTAAATTTATCTTTACATTCAATGCAATCCCAGTCAAAAGTCAACAGGTTGTTTCGTGGAACTTGACAACTTGATCTAAAATCTACATGGTAATGAAAAGTACTGGAATAGCCAACATAACCTTGACAAAGAATAAGTTAGAAAAACTTGTCTACCGGATGCCAGGACTTATGATAAAGCTACAATAATTAACATGGCATGGTAGTGGTGCAAGGATAGACAAACAGACCAATGAAACAGAACAGAGAATCCAGAAAAACAGACCCATGAATATGATCCATGGACACTTGATCCAAGGTGATATTGCAGGAGAAAGATCTTTGCTTTATACTAATTCATCAACCTGCACATTAATATCTTATGCATTTTTCTATATATGTGTTGTAGTTCACTATAAAAAAGTGTATTGATGAGTAAAACTAAAAGTAATAATAGTAAGGTAACATAGAAGAATAAAATTGTTACAAACTACTATTATACTAAATATGAAGAAACCAAGTTAGTGTACAAACCAATTATTATACTAAATTTGAAAAGATTGAACTCTGTCATTAAAAGAGAAAAACTTTCAAAATGTGTTAAACAACAAAACATAGCTCTATGTTGTTTATTAAAAGCACCCTTAAAATGATCAAGAGTGGATAAAAATATAAAGGTAAACATAGAAATACCAATGAAATGTAAATTTAAAAGAAAGAGGGAGTTGCAAGGTATAAATTAAATTTAAAAGCATTAAAATGTATAAAGACAAACACTATGTAATGAAAAAAGACACTGTTTATGAAGATGACACAAGTCATATATCTGTAGTATCAAACAACACAACAGCAAGAAATGTAAAGAAAAATTAAACTGCAGTGATAACGATGAAAATACAGTTATACAGAAAGACTTCAATACACCTCTTTCATGGGAATTCCCTGGTGGTCCAGTGGTTTGGACTCCACGCTTTCCCTGCTGAGGGTCTGGGTTCAGTCCCCGGTTGGGGAACTAAAATCCACAAGCTGGGTGTGGTGCGGCACGGCCAAAAAAAACCCGAAAAACAAAAACAAAATACACCTCTTTCATAATTAAATGGATTTAGTTGTCAAAAAATACTGGAATGGAATAATATAATCAACACATTCAAAGACAGATAGGTAGACAGATAGATAGATAGATAGATAGATATGAAATCTCATATGCCTCAGAAAGAGAACATATGTTCCTTTCAGGTCTCTTTTACAGCAAACATCATTGGGTGTCTCCCTAACAGCCATTCCTCTCTCCTCTCTCTCTCTTCCTTCTTGATGCCAAATCCCACTTGTTAGAAGGAAAGCTAAAAATGCCAGATACTTCCCTAATATCACTTGAAGCCAGGGCATAGGCTTGAGACCTTGCTCTGTCCAGTGGAAACTGTAGAGCAATCTGCCAGGGTCTTTTAAGAATTTCCTCTCTTAGAAGAGAAGGGAAAAAGTCTCACATTCTTCCTGCTTTGAATTGATCCTGTGAGGGTGTGAAGGACTTGCAGGCAAGCAGAACAGATAGAAAGTCAGGAGGGTCCCAGAGAAACTGATCCCAGAACCCTAATATAATGGAGCAACCAGACCAACCCTGGAACTACCTGCCCCAGTTTTTTGGAAAGTGAGAAAAATCAACCCCTTCATTAAGCTACTTTTAACAGATATTCTATTTCTTGCAACCTAAAGCATCCTAATTGGATCACCCATCCTAACTGATCTATCCAAAATAAATCATGTCATCAGAAGGGTTTAACAATTTTTTCAAAGTAGAGATCTTCTAGGCCCCATTCTCTGATCATCATCAAATAAAAATAGAAATAAGTAATAAAAGGTGACTAAAAAAACATAACCACTGGAAGCTTAAAAAACACATACACAGAATACCATTGGATATTTGCTCAAAGAGCAAATAAAACATGAAAATACAAACTCTCCAGAAAGCAATGAAAAGAAGACTTTTTACCAAAACCTATGGAACAACTCAAAAGATGTGTTTAGGGTAAATGCCAAATTACCATCTTTAATGTAAAAAGACTAAAATTAAAGGCAACTACCACTCATGTTGAAGACTTAGAGACCAAGCAACAAATAAATAAAAAAGAGGGAATTAATAAAGATAAAAGTTGAAATTAAGGAAATGGAAAACCAAAAAAGTAGAAATGATCAATAAATCCAAAAGCTGCTTTTTAAGATATACCAATAAAATAGATAAATTTCTTCCAAGACTGATTAAGGAAAAATGAGGAGAGACTAAAACTATATAAGATTAGGAATTTTCAAAGGAGATATAAACACAGATACAGAAGAGATTTTAAAAACTATAAAATCTATAACCACAAATTTGAAACCCTAGGACAAGTGGATAATTTCAAAAAAGAATTGGATAATTTCTTAGCAAAATATAAATGAATCTGGGAACAAGTGGCAAACCCAAATACACCAATTACAATAGACCAGATTGGAAAGGTGATTAAAGGCCTATCATTAAGAAAGCACCAGGACCAAGTGATTTCATAACTTATTTCAGCTAACCTAAGAACAGTAATCCCAGTATTATTTAAATTATTCCAGAATGAATGAAAAGGGAAACTTCCTAATACATTTCATGAACCAGCAGAACTTTTAACACCAAAACCTGATACAGTAACACCCCTCCCCGCCTCAAAAAAGGAAACCATAATCTCACTTATAAGTACAGATGCAAAATTTCTAAATAAAACATTGGGAAGCAGTATTCAGCAATGACTCAAGAGAATAATACACTGTGACCAACCAGAGCTTAATTCAAGGAATGCAAGAGTGAAATTCAATGTAATGAAGTTTATTTACCAAAAATCAACAGCAAACATCATTCTTCATCATCATGGTGAAAAAAATAAAGCCATTTCAAATAAAATCAGAAACCAGATAGGAATGCTTGCTATGGCTATTACTATTCAACATTGCTGTGAGGAGGTCTAGCAAATGAAATAAACACTGGATAAAACATACACTATTTTGGCTAACTACAGAATTGTATACTTAGGAAATCTAATAGACTATAGTTTACAAAAAAAAAACCAATCAAATCTAGTACAATTAATGAGAATATTTGATAAGGTAACTCTATGATATAAGATAAATATACAAACATCATTAGGCTTTCCTTATTCTAGCATAAATACCCAGAAACAAAAATGGGAAAAATATTCCATACATAATTGTGAAAAAAAAGCAATAAAATATTGTTACGGAATGAATGTTTGGGTCCTCCCCAAATTTATAGCTTGATGCTTCATCTCCAATGTGATGGTATTTGGAGGTGGGGTGTTTGAGAGGTCATTAGGTCATGAGGATAGAACTCTCATGAATGAGATTAGTGTCCTTATAAGAACAGGCCAGAGAGCTAACTAGCTCTCTTTGTGCCATGGGAGAATAAAATGAGAAGTCAACAGTCCGCAACCCAGAAGAGAGCCCTCACCAGAACCTGACCATGCTTGCACCCTGATCTTGCACTTCCATCCTCCATAACTCTGAGAATTTCTGTTGTTTATAAACCACCCAGTCTATTCGGTGCTTTGTTACTGAAGCCAAACTGACTAAGGCAAATACTTAGAAATAAACTCTGCAAGAAAAGCACAAAACTTAGATGGTGACAACTAGAAAATCACATTGAAGGATAAATTTTAAAATCTGAACAAATGAAAAGATATCCATATTCTTAGATGGAAAGATTTAATAACAATTCTCTTTTATCATAAAAAATGTGCAATTAAAAAGCAAGTAAAATATGGGCTACTAAAAGAGAAAAGAGACATTAGGTAAAAGCTGAGGAAATCTGAATAAACTATGGACTTTACTTAATACCCAGTACATCAATACTGGTTCATTAATTGTAACATATGTATCATACTAATGTAAAATGTTAATGGGGAAAGGGTGAGGAGTATATGGAAACCCTCTGTACTATCGTCACAATTCTTCTGTAACTCTAAAACTGTTTTAAAAAAGAAAGTTTTCTTTTTTTAAAAAATATATTTGTAAGACAATTAGGGAAGTTTAAAAAAACAAATATTATTCCAATTAAATAGATAAAATTATCTTAAAGTTTAGAGAGAAAATAAATGCCCAAGAAAGCAAAAAAGTGAATGAAAAAGAAAAATGAAAGAAAATATACTATAAAGCCACTGTAATTAAATCAATATGGAGTATTAGTATAGTAATAGATATATCAATCAGTGGACCAGAACAGAAAAACCAGAAATAAAATCCAGTTTATATGAGATTTTAATATATGACAAAAATGTATCTCAATTCAATGGGGAAAGAGTGACTATTTAATAAATGGTGCTGGCACAACTCGCTATCCATCTGGTAGAAAATAGTCTCCAATCTCATATTATAAATAAACAAATTCCAGATGGCGTAGATGCCTAATGTAATAAATAAAGCATCAAAAAGTTAGAAGGAAAGCTAGGAAACAACACACAATCTGTTTTTTAACCAGAAAGAAAAGATAGCCATATCTAAGTTTATAAAAATGAAAAACAATTTATGTTGCAAAAGCTACCATAAACAAAACTAATAGGCAAATGATAGATTTGGGGAATACTTGGAAAAGAGATAACAGATAATGAGTTAGTAGTCATCACCAGTATACAAAGTGCTGTTAAAAATTGGCAAGAGACAAGCAATTCAGTGAGAAAATTGGTAAAGGATGTGAAAAGGGAATCCATGAGAACAAATCCACATAGCATGAAGATGCTCCAACTAACTATCAATTAGAGAAATGCAAACTACAGTAAAAAAAATAATATATCACTCTACACCAAATCAGATAAAAGAAAAATGAGAGTGCAACAGTACCAATTGCCAACAGGATGAATAGAAAAAAATGTAATTGTTTACAGCTGTTCTGAAAAGCAGGCAAATATTTTTAAATTAAAAGTACGCAAGACACTTCAACCAACAAATCACACTCCTAGAAATCTATCTCATAAAAATAAAATCACCAATAAAATGTTTATTGCATCATTGCTCTTATTGCGGAAAAAAATAAAAAGTAACAAAATGAGTTCCCAGCAATAAGGTAATAAATAATGGTACATCCATACTGTAGAATATTAAGCAGCCATTAAAAAGAATGAATTAGTGTTACACTATTTAACTTGGAGGGATTTTCCTGGCTGTATCTTTGAATGATAAAATGAGATGCAGGGACTTCCCTGGTGGTGCAGTGGTTAAGAATCTGCCTGCCAATGCAGGGGACACGGGTTCGAGCCCTGGTTTGGGAAGATCCCACATGCCGCAGAGCAACTAAGCCTGCGAGCCACAACTACAGAGCGCACGTGCCTAGAACCCGTGCTCCACAGCAAGAGAAGCCACTGCAATGAGAAGACCATGCACCGCAACAAAGAGTAGCCCCCGCTTGCCACAGTGAAAGCGGCCTAGGGAAAGCCTGCTCGCAGCAACGAAGACCCAACACAGCCAAAAATAAATAAATAAATAAATAAATATAAAATAAAATAAAATAAAAGTGAGATGCAGAGAGGTGCATACACCACAATCCCATTTTTAAAAAGCAAACATTGAACAAACCCCCAAATATATGTGCACCTGAGTGTGTGTGTGTGTGTTATGTAAAGGCAAACATGGAGACAAACATGGAAGGAAACACACACAGGTTGCTAACACAGATGACTGGCAGCATGGCAGGGAAGAAGGGTGTGCAGTCGTTGGAAAGGAAAAATGGGCAGAATGTATGATATGATTATATTAAGGAAATTAATCAAAAACTTGCTACAACATGGATTAGGGTATAACATGACTGGCATGAGCGTCCATCCTCCATGTGGTCCCCATTCTCAAACTATATCATAGTCATCTGGCATTTTCTCATCCATTGAACTATTAGTTCTGTATAAGTTGCTCACAGTCCTCTCATTTGTGCGTTCTGTGACCATCCTACTGGAAAATATAATTTTTCCACTAACTGTTACCCCACATTTTATGAAATTGAATTTTGGACCCCACTCTTCAAGTTGGGGTATGGTTTATACACAAATGCAAATATGTACCTATACATAAAGAAATTAGAAAAAAATAAGGAATTGGTACTTGTATGTTTCTTGATTGTTGAATGTCCATAAAGTAAAAATTACTATTACAGAAAAATATGCATGAAGTATTCTATTTCAGTAAAAGCACGCAAAACCCTAATTTTAAACGTACAATTAAGTATTTTTAAGTGAAAAAGAAAGCTTTGGATAGGATTCACAAAGCCACTGGCTCAGGTTACATAAAGGGGAAGGAAGTAGAAAGGAGGGGCCGATTACTAATTTTGCTTTTATACCTCTCTACATTTTATTACTTCACTTATTACAACAAGTAAAAAAGTATTGCTCTTGAAATCTGAAAACATTAAGTAAAGAAAACAAAGATAAACTGCAAATAAAATAAATTGGGTATTAACGAGTAGCTACCTCGTAAGACATGTTGTGAAGATTAAATGAGATAATCCATGTAAAGTGCTTAGCACATTACCTAACATGTTGCAAATGCTCGATAAATAGGAGCAATTTTTATTGACTACAGAGAGCAGTGGCAGTTAGGAAGCTGAAAAGATAACGTCTTTGAAAATGACACTGTGTACACAAGGCACTTTTTTCCCTATAACTGAATCTGATCTCCTTTGCACTGCAAGGACTCATATTACCATAACTATACAGCTCATCAAACACACTTTCATTGACAGTAAAAATAAAATTACAATTAGATAAATAAGATACTTAAACAATACAAAGGAAATGGCAACTTTTTGCCCTGCAGGCTCTTTAAGAACTTCAAGAACCATCCTAAAGCACTATGCTTCTGTCACAACCACTTCAGATGAGAAATACTTGACCCTGGATGTTTCCCTCATATTAGAGGAGACTGAACAGAACACATTTCATACAGATTGGAGAGTGATGCTATTGCTCTTTCTGAGGGCCTGCCCAAGTGGGAAATCCATTCCTAGACGTAGAAATTCCACTCTCAACTCTGAAAATTTCTTTGCTGGTCTGCCTAAAAGCATGTTGGTTTAGTGACAATCTACAAACTAAATTTGGTCCGTCAATTCTATTCTTATTGTACAACCAAACATTGAAATAAGTTCATAAGTTGCATGAGTGTGTTATTAGTCTTATTACTTACATGGAATTGACTTTATCTTCAGGGCCTTGCACTTGGCCTGTCACAGTGCCTTTGCTGGTATTCTTCACCCAGCCAACCACCCCTATTTTCCTTGCCTCATCTTCGGTGTACTGGTTTCAGGAGAAAACAAGAGAGATGAAGTCCATCATCAAAGGTCTGAATTTACAACATACTTGATTCTAACATTCAAAAAGGTATGGTCACAAAAAAGCTGATTACTTTAAAATATAGTCTATGCCAAAGATTGTGTAGCCGGCCTATAGTAATACCTATATTTACAAAAACTTTCGTTTAAATGGTATTTTTTTTGTGTGTGCTAAATTCCACATTCAGTAAAGACAAGCATGTTATGAGAAAATAAACTGATGGTGGGAATTATTTCAGAAAACAATTTCCATGATGTGTTTTGGAATCCATAAAACTCAGTTGCTTTGCCCTCACAACCTGCTAATGCTAAATTACACTGTCAATCGGGGTTTCAAATGATGATCACTCCAAGATTCTTAATCACTGAGCAAAAATATCCAGTTATGATCAACATAAAGTATTGGATTAAAAGATTCCAATGTTCTCTGTTGATTCTGGACTTGCCACGCAATTGTTATAATTGCCTATGAGTAAATTTATTTCTCCTATTATTCGTAATAGTTTTTTAAAATTCCTTTTCCTGATTCCAAATTCAATTATGCTACCAGCACATGCAAACCTAGAAACATTTTTATTTTGTATTACTTTAACTACGTCACACTAAAATTCTTGTGGAGCCAGAATACCAGCATTTTTTAGAAACCTGCTCTTCTCCTGTTTGGAGGCCAGGGTGACCAAGAGCTCTACACTCCACGTCCCCAACTAAATGAAGCAGCACAAACCAAGATGATTACAGCTAGGATTGCTGGAAGGGCTGGGCTCTGAAAATGTCATGCCTTCATAGATAATAATGAAAAAGGAGACAATCTGAACTCCAGGGGATGCAACTATCTCAAAAGGCAGAGACTTGACTTGTGGGAACCTGTTAGAACCCTTAGAGGTTAGGAACAGAGACCTAGCTAGTGATTCCCAGCTCAAACAGTAGGTGAGAATACATAACACGTTTAACTTTTAGGAAAGGAGTATTATATTTTAAAAATAGATATTTTAAAATTATTTTAAAATAAATAAATATTTTAAAATAAATAAATATTTTAAAATAAGTATCTAAAAGGCAGCAAGGAGTTTTAACTTTAAAAACCTAGGAACCACTTCCTTATGCAACAATGGGCTTTTCTCATTTTGCAATTCAAGATATGTACCCTTGACTGAAGAGATTCTTCCATCCAGAACAAGTGGAAGACCCCACACTGTGTATTAAATATACCTAATCAAAATGTTTAATTGGATCACCCCAAGAGAGGTACTTTCGAAGTTCATAGAAATATTAACGGAAAACTAGGAAGGCTGTAATGTTTTTAATAGGCTACTTTTAAAAGACATCCTTAATAAAAATCTCAACCAGTAACTTGAAAGAAATACAAATATTTCTTCATTCACTGTCGAGGACAGGAAATTAGCAATAGATTAGCACTAAGTAGATAACTGCTCTGTCTCTGTGACTAAATAACAGTGGGGGTGGGAGGGAGATGGCAAAAAATAATAAACAGATTGGTGACTTACCATTCTGAAGCAAACACCTGTATAAGAGAAAGATGAAAAGAAATGTCAGGTTGTCAACCTTTAAAAAATTACATATTTCCTGACTTAGCTTTCATCTAGTTTATTAAATAGTAAGTAAATGAAATGAACAAAACGTTTAATATCTGAATGTATTCAGAAAGTGTTTTTTAAAAAATTCTTTTCTTTCAAAACAAAAAGAGAAAAGGAAGGTTATTTTTGGAGAAAAAGAATAATATTCTGAAACCAAAGTATAATGAAACGCCAAACTGCATATTCCTTCTATTTTAAAATGCTAAATAAAACAAAATAATTACTACAAGAACAGTTGAGTGTGCTGGCATAAAACTTACCCACCCTCAGCTTTTAGAATGTCTTCTTTAGGGCCTTCCCTGGTGGCACAGTGGTTAAGAATCTACCTGCCAATGCAGGGGACACGGGTTCGAGCCCTGATCTGGAAAGATCCCACTTGCCACGGAGCAACTAAGCCCGTGCACCACAACTACTGAGCCTGTACTCTAGAGCCCATGAGCAACAACTACTGAACCCCACGTGCCACAACTACTGAAGCCCATGCGCCTATAGCCCATGCTCCGCAACAAGAGAAGCCATGGCAATGAGAAGCCTGCACATTGCAACGAAGAGTAGCCCCCGCTCGCCGCAACTAGAGAAAGCCCATGTGCAGCAAAGAAGATCCAACGCAGCCAAACATAAATAAATAAATAAATAAATAAATAAATAGAATGTCTTCTTTAAATACAAGGACTAAATTCAAGTTTAAATGTAATAAAACATTTCTATTTTAATTCCACATTCTGGAAAAGGCAAAACTACAGGGACAGGAAACTGATCTGTGATTGCCAAGGGCGGGAGTGGGAAGGAGTGGGGTGCTGAAAAGGAGCACAAGGGAAACTTTTGGGGTGATTGGACTGTTTTATGTCTCAGTGTGCTGGTAGTGGTGGTGGTTACATGACTGTATGCATTTATCAAAACTCATTGAATTGTATACTAAAAAGGGTGAATATTACTGCATGTAAATTATACCTGAATTTTTTAAAATTAGAAAAAAAATAGGCAAATCACAGGGGATAGATCAAATCAATCTCAGAGAGGTCAAAAGATATTGCTTCTCCAAACAGCAGTTGAGCCTGGTTAAGAGGATACAGAAGACAAGATGAGTGGCTTGGGTAATTTTATGTAGCTTTGTAAGCAGATTTATAATAACAAGGAGTATCATTTGTTTCCTGAGGGTTGTGTATTGTGGTACCAAATGAATACGAAGAAAAAAAGAGTAGTGGAGCAACAAAGACAGGATAGTATCACAAATGAAATTCTTATGGGGCTATAAAAAATATTTTAAAAGATACCTCTAGGGGTTTCCCTGGTGGCGCAGTGGTTGAGAGTCCGCCTGCCGATGCAGGGGACACGGGTTCGTGCCCTGGTCCAGGAAGATCCCACATGCCGCAGAGCGGCTAGGCCCGTGAGCCATGGCCGCTGAGCCTGCACGTCCGGAGCCTGTGCTCCGCAACGGGAGAGGCCACAACAGTGAGAGCCCCGTGTACCGCAAAAAAAAAAAAAAAAAAAAAGATACCTATAAATGTGAGGGAAGGATGAGTGGGGAGTATTGATGTGAAGAAGAACCAGAAGGGTAATCTGTTATATAGATGGAGGGAAAGACACGAGTCAGTAGATATAAAAGGAATGGGCAGAAAATTCAAGAGAAACTTCAGGTTAACCAGACCACGTAGAAGAGACAAAACAGGCAGAACTGTGAAGTGTGCAGTCATTTTTTCCTGGAGTGAGGGGATCCCAGAAGACGTTGACTAAGCAGAGTTGAAGGTTTGGGTCCAGGCCTATTGTGCATATTCCCCTCTGAGTTTCTCAACAGTGAACAGCCCCAAATGATGTTAGCATTAAGAAAAGAAAGTACATTCAACTGAAGTAAACAGAAATTGGAAACATATGGTCCAGCTCTTTCCTATTCAGACCGGTCCATGAACCAGAGGCACCAGCATCACCTGAGAGGTTTTTAGAAAATCAAATTGTCAAGCTCCTCCCCAGGACTAAAGAAGCAGAAACTCTGCAGGTTGCATCTAGGAATCCAATTTTAACATGCTCTCCAGGTGATTTTTATGCCTGCTAAAGTTTAGAATCAATGGTTGGCTCCACCTTAAAGGAAGGTCTGGGAAAGGTCTGAAAAGGATTTATATTTCAGGTGAAGAATTGCATCTCAAAGGGGAAAACTCCAATCTTGTAGGGTACTGCAGGTCTGATGCATTTCTCATTCATGCTGTTCAAATTCGTGTTGGTAATAAATCATGTACTTGCATGTCAATATTGCTTCAGCTATTTTACAGGTCAACAGCGCTACTTGAAAGAAACCATGGACAATGAAAAGACGAAAAACCCTGTCCTGCACTCTAACTGGATTTGGTGCTGGAGCAGAGCAGGCAGCCTGTCACTTAGGTTGCTCCCTCCACCCTTACTACTTGCTGCCAGAAACATCGGAGCTGCCAGAAAGGGAGGTTAACAACAAGCTGCCCACTCCACCCCACCCCACCCCCGGTGAAGAGCGACATCCTTTCAACATTTATGAATTCCCAGCAGCCCTTCCACCATCTATTTACTGATGACAAAAAGGTCATTTGCTTAAGGTGAAAGGATTTGAGGAATTTTTAAAAGAGTTATCCAACACATTGCAGGGTTAAGGAAATTACCTACTCCAGTCTGCTAATGAAATGTTCTTTTCACACAGACATAATCTAAGAATCAGGCAACTCATATATTTAATAAGCACACTAGGGACTTCCCTGGTGGTGCAGTGGATAAGACTCCGCGCTCCCTATGCAGGGGGCCTGGGTTCAATCCCTAGTCAGGGAACTAGGTCCCACATGCATGCGGCAGCTAAGAGTTCGCATGCCACAACTAAGGAGCCCACATGCTGCAACTAAGGAGCCCACCTGCCACAACTAAGACCTGGTGCAACCAAATATATAAATAAATATATTTTTTTTAAATAAGCACACTTTTAGACATTCTGATTATTCACTTAACAAATATTCATTGTCTAATTCTGCAGAGAATGAGATGAGTAAATAAGACAGTCCTGCCATCTAGGAGCTTACAGTATAGTGAGGAATATAGACAAGTAAAATGGCAATTAAAATGTAGAAGACAACAGGTACAAACTTCCAGTTATAAGATAAATAAGTACTAGGGATGTGATGTACAACATGATAAATAAAATTAACTTATGCTTATGTTACATATGAAAGTTGTGAAGAGAGTAACTCATAAGAGTTCTCATCACAAGGAAAAATATTTATTTTTTTTCTTTTATTTTGTATCTATATGAGATGATGGATAGTCACTAAACTTATTGTGATAATCATTTCATGACGTAAGTCAAATCATGCTGTATACCTTAAACTTATATAGTGCTGTATGGCAATTATATCTCAATAAAACTGGGGAAAAAAGAATAATAAATAAAACTTTAAAAATAAATAAAACATAGAACAATTATGAGTTGAAAGATGCATAAACCAGGATGCAAGTGTGAGTTCACAGGACAAACAAATGACCCACCCAGTCTTGGGTAATTTTAGGGCAGGCTTATTGAAAACGGGACATTGATACTTCAATGATGAGCAAAAATTAGTATGATGAGAATGGAATAACATTAAAGATGGAAGAGCATGTGCAAGTCCCCAAATCAGGATCATGACCTATTTGGATACCACACATAGTTAAATATTCAAAACCATGTCATTGCACTCATTTTACCAATTATTTGTAGCCCCAAACTTCATTTTCAAGACTTGCTAAAAAATAGTTTAATTCTGTTTCAACTGTTTCTAGAAAAATGGGCAAAAATGTTTTTACACCGTAGTCCAAGTTATCATAATCTCTCAACTAATCCACAGCAATGGCCCCCTTCGTTAGTCTCCCTATGTCTAGTTCTGCCCTCCTACAGTCTAGTCTCCATAAAGCAGCCAAGGTGGTTTCCTTTCCTTAAGTAAAATCAAATCACTTCCTTTCCCAGCTTAAAACCCTCTGGTGGCTCCCTATCACACTCAAAATAAAACACATTCTGGTTACCACATCCTCCAGGCCCCTTTCTAATGCTCTGTCTCATCTCTTAGGACTCCTCTCTGCTCATTCCATTCCAGCCAAAATTTTCTCCTTCATGTCCCTCAACATGCCAAGCATATTTCTGCCTCATGGCCTTTGCATTTACTATTCCCTCTGTCTGAAATGCTCTCCCCCCTGATATTCTCCTTGCTGGCTCCTTCTCATCATTCATGTCTCTGCACCAACGTCATCTCCATAGAGAAATAGTCCCTGACCAATTTATCTAAAACAGCACTGCATCCTTTTTTTTTTTTTTTTTTGCGGTACGTGGGCCTCTCACTGTTGTGGTCTCTCCCGTTGCGGAGCACAGGCTCCGGATGTGCAGGTCCAGCAGACATGGCTCACGGGCCTAGCCGCTCCGCGGCATGTGGGATCTTCCCAGACCGGGGCACGAACCCGTGTCCCCTGCATCGGCAGGCGGACTCTCAACCACTGCGCCACCAGGGAAGCCCGCACTGCATCCTTATATGTTTCCTGGATATGCATAACCGATTACCATATGATATTACTAGGTATTTGTTTTTTTTTTCTTCTGTCTTGTTCAACACTGTGTCCCCAGCACCTAGACCAGAGCTTGGCACATAGTTGTTGAATAAATGAATGAAAGAAAAACCAGCTGATAAATATTTAAGTGAATTGTTTTACTGTCCTGTAGCAATTCATTATTAACATTGTAAATATACATGCAACCATACTGATTAGAGTTTAAGTTTAATTTCAAAGTGATGATGATAAATTTACTGTACTCAAAGCTGGAAAGAATCATAAGACTTCTGTGTTGATTCTAGCAGAACTTTACTGCTTTATCTAAATGATAATATATAGGTTGATGTGTGTATGTGTGTATTTATATATAATATACTATATATTAAAAAGGGTAGCAAGAAGTCACTACATAATGCCTAAGTTGACAAATCAGGAAATATTAATATGAGCATGTTGTTTATAAATAATGGCTTAACAACCATAAGAACTGAAAAAAGAAATGGTTAAATTGGTTGTCTTACAGAGCTTAGAGGACTTGGGATAGAAGACTAGAGCAGGACATGGTGGCTGTATTTGTAACTATGAATGGTAAGGGCACACATACATTTATTAAACAGATCTTAAAACAGTATAACTAAAGGATTGTCCTTTAAGTTTAAGAGACTTAATTTTAGGCTAAGTTCATACTGCTTGACAAATTGGGTAGATAATACAAGTGTTGCCCATTGCTTTAAGCAGTGATAAATGGGAAAAAAAATAAGACTGAGATAAATCATATGTGAAAGATTCAATAGGTATCTAACAGAAATTTAGGTTGTCTTGGTTATAAACCAAATATTTTGAGATTGAGACCAGGGAGATCAAAGTCTTTCTGTAGTATGTCCTTTTGCATCACTACTTGGGAAAGACTACCAAATGTAATTACTATGCTGTGAAATGTATTTAATATATGAATATCTGTGACAGACACTGTTAGTTGCCTACACAAAATCCATTTTCCCCTTCTGCTTTTCTAACAGAATTCTGATTTTACTTGAGGCAGCAACATGCTCTTCTATATTTACCGATCTTCCTTATAAGGGGTGGTCCATGTCAAGTGGTTCAGCCAAGTCACTGGTTGAAGCTTTCAAGAAAGCTCTTTGACAGGGACTGTCTCAGCCAGGGGTTTCATCCTTGTTCCCTCTCTCTTCCTGACTGTAGGGTGAATGTAATGATTGGAGCGATAGCAGCCATCTTGAAACCATGAAGGGAAGTCCAAGGAAATCACAGAGACCTTGGCAGCGACATCCCTGAGGGATGGGGGTAGTAGGGGATGCGGAATGACTGGTAAAGGGAACTGTGGGGCAGGGATTCTTTTTGGGGTGATGGAAATATTCTAAACTAGATAGTGATGAAAGCTGCAAAACATTGTGAATACAGTAAAAAACACTGTATATTTAGTATGTTTGAATGCGTTACAAGAGTGAATTTAATATTATGTGAATTAGATCTCAATTTTTTTTTTTATGTCACACACACAAAAAAGGAAAGCAGGAAACAGGACTGTGACGTCATCCTTCCTCTCTCTCTCTGTAGAACAAGGACAGTCATTCCCCAATTTGCTCTCCATACAACATCCCTGACTTCTCCTATCATTCCACACCAAAAAACTCTGCTCTGCAGATCATCTTGAAGTACTAAAACCATAACTAAATAGTTGAGCTCCCTCTAGATGTCACTGCTTATTTCTGGGAGAGAAAGTTTCTTTGCCCGTGTGATAGTTCCTTTAACGGGGAGAAATATCCACTAGTGTGTCACTCTTGGCCACTCTCTACCTGTTCCTAACTCCTCGGGGACATGCAGTGACTTATCTAATGGTTAAGTTTGGAAGGAGAAACATATGTAGTCCAGGTGCTTCCTCTTCTTCCTTCTGGGAACTAGTTACTCAAAGGAATCATCCCTTCTGTTCTGTTGAGGGAGCCCTGCTGGTGCCTGGGTTGGTGTGTTTAATTCTGCAGTACAGATTATTACAAAGTCTACTTACCTGAAGATTGAGACACATCCCCCAAACTCTGCTTTATTCATTGTCTTACTTGTCAATAACTCACATAATGAAAAGGGGTGTTGTTTACTGGGTCCCTCAACCACAACCCATATTTTTTTTTTTTTTTTTTTTTTTTTTTTTTTTTCCAGTACGCGGGCCTCTCACTGCTGTGGCCTCTCCCGCTGCGGAGCACAGGCTACGGACGCGCAGTCTCAGCGGCCATGGCTCACGGGCCCAGCCGCTCCGCGGCACGTGGGATCCCCCCGGACCGGGGCACGAACCCGCGTCCCCTGCACCGGCAGGCGGACCCCCAACCACTGCGCCACCAGGGAAGCCCCACAACCCATATTTTAAAGTCTTAGAAGGAATGTGTATCAAGAGGTGTCAGGACGTCCAGCCCATTAACTTTGTGAAGCAGTGAACCATGCAGGAATTAACTGTTCAAAGCTCTGGAATTTTCTCAGAGTCTTTCTGAGAGCCCCCATCCCTAGTCTGAAGCATTCTGTGCAACAGAGGGAGGTCCATATAGAAAAAAAAGTGAATGTGAACACAGATTTTCTGCAGTTGAGTAGCACTGACTGGAACTGAGCACTCTCAGGACAGGGCCTATACTGGAGAAGTTGCTTCCATGGGCTTCCATGGCCTCTCTGCACTGCTTTCACCCTGCTTGCTAAAGAGAAGGGAAGCTGATATGACACATGCAGTTTTTTTACAGACACACTGCTCTGGAAACTGGGACAGACATCAGCCGCTTCAGTTATGAGAGACTCAAACAAAATATGCCACTCCATCAAGGCTCAGTCAGCTGCAACTGGACCTTGCTTTGTGAAAAGATGTGTCAGGGAGAAACTCTGAGGTGAATATTTGCAAAGCAAATCATACTTTAAATCTACAAAGAAGTATTGATGTTTAAAGAAACCATATGATGAATTCTAAACATCAGGATCCTTTCATGTAAAATCAAATTTTCATATTAACCTGTAATCCTTCATCCTGGGATCAAACTGTATGTGTCAATTTTGAATGCAGGAAGTCATCAAGTCACTACCTTACAAAACAGCCTTTAATGACTTTAAACATCTTTAATTGTTAGAAAGTCCTTCCTTCTATGGAATAAAATTCTGCCTCACTTTAACCTTTCAACATCCATCCAGGATCTGTCCCCTGGAGCCACACACAATGGCATCTTTCAAATAGTCGAAACAGCAAATATACTACTGTTTCTTCTCTAAGCCAACTATCCCAAGCACTTGAATTTAATTTGAGATACTTTGGAAGTTCCCACCAGAAGCACAGCCTGTAGGGGATATAAAAACAAGCTAGCTTGACCTTTAAAATATTGGGTGGGCCAAAAGGTTAGTTCAGTTTTTTCCATAAGATGGCTCTAGTAGCACTTAGTTGTCTTTAACTTCATTCAAAACAATTTTGTTAGATTGTATGTGACATTTGTCATATCAGTGAGCATTTTAAAAAAGACATCAAAATTGGTGAATTTTTGTGTACCCATTTTAATATTGGAGATGGAAGAAAAAAAGCAACATTTTTAGCGTATTATGCTTTATTATTTCAAGAAAGGTAAAAACGCAACTGAAATGCCAAAAAAGATTTGTGTGGTGTGTGGAGAAGGTGCTGTGACAGATCGAACGTGTCAAAAGTGGTTTGCGAAGTTTCGTGCTGGAGATTTCTCACTGGACGATGCTCCACAGTTGTGTAGACCAGCTGAAGTTGATAGTGATCAAATTGAAACAATAATTGAGAACAATCAATGTTATACCACGCGGGAGATAGCCGACACTCAAAACATCCAAATCAAGCACTGAAAATCATTTGCCCCAGCTTGGTTATGTGAATCGCTTTGATGTTTGGGTTCCACATAAGTTAAGCGAAAAAAATCTTCTTGACCATATTTCCGCATGCGATTCTCTACTTAAATGTAATGAAAACATTCCGTTTTTAAAACAAATTGTGACAGGTGATGAAAAGTGGATACTGTACAACAATGTGGAATGGAAGAGATCGTGGGGCAAGTGAAATGAACCACCATCAACCACACCAAAGGCTGGTCTTCATCCAAAGAAGGTGATGTTGTGTATATGGTGGGATTGGAAGGGAGTCCTCTAATATGAGCTCCTTCTGGAAAACCAAACGATTAATTCCAACAAGCACTGCTCCCAATTAGACCAAATGAAAGTGGCACCTGACGAAAAGTGTCCAGAATTAGTCAACAGAAAACACATAATCTTCCATCAGGATAATGCAAGACCACATGTTTCTTTGACGATCAAGCAAAAACTGTTACAGCTTGGCTGGGAAGTTCTGATTCATCCACCATATTCACCAGACATTGCACCTTCAGATTTCCCTTTATTTCAGTCTTTACAAAATTCTCTTAATGGAAAAAATTTCAATTCCCTGGAAGACTGTAAAAGGCACCTGGAATAGTTCTTTGCTCAAAAAGATAAAAAGTTTTAGGAAGATGGAATCATGAAGTTGCCTGAAAAATGGCAGAAGGTAGTGGAACAAAAGGGTGAATACTTTGTTCAATAAAGTTCTTGGTGAAAATGAAAAAATGTGTCTTTTATTTTTACTTAAAAAACCGAAGACACTTTTTGGCCCACCCAATACTATCCTTATTGTCTAGTGAGAGACACAGATAGGTGTACACAAATAACTATAGTTGAACGGAGAGGGACTTCCCTGGTGGTCCAGTGGGTAAGACTCCATGCTCCCAATGCAGGGGGACCAGGTTCGATTCCTGTCAGGGAACTAGATCCCACATGCCACAACTAAAGATCCCACATGCCACAACTAAGACCCGGCATAACCAAATAAATAAATAAATAATTTTTTTTTTAAAAAGGGAGGATGGATTTGGAGAAGTAAAAACAAGAAGTAGAACAGAACTACAAATGAAATGCTATAGGAAGAAAGATGAGAAAGGGAATTAGAGTTAATCGTATTTCTTGACTTTAATGTACTAAAATTTTCAACCTCTAAAACATAACTTTTCCAATTACCTGTCTACGTAAGGAAAAATGTATACACCTAAATTATGTGGTATCTGACAAAGCTATTTAGTAATTATCCTAATTTTCATTTTAAGCAATCTTAAAATTGCTATTTATTTCTGTAGTCTAATAAGTTACTCCCATTCTAAATCTGAGTCAATCCCATCAAAAACAAACTGTTAAATTTCTAATGCACAGGTAAACCAACAGATTGCCACAGTCCATTTCTACAAGTGTCGTCAGTATTTACCTGAGAGTTGGTAAAGCATCTATACACAGCTTAATCAATTTCTCTTTCAAATTTTCATATTATTCTTGATGTAATTGTAATTAAACATTTATAGGAACATTATAAGCCATGCCACAGTTACAAATGCTCTAAAAACCCAGGAGGTCAGTCCCCTACTCCCCTATCCCTCATCCCAAAGCCCCCAATGTAACAGAAGTTGGTGGGAAAAAAGCATGGAGCTTCTTGAGAATATGGAGATAAAGTAGATGATGGAAAGGGAGGGGAAAAAAAGAGTAACTTAACAGTGGACAAACACTATCTCAGCCAGGTGATCAAGGTTAACCTCAACAGTGATAAGTCATGTACCCTTGATATGCTGATGAGAATGGCACTTTACCTCTGTGGTCCTCTTCCTGATAACCCACAACCTCAGTCTTACAACAAAAATACCAGACAAATACCAGTGTGGGAGCATTCTACAAGGTACCTGGCATCAAAGTACTCCTCCAAACTGCCAAGGTCATGGAAAACAAGGCAAGTTTGAGAAACTATCACAGTGTAAAGGAGCCTAAGGGGACAAGATGACTCAATGTAATGTGATAGCCTAGATGAATCCTGAACAGAAGAGGACTTTAGGTAAAAACTAAGGAAATCTGAATAAAGTATAGACTTTAGTTAAAAATAATGTATCAGTATTGGCTCACCAGTTGTGACAAATGTACCATACTAATGTAAGATGTTTACAGTAGGGGAAACTGGATGTGGAGTATACAGGAACTCTCTATAGTATCTTTCTAACTTTTCTATAATTCTAAAACTGTTCTAAAACAAACAAAAAAATTATTTAAAAAAAATAGAGGGAAGGAAGCAGCAATGGAGAGCAGCAGCAGCCTGATGGAAGAAATATTCACATATTGAGATATGGGAAAATCATTCTGGCTTATCCAGGAATTAACTTGACTTTTACGCTAACTAAAACAGCCTGTTTGTGGCTTATCAAACACTGTACATCTGCTTTAACTGTTAAAGAAAAGGGCACCTTAACCAAAAGTAAAGAATGTCCATGTTGGGCTTCCCTGGTGGCGCAGTGGTTGAGAGTCCACCTGCCGATGCAAGGGACACGGGTTTGTGCCCCGGTCCGGGAGGATCCCACATGCCGTGGAGCGGCTGGGCCCGTGAGCCATGGCCGCTGAGCCTGCGCGTCCGGAGCCTGTGCTCCGCAACGGGAGAGGCCACAACAGTGAGAGGCCCGCGTACCACAAAAAAAAAAAAAAAAAAAAAAAAACCAGAATGTCCATGTTAAAAATAAAGATTAAATGCCTCCCTTTCTGGGATGCCAATGCTGGTACTTCTTTGATGATAGGACTCTCTTCCCAGGTGCCAAGGACATACTGGCTCACTGTGTACATGCTGATCTGTTTTTTTGAAACCTTGAAGGAATGAACCGCTGATCTGTTAGATGTTCTTTGTTCTGACAAGATATAAAACTGTGCTGGAAACCATGCTTCTCCAGAGCAGTTCCTCAGAATTACCTGAGAGACTGTCTCCCCAGCTATAGTCCTCAGTTTGGCTGAAATAAAACTCTTTTCTATTCCAATTATAGATTGTTTATTGATTATTTCTGTCAACAAGCCTATAGCTCTACGAGTGGACTCTGCAGAAGGGCCTGAGAAATAAACCCACTATTTGTAATATTATTTCTATAAATGTATTTTCCTGAATTTCAAACAACCAATTTATAAACTAGTTCTTGAAATGCAATCTGTTTGCAAATTAGGGTGTGTGTATTGGAGAACAAGGCAGAGTATATTTGACCCCTAGAACATTCTGACTACCATTTTGGTACCAAGGATGATTTAAATTCAAACATTCTAAATACAAATATAACAGCACACCCCGTTTTTGGTCAGAAAATATTATCTGTCATAAGCTCCGTCACGCTAATTCAATTCACTGATCAATTTTCCATCAGAACAAGACAGTTAAATCATTTTCCATATTAATTTTTATATCATTGAAGCAATTTTCATTAAGAACATTTTTCATTTAAATATTTTAATGACAATTTTATTTATCAATCTATATCTTGTCCATATTCAATGTTCCTAATTATAGCTTCCTCCATTGTAAATGTACCTTCATAGCCATTATTTCTAACAAGTGAGTACTCACTAAGATTTTATTATTCCACACTTTTTAAAGATCCCTTTAATCATTCTCCATTTTACCTTATTAAAATAAAATTAAAATTTTTTATCATTTATTGTCAATTATTTCTACACTATCATTATGACTCAGACAAAAAGCTAGTGGCTTGTATTTATTTCTTAGGTAATCCACTAAAAAATTGTGAGCAGTTCTGTGAGACACAGAGAGACGCAGACTGATACACAGCAACAGTGATAGTGCCAGCAAGCAACAGAGAGAGAGTCAGAGACTGCAGTTTTGAATGTGCTGATTGCCTACCGACAAGGTCAAACTTCCTTGGAGTCAAAAAGACCATAAAAACATCCTCAGAATCATCTGGAATGGTCTAGATGGCCAGGTCCAAATGTCCTGCATCAGTGTATGTATGTGTTCGGTTCATAGGTTCGGAGGAAGGCAAAATAAAGGTGGAAAAGGTATTGAGAGGAGGATCAGTAGGATATAGTGATTAAGAGCATGGGCCCTGGTGTAAAACTGTCAAGGTTCAAATCCCAGCGCCACCACTTAACTCACTCTGTAACCTGGGAAAGTTACTTCACTATGCTTTAATTTCTCCATTTGTTAAATGAGGAAAATGGTTGAGGTCGTAGGGTTGACGATTAAATGAGTACAGAGTTTGGCACATCCTAAATTCTCAGCAAATGTTGGTGTATATGTGTGCAAGTATGTGATTGTGAACTTGTCCCACATACTAGGCCTTGATAAATCAATAGTATGCATGTACTCTCTTCCATTTAACATACTGTAAACAACAGAGTTATTGCCCTAAAGCTGATTTTTAAACCCCACTGTTTATATATCGTACATTTCTCTTTCCTATTATGTATACTGTTGCCCCAAATTGATCTTCATATACCATGTGACCACCATATGGACAAAGTGCAATTACATAGTTAAAGTGAATAGAAATAGGGCTTCCCTGGTGGCGCAGTGGTTGAGAGTCCACCTGCCGATGCAGGGGACGCGGGTTCGTGCCCGGTCCGGGAGGATCCCACGTGCCGCAGAGCGGCTGGGCCCGTGAGCCATGGCCGCTGGGCCTGCGCGTCCGGAGCCTGTGCTCCGCGACGGGAGAGGCCACAACAGTGAGAGGCCCGCGTACCGCAAAAAAAAATAAAATAAAATAAAAAAATAATAGAAATACATTATGTGTTATCAGAAAACCTCATCTAATGGGAAAGTGCAGGTTTTAGAGTTAGAGAGATACAGGATCAAATCCCATTTGTCCACTAACGGCTTGTCCAAGTTACTGACACTCTACCTATTTTAGCATTGTTGAAACAGTACTAAGACATATATCTCACAAAATTGTGATTAAGATTAAGTAAATAATAGTAGGATGCTCAGCACATGGTACACCCTCAGTAAACGTCACACACCCTCAGTAAACGTCACACATGTGCGCACACACGTGCACACACATGCTCCTTAACTACTCCCGTCTCTGTCCAGCAGACCAAATAGTTTGTCAAGTGATCTTTGCCACCATTTTCATTTTTATATACATGTTTCAATGACTTTTTGGGGTAGTTTTCAATCTAGGATACCATACCGCTGGGTGTACCGAAGACATTCTAAAGGGTACAAAGCATGAATAATTTTAAGTAATCAATTTCTGTATCTAGAACTTCCTTTTTTTTTTTTTCCCTAAAACTGACTTGTCTGAGGAGACACCTGTAATCTGCCATGATTCTCCTTTCCTACCTCCCTTCTCACAGTTACCCTTTGAAAGAAAAAGCTATTTCTTTACAAAAGGCATACACTCACCCATCCTTTTTCTTATCCTGGTACGCTGCCCCAAAGTGTAAAAACCTCTAGAATACCAAAATACAAAGATAACTCAACCCTTTAATCAATGTTCCATAAAACCCCCAGCTTTCCCCTTAAGAAATAAATTTCCAAAACAAATTTACCTTTTAAATTTTAATAATGTTTATCACACTTTTAAATGTATTTATATTATTTTCATCAAGTGTATTCTAATAATAGTCACAATAGTAACTCAAGCCAAAAGAAAAAAAAAATAGAGTTTTATGGTCAAAGGAAATTAAGAAAATATATGTATGTGTGTATATATATACACATACATATGCACATACATATTGCAGAGAAGTTTGGTAGGTGACCAATTAGAAATTGCTCAAGCATAACAGTGGGATAAAATTCTGTGGGGGAAATGAAATGGAAATCAAATTCAAAGAGGAAAAGGTATGATGCAAAATTTCCCACTGTTAAAAAGCTTTACTTTGAATGAATGATGGCAAATATTAAATCACTACCATATTTATATTCCATTGGATAAATTTCAGTGATTTAACATTTTAAGTTAGAAATAACGATAGTTACAATAAGCCAGACATGACATCCTCTACAACGATTTAAACTTATAATGAAACAAAAATTAGATAACAACTTAATAATTCTTTTAGAAGCTATACAGGAAAAAAAAAAGTATAATCTCCTACAAAGAGAACCCTCAAACACCATCTTAGGTCTCCATCCTGAACTCAAGTCAAGCGCAGTAGTTCAGTGGTAAGTAACGGGGACCACTAGTTCAAAGACCCTCTCTTCTTTCCTTCCCCCACTTCATTTTGTCCTCTCGGTCCGCACTCCCCGGACCCCCTTAAGTGGCCCACTCCCTGCCCCCGGCTGTTCCTCCTTCTCCCAGTCTTTCCCCGGCTCCGCTCCCCTCCCCACCAGCCCGCCCACCCCAGCTCTTCAGCGCATGCGCCCTTCGCCTCCTGCCCACCCGTGGCTGCTGTGTCATGGCCGAGCGGAAGTCCCAGCCGCTACGGGGCAGGGCGTCCTTAAGATGGGGTGTGCTTGTCGAAGCTTTCTACTCTTCCTCCCCAACACCTTTTTGATCTCCCACTGTAAGGGGGTCCCCTACCCTGCACTCTCCCGATCACTTCGTAGTCCACGGATTTGAGTGGCCTGGCGGTAGACATGGCGGCGGCGAGGCCTCTGCCGAGGAGCTGGAGCTGGATTCGGGGCGCGGTGACTGCAGCGGCCGCGAGAGGGAGGGCGCACATGGGACCGCTCGGCGCACCCCGCGCCTGTCACCAGCCCGGGGCGCGAGCGCGCCGGGGTCACGCGTCGGAAGGCGGCAAATGAGACGGCGGGGACTGGTAGTGAGGGCAGCCCGGGACGCCTGGAAGGAAGAGCGCGCTAGGTCCCTGGCGCCCGAGGTCTCCTTTCCCTGCCCCTCCCTCGTGGTGGAACCAGACTCGCTTCCCAGGAGGGATGCCAGCTACGCGTCCCTGCGATTTAACGAAGCGCTGCGCTTCTTTGTCAGTGTTTGTATTTAAATAAAAGCGGAGGCTTGGCCCAGATGTCAATAGTTTGGTACCCCAAAATGATTCTTTTGAAATGAAAGACTTGCTAGCTCGGTGACTGAGAGTATTTGGTTAGTGAGTAAATTTTTATTAAACGTTTAGGTAACTGCCAAATGTATCAGGCGATTTTGAGCCGTTCTTAAGGTGACATCTTCATCCTCTTTTCTATTGAGTCAGAAAAGCTTTGGGCCTGAATCCATATTCTAAATGGATGGTGATATATTCTGGGACAAGAAACTTTAATGGAAACAAAAAATCTTGTCTGCTGTGAACTCGTATAGCTTTTTTATGATCTTGATCATTGTTCAGCAATGCCCCCAATTGCCTAGAAGGTTAAAGCAGTTTATACTTTAGAAAATTTTACTTCCTGGTGAGCTGTTATGAAGCAACCCACAACTCCAGAGAATCTGTATACAGCTATTGATAATCTGCTGCCTTCTAGAAATCAAAATCCTTTTACTTGTGAGAATTTGCCTTTCTCAACATATTTGTTGGCTTCGATGTCTTTACATATTTCTCTGCATCTGGCCATATAATTAAAATAATCCTCTGCAATCTGATTCAATGTTATGTGCCAATTCTATTAGCACCAAAAATCATCTAAAACTTGCTTGGAATGTGGTTAAATCATTTACAGTAAAATATATTCTGGAAGTGCTAATCCGGTAATTTTATGTAATGAAGATTCCGGTTTATTGCAGAATCCTCACAACTTACATCTTCCTCTCATCTCCCTTCCAGTTCACTCCATGCAGACCCTAGAATCAACATAGATCTTATGTCATTCTTTTCAATGACTTCACAGTCTCTACACTGCATTCCAAATAAAACTGAAGGTCTTCAGCCTCCACTAACCTCTTATTACCTGCTTCTACCCATCCTATAGGTTATAGGTAACCTATTGTCAAGACACTTTGAGTTATTCAGCTCTCTGAACACACCCTGACTTTAAAAAAATCTTTGCTCTTGGATCTACTTTATCTGGAATACCTATTCCAGTTCCCAAATCTTCCCATATCCTGTTCAGTTGCCTGTGCAAGTGCTTACCAGATTTCATCCTAGTTATTTACTAGTTATTTACTGTCTTCCGCACTAGTACTGTGCCTTCCAAGAAGTAAGATCTCAAACTGGGTCCTGTCCCTGCCTATCAAAGATCTTGTCACTGACTGGGAAGGTTGACATTTTCCTTTTTTTAATCAATCTTTGACTTTTCTCCACATTTACCCAAGAGTACTCCTGCCAGTTATTATGTAGCTTTATTGTAATTTTGGAAGCGCAATGGCAACAGTTGACATTTGCTTAGCTAAAAAATTGACTGTGTCTGCCAACAGCTGAAATTAGCAAACAAATTTTTATGTACCATTTCAGCATGAATTGCCAATATATGTGATTCTAAGACTAAAAATTTTAAGCAAATGTTGCTAATGCTTCAGCTAATTTTAAACAACAAAAACATTTGTGCATAATTAGAGAAATTTTTAAAAATAGAAGAAAAAAATCCATAACCCTAACACAACTTTTATCTTTTTTGTGTATTCTCTTATATATATGTTTTAAGTAGTTAATATCGTTGTATAAATTCAACTTTTATTCTTTCTTTTTCCATGTTATAGTTTTTTGTAATGAATATTTTAGTAATTTCATGATACTCTGTTAAGTAGGTATAACCGTAAGTTTACCTACTAATAAGTCCCTGTTGTTACATACTCAGGTTGCCTCTAATTTTTCACTACCATAAAAAATATTGTGAAGGAAATATTCCTTCATATAGCTTCTTTCCCATATTTAAAAATCATTTAGGGTAGAATTTAGAGTACCAAATCAAAGGGTACAAGTGTGTATTGTTTCTGATACACATTACCAAATCATTTTTCAAAGGGCTGTACCAATTTAAACATAAAATTACCAACACTGTATAAGTATATGATTATTTGGCTTTTGATGCAAACAGATGTAAGCAAGCTCTTCACATACATGATTAACTTAGGTGAAAAGTTTTAATTTTGAAACCTGAGCAATAACTTTGGCTTTGTGTTACTGCTGGTTGAAATTAAAAACCTGTTTCCTCTGAGAGACTAGCCCCCAGGTAGAAGGCTGCATGGGTGGGATTTCTTTTAAAATGACCACAAGACCAGATGCCTCCTTCCCATCACATCTAATTGTGGGGACTCATATTTCTGCCCTACCACTGATAGAAGTCACAGTTTGCTCTGAATTCAACCACCTCTTTTTGCTCCACTTGGTAGGCTTTATTCAGGTATCTCCAGCCACAGCCTGTCCTTTTTACTTGCTGCGGGTCTGGGTCAAATACCAGTCCCTTCTAGCTTCAAGGAGTAAAAGCCAAGCTCTCAAAGTGGTTCTTTTAAAGACCCTCTCACTAGGCATGCAGTGAAGGGAAAACACCCTGTTTCTCTCTCCCATGGTGGGGGAGGGGCAAAGAGGGAAAAGCCACAGCTCCTCTAAACTTTCCCCAAAGAAATCCTCTTGAGCCTGAGGAGGGTGTTGGGGTCAGGATTTTAAAACCAGTTTTAAACACCCCTTTTGGACAACATAGCTAGTTTAGCATCCCAGATTGTAATGTGGGTATAACTATTGATTTGTTTTGAGTCTCAGGTCTCAGCTAAAACTGAGAAGTCCCATTTTTCAAATCAACAGAATTCAATATAAACCTCATTTGGATCCTGATTTGAATTTATAAGTTCAAGACATTTGTGAGACCACTGGGGAAATTTGACCACAGGTTGACTATTAAATATTACAGAATTATCTTTAAATTTGTTGTGTGATTATTCATTGGGGGTGTATTTTTTTTAAATGGCCTTACCTGTTAGAGGTATGTACTGAAATATATGTGTGCTATGCTATGAAGTTATGCTATGAAGTTATATTTGGGACTTGCTTTAAAACCCTTGGGGTTGGGAGTAGAACAGTGTAGATAGAACAAGCTTAGTAAATTAGAGATAGTTATTGAAGCTGCATCAGGGGTACATGGGGATTCATTATACTATCTCTAATTTTGTGTATGTTTGAAATTTTTATGTAAAGTTTTAAAATAAAATTTAAAATGTAAGGGTCCATTTCATTCTGCAAAATATGTGACCAATAATACTCAAAACTATCAAGGAAAACAAGGATGTCCTGAGAAACAACCAAGAGGAGCCAAAGGAGACATGATGACCAAATGTAATGTGTATTCTGGATGGGATTCTGGAACAGAAAAAGGACTAGGTAAAAACTGATGAAATCTGAATAAAGTATGAACTTTAGTTAATAGTAAGGTTTCAGTGTTGGTTCATTAACTGTGACAAATGATGTACCATACTAACGTAAGACATTAATAATAGGGGAAACTGAGTGTAGGGTATACAGGAACTCTCTGTACTAGCTTCATAATAGTTGCGGCACATTTTAGTTGCAGCATGCAAGATCTTTTGTTGCAGCATGCAGGCTCTTAGTTGCGGCACGCATGTGGGATCTAGTTCCCCCACCAGGGATTGAACCTGGGCCCCCTGCATTGGGCGTGTGGAGTCTTACCCACTGGACCACCAGGGAAGTCCCTCATAATACTTTCATAAATTTAAAACTGTCCTAAAATAAAAAGTTTACTTTTCAAAAGTCCATTTTAATATCCTGTTATATATTCACATAATAACATTTCAAAATAATTTCTCACTGTAGTGCATGAATAGCATTATTAATTTTAAAATATTTTTAAACTATTTCAGTATATGGGACATGAATTAAATTTTTAGTGAACTTGTAAGTCATGCTCACACTAAGGATTAAACAGTTGATTTTCAAAGCATTAAAGCAGATCTTAACTGGATAAAGAAGCACAAATAAATAATTAAATATAATCATACCTCAATTAATGAAAAGAACGTGTTATGGAAACATAGTTCATTTCCAAAAGAAGAAAATATATAAAATGAATAACAACATATCCAGAAGCGAGGAAACTATGGGAAAATATTATGCTTAGCACTGAGTGCTTTAGAAAACATGAAATATGCATCTAGAGGTCTTGATGAGGGAAGGATAAAGTTAAGATTAGCTAAAGAGGGGACAAAATGACAGATACTGCTGCTTGGACACCTCACAAAGGCAACAAATAGCAAAGCCAAGTTTTAAACAGAATGTGCCCAGGCTCTGTGCTATAGCTCCAAGATAGAGAAGAGGAGAAAGGAACAGACACTTAACTCAAAAAATTAGGCAACGTAGGCCCTTCCCCTCCTAACCCCTCCCAAGCACAGACTTACAGAATTGAGCCAGTCTCAGGTCCGCTTTTCCTATGGAAACAAGGAGCCTGTCAGGGGAAGACATCCCTTCTGATTCCTACTTAGTGTACATACCTACACACATGCACACGCACATGCACATGCACATGCACACACTTATCCCCTGAAAGGTATGAATTACATTTACCCTTAGATCTGGGCTAGTGTGACATCAAGGCTTCTCCAGTGTTTAAAACAACTCATTGGGCTTCCCTGGTGGTGCAGTGGTTGAGAGTCCGCCTGCCGATGCAGGGGACACGGGTTCGTGCCCCAATCCGGGAAGATCCCACATGCCGCAGAGCGGCTAGGCCCGTGAACCATGGCCGCTGAGCCTGCGCGTCCGGAGCCTGTGCTCCGCAATGGGAGAGGCCACAACAGTGAGAGGCCCGCGTACCGCAAAAAAACAAAAAACAAAACAAAACAAAACAAAAAGCAACTCATCTACTTCATGATGCCTTTGCTAGATCACAGGATGGGTATACAACATCCATTCCAATCTCCTTCTAGCTTGCTTTCCTATTCTGTAGAGCTGGAAAGGTTAAAGCTACATCCTTGCAATTAGGATTCCTTCTGTTATAGAGGATTCACCATCAGAAACACCATGCTAGATGTGGAGGGAGGGTATGACTGAGGCCGGAGCCCTCTGCTGCTGGTTCCATGACAGGCACAATGGAGGAGCTTAGTTTTTCTATGGCATTAACTGAGGTCACCATGACTGCGGCCTCTTGGCACTGAGAGTCAGGGTGCAGGACGTGCATTTTACTAGTTAGTATCATGTACCAGGTTCTGGAGTAGCAGCTTCCAGGATGTGGCAGTTTCCAGAACATGGCAGCTTCCTGATGGTGGCAGGAAAGACATAGTTTTAAAGCCAGCAGCTTCCCAATTCAATACATGGTTTCCTGATTGCAGAAGAATCATTAGCTCCCTTGGTGGCCCAGTTCTGCTTGAGATTGATCCTGAAACCTCAGCCTCAAAGTGGTTCTCAACCTTGGCTACATATTAAAATCACCAGGGGACCTTATTAATTCTACACATACACATGCCCTGAGGTTTTGATTCAATATGTCTGCAGTGGATTCCAGAATCGATATTCTTAAAAACAACCCAGATGCTTGGGACACAAAGCTAAGGTTGAGAACCACTGACCCAGAGATTCTTTCTTTCACTAGTCCTCCCAACAATTCAATAAGCTATTTAATACCCAATGTTAAATCTATTTCTGTTTTAACTGTCCAGAAAGGTTTTTGTTGTTGTTGTTGGGGTTTTTTGTAACTGAACCTTGACCAAATGCAATGTCTGGGAGCAAAATCTTCACAATAGGGGTAAGTCAAAGTTTAAGCAGAATGAAAGTTCAAATGTGCCATCCTCCTCCTGTCAATAAAGAAGCATTAAAATTTTCAGTGCTGGGAATTCCCTGGCAGTCCAGTGGCTAGGACTCCTCATTTTCACTGCTGTAGGCCCAGGTTCAATTGCTGGTCGGGGAACTAACTTCCCTCAAGCTGCGATGTGCAGCCAAAAACAAAAAAAAATTTTGTTTTTCAGTGCTTACAAACAGAAGAAATAAAGACTGTAAGAAAAAACAAGCCAAGGGACTTCCCTGGTGGTGCAGTGGTTAAGAATCCGCCTGCCAATGCAGGGGACAGGGGTTCGAGTCCTGGTCTGGGAAGGTCCCACATGCCGCAGAGCAACTAAGCCCGTGTGCCACAACTACTGAGCCTGCACTCTAGAGCCGTGAACCACAACTACTGAAGCCCACGCGCTTAGAGCCTGTGCTCCGCAACAAGAGAAGCCACTGCCATGAGAAGCCTGCGCTCCTCAAGCAAGAGCAGCCCCCAGCTCGCCACAACTAGGAAAAGCCCGTGCACAGCAACAAAGACCCAATGCAGCCAAAAATAAATAAATAAGTAAATTTATAAAAATGGAAAAAAAGAAAAAGCAAGCCAAGAACGGTAATAAAGCATAGAATTCTGAAAGATAAATTGCCATTGAAAGATTATAGGACTTCTCTGGTGGCGCACTGGTTAAGAATCTGCCTGCCAATGCAGGGGACACGGGTTCAAGCCCTGGTCCAGGAAGATGCCACGGAGCAACTAAGCCCGCGCGCCACAAGTACTGAGCCTGTGCTCTAGAGCCCGTGCGCCGCAACTACTGAAGCCCGTGAGCCGCAACTACTGAGCCTGCGAGCCACAATTACTGAAGCCTGTGCACCTAGAGCCTGTGGTCCGCAACAAGAGAAGCCACGGCAATGAGAAGACCCCACACTGCAACAGAGTAGACCCCGCTCACCGCAACTAGAGAAAGCCGGCGCGCAGCAATGAAGACCCAACGCAGCCAAAAATAAATAAATAAATTAATTAATTAATTACAAAAAAAACCTTCCAATGCCCTGATTGGTTAAATGAACTATAATTTCTGGTCTGTTGCTGCCACCTACCAACTATCCAAGGCAGTGCAGGTCATGTGGATGTGATTGCTATTCCAATCTTCCAGGAGTGTTGTTAGTGCCACCTAAGTTCTCTCTCATTTCAGTGTCACACTTCTAGAATCCTTTGAGGTGTGTGCTAAACCCTTAAATAATAAGCCTTTTAAGTTTTGTTAGGGCTCTTCACTCAACAGATTACTTAAGTATGAAAGTATCTTGACCATGAATTACTATCAGATATGGATGGTATAGGAAAAGCAAAAGTTACAAGAAAAGTCATCCAGTAAATGCTGGTTGAACTCCTACTAAGTGTTATGGTTTACAGTATACTCATCTACTGCATCCTTTAAAGTTAGCCTTGTTTAAAAATCACGTGTTTCAGAGATATCTTGTTATATAAATATAACAAGATATCTGTTACATTTATTGATTTGTGATTGTTTTGCAATACAAAAAATTTTCATCTAGAATTATTTACTTTTCTCTACCATTTATAAAATCTTGTCTTAAAAAGGTTGATAATGATGATGAATGTAGTAAAGTGTCAATAATTCAGCACTTAAAACATATTTTGCTGATTGAATATATGTGATTTCCTTTTGAGTCAGTGAATAGTATAATAACTCACATTTGCAGTAGCATTTTACAATTACTAAGACACTTTTAGATACCAACTCCAATGTGATGTTTACAGTAATCCTGTGAATTATGTAGGCCAGGTGCCATCTGTATTTCAGAGGCAAGGAAATAGCCTCAGAACATTGAAGGGACTGCCCAAGATCACCCAGGAAGAGACCCCATCTAGAATCTGACCTTCTGAGGTAAAATTCAGAGTTATTTCCACTATGTAACACTACCTTCAAGTAGTCTTTCATTCACTCATTCAATAAATATCTCTCAAGTGCTTACTGTGTGCTATGTTTTGGTGCTGGGGAGAAGGTGGTCTCTAATTCAGAGACAGGGTGGGATAGGGCATAGAGAGATTGTCATGGAAGGTCTCTGAGGAAGCGATACCTGAAAAATGTAAAAGGAATGAGCTAGGAAGGAAGTGGGAGAATTTAATCCAGGCAGAAGGAATAGGATGGAGAATGCCTGAGCTTCCCAAGTAGGAAGAATTGAAAGGCCATTGTGGTGAAGTATTATTAAAAAGGGGGAAGATGGCATTAAATAGGGCTGTCAGTCCAGGCAAGAAGAAACCATATGAGCCGGGCTACGTAAGCCATGGTAAAAAGGCTGGTCTCTGTTCTGAGTATAGTGGGAAGCCAGGGAAGGGTGCTCAGGCTCTATGCCCCATACTACAAGTCAGAAAATTTCCCAGAGTGGGAAACATCAGCGTAAACTGTTCAGCTCACTTCAGTGCATTTCCGTTCTCTCCCAAGATCTTGTCACATAAAGTCCTGGATGCTTTAGTTCCTTTCCAATTCTTCAAATATCTGGATATTTGGTTTGGTTTGGCTTTTACTCAGTTTTGGTAGCTATCCTCAGCTGGTGTTTGGTCTGATACAAGCTAACCTGAAGCAAAAGTCTTCTCTCACTTTCTCTGAAGACTACAGGCATACCTCAGAGATAGTGTGGACTCCAGACTACTGCAGTAAGGCAAATATCGCAATAAACTGAGTCACACAAATTTTTTGGTTTCCCAGAGTATATAAAAAATATGTTTACACTATGCTGTGTTCTATTAAGTGTGCAATAGCATTATGTCTAAACAAACAATATACATACTTTAATTTTTTTAAATGTGGAGGGGAAGTGGCCAAGATGGTAGAGTAGGAAGACCTAGAGCTCACATCCTCCCACAGACACGCCAAAATAGAGCAACTATTGGCAAGGAAGAATAGCAGTAAAGGTCTTCTATAGCTTAAAATCTAAAGGCGGAACCATAGGACAGGTAGAAGGGGTGGAGACACAGTACAGTCAAGACCCAAACCGCCAGGTAGGCGACCCACAAATGGGAGGATAATTACAATTGGAGAATCTCTCCCCAGTAAGCAAGGGTCCAAGCCCCACAATGGGCTCCCCAGACGAAGGGTCCTGCACTAGGAAGATGAGTTCCCAGAATGTTTGGTTTTGAAGGCCAGTGGGGCTTACTTTCAAGAGAGACAGAGGGCTTACTCTAATACACCACTCTTAAAGAGCACACACAAAATCTCACACGCTCCAGGACCCAGGACAGAAGCAGTAAGTCAAAAGGAACCTGGATCAGAGACACTTGCTGATCTTGGAGAGCCTTGTGGAGAGGCAGGAGGCAATTGGGACTCACCCTGGAGTCATAGACACTGGCAGCAGCCATTTTGGGGAGTTCATTCCACCACAAGGACACTGGTGCTGGGAAGCAGCATTTTGGAATCCTCCCTCTAGCTTATTAGTGCTGGGGCCCAGGCTCACCCACCAGCAGCCTGGCTGCCTTGAGGTCCCTGAGCCCCTAGCTGTCCCTAGACACAACCCCACCTACCAGTGGGCTGGCACTAGCCCTGGTACCCACAGGGCCCTGCATCAGCAGCCAGCACTAACTTCAAGACTTCCAGCCCCATAGTCAGCCACCCCAGAACATGGCTCGACCCACCAATGGACCAGCACTAGCCCTGGGTACCCCCAGGGCTCCATAGCAAGCTACCTCATGACCCAGTCCCACCACCACTGGGCTGGCACCAGGACCAGGACTCCCCTGGCCATGTAACCAGCCATGCCGGAACCAAGCCCTGCTCACCAGCAGCTGGTAGCCTCTACACAAGGCAGGGCCTGGTAACCAACTGGACCAGGGACCAGCCACACCTCCCAGTGCACCCACAGTAGTCAAGCCCACCACAACAGAAGGACCCATGCAGTCCACATAGAGGGCATTCCTAGAGCAGATAGCTCTGGTGACCAGAGGAGAGTGCATTGCTGGGCCCCATAAGATAATTCCTCCATAGGATGCTTTTCCAAGATAGGGAAACCTAACCAACCTACCAGGTACACAAAAATAAAAACAGCAAATTTGGCAAAATGATGTGACAAAGAAATATGTTCCAAATGAAGGAACAAGATAACCCCTTCCCTGCAAAACAAAGAAAGAAACAAACAAAACAACTAAGTGAAGTGGAGATAAGCAATGTACCTGATAAAGAATTCAAGGTAATGATATAAAGTTGCTCAAAGAACTCAGAAGAAGAGTGAGAAGTTTAACAAAAAGTTAGAAAATATAAAGAAGAGCCAAACAAAGCCGAAAATACAATAACTGAAATTTAAAAACTAGAAGGGACTCAACAGTAGATTAGGTGATACAGAGGAGTCTATCAGTGAACTGGAAGACAGAGTAGTGGAAATCACTCAAGCTGACCAGAAAAAAGAAATAAAAAAAAATAAAGTCAGTTTAAGAGACCTTTGGGACAAACATCAAGCACACTAATATTTACATTATAGAGGTCTCAAAAGGAGAAAAGAGAGAGAAAGGGGCAGAGAACATATTTGAATACATAAGAGCTGAAAACCTTCCCTAACCTGAGAAAGGAAACAGACATCCAGGTGCAGGAAGCAAGAGAGTCCTAAACAGGATCAACCCAAAGAGGACCACATCAAGACACATTGTAATTAAGAAGGCAAAAATTAAAGATAAAGAGAGAATATTAAAAGCAGCAAGGGAAAAGCAAAAAGCTATGTCCAGAGGAACTCCCATAAAGCTATCAACTGACTTGTCAGCAGAAACTCTGCAAGACAAAAGAGAGTGGCATGAAATATTTAAAATGATGAAAGGGAAAAAACCTACAACCAAAATTATGCTACCTGGCAAGGCTTTCACTGAGATTTGAAGGAGAGATCAAAAGTTTAACGGACAAGCAAAAGCTAAAAGAGTTTAGCACCACAAAACCAGCTTTACAAGAAATGTTAAACAGATTTCTCTATGTGAAAAAGAAAAGGCCACAACTAGAAATACGAAAATCACAAAAGGTAAAATCTCATTTTTAAAGGCAAATATACAACAAAGGCAGTAGATTAACCATTTAATAAAGCTAGTAGGGAGGTTAAAAGACAAAAGTAGTAAAATTATCTATATCCACAATAAGGAGTTAAGGGATACACAAAACAAAAAAATGTAAAATATGATGTTAAAAACAGTAATCATGGTGGGGGGCAGTAAAAATTCAGGGTTGTTAAAATGCATTTGAATTTAAGAGATCAGCAACTTAAAATAATCACATATGTATATAGATTGCTATATATAAACCCTGTGGTAACCACAAACTAAAAATAATAGATACACACACAAAAAAGAGAGAGGAATCCAAACATAACACTAAAGATAGTCATCAAATCACAAGGGAAGGGCTTCCCTGGTGGCGCAGTGTTTGAGAATCTGCCTGCCGATGCAGGGGACACGGGTTCATGCCCCGGTCCAGGAAGATCCCACATGCCGTGGAGTGGCTGGGCCCGTGAGCCATGGCCGCTGAGCCTGCACATCCAGAGCCCGTGCTCCACAATGGGAGAGGCCACAACAGTGAGAGGCCCGCATACAGCAAAAAAAAAAAAAAAAAAATCACAAGGGAAGAGAGCAAAAGAAGAAGAAAGGAATAAATACCTATCAAATATTACTTTAAATGTAAATGGACTCCTTAAAAAATTAAAAATAGAACTACCATACAATCTAGCAATTCCACTCCTGGATATTTATTCAAAGAAAATGAAAACACTGATTCAAAAAGATATATGCACTCCCGTGTTCATTGCAGCACTATTTACAACAGCCAAGATATAGAAGCAACCTAAGTGCCCATCAACAGATGAATGGATAAAGAAGATCTGGTATAAATATACAACGGAATATTACCCAGCCATAAAAAAGAAAAAAATCTTGACATTTGCAACAACATGGATGGACCTAGAGAGTATTATGTTAAGTGAAATGTCAGGCAAAGGCAAATACTTTATAATTTCACATATATGTAGAATCTAAGAAACAGAACAAATGGACAAACATAACTAAACAGAAACAAAATCACAGGTAGAGAACGAACAAGTGGTTTGCTGGGGGCAGGGGAGGAGAAAAATAGGTGAGGGAGATTATGAGGTACAAACTTTCAGTTACAATATAAATGAATCACAGGTATGAAATGTGTAGTGTGGGGAATATATTCAAAACTTAAGTAATATCATTGTGTGGTAACAGATGGTAACTAGACTTACCATGGTGATCATTTTGAAATGTATAGAACTATTGAATCACTATGCTGTGTACCAGGAAGTAACATAGTGTGGTACGTTAGTTATACTTCAAAAACAAACAATCAAACTCATAGAAAAAGAGATCAGATTTGTGGTTACCAGAGGTGGGGGGTGGGGAGAGGGGCAACTGGATGCAAGTAGTCAAAAGGTATAAACTTCCAGTTATAGGATTAATAAGTACTAGGGATGTAATGTACAACATGATAAATATAATTAACACTGCTATGCATTATATATGAAAATTATTAAGAGAGTAAATACTAGGAGTTCTCATCACAAGGAAAAAATGGTTTTTTAAAATTTATTTATTTGTTTTTGGCCACATTGGGTCTTCACTGCTGTGTGAGGGCTATCTCTAGTTGCAGTGCGCAGGCTTCTCATTGCAGTGGCTTCTCTTGTTGCAGAGCAACGGGCTTTAGGCATGTGGGCTTCAGTAGTTGTGTCACATGGGCTCAGTAGTTGTGGCTTACAGGCTGCAGAGCACATGCTTCAGTAGTTGTGGCTTGTAGGCTCTAGAGTGCAGGCTCAGTAGTTGTGGCACATGGGCTTAGTTGCTCCGCAGCATATAGGATCTTCCTTCCCAGACCAGGTCTCAAACCCATGTCCCCTGCATTGGCAAGTGGATTCTTAACCACTGTGCCACCAGGGAAGCCTTCTATGTTTTTCATGTTGTATCTACATGAGATAATGGATGTTCACTAAACTTACTGTGGTAATCATTTCATTGTGCAAGTCGTAAGTCAAATCATTATGCAGTACACCTTAAACTTATACAGTGCTGCATGTCAATTGTATCACAATAAAACTGGAAGAAAAAAATAATAATGGTGTTGGAAAAATGGCACCAGTAGACTTGCTCAACACCTGGGTGCCACAAAACTTCAATTTGTAAAAACACAGTATTTGCAAAGTGAGATAAAGTGAAGTGCAATAAACAAGTGCCTGTATTTCATTGTCTTCAGTTACCTCAACACTCTCACCTCCTTTATTGTCCTTCCTTCTCTAAGCTGATGACCTTGCCTAACTCCTCAAGGAAAAAATAAAATCCACGAAACCCACTGCTAGCTTGTAGCAGATATGGCAAAGTAGAGCTCTCAGCAGTCCCACAGATCCAGGAAAACAAAAATTAGACTTCAGGGAAACAAACGCAGACAGCACTTGAGAAGTGAGCCCTACATTTGATGTGACTTTTGCTCTTAGGACATTTACCAGGTCTCAAGCTGTGCAATGGTGAGAAGGCAAGAAACCAAGCAGAAATCATCTGCTAAAAAGATGAGCAGAGCTTCTGGTGATTTCATGGTACTGAGTAGAGAAAAATTATAGTTTAGGGCCCACCAAGGAAGATGGGCCTTGATAAACTCTCCAGATTTCTGTGGCTACTCCTCAAGACACTCTAGGAATAAGGGCAAGTAAAAGTAGACCAACTCTCACAAAGCCTGTAACAGCCTAAAGTTATCTCCATCCCCAAGAGCAACAATAAGACCTGGTCCCACTCTAACTGTTGACAAAAGGAAAGTTAAATCCTTTTAGGGGAAGATAGCATCAACCAGACTCTATATAAACAAACAAACAAACAAACAAACAAGTAAACAAAAAATTTTAAATCGGAGTTAAATATAATACCAGGCATGCTAGTCTTGGTGAAAATTTGATTAACCATCAAGTTAAGAATAAAAAAGAGAATGTTATTTGAGCAAAACTGAGGATTATTACCCAGGAGACAGACTCTCAGAAGCTCTGAGAACTGTTCCACCTATTAGAAATCGAAGGCACAGTCATACACATTTTTGAGACAAAAGCTCAAACATCAAAATGACATACTGACCTTTTACTTAAAGTTCACCAAAGATATATAGTCCAGGTAAGCACAAACAAAGAGAGCAGCAAAGCCACCATGACCCCTACAGACTTGGGAAAGAATCAATCTTTTAAGAAGTTACATTGCTAGTGTCAGAAGAAAGGGGGAAAAATTTTATCTTTATGGTCGAGCAGGCACTCCCATCTTTGAGGAGGTTTGGTTACTGTATAATTCAGATACACATTGCACAGTAGGGAGAGAGGAAGGAGGTCCAAACAGACAGACAGAGAGAATTTTATGTTTGAATTTTCTTGTCCTGCCTTAAAATATAAATTTTATTTCATCATCAGGAAATAGGACTAAAAGACAGAAAAGCAAGAGAAAAACTGACAATAGAAACAGACCCACAAGTAATCCAGATATGGCAGTTATCAGACATTGATTTTTTCTAAGTAGGAGTATAAGCTTATGAGAAAAATATTGTGAGATTACCAGCTATGTGAAATGTTTATCTGAGGTTGGAAAATGATGAATTTCTGTTGATGCCAATCTGCTCAGCAGTGTGATTCCTCCCACCCCCCACCAACAATGCCATCCTATCCCTTGGACTTTCAATGTGCCTTAGCCCACTCCTAACAGTTAGAATCTCTAGCCCTGTGCTTAAGAATTATTTATTCCAGAACTTTCAAAACCTTTACTGCTTGGGCTTACAACAGGTCCAAAATGCTTCAAATAATGATTCTCAGGAGATGGTGAATAAAGGCCAAAGTAAGACAATTCTGAGGTGTGTGTTTTGCACTGTTTCCCAGAGTTTCCCCATGGAAACTACTGGAGTAGCTGGCTTAATAGTACATCCTCTACTGGATGTGTTCCCTCCTTTGTTACTTCCCCATTTCTCAACCAGTATAATCTATACTTCCCAAATAAACTCTTTTAACCCAAATCCTCATTTCAATGTCTGCTTCTGAGAGAATCAAAACTTAAGCTCTCACAGGTACAGGTGCAGGCATAAATAAATATGTCCAGAGTTGGAGTTTTGCCAGTTAAGTACAACAGAGAGAGGGAGGGGCCAAGGAGCATTATTATAAATTTAACGCAAACCTGGGGAAAAGAAGAAAAAAAAAAAGGTATAAAATCTCATTGGATATATCCAAGTTCCATATGACTTTCCCCTCTTATAAAATGCCCTTTATTCAGCCCCATTGCCAATTCAGACCATCTCAACATCTGCAAGATATCTGAATTTTTAAAAATAACATTCAAAAATATCTGAATAGAGAAAAAACATTCTTCCAGAGACAACTAGATAATATACCAAGAATTGTGTGGTTTCGGAAGGGAATGCTTGAATTATTCACTGAAATAATCATTGAATTATTTCGGAAGGGAATGCTTGGATTATGCCTCAGTTTGGCGTATTACACTGTGTATGCAAACATTCTCTAATACCTGACTTTAAGAGCTCACATTTTATGCAATGCCCTATCAGCCCTTTTAATCTAGCTGCACGTTATAATCACTTGAGGAACGTTTTTTACCACCTCCAGAGATTTTAATTTAATTAATGTGGGGTTGGGCCAGACTTCAGCATTTTCTTAAAAACCCCACAGTTCTAATGTTTAGCCAGGGTTGTGAACCACAGATCTAAGGGATTGTGATAAATGATGTTTATGTAATGTTTCTCCTTTTCAAAGTGATTTTCATAAAGTGCAACATACTCAAACTAAAATAAGCCACAGTGGCCTGCACAGGAAACTGTTTATCTGGTTTGTCATTCAGGTCCCAGAATCTACCACTTCAGAAATCTCTCTATGACAATATATGGAAAAGTTCTATACAAAAATGACAAAAAAACTTATGGAACATGACTAAGCTCACCTCTTGTGGTATCTACATTTTACTATACATTAATTTAAAAATAAAGATATGTGATAAACTACCAAAGGTACATAGTAGGGGAATCTGATAACAATCTCCAGTTCTTCCTCATGAAGGAATGTATGAAAACTCTTGGTCATTATGATCAAAGGAATAGTTTCTTTCTCATCAAGTCCTGATTCTGTTCTCCAAGACTCTGCTGATCTTCATCCATGCATCAAGCTACTCTTGTCCCACAGCAGACTGTGTGAGGATGCATCTGGTATCAGAATCCTAATTCTACTTGCAGAGAGTTCTTAATCTGTATGTTTGGAACTGCTGAAAGTTCATTTTTAGTGCCAAGTCTTTACCACAAATAGGGGCTGTCCCCACAGTTATACTCAGGAAAGACTTGCTACCTGCTTTCTTGTTCCATCTGGGGCCAGCTTTGGTCTGTTCAGCTTAGCCCTGTAGCCCTGTAACTCTCTCTCTAACCTGCAGGCTCTGGCATCTGTGTTCTCTGTAGCTGAAAGCATTTCCTCTGCCTGCTGCATGCCCCGGCTGGCTAGGGAAAGGGGAGAGAGTTTATTCTACTCTATCTGTCAAGAGGAGTAACTTCAAGCTGTAAATGGACCACTCATGGTACTTCCTATGGGATACCATTAAATATCCTCTGGCAGTATAGACTCAGAGTGTTGTTCTCTTATATTTCATATCCACTATATTGAGATCTATACTTTGAAATAAATTAATGCTATTTGATCGTCATACAATGTTATAAGTAAAGGAAGAAAACTTATTGTTCATTTTACAGATGAGGAAACTGGGCCACAGAAGCTAAATCAGAGTAAGTTCACAGAACTATTTAGTGCTAGAATTAGGATGAATAAAAAGTACAATAACCATTGTGTGGATCCATATGCAATTTTTAATTGTTTATTTGTGTAAAAAGGTACATAACAGAATTAAGAAACAAATGACGAACTGGGGGAAATATTCACAGCATGTATAACTGGAAAGGCTTAACATCAGTATGTTAGGAACTCCTGCAAATCAGTAAGATAAAAGTGCTGCCTTCACAGCAAAATGGTCAGGAAACTCATAAAAGAACAAGTACAAATGGCCAACAAATATATGAACTAACGTTTATTAGTGAATACAAATTTAAAACTATGATTTGGTGGATATCTGTCACTTTTTATCTATGCATTATTCCTTCTCTCTTTTTTTGATATGAAACATCATTCTCCTAAATACCAACTCTGTGGTTCTGGGAGAGCTGATGATACTTGTAATAGACATGTTCTTTCTGTTGATGTATCATCCACCCTCCCTTTTTCTCTTTTACAAATCCTCTGCCCCCCCTGTGAGTCCTTGTGGTTTTGTTGTTGGAGCTAATATCTTCCTCTGTTCTTGTGCCTGGGTGACACACGACTCAGTCCTAACTGATCGGATTATCTCATCCCCTCTGTCACCATGATTGGCTCAGGGATGAACACAATATCCAAGCCAGGCCAACCAAAGTCTTCATTAGAATCTTTGCTTCAAACATCAAAAATGAGGTACAGTCGGCCCTCAGTAACTGAGTTACACACCCAGGGATCCAACCAACTGCGGACCAAAGATATTTGGGGGAAAAAAATTCCAGGATGTTCCAAAAAGCAAAACTTGAATTTCCTGCTTGCAGGCAACTATTTACATAGCATTTACATTATAATAGGTATTGTAAGTAATCTAGAGATGATTTAAATACACTGGAGGAGGCACATAGGTTATATGCCGATACTGCACCATTTTATATAAGGGACTTGAATATCCTCAATTTTGCTACCTGCAGGGGGTCCTGGAACTAATCCTCCTCAGATACCAAGGGACAACTGTACTGTCTTTGAGAGTCATGAGACTTCTGAGTCATTTAAGCCTGAAGCTGCCAGGAACCATTTTTTCAACAGGCAGAGAAAGTTTGCTGAGAATGAAGCCAACAAAGAGAGTGGGATGAGAGATAAACAGCAGGTCGTAATGGCATTGCCTGAGTCCCTGGATCTAGTTGTTCCTGAAAGCAGCACTCTTTCCTAGACTTTTCAGTTACATGAGGCAACATATTCACATGTTTTGCTTTAATCAACTTAAGCTGGGTTTCTATCAAGGAGATCAAATAAGCTCTGATTATTGTAAAATTAAATCAAAGAGAACAAAGATTTCTCTTTCCTCCAGACCTCCTGGACTGAAATGATGTAAGCCCAGAGCTGCCTGTAACAACATCTCCCTCTTTAGAAAAAGGCTGTGTGTAACAGGAGAGCAATGAGGACGGCACATTCTCTGACATCAACTGAGTTCCTGAATCAAGTCAACCCTGAGGCCAACATCCTGATGAATGAGGCAATAAATCTCATATTTTGCCTAAGCCAACTTGTATTAATTCTCTGTCATTGTAGGCAAGAGTCCTAACACAATGATATCTTACTTGTATTTGTCCTAAAAAAAATGAGATATCAATTACCCTAAAATTGAAAATAGTAACACCCAATTTTATTAATAATGTGCCAAAATAGGGATTCTCACACACTGCTAGTGTTTGAATACAAACATTTTGTAGAGTAATTTGACTATAGACCTGAAAAGCCTTAAAAATTACACATAGTTGGAGGAGGGAGAAAGAGATGAATAAGTAGAAACTAAGGTATTTTTACGGCAGTGAACTATTCTGTATGATGCTATAATGGTGAAAACATGACATTATACATTTGTCAAAACCCATAGACCTGTATAATACAAAGAGTGAACCCTGATATAAACTATGGACTTTAGTTAATAATAATGTATCAATATTCATTAATCTATTGTAACCACAAAGGTACCACACCAATGTAAGATATTAATAATAGGAGAAGCTGTGTGGGCGCAGAGGTGTGGATGGGAGCTCTCTGTACTTTCTCAACTTTTCTGTTGACCTAAAACTGCTCTGAGAAATAAAGTTTATTAATTAAAAAGAAATAAAGGAAGAAAGGAAGAAAGGAAGAAAGAAAGAAAGAGAGGGAGAGAGGGAGGGAGGGAGGAAGGAAGGGGAGAATATACATGGTTTATCCAGCAGTTCTGCAATTATAAATTTCTCCCAAGGGAGGAAAATGGGCAAGGATGCAAAGAATATAAATAAAACAATTGTCATGATAAGGTTGTTTGTTATAGTAAAAAATTAGAACTGGAATTTACTCAAATATCCATCAGTTTTCAAAAAAAAGGTTAAATAAATGATGATTCATATGCAGTCTTTGAGAATAGTGATGTCGATTGGGGCTTCTTACCTAGGGTCCAGGGATGAGCTTCAGGGGTTCAAATGCTGGGTCTCTCATGGGAGCCATCTGTGGGTTCCTTGGATGCCCTATGGGGCCTTCTGACCACATAGCTCCCAGACATGGTGAGCACTATAAGCACAACCAGTAGGACTTTGGAATCCCCTTGCTCTGCAGGTCACCCTCTTTGGGAAATTCTTTTCAAGAAGGCTTAAGTCCAAATACCTTGCACTCCTTAAAAACCCTCGAGCACCTCCTAGGACCTACAAAGTCTAAATTTCTTGGCATGGTATTCAAGGCCTTCTATTATGTGGTTTGAGTTGATTGTTCCAGCCTCATTTCTCACTCAAAGGGGACAATTTTTTTTTAATACTAGGTACTTTCCTCTGTCATTGTTCAAAAATATAGTCTCTTATGAATAGTGTGATGATGGAATGGTCAAATCAAACCACAGTTTCAAGTAGCATTCCTGGCATGGACCAAATATAAAGAAAGTTAAAATGTGGCATGATTTTGTACAATTAGATGAGTGTTAAAAAATTTAATGTGACACTAGAGACATTCTCCTCTGACTGGAACAGGGGTTCTAACATTGACCCCATAAAGAGAAAACCAAAGGGTATTTTTTGGTTCTACAGTGAACTGAATTTGAAAAGCCACAATAATGTAAATCTTCATATATCATTTTTTACAATTTTAGAATAAACTCACAGACAAATCACAGAAGACTAAATTGTTATTACAGAAAAGAATATGTTATCTACTTGGAAAACTTAAATTTGCAGCTGGCAGAGTTTGGGAAGTAAGAAGGGAGAAGAGCAAATGAAGGGGAACATCCAAGCACAAACGTCCTCAACAAAAGATGCTCTCTTGGTTGAAGGAAGAGCAGATAGAGGTTCAAGGATATTGTCTGAAATCTAAGAGGTGACTGGTGGAGGAAGCAGAGATTAGTGACAAAATTATGTTGGGAGGAGGGAGACGGCAGAGGAGGGAGCCAAGTCGAGTGAGATAAATTCGCACCCATCGAGACAGCTACATCAAGAAACAACACGTGTAGAGATATCAAGGTAATCACAAAAAGAACTAAAAACAGAAACTGCTAAAAGTAGTTACCTCTGGAGAACAAGTTAAAAGGACACCATGAGGAAGCAATCAGTCAGGTCCAGAATATAGGACATTCTACAAGATGGCTGACCTAGATTCTCTAATAAATCAATGGCATGGGGGAAATTGTGAGTTACAGAGTAAATCACACTTTGAAAACAAAACAATCGAATTCAATGTAGAGACTTCATTTGGGATCCCTATTAGGACAGTTTTGAAACAATCAGAAAAATTTGATTATCAGTTGGATATAAAACAATGATATAAGAAACTGTTAATTTTTTTAGGTATGATACTGGCATGTACATTAGATTTTAAAATATCTTTTGCAGTTAGAAGCATAGTGAAGTGTTTCTAGGTAAAATAACGTGAGGTCTGGGATTTGCTTTTAAAATACTTTAGTGCCTACCCATCCTACCCTTAAAATATAGGGGGAATAGAGAAACAAGACTGGCCAAAGGGTGATAATTGTAAAAGCTGGGTTCATGGGGTTCACTGTACCATACTTTCTGCTTTTATGTATGTTTGAAAATTTTAAAAATAATAGACTGTTTTGTTTTTGTTTTATTTTTTTAAAAAAGCAGGTGCCTCTGGGTTGTGGCATGGGGCTTGGGGAGCAGTGGTGCTGGCAAGACTGTTTTATATTTTTCATTTATTTAAAAAATATTTGTTGAGTCCCTACAATGTGAGGCACTGTTTAGGTACTTTGGGGATATGAACAGAACAGATCAAAGTTTCTTTTTTAGTGGGGATCACATTCCAGTCAGGGAAAAGAGACAATAAAACATAGACATAGACATAATAAATAAATTTTGATATGTTAGAAGTGAATTAGTGCTATGAGGAAAGAATAAAGCAGGGTAAGAAGGACCAGGAGTGGGGCCAGGGTTACACTGCAGTTTTAAATAACAGGGTCAGAAAGTTCTCATTGAAAAATTTAACATTTGAACAGACTTGGAAAAGGTGAAGATTATAAACCCTTCTGAATTGTGGTTGTTTAATTATACCCATGGATTACTTTGATAAAAAGAATTGAAAGAGATTACTTTAAAAATTAAAACAAAAATCTCCCTCCTTCTCCTTCCTCCTTCTCTACCTATCAAAATTCTCCTTTATTCTTCAGGCCAACTTCAAGTGATCAGCTTTCATGAGGTCTTCTTCATCCACAGCTAGAATTAGCTGCTTTTTTTGTGTTTTCTTGTGCATCTCTAGTAACTGTAACATGTATTTTATTGTCTTCATATAATATGGCTCTTTATAGCTTTACTAAACATTTTTACTTTCATTATTTTATTCATATTTACAATAACCTTGAGTGGTTTTTATTTTTATTTTTTATTGGGGTATAGTTGCTTTACAATGTTGTGCTAGCTCCTGCTGCACAGCAAAGTGAACCAGCCCTATGGATACATATATCCCCTCCCTTTTGGATTTCCCTCCCATCCAGGTCACCACTTGAGTGGTTTTTTATTTCAATATCATTATTATTTCCACTTACCAGATGAGAAAGCTAGGGATCTGAAAGAATAAGTGACCTACATCAGACAGCGTCTGAACTCTAGGTCACATTCTCCAAATACAAACGTTACCTCCACTACCTCTCCATAGTTAGTTGTTTCTAAGAGTCTTCTTCTATGTTAAAATTAGATTTGAATCAAAGTACTCTTAGCAAATGATATTAAATCAGGTACTTCAGAAAATCTTAGGAGGAAAAGAAAGTCTCCCACCTAATCAATCCCCAGTCACTTTATAAGGACAATACTTATTCATCATTTTCATTTTTAGCTCTTCTGGTGGTTGTTTGTGTAACTCTAGATAATACGTTTACACCTCCATGCATCGATCTTATCACCTTTAGATGTTCTCTGCTGTCTCCCATAAAAGGGGAGGACTTAGCCATCTGAATTGCCCTAATGTCTTAGGTTAGGACACTTGACTCTGAGAGAGAGATTTGTTGGCAGGGGCTTTGGGGACAACCCTGGAGGAGTGAAAGCAGCAGGATTGAGCTGCAGGAGGAGGTGACCTCCTGTGCAATTGCAACAGAAGCCTCAGCCCATCCCCAGAGCTCTGTGGCTAGGAAAGCCCTTCATAGTTGTCATGAATTGAGACAAGGGGGCTGGGCCTTTGTACCCCACCATTGACAATCAACCTGTCATTGGACACAAGCTGGGGAACATAAAATTAGACAAGGTACTTCTCCTCAGCTGAGACCAATTCCAGAAAAAGGACTTGGAGGTAAGTTGCCAGCAGACAATACTTCTGACATGTGGAGAATGAGTGTCAGTCCTGACATGGGAATCTGAGGAAAGCGCCATGACATCCACCACAGGCCACCCCCTACATGGCTCAGATCCACTTACTTCTTACAGTAGATTCACCCTATTTGAAATTAACCCCCCAGATTTCTGTTTAGTTCCTTTGTTTGGAGAACCTTACAAGAACGTTGGTGAGCCAACTTACAGCCCTTGCCTCTGCACATGCTCTCAGATCTACATCTGAGACTCACTATTTCCCTCCTCTACTACCAATTTCAGATTCCCTTCACCCTCAACTAGCACATCTGCTGGTCTAGGTGGCTTAGCTGGGGTGGGGGTGGGGGAGCTCTAATCTCCATTCCTGAGGAGCCTAAGTCTGTGGTCACCAAGCCCTTCTCAGGTTAGGTTGGCTAACCTTGTCCACTTACCATCAAAACTGGGCAGGTGAGAAAGAAGAGATGCTCTGATGGATAAGCTGGGTACCAAACATATTCTTCTCTGCCCCACCATGAAACTGAGATCTCATCCTTTCCTGATGATCGGCATCCATTATTCCTGCCAGGATGTGGTTCCTTTCCCTACTCTTCTCTCCTTCACACCTCACATACTTAACAAGTGCCTGTAAGACAGCTCTAACCCACTGTTCCTCAGCACAGCAAGTTCAACATCTTCAAAACTAAAGTGACTTTTTTTCTTCATTCATACACACGTTCTTCGTCCTTCATCTATCCAGCTCCTGTGCTGGAAACCACGTTCACCTCTGGGTCCTCTACCTCCTTCACCCTCTAAATCTACCAAGTTCTGTAAATTTTACCCCCTAAATAGCTTCTAAATTCACCCTCATTCTCCCTCCCTACAGTCGCTACCCTTATTCGGGGGCTCATCATTTCTCACCTGGACTATTACAAAAACCTCCCAATTGCTCTTCCTTTCTCCAATCTCTCCCACACTCCTCCCATCCACATTACACCACATCTTTTAAGAAGTATGCCATTTCCCTGCTTAAAACTCTTTCAGTGTAAAGGTTTTTCACAAATTGGCTCTTTCCTACTTCTCCACTCACTCCTCTTCCATTCCCCTCTGCACCTGCTTGTCGCTTGCAGCTGCTCAAAGGTAACAAGCTCCCTTCATGCCTCATGCCTTTGCCTGTTCTACCTCTTGTCCCGCGTGTCTCCTGGCAGACTCTACTTCTCTTTGAAGATTTACTTCACTCCACCTTTGACCCTTCCTGATAGGTAGGACTGGCTGCTTCTCGCCCCATGGTCACACTGCAATTCTTCCATACCTTTATTAAGACTCTTATCACATTATGTTCTCTTATTTGCCTTACACACACAACTGGCTGAAATATATTTTTTAAATTGCAATGGTTTTGTACTATATTCGGTTGTGATCCCAATGCACTGTACTACTTTCACAGTTCCTAGAAACAGTAGATAATCAAAAAATGTCAAATGAATGAATGAAATATACAATAGTTGTTCAGGGCATGATGCATCTGACCCACCATCAGTGGCTGAGTATATACTTCGCATTGTTTCCCAATAGTGTTAACTGATGTGTGCTGACTGACCCATATTCCCTAGCCTGACCTCAAGATAACTGCCAAGATTTTATGTTCATAGCCTGAGAATGCACAATTCTAAATGTTCTTCCTGAACAACGAATCAATGGCTGTGAATCTGTTTTAGGGAAGGGACGCAAAAATTGAAACAAAACAGGCAGACTGAAGGAACACTGGAGAAAGAATCATCCAGTCAACGAGGGCTCACTCATCTACTACTTACTGTCCAAGGTCTAGCACGGTGGCTGAAATACGGTAGGCATTCAATAAATATATGTTGAATGACTAGAGAAAGATGAGAAAGGAACAACAAATGATGCCCTTGGGAGTGATACAGAAGCTGTAGGAAACTGTCAGGATGACAGAAGGGAGAGAGGTGATCTCAGTTTTTAAACCATTAACTTGTAAGCTGTTTACACTTAAGTTTTAAGCTGGACACATCCTAAAGGTATAGAAAGAAAGACAAACTAAGAGATCCAGAATTGGAAATGTATCTATTTAAAACCAGGAGCCTGAAATGTACTCCCAGGGAGGCTTAAAGGAAAAAGATAAGGGTCTACAGAGGCAACCATTTTGTGTACTTTTTAATCTCTTCTGTTATTTACCTTCATTATCCTAAATAATACATTTACACTGTTATTTTGTTGACTTTTTTACATTTTAGAAATTATACATTGACTTCCCACTATTTTGGAGGATAAAGATACTGCTTTCTTTCTGTGTCCCCCACACTGATGCACACATTCTTTCCCCCATCCTCCAATATCGTTCTATTACAAATGTACTAAATCAATATTCAGTGTTTGCTTTTTTCATTCATTCATCCAATAAATATGCCTTTGAATTACTTTGAAAATTTTAATCAGGGTATATGATAACACTTGTATTTTCAGTAATTCCAGACAGCTTCTTCTGGGTGTTGCCTTTTGAGGAACATTAGTACAATTTGCCTGCCTATTTTAAAATATAAAAATCAATTTAAAATTAATCAACAAATTATGTCAGTGCTCATTATGTCCAAGGCAATGTTAGGGAGACCAAGATGTCTAAAATAGAATCCCTACCTTCAAAATATGGAAATCTAGATGGTGAAATCATGTAAATACACACAAAAAGTTAACAAGTGAATGCCTCCTGAGTGATACAGGCTGGTAGATTCCACAAGAGTCAGAGGAAGAAGTACTTGCACACTGGGCTGGTCCAGGACAACACAGAAGAGGAGATGGCGGAGGTTGAGAAAGATCCTTAAGATGCAAGAGTAGGTAGGGCAAAGGGCAAAGAGGAAGAGGAAGAACACTCGAAGCAGGAGAAAATTGCATTAGCAAAGGCAGGAAGGGAGAAAATACTGCATTTTTAAGAATGCCAAGTAGCCCAGTTTGAGTGCAAAAGAGGTTCATGGAGAAGAATAGCAGGAAATATGGGGGCAAAGCAAGGTGAGAGCAGAGCGTAAATAGGTTTGAATTCCAAGAAAATTCCTGACATTTCCCATCATGTGTTTCTATTCAAGGTTAATAAGCAAAGATGAATGGATGCACAAACATTTGATAGTTCAATTCAGTGGGAAAAAATGCTGAATTATTAGGTGATTTCATGAATGTATTAAAGTGACATTACTAGTAAGATTAAATTCTTACATTGAAAAAGGGAAAGTTGGGAGCAATAACGGAGTGGGAGAAAATAGCAGAAAGAAAAGTGTTAAAGAATGAAATTAGCATGTCAATGCCAGTAAGATTAGGAATATTTAGCAATGGAAAATAACAGAGGTATACTTTGACTTCTCAAATATGTGTGTCCTGAAATGTGCACAAGTGTGCATTCTTAAGTTAGATATATCATTATTTTTAAATGCCTCACTTTCGTTGAAGAGTCGCATAGGCTCCCAGAACTCTAAATGGACATTCCTTCCTGTACTTTACATAATGTAGTCTGTATAAAGCCTGCTTCTAAGAAAATGATTATTTCTAGATTTTTATTTAAAAGCAACAGAATTTCTTAGAAAACATTACTGTATGATTGTTTTCAGTTGCTCTCCTACTTGCATAATTGTGCCTGTAGCATAATGCTATATAGATATCCTGGTGAGTTTGGAAAATCTTGTACTAAATTCTTCTTAGAATCTTTAATAAACTAATGAGCTTTGAATCTGAAAAAGATAATATAATATGCAGTGTTTCCAAACTTATTTGATCACAAAATCCTTTTTAAAAAAAATGGAAACAGTTTAGGAAACAGTGATTTCATCCACTCCCTTGAAGCAGTCTCCACTTGTTTCAAATGTCTGACAAATGTTCAAGCATGTGCACACATGTGCGCACGTGCGCGCACACACACACACACACTCCCTGTCTCTCCTATCAGAAACTCCTAGGATGGCACTTCCTGCTTTTAGGTGTGACAAGTTGCTCTTTGAAACCAGGAAGACAGATTGGGTTCTCAGACCAAAGTGATAATTAATGATGCAGCAAAATATAGAAAAAAGAAATATATTAACCTCCTAAACAGCTTACGTCTTTGGATAATTCTTTGTCCTTAAACATCACATCCCACGTCCACCTGTGAGACCAGTGAACCTACGAAACAGTCTTCCCAGGCTCCCCCTCTGCTACCCAGAGTCCTGTCTATCGCTGACTCTTTTGCCCCTTTATTTTCCAGTTTTTAGAAGAACAATGCCTGAACTAACTAATGCCTAGATCACCAGATGCCTGGTTAAAGGCCTTTATGAGTGTCAGTCTACCAGTTCTGAAGAATATAGAGAAGTAATTCAAAGAAACTTCTAGAGTCACCAGAGGTCAGGGACTACATATTCTTTTTATAATTTTTTCACAACATTTATTTTGAAATTTTTCAAACTGTCCAAAAAATGCAAAGAGTAGTACAATTAATAGCCATACATTCTTCACTAAGATCAAATCATTGTTAACTTTTCTGGCATTTGCCTGTCTCCCCGTCCCCTGCCACTCTCTCTCTCTTCCCCGCCCCCTCCATTTATGTTGTTTTGAAAGCAAGTTGCACACATCAGAAAATTTCACCCCTAAATATTCCACATGCCTCGTCTAAGAATAAGAACATTCACCTACATAATCACAATAGCATTATCACATCTAAGAAAACTGACATAAATTTAATAGTATCATCTAATATACTGTCTATATTTAAATTTTCTGTGAGGGATTCTCTGAATACCACCCCTCAAGGTATACAGAGATGACAGGAAGAGGGTAGTGCAAGGCAAGCAACTGACTGTGTGGCGAAGGCCCTGGAAGCTGAAGCCCATTTTGGCTGACTCTTGTAGTATTCTTTTCCTAGGAATTAATACAATTAAATGGTTAGGAGTAATTAATCTTCTTTCTTAAATGATTGTGACTGTTACTTGTACTTCCAGCAACCCATAAGAAGGAAGTCAAATCTGCATTATTTATAAAATAAGAGCTAAACCAAATACTAAGATTTGATCTAATCCTTGGATAGATAGTCCTTAAATGGATATATTCTCCAGGCTTTTAAGGATGCTGGCATATAAACCATTCTTGTATTTTTCGCAGTAGGAGAGTTTTATTCATCCAGTGCACCTTTCACCTAGAAAGGTGAAACAATATGCTACTAAACAACCAATGGATAACTGAAGAAATCAACAGGAAATTAAAAAATACCTAGAGACAAATGAAAATGAAAACATGACAATCCAAAACCTATGGGACACAGCTAAAGCAGTTCTAAGAGGGAAGCTTATAGGGAATTCCCTGGCAGTCCAGTGGTTAGGACTCTGTGCTTTCACTGCTGAGGACCTAGGTTCAATCTCTGGTCAGGGAACTAAGATCCTACAAGCCATGCAGCACAGCCAAAAAATAAAAAAGAGGGAAGTTCATAGCGATAAGAGTTTATCTCAGGAAACAGAAAAATCTCAAATAAACAACCTAACCTTACACCTAAACCAACTAGAGAAAGAACAAACAAAACCCAAAGTTAGTAGAAGGAAAGAAATCATAAAGATCAGAACAGAAATAAATGAAATAGAGACTGAAAAACAATAGAAAAGATCAATGAAACTAACAGCTGCTTCTTTGAAAAGATAAACAAAATTGATAAACCTTTAGCTAGACTCATCAAAAAGGGAGAGGGCCCAAATCAATAAAATCAGGAATAAAAAAGGAGAAGTTACAACTGACACCACAGAAATACAAAGGATCATAAGAGACTACTATGAGCAACTATATGCCAATAAAATGGACAACCTAGAAGAAATGGACAAATTCCTAAAAAGGTATAATCTCCCAAGACTGAACCAGGAAGCAATAGAAAATATGAACAGAGCAATTACCAGTACTGAAATTGAATCAGTAATTTAAAAATTTCCAACAAACAAAAGTCCAGTACCAGATGACTTAACAGGTGAATTCTATCAAACATTCAGAGAACAGTTAACACCTATCCTTCTCAAACTATTCCAAATAGTTGCAGAGGAAAGAACACTTCCAAACTCATTCTATGAGGCCACCATCACCCTGATATGAAAGCCAGGAAACGATGTCACAAAAAAAGAGAACTACAGCCCAATATCATTGATGAACATAGATACAAAAATTCTCAACAAGATACTAGCAAACTGACTCCAACAATACATTAAAAGGATCATACACCATGATCAAATGGGATTTATTCCAGGGGTGCAAGGATTTTTCAATATCTGCAAATCAATCAGGGTGATACACCACATTAACAAATTGAAGAATAAAAACCATATGATCATCTCAATAAATACAGAAAAAGCCTTTGATAAAATTCAACATCCATTTATGATAAAAACTCTACAGAAAGTGGGCATATAGGGAACATACCTCAACATAATAAAGGCCATATATGACAAACCCACAGCTAACATCATACTCAATGGTGAAAAGCTGAAAGTATTTCCTCTAAGATCTGGAACAAGAATGGCCACTCTGTATAAAAAAGTAAGTAAAATAAAATTCAAAAATTCAAAAAAAAAAAAGAATGCCCATTCTCACCACTTTTATTCAACATAGTTCTGGAAGTCCTAGCCACAGCAATCAGAGAAGAAAAAGAAATAAAAGGAATCCAAATTGGAAAAGAAGAAGTATAACTGTCACTGTTTGAAGATGACATGATGCTATACATACAAAAATCCTAAAGATGCTACCAGAAAATTACTAGAGCTCATCAGTAAATGAGTGAATTTACCGGTGAATTTGGTAAAGTTGCTGTATACAAAATTAATACAGAGAAATCTTGCATTTATATACACTAACAATGAAAGATCAGAAAGAGAAATGAAAGAAACAATCCCATTTACCATCACATCAAAAAGAATAAAATATCTAGGAATAAACCTACCTAAGGAGGCAAAAGACCTGTACTCCAAAAAGTATAAGACATTGATGAAAGAAACTGAAGACAACACAAACAGATGAAAAGATATACTGTATTCTTGGATTGGAAGAATCGATATTGTTAAAGTGACCATACTACCCAAGGCAATCTACCAATTCAGTGCAATCCTTATCAAATTACCAACGGCAGGGCTTCCCTGGTGGCGCAGTGGTTGAGAGTCTGCCTGCCAATGTAGGGGACACGGGTTCATGCCCCAGTCCGGGAAGATCCCACATGCCGCGGAGTGGCTGGGCCCGTGAGCCATGGCCGCTAAGCCTGCGTGTCCGGAGCCTGTGCTCCACAACGGGAGAGGCCACAACAGTGAGAGGCCCATGTACTTCAAAAAAAAAAAAAAAAAAAATTACCAATGGCATTTTCCATAGAACTAGAACAAAAATTTGTAAAATTTGTATGGAAACACAAAAGACCCATAACTGCCAAAACAATCTTGAGAAAGAAGAACAGAGCTGGAGGAATCACATTCTCTGACTTCAGGCTATACTACAAGGCTACCGTAATCAAAACAGTATGGTGCTGGCACAAAAATAGGCATATAGATCAGTGGAATAGGATAGAAAGCCCAGAAATAAACCCACACACTTGTGGTCAATTAATCTACAATAAAGGAGGCAAGAATATACAATGGAGAAAAAACAGCCCCTTCAATAAGTGGTGCTGGGAAAACTGGACAGCTACATGTAAAAGAATGAAATTAGAATATTCTCTAACACCACACACAAAAATAAACTCAAAATGGATTAAAGATCTAAATGTAAGACCAGATACTATAAAACTCCTAGAGGAAAATATAGGCAGAACACTCAATTGACATAAATTGCAGCAATATTTTTTTTTGGCTCTTTCTCCTAAAGGAATGGAAATAAAAACAAAAATAAACAAATGGGACCTAATTAAGTTTAAAAGCTTTTATACAGCAAAGGAAACCATAAACAAAATAAAAAGACAACCTATGCACTAGGAGAAAATATTTGCCAACAATGTTTCCAACAAGGGATTAATTTCCAAAATATACAAACAGCTCATATAGCTTAATATAAAAAAAGTAAACAACCAAATCAAAAAATGGGCAGAAGATCTAAATAGAATTTTTTCCAAATTAGACATACTGATGGCCAACAAGCACATGAAACGATGCTCAATATCACTAATTATTAGAGAAATGTAAATCAAAACTACAATGAGTTATCACCCCACACCAGTCAGAATGGCCATCATTAAAAACTCTACAAACAGGACTTTCCTGCTGGTGCAGTGGTTAAGAATCCACCTGCCAGTGCAGGGGACATGGGTTTGAGCCCTGGTCCGGGAAGATTCCACATGCTGTGGAGCAACTAAGCCCATGTACCACAACTACTGAGCCTGTGCTCTAGAGCCCATGAGCCACAACTACTGAAGTCTGTGCACCTAGAGCCTGTGCTCCTCAACAAGAGAAGTCACCGCAATGAGAAGCCTGCGCACTGCAATGAAGAGTAGCCCCTGCTTGCTGCAACTAGGGAATGCCCATGCACAGCAACAAAAACCCAATGCAGCCAAAAAATAAATTAGTTAATTGAAAAAAAAAAACCTCTACAAACGATAAATGCTGGAGAGGGTGAGGAGTAAAGGGAACCCTCCTACACTGTTGGTGGGAACGTAAATTGGTTCAGCACTATGCAGAACAGTATGAAGTTTCCTTAAAAACCAAAAATAGAGTTACCATATGATCCTGCAATCCTACTCCTGGGTGTATATCCAGAGAAAACTCTAATTTGAAAATATACATGCACCCCAATGTTCATAGCAGCACTATTTACAATAGCCAAGAGATGGAAACAACCTAAATGCCCATCGACATATAAATGCATAAAGAAAATGTGGTATATATAAATATATATATACATATAATATATATATATATATAATGGAATATTACTCAGCCATAAAAAGAATGAAGTAATGCCATTTGCAGCAACATGGATGGACCTAGAGATTATCATACTAAGTGAAGTAAGTCAGATGGAGAAAGACAAATACTATACGATATCATTTAAATGTGGAATCTAAAAGAATGATACAAATGAACTTATTTACAAAACAGAAATAGACTCACAGACATAGAAAACAAACTGTGGTTACCAAAAGGGATAGATAGCGGCAGAGAAGAGGTAGATAAATAAGGAGTTTGAGATTAACACATACGCATTACTACATACAAAACAGATAAACAACAAGGACCTACTATATAGCATGAGAAATATATTCAATATATTATAGTAATTTATAATGGAAAAGAATCTGAAAAAGAATATATATATGTATAACTGAATCACTTTGTTGTACACCTGAAACTAAATCAACACTGTAAATTAACTATACTTCAATTTTAAAAATGGTTAAAAAAAAGAAGTGTAGGGCTTCCCTGGTGGCACAGTGGTTAAGAATCTGCCTGCCAATGCAGGGGACACAGGTTCGAGCCCTGGTCCGGGAAGATCCCACATGCCACGGAGCAACTAAGCCCGTGAACCACAACTACTGAGCCCGAGCTCCAGAGTCCACGAGCCACAACTACTGAGCCCACGTGCCACAACTACTGAAGCCTGCGTGCCTAGAGCCCATGCTTTGCAACAAGAGAAGCCACCACAATGAGAAGCCCACGTGCAGCAACGAAGACCCAATGAAGCCAAAAATAAATAAATAAATAAATTTGTAAAAAAAAAAGTATATATGTGTGTAAATTATGTATTCTGACTGAAAACTGATTTATATTTTCAAATTTGGCTCCATCATTAGAGATCCTTTAAATTCATATCCCTCCACCTAGTTACTGTAATGCACCTTTTGGATTGGGGTTAGGACTCAGGGAGAACAGCTTCAGGCTGCAGCAGAGCAGGGCTCAAGTATTGGAAAGGGTTTGTGAGGCTCTTGTGGTCCTATCCGAGAAGAAAGCAGACTTGAAAACTGCTTGTGCATTAGAGCTTGCTCTCTCTTATGGCTCTTGGAAATGAGACTGCCCCATGAAGAAGCCCAAGCAAGCTTCCTGGAAGATGAGACACGGTCCTAATCATCCCTGTTGCTCCAACTGATAGCAGGCAACCACCAGTCAGCACACAGTGGCCAGTCAATCCAGCACTGATGAATGAACAACTGAGCTGACTCATGATAGGGGAACCACCTCGTTGATCAGACCATCAGAGGAATGAAAGCGTAAGCAGATACCTAGTCAAGACAGAAACTCTCTCCTGTCAGGTATATACTTGATGATGCAGCGTATATAATTTAAAAGGCACCAGGGTTTTTTTTTCTTTTTGATGGGAATCATTTGAGAAAGAATTGATCAGAATTCCTGTGCTTACAGAGCCCAAACCAGAGCAGTACTATAAACAGAAGTGAGGGAAGCCACACATATGCAAGTCCCCCAAGATTCTGATATCAATGAGGATAAGATAAAATTCATAATCTGCCACTACAAAGAGGACATTGAGGACAATTGGAAATTATATGTGATCAACTCAAAGTGCACTAAATTTTACGCTTGAGATTTACAATTTAAGAGTAACGTTGCTCAAGAAAACTTGAAATGTCCTGAAATCTTATAAATCATGTATGAAACGTGATAGAGGGATTCCCAAATTTGACAAACCTGCACAATTTGTGTGTCATTACAAATATGGTATAGGGAGTTCCCTGGTGGCCTAGTGGTTAGGATTTTGGGCTTTCACTGCCATGGTCCAGGTTCAATCCCTGGTCAGGGAACTGAGATCCCTCAAGCTGGGCATGGCCAAAAAATATATATATGGTATAAAACCAAAATATACTCTTTTAAGTTATTGAAACAAAACAAAACGAATTTTGATCAACACTGGATTCTCTCCAAGATTACAAAATATCTCTAATGCAATTGTCTTATGAAGAGCACACTGTCTTATGAAAAGGATATCAAAGAAAGTGGATCCCAAAAAGTAAGAGGAAAAATTTCTATAGAGGTGTGTCAGACAGGTAATAAGACAAAAATATTGTTCTTTTAGATTTGGGAATATTTGTGATATTTGTCAGCTTTTCAACATTTGTGATTGGTGTGATTTCTTTTCTCATTCTAATTAAATATTCACATTTGTGCCTAATTCTGCATTTGTAATCTTGTATTCCTTTTCTTCAAGAGAACTCTCAAAATTGTATAAGCTTCAAGCCACTCCAAACCTAGACCTGGATCTGCCTGGTCCAGATGCAAGGATAGTTTGATGGGTATCACTTGATATAGACTCAACAATGTTATCAAGGATTTTCTTTCATTCCATCCCTCTGCTTTGACATCTATGATGTCAGCTTCATCTTAATGCTTGCTTCCTTCATGGTGATGAAATGGCTGTAGGAGTTCCAAGCTTCCTCTGTATTCTACTCTATTCAGAAAGAAAGTGACAGCTGACTTTCCACTGTTCTCTCAAAAGAATGAGAAACCTTCTGAAACAGAGGCCCCCATTCATTAACCTGAATTGGTTACTTGCTCCTTCCTGAATCAAATTGGCTTAGATTTGGATTACCTGAACAACTCAGTGTAGTAAGGTAGATGGAATTATAGCAATGGGGTCAATCCTCTGTCAAAAACTTCTGGCTGGTGCACAGTGAAGGTAAAAATGATGCTGAGGAGATGATACATGTCCAGTGGAGAGAAGACATGAGAAGGGTAAGATGGTTATTCATTTATTCAACAACCATCTCCCTAGAACATACCATGGACTCAATTCTGTGTCAAGTGTCAGATATCAGGATGATAAAGATGAATAAGAAATAGATACTTCCTGGATCCTCTTAATTGAAGCAGACTCTTCATTTAAAAAAAAATTGGATTTGGGATATCTGATTCTAATACTACTACAAAATGAATTTAGAAACTTCAATAAATTCCACTTTTAAGTCTCCACTTATTCAATAAACACACAACACATGCCTAACTGCATACTCATCATGGAGTGGGACACAAAATGCAGTTTCTGACATCATGAGTTAAAACACTTGTTGAGATGTCTTAAACTAATGAAAATTTTAAAGTAGAAAATGTTTAAATAGCTAAAATAAATAAATATCTGTTCAAGATGGCAACAGAAGAAATGATTCAAGATAGTATGAGAATAGCTTCTGATGATTGGTACAGATGGTAATAAAGCTACAGGAGTTTAAAAAATTTATGTACGGATATATATATATATATGGATGGATATATATATATATATACATTTAAGGAAGCTATTAATTCTTACTGAGAAAGTAGATGACAGGCATTGGCCTAAAGTATATACTTGAATTTTCACTTTCAACCAGGGATTGTTATTAGTGATTACTTCCAAGCTAGGTGATAAATAGGAAGCAGATATAAGCATGCACTTTGACCTGCTGTGTTACTATCAGTACTCAGCTCTCTTGTCGAGATCATACTTCCCCAAGTCAGAGATCAGACAGAAAACACAACAGTTGCTACTTCAGTAGGCTAAGAGGGATTTGCATAGAACACAGTCCGAGTCTAGCATTTCATGACTTTGTCTCTTAGTCTCTAAAGAAGGTGAAGTGGTACAATGGAAAGAACATTAGTCCAGGAGCTAGAAGACTTGGTTTCTATTCCCAACTCTGCTAATTTACCTGACACCCTGGGCAAGTCATAATCTTTCTGAGCCTTAGTTTACTCAGAACATAAACCAATTTTCTATTCAGATCATTCCCCTGTTCTATACTTTGTAGATGCCTTAAAGGGCTGCTTGTCTTGTAGGATCATTTTGCTGGACACTCTGACACTCAGTTCACAAGCCATTTCTCTGTGTAACTGCCATTTCGTATACTCAGAAGCCCTCTTCCTTGTATTGGTTGGTTTTTCAATTGTTGGTAACTATTTGCCCACTTCCATCAGTCATCCTCCATGCACTGAGAATGGTTTAATCTCCATCCCTAGCTTTGCATTTAGCCTCTGTATTCATTCATTGCACAGATACTCATTGGGCGGCCAAAAAAAAAATGTAACTGAAAGTGAGGATAGGTTGTGTTATTGAAAACTTAATTTATATATTTGTGTGTGTGCTTAATAAAATTAAATACTGGTTTGTTTTGTTTTGTTTTGATTGAGGTCTAATTAACATATAACATTATATTAGTTTCAGGTATATAACATAATGAGATGATATTAGTATATATCACAAAATGATCACTACAATAAGTTCAATTAACATCTGTCCCCATACATAGTTAAAAAATTTTTTTCTTCTTCTGATGAGGGCTTTTAAACATCTACTCTCTTAGCAACTTTCAAACATGCAATACAGTATTATTAACTATAGACATCATATTGTACATTAAATCCCCATGACATGTATTTTATAACTGGAAGTTTGTACCCTCTGACCACCCCTTTTTCACCCATTTTACCCATTCTGCACTTCCTGCTTCAGGCAACCACCAATCTGTTCTCTGTACCTATGAGCTTGTTTGTTTGTTTTATATTCCGCATATAAGTGAGATCATATAGTATTTGTCTTTCGCTGTCTGACTTATTTCACTTAGCATAATACCCTCTAGATTCATCCATGTTGTCACAAATGGCGAGATTTCATTCTTTTTTCACATCTGAATAGTAATCAATTGTATATATGAACCACATCTTCTTTATCCATTCATCTATCGATGGACACTTAGGTTGCTTCTATATCTTGGCTATTGTAAATAATGCTACAATGAACACTGGAGTGCATATATCTTTTCAAATTAGTAGTTTTGTTTTCTTTGGACAAATACCCGGAAATGAAATTGCTGGGTCATGAGGAACCTCCATAGTGTTTTCCATAATGGCTGCACCAATTCACGTTCCCACCAATAGGGCACAAGGGTTCCTTTTTCTCCACATCCTCACCAACACCTGTTATTTCTTGTCTTTTTGATAATAGCCATTCTAACAGGTATGAGGTGATATCTCACTGTGGTTTTGCTTTGCATTTCTTTGATGATTAATGATGTTGTGAGCATCTTTTCATATACTTGTTGGTATGTCTTCTTTGGAAAAATGTCTGTTCAGATCCTCTGTCCATTTTTTTACTCATATTGTTTTTGTTTTGTTTTGTTTTGTTCTTTTGACGTTGAGTTGTATGAGTTCTTTATATAGTTTGGATATTAACCCTTATCAGATACATGAGTTGCAAATATTTTCTCTCATTCCATAGGTTGCCTTTTCATTTTATTAATGATTTCCTTTGCTGTGCAGAAGCTTTTCAGTTTGATGTACTCTCACTTGTTTATTTTTGCTTTGTTGCCTTTGCTTTTGAAGTCAGATCCAAAAAGTCATCACCAAGACTGATGTCAAGGAACTTACTGCTTATGTTTTCTTTTAAGAGTTTTATGGTTTTAGGTCTTACGTTCAAGTCTGTAAGAGTTAATTTTTGTGTATGGTGTCATATAGTAGTCTACTTTCATTCTTTTGCATGTGGTTGTCCAGTTTTCCCAACACCATTTCTTGAAGAGGCTGTCCTTTCCCCACTGTATATTCTTGGCTCCTTTTTTGTAAATCAGTTGACCATATATGCATGGTTTATTTTTGGGTTCTCTATTCTGTTTTATTGATCTATGTATCTGTTTTTAATACCAGTAATATCTGTTTTGATTACTATAGCTTTGTAATATAGTTTGAAATAAAGTAGCAGCATGCCTCCAGGTTTGTCCTTCTTTCTCAAGATTGCTTTAGTTATTCAAGATCTTTTGTGGTACCATACAAATTTTAGGATTGTTGGTTCTATTTCTTTCATCAATGTCATAGTTTTCAGTGTACAGGTTTTTCATCCCCCTGGTTAAATTTATCCCTAGGTATTTTATTCTGTTTTGATGCAACTGTAAATAAAATTGTTTTCTTAATTCCTTTTTCTAATAGTTCATTATTAATGTATAGAAGCAAAACTGATTTTTTATACTGATTTTGTATCCTGCAACTTCACTGAATTCCTTTATTTGTTCCCACAGGTTTTTGGTGTAATCTTTATGGTTTTTTATATATAATATCAAGTCATTTGCAAATAGTGACAGTTTTACTTCTTCCCTTCCGATTTGAACGCTTTTTATTACTTTTTCCTCCTCACTGCTGTGGCTCAGACTTCCAACACTATGTTGAATGGAAGTGCAAGATGGGCATCCTTGTCTTGTTCCTGATCTTAGAGGAAAAGCTTTCAGCTTTGCACTGTTGAGTACGATGTTATCTGTGGGCTTACCATATATGGCCTATATTATGTTGCCTCTATACGTTGCCTCTATAACCAGTTTGTTGAGAGTTTTTATCATACATCGATGTTGAATTTTGTCAAATGCTTTTTCTGCATATATTGATGATCATTTTTATCCTTCCTTTTACTAATGTGGTGTATCACATTGATTGATTTATGGATACTGGACCATCCTTGCATCCATGGAATAAATTTCACTTGATTATGGTGTATGATCCTTTTAATGTATTGTTGAATTTGGTTTGCTAAAATTTTGTTGAGAATTTTTGCACCTATGTTCATCAGGGATATTGGCCTGTATTTTCCTTTTCTTGTGGTGTCCTTGTCTGGTTCTGGTATTAAGGCAATGCTGGTCTCATAAAATGAGTTTGGAAGAGTTCCCTCGTCTTCTGTGTTTTGGAAGAGTTTGAGAAGGATTGGTATTAATTCTTCTTTGAATGTTTTGTAGAATTCATCTGTTAAGCTGTCTGGTCCTGGACTTTTGTTTTTTGGGAAGTTTTTGATTACTGATTCAAAATCATCCTAGTAATCAAGCTATTCAGATTTTCTATTTCTTCATGATTCAGTCTTGGAAGGTTGTATGTTTCTAGAAATTTATCCATTTCTTCTAGGTTGTCGAATTTGTTGGTGTATAATTGTTTATAGTAGTCACTTATAATACTTTGTATTTCTTTGTTATCAGTTGTAATGTCTTATCTTTCATTTCTGATTTTATTTATTTGAGTCCTCTCTCTTTTTTCTTGATGAGTCTAGCTAAAGGCTTGTCAATTTTGTTTATCTTTTCAAAGAACCAGCTGTTGCTTTCATTAATCTTTTCTATTGTCTTTTCAGTCTCTACAGTAAGTCGCCTATATATGAATGAGTTTCATTCCGAAAGTGCATTTGTAAGTCCAATTTCTTTGTAAGTCCAACAAAATTAGCCTAGGTACCCAAATAACATAATTGGCTATATAGTACTGTACTGTAATAGGTTTATCATACTTTTCACACAAATAATACATAAAAAACAAACAGAAAAATAAAGAAAACATTTTTAATCTTACAGTACAGTACCTTGAAAAGTACAGTGGTACAGTACAAGAGGTGGCATACAGGGGTTGGCATTCGAGTGAACAGGCAAGAAGACATACCGACTGGAAGAGGGTGAGGACGTGGGAGATGGTAGAGCTGAAGGATTGTCAGCAATGGGAGATGGAAGGCAAGCTGCAATTTCACTCACACCTGAAGTTGATGGCACAGGTTCTGCTTCCTGGCTTGATTCAATTCTATTTACCTTCTTGAAAAAATGATCCAGTGATGTCTGGGTAGTAGCTCTTTTTTTCCCATCATGGATGACATGGTAGCACTGGATTGCATTCTGAATGGCTGCTGCAACCTTTGTGTATCATTTCACATTGGGGTCCTGGGCCTCAAAGACCAAAGTGCCTCCTCAAATAAAGAAAATCCCCTTGCCATTTCCTGTGTCGTGACTCTCTTCGGTTCTTCAGTTACTTCTTCTTCTTCTTCACTCTCTTTGTCCTTTCTCTGGGCCTCCAATTCCATCAGGTCTTCATTAGTAAGCTCCTCATGTTACACAGCACAGAGTTCAATAAAGCCATCCTCTTGCAGATCTAGCCCCAGCTTCTTGCTGAGGGTCACTAAGTTGCTGAAAACCTCTTTGGACTCTTCATCCACCTTCTCAAATCCACAAAAATTGTGAACAAACCACAGGCAAACGTTCTTCCAAACCCCATTCATGGTGATGGCTGTAACCTCATTCAAGGCAGGGTCAATGTTTTTATGGGCTTGTAGATATTACAGTCCTTCCAAAATTGTCACAAGGCTGTTCCTGATTTGTCACTCACATTTACTGCCTGACGAAAAGTGTGACATAAATAATATTTCTTGGAGGACCTTCAAGATAGTGGAGGAGTAAGATGTGGAGATCAACTTCCTCCCCCAAAATACATCAAAAATACATCTACAAGTGGAACAACTCCTACAGAACACCTACTGAAAGTTGGCAGAAGACCTCAAACTTCCCAAAAGCTTTGCTTTTACCATTTGTCCTAGGGTTCTTTCTGTCCCTTTCTTTGTCTTTTTTTTTTTTTGTACAGTTTTTAGTGCTTGTTATAATAGGTGGATTTGTTTATTGGTTTGGTTGCTCTCTTCTCTCTTTCTTTTTCTTTTTTTTTATTACTTTTAATTTTTTAAATAATATTTTTCATTTTAATAAATTTATTTTATTTATTTATTTTTCTTTATTTTTATTTTTTCTCTCTTTTCTTCTGAGCCATGTGGCTGACAGGGTCTTGTTATTCTGGCCGGGTGTCAGGCCTGAACCTCTTAGGTGGGAGAGCTGAATTCAGGACATTGGACCACCAGAGACCTCCGAGCCACATGTAATATCAAATGGCAAAAGCTCTCCCAGAGATCTCCATCTAAATGCTGAGACCCAGCTCCACTAAACAACCAGCAAGCTACAGTGCTGGACACCTCATACCAAACAACTAGCAAGACAGGAACACAACCCCACCCATTAGCAGAGAGGCTGCCGAAAATCATAATAAGTTCACAAACACCCCAAAACACACCACAGGACACAGTCTTGCCCACCAGAAAGACAAGACACAGCCTCATCCACCAAAACACAGGCACCAGTCCCCTCCACCAGGAAGACTACACAACGCACTGAACCAACCTTACCTACTGGGGGCAGACACCAAAAACAACGGGAACTATGAACCAGCAGCCTGGGAAACTAAGACCCCAAACACAGTAACTTAAGCAAAATGAGAAGAGTGAGAAATACACAGCAGATGAAGCAGTAAGGTAAAAACCCACCAGACTAAACAAGTGATGAGGAAATAGGCAGTCTACCTGAAAAAGAATTCAGAGTAATGATAGCAAAGTGATCCAAGATTTTGGAAATAGAATGGAGAAAATATAAGAAACGTTTAACAAGGAACTAGAAGAACTAAAGAGCAAACAAACAATGATGAACAACACAATAAATAAAATTAAAAATTCTCTAGAAGGAATATAGCAGAATAACTGAAGCAGAAGAATGGATAAGTGACCTGGAAGATAAAATAGTGGGAATAACTACCACAGAGCAGAATAAAGAAAAAGGAATGAAAATAATTGAGGACAGTCTCAGAGACCTCTGGGACAACGTTCAATGCACCAATATTTGAACTATAGGGGTCCCAAAGAAGAAGAGAAAAAGAAAGGGTCTGAGAAAATATTTGAAGAGACTATAGTTGAAAACTTCCCTAAGGAAAGGAAATAGTCAAAACAACTTCAGGAAGCACAGAGAGTCCCAGCCAGGTCAAATCCAAGGAGAAACACACCAAGACACATATTAATCAAACTATCAAAAATCAAATACAAAGAAAAAATATTAAAAGGAGCAAGGGAAAGCAACAAATAACATACAAGAGAATCACCATAAGGTTAAAAGCTGATTTCTCAGCAAAAATTCTGCAAGGCAAAAGGGAGTGGCAGGACAAATTTAAAGTGATGAAAGGGAAAAACTTACAACCAAGATTACCCTACCCAGCAAGGATCTCATTCAGATTCAATGGAGATATTAAAATCTTTACAGACAAGCAAAAGCTAAGAGAATCCAGCACCACCAAACCAGCTTTACAACAAATGCTAAAGGCAGGAAACAGAAGAGAAGGAAAAGACATACAATAACAAACCCAAAACAATTAAGAAAATGGTAATAGGAACATACGTATCGATAATTACCTTAAATGTAAATGGATTAATCCTCCAACCAAAAGACATAGACTGGCTGAATGGATACAAAAACAAGACCCATATATATGTTGTCTACAAGAAACCCACTTCAGACCTAGGGACATATACAGACTGAAAGTGAGGGGATGGAAAAAGATATTCCATGCAAATGGAAATCAAAAGAAAGCTGGAGTAGCAATTCTCATATCAGACAAAATAGACTTTAAAATAAAGACTGTTACAAGAGACAAAGAAGGACAGTACATAATGATCAAGGGATCAATCCAAGAAGAAGATATAACAATTGTAAATACTTATGCACCCAAGATAGGAGCACCTCAATACATAAGGCAAATGCTAACAGCCATGAAAGCAGAAATTGACAGTAACACAACAATAGTAGGGGACTTTAACACCCCACTTTCACCAGTGGACCGAGCAGGCAAAATGAAAATAAATAAGGAAACACAAGCTTTAAATGATAAATTAAACAAGATGGACTTAATTGATATTTATAGGACATTCCATTCAAAAACAACAGAATACACTTCCTTCTCAAGTGCTCATGGAACATTCTCCAGGATAGACCATAACTTTGGTCACAAATCAAGCCTTAGTAAATTTAAGAAAATTGAAATCATATCAAGTATCTTTTCTGACCACAATGCTATAAGACTAGATATCAATTACAGGAAAAAATCTGTAAAAAGTACAAACACGTGGAGGCTAAACAATACACTACTAAATAACCAAGGGATCACTGAAGAAATCAAAGAGGAAATCAAAAAATACCTAGAAACAAATGACAATGAAAACATGACAACCCAAAACCTATGGGATGCAGCAAAAGCAGTTCTAAGAGGGAAATTTATAGCAACACAATCCTACCTCAAGAAACAAGAAAAATCTCAAATAAACAACCTAAACTTACACCTAAAGCAATTAGAGAAAGAACAAAAAAACCCCAAAGTTAGCAGAAGGAAAGAAATCATAAAGTTCAGACCAGAAATAAATGAAAAAGAAATGAAGGAAACAATAGCAAAGATCAATAAAACTAAAAGCTGGTTCTTTGAGAAGATAAACAAAATTGATAAACCATTAGCCAGACTCATCAAGAAAAAGGGGAGAAGACTCAAGTCAATAGAATTTAAACGAAAAAGCAGAAGTAACAACTGACACTGCAGAAATACAAAGGATCATGAGAGATTACTACAAGCAACTATAAGCCAATAAACTGGACAACCTGGAAGAAATGGACAAATTCTTAGAAAAGCACAACCTTCCGAGACTGAACCAGGAAGAAATAGAAAATATAAACAAACCAATCACAAGCACCGAAATTGAAACTGTGATTAAAAATCTTCCAACAAACAAAAGCCCAAGACCAGAGGGTTTCACAGGCAAATTCTACAAACATTTAGAGAAGATCTAACACCTATTCTTCTCAAACTCTTCCAAAATATAGCACAGGGAGGAACATGCCCAAACTCAAACAGAATCCAACAGCACATTAAAATGATCATACACCATGATCAACTGGGGTTTATCCCAGGATAAAGTATTCTTCAATATACACAAATCAGTCAATGTGATAAACAATATTAACAAATTGGAGAAAAAACATATGATCATCTCAATAGATGCAGAAAAAGCTTTTGACAAAATTCAACACACATTTATGACAAAAACCCTCCAGAAAGTAGTCATAGAAGGAACTTTCCTCAACATAAAAAAAGCCATATATGACAAACCTACAGCCAACATCATTATCAATTGAGAAAAACTGAAACCATTTCCACTAAGATCAGGAAGAAGACAAGGTTGCCCACTCTCACCACTCTTATTCAACATAGTTTTGGAAGTTTTAGCCATGGCAATCAGAGAAGAAAAAGAAATAAAAGAATCCTACTTGGAAAAGAAGAAGTAAAACTGTCTCTGTTTTCAGATGACATGATACTATACACAGAGAATCCTAAAGATGCCACCAGAAAACTACTAGAGCTAATCAATGAATGTGCTAAAGTTGCAGGATACAAAATTAATGCACAGAAATCTCTGGCATTCCTATACACTAATGATGAAAAATCTGAAAGAGAAATTAAGGAAACACTCCCATTTACCACTGCAATAAAAAGAATAAAATACCTAGGAATAAACCTACTAGGGAGACAAAACACCTGCATGCAGAAAACTATAAGACACTGATGAAAGAAATTAAAGATGATACAAACAGATGGAGAGATATACCATGCTCTTGGATTGGAAGAATCAACATTGTGGAAATGACTATACTACCCAAAGCAATCTACAGATTCAATGCAATCCCTATCAAACTACCAGTGGCATTTTTATGGAATTTGAACAAAAAATCTCACAATCTGTATGGAAACACAAAAGACACTGAATAGCCAAAGCAATCTTGAGAAAGAAAAACGGAAAGCCCAGAGATAAACCCATGTACATATGGTCACCTTATCTTTGATAAAGGAGGCAAGAATATACAATGGAGAAAAGACAGCCTCTTCAATAAGTGGTGCTGGGAAAACTGGACAGCTACATATAAAAGAATGAAATTAGAACACTCCCTAACACCATACACAAGAATAAACTCAAAGTGGATTAAAGACCTAAATGTAAGGCCAGACACTATAAAACTCTTAGAGGAAAACATAGGCAGAAGACTCTATGACATAAATCACAGCAAGATCCTTTTTGACCCACGACCTAGAGAAAGGGAAATAAAAGCAAAAATAAACAAATGGGACCTAATGAAACTTAAAAGCTTTTGCACAGCAAAGGAAACCATAAAGAATATGAAAAGACAAACCTCAGAATGGGAGACAATATTTGCAAATGAAGCAACTGACAAAGGATTAATCTCCAAAATATACAAGCACTTCATGCAGCTCACTATCAAAAAAACAAGCAATCCAACCCCAAAATGGGCAGAAGACCTAAATAGACATTTCTCCAAAGAAGATATACAGATTGCCAATAGACACATGAAAGGATGCTCAACGTCACTAATCATTAGAGAAATGCAAATGAAAACTACAATGAGGTATCACCTCACACCAGTCAGAATGGCCATCATCAAAAAATGTACAAACAATAAATGCTGGAGAGGGTGTGGAGAAAATGGAACCCTCTTGCACTGTTGGTGGGAATGTAAATTGATAAAGCCACTATGGAGAATAGTATGGAGGTTCCTTAAAAAACTAAAAATAGAACTACCATACGACACAGCAATCCCACTACTGGGCATATACCCTGAGAAAACCAAAATTCAATAAGAGTCATGTACTAAAATGTTCATTGCAATCCTATTTACAGTAGCCAGGACATGGAAGCAACCTAAGTGTCCATCGACAGATGAATGGATAAAGAAGATGTGGCACATATATACAACGGAATATTACTCAGCCATAAAACGAAAGGAAATTGAGTTATTTGTAGTGAGGTGGATGGACCTAGAGTCTGTCATACAGAGTGAAGTAAGTCAGAAAGAGAAAAACAAATACCGAATGCTAACACATATATATGGAATCTTAAAAAAGAAAAAAAAATGTTCTGAAGAACCTAGGGGCAGGACAGGAATAAAGATGCAGACGTAGAGAGTGGACTTAAGGAGACGGGGAGGGGGAAGGGTAAGCTGGGACAAAGTGAGAGAGTGTCATGGACACATATACAGTACCAAGTGTAAAATAGATAGCTAGTGGGAAGCAGCCTCATAGCACAGAGAGATGAGCTCGGTGCTTTGTGACCACCTAGAGGGGTGGGATAGGGAGGGTGGGAGGGTGACACAAGAGGGAGGAGATATGGGGATATATGGACATATATATCTGATTCACTTTGTTATACAGCAGAAACTAACACACCATTGTGAAGCAATTATGCTCCAATAAAGATATTAAAAATAATAATATTTCTTCAAAGTCGCTATAACTCCCTAGTCCATAGGTTACATGAGCAATGTAGTTTTGGTGGCAGATGCACCATTTTGATGTTGGGATGAAAGTCGTCCATAAATGGGGGTGGCCTGGAGCACTGTCGAACAGCAAAAGAATGTTGAATGGGATGTCCTTCTCCAAGCAATATTTCTCTACCTCCAGCATAAAGTGGTAGAAAAACCAGTCCTGGAAAATGGCCTGTGTAACCAAGGCTTTGGGGTTACTTTCCGCATAACAGGAAAAGAGCTCTTGGCTATGTTTCTAAGGGCTCTTGGGTTCTCTGAATGATAAACTGAAGTTTCAGCTTCATATCACTGGAAGCATTGCCACCAAACAACAGAGTTAACCTATCCTTTGCTGCTTTATAGCCTGGCATCAAGTTCTCCTCCTTACTGATGTAACTTTGGTCTGGCATCCTCCTTCAGTACAGGCCAGCCTCATCCACATTAAAAACTGCTTGGGTAAATATGTGCCTTCATCAATAATTTCTCAAAGAGTTTTAGGAAATTCCCGGGCAGCTACGGTATCTGCACTCACTGACTCGCCACTTACTTTTACGTTGTGAAGTTTAGCTCTAGCCTGGAAACAATGAAACAGCCACGGGTGGCATTAAAAGATGCGCCCTCTGATTCTTCACCATGTTTCTTATTTAAGTCTTCATAAAGCCTTTTAGCTTTTTCTTGAATCAGCATTAAGCTGATCAGGTCTTGATGCTGATGCTGATCCTCATCCTGATCCAAAACCTGAGAAATTTCTCCATCTCCTCCATCACTTTTCCATGCTTCTTCAATATTATTGTCTACATCATTGGCACAGGAGACTTCACATGTTCCATGATCTTTGTCCTTGTTCTTTAGAATTGTGCCAGTGGTTGAAAGATTCATGTTATAAGCACAAGCGACGTCTACCATCTTTTCACCTTGCTCTACTCTCTCAATTATATTCACTTTTCTTTCAATTGTTATCGCTTGGCGTTTCTTAGCAGTACCAGCTACATCACTGCTGCATTTAAGCTTGCCTCTGGACATCTGGGCTTGAAATAAAGATACTGTACTACTGTACTGTGTAAAGTATACAAAAACACAACCATTTGTAGAGGATGCACGCACATGACAATGTATGCCAGACACTCAAACTAACTTACATGATTGGACATGCAAACACATGTTTACATCTTCTGCACCTTGCAGGTTCGTATGTAGGGGGCTTCCTGTATTTCATTTATTTCTGATCTGATTTTTGTTATTTCCTTCCTTCCTCTAACTTTGGACTTCATTTGTTCTTCTTTTTCTAGTTCCTTGGGTATAAATTTAGGTTGTTCAGAGAACTTTCTTATTTCTTGATGTAGGTGTTTATTGCCGTGAACTTCCCTCTTAGAACTGCTTTTGCTGCACCCCATGACCTTTGATACATTGTATTTCCATTTTCATTTGTCCCAAGGTAATTTTAAATTTCTCTTTTGATTTCTTTATTGACCCATTGGTTATTCAGTAGCATGCTGTTTAATCCCCACATATTTGTGAATTTTCTAGTTTTCTTCTTGTAGTTGATTTCTAGTTTCATATTATAGTGATAAGAAAAGATGCTTCATATGATTTCAGTCTTCATAAATTTGTTAAGACTTGTTTTGAGGCCAAAATATGATCTCCTGAATGTTCCGTGCACTTGGGAAAAATGTCTGTTCTGTTGCTTTTGGATGGAATGTTCTGTACATATCTGTTAAGTTCATATGATCTAATGAGTTGTTTAAGGCTGATGTTTCCTATTGGCATTCTGTCTAGATGATGTATCTATTGATATGAGTGGGATATTAAAGTTCCCTACTATTATTCTATTGCTATCTATTTCTCCCTTTAGGTCTGTTAATATTTGTTTTATATATTTAGAGCTTCCATATTGGGTGCAAAAATATTTACAAATGTTACATCCTCTTATTGAATTGATCCCTTTATGATTATGTACTGCTCTTTTTTCTTATTACAGTCTGTGTTTTAAAGTCTATTTTGGGACTTATCTGGTGGCATAGTGGTTAAGAATCCACCTGTCAATGCAGGGGACACGGGTTCGAGCCCTGGTCCGGGAAGATCCCACATGCCACGGAGCAACTAGGCCCATGAGCCACAACTACTGAGCCCACGAGCCGCAACTACTGAAGCCCGCAAGCCTAGAGCCCATGCTCCACAAATAAGAGAAGCCACAATGAGGAGCCCGTGCACCGCAACGAAGACTCAATGCAGCCAAAAATAAATAAATAAATAGATAGATAGATAGATTTATTTGAAATAAATAATAAATTTATTTTAAAATAAATAAATGTATTTTTAAATAAATAAATAAAGTCTATTTTGTCTGATATGAGTATAACTACCCTAGCTTTCTTTTGGTTTCCATTTGCATGGAACATCTTTTTCCATCCCTTCACTTTTAGTCAGTGTGTCTTCAAATACTGTTTTATTACCAAATAACACTTAACTTGAACACCCTGAAAATGAAGGTTCAGGTTTAGAGTTAAACAGAAATAGTTAAATCTTCATGCTCACAGAGGTGAAATTACTAAGAGAAATTTCAAGACTCAGTATAGGCAACTGCTAAGCACTATCTTACTTACCCTCTGCTTACTTACTCACACTTCATGGAAGCCATATTTGATCACTTGTAAGGGATCCTGGTCTGTGCCCCACCTCCACTCCAGGCCTAGCCAGATGCCTGCTGTACCCTCTTTCTCTCTCTCCTTGCCCATCTCCAGGCCCACCAGTTCTTCAAAGTTCCTTCTCCAAGGAAATCTGGTCTTTTTCCTGCTGGCTCTGAAAAATAAAATTAAATGTATTTGAAATCTTCATATCGATATTCTCTGAAATACAAGGTGTCAAAAATATATTGCATGATAACCATCCTGGAAAAAAGATACCTGAATACATATTTCAGTTCCCTGTAGTACAAATTAACATTAAGAACTCAAAAATTGGGAAATTTCTTTACAAAAGACAAGCATGGGGTGCTGCTACTAGGGATCTGTTGTAAATTATAAAAAATAAAATTTATGTATGTTTATAAAACAATACAATCTTAATAAAATTAATGAAATATTGTATAATTTAGAAATAAAATAATATTGTAAATTTTTTAATAATAAATAAATTTTAATTTAATTTAAATCCTCCAATTGAGTTTCTACCTAAAAATCTACTAAATTTCTTGACTAGTTAATATTTTCTATATTCAGTATAAGGCATACCTCATTTTATAGCACTTTGCAGATAATGCATTTTTTTGCAAATTGAAGGCTGGTGGCAGCCCTGAATTGAGTAAGTCTGTTGGCACCATTTTTCCAACAGCATGTGCTCACTTCATTTCTTTGTGTCACATTTTGGTAATTCTCACAATATTTCTAACTTTTTCATTATTATTATATTTGTTACAGTGATCTGTGAACAGCAATCTTCGATATTACTACTACGACTTGCTGAAGGCTTAGATGATAGCATTTTTTAGCAATAATGTATTTTTTATTTAATGCATGTATATTTTTTAGGCATAAGTCTATTGCACACTTAATATACTACAATATAGTGTAAACATAACTTTTATATGCATTAGGAAACCAAAAAATTTGTGTGACTTGCTTTATTGCAATATTCACTTTAATACAGTGGTCTGGAACCAAATCCATGATATCTCTGAGGTATGAAAGTCATTTTTGATCTTTTTAGTACACTACTGGTTAGGCAGATCATTTAAATAGAGCATGGGACTGAGCGCCAGGAGACCTGGCTTCTAGTCCTGTCTCTACCATTAACTAGTAGTGCAACCTTTCTTGAATCTCTCAACCTCTAAGCCTTCATTACACAATCTGCAAAATATGGGAATCAGACCAGATACATTATTTTTTCATTGCTAATTACATAATTGATAATGTATATATTTTCATATCAATTTTAATATAATGCAAATGAGTTTAAAGTCCCCTTTGTACTCCCCGCATTTTATCAATCCCAGTTCCCTTTTCATCTCCCCATTATTATCACTTTGCTATATCTTCTTCCAGAACTCTTTCCTTGCATTTACATAAGCTCTCTACCAGGTTTAATATTTTACATATAAAAAACTAAGCAGCCTTTGTACAAAGAAATAAGAGCTTAACTTGTGTTCAAAGGTATAATTTTGCCGATGGGAACATTTTCATTTCTGGGCTCTAGTGAATGTTGAAGAAGCAATGTTAAATCTAAAATCAAAACACTTTTAAAAGTGTAAAACTCACACTATCTGCTACAAGGAACTCACGAAATATAAATGTTACTAAAAAGAAATGTCAACATGAATAACATTTAAAAACCTTTAGTTGTGTTAGAAGTTTAGGAAAAAGAAAACTTCTAGAGGTAGATATTATGTCAGTTTGTTATTAGGAATTATTTTTGTCACCCCATTATTAACTCTATTAATAGCCTAATTAATCTGTCAGGCTCATACTGTCCATGGTACTTTTATTGTGCACAGCAAGCTATATATAGAACTGATTTTTAGGCAAATTAATAATGCCATTCTCTAAAGTTATCCAGTCTCTGGGACCAAGGAGAAACTGGGAAAAAATAGGCCTTTGTGAAACATTTATGTGTCAACTTGACTGAGCCATGATGCTGAAATATATGGTCAAATATTACTCTGGATGATTCTATGGGGGTATTTTTTGGATGAGATTCAAATTTAAATTGATGGACTTTGAGTAGATTACCCTCCATAATGTGGGAGGGCCTCATCCAGTCAGTTGAAGGCCTGGGTAGAACAAAAGGCTGACCTCCCCAAACAAGAGGGAATTATATAGCAGAGACCTTCAGACTTGGACTGCAATGTCTGCCCATCCCTGTAGGTTTTGGATTTTCCAGACTCTGTAATCATGTGAGCCAATTCCTAATAATAAATATAGAGAGATATACACATTCCATTGGTTCTGTTTCTTTGGAAAATCCTGACTAATACAGATATAGATATAGTTGTACCATTTTACATTCCCACTGGCTATGTATGAGGGTTCCAATTTCTCCACATCCACACCAGCAATTGTTATTGACTGTCATTTTGATTATAGTCATCCTAGTGAGTGTTAAATCGCATCCCACTGTGGTTTTGATTTTCGTTTTCCTGATAGCTAATGACATCAAGCAGCTTTTCATGTGTTTATTGGCCATCTGTACAACTACGTTACACAAATGTCTATTATGATCTTTTGCTCATTTTTATTTGGGTTATTTGTCTTTTTATTTTTGAGTTGTAAAAGTTCTTTACATATACTAAATACAAATTCCTTATCAGACATAAGGTTTGCAAAATTTTTCTGCCAATCCAAAAGTTGTCTTTACAGTTTCTTGATGTTGTCTTTTGAAGCACAAATGTTTTTAATTTTTATGAAATCCAATGTATTCTTTAAAATTTCTTGCTTATGCTTTTGTTGTCATATCTAAGAAAACACTGCCTATTCCAGTGTCATAAATTTTCACCCCTGTTTATTTTATTCTAAGAGTTTTATACTTTTTGCTGTGATAGTAAGGTGTTTGATCCATTTTGGATTAACTTTTGTATACGGTGTGAGGTATGTCAATATCTAGTTGTCCCAGCATCATTTGTTAAAAAGAACATTCTTTCTCCATCGAATTATCTTGGGATACTTCTCAAAATTCAACCAACCTTAGGGACTTCCCAGGTGGTCCAGTGGGTAAGACTTCACGCTCCTAATGCAGGGGGTTTGAGTTCGACCCCTGGTCGGGGAACTAGATCCTGCATGCATGTCACAACTAAGAAGCCTACATGTGACAACTAAGAGTTTGCATGGCACAACTAAGAAGTCTGCATGGCACAACTAAGAAGTCTGCATGCCACAACTAAAGATCCTGCATGCCACAAAGAACATCCCACATGCCACAACTAAGACCCGGCACAGCCAAAATAAATAAATAAATAAATAAATTTAAAAAATTCAATCAACCATAAATGTAAGAGTTTATTTATAAAATCTCAATTTCATTCCATTGATCTATATGTCTAGCTTTTTGCCAGTACCCCACTCTCTTGATTAATGTAGATTTGTAGTAAGCCTAGAAACCAGAAAATGTGAATGCCTCAACTTTGTCCTTTTTCAAGATTGTTTTGATCCATTGAATTACTACATGAATTTTAGGATCAACTTCAATTATCATTTTTAAAAAACAGCAGGGATTTTGAAAGGGATTGGATTGAATTTGTAGATCCATTTGGAAAGTATTGCCATTTTACATTAAACCTTCTGATCTATGAACATGGATGTCTTTTCATGTATTTAGGTCTTCTTTAATTCTTTTCAACAATGTTTTATAGTTTTCAGATTACAAATTTTGTGCTTCTTTTGTTATTTCCATTCCTAAGTATTCTTTTTTGATTTTATTGTAAATGGATTTTTTTTTCTAAAATTGCTTTTTGATTGCTCATTGCTAGTGTATAGAAATACAGTTGATTTCTGTATATTACACTTGTATCCTACAAACTTGCTGAACTTGTTCATTAGCTCTAAGAGTTATTTGTAGATTCCTTTGGATTATCTATATACAAGATCATGTCATCTGTAAACAGATAGTTTTACTTCTTCCTTCTTTTTCTTTCTCACTGGTAAAGGCAAATATCCAATAGAAGTAGTAAGTAAACCACATACAACCACATACATCTTTATCCACAATAAGTAGTTAATGAATACACAGAAGAAAAAGATGTAAAGTATGATGTCAAAAACGAGTAATCATGGTGGCAGGGGAGTTAAAAAATGCAGGGTTGTTAAAATGCACTTGTAATTAAGAGATCAGCAGCTTTAAAAATCGTGTACATAGACCCACCACCAGTCCCTCCCATCAGAAAACCTGCACAAGCCTCCTAGATAGCCTCATCCACCAGAGGGCAGACAGGAGAAGCAAGAAGAACTACAATCCTGGAGCATGTGGAGCAAAAAACACATTCACAGAAAGATAGACAAGATGAAAAGGCAGAGGGCTATGTATCCAATGAAGGAACAAGATAAAACCCCAGAAAAACAACTAAATGAAGTGGAGATAGGCAACCTTCCAGAAAAAGAATTCAGAATAATGATAGTGAAGATGATCCAGGACCTTGGAAAAAGAATGGAGGCAAAGATGGAGAAGATGCAAGAAATGTTTAACAAACACCTAGAAAAATTAAAGAACAAACAAACAAACAGAGATGAACAATACAATAACTGAAATGAAAACTACACTAGAAGGAATCAATAGCAGAATAACTGAGGCAGAAGTACGGATAAGTGACCTGGAAGACAGAATGGTGGAGTTCACTGCTGCGGAACAGAATAAAGAAAAACGAATGAAAAGAAATGAAGACAGCATAAGAGACCTCTGGGACAACATTAAATGCAACAACATTCACATTATAGAGGTCCCAGAAGGAGAAGAGAGAGAGAAAAGACCCGAGAAAATATTTGAAGAGATTATAGTCAAAAACTTCTCTAACATGGGAAAGGAAATAGTCACCCAAGTCAAGGAAGCACAGAGAGTCCCATACAGGATAAACCCGAGGAGAAACATGCCAAGACACATAGTAATCAAATTGGCAAAAATTAAAGACAAAGAAAAATTATTGAAAGCAGTAGGGGAAATACAACAAATAACATAGAAGGAAACTCCCATAAGGTTAACAGCTGATTTCTCAGCAGAAACTCTATAAGCCAGAAAGGAGTGGCAAGACATATTTAAAGTGAAGAAAGGGAAGAACCTAAAACCAAGATTACTCTACCCGGCAAGGATCTCATTCAGATTCGATGGAGAAATCAAAAGCTTTACAGACAAGCAAAAGCTAAGAGAACTCAGCACCACCAAACCAGCCCTACAACAAATGCTAAAGGAACTTCTCTAAGTGGGAAACACAAGAGAAGAAAAGGACCTACAAAAACAAACCTAAAACAATTAACAAAATGGTAATAGGAACATACATATCAATAATTACCTTAAACGTGAATGGATTAAATGCTCCAACCAAAAGACACAGGTTCGCTGAATGGATACAAAAACAAGACCCATACATATGCTGTATAAAAGAGACGCACTTCAGACCTAGGGACACATACACACTGAAAGTGAGGGGATGGAAAAAGATATTCCATGCAAATGGAAATCAAAAGAAACCTGGAGTAGCAATACTCGTATCAAATAAAAGAGACTTTAAAAATAAAGAATGTTACAAGAGACAAGGAAGGACACTACATAATGATCAGAGGATCAATTCAAGAAGAAGATATAACAATTCTAAATATATATGCACCCAACATAGGAGCACCTCAATACATAAGGCAACTGTTAACAGCTATAAAAGATGAAATCGACAGTAACACAGTAATAGTGGGGGACTTTAAAACCTCACTTACACCAATCGACAGATCATCCAAACAGAAAATAAATAAGGAAACGGAAGCTTTAAATGACACAATAGACCAGATAGACTAAATTGATATTTATAGGACATTCCATCAACAAACAGCAGATTACACTTTCTTCTCAAGTGCACACAGAACATTCTCCAGGTTAGATCACATCTTGGGTCACAAATCAAGCCTCAGTAAATTTAAGAAAACTGAAATCATACCAAGCATCTTTTCTGACCACAAAGCTATGAGATTACAAATCAATTACAGGGAAAAAAAGTAAAAAACACAAACACATGGAGGTTAATCAATACGTTACTAAATAACCAAGAGATCACTGAAGAAATCAAAGAGGAAATCAAAAAATACGTAGAGACAAATGACAATGAAAACACGACGATCCAAAACCTATGGGAATCAACAAAAGCAGTTCTAAGAGGGAAGTTTACAGCAATACAAACCTACCTCAAGAAACAAGAAAAATCTCAAACAATCTAACCTTACACCTAAAGGAAGTAGAGAAAGAAAAACAAACAAAACACAAAGTTAGCAGAAGGAAAGAAATCATAAAGATCAGAGCAGAAATAAATGAAATAGAAACAAAGAAAACAACAGCAAAGATCAATAAAACTAAAACCTGGTTCTTTGAGAAGATAAACAAAATTGATGAACCATTAGCCAAACTCAACAAGAAAAAGAGGGAGAGGACCAATCACAAGTAATGAAATTGAAACTGTGACTTAAAATATTCCAAAAAAAAAATAGTCCAGGAACAGATGGCTTCACAGGTGAATTCTGAAGAGCTAACACCCATTCTTCTCAATATACTCCAAAAAAATTGCAGAGGAAGGAACACTCCCAAACTCATTCTCTGAGGCCACCATCACCCTGATACCAAAACCAAACAGAGATACCACAAAAAAAAGAAAATTACAGACCAATATCACTGATGAATATAGATGCAAAAATTCTCAACAAAATACTAGCAAACAAAATCCAACAACACATTAAAAGGATCATACACCATGATCAAGTGGGATTTATCCCAGGGATGCAAGGATACTTCAATATACACAAATCAATCAATGTGATACACCATATTAACAAACTGAAGAATAAAAACCATATGATCATCTCAATAGATGCAGATAAAGCTTTTGACAAAACTCAACACCCATTTATGAGAAAAACTCCCTAGAAAGTAGGCATAGAGGGCACCTACCTCAACATAATAAAGGCCATATATGACAAACCCACAGCAAACATTATTCTCAATGGTGAAAAACTGAAAGCATTTCCTCTAAGCTCAGGAACAAGACAAGGATGTCCACTCTCACCACTAGTATTCAACATAGTTTTGGAAGTCCTAGCCATGGCAATCAGAGAAGAAAAAGAAATAAAAGGAATACAAATTGGAAAAGAAGAAGTAAAACTGTCACTGTTTGCAGGTGACATGATACTTTACATAGAGAATCCTAAAGATGCCACCAGAAAACTACTAGAGCTAATCAATGAATCTGGTAAAGTAGCAGGACACAAAATTAATGCACAGAAATCTCTTACATTCGTATACACTAATGATGAAAAATCTGAAAAAGAAATTAAGGAAACACTCGCATTTACCATTGCAACAAAAAGAATAAAATACCTAGGAATAAACCTACCTAAATAGGTAAAAGACCTGTACTCAGAAAACTATAGGACACTGATGAAAGAAATCAAAGGTGACACAAAGTGATGGAGAGATATACCATGTTCTTGGATTGGAAGAATCAATATTGTGAAAATGCCTATACTACCCAAAGCAATCTAGAGATTCAATGCAATCCCTATCAAATGACCAATGGCATTTTTTACAGAACTAGAACAAAAAAATCTTAAAATTTGTACAGAGACACAAAAAATCCCGAATAGCCAAAGCAGTCTTGAGGGAAAAAAAAGGAGCTGGAGGAATCAACTCCCTGACTTCAGACTATACTAGAAAGCTATAGTAATCAAGACAATATGGTACTGGCACAAAAACAGAAACACAGATCAATGAAACAGGATAGAAAGCCCAGAGATAAACCTGCACACTTATGGTCAACTAATCTATGCCAAAGGAAACAAAGATATACAATGGAGAAAAGACAGCCTCTTCAATAAATGGTGCTGGGAAAACTGGACAGCTACATGTAAAATAATGAAATTAGAATGCTCCCTAACACCATACACGAAAATAAACTTAAAATGGATTAGAGACCTAAATGTGACAGTCGGCACTATAAAACTTAGAGGAAAACATAGGAAGAACACTCTGACGTAAATCACAGCAAGATCTTTTTTGATCCACCTCCTAGAGTAATGGAAATAAAAACAAAAATAAACAAATGGGACCTAATGAAGTTTAAAACCTTTTGCAAAGCAAAGGAAAGTATAAACAAGATGATAAGACAACCTTCTGAATGGGAGTAAATATTTGCAAATGAATCAACAGACAATGGATTAATCTCCAAAATATATAAACAGCTCATGCAGCTGAATATTAAAAAAACAAACAACCCAATCCAAAAATGGGCAGAAGACCTAAATAGACATTTCTCCAAAGAAGACATACAGATGGCAAAGAAGCACATGAAAAGTTCCTCAGCATCACTAATTATAAGAGAAATGCAAATCAAAACTACAATGAGGTACCACCTCACACCAGTTAGAATGGGCATCATCAGAAAATCTACAAACAACAAATGCTGGAGAGGGTGTGGAGAAAAAGGAACCCTCTTGCACTGTTGGTGGGAATGTAAATTGATACAGCCACTATGGAGAACAGTATGGGGTTTCCTTAAAAAACTAAAAATAGAAGTACCATATGACCCAGTAATCCCACTACTGGGCATATACCCAGAGAAAACCATCATTCAAAAAGACACATGCACCCCAATATTCATTGTAGCACTATTTACAATAGCCATGTCATGGAAGCAACCTAAATGCCCGTCGACAGATGAATGGATAAGGAAGTCGTGGTATATGTATACAATGGAATATTACTCAGCCATAAAAAGGAAAGAAATTGGGTCATTTGTAGAGACATGGATGAACCTAGAGACTGTCATACAGAGTGAAGTCAGAAAGAGAAAAACAAATATCGTATATTAACGCATATATGTGTAACCTAGAAAAATGGTACAGATGAACCAGTTTGCAGGGCAGAAAATGAGACACAGATGAAGAGAACAAACATATGGACACCAAGGGGGGAAAGTGGCGGTGTGTGTGTGTTTGTGTGTGTGTGTGTGGGTGTGAGATGCAGTGGGAGATTGGGATTGACATATATACACTAATATGTATAAAATGGATAACTAATAAGAACCTGCTGTATAAAAAATAATAATTGTGTATATATAGAGATTACTATATATTAACCTCATGGTAACCAAAAACCAAAAATCCGTAATAGATAGACACACACAAAAAAGATAAGGTAATCCAAACACTAGAGATAGTCATCAAATCACACTGGAAGAAAGCAAAAGAAGAAGAAAGGGACAAAAAAGAACTATAGAAAGAAGCCCCAAAACAGCTAACAAAATGGCAGTTAGTGCAGACCTACCAAAAATTATATTTTTTATTGAAGTATAGTTGACTTTCAATATTGTGTTAATTGTATAATTACTTTAAATGTAAATGGACTAAATGCTCCAATCAAAAGACACAGACTGGAGAACACCTACTGAACGCTGGCAGAAGACCTCAGACCCCCCAAAAGGCAAGAAACTCCCCCACGTACCTGGGTTGGGCAAAAGAAAAAAGAATAAACAGAGACAAAAGGATAGGGATGGGACCTGCACCAGTGGGAGGGAGCTATGAAGGAGGAAAGGTTTCCACACACTACGAAGCCCCTTTGCAGGCGGAGACTGTGGGTGGTGGAGGGGGAAAGCTTCCAAGTCACGGAGGAGAGCACAGCAACAGGGATGCGGAGGGCAAAGCGGAGAGATTTCCGCACAGAGGATCGGTGCCGACCGGCACTCATCAGCCTGAGAGGCTTGTCTGCTCGCCCGCTGGGGCGGGCGGGGCTGGGAGTTGAGGCTCAGGCTTCGGTCAGAGCGCAGGGAGAGGACTGGGGCTGGCGGCGTGAACACAGCCTGAGGGGCTAATGCGCCACAGCTAGCCGGGAGGGAGTCCAGGAAAAAGTCTGGAGCTGCCGAAGAGGCAAGAGACTTTTTCTTCCCTCTTTGTTTCCTGGTGCGCGAGGATAGGGGATTAAGAGCGCTGCTTAAAGGAGCTCCAGAGACGGGCGTGAGCCGCGGCTGAAAGTGCAGACCCCAGAGACGGGCGTGGGACGCTGGGGCTGCTGCTGCCGCCACCAAGAGGCCTGTGTGCGAGCACAGGTCACTGTCCACGCCCCCCTTCCGGAGAGCCTGTGCAGCCCATCACTGCCGGGGTCCTGGGATCCAGGGACGGCTTCCCCGGGAGAGCGCACGGAGCGCCTCTGGCTGGTGCAACGTCACGCTGGCCTCTGCCGCTGCAGGCTCACCCCACAGGCTCACCCAGCACTCCGTGCCCCTCCCTCCCCCGTGGCCTGAGTGAGCCAGAGTCCCCGAAGCGGCTGCTCCTTTAACCCTGTCCTGTCTGAGCAAAGAACAGACGCCCTCTGGTGACCTACATGCAGAGGCAGGGCCAAATCCAAAGCTGAGACCCGGGAGCTGTGAGAACAAAGAAGAGAAAGGGAAATCTCTCCCAGCAGCCTCAGAAGCAGCAGATTAAAACTCCACAATCAACTTGATGTACCCTGCATCTGTGGAATACATGAATAGACAATGAATCATCCCAAATTGAGGAGCCGTGTGGATGAAAGGTTCTTGGTGCTTCAGCCAGCAGTCAGTGTTGTGCCTCTGAGGTGGGAGAGCCAACTTCAGGACACTGGTCCACAAGAGACCTCCCAGCTCCACATAATATCAAACGGTGAAAATCTTCCAGAGATCTCCATCTCAACACCAGCACCCAGCTTCACTCAAGGACCAGCAAGCTACAGTGCTGGACACCCTATGCCAAACAACTAGCAAGACAGGAACACAATCCTATCCATTAGCAGACAGGCTGCCTAAAATCATAAAAAGTCCACAGACACCCCAAAACACACCACCAGACATAGACCTGCCCACCAGAAAGACAAGATCCAGCCTCATCCACCAGAACACAGGCACTAGTCCCTCCACCAGGAAGCCTACACAACCCACTGAACCAACCTTAGCCACTGGGGACAGACACCAAAAACAATGGGAACTACGAACCTGCAGCCTGCAAAAACGAGGCCCCCAAACACAGTAAGATAAGCAAAATGAGAAGACAGAAAAACACACAGTAGGAGAAGGAGCAAGATAAAAACCCACCAGACCTAACAAATGAAGAGGAAATAGGCAGTCTACCTGAAAAAGAATTCAGAATAATGATAGTAAAGATGATCCAAAATCTTGGAAATAGAATAGACAAAATGCAAGAAACAGTTAATAAGGACCTAGAAGAACTAAAGATGAATCAAGCAATGATTAGAAACACAATAAATGAAATTAAAAATTCTCCAGAAGGGATCAATAGCAGAATAACTGAGGCAGAAGAATGGATAAGTGACCTGGAAGATAAAATAGTGGAAATAACTACAGCAGAGCAGAAGAAAGAAAAAAGAATGAAAAAAACTGAGGACAGTCTCAGAGACCTCTGGGACAACATTAAATGCACCAACATTCGAATTATAGGGGTTCCAGAAGAAGAAGAGAAAAAGAAAGGGACTGAGAAAATATTTGAAGAGATTATAGTTGAAAACTTCCCTAATGTGGGAAAGGAAATAGTTAATCAAGTCCAGGAGGTACAGAGAGTCCCCTACAGGATAAATCCAAGGAGAAATATGCCA